>NC_069680.1:15895000-17160714 GCF_023699985.2 Odocoileus virginianus
TGTGGCTTTTCCCTCCTTTTTTCCTGCACTAATTGGTGAAAGTTTTTTTACTGTGCTAGTGGCAGAGGAAATTCTTTTGAACGTTGTCACAATCAAGTGTTGACTTCTTTAGAATTGCAAGTAGGTTAAGTGAGTATCAACATTGGGGGGGGTGGATGGGAGGAGGGAAAACTGTAACACAAAGTTAATACCACCTAAATTTTATGATTAGAGTCACACTGGAAAACAAACTAATTGGATTACTTATACACACACACACATACACACAAATGAAGGCAAGTATCAAAATGATCCTTTTAAACTTTTGTTAGGTTTGGTCCTTTTGGGGGGCTCCAGTCCTGACATTAGGAATTGGGGAAAATACATTGTCATGTTGATGGAGAGAATATATCTAATTCTGCCTCCTTAGTTTCTTCGTGTAATAAATATATTCAGAATAGCAAGAGCACAGACATTACATAACATACTGTAAATCAAAAGAGGTACATAGAGCTTCTATTAGGGGAGCACATTTTCCTCTGAACTACTGATATTCTTCTGTCCAAAATCAACATACAAAGAATAACCTCTTAGCAAAGCGTTTGTCCTCAGATATTGATTCTTTTGATTCAAAAGATGTATTTCTGCTTAAATATTGCTGTTCCGGTTATATATATAAGATTATTTTTTAGCCTAATCTATAATAACCTTTCGTATTATTTAAATCCAAACTTCTCAGGGAAACTGAGAATTAGGATGCTTTTCTTTCTTTTTAGATCATTTGAACTTGAAACTTATTTTTAATAACAAGGATTTTCTTACTGAAGGAAGTTGTAGAATCAATGTATGTTTAAAGATATATTCTCTGGTGATAAAAATGACTGTTAGAAGAACAGTTTTATTTAGCCAGATTGAGTGAGAGGGTATGCGTGTATGAATTTTCCAGGTCGCAGAATCTGTGTAGTTCATTCTGATTCTTGACCACGTATCATTTCAGATTATTCCTAATTGGAAAAAAAAAGAGTAATGGAGGGTATGAAACCCCTACAACTTTACTGTGGGTTTGTGGTAACTATCGAGAAGAAATTCTACACAAAAATAAGGATTTTGTACTGACTTGTGATATAAACATAGAAGCCTTGTGTGCAGAGTAGGTTACTTCTATTCCACAGCTGATATTTACTAGGAAATGAGAATTACAGAATACAAGTTACTAAGATTATGAGTGGGATTTTTAGTTAATTACTTTGGTTCTAAGTACAAAATGAAAAGGTAAAAGAAGGCAGTAAAACGTTGTCTGGAATTGCGTGGGCCTCGAACCCCTTCTTAGCCATCCTGTTTGCTCAAGTTGTTATGTTATAAGGGAGAGGAGTGCAGAAACCCCTATTGCAAGAAGCATCCATTCATATAATTAATTTTGCCATTGTAAAAATCATTTGTAAAATTTGCATTATTAACATTATCAAGTCACTAGTTGGTAAGACATCAGACATGACGAGAGTGAAGGGCAGCTTAGGGAGAGCTGGGCTTTAAACCCTCAGTAGATCGGAGTCAGGATCAAAGGCGCTTGCTTTATGTGGCTGTGCTAGACTTTGAAGTCCTGACTGCACCTACAGCACTCATTTCATCAAGTTCACTGGTGTCTTAATAGCAGATCAATAAGTTTCAAAGTCGGAGAGTTAATTTGGTACTAGTGCTGATGCGGTCGTGCTGGGGAAGCCGAGAGAGAGGCAGAGAAGGCTGCCTATTAACAACTCCGGTACGGAGCACACAAAGATGCAGATTACCGATCTCTCCCTGACCCTGAAAAGACAGGCTTCGGCCAGGAATGGGGAAACCGTGAATTGATAAAGCAAGGAGTCCTTAATTTAGACATCTCAGGTTATCTGGAAGCTAGTCCATGCCTGAAAAATCTTTGACTTGGATACACATGTACTTGGATATGCACAGTGTCCGTTTGGTAGAGATAAACATGTGACCGCGGAAACGCACACACACCTTTCTAAAATAAAAGGGGAGATCTACATAAGGACCACTATAGGTTTTAAGAGGTGATGTGCATGGGGAAAAAAGGCACATAATCTGTTTTTGGTTTTAAAAGGGAGTTTTGAAAGTATGCTTACATCATAGGGGGTTATGTTGATTTTTTTTTTTTTAAGTGGCATTGGGAATATCTCCTGATGTGAATAGTAATAGGCAATAATAATTTGATACAAGTCCATTTTGGTCCACTTTTTTTTTTTTTAAAGGAAGTTTTTCAGGAGAAGTCTTAGCCCCAAATTTCTTTCCTTTTTTGTAGCATAACTTGATATGCAGGCAAACAAATGGGATTCTTTATGGAACTCTTATCTTTGTTCCCTTTCTAGAGTTTGAATCAAGTCTCTTCATTTTTATGATATGGTACATTTTTATGATACATTCCAAGGATTTGTTGAACATGAAATAAACCACTAGGTAAAGGCAGTGGAAAATTGAAAGAGAGGAGATGAGTTGGGTCAAAGGCGAATGTTTTTATATTTGTTTAGGATTTTTCTTTGTTTTCAGTGGTTTGGTTTAGGTTCTTCTTAAAGGATAAGCATAAACATTGTAGAGTGTGTGGTAGAGATGACATCAGTGACTATTGCAGGAGGGGATTTGGGGAGAGGTTTTTTTTTTTTTTTTTTTTTCCTTTGTGCAAAGGGGAGGATATAAAGATACAGAGTTCAAAGATGCAAATCGCGAGAAAGTAGAAACCTAAAAAAAAATTTTTTTTTATGAGAACTTTCCCATCTGTATGTACAGCACCGGCTTCCCAGCATCCAAGGTCAGATTCACACCCTTTTCGAACAAAACTCTAATTTAGAATGTTCATCTAAGGGTTGATAATGGTATTAGAAGGCCAGTGGGGTGGTCAGTGGGTGTTGTAGATTAGCTCAGTGGCCATTACGGCTTTACCTAGACCCCCATGATTCATTGGGTAGATTAACCATCACATCTGTCATTTTATCCCTTTTAGTTCTCCCCTTTTTACCACATTTAAAATACGAAAAGGGGGGTGGAAATATCATCTCGAAGACAATTTATATAGAGCAAGCCAGTGAAGCACGCTAGTCCTAAAACGTCTAAGAAATCGCCATATATATCTATGTGTGTAGATACGTATAGTATAGTTATATGTGCTGTAACTTTGCTTGATATATAGATGTTGAAATGATTTTGGTGAATTCAAATAAGTTGGTTATGCCAGGTAAGCTGCAAGTTTTTACACTTAATTCCTTTTAAATTAGTCTTTTGCCTGTTTTGTAGAGAAGGTTCTGTGTTTTAATAATCTTATAAGACATTTTCTGCTATTGGGCTGATGGCTCAGTTCATCAAGCTTGGTTAGTTTAATTTCTGACAAAACTTCCATTACCACTTTGCGGCGCCATCAATTAGACAGTCTTGGCCGGTTAGAAAGGTACTGGATACTCCGTATGATGGCTATTTGAGATTTATGAGGTGTGTTGAATGGACTTGCGTTGAGTTGTGTTGTTTCCTGTGTGTTTATTACAGAAAGATTGCCACTGTTAAAGGGAACTTAAGAGTTTCTGTAAATGTAATGGCTCATCCTGAATAAAGTGAGAGAGACAGTGCTTGGAATCTGGGGAATAGAGGTGGAAGGAGTCGAGCTGATGAAGGTGTTTCTTGTCAAATTTGTGTAGGAATTATTTACCGTGCTGTCTTTCCTGAGCTGCTACAGTAGAAGTGAAGACATGGAAAATTATCCCAGATGGGACGAATCGCTCATTCTCTGTTCTTTTTTTAAAAAGGAAAAGATTTCAGAAAAAAAGTCGTCTTCTTCTTTAGAACAGTATGAATAAAATCTGGACAGCTGTCGAAAAAGATATGCCGTCTGCATTTTTTTTTTTAAATTCTCGCCGCCACCATAACTAAATAGCTTGAATAGTACATCTTTTTTTTTTTCCCTTCATACATAATGATCTCTACTTCATTAAAAGCGTATTAATCTGGTTCCCAGTCTCTTGGGAGACACCTTAAGATGATGATATTGTGGGTTTTTTTCCCCCCGAATTGTTAAAAAAAAAAAAAAATTCTAGCAGATTTGGTCCCTGTCAGTCAGAAATAATTGTGTTCTTAATCTTGTCCCTGATGGATGACTCGGAGTTCAGCAACGGGCCGGCTCCAATGACAAATACAATATTAATATTCATTAACTGCTTTGACAATGCTAATTTTGATGCAGTAGTAAAAGGCCTTCCAAAGTTAGCGGCCAAAGCATCAGAGCTGCGCAAGGTGGCAAGATAATTTGTGCTGGTTTGCTGAGCTGAAGGCTTTTAAAGTCTATAGCAAAAAGCTAGGTACCACAAACAAAAAAGAGAAAGGGAAAAAAGTTCTGAAGCATTGGAAGGCAGGGCTGCGGAAATAATACGATCACAGTCCGCTAAAAAATTTGACACCTCTGATGCAGTTTCTTTGAGTGAAATTTCTACAAAGTTGCAACAAAAAAGCATAGCATGGTAAGTCAGCACATTCTTGATTTTGTTTAATCTTTTTGATCTTTTCAATTATCGCTATTTGAAGATCAATAGTCATTTTTTCCTACGATGCTTAGAAGATGCGCAGCGGTGGTTTAATATGTGTTAGGACCATTTGCTTTAAAGGAACACATCCACAAGTTTTCGGTGGGTTTTTTTTTTTTTTAAGTTGGTCATGAAAAATGTTATACAGTAAATTGTTCTGAATTCTTTTACATATTGGTGTTTTTAACGGTCTATTTTGACTTTTGTATACCCCTCCACCCCCCAAAAAAGAATTCAGCAAGATAATTGAGCTCTGGATGTTGTCAAGAATTTTGAGGGTACTTTCAGCGGGCAAAAAACTTAAGAGTGAAGTGGTCCTCTAACTTTATCTAAATTCAGCTGTCTCCCCCCTCCCCCCTTTCCTTCCCTGAATGGCATCAGATAGCTATTAAAGCTTAATTTCACTGGAGAACTGCAAAGCCTTACTTTCGCCAACTTAGGTGAACTTCTTTGGACTACTGAAATTGCCTTTATGTTTGCCAAGTCGGCAAACAAAATATCAGGCTTTGTTCTTTTGATTGAATGCCGGTTTGCGGGAACAGGGGGGAAAAAAAAGAGTAAGAAAGCCCTGCCTTTTTTTTTTTTTTAAATACCCCTCCCTTTCGGGGGGGGCGGTGTGGATTGTTGTGGAATCGGGGGAGATCCCAGTTATTGTGCCCTTCCCTATCAAGCGAGAGAATTCTGTGAATGGGACTGTGCTTGAGCATCACCCAGGCTGGCGGCGCTGGCGGTGTGAGCTAGTCCCCTGTGCCGCGGCGCGCCGCGCGGCTGCAGGGCGGGTGCTGCCCTCCAGTGGAACCTGCGGCCGGCGCGGGCCCTGCGCGGCCATCCGGGCGCGCGGCAGCATGCCCGCGGGCCGGCGGCGGGAAGGAGAGCCCCGCAACCCGCTCTAGATGGTAAGCGGCCCCGCGCGCGCGCGCGCCGGCAGGCGGGCCGGCAGGTGGGTGTGCGGGCGGGCGGGGTACCCGGCCCGCTGCGGCCCCGCGGCTGCCCCGCCGCGTCCGGGTTTGTCCAAGGCCCTCGCATGCTCCTGCTCCCAGCCTCCGTGGGGTTCGCTGTCACTTCGCAGTAACTTTAAGATTGATGTCCCTTGACTGGTAAGGTGCCCGATGGAGTTGGACTTTTTAGTTTTTGGTTTTTTTTTTAAAAACTCTAAAACATACACACACACACAACGGAAAAAGAAAAATGACATGACTTTTTCGTTCTGAACTTTTAGCCCGTGACTATAAAAACATGCTTTATGATTATTGTTTAATTCGGACGTGAATATTCGGGACGGGGAAGGGGGGTTGTTTCTTTTGGCCCCACCAAGTTAAATTCACTTAAATGCTCCAGCTTCTGACTCCCCTTCTCCCTGGCTCTCCCCAAATATTTTCCTGAAGGATCGACCCTTTTTTGTATATTTTCTTTCAAGACACAGTTTCTCTCACCTCCATCTCAAACTTCTTTATCTAAAACAACGTAAACAGAACTTTGTTGCTGATGTGGAAGAGAACCGTGGGATGTAAATGGGCTGTCCCTTCAGAGTTCATTTCTTCTCCACGTTACTGTTAATTGCATGCTGAAAGGAGAGGATCTTTTTTTTTTTTTTTTTTTTGTGAGGAGGGAGAGGAGAAGCATTTGGGAAAGTTTACCAAAAAAATCCCACCAAACTTTGCAGCCTTCGATCACTATTTTTTTTTTTTTAATGGAAATGTTCTAAGTGTGGATGTACTTCTGACAAATCGGGGTGCTTAGGGGACCGACTGGGAACAGTTGGACAGTGGGACAGCATATTTCCGGGAGCGTTTTCTTAGGAGGGGTTAGTTTGAAGAAATTCACGAGATTTCCGTGTCCTTTTGAAGAAGGAGGAGGTCTGTCTGGAATGTGTTGGCTCCTCTTGCTGTTTCCATTTTCCTTGTCTTTTGAGAAAGCCAGAAAATACATTTCTAGTCCAAGTTGCCCATCCTGTTTGCTGCACTTTATAAGTTATTGTTGCTGAATGATTGGGAGCTGTCCATCAACGGGAAAGGAACTTGCAGTTTACTTAAGAAATTGCATGTGTGACAAAGGCAGCTGCCGAGTGTGGTGGTCCGGGTGAATAGAGGGAGGGGAGGCAATTAGGGGGCTGTGTGGTTGGGGCTTTTTACTTGTCAAACTGGAGCCTCATTGCTTTTGTTACCGCCATGTAAAGGGAAATGGCAGGGTTTTGTTTTGGTATTAAGGGCCTTAAAGCTTATTGCTTGACACTTACACAGGAAGGCCGAATAAAGTCCAGAAAGAGGGGCCACAGAGCAGTATTTAAGAAAAAAAGAAGAAAAAAATTAAGAATCCTCACTTTTTTGTTACCTTGAAGCCCTTCCATCCTTGTGGTTTTTTTGTGGAAGGGGACATTGTGGGGAGGGGGAAGTTGCGAGGCGTACCAACTTGTCTGGTGTGGTAACAGATTGCTTAAAGACCAACATCAGGAAAAAGAGCCTCGTGGGTTTGCAGATAAACAGCTGGACAGTCGAGTCAGTAAATTAAAAACATCTCCTGTATGTTAGGTGTCCCGCGCCAGAAGAAACAGAATCTTTGCCACCGGTCTTGCTTGAAGCAATACCGGGCCAGCCGGGACCCCATGTGGCAGCCGGGGTGTTTTCTTACCTGCATGCAAATCGGAGTTGTGTGTTTGCTTTTGAAGAAGGTGAAAAGATTTCACACTTGGGGAGGGGAAGGACCGGAAAGGCGCTCTGGGTGAGTGTTGTCCCCTGCAACTTTCTCTGTCTTTAACCCCTCCTGGAGCAGACACCCTCCCACAGCCCCCTCCTTCATGGAAAAGAGGACGATTTCAGGCCTGTGATGTCTGGGTCTCTCAACTCCAATTAAGTTAAACCCACACACATGTACCCAGTCCTGGATCCTAGGAGAGACCCGGGAAAAGTAAGTCGGGTTGGGGGACTCAGGGATTGCCTGTTTTCTCCTTCGCCTCTCTCTTCTCTCTCTCTCTCTTCCCTCTCTCTCTCTCTCTCTCTCTCTCTCTCTCTCTCTCATTCTGGGGAAAGCTCACAGAACTTACAGTCAGAAAGCCAGTGAGCGTTCAGACTCCTGGAATGCCAGTGAACGCGGGAAGCTTCCGTTCTTCTGCTTCCAGAGAGGTCAACTGAAATATCTTACAGGCTCAGTCTCTTGCTCTGGAAGGAAAAGAGGGGTGTGTGCGTGTGGCAGGCAAGGCCCTACCAAGTGTCACTCCCGTGTCACTGTGACAGAAAATACACTTTCCTTTCCCCATCCCCCAACCCACGGCAGCCCTCTCCCTAAGAAATTTGTTTTGAGGGATTTGACAATCTTGTAGATAAAGTGCCTGCCTCCTGCCTTCGGTTAATCATTTTCCCTCATGGCTGACCGTAATTTCTTAGCTACTCTTAGCGGTGGCTCTGGCCCCGCTGCCCAAGGTAACGGGTGAGGGAGGGGGGACTCCCTTGCTTAGAGCCCGAGCTGGCTGGGGAGATGGGCCTCCCCCTTCCTTCAGGGATTTTGCAGTGGTGCAGGGTAGAAACTGGGAGGAATTTCTTTTCATTAATTTTTTAAAAATTTAATCTGTAACCAGTCGAACTAGATGATTTGGTTTCTTTTTGTTTGTTTTTGCCTTTTTTTTTTTTGGTTTCAGAGGGATGTGTGTGGAGAGGGAAGAATTAACCAAATAACTGCAGGCATCGTGAGCGAGAACTTGGGGAGCATTTTGAGTGTCCCAGGGCAGAAATTGGGAGCCATCTCCATCTTTTAAGATGCCTTTTTTCAGCTCTTTAAAATGAAAGGGAGAAAGGGAGGGGAAGCTGGGAGGAAGAAGAAAAGTGAGAAAAGCAATAAGGGAGGAGAAAAAAAGCTGGCCCAGTCCCATCTTGAAGGTACAGAGAAAGTTTTTTTTTGAGGTGGAGAGAAAGAAAACCAAAGCTATTATGGACCCTAGGAATACCATCTTAGTGGGAGTGGAAGATCTGAGTGGGAAGGGAGGCGCGGTGGCCTCTGGGCTCACTTTCTTCCACCAGTTGGGCGGTTGGCACCTCAATTTGAATTGCTGGGTGAGTAGTGGGGTGTGTGTGTGTGTGTGTGTGTGTGTGTGTGTGTGTGTGTGTTCATGTCCTTGCTTATATATAGCCTTGACCATTAAACCTTTGTGCTTGGCTTTTTTATTTTTTGATTCAGACAGTGGGAAGGAAAAACAAGAGTAAATGGTCAACTCAAGCTATGCTCTCTCACTATGTACTTTTTTGGGGAAAGGGGAAAGGGTTAAAAAAAAAAGATGGGGAGTAGATAAAGCTTGACCTTCATCACCATCCTTATGGTTCTATAGCAACGCAGACCCGGCTCCCCAAGTGCAAGCAAGCTAGAATCTGGGAAAGGGTGGTGGGATTTGGGATTTCTTCTAATAAATAATCCCCCCCACCCCTTCACCCACCAGGGTGGGCTCCACTGGAAGAAAGAGAAGGAAAAATGACATGCTCTCATGGAGGAGCATACTTTGGAAGCTTGAAACATTTTTGAACAATAAGGCTTTTCCAGTAGCAGGGCTTGTGTAAACTGTGTATTTTGGTTTCATATTTAATGCTAACTTTGTGTTGCTCTGTCTTTGGTTGTATTTATTTTCAATCTCCAAATTTAGATGCTGCCAGCCTTTTAGGGCTCCAGTCTTGCTTGTGGTGTTTGTATTTTGTAAATGTAATATAAAATGTGTTTTGGGAATGTGAGCAAAGACTGATGACAGCCTATTGTGCTGTAAATGATCAGGGAGAAGGCCCCTTTGCAGTACCTGTTTGGGGCTTAGAATACTTGATACTCTGTTCAACTCTCAGGGCATTCTCTTGTAGGTGATTCCTTACTTGTCTTTATTATTGCTTTTTATTATGAATTTTTGTTGTTGTCAAATGGCCAAAGAAACATTGGCGGTGGTCAGTCAACTCTTAGATCTGATATTTAGGGGAAGAAGGAATGAAATATTCTACAGACTATAAGAGTCCTTATGTTTTCAAAATCATGAATTAAAATCCTCTGTGTCATATTGAACTATCAGAGTGGTAGGTAGTTCTCTAGCTGAGCATGAAGGAGTGACAAATGTGTGTCTTGGTTTCCCTTTCTGGTTCTGTGCAACTTTCCAGCTCAGCGTATGATGGTGTAAACTGTCAAGAATTGTGGGGAGAAGAGTGCAGGCTGGCACTGCAAATGTATAAATTGTCTTGCCACAAATTTCCCACCCGTTTCCAGATTCCTGAAAGGTTCCAGACCTTTGTTTATTCAAATTACTGGGGTTACTTCATAGCAGTCCTGCTGTGTTGGTATGGGGAAGCCTCTATTCTTGATGGCTTATGGGAAGGGAGTTCCTTTGAAAGGGTAAATTCCTGACTCTGATGATACAGATATTATGATCTTTGTATTGTCACAACAGGCTGCTGCCTCCGCATTTTCTGGAAGCAACAGAGCCTGCAACCTTATATTTTTAAGGAAACCTCCCTTCTGTGGTTTGGGGATGGTGGGGGGCCTGGCTGAGCTATGTCATGGAATTCTTTCCTTCTGCAATATTTTGGAATGTGATGAAATCCTGACATGCCGTCCAGATTACATACTTCTGCACACATTTGAAGACTTTTTTTCGTAAGTGAACTTTGCCTGGGTCATTCTCTTGTTACCTTCAACTTTCGTCAGCTGCAGTCAGAGAGGGCAGCGGCGCTGTGTCCTTCTCACTGCAGGGTAGCTCCGTGTCCTCCTGCGTGTATCGTTTATGGAGGCTGTAGATGTCTGCTAAAGAAGGCCCGTGTTTGGGACACTAACAGGACAAAACAGAGCAGAACAGTGTGGTTTTGCCTTTGCGTTCGCTTTCCCTTTAGTCTGGTTTTGCTGAATTCCTGTCAAATCCAAGTTTTGGTCATTTGTATCTGTGGGGCCACGTGAAAATGTCTATCCCACCTCTCAGTTCATCTGTTTGTTACTAGGGAGAAATTTACCTGCTCTCTGAAGGTGACTGTTTCTTGAGCTCTTATCAGACTCATGTAACAGGTATGACTTTCAAATACTGCCTCGTTTGGAAAGTTAGGCACAGAGTGTTTAAGAACACTAAAGACATTTTTATATAGCGGGGCATTGTAAATAAATTAGAAAGGTGGTATCGAATTTTGTTCACTGCTTCTTTCTTGAAATCCCCAGGATGTAATAACCATTATGTACTTAAAATTTATTCGAAATCAAAATTGGTAATTTCCTTTCCACCTATTTAGGAATCCTTAGATTTGGGGTGGTTGTGTTTTAGGGGAGATGGTCTGGAAATCATTATTTTTTAAAAAGTTGTTTTGAATTTGAGCTTTTGGATTTCTTCATTTGGAATAGGTTAGTTTTATCCCTGGCTCTGTTTTGAAAATTGACTCTCCTAGAAACAGCTGTACCCTCTTACCCAAGTCCCAAACATTCCCTGCAAACTCGGACACTTAACAAGATTGATTATGCTAACGCTAATCATTTAATGCCCAAGTAGTCGAAAAATATCTTGCTGGCTGGAGGGTGGAGGTTACAAATTCCTGGGAAATTACTTCAGGGTGAAGTGGTTGGTCCTTCATCTCTGAGACCTGGCAGAGGGTTAGGACTGTCAGAGGGACCCCTTGCACTGCTGTGGACACCCCCACCCCCCCACCCCCGCCCCCGCCCCCGCCCTCCAGGATGCTGAGGCAAGTTACTGAAGGGAGGGCAGGAGGCAGGAAGAAAACCCTGGGAACTCCGTGGTCAGGGATGAGCCTGGACTGGGTGGGCAGAGGCTTAAGCTCCCAAGTGCTTTAAAGGTTAGTTGGGAGAAGCACAATGGGATGCTTTCTTTTTATTGGAGAATAAATGAGAGTGAGTGGAAATAAATTCTGTTTAATGAACTTAACTGAAAGTAATTGTTCAAGAGTCTGTGAAGGCACAGGTTTGCTGGGTCAGGCCTTGGCTGCAACATTCCTAAAGCCAGGCGGCTGGACCACATCTTTATTTTCAAGGTTTAAATGTTCCCCTTAGTATGCCCACACCCCACCCTGACACTTCCAGCCCCCCGCCTCCCCTCCCCTCCTCCTTTTGGGGGATTGAGACATGGTAATTAAGAAGAGCTGAATTTGGCCCCCTAGACCCTTAATGCTCAGCAGTCTGGTTATGATACCTGCTATGTTGTTATATTATAGAAGGGGCAAAAAAAACCCCAAAAAACAACAACAAAACCCATCCAAAAAAGGCCAAGGGCTCAGAATGGTTTGTGTTAGTTCTATGTATATTCATGTGTGTGTGAGAATTTGGATGAAAATTGGCTGCACATTTATCCTCGCCCCGCCTGCCCTGTTCAATCATTTCCCTGCACGAAGAATTTTAATGCCTGTGTGAGTGCAGGAGGAACTGTGAGTCGGCAGAATTTCGTAGATGGCTGGGGGAATCTTCTCTCTCCCTCTTCTTGCTGTCTAAATGGATCTGATTCCAGAGAAAGAGAGGGGAAGGGGAGAAGAAAAAGTCAGCCGTTGATAGTTCACAAAACCAACAACATCCTGAGTGTCAGACTCAGGTGCTAGTAGAAGCTGTAACTTTGCAGCCTTGTGAGCGTGTGACTCAGGCCAGGGGGTGCGCGGTGGGTACCACAGTTGCAGGGCTGTGTTTCTTTTCTGCATCTCACAGGCAGACCTCTTTTCTCTGAACCACCTCATTTCTTCAACAAAACTCAAACCCTGCGCAGCTTTCTTGGTTTTCCCATTTCCAACGGGCAGTGCTGTAGCCGTCCACAGAAGTCTGACCCCCAGGAAGCAATGCCCACTTGGCCCAGGTTGAGCCTTAGGCAGACAGTAGCAGCGCCCAACCATGAACAGCCCCTCACCTGGGGGCCAGGGTGGGGGGCGGGGAGGCCCTCGCTGCCTGAGCTTTCTGACCACTGTGAGGGCACAGGGTCACAGCAAAGGTGGGAAACAGCCCTTTCGGCCTCAGCCCCCGTGGAGGGCCGCCCACCACCTTTCCCTTCTGTGCGTGTGTGCGTGCCTGCGGGAGGTTTACGGAATAGAGTAGTGAGATGCTCAGCAGGTAAGTCTGGCTGTGAGCGCAGGCCTGGTTCCAGGGCACTCCCTGACGTCATCATCTCAGCACTGAAGTGGTTGCTCACTGTTGGTGCGATGAGTTGTTGAGGCAGGAAGACTACCATCGCTGACCCTTCCACTCTGGTTCATAGCCCCCCCAAAACAGGACTAGTTGAATCACGCTGGTGGGGGGCGGGTGGTTGATGAGGAAGAGACAGCGCTTCTTCATCCCAACCCCTCCTGCCCTTCAGTGCCCCGTGGCCCCAGTGATGTGCAATGTCTGTTATTGTTTTGCTGGGTGCCTTTGGCCATGGTACAGCATAGGAAGCAGTGTCCGGGAAAAATGTATCAAGATGAGCCATAAACCCATTTAAAAACAAAACAGTAAACAGAGCTTGAAGAGTGGTCCTTCCTGATGCTGATTTCAGACCCTGGGAGGGGCCGGTCGTCTAAGACCCTGAAGACCCTCGCTCCCCACCCCGGGGAGGGGAGAAGGCTGACAAGTGCTCCTCTGTGCTGCCTTTGTTTTATTGTGCTGGGCTCCTAAAGGCACTTTCGGGCCCCATTTTTCTCGTGCAGAAAGGGGCAGCCGTAGGGGAGTGGTGAAGAGGAGGGCCGGCCGCCCAAGAGGCCAGGCCCAGCAACGGCTCTGTTTGTTTTCAACGTCTGTTGATTAATAGGTTGCGGGGTGAATGGCGAGCTTTCATTCCCTTTGGGTTCCCCACAGTTAGGGAAGGTGGAGGGGTTGGGGTGAGCGGAGGGCCGGCAGGGGGATCTCGAAGGGCCTGAATCACCCTTTCACTTGCTGGGTTCCCCATCTCGAACAGCATCCGGTGGACGGGTGTGTGGGCACGATGAGGGTGGCAGGGCCTAGTTGCAGAACACCGGGCTTAAGGGTTCTCCAGGGGTCAAAGTTCAGCCACAGGGGGCACCCCCTCCCCACTCCCCCCCATTGCAGTGGGATGAATACTTCGGGTGGAAAGGCTTTGTGCGCTTTGAGGTCTGTTAAAGGACCCTTTCTTTCTAATTTAACCATTCAGTGCTCAAAACCGAGATGAACGGAACTGGGAAAGAAATGAGTCACAGCCACGCCTCCAGGTAGAAAACAGAAAGCCTCCATGATTTAGTCACATGAGGATTTTGATTCCTTTTAAATAGTTACTGTTCACCTCATAAGTTTGGGTTTTAAGCTGACTTTTCCTTTTCTGCTGGGACTGACCACGTCTGTCCCCTGATGTCACTTGTGTCTGTATTTGAGAAGCAGAAATATCCCCACTGAATGTTTCACACCCCTCCCTCTATAAGCAGCCACATGGTGTGAAAATCCCTACTAAAAATGCTTCATGCTCTGTGGCAAGGGTGTGCCTGGCTGAGGCGGAGAGCCCTGAGCTTACTTCTAATTGGGGGTTCGGGGGGGCACTGTGTGCTGAACTGGTCTGGGTTCCAGAATGTCCCCTTGTGATCCTGAAGCATCTGTATCCAGTGGGGGAGGTCGGCCCAGGCTGTGTGTGTTGGGTGCAGTTCACGACCTCCACCTGGCAGTCAGCCCCATCCAGGGCCCATGTCTGCAGACACAGCAGCGGAAGGTGGACCTGGGACCCGTGTCCTCACCTGCTGGGTGGAACTGATAACAAATGCAGCTACCACGTAGGTTTGTGAGGACTAAATAGTCTGTTGCAGTCAACACAGGGGCTGGGGTTCCCTTAGATGTGGCAGCCGCGACCTGCACTGCTGTGAGCTAGAGAGGCCTGAGTGAGACGGCCGTCTCGACAAGGGGTCCGGAGCGACCCTCTGGGTGAGTTTCAGGCATTGCTAGTGCTGGTGCATATGGGCAGCTGTGGCCTCACTCCCTGAACTTCCGTTCTATGAATGTTTTATGAATGTTTGCTGGTTGTTTTTTTTTTTTTTTTTCCTGGCTCACAGATTCCTAGTGCTCATCATATTCTATAAGGCTTAAGCTCTCCAGGCAGCCTCCCATGATTGCCATTCTGTCAACCTTGAACTTCAGTTAGCTGTCCCTGCAGGTGATGATTTCGTGCAAATGCTCAGGTAGTTTTGAAGACATATTTAATATTTAGATAAAACACTTTCCTAAGAGGCACCTGGTTTTGTGTTACGGTTGTCCTGAACACTGGACTCTGTAAAAAGATTAAAGAGGGAGGAGATATGTATTTCAGCTTGTTTACCCCACCAGCACTCCCAGCATACAGTGTGGCTTTGATTTAGATTTCCCGGATGTGTTTCTGGAAGGTTTTCTGTTGTCCTCCACAAAAGGAACTTTTTCACATCCAAATTTTCTTAGGGTGGTATGGTTTTGAACACAGTCCGTAAAGACAAGACCTCCTTATTAAAGAAGTGGGAACAGCACTGGAGGAACTGCATATCAACTCAGATTCATCCCCAAGGCCTTAATCTGAAAAGAATTATTTATAGTGATGATTTCATTATAGCAGTTGTAACCCAGTTCCATTATGACCAAATGACTTGGAAAATCCACAAAAACTTTTAAAATGGAGTTTTGCCTCTTTATGCTGTGTCTAGCATATAGTGGTACTCTTAACACATTCAGTTAAAGAGTTCTAAAAGGGTTTGCTGGAAAACCAAAGCTTTTCAGTGGAAAAAAAAAAAAAGGAAAGCTGTTTTCATTTAAAAAAAAAAGTGGGAGCTGATCGTAGAGAAGGGGGGAAGTCTAAGGGACTTTTCCTATGTGGGTGGTTGTTCTGTGTATCATTCGTATCAGCTTCTGCTTCAAGGCCCTACCCCTACTTCTTGAAGGACCTTGCTCATCTCCAGCTACCAAGGTAACTTCCAACTCTTCTGTGACAGTGTTATTTATTAGCATAATCAAGTGATGGTTTTTCTCAAATGACATAATTAACTATACGTGTGGACTAAGTGTTGCATTTTTAAGAAAGGCATACACCTAAGGAAAGGTGGCCACAAAACCCCCCTGTACTCTTGCCCTGCCATGCATGCCTTGGCCTTTGCAGTAAGGAGTGTGGGCTGTGGCTGCCTTGCCACCTGTGAATTTAATTAGAAGAGACTGGAAGGGTAGCGAACGTGACCTTCACCAAGCGCTCATCGTCAGCACTGGACTGTATTTTTCATTTTTCAAAGCTTCTTTGCCTTACATGTATGGATGTGTGAGGCTAATACACACTTCCCAAACATGATCTCTTTAGATTTTCACAACCCTCTTAGGTAGACCCAGTTCTCACCAGGAGTTCGCACAGAAATGAAGGCTTGTGAGAGGGTTACACACCTGGATTGGATTGAAGTAGGATTTAAACACGGGTCTTCCTGGAATTTTCTGACTTCACTCTTGGTCATCGTGTACAAGCCAGTGGGCTTGAAAACCAATTTTTTTTTCCCCCCCAAAAGACACTTGTAATAAGGTATTAGACTGGATGGTTACTGAAGGCTTCCCCTGCCCCCAGCTCTGTTCTGTGATGCTGAGTAGACTCCATTTAAGAGCACTGCCATTTGAATGAAATGAATCTGGGAGACTGGCTCTAGCTTTCTGTTCTTCTGGTGCTTACTGTTGCAGTTTATAAGTGTGCTCATCACTCACACAGGCTGGGCAATACAGGGGACACAAAGGTCTGCAAGATACTATCTTTGTCCTTCAGGGACTTGGCTGTGGTGGGACCAAGGAAGGTGCATTGTGATCCCAGCAGTGGACATAGTGTGGTGTAGACAGAAGGATTGTGGGTATCTGAGGCTGGAGAGACACGGCCATTTTCCAGAAGAACATCCTCCTATCATAAAAGCAGTCCAGGTACAGACAGGTTCAGTGGGAGTGGCAGTTAGACCCTGGTTTCTGCCCACATGGCTGCGTTCCCTCACCTTGTTTGGGAACCACCCAACATATAAAGACTCTAGGGACCTGCCTAGTATGTGGTCACATCAGGAAAGAGCTCCATGTCCCAGTAGCCCTCTCCCTCCCCCACAAAAGCCAGACAGCAGTTAAAACTTCATATCTCTTCACTCCCTTCTGCCCCCCACCCCCAACCCATACTATAGAGTTTTGAATGAACAGGAAAAAAATACTTGGCTTGCAAACTCAGGTGTACAAAATAATATGATAGTGAGGGTGGCCCCAACAGGTGTCCAGCTTTTGTTGGAATCCTCTTCTCATGCGTGTGTCTAACTGGAAGAGGGAGAATTAATTTTTCTCACGCACCTGTGAACTTCACTGTTGCCGAAACGCTGTCTTCATCCTTCAATGCACAAGTAGAGAGAGAGGGTTTCCCCTGCCTTTCTTGCCTGGAAGACAATCATGGAATTTGCACTTCTGAACTACAAAACAGAACTGTGACTTCCTTCGAACAGCTTCTCCCAAAGAATAAAAATAACAATAAACCAGCTTTCCTGTGCTTACCGCGTCTCAGGTTTTATATTTAATACTAAGCCCTTCCCATGAATTCTTTCAGAACTAAGACTTGATCCATGATTAGGATTCAAGTCTCTTAACCTTTTGTGCTTGTATGGAACTTTGTGGTTCTCTGGTCTAGGGGTCATGGCTGAAAGGAAGAAGTACCTGTGGCCCTCCATAGGCAGATCCAAGATGCCTGGGTCCTGAGCCCAGACCTACTGAATCAGGTCCCTGTGAAGCTTTCTTAGTAATAGGAACCCATGTTTGTGATAACCATCTTGAGAGATGCTTGACTCAGCAAAGCTGAGAAATGTTGAAGTCTCACTGCTCTTCTCCCATCATAGACTTACACACTTGTTTTCTTCCATTGTTTTTGTGGTCCCATTCCCTCAAAGTCCTTCAGCTCTTCGGTGACAATCTCCCCTCCCCTGGCCTGGTGCTTCTTCCCAGGGGTCCCAGAGATTTTCCACAGTTATTCTAAACTGTCTGAGGCTGGTCTGCGTTCATTTCAGCGGTTGTGTGTCTCTCCAGATAGAAAACTTCTAGAAGGCAGCAATTCTCATTTTCCTTTCCTCCTGATGGTCTCCAGTCCATCTGATATGTGTGTCCCTTACTCTTTTCCATCTCCACCCCAGCACACAGTGGGAGTGTTTTTGTTGGATAGTTTTCAAGTTGTCCTAGACAGAAATGGTTCCTAAAAACTTCTCAGCACATGTCTGTGAGATGCTGGCCCTGGCCTTGGAGTGGCAATCCTTCACTTTGCTCACTTTGGTTGTATCCAGACTTTTGTGGCTGCTGATGAAGGAAGTGTTACTGGGTGCTTTGAATTTCAGTGTTCTGATTGCAAAATGATAATTCACAGTACAAGGCTTCTGTGAGCCACTAGTTACCATCTGTCTTTCTCTGAAAGTGTCCAGTTGCTTGTAGGGATCATTAAGCCTGGCTCTTGGACATGTGACTTCTTTTTCTGTTTTTTGTTTTTTTTCTGGGAGCATCTAGAAAGTGCGTATTTTCCTTTCTAAACATACCCATGGAAAATTTAGAAGCACCTTTTTAAATGCCTTCCTCACACTTAACGGTGATAAGAAATACTCTTACTCTTATCACACCCCTTCTTCACCTATTTTTTTTTTTTAAAGGACAAGAAAAACGTAAAGAAAACTAACTGCTTGGTGGTCCCTGAACTCAAGAGGCGCTAGTGGGCAGCACTGGAACCCTCCTTCTTTTCTTTTAATGCAATTCCTTTTCCTTGATGTTAATGCAAGTTGTGCCTTCCTAAAAGTAATAAAAGGAAATGAAGACACGTTCTAAAATGAAAGTTGACTCTAATCCATTCATCATCTAATACTAGCCTCTTTATCTTTGCTGGTACCTAATCTGGTTAAATGTCCCTGTTGTAGGATTTTAGTGAAAATCCTCTATTGGGAATAGGGTTTTTTGCAATTGGATTACTCTCAGTAAATGGCCCAGTAGTTCGCTTGTTTCAGCTTAATTTTTTCTTTGTGATCTTGCTGGGCTAAGTTACAGCATCGCATGGGGAGGGGGAGGGATGGTTGAGAGTAGGGTAGGGGAAGGAATAGAGAATAATTTGGGTAGGTCTGATCATTGCAACTAGAAAAATCTTTAAGATGCTTTTCTTTTTTTTTTTTAAGCTTCCTTCTCTCCACCTATCAACACTTCCCAAACAAAAATTGCCTGTATGTTGTTTTCCAGAACTGCTTGTTTCTGAAATGTGTACATACCCTTTATTAGTCCAATTCATCATCATCCAGTTAATTTGTTAGCATTCCCTGTGACTTCCTAATGAGATTCGTAATGAATCCAGGCTGCTGTAATCTGCATAAAATATGCAGGTGCTTGCCTGGCAGTTTAGAGCTTTCTGGTAAAGTTCACACTCCCATCCAGACCAGAGTGAGGCTTTTCATCCTGGCTGCCTGTAAAGGATTGTAGCTTACCCACTGGTTGTAAGGAGCCGGGAGGGGTTCAGAGCCTGGGGTGGTGGGTTCAGTGGCTGGGATTAGGGCCCTGCCAGTTTCTTGTAACGGAAGCCTTCCCCCCGTGAAGCCTGCCTGCCCCCCGAAGGTCCCTCCCGTGGGGCCCTGGGGTAGGAGAGACCACCACCTGCAGAAGCACAGTAGGCCTGGGGGATTAAAGCCAAGACTTCCGATTTACCTGCCAATGGGAGAAGTGCAGATTCTTGGGCTCTGTGATGGGTTGGTGGTGGCGGTGGTGGAGAAGGTATTTTAAAAGCCAGGCTCAGTGGTGGGGGTGGGGTGGGGTGTAAAGACCCAGGCACACCCACCCAGAGAGCTGAATCATCACTCTCTGCTATTTTAGTACACGGACCAGGGCCAGGACGGGTTGCCTGCACTTACAGAATCCAGGTGGGAGGGTGTGGTCAGGGCTGCCCGGGGTCAGGCTCCTGGGCTGCCCGAGCCAGCGTGACCGTGTCCTCTTCTGTTTTCGCCTCCCTGCAGTCGAACAAAGTGCCGGTTGTGCAGCACCCGCACCATGTCCACCCTCTCACGCCTCTTATCACGTACAGCAATGAACACTTCACGCCAGGAAACCCGCCTCCACACTTACCAGCCGACGTAGACCCCAAAACAGGTAGGACGCGTGCTTGGGTGCAGAGAAGGCGTGCTGGTCCCGGGGCCACCGGAGGACCTGCTGCGGTGCGGGGTGCGGGGGTGCTTTGGGGACTTGGGCTGGGGGCAGCAGTGGACGGGTGCCGGTTCCTCTCCCATGTGTTGGTCGGGAACCTCTTTCGGGAAACCAGAGCCTGGTGAGGGAGTGGATCTTTCCTCCCCTTCGGAGAAGTCCATTTTCAGCGCTCAGGTCTCTCCAGAGCTCCAGGTACCCCCAAGGGGCTGTCGTGGGAACCTTGCTGTGAGTTCTGTTCTCAGGAGTGGCTTGTGACTCCAAGAACCTCAGACAGACTCGGAGGCAGTAATGGTTTTGGAGGCATCGCATGGACTCCTCCTCAGCTCCCTAACAGCGTGGTTCCCTCAAGGCCCGGCTTCCTTGGTGGCTAAGAGACTGTATATAGTCCCCTGGCAATGACTTGGTGCAGCCTTGAGAGACCATGTCACTGGGTTCTGCATTCTCTCTGCTGATTTATTTGGGCTCTTCCTCCCCTGTAATATCCTGAGTCTTTATCCTCAAGCCCATTTTACAGACAGGAAAACCCAACTTCAAGATGGTTTCCTCATTGCATCAAGAAACAGCCATTAGGGTCTCAGGCAGAAGATGCCACATGACTCCAGCTTTTATACTTGTCCCTTCCTTTCCATCCAAGTGCTTTTTCTCAAAAGTGGGGAGAGGAAGAAGGCGAGGTTACTTGTAACTCCCCTGAAACAAGATTTAAAACAAATTGGGGTGGTCTTAGGAGAACAGCTAAGGCCAGGTTGTCTCTTTCCGGCCGGCGATGCACTTGCTGGCATTGGTTTCTCTTCCCAGCTGGTTAATTAGCAGGATGAATTCAGAATGGCTATTCCACGTCACTTGGTCAGAAGGAATTGTTGGATGCTGGGCCGAGGTAGACTGCCTGTTCAGGCCGTCTTTGCTGCCCCTAAATGAAGCCACACATTAGCTGGTTTTCAGCAGCCTCTGAGCCCCCTTTGTGCTCGTGGGGGACCGAGCCTGGCGCTGGGATGGCTGGAGGAGGCCGCCAGCCGGCCCCAGGCTCCACGAGTGAATGGCAGTTTCAACGTCTCATTTAAATAATGGTAGTACAGGGAATAGCTTTTAAATGGTTATCGTAAAACATATGATTAACGTCTGCGGACTGTTTACTTTTCCTCTGCGAACATTCTTTCAAGTGTGCGAGTGGCTTGGTGTAGGGTCCAAGCCCAGCTAATCTGTTTGGTTTTTGTAATAGAGAGAAAGCAGTGTCTGCATGAAAATGTCACCCAGGGAGGCTTAATTTACAGATTAAAAGCTTCCTGAATGAATTTTTTTTAAAAAATGAAATAGTTTTCATCTGCAAACACACAGCTCATTCCCTTCAGTCCTGTTTTAATTCTGAGCAATTGTTCGTTTTGCTTTCCACTGGAGCAGTGCAGGTCTGCTCCTCTGGGCCTGAATTGTTCCCAGCCCTTATTTCTAAGAAACCAAGGATTTCTCAATTGCAGGATATGTGTCTATGGAACTAATGGGTGTGGGTGCCTGGACCTTCAGAACTCACTCATCAGCCCCATGGTCCAGCAGTACCCCATATGTGGTGGGCTCTGTCCTCTAGAAAGCCAGGTTCTAGATCCAAGTGTACCAGGCCTCCAGCATCTCCTGGTCTGGTCAGTTCAGATTCTTCCTAGATATGATGTCAAGGCATTGGTTGAGTTTCTCCTACAGCTCATCTTCAAGGCAGAGTTCGACAGATCTAAACAGTGGTAAAGAACCCGCCTGCCAATGCAGGAGATGTAAGAGACACTGGTTCAATCCCTGGGTTGGGAAGATCCCCTGGAGGAGGAAATGGCAACCCACCCTGGACTTTTCACTTGCCTAGAAAGTCCCATGGACAGAGCAGCCTGGTGGGCTACAGTCCACAGGATCGCAAAGTCGGACACGATTGAAGCGACTTAGCACAACTTTTTTAGATGTTAATTTTTGGAAGCTGATTTCTTTTTTATAAAGAAGTAACCTTTCTAAAAACCATAACTCAAAAAGTATGTTAGAAACCAGAGGAGTAACTCTCATGCAGGTAAGTCATTAGAATTAAAGAGAAGAAAAGGACAAGTTGTGAGGACAAAGGGATCTAATATCACTTGATCCCCTACTATGTGCCAGCCCCTTTAGTTTTTTTTTTCCCCAATTCAAATAATCGCACCGATCCCATGAGGCAGAAATATCCAAGCAAGCATTTTCTAAGTCTGTATGTGTTTAGCCAGTGTATGATCCATCTAGAAGAAGATGAGTTTTTCAAGCTGGTGTAGAGGGATAATGAGATGAAACTTACTGACAAGTCTTAGGATCAGACTCATGGAAAACAGCTCATGCTAGGATTACAGAGGCGATGTCTCTGTCTATCCTGTCCTTGTTCCCATCACTTGATGGTTTCTCTTCCCTTCTCTCTTTCTCTTGCACCTAAACTGTGGCTGCTTCTTCCAGGAATCCCACGGCCTCCGCACCCTCCAGATATATCTCCGTACTACCCACTGTCACCCGGCACCGTAGGACAAATCCCCCATCCGCTAGGATGGTTAGTACCACAGTAAGGAGTTCCATTTTTTAATTTCCTTTTTGTTTCTTACATGGGCATGCTTATTACTTACTCTGTGTGTGTGTGTGTCTGTGTGTGTTTAGAAGACAGTAGAGGGGAGGGAGGGCCGTGGGTGGGGAGTCGTGGGGAAGATGCTTGTTGATCTGCCCAGTGGAGCAGCAGGCAAGTCAGTAGCCATTCAGGTGGATGATATCAGAGAAAAGCTATGGTCAGCATTCTGCACCCATGGTCTCCAAAGGCTCTAGGTTCCTCTCTGTGAACTTAGATACCCTTAAGGTACTTTGGGAATTGCAGAAGACTCTGAGGGCTTCTCTCCTGTGAAGCCTATCATGCCTCTTCGGGAGGCAGCCCAAACTTGAGTCCTGTCATTGGACTGAGGGAGCAGAGGAGTGGGCTAGTTCTGAAATCCGGGAGTGGGAGTCGGAGGGTCACAGCCCCACCCTCCACCGCAGCCATCATTCCCAAGATTGACAGCCGCAGTGGAAGTTTGTGTCTGTTGAGAAGTTCCATGCTCTCCAACTGGCATCTCTCTCTGAGAGTATCTGCTTATTAAGTGGCTCACCAAACTCTGAGGGAAGGGAGTGTGGGGCCGTTGGAAACATCACTATATGTCAGCCCTAGGTCCTGGCAGCTCTCCACATCATCAAACTGCCTTTTACAGTTTGTCTTCCTATCACCTAGTCTAGCTTTTATAACACCACCCATTAACCTTTCCTAGACAACTTTAACATGTATTTTAAAATCAGAGCAGAAAGTCCTTTAATGTATAAACATACTGTGTTTGTATTTGTGTGCATGCATGTAATAACGTGTTTTATGATGGTGTGCTTTTGTGTATATATCTTTCTCCATGTTTGTCAGTGATCTCTACTATTTAAAAAACACAGGACAATTTGTTGAATCCTATCAGGAATAAATCCTGGAAAAACTCTCTCAAGTTTGGGTCTTGGGGAAGTTAACCTTTCATGATCTTAAAGAAGGTACAGTTTTGAAGTGGTTCACCTCTTTTCCCCAGTTCCACCTTGATTTCTCCAGCTCAGCATATTCTACAATTTCTTTTTTTTTTTTTTTTTTAAGAAAAAAGGAAAAAAAAAACTCATATTACACAGTAGCTGTACTAAATACCAAGCCCAGGCGTAGTTTATTTTTTGCTCCTGAATTTTGTTAGGAAGGGTAGATGTGGATGGGAGTATGTGTCCTATTTCTTCTTCTTCAGTGGGTGGGGCCATGCCTGCACTAGACTTCAGTCATCAGTTACCCCATTCAGCTGATGGGGAGATATTTGAAGGCTAGATAAAAAGGAATAGCCAACTCAGACAACCCTCTGTCAGGAAAAGTTGTGTGTCTTTCATGAGGATGCTATTTTGCATGTTGCTGTATTTTTTAATTATTGTAATGAGGTGTGATTGTCTATTGGTTACCCACAATTCTTCTTGGGGATTCTCCCCCCGGTAACTCTTGTCAACACTTGTTAATTTGACAAAAGGCTACAAATTAAGCTCTGTTAATTTAATGTTTTCTCACCGAGATCTAAATACCGAAAGAGGCCCAAAGCGCAACTGAAGTCCTTTGATTCACTGTACTTTATTTTGGTATAAATTTACATTCATTATTGTTTTCCTTTGGATGTGTAGCCCTCAATTAGTGTGATGGCTCCATTAAAGCAAGCGAGACTTCGCCTTTAATTATTACAACAAAACACCTAGTTTCAGCTTGGGGAGAGGGTCTCTATTGACATAAGCAAAGGTTATAAAATTTAATTAGCCATTCCTATCAGATTTATGGCATTCAAATTGTTCTGTGTTTCTTCCCTTTGATCCTTGCTGTACAATCCCCAAGATTTTTGTTCTGATCAAATGAGAATAAAGCTTACTGTGCAGAGAGAACTTTTCCTTTTTCTTCTTTTCCTTTTCCCCACCCCCCACCCCCATTTGCACGTTCTCACCGTGTGCCCCGCTCTTTGTAGGCAAGGTCAGCCAGTGTACCCCATCACGACAGGAGGATTCCGTCACCCCTACCCCACAGCTCTGACTGTCAACGCTTCCATGTCCAGGTGAGTTCCACGACCCAGTGCCTTCGACTGAAGCCATGAGTCACTTTTCAGAAAGTTCTCTGGATGCTGCCAGACCATCTGGGCATGTCTGCAACATGTAGGTCTAAGGGTGTAAGACCCAGAGAGGGTTAGGCTTTTCTCCTAGAAAATACTGAAAAAATTGCTCTGAACTTCCCAGGTGGGTGATGCCAGAATTTTAAGGTTGAATTTCTGAGTCAGTATTTTTAAGAACTTAAGAAGGCAGGAAGAAATAATTAGGACATGGGGAGCTTTTTAAAGTGTTATTCCTCTGTTGCCTGAACCAGGGAAGGAAGGAAAGAGTGTAGGTAAGGTTATTACTGTATATACAAAGAGGAATTTAAGGGAGGGTTATTGGTCTTTTCAAAGCTCCAGGCTCTTAAGCATAAACAGAAAAGAGCATTCCCCTCCTGCCCACCTCCTCCCCTACCCAAACACATCTCTGTCTAAAGTAGCAGTGTCCAGTAGAAATGGAAGGTGAGCCTTGTATATAGGGAATATGCAAAGGGAATTATAAGTTTTCTAGTAGCCATATTTTTTAAAAGAAGAGAAAAGGAAACTCAGACAAAATTATTTTTAACGATTGATTTTATTCAACCTAATAAGTCAAAATATCATTCTGACACATTATCACTGTAAAGCAACTATTAATGAGTTCTTAACTTTTTGTGTACTTAGTTTTGGAATCTGATGTGTATTTCACACTTAAAACACTTTTTAATTTGGCCTGGACACATTTCAAGTACACAGTAGCCCCATGTGGCTGATGGAGACCATGTTGGCCTGTGCAGCTGAAATCCTATGTATGTGTACAGTCACATATCTTTAAGCATATAAATGTATATATAACATACAAATATGCCCGCATGTGTGTACCTAGATCTTTCTAATCCCCATGTTCTCCTTTCCCCCCTTTGTAATTAATTCTGGCTAATTTTTCAGTGACTGCTAGTTTATTTACAAACTGGTTGGCAGCAGTATGTTTAAGTAGTCACTAATTGCACCTAATGATAGTTTTATTTTCTGTTCATCTGATTTTCAGTCAAGTTAATTAAATCGGTGGAGGTTTAGACTTTCCTGATAGGCTGCAACAACAAATCCATTTTGAGGATGGCACCTAATTTAATGAGCATGCATTTACATGGCAGGGATGCCATCTCCCAGCCTCCTTCCCCAATCTCTGTAGCCAGCATGAGGACCCTAGACCAGAGGAAGGGTTGGAAAGACGGGCCACGATGCCTCTTTTCCTACTTATGGAACAGTGATTTTGGTGGAGGGAAGAGTAAGAACCACACTCATGAAGAAGCATAAATTGTAGCATCTCTAATGTTTGTCGTCATGCCATGGGTATCGTGCAGCTGTAAAGATCTGTTTCCCACATGTGATAAATCATGTCAGTTTCTAAATCCACACCAGTATTGGTTAGGCAGGAAAATGCTTGTGTGTCCTCTCCTCTAGCAAGAAGAGGAAGGTTATTCTCATTAAATAATGTCACCACAACCTCGCAAAGCCTGGGAACGAATAGGGAGTCTCCCAGAAGGAGAACTGCTTCTGAGCACCTTCGGATCCACGACTCGCCCTCCTCTGAACCAGCATTCCTCCACCGCACTGGGTTGTTTTTCGTGTTTGTTGCTTCGGAGCATTCCAGAGGTTAAAAGCGGTGCAGTAATCGTAGGATAGGGATTGAGGTTAAGCTTATCGATTGAATTATCATTAGGAGGTTAGCCGATGATTTCTAGGTGGGCAGGGGGTGGAGGAGAGGAAGGGAACGGTGGGAGGGAAGGTTAGGGGCTCGAGGTGGAGGTGCGGGGGGGAGGCGGCCGATTCCCCAGGTAGGCCTTATGAAAGGTAGCTAGTTAAAAAGCGTATACAGCAAATTAAATACATTATTGTGGTAATGGGGCGACAGAAGTATGGGTCTATTATACTTATGGCAGTTATAGGGAATGTAGGCAGCTTGCCCTGTTCCAGAACACCCTTTGATATTCATTCTCTTCAGCAGCGGGGCCAGGGCTTCTCAGAATTAAGTGATGGGTCATTATACTTTAAACACCATGGAGAAGCCTAGATTGGCAATTAAACAGCTCTTGCTGACACTCACTTGTGCCACCCTGTGACCCCCTTTAGATTGAGATGTTGGAGCTCCGGGCCCTCAGCCTGCTAAATTGGCGCAAGGCTCCTCTCCTGACGAGAGCGGGCTCTGAAATCTGCCGGCTTCAAAGGGAGCGAGATCATGTATAAACCATAATGTGGGTGCACCGTGGCTCACAAAAAATAAGGCAGGAAGAGATGAAATGTTACAAGTGCAAGGGGGGAAATGAGAGAATAATGACAAACCTAATGCAGCTCAAAGCAGGCTTGTTGCACAGGAAAATGCATCCCACTGCTTGTGCATAAAATCAAGGCCGGCAGATGACATCCAGTTAACAGAAACGTGTCAACAGTGAAGGAAAGCGCGAGTGGGGAAGGCAGAAGCCCCTGAGACAGCCAGAAACAAAAATTAGTTGTCCTTAACAAGTTAAGGTTCATCATTATATTCTGGCTTGGAGCCATGAAAGCAGACGGGGGGATATAATGAGCTGCTTAGAATTTTTAGGGTGTTTATTGCATTGCACGAAATAGTTGTCTGCAGAAAGGAATTGCTTACATGAAAGTATGTGTATAGCCCATACACACACACACACACACACACAGAGGAGTCCCTTTCTCTGCCATAAATTTCTCAGGTATAGGAATATGTGTGTAGGTATGTGAACTTGGAAGTATTTGGTCTTCATGGCTACACTAGAAATGTTTCCCTACCCCAGAATGTACTCAGATTCTGATGTCTCCCTGTGGTGTTTGGTGTACACACACACACACAGACATACATGCACACAGAGTGTTTTTTATCTCTCCCCCTTCTCTCTCTCTCTCTCTCTCTGTCTCTGTCTCTACACATATTCTCATTCAGCAGGAAGGCAACATATGTATTTGAGGAATGTCAAGCCTTTAAAATTCACAGTAAAAGCTGCCACTCCACCCACCGCTTCACCCAAGGGCTTCGAAGAACACATGTTCTTAACTTATGTTTTCTCAGAGGCCTTCAAACTCTGGGAAGGAACAGGGTGTAACTTGGGAGCCCAAATACCTCCCAAGCTTTGTTCTTTATTTTTTTGTTGGGGGAGGGGGATGGGGATAGAAGTTACTAATTTTTTCCTCTGTCAGGGTTTTTCTTTTTTCTTTTTTTTTTAAAAATCAGGGTTTTTCTTTTCTTTTCTTTTTTCTTTTTCTTGACACCCTAAAAGAACTCGCATGACTCTTATTTAAAAAATCATGCTGTTGTTACCAAACTTCAGTAAATTTGTCAAGGCAGCTATGGCAGAAAGCCACATCAGGGTAGAAATTCCAAGTCAAATGTCCACTGTGATTCTGGCCCCAAAATCTGCATTATTTATTGGTAGTTTCTCTGTTGATCTCTGCAGAGTCAGTTAGAACTTTAATTTTTCATCTTTCTTCTGATGAACATTTGCTGCATTCTTTTGGTAAAATGAAAACTATTTAGATTTCCAGTCCACATAGGAAAAGAACCTTGTAAATAAGTACAGGATCCTTGTGAACTAACTGTCACAATAAAGTCTCACTAGCACCTCCAGTGACCAGCAGAATTGACTTCCTAAAGAGCAGGTGGTCCTTCCCTGGTTGGTACATGGGGTGGTCATGGTTTAGATTTATGCTGAAAGTAGCAGTTGCTTGATCTGGGATCCCCCTTCACCTAAACTTAAACTTGCCTGATCTTGTCAGGGCAGAACCTAGGGGCTGCCCTTTTGTTTACTTTCAGGGAATCGCCCCTTGTAATCCCTCATTCCACTTTCCTCTACAGTAATGTACATTCCTTTAAGAGGGTGGTTCTTCTAACCGAGAACAAATTGTGACTCCAAGCGTATCAGAAAAGACGAGAGCTATAGGTTGCATCCCGTTGTCAGTTTGGAGATGAACCAAGAGCATTTTAAAATTAGCTCTGAATGTCCTGGCTAGTTTGCATGGTTGAGAAATGCCAATTCACAGCTTAAACCATGTCCAAAATAACATGCCTGAAAGTAAACAGCATTAGAGGAAAAGCACAAACTATTCTTTTCTTTATTAATAATTCTGATCATCCTTTATAAGGTCTTCTAATGCATAGGCAGTATATTAAGAAAAGTAATTTAGGAACCCTCGAATTTTAGAGTGGGAAAGGATATACAAATCCCAGAATTCAAAGCTTCACTCGGGGGGATGTCTGTGTAAAATGCTCTTTTGGGGCCATCTCTGATACAAAGTTATTTAAAACATCCGTGACGTATGTTGGGAACCAGATGGCAGTGATTTGGATTCCCCCCATATTTCTGCCTCACTCTCTCCCATTACTGTCAAAACGATGGGACTACAGCAGCAAAAGAGAAATAAAAATTTTATTGCATTCCCATCAACAGAATGAGGCCTAATGAGGCATGCGCGGCATTGTCAAAAAATGTATGTATACTTCAGCTGCGTTAATATTTTATTTAGCTGTCAATATGCAACAAAAGATTTCATCTTTCATTCTAATGCTGATTAGGACTTAAGAAATAGTCTTAGATGCCGCTAATAATGTCCTCCCAAACCAGTGGACTTGTGATCTCCGGCAAGTAGTCCAAGCCTATTTTGTCGCCCAAGTATACTGGCTGAACTTGTCTTTGCTGAAGATGTTAGCAATCGTAATGTCTCGTGTCAGTAGCAATAATGAAGGGGAAGATTGCCTTTAATGACATTACGAGAATCATTATGTTTAATTTATTACTAATTAATGCTGACAGGTTTCATATGCTTTGGGTTGCTTTCATGTGAGTGTTACATGCTATTTCTTCTTCTTCTTTTTTTTTTTAATTGTGTGTACACATCCCTCCCCATTCATTCATTTTGATTCTGACGATTTACACAGCTTTCTGTCTTCTAGGTTCCCTCCCCATATGGTCCCACCACATCACACTCTACACACGACTGGCATTCCCCACCCGGCCATAGTCACGCCGACAGTCAAACAAGAATCCTCTCAGAGTGACGTCGGCTCACTCCACAGCGCGTAAGTGTGCCTCTTCTTGTCGTGTTATCCTTCACCATGTGTTTAGCCCGTGGTGCCTGGGTGGTGGCCCTGCCCAAGGTTGGCCAGACTTCAGTAAGCACCTGCCTTCCAGAGAGGGAGGCGTGTGCCCACTGTGAGGGAGAACACAACTCTCTGTGTCCTTGGAGGGACTGGGATTTGCAACCACTTCTGCCTGCCAATGTAGGAGACGCAGGAGACTCAGGTTTGATCCCTGGGTTGAGAAAGTTCTATGGAGGAGAAAATGGCAACCCAGTCCAGTATTCTTGCCTGGGAAATCCCACTGACAGAGAAGCCTGGTGGGCTACAGTCCATAGCGTCACAAAGAGTCGGACACGACTGAGCGCACACGCACCTACCATCCTGATCCCACAAGAGACACTGGCTGAGATGGAAACGGTCACAATGTGCTTTTCCCTCTGGCTGGGGAAAATTTTGTGTTTGTAAACCTTATGAGTCCCTTGGACTGCACGAGATCCAACCAGTCCATCCTCAAGGAGATCAGTCCTGGGTGTTCATTGGAAGGACTGATGTTGAAGCTGGAACGCCAATACTTTGGCCACCTGATGCAAAGAGCTGACTCATTGGAAAAGACCCTGATGCAGGGAGGGATTGAGAGCAGGAGGAGAAGGGGACGACAGAGGATGAGATGGTTGGATGGCATCACCGACACAATGGTCATGGGTTTGGGTGGACTCTGGGAGTTGGTGATGGACAGGGATGCCTGGCGTGGTGCAGTTCATGGGGTCACAAAGAATTGGACACGACTGAACTGAACTGAACTGAACTGAAACCTTGAGGAAGTGATGACAAAATCTCCCTCATCCCCCCATCCCCCCAGGCTGTTTTTGTTCCATTTCCCAGGATGGAGAAGACCCAAAGTAGAAGTGTGCTTCTCCTTCTGAATTGCTTAGGGTGTTGAGCAGGCAAGGGGGCGGGCTTTCTGCTGTGGAGGAAGCTGACCTCGAGATTGTTCATTGGGTTGCATCTGTCTGTTTTGTCCCCATCCAGAAAGCATCAGGACTCCAAAAAGGAAGAAGAAAAGAAGAAGCCCCACATAAAGAAACCTCTTAATGCATTCATGTTGTATATGAAGGAAATGAGAGCAAAGGTCGTAGCTGAATGCACGTTGAAAGAAAGTGCAGCCATCAACCAGATCTTGGGCCGGAGGGTGAGTGGCGTGCCTGCTGGGAGAAGAGGGCCAGAATAGGACACGTGGGTGGGGTGACGTCTCCCTGTCCCCATTGGTTTGGAGCATCCTTTTCCTTCAGCCATACTCTGACTCCTGCCATGGTCTGTGTGGAGTTGGAAGCAGTAGCTCTGCCTTCGAGTGATGTTCACAACAGCCACACCCTGGTCTTCCCCACCTGCAGAGAGCAAAGACTCAAACATCATAGACGACAAGTCAGGTTTGGTCTGGGCCCTCCTGTTAGTGCCAGGCCCCTGCAGACCGTAGGCATCTGCAGATGACACCATACGCGACGGAAGCGCTGTCCGTCCCCTGGCCACTCTGTGGTTTGTGACACTTCTGCATGTCTCTGTCTCCCCTCACCCTGTCCCCTCCAGTGGCACGCGCTGTCCAGAGAAGAGCAAGCGAAGTACTACGAGCTGGCCCGGAAGGAGCGACAGCTTCACATGCAGCTGTACCCCGGCTGGTCTGCGAGGGACAACTACGTAGGTGGCTCCTCTTTGTCAGGACTAGAGGCTGTACAGATGTGGCGGATGTCCATTTGGACAGAGGAAGTGCAGCCTGCCAGCCTGAATCGGTCTTCGTACCACCCAGTCTGCCCAGTTGGGACTGTTGTCACCTTACCTCAGCACCAGACTGGAGGATTCTATCTTAGCCTCCTAGGGCTCTATCAACATGGGATAGTTCTTCCAGGAGGAGAAGGGGGGCTGGTTTTCCAGCTCAGGGGACCTGTGGGGCCAGGTTAGGGCTGTTCACACCTTCTTGCCCGTGTCTTTGAAGAGACATGGCTCTAGAATACACCCACTGAGGCTTGTGTGTTTCTCAGCAGTGATGCCAGCTGGAAGGAGAGCATTTACTTCTTCACAGCTGTTCTAGCAGGGCCTTCATCCTTAAGAGAGAAAAATGAAATTGTTTGTTTAGGATGTGGTACAGTAGAAGTTGGAAGCCTAGTGCATCTTGAGAGAGGCATGATGGGAATATCCCAGAAAGTAAGTAGCCATCTTTAGGCAGAATGGATGAAGTGACTTAAGAGAAGTGTGTGTGTTGGGTGATGTGTGTGTCCCTCAACTTTTTGTTGGCTCTGGGATTTGCCTAATCTCCTCTCCTGAGTTTTAGAAAACACTGTAGGTGTTGTCTTTACTAATCACAGTGATTGTGACAGTCCGGATTCTTCTCCTCCCATAAACTGACTCTCTCCTGTCACCTCTCACCATTCTTTCTTAATCTGTTTTTTTTTGCCCAGGAGCTCAAGTTCTGGGCTCATTCTCCTCTCTCATGGATGAAATGTCTCTTATTTTGCCTCATACTTCATTGCATGGCATTTAGTTTCATGAAGTGATTTTTACCATCCACTCTTTGGGGGGAGACAGAACCCGTCTTAATGCTGGCAGCAGGCATCTCCTCCTGTTTCTTGTTGATGATACTGAACCATGGATGATTCTTCTACCATCCATGCTCCCTGACCTAGCTCTCCTCTGGCCTTCACCTGTGGTGGGGAAGCTCTCTGTGTATGTGAGTTGAGACCCATTCAGTTACTGCTGTTTGTGAGCTTACTGTCAGCACAGTATTATGGGGATTGAGTTAAATCAGAGCTCTCCCAGAACTTAACCAGGAAGCACAAGACATCTGTATTGAATGTGTGGGTCCTGGGCAAAGACAGCTTTCTGCTTCCACTGCCCTGCTGTACCAAGTGTCATCACTCTTTAGTCTCGTACCTTTACGCACACGCTTCCTTCTCTGCTCTTTGCCATGTGGATGGGGAGGACCGAGACCCCTGTGTCTCCATCTCCACAGCCACCCATCTCCTCGTAGGTCCCACGCACTTCACTCAGCAATAGAACGTATTCCTCCTGGGGAGTCGAAACAGGAATCAGTGCTTGTACTTCTCAAAGCACACTGGCTCCTCTCAGAGCCCTTGTCCGTCACAGGTGGTCAGGCACAGGGTCTTACCCGCTTGGGACCTTTCCGTTCGTCATCAGCGTGTGTGCAGTGGGGGAGCCTTTCTTCTGGAGCTGAAAGGAAGAGGATAAGAAAGCTAATGCCCCCCCACAGGCTTGCTGTTCACCCCGACCTGACCTCGAGGTGGAGACTGCCAACAGCGGGCAGGCCCTGCAGCTCCCACACAGAGCCGTCTCATTTCCGGACAGCTGCTCTCCTGGTTTCGGGTCAGAAGTTCTTAACCAGCTTCTCCCTGCTACAGACCCCATTCTTTGAGGAATCTAGAATGGTGCCACAGGGAGAAATTCAGCTACTCTTTAGGTATCCTATCCCCAGTAGACATTTTGGGTCAGACGAGAGTCTTCATGTACAGCTGTGCAGGGCGTGCACTGCACAACTGTAGGGTGTGCCATTCACACTGTGGTCTGTGTGCATAGCACCTCCTGGAGTTGTATAGGGTGATACCTCCACAAAGGTATGGGCTGACTTGGAGAGCTTCAAAAGAATACTGCCATGGACTTTCCTGGACTCAAGACAAGACATTGCCCAAGGCTTCTTAAGAAGTGTTTTCTAGGTTTCAGAAGGTTCTCAAGACACTTGAAATGATTTTAGCTTGGTTTTACACTGGGACAAGGTCTGGTATAATAGGGGAACCCCTGAGAAGACTTCAGAGATCAAGTTTAGAGGTAATATCTGGACTTGGGGCTATAGGAGCTTTACCACTTATAAGGGGACTGTCAGATTCCTTCATCAGTGGCTCACTGCACGTGGCTTTGAACATATACAGCCCTCCATTTGTTCCTTCTTTCATTCTTTCCTTCCTCTCTCATTTACTTCCTCTCTCATCTCAGGAAGTGGTCTGCGGAACAAGAGTTAAACTGTTCAGAGGTTCAATTGTGGTAGAAACTGTTTAGCGTGTTTTTTTTTTTACCGACTTGACATAGAAGCTTCTATAAATTTTTCTGGGTGCTGTCAAGTTCTGAAGGTTCTTCTGGAAAAAGTTTTCTGAACTAATATCCTTATGCCTCTTGCACGTTCCTGCTTTACTAGCCCAGCAGGGATAGAAGCCTTTATACGCTACCTTAGCTAAATAGAATTGAGTAAAACAGTCACATTTAGGGGGTTGGACTTGGTACACACTGTGGAACACATGAGAAAAGATTCTGGTCAGAGAGTGATATCTAACCCGTGACACTGTAATAGAAGTTACTTCGTTTCTAGCTTTTCTATACTGAGTCAACGAGATAAATCCCCAGTAACCTGTATACTGAGGGAGTTTTTCCTCCCTCACCACCATATTTGAGGCCTTTTTCTTTTGTTACATTTAAAGAGATAACAAGGTGGCCGCCTCCCTTGAAAGGCGTCTCCCTATTCACTTTGCAGTGTTGATTCATTCCTTCATATCCTCTTCCAGTTAAAACACAGTCCCTGTCCACTAGAAGCCTTTAGTCTAAACGATCATTGCCTCAGTCATGAACATCTCAGTTTTGTGTCCCACATGGATAGCTTCCCAGGGGTGAAGGAATTGTCACCTGCCTTTCAGAATACATTTCAGGAGATTGAACGTGGGTGAGCCCTGTATTAGAGATGACTGGGAATCCCTTGACTGCATGGATGACGCACTGCCTGGAATCCAACCATTTCTGTGCCTGACTGAGATTTTCTGTCAGGCTCCTAAATAAACTGAAACTAGCTCCTCCTGCCTGTCCCATCATGGCCAGGCAGTGCTTTGCTCCTGATGTGGGAGAGGCACAGACATGAAGGTGGGCTGCTAGGGCTCATGAGAAAGCACACAAACTCCTTTCTTTGCTCCTTCTTTAAAGTTGTATGCCAAGGAACGGAACATGTTTCTAGTGGAAACAGTGAACTGAGGGCCCAGACAGATTTCCCTGATGCCACAGGCCCCCAGATTTGAGAGGCTTCCTGTAGGACTCTTGACCCTCAGCCCTCAGGTAGATCTAAGACTCGGGCATCCCTGCCTTGGCGTCCCCCTCACAGAGCCGTGTGGGTTCTCAGGTTTGCTGCCTATGGCTTTTCTTTCTTGTTTCTTCTTGAGTTGATGTCAACACACCATGAGAACTTGTTTAAGTCACTCAGTTGTGTCAAACTCTTTGTGACCCAATAGACTATAGTCCATGGAATTCTCCAGGCCAGAGTACTGGAATGGGCAGCCTTTCCCTTCTCCAGGGTATCTTCTCAAGCCAGGGATCGAACTCAGGTCTCCTGCATTGCAGGCAGATTCTTTACCAGCTGAGCCACCAGAGAAGCCCAAGAATACTGGAGTGGGTAGCCTATCCTTTCTCCAGCGGATCTTTCCAACCCAGGAATCGAACCAGGGTCTTCTGCATTGCAGACAGATTCTTGACCAGCTGAGCTACTAGGGAAGCCCAAACTAAGCTGACCACAAGGCAAAGGATATTTGGATATTCTGAAACAAATAGATGTGACGTTTTGCTTGTGACATTTCATATAGACCAGGTAGCTAATTCATATGGATGGGACCAGAGCTATTGGGGTGAGGGAGAACTCTTTTCTGATAAGGAAGGAGGTGGTAAGGAAGAAGGGGAATTCTTCCCCACTCCCATTGCATATCCACATCCAGGGGCAGACCATCAAGATAGCAGGGAGGGTCAGGTGGAGAATGTGATTGACTCCATGCAATTCTTGACCCATAACCCATTAAGAGCTTTCCTCAGAGGACAAGGCAATAAATATGAAGGCAGCATAGCCTAGTGGATAAGGGCTGTGGAACAGAGATCACCTGGGTTCCCATCAACAACATCATCTGATAGCTGTGTCATTTCAGGAAACTGCGTGCACCCCTGTATCTCGGCGTCCTTATCTGTAAAATCTGATGGTGATTGTGCTTGTTGTACAGGATTGTGTGAGGATAAATGTGTCACTAGGCATAGCACACTTAAAACCATGTCTGGCACATAGTATGTGCTCAATAAATGGTAGCTGTTATTACTAGTAGTATTATATGTGTGCTAGTCACTCAGTCGTGTTCGACTCTGCAACCGCATAGACTGTAACCTGCCAGGCTTCTCTGTCCATGGAATTCTCCAGGCAAGAATACTGTGAGCGGATTGCCATTCCCTTCTCCAGAGGAACTTCCCAACCCAGGGATCAAACCCTGGTCTCTTGCATCGCAGGCAGTTTCTTTACCATTTGAGCTACAGGGAAGTCCATATTACTAGGAGTATTATAGTCATTACATAAGTGGAAAATAGTGAGGACCAAATGTTCTCCTTTGTGGATGTCCACTCAGCAGTTTGAAAAGGAGCTCAGATGGTTTCTGGTTTTATTTCGCCTTTTTTTCCCCCTTCTGACTTTAAAATTAAGACCCATGCTACAGTGCTAAGAAAAATCCCCTACTAAGTCTTAATTTTTTGATTCAGAGCGAGCAGCTTTTGGCCTTAGTAAGAGATTTGCATGGGGCAAGGGGTTCTCTTGGCCATCTCAAAATCATTCATTCGTCCCTTGGCTCTTGGGCCACTTCCAGTCCTGTCTCTCCACACCTGTCTGAATCTTTCCCCATCCAGGCCTCATTTCCCCTTTTATGGATGCTCTGGATCAAGTTTGAGTGTGGATGTATAGGAAAAGAAGTCCTTCTCTGCCCCACTGATTCCATCTCTTCCGCTAGGCATGCGCTCCTCTAGCTGGAGCACGGTTGAAGGGCACTTGGACTGAAGGGAACTGGGGGTTGGAAAGCACTCAGGAGTGGGTGTGGCTGGAGATGGCAGGTGCTGCCCTCCTGCCTCCTCCTCGCCAGGTGAGCCCAGACGTTGCCGTCCTCCCATCCGTTTCCTGAAGTAATGCCCTGTGTCTCATCTGTTTGTCTAGGGGAAAAAGAAGAAGAGGAAAAGGGACAAGCAGCCCGGGGAGACCAATGGTAAGTTAGAATAAGCGGGACAGAGGAAGGGAGCTGTACGCTGAGGACCACTCTTTTATGTCAGGCTTCTATCTGGGGAGGCAGGAGAAATTCAAGGCCAGGATGTTGTGGGGCGGGGGGAACCCATCCTAGCCAGCCTTTTTGTTTATGCATTTTAATTAATTGCTTCATGACTGCCCTTTTAAAGCTAGTAACATTCATTGTTGCATGAAAAGCACATTGTAAGTCTAGTGGAATGTGTTTTTAAATAACTGCAGAGCCTGTAAGCGGAGAGCGGTAGGCATGCCTAGACGGGGATTTATACAGTCTGCTTATTTTGTATGTCTGAGTAAGGATGAGGAGGGGGCTAGGGGAGCAGAGGGGGTGTGTGCGAGTGTTTGATGTTAACTGGGCTGTTCCTGAACGTTCTGATGCATGCCTTTACAGTGGTCTATTGCACCCGATTTAAATTAAGGAGGTTTGTCATTCTCTAGAAGAAATTAGAAATACTGCATAGGCAATCTCAGAGGGCCCTTCGAGAAGGCCAGGCTTTTACAAACAACGACAAAAACATTGTGAAGGCTTTGTATAATTTGTTCTTTTTTTTCAGAACACAGCGAATGTTTCCTAAATCCTTGCCTTTCACTTCCTCCGATTACAGGTGCTAATGTCATTTTGAGTCATTAAAATAGTTGATAAACTGTTTTTTAATTTTTCTTGCCATTATAGTTTTATTAACATGAAAACACGTATGACCTTTGAACATTCTTTAAAATGACCATCTACATGATTTCGTATGTTTCAGTAGATTTTTTTTTTTTTTGCTTTTGTTGTTTTTTTTTTTTTATGAATTTAATTTAACTTCTGCTTTGTTTATTTATTTTTCCCGTAACAGTTGTTTAAGCCATGATGACAGTGATTTAGAGTTGAACTAACTGTGCAAATTGAATATGCAGTATTTCTTTCAAAGAGACTGGTTAAAAAAAAAAAAAACCACCAACAACAAAATGGAAGGAATTCAGTAATAAACCTCCTTAATCTAATGGCATTTTTTCATCGCTCCCACTAAGTTTTCTCACGCAAGCATGCATCCGCAGTATGATTATTTTTTTCCTTTGCTTTTTTTTTATTTTCGTTTTTTTTCTTCTTTCACTTTTCTGCTCATAACTTGCAAATCCACTAGCATTTCACTGACTGTACCTGCTTAAATGCTGCTGTGAGCTTCTAACTAACTCCTAACAGCTCATTCACACAGCCTATTGACCTTTATCTGTTCCTCTCTTAATATTAATGAAAATAGATTTAAAGAAAAGATGAACATTCCAAAAGCTGCAATATCCCAGTACCACGACCCCTTTTCTTTCTTTCTTTCTGTTTCATTTTGTTTTGTTCTGGTTTTATTTGTAGTTTTTTGTTTTTTTGTTTTTTTTCTTTTTTAAACTGTTGTACTCTGAGAAGAAAAGAGCATGTGACAAACTTAATTCCCTCCTTTGCTTTATTTTCTTCTTTAAGAAAAACAAATTGAGAGGAAAAAAAGAAAAAGCAGAACCAAAAGAAGAAAAACATTATTTAAAAGCTAGTTCTTGAGGAGCTAACATCCCTTTATCAGTTCAAACAAATCGGAGAGACAGTCCTCAAAGAAGGGATACTGCAGCTTTATTTGCAACAGCTAATTTCACGAGTTGAATAAGAATGTGATTTTTTTTCTACCTTTTTTTTTTAATTAAAGAAAGTTAAAAATCAAAAGTCAATATTTTGTGATTAGTAACCAGGTCATTGATTTATTCCCTTTTTTATTTTTATTTTTTTCTTATTTGTATCTTTCTCTTCCCCCCTTCCCTCTCTCTCCCTCCCTCTCTCTCTCTTTTCTCTTCTCTCCCTCCCTCTCTCCCACGTCCTCCTCTGCTCGCTTCTCTCTTGAACTCATTCAGACCTGAGCGCTCCTAAGAAATGCCGAGCGCGCTTTGGCCTTGATCAACAGAATAACTGGTGCGGCCCTTGCAGGTGTGTATAGATTTCCCAGATTCGCTGTGCTGGTTTGCAGCTGGTCTATTCGGTCCTTTCCCCCCTTCTCCGGCCTGTTGCTTTGTAGCTCTGTGTGTGGATCTTAGGAGACAGGAGGGCGCGGGACACTGCTCTGTGAGGGACGTGCTTGTCCTCCTCGCTGCTGCTAGCCAAAATGCCACTGTAAAACAGCATCATTTGTGCCTCCTCGGGTCAGTGACAGCAAACCCCAGCGCGCCCCCTCCCAGGGAATGTTGCCTGCCAACCCCTTCTTCCCGACCGCCCGGGATGGGGGCTCAGTGACATCCATCGTAAGCCTGGCCTAGGTAGAAACAAACAACGTCACCTTCTCCCCCTCCTCTTCTCTCTCTGTTTTTATTTTTTTTATTTTTTCCTGGTTGTTTTTTGGTTTCTGGTTGTTGTTTTTTTCTTTTTGTGTTTTATCATTTTATTTTATTATTTTTTTCTTTTGACGCATTGAAGTCCTTTCCTTTCATGTCCTTGGTAAGGGAAGACAGGCACGTAGAACCAAGGTGATAGCGAAGACAAGTCAGCTGTAGCCGAGATTTTACGTCCAACTGAGCACGACCCACCATTGTGTTGTGTTTTTTTGTGTTTACCTTATGCTAACAGATGCAAATACTCCAAAGAAGTGTCGGGCACTGTTCGGGCTTGACCGACAGACTTTATGGTGCAAACCGTGCAGGTATATTCCCTACTGCAAGGCCTTTGGGAAAAATCAAAGCATTCTGTCCTTCTGGTACCTTAGTGCGTCAATATATTTTGACCTCATTCCCATCTACTTCCCCGCTGGCATCAATGACTAATGATCCTCATTCTTCAAAATTTCTTTGCTAATTTTATGCTGTGTCCTCTCTCTCCTTTTCTCTTTCTCTCTTTCCCCTGCTCTTATAAATAACATATCCCTGGTGGTAGGACCTAGACCACAGCCCTCACAGGCCAGGACGGGCACTTAGCCTTTTGCTCCGAAATCCAGCATCCTGGATCTGGCCAGGCCCTGTCAGAGCTTCTGTGGCGTGTCTGCAGGACAGAGGGAGACCACCGTGTCCCGAGGTTTGAATGAGCTCAGATTGGCAGTGATAGCATTCCCATGTACTTGGAGTCTAGACACTTGGAGAAGGGCTCTGGGGGCAGGCTTCTTTTAGTTTTGTTTTGTGTTTTTGTTTATTTTCTGTTTCAAAACCACATCTCTGGACAGAGGAGCTTGGTTAGCTGACATTGTTTTACAGTGCTGAAAAGAAGCGTGGCATTGAACGGCATGCACCAGCTACAGGGCCACAAGCAGAGGTCACGTACTGCAGTGCCGCTGGCCTGCACAATGGAAAAAAAGAAATATATATGTATGTGTCTATACATATATTTAGAGAGACAGAGCTCTGGTTCCAAAGGGAATCAGAAGAGCCCAAATTAAATGCCTGTGTTCCACCTGCAGGTTCCATCCAACCTGTAATTTCAGGGAAGGTATAGGCACTTCCTTCTTGGTGGAGGGATGCCAGCTAGTTCCTGTCTCATTTCCTTTCCTTTAATGACCACCTTTGGTTAAATTTGTTGTTTCTTTGTTCTGATACAAGCAGTCTTTGAATTTGGAATATTATGATGGTAGGTATCTCAACACCCAACACGCCCCCCCTGTCTGTAGTGCCTCCCTTGTCACATGTCCCTTTCCTCCACGCCCTTGCCATGTGTTCCATGTTTAGACATTAGCTCCCATGTCCATTCCATCACGTGCATGCCCACCGATCTCCTGTGTCTCTCTCCCCCTCCCCCAACGCCTTACGAGAGATCAGCGAAGCACCTCGTGTTGCCCAGACGTTGAGGGGAGCTGGGGCCCATGAGTCTTTCTTGAGAGAGACCTTCCTCCACAGGCAACTCTCTGCCCATTGAGTGAGGACAGGGGGCCTTGGGTGCTTGTCCACCAGGAGAGGGAACCCCCACCTGTTCTGTGAGACAACAGTGTCCCTGGAGGTGACAGATGGTTTTGCCACTCAGATCTTATCTGTGCAATAGAAAAGAGTTTCATGGTGCAGCTAGTGGAGGGCATCAGAGATTTCACTAGGGCTGGCCTAGAAGATGGAGTCCGATGACCCTTTATAGGCAGTGTAGGCAGTGAATTGTGCTGAGTAGGAAGACGATTAGCTGCAGAATCACTGCTCTGCCATGGCGAAAGGTTAGCTTCTCACAGGGCACGCTCCTAAGGGAGGGTTCCTCATGCTCTGTAGAAAGGTGCAGCCGACACCGTTGTGCGCCTCTCGCAATGTGGTTTGTTGCCTGCTTTGTGTATTTTATTTGTAGGAGGTGAGTGGTGGTGTATGAATCCCTCTTACTGCTTTGGAAGCAGTTAACTGCGAGTTAGACCTGGCATTTTGGGGGCTGAAAGTTATCATGTCCAACATTGACTAACTAGATACTCCCTTCTCAGACCCAGCTCCAACCTCACGTAAACCCTGAGTGTGGAATCCTCCTCAGAAACAAGAATTTTCGTGACGTTTTTAACAAAGCAAAACAAAAACAAACGACCCCAAGGCTTCGGAGCTGCTTCATAAACATGGTTTTCTACAGTGCAGCTCCAGGGCAGCTGTCAGTGTGCAGCGTGGCTGCTCAGATGCCGAGCTGTGCCCCCCCCCCCAGCGCCATCTTTCCTCTTTCCTGCCTCAGCAGCCTTAGACCTTCCCCGGGGGCCATTTTTCCTTCGTTGGGGTTGTTGTCTCCTACTGTAAAAGCTTTAGAAGTGCATATCTGCTCCCTTAAGGGTGTGATTCCAAAATAGGGTCAGGAAGAACTCTTACTTTCCTTTCAGATTGAATTCATAAGAAGCCAAAAACCAATTTTTCAGGGGCCACACCTTGATGAGAGGTGGAGCTTAGGTGGGGGAGGATGAGAATGGGTCTCGTCCCTTTTTTCCTCCACTTTTCCTCTTGACTTTGCTAGAAATCTCTGGTTTGATGCTAAGTCAGTCATACAAGATATGCTTTTAAAAAATAATAAAAGAATTTGCAAAACAGGGCATTTTCTGGCCTGTCCGAAATGTGTGGGTTCCAACTGCCATCTGCTTTGCCACCTCTTAGAAGGAGCGGTCACCATGTCATTCATAGTCCTTGTGTCTGTGTTCAAATGCCCCCCACTCATCCCCAGGACATGGAAACTTCATACCATGAGGAGGGCAGACGGGGGGAGGGGAGCACCAGAAATGTTCCCAGCTAATCAGGGCTCCTTGCTCCCTGCACAGGGTTTCTAATTTTACTTGACATTTGAGGACATTTTAACAAGATTCTGTTTTGAGCCCACCAAGTTGCTTTTCCCATCTTTTCACTCTGCCCTAATATAGCATGGAACGCTGCTGGATGTCATCCCCTTGTTTCCTGTTATTTTCTCCCCCCTGTTCTTTCTTTGTCCCTTTCCTCTTTCCTCTCTCTCATTTGTCCCTGTTGCTTTCTCAGTTTTGCTTATGCCTCCCCCCCCTTCTTCTCCCATTTTTAAAATGCATGGACATCTTAGTTTTTTGAGCATGTTTTGATCTGCAGGCTAAGGTGGTGTAAAACTCTTTAAGAGGCTTAATTATTTTATCTTGGGTTTCTGGGATGGGAGCAGAACCCATAGTCCGTTTCAGTCTATCCCAGAGGAGGAAAAGGAACCTTGTCAACTGAAAGGTGAAGGCAGACTGCCCTCACTTTCCTGGAGTTCCTTCCAACCCAGGGCAGGGATGGAGAGGCCCTGAAGCCACTGGCCCAATGGGTCTTGGCCTCTGGGAGGCAGGAAGGACTGAGCATGTGCCCTTTCACCCCCCGCCTCCCCTCCCTCCTGCCATCTTGCTGAGTCCACACCCCATGCACTGAGGGGCATCATCAGACAGCTTTGGGGCACGGACCCAAGGAGGGACTCAGTGCACTCACTTCCTTTCAAAGGCCACTGACATCTGACAGTGGTGGCCTTCCAACTGGGCAGCATCTTGGTTGCTTTCCCATGACCGGAAGCCAGCCGGTACTTACTTTTAGACAGTGTTATCGGCCGCGGTTCGGACTGTATTCTTAGGTCAGCACATCCCCTGTATCTGCATTATTTTTAATAGCATGAATGGGGTTGGTTGCCAGGATCACCTGTCCTACCACATATGATCCCATCAAACTGGGATGAATACTAGGGGGAAGCTGTGAGGTCACACGCTGTCTTGAACTGACTTCACCCACCTCAGATGGATAAGCACAAGAGGCTCTGAAATTCTCAATCCTATTTCTTACATAAACAGGAAATGGAGAGGGGAGACTCTGGTTTTGGCGCAGGGCAAAATTAGTCTTTCTGGTTTAAACACTACTCCTGATAACCCCCCCCCCCCCCCCCCCCCAAGAAAGTCCATGCTGCGACTCCCTGGCACTTCTTCTTTGTTGTCACTTCCTTGTGATGGGCTGAACCCTTATTCACTGGCCCTGGCATATGGACCAGGGCAAGTTGCCCCTCCATCCCCATTCTCACCATCTCTCCTTCTAGCCTTCTCACTATCGGGTGGGGGAGGGGAAGACCCCAAATCTTAAAAAAAATAAAAAAAGTTTGAATCATAATTTAATCCACAACCTGCAGGCCATACAACCAGTTATTCTTGTTCCTTTGGATCATTTTCTGTTTTTCTTATTCTTCCCCCTCCCCCACCTTTGTTTATCCTCTTCTACCTGTTTTTTGGTGGTTTTATTTTTTTGTTTTTTATTTTTGTTTTGTTTTTGAGTTTATTTGGTTTTCTTTTTGTTTCCCTCTCCCTCCACGCCCCCCCTTCACAACTGATTCTGACCTCTCTTGATTTGGTGTGGTTCTTAACAGACAAGCCCAAAACGTTCTCTGGGCGCCAGCAGCCTCTGATGGTGGTGGTGGTGGTGGTTGGTGGTGATGGTGATGGTGATGGTGGAGGTGGTGGGATAAAACCTTTTCAGCCTCTTGCTCGCGCTGCCTTTAAGCTCTGTGGGCTCAACAGTCAGCATTTTGAGTTTCAGATGGATATGAGGCGCCTGGGGAGGGAGCTCTGTCTTTCTCTTCTACACACATGTACACACACACACCCATTGAGGGGTGGGGGTGGTCGTGGTGGAAATGGAGGGGGATGGTTACCACGGGAAATGAAGGGACGTCTGAGCCAAAAAAAACAAACGAACAGTGTGGGCGTGGCCGCTTTGTGTCACGGTCCACAGGTGGCGCCCTTGAGCCTGCTCGCTTATACTGGGTCAGAAGTGGGGCGGGGGGCGTTTAGCGGGGGCACGGGAAGCAGGTAGGTAGGGAGTTGTGCGGTCTGACAGTTCATTCGCAGAGCGGGCGTTATAGCTCAGTGAGCCGGGCACCCCAGCGTGACGTTAAACGTCCCCTGGCCGCTGGGCAATGTCTCCCCGGGGGGCATCGTTAGGTGGCGGTCCTCTTGCCGCTGAGCAGTAAGATAACTCTCTCCCTTGGCATCTCTGCCCTTTATTCACAGATAACTCTCTCCCCTCCCTCCCCTGTTTCTAGGAGAAAAAAAAAGTGCGTTCGCTACATACAAGGTGAAGGCAGCTGCCTCAGTCCACCCTCTTCAGATGGAAGCTTACTAGACTCGCCTCCTTCCTCCCCCCACCTGCTAGGCTCCCCTCCCCAAGACGCCAAGTCACAGACTGAGCAGACCCAGCCTCTCTCGCTGTCCCTGAAGCCCGACCCCCTGGCCCACCTGTCCATGATGCCTCCGCCGCCCGCCCTCCTGCTTGCCGAGGCCGCCCACGGCAAGGCCCCCGCCCTCTGTGCCAACGGGGCCCTGGACCTGCCTCCCGCCGCTCTGCAGCCGCCTGCCATCCCCCCCTCATCTCTGGCACAGCCGTCGACATCTTCCTTACATTCCCACGGCTCTCTGGCCGGGACCCAGCCCCAGCCACTGTCCCTCGTCACCAAGTCTCTAGAATAGCTTTACCCTCCTCAGCCCCGGGTGCTTTGTGGAGTGTTTTCCTTTTGCTGTTTCTTCATTTCCGGTTCCGCCCCGCCCCACCCCCACCCTCCGGCCCGTTTCCGTGTTGTCCTCTTTTCCGTTTGTGCCATGTGGCTACATTAGTTAATGTTTATCGAGTTCATTGGTCAATATTTGACCCATTCTTATTTCAATTTCTCCTTTTAAATATGTAGATGAGAGAAGAACCTCATGATTCTACCAAAATTTTTATCAACAGCTGTTTAAAGTCTTTGTAGCGTTTAAAAAATATATATATATACATAACTGTTATGTAGTTCGGATAGCTTAGTTTTAAAAGACTGATTAAAAAACAAAAAGGAAAAAAAAAGCAATTTTGAAGCAGCCCTCCAAAAGGAGTTGGTTCTGTATTATTTGTATTAAATACGAGCTTGCGAACCAATCATTTTACATCTGGTTTTTAAACCATAGGGCACAAGGAATGCAGTGCCATTTACTTTTTTTTTTTCCTCTGTGTGAAACAACTTTTATTGTGATGTTACTTGTTATTGTTTAAATGTACAGAAACAAAGGGTTAAAATGTGTTAATATACCTTGTTCCATGGTGTTGTTCTTTTGGGGGGAGGGGGTTGCTATTCAACAATTGATGGAATCACATTGCTGTTGGACCAGTAGTATTTATTGCTTTAGAGATTGCTCGTCGAACCTGTACGTTGTCCCTTTTAAAATATGTTTTCCTTTTTCTTGAAACTGTATAAAGTTTTTTTCCCCTTAGCATAAGCATCTTATATATAACAACTCATTTGTACAAGGTTTTTAAGTTTATATATAAAATGTGTATATATATATTTTTTGTTTCCCTTTTGGACTTTTTTTTTTTTTTTCTGTATGAAACCCAGATACCGCCAAATGGACGTTAATAGTTGCATTAAAGGATCAGTAGCATTAACAAAAGTTGCTTTAAAAGCCATTATGTAAAACAAGACTTGAACATTAGTGAGGGAATCTTAGCAACGTTGTACCAGCAGCAGTGGGAATTGTCCCGTTTCCCCTGTGAACTCACAGGCGAGCGCCCTGCACCCTGAGGACATGGACTGACCGTGTGCAAAACTTTTTATGTGCCAAAATTCTCAGTGACTTTAGCTTTCTCCCTCTTTTTGATGCTGTAATTTTCGTTCATCATGTTTTGCTGTGATGTTACATAGGTAGATTTGTATGTAGTTTTAATGTCACCTATAACAAGACGTGTTTGGTAGCAGATTGTCCAGAAAGCATTTTAAATGAAGAGGTATAAACCCTTAAGGGCCAAAAATTCTGTATATTAGATTACTCTTAAAGGAAAAACCAGCTGCCGCTTTTATGTATCCCTGTGACATACAAGTAGGTAGCAAACTTTAAAAAAAAAAAAAAAACCTAGGCATGTTGATGTTACAAAATGCTGTATAAAGCTAAAACCTGTTCATTCAGTGCCATTGTAGTTGACATGAAGCGATTGTAAAACTGTCTCCGGTTTTTCTCTGGTTTATTAAAATGCTAACTATAACATTTTTTTGTGAATACTTTGAATGTTTCCTAACAATTGTGATGTTACTGTTCCGTTTTATGCTCTTATTCCAATTTCATTTTTAATGGTTTGGAAGCCATTTTTGTAATGAATAAATGTTCATGCTGTACAGTATCTGTAGCATGCCATTCTGGATTAATAAAAGCAACTTAGTATGTGCAGATAAAGGCTGGTCACTTGTTTCTATAATTTGGGTTTTATCTCTGGGGAAACTAGATCTGCCTTCAGCAAGAGAAATGTGTTCCCAAGGTGGAACTTGAGACCCGGTGGTTGGTGTGGGTGATGGGTGATGATGTGGATACCAGAAAGGGTCCCTGAACTCTTTTTATTTTCCCATCTCATTCTTAATGCCAGTTTGGCATAGTTTGTGTACCTGGTTGGTTCATTTCTGAAAGCAAATGTCACTCTTAGGGCTATAAGACTGACACTCTGATATATCTGAGTTGGCCCTCTGAGTATCAAGCAGAAATGATCTAACACTTATTAATGAAACTTAGTTCACCAGGAGGGAATGTAAGAAAGCACATCATTTTAAGGATCATTGATGTGAAAGTATCCTTATTTCTTTGTAAGAATCACATGTAAGGAGAGATGCCAGGGTGAGTGATTGTTAAGCAAGAAGGTTTTTAGAAAACGGATCAAGGTATTTCTGTTACAAGTTTGCAGGGAGGACTCTTGCTGTCCCTGAGACTCAAGTTCAGGACTCCACCCTGGCCAGCATGCAAGTTCACCGCCATCGCCAACGAGGGCCACAGTAAAGATCATCCCAAGGTTTCCACTGCATTCATTTCTCATGTTGGCTAGGATGAATGGTTGGGTAGATGGGCGTATATGTAGTTCTGCTTGTCTGGATAACCTCACCTTCAAAGGCCGTGATTTCACTGGCCACAGAAGCAGTCTGTGTCACTGCCCTTGTTACTTCCAGTTACACAGTATCGTCATCAAGGACTTTAAAGCTCCTTGGAAGCTCTGCTTTGCTCAAGTTGGTTTTTGTTCTGTAAAATCTTGGTATTTTTGTCTTTAGTTGTTTTGTATATCCAGGAAAAAGTGATTCTGGTTCTCCTTCCCTATTTTATTTTGCACACTGGGACCAGGGTAACCTTTGATAACATTTGTGTCATTTGACAGTATCTGTTTTTTTGTGGCAGTGTGCCAAGCCATTGATGAGTGTTTTCTCATTTCTTCCTGACACTACCACCTGAGGCAGATTTTATCCTCTAACTCCACACTCTGCTTTATTTTCTAAATCTGGGTTTAGGAACTCAGAGTGTGTGTCTTGTTCAAGACCACACAGCCTGTAGGGTGGTGGAGCTGGGATTTAAGTTCAGCCCTGACTCCAAACCCATGCTGTTAATACTAAGATATACTTCCTTGCATAATAAAGATTCTGCATCTCTCAAACAGAGTGATGGGATGGTCCTTTTGAAGACTTCCTTGTTTGCCCCACCCCTTCCTCCCCAGCACATACTTAGTTTCTCATAAATGTATTTTTGCTCTCCTGCTTTCAAGGATGTGGTTGCTCTCTGCCTGGAAGGTCTGCTTTGCTCCTGCAACCTCATTGCTTATCCTTCAGTTCCCCTCGTAGGTGATAGTGATGATGTCTCTCTTCTGTGTGACCTTTCAGCTTACTGTTTTCCCCTCCCATTAACGCTCTCACCCACCATCGTGTCCATTGGATGTGGCCGAGTTAGGCCAGTAATAGCACGATTCAGTTTCATGGACATTTTGGGCTGGATAATTCTCTGTGGTAGAGGGCTGTCCTATGCATTGTAGGGTGTTAGCATCCATGGCTTCTACCCAGTAGATGTCAGAAGCACCCCACTTCCCAGCAGTCATGACAGTCAGAAATGTCCTCTGATATTGCCAAATGCCTCCTTGGGATAAAAAATCACACCCAGTTGAGACTCATTGCTCTAGAGAGCCCCTCAGGAGGACAGGAGCTTTGGTGTCCTCCTGCTCTATACTAGGGTTCTGGTTGAGCACCTGGCACATAGATGGTCTTCCATTCATGTTTGTTGGGGGAAAGAATAAATGAAGTTGGCCAACTCCACACCTGTATTGCAGGAAGTAAGAGAATGGAAGCTTTCCATAATGCTTCCAAATGTGTTCCTAGAACTTTCAAGTTCTCAGTTATTTCCTTAATCCTTTCAGCCTTGCTGGAATATAATTCATTGCCCTTGTTATAAAGGCTGAAAAATACCAGGTCGGGGTAGGGGCTATTCCTCCATCATCAGCCCAGCCTGGGTACAGATCTCTTCCTAAAATTCAAAATACAGATCACCCAGCTCTGTGCTTCCATATCTACAACACTTGAGCTTTGAGGATCTTCTCTCTACCCCAATATAGAAGTTCCTTTCCCTCCAAGCTTGTCAAATGCCAGGCCAAGTCCTTGCCCTTCATCTCTTTTCTTGACATCAGTTTGGTTTCTTCCTACCTATGGAGTTTACTTTCAAACTGAACATCTTCCCATTTCATCCATGGGAAGAATCCGTGGCTTTTTGTTACTAAGGGACCCTAAGACAACATCTAGGAGCCCATGACTCAATCCCTGAGCCACATGCTCCCTGACCTCTGTTGGAACCTGGCCAAGGAAGTTTGTGTAGTTGTTCAGTCACCAAGTCATGTCCAGCTCTTTGCAACCCCATGGACTGCAGCATGCCAGGCCTCCATGTACCTCACCTTCTCTCAGAGTTTGCCTAAGTTCATGTCCATTGAATCAGTGGTACTGTCCAACCATCCCATCCTCTGTTGCCCTCTTCTTCTGCCCTCAATCTTTCCCAGCATCAGGGTCTTTTTCAATGAGTTGGCTCTTTGCATCAGGTGGCCGAAGTTTTGGAGTTTCAGCTTCAGCATTAGTCTTTCCAGTGAGTATTCAGGGTTGATTTCCTTTAGGATTGACAGGTTTGATCTCCTTGCTGTCCAAGGGACTCTCAAGAGTCTTCTGCATTACAGTTCAAAAGCATCAATTCTTTGGCACTCTGCCTTCTTTAATATGGTTCACCTCACATCCATACATGACAACTGGAAAAACTAGTCTTGACTATATGGACATTTGTTGGCAAAGTGATGTTTTTGCTTTTTGATAAATACATTGTTTAGGTTTGTTATAGGTTTCCTGCCAAGTAGCAGTTGTCCTCTAATTTCATGACTACAGTCATCATCCACAGTGATTTTAGAGCCCAGGAAAAGGAAATGTGTCACCACTTCCACCTTTTCCCATTCTATTAGCCATGGAATGATGGGCCTGGATGCCATGATCTTAGTTTTTTTAATGTTGAGTTTCAAGCCAGATTTTTCACTCTCCTCTTTCACCCTCATCAAGAGGCTCTTTAGTTCCTCTTTGCTTTCTGCCATTAAAGTGGTATCATCTTCATATCTGAGGTTGTTGTTATTTCTCCCCATAGTAGTAGTGTGTATTAGTCACCTGTGGCTGCTTTAACAAATGAACATAAACTTGGTGGCATAGCTGTCACAGCTCTGGAGGCCAGAAGTCAAAGCCAGTGTGTGCTTTCTCCAGATGTTCTGGAGCCTCTTCCAGCTTCTTGTGGCTGCCTACAGTCCTGGGTGTTCCTTGTCTTGTAGCCACATCACTCAGATCTCTGCCTCTACCTTCTCATCACTGCCTCCTCTGCATCTGTCCTGAAAGTCCCCCTGCCTCTCTCTTAAAAGGATCCCTGGGATTATGTTTGTGCCCCCTGGATGATCCTGGATAAGCCACTTCTCTCTAGGTCCTTAACTCAATCACCTCTTCTGCCATATAAAGTAATAAAGGTTAGGGAAATATATTTTAAGGGGCTACCCTTCAGTCCACAACAGAGGCTTTGCCAATTCTGGGACAATTGGCAGGGCCTTAGAACAGAATCCTCCAGAATGAGCAGTTGTTCCACTGTTGGTGGTGGTTTTGGACAATCCCGTGGCAAGAGGGATTATTATAGTAGATGTGTTTCTATTTCAGATAATGGAAAATTCACTTTTTATTCTGATGATTTAGATGCATAGAGGGTCAGAGCCTTTTGTCTGGATCCAGGATTTGAAGAGGGGAAGCATGTGGGAGCAGTGGCATGAACCTGAACTTGGAGCATTGTCCATCTGACTCCCTCACTGTGTGTCCTTGGGCAATGCCTTCAACTCTCTGAGCCTCTGTTTCTTCATCTAACACCTGGTGACAATATGTCATTTTGACATTCTTATGAGGGCTGAAATGCAGAATGCCTGGAATAATAAATCATAGTGTTGTTTATTATCACAAAAGCAGAAGGCTGGTCGTAATTATTTGTTTTCCTTATTTCTCCTTGGGATTCCACTAGTCTGAATCTTTAAGCCCAGGTTAGAGAATTATAGAGATCTGGATGTCGAAAATGAAAGTCAAAATCAAAGTCACTCAATCGTGTCCGACTCTATGCGACCCCGTGGACTAGTCCATGGAATTCTCCAGGCCAGAATACTGGAGTGGGTAGTCTTTCTCTCCTCCAGAGGATCTTCCTGACCCAGGAATCGAACCCAGGTCTCCCGCATTGCAGGCAGATTCTTTATCAGCTGAGCCTCCAGGGAAGCCCCTGGATGTGGAAGACCCATCCTTATTGTAGTCGAGGGACCATAGGCCTGGGATACTGTGACTATCCACAGTCATTCACTTTACCTGGAACTTCATGGTCCAAGGAATAATTCTACCTTTTGGAGAGTCGCAGCTCTGGCTGACGTGCTTTTTGTGATATGGACATATGTTTTTAATTAAAGCCTTTTGGAAAGAAACTAAAGAGTAGCCTAAAAGTCTTGTGCGTCAAGTGCCAGAAACCAGAGCTTGGAATCACTAATAAACAAAGCTAGAGGTCTGATGCTCTAGAGGGCTCCTCTCTGAGGTTGGCATCCTCATCTCCCATTTCAGATCAGGTCCAGCATTCCCAGGTGTGTGGTAATGGCAGAGGCTGGCATGAACCCTGGTGTGGGTCTGATGGGCAACTTTGGTGAACTCTGAGTCTGGGTTTTTTAAAGCTAGCATTTTGTGAGTGCACTTAATGGGAGCTGTAAGCACACTGATTCATTGATTCACTCATTCATTCATTTAAAAACTATTTCTTGAGCACCAATTTGAACCAAGCACTGAGAAATCTGTATACAGGTCAAGAAGCAATAGTTAGAACTGGACATGAAGCAATAGACTGGTTCCAAATCGGGAAAGGAGTACATCAAGGCTGTATATTGTCACCCTGCTTATTTAACTTACATGAGTACATCATACGAAATGCCAGGCTGGATGAAGCACAAGCTGGAATCAAGATTGCTGGGAGAAATATCAGTAACCTCAGATACGCAGATGACATCACCCTTATGGCAGAAAGTGAAGAACTAAAGTCTCTTGATGAAAGTGAAAGAGGAGAGTGAAAAAGTTGGCTTAAAACTCAACATGCAGAAAACAAAGATCATGGCATCTGGTCCCATCACTTCATGGCAAATAGATGGGGAAACAATGGAAACAGTGACAGACTTTACTTTTGGGGGCTCCAAAATCACTGCAGATGGTGACTGCAGCCATGAAATTAAAAGATGCTTGCTCCTTGGAAGAAAAGCTATGACCAACCTAGACAGCATATTAAAAAACAGAGACATTACTCTGCCAACAATAGTCCGTCTAGTCAAAACTATGGTTTCTCCAATAGTCATGTATGGATGTGAGAGTTGGACTATAAAGAAAACTGAGTGCTGGAGAATTGATGCTTTTGAACTGTGGTGTTGGATAAGACTCCTGAGAGCCCCTTGGCCTGCAAGGAGATCCAACCAGTCCATCCTAAAGGAAATCAGTCCTGAATATTCACTGGAAGGACTGATGCTGAAGCTGAAACTCCAATCCTTTGGCCACCTGATGCAAAGAACTGACTTATTGGAAAAGACTCTCATGCTGGGAAAGATTGAAGGCATGAGGAGAAGGGGATGACAGAGGATGAGATGGTTGGATGGTATCACCAACTCAATGGACATGAGTTTGAGTAAGCTTTGAGTTTGGTGATGGACAGGGAAGCCTGGCGTGGTGCAGTCCATGGCGTCACAAAGAATTAGACATGACTGAGTGACTGAACTGAACTCAACTGGTACAGAGGTCTGGGTAAAGTCAGATTGGCCTCTGTTTTTCCCTTTGAGCTCAGTCCTGAAGTATCTAAATAGTACAGAGTCTTTAAGAAAAGGGGCCACCAACATTCCTGAAGCCTGGACAAGCCGCTCACCTGGAAAGAAGCTTCATAGAAGGATAATGACCAGAGGATGTGCTAAAAACTCTACCCGTGTTTCTCATTTAATCCTCCTGGGAATAGACACTCCTTTTATGTTCATTTTACAAGTGTAGAAATTCTGAGATTTAGCAAGGCTAAGTGGCTTTCTCAAAGAAACATATCTGGATCTTCTTACCTTAATTGCATCTTTAAAGGCCCTATCTTCAAATACAGTCACATTCTGAGGTACATGGGGTTAGGAGTTCAACATATGAATTAGGTGGGGGATACAGTTTAGCCCAGGGCTTCCCAGGTGGCTCAGTGGTTAAGAATCTGCCTGCCAGTGCAGGAGATGCAGGAGACATGGGTTTGATGCCTGGGCTGGGAAGATCCCCTGGAGGAAGAAATGGCACTCTACTCCACTATTCTTGCTGGGATGATCCCATGGACAGAGGAGCCTGACAGGTTATGGTTCTTGGGGTCCCAAAGAGTTGCACGCATACTCAGGCACACGGACAATTTAGCCCATAACAGAAGTTTTTATGGTTTTATGTATAGAGATTTTGCATGTCTTTCAATCAACTTACCCCAGATATTTCATGTTTTTTGAAGTGATCATAAGTGGTATTTAAAAAATTTTATGTTCTATTTGATTGTTGCTAGTATATCAGATTATACTTGATTTGTTTTATTAACTTTTCATCCAACAGTTTTGCTAAATTCACGTATGAATTCTAATAGGTTAGCTATAGCTTTTTTGGGTGTTTCTATCCACACAATTGTATTATCTGCAAATATTGATAATGTTATTTCTTCCCTTCCGATCTTTATACTCCCTCTTCTGCTTTGTGTGTGTGTGTGTGTGTGTGTGTGTGTGTGTGTTTTATTACACTGGCAAAGGCCTCCAATAGAACATCGAATAGGAGTGCTGATATTGGGCTTCCTTGTCTTTTTTCTGAACTCAGGGAAAAGCATTCACTATTTTACCATGTTTATTAAGTATGTATAAAAGCTGGCTTAAAACTCGACATTCAAAAAATGAAGATCGTGGCATCCAGTCCCATCACTTCATGGCAAAAAGATGGGGAAACAATGGAAACAGTGGGCTCCAAAATCACTGCAGATGGACACTGCAGCCACGAAATTCAAAGACACTTGCTCCTTGGATAAACAGCTATGATAAACCTAGACAGCATATTAAAAAAGCAGAGACATTACTTTGCCAACAAAGGTCCATATAGTCAAAGTGATGGTTTTTCTAGTGATTGTGTGTGGATGTAAGAGTTGGACTGTAAAGAAAGCTGAGCACTGAAGAATTGATGCCTTTGAACTGTGGTGTTGGAGAAGACTCTTGAGAGTCCCTTGGACAGCAAGGAGATCCCACCAGTCCATCCTAAAGGAGATCAGTCCTGGGTGTTCATTGGGAGGACTGATGCTGAAGCTGAAATTCCAATATTTTGGCCACCTGATGTGAAGAACTGACTCATTTGAAAAGACACTGATGCTCGGAAAGATTGAAGGCAGGAGGAGAAGAAGGGGACAACAGAGGATGAGATGGTTGGATGGCATCACCGACTCAATGGACATGAGTTTGAGCAAACTCTGGGAGATAGTGAAGGACAAGGAAGTCTGGCATGGTGCAGTCCATGGGGTCACAAAGAGTCAGACACTATTGAGCGACTGAACAACAACAATGTGTATTGTCACCTGCTTTTGTAGATTGTTGTTTAATTGCTCAATTTTGTCGGTTCAGTCACTCAGTCATGTCCGACTCTTTGCGACCCCATGGACTGCAACATGCCAGGCTTCCCTGTCCATGGGATTTCCCAGGCAAGAATACTGGAGCGGGTTACCATTTCCTTCTCCAGGAGATCTTCCCAACCCATGGATCAAACCCGTGTCTTCTGCATTGGCAGGCAGATTCTTTACCACTGAACCATCAGGTAAGCCCTCTTTTATAGATATGTGCTTTTTTCAGTCTTAGTTTGTTGACAGCATTTATCACAAACTCAATTAAAGGGTGAAAAGGCAAGCCACATGTAGGAGATAATATTTGTAACACATTTATGTGATGAAGGACTGATATCCAGGAGAATAAAAAGTTCCTAAAAATCAAAAGGAAAGATAGCTTAATCAACTGAAAGTGGGCAAAAAGTAAACCCAAACCAAACAAAAATGAGATAGGTGATTCACAAAAAAAGAGAATATTCCAATAGCATAAGTTTACCGTTAGTAGATGATAGCAGCTTTATTCATAATAGCCATAAACTGGACTCATACACACTGTCCATCAATAATAGGATGGATAAATTGTGGTTTTCATACAATGGGTAGTTCTCATCCAGTGCACTCACAATCCCTCTGGACTCTTCCCATAGATGATACACACTCCATTCCACTGAAATGCTGGAGGTGATATTGGCCAGGTGAGGGGGACAAAAGTCCTCTCAGTTGTTTGTCTTGCCTAGAGCAGGTAATAAAAGACTGCGGCTATGATCACTATGTGGTCTACAGCCTAGGGCCTGGCAGGTGAGCGACTACAGCCAGAAGTCATGAAACAAACTTTTTGAAAAAAAATGGAATGCCCCCTATTCACTCGGTTTATGGAATTATGAAGAATTCGGGTTAAGCAATATTAACTTCCTCTGGACTCTAAAGGTAGCAGTGGTTACTACTTAAAATAAGCTAAGTATTGCCCACCTCTCACCCATATCCCTGTTAGCTTTATGAGACCAAGGGTGGAAGGAAATTCACAGTGAAAAACGTGGATGGAGTGGGGCTATTGGAATGGCCCCTAAGGATAAATACAACACTTACACATTAAATTCCTATTAATAACTTTGCAGATAACATCCTGCTAGAAACCACTCTGGTTCTGTATTTGCTTTTCAGGGTGCAAGGGTTGGAGGGGAGGGTGGAAATGGGAAATCATGGGTTTGTTACAAAATTAGAGCCTACCATTGGCATCAAGGTGTGGAGGGGGGGCTCCTGTTTAGACCCTACACCTCCACCAGGATATCAGAATTCCCAGGAGGAAGCTGTGGAGACATGTAAGTTCTATCCTTCTGGGTAGGAGTTCCAGGAGGGCCTTGTAAGGCCAAGAACAGCTACTCTAAACAGAATCAGACTGCTTCATCTCCAAGAGCTGGAAAGATGGACCAGAGGAAACTGCAGCACGGAGAACAGGCCCCAGGTGCCTGAAAACACACAGCTGGGTGCTGGCAGGTTCTAGGCTAGATGCCAGGATTCCTTGCAATCTAGACCATGGATCTCTCCAGAATGACCCCAGCCTTGACTCCTCTACTGACTGGCTTTGAGGATAGGGGATTTGCATCCTGCTGCTAGCTCTGAGATTCCTTCCCAATCTTGGGTCAGTGTCCAGGTTTGCAGACTCCAATGGAGGACTGGCGTGTGCAGCTTATAGGAATTCAGAAGCCACCTGTTAGCGGGGGCCTCTGTTGTACCAGGCACCACACTAGGCTTCTGGGCATCTGGCACAGCACACATGATTTTATTTGTTCTTCACCCAAATACTATGATGAGAGCCTTCCTGTTTCCACAGTCATGAGAAGGAGCTCAGCAACACATTCAGCATCAGTCAGCAGAAAAGTGCTGGAGCTGGGGTTAAAATTAGCTGATTCTCTTCGGTTACCTTGCATATGAGAATCTTAAGAGAAGCTGAGTCCCGACACTTCTCCCAGGTTTAGGAAAAGCTGTTAGGACTAGGCTGGCCTGGGACACCTGTCCACTTGGGAGAAACAGGGCTGCCCTGTGGGGAACCCTATGTCCCACGGCTGCTCTGGCCTAGGGTTAGGGTGCTGTGTTGTGGGAGGGTACTAAGTAGCCCTGGCTCCAGGGCTAAGAGGACCTCTCCTTCTCTTGGTTCCAGGAGCCATGACTTCACCGTGTGCCACCAGCTGTGGTGAGCAGCAGGGGAGTCCAGTCCAGCCCTGAGTGCAACCCCCAGATGGCTGATCCCAGAGGCCAGGTGCACGGTGGATGTCTGTAGTTACCAGAGCCTGGCATTTGGGGGCTCTTGAATGCAACTCACTAAGGTGATACTGGAAAGCCTCTCGAGTGCCTTGAGGTTGGTTGTTGGGCATCTGAGGAGGAGCGCGCAGCCTTAGGAGCAGACAGGCTGGCTTCTGCAGACAGCCTCTGTTCTCCCAGGAAGGGGCTGGGCCATCCTTCTGCCTGGCTGTCCCCTCCGCCCCTCCTCCACCTTATATAATGGCACATTATACAACATTGCAAAGCAGGTGGTATTTTTAAAGACAGCAAGTGAGCATTTTTTTGGCCTAAATTTGGGAATGAAACAGATGGATTTTTAAGACTCTGAGCTTTTCCTATGAATAGTAACCCTTGTTCTCCTCTGCTTTTAAACACCAGTTTCAAGACCACCTCTAGCAACCAATCAGCACTCTATTTAATTATAACAAAATTCTCAGCTCTGTCTGCCGCTGCTCGGACAAGTGGGGGGCACTGGATCAATTTCTGGAGCCAGGCAGACTTGCCAACAACAATTTTCTTTTTCCCAGAGGGCCTCGGAGGCCGGCAGCAGGTTCCAAGCCCTTCCTCTCCTGCCTGCTCGGCGTGGGCTCCCTGACAGCGAGTTTGAAAAGGGTTACAGAGAGGCAGATAAATGCCCAGCTTGTTGCAGCCTTCCTGACAGCGCCGACCCCCGCGCCAGTGAGCTCATGCCCGCCTCATTACGCGTGGTGCCAGATTTTTTCCATTAACAGGTAATTGAGTAGAAACTAAAATAAGCGAAGTTTGTTCATCCCTTGGATTTTCTTGCCGGGGTTTGAAAGAAAAACACTTTAGCTTCGTTAGTGGAGGAGTGTCCTTGAAAACGTATTTATGTTTTCCAAGTGATTTGTCGCTTGGTAGGTGTAATAAGTCCGTTCCCCTGGCCGCTCCCTTGTTGTTTTTATTCTTTAGGGGCCACAATGTTCAGAGAATAGGAGCTGGTTTCCTGGGCCCCTGGCTGTCTGACACCCTGTTTTAAGAGTGGATGGTGAAGTATGCTCTGTTCATGGTAGAGAGCTTATTTTTCTCTCTTCTCTCTCCCTAATGCACTCACATGGTGCGCGTGCACACACACCCTGGAAAATCACCCATACAAGCCTGTTGATGGATCACACAGTCTTAGCCTGCAACCTACAGGGCCCAGCTGTCAGGTGCCCGCAGGACGACTGGCCCCGCCCCCAGGGGCCCCAGGCTGGCCCCGCCCCCAAGCGTCCCAGGCCGGCCCCACCCCCGTCTCCGTGCCCTGCGCCTGCGCGCAGGTGCTCCAGGTGACCGGCCTGCCCCTCTGAGGAGCATTCAGAAGCAAAGCGAGGTTCGGTCTCCTTTTCTCTCTTTGCGGCTTTCCGTATGCGTGCCCAGCCCAAGTTCTAATTGCACAATTTGCTATTCCAGGAACAGATGTTGTGTGAGCCCCGAGGTCTCCAGTTTTCCTGTTTCCCATCTTGCTGGGCTCCTATCTCAGCTGGTCTGTTTTCAGCTTCGCAAAGACGATTCCTCATCACTGCCCAGCCCCAAGTTCTCCATCAGGGTTGGAGCTTCGGAGATGTGTGTGCGTGTTTAGTACTTGAAATGCAGAGAAAGGGAGTAAGTAGAGGCGTGGCCTCTATACTTAGGAGTCTCTGTTTTACCTGGAAAGCACCAGAGAATCATGGCTTTATTTAACCATCATGAACCCTTTGAAATTCTGGTCAGAGCTAATAACCGTCACCCTACCCCACCCCCGAAATGTATATGCTTGATTACAAAGAACAGGCTGCATCTGTTTTCAGTAGTTCATGAGCCCCCATGACCTTCAGGACACGAATCGCCACAGCGGTCAGGCAGGGCCAGTGAATCAATGTCGTTAAAGCAATTTTTTCTTCTTCTAGGATTGTTCAGCCCTCTACACACCTGGCATAGAGGTCTTTGTGAAGGAAAGACAGCTCCAGAAACTTGTGACTTTCGGGTGAACAAACTTAGCTCACAAGCCTTAGTTCATTGGGTATTCTGCCAGTAATGATAATGATAACCACAGCTAACATTTTTACTTCACTGCTCTGTGCTAGTGCGGGGTGTCCTTCTAACAGGGATGGTGTCGATTAGGTCCCTGCCCGCCCAGAGCTAACATTCCAGGGGAGGGTGGGGAGACAGACAATCACCAAGTAAACAAAAGGGCCCCTTGAGATTTCAGTAAGTGCCACAGGGAAATAAACCAATGTCACGATGGGCAAGAGCCTCGGAGCATTAAGGGGGCCCCTCAGGGAGGTGCTGTGTCACCTGAGGCCTGAAAGTTGAGAGGTTTTCTAGGTCTGTCTCACTTTGGTGCCTGACTCACCACATCCCCCAGCCTCCCACAGCTCTCCTAGCAGCTCCGTTTCATAGTTGAGCACGCTGGAAGCCCAGAGGGGACCAGAATTGGAGTTAGGCCTCTCAGAGCCCCAGGCCCGTGTTCTTCCTAGTTTTTAAAAAATGGCTTTATTGAAGTATAGCTTCAATACCAGAAAACTCACTCATCTTAAGTGTACAATTCAGTGACTTTGAGGAAATTTACAGAGTTGTGCAACCGTCACCACAGTTCAATTTTAGAACATTCTCATCACCCCAGAAAGGTCCCTTTTGCTCATTTGCAGTCACACCCTGTTCCCACGCCCAGCCCTGGGCAACTGCTCATCTTTCTCTCTCTGTAGGTTTGCGTTTTCTTCCCATTTTCTACATGTGGAGTCACACATTATATGCTCTTTTGCGTCTGGCTTCTTTCATTTAGCACAGTGCTTCTCAACCTTTCTTTCATCATTCACACCTTCCCCAAGGGGGAAAATTATATTTAATTGAAATTCTCCCAAAAGACAGAAATTAAATACTGAGGAATACAATTTTGTCAGGTTGAGTTGAGCTTTGGAAAACCACAAATTGTTGTAATAGCTAAGAAGTTTTTGCCCCCAGCTTTCTCCCTTTTAGGGTTCATATCATTTGGTGGAGAATGTAGGACTTAGTGTAATGTTTATATATATATATATACACACACATATATAATATTTTTGGCTGTACCACGTGGCATGTGTGACCTTAGTTTTCCCAACCAGGGATCGAATCCACTTGCCATGCCTTGGAAGGATGGAGTCTTAACTGCTGGATGCCAGGAAAGTCCCAGCATAATGTTGAGGTCCATCCAGATTGTGCTTTCCCCTTGACTGTTGTGTAGTATTCAATTGTATGGATTTGCTGCATTTTGTTTAGCCACTCACTAATTAATGGACTTTGGCTATTAAAGTCCTTGCTCTTAAACACCATACTGAAGCCCTCAGCCCGCTCCCCATTTGAGGAAGAGTGCTGCTTTGGGAGGATGAAATCACCCTCGTTCTCTCAGTAGTCCCATCCACAGACTGGAGGTAATAATCTTTAGGCCATAGGGTTGTCATGGCAACGATCAACTGCCCACCGCCTAGTAGATGGTGACAGCTCGGTGTACATCAGTGACCCTGTCCACCCCCTCATCTTTTCCGTGGGGAAGGGTGACCCCTTTGAAATCTCCCCCACTGTGCTCCTTCCAGCTCCAGCTTCCTTCTGCGTCTCCACATATTATGTAATGTCTGACATTATTATTTTCTCCTTTTTCTGTGGTGTTATTCAGGTCAAACCCAACATTGTTCTTTAACAGGAATCTCAAATATTTCTTTCCTCCTGGCACTTGTCTCCTGGTCTCAGCGGTTGACACATTTCCAAGGACCAATTGGTTTCATCTGCTTCTAAGAAGCTGGGCCTCCTGCAGGGCAGGGCAGGGGGCAAACGCGTAGGGCTGTGCATGCGGATGCTGCTATAAAGTGAGCACTGGACTGAGAGTCTGGAGGCCGCGCTTCAGGCCAGCTGGGCTGAGCGGCCCAGGCCCAACCTCAGAGGCATTGGTATGAACTTCTTCTTCTGCAAAAGGTGTTTTCGTTACACAGGCTGGCCTCATGGGTTCATAAAGAGCAAATCAGAAACTGACTTTGAAAGTGCCTTGTAGGTGTGGAGGCCATTCGGGGAAAGAAGACTGTGGTATATCCCCATTGTTGTGAGGGGGGCCTGTTCAGTGATGCTCTCCATTTTGGGGAGAGGGGGCTGTGCATGCCCTGTGCCGAAGACCTCAGGCTGCTGCCCTTCGGGACCTGAAACAATTTCACGTGGGCCTTGGGCCCCATGTGTCAGGGGCGGAGGGACATTCTAGGAGCGAGCCTCACCCTACAGAAGTGTTATTGTTGTTCAATCGTTCAGTCGAGTCTGCCTCTGTGTGACCCCCCAACTGCAGCACACCAGGATTCCCTGTCCTTTACCATCTCCCGGAGCCTGCCCAAGCTCATGTCCATTGAATCGGTGATGTTATCCAGCCATCTCATCCTCTGCCACTGTCTTCTTCTTTTGCCTTCAAGGACTGGATACCCCTGGAAACTCCTAGGCCTCAGGGGCCAAGGGAATGCCCAGCAGAAGCATCAGGACAAAAGCTACGCCCCCTCCTACTTTGGTTTTCACCCGATTTCTGGCCTCCTTGTCTTCACCCCTACCCTCCTCTCCTGCCTTTTCCCTGTTTCCCATTGACCAGACTTGGTGGTGGGGAGTCAGCTAGGCTTATATCTTTGGGTCAGAAAGGATAATTCTTGGGAACCGGTTAAGCCAAGTGGTTAAGAAGAAGAACGCTGGAGTCTGCCTGGCTGGGTGTGAACCCCATCCTGTGGCTTCCTGGCTGAGCCTATTGGCCAAGTTAAGGAACTGCTCTAAGCCTTGTTTCCTTGGCCGTCAAGTGGAGCTAAGACACTGCCTGTTTCCGGGAAGCTCAGTGAGATGGAAATGCTTGGGCCAGCATTGGACATGTGGGGTCTGTTCCATGAAAACTAGTTATTACTGCTCCTGTTGCCCTGTGTTCTCTGGGGCAGGAGAGAGAAGGACCCTGTCCAAAGGCAGTGTTCTAGGATGAGAAGACAGTGGCCCACATGATGTTTTTGGAAGGCTGCCAGACTTAAATTTGCACAGTGCTCCCAAGGCCTAGACCCCTGCCATGGAATTGTTCAGAGTGGCCCTGAAGACATTTCAGTCTCCCCAGACCCCTCAAGTGCAGACAGCCCATGGGAGAGCTGACAGCTTCAGCCTTCTCAGCTACGGCCCAGAGAGAGAGAGGCCTCGTGAGGACACAGGTAGGCTCAAAGGCAGGTGATGTGCCCAGAGCCTGAAACTTGGCCTCTGGCCCCCATTCCTGAGCCCAGCATGCAGATACACTTTTTGGCCTTGAATTATCCTGGTTAAAGGCAGACATTGGAAAAGATTATTTATAAGAAGGTCTCAGAACCAGAAATGATTTATATTTTCCTAATGTGATGTTTTTGAGTGAGAAACAGAAAAGAGGGGATGAATGGGTGAAGGCGTCAAGAAACTCAGAAGCACTAGTAGTTTTCTACAGGTTGTCTTCAAAGCCACCCACCATTCCATCTCTTCTTCCTCTTGTTTCAGAGGGAAAGTAATTGAGTCTAGTGACCAAGGAGCTGGGCCAGACCACTTCCCTCCCCAAAACCAGGGCACTGATAAATGTTTAACAACTTCAAGAGGAAAAGCCCTGGTTTGTAGCATTTGCTGATTTCTGTGGTATAAATGAAATACTTTACCATGGCCAATTTCTGCCTATCCATGTGACTCTGTATGGCGTTAGATACAGATGCTCAGAAACATACATTACACAACATTCCTATGATACTTCCCTGTTGGCTTAGACGGTAAAGAATCTGTCTGCAATGTGGGAGAGGCAGGTTTGATCCCTGGGTGGGGAAGATCCCTTGGAGAAGGGAATGGCAACCCACTCTAGTATTGTTGCCTGGAGAATCCCATGGTCAGAGGAGCCTGGTGGACTACAGTCCATGGGGTCGCAAAGAGTCAGACATGACTGAGTTATTAATGCTTTCACTTTCATAGGTGTAATAGACATGCATCACCACAAAAGCATAGATAATAGTAAAATAAGTGATGCTTTGAATGTTTATCACCTTTGCTGCTAATATGATTTATCTGGTTATAAGTTTACATAACTGAATTTTTAAAAACCGTCCCTTGGCACACAGAGGGATGGACATGGGAAGTATGCAAGCCAAGGAGAGAAGTCTCAGGAGAAATCAACCCTTCTGGCATCTTGACCTTGGACTTCCAGCCTCCAGAACTGTGAAAAAATGCATTTGTGTTAAGTGGAAAAATAAAACTGGCATGCAGAACTACTGGAAATCAGCTCTCCTCAACCAGTTTGAGCTGGATTCAGCATATTCCTGCCCTCATCCCCATGGCCAATAGAGGTCAGGGAAATGTTCTTCAGACCAGCTCTGAAACCTTCCCCTGGCTGGTCTCTGAAGCATTCACACTACAGGCCCAGCCAGGATGGCTGCCCTGTTACCAGTCCTTAGAGTTCTGAGCAAAATGGGAGGTCACCAGTTTACAAACGTATCCTGTTGTGCACCATCTCCTCCGAGCTGAGTTCATCTTGTCTGAGGCCGGACTGCTTCAGAAAGAGGATTCAAAGATGCCCAACTTTCCGCCTGTTCGATACTTTAGAAAATTCTAGCAGCCCTCACAAAGGGAGATTCCGATAAAGGGAAGAGTGCTCAGAAGTCCGGAGAAACCAGCGTGGGGAATTCCACTCTCCTTCAGGGATACTGAAGAGACGTTCCAGAGGTCACATCTATTCTCTTGACTTCTTGTCAGGGGAGCGAGGCCCTGGGGGTACCCTCCTCCCGGAACAAGAAGCCAGGCCAGGGCTGAGGCCCCGGCAGGCATGGGGCCCCTTGCTCCCAGGCCCTGTGCTGGGCCTGGTCAGAGAGAGCTCGCTGGCAGGGAGCTGTTCCTTTCAGAGCCCCCCTCCCACCTCACTCAGGGCTCCCCTGGGCTCCGGCTGCTCCAGGGGCCCCACCGGAGCATTATCAGGGAAGAAAGCCATCCGGGCTGAAAGAGCAGCATCCGCTTTCAGGAGGAGCCGCTCTGCTGTCCAACGCCTGCCTGGCTCCTGGCCCTGGGCCATTGTGGAAGGACAAAGCTGACACAGGCAACAATCCCACGACAATCTCCCCCCTCAGCGCTTTCTTCTTTATTGTTGTTATTATTACCTTTCAAACACTCCAGCCTCTCGGGCTCGTTATTGCTGGTGAGGCCTTTGGCCAAAGTTCCTGGGGGCCACCTCTTCCCTCCTCTGCACCCCCTCACCCTCACAGGCCCAGCTTCACTGCTGTCTCTTTGACAAAATACATAAAACCGATACTGATCGGTTAACATACATGACATCTTTAAACTTTAATCCCTTTTCCCTCTCTCGACGCGGCGGGCCGGCCTCTGTAGAGGTGCCCAAGCATTGTTCCCTGTCAAAGCCTTCTTGAGTGGGGCTCCCACTGAGTCACTTTTGTGTGAGTCAAATCAAGATTATAGGTAGCGGAGAAGAAAAAGCCGAGAAGAGAAGGTTGCCCCTCATTTTCGACTTTAAGAAAAATCTGCCAGCGGGGGCCAGTCGGAGTGGGTAACGCACATGAAAGATCCAGTCCAAGCTGGGTCGCCTGTGTCACCCGAGGAGTTTTTCAGGGAGAAGCACACAAAACACGCATTGTCGTGGTCGCACACAGAGACATAAATTTAGGAACATGTTCGCCCTTCGCCTGAACATAGTTAGCTCTGATAATGAGGAACAATGAGCCCGAACGAAACCTCCCGGACTGAGTTAGAGCCTGACACAGGCTCATTCCCCTGCAAAAGTGGCCTCTTTCTTCTTCCATCTCTTCTTAGCGCCCTCCTGGGGCCAAATGACCCTCTGGCACGCTCCACTGTCCTCTCTCACCCATGCTTGGTGGAACAGAGGGCAGGTCAGGTGTCCAGGAGAAGGACAGCGGACCTCTGTGGCTTGGCTGGATCTCCCAAAGGGGAGAAAAATCCTTTTTGGACATCCAGAGTCCCTCTGGGGAAAGCTCCATAGAGGTTACTACTGACACATGGACAAAAGATGTAACCAGCAATTCTTACTCTGCAGATGGCTGTGGAAAGTTGAGACGGGAGCGCCTGGGTTCAATTCTGGCTCTAATGGGGCGACAGAGAATGAGATGGTTAGATCGCATCACTGACTCAGTGGACATGAATTTGAGCAAACACGAGATAGTGAACGACAGGGACGCCTGGCGTGCTGCAATCCATGGCGTTGCAAAGAGTCAGAGACAACTTAGCAACTGAACAACAACTGTTTCGTTTAGTTGTGGAATCCTGCTAAACGACTTTGTTTCTAAGCGCCTTACTGTCCTGTTGGATTATATGAGATAGTACCACCTCAAGGCTCGGGAGCAGGACTGACGTCTGTAAAATGTGTAGTGCATCATACATACTCAGTAAGTATTCACTATTATTTATCATCACTAGCAGGATGAATCAATACCCTGAGATGAAAGAAAGCAGTTGAGGGCCTTCCCTGGTGGTCCAGTGGTTCAAACTTCGCCTTTCAATGCAGGGGGTGGGGGTTCTATCCCTGGTTGGGGGAGCTGAGTTCCCACATGCCTCTGGCCAAAAACTCAAAACACGAAACAGAAGCAAAGATTCTAACAAATTCAATACAGACTTAAAAAAAAAAAAAGAGAGAAGGCAGTTGAATTACATCATGAAGATCTAAAACTCTAGGTTCTATGATTCTCTTTTAATCTCCCTATTTCCTCTAGAGGTGTGTGAAGTTGTCCACTTCTTGTGGATAAGGAAGCTGGGGTCTGAAAGGAGTGAATGACATATCCAGGCTGACACAGCAAATAGTGACAGATAAAGGAAGGTGACTAGGTCCTTCAAACTGTGGGCGTGCCCCTGTGCACAATTCTCAAGCATATCAGAGTTAGTAACCTGTATAGTAAGACATGATGGTATTTTCAGATAACTGAAAAACATTTGTAGCAAGAGGGGCTGAAAAAAGTGATCTGTAGATAACTTTTCAGTTAACTTTTTTTTTTTTTTGAAAGCCAGCTCCCCAGAACCGACCATTCTCTAAGTATCCTGGGGCATCCAGGTCTCTTGACGAAGCAGGCTTGGATCAGATGATCTCCAGCTTAGTGGTGAAAAAGCTGGATTTAAATCTCAACTGTGCCACTTCCTGACTAGTTGCCTTTGGGCAAGTTACTTGATCTTCTTGAACTTCTAATTTTTTTCTCATTAAAAAGAAAAAAAATCAAGGTTTAATTTGCATCTAGCAATACTCATCCCTTTGAGTGTGTAGTTCTGCTGGTTTTGATAAACACGTACATAAGGGTGGAACCATCCCCACCATCAAGATATATAGAGACTCTTTTCAAAACCCTCCTAAGATTCACCCATGCTCCTTTATTTATTTTTTTTCTTTATTTTTATTTTTTCATTTATTTTTATTAGTTGGAGGCTAAGTACTTTATAATATTGTAGTGGTTTTTGCCATACATTGACATGAATCAGCCATGGATTTACATGTATTCCTCATCCCGATCCCCCCTCCCACCTCCCTCTCCACCCGATCCCTCTGGGTCTTCCCAGTGCACCAGGCCCGAGCACTTGTCTCATGCATCCAACCTGGGCTAGTGATCTGTTTCACCCTTGATAGTATACTTGTTTCAATGCTATTCTCTCAGAACATCCCACCCTCACCTTCTCCCCCAGAGTCTCAAAGTCTGTTCTGTACATCTGTGTCTCTTTTTCTGTTTTGCATATAGGGTTATTGTTACCATCTTTTAAAATTCCATATATATGTGTTAGTATACTGTATTGGTGTTTATCTTTCTGGCTTACTTCACTCTGTATAATGGGCTCCAGTTTCATCCGTCTCATTAGAACTGATTCAAATGAATTCTTTTTAATGGCTGAGTAATATTCCATGGTGTATATGTACCATAGCTTCTTTATCCATTCATCTGCTGATGGGCATCTTGGTTGCTTCCATGTCCTGGCAATTATAAACAGTGCTGTGATGAACATTGGGGTGCATGTGTCTCTTTCAGATCTGGTTTCCTTGGTGTGTATGCCCAGGAGTGGGATTGCTGGGTCATATGGCAGTTCTATTTCCAGTTTTTTAAGGAATCTCCACACTGTTCTCCATAGTGGCTGTACTAGTTTGCATTCCCACCAACAGTGTAAGAGGGTTCCCTTTTCTCCACACCCTCTCCAGCATTTATTGCTTGTAGACTTTTGGATAGCAGCCATCCTGACTGGCGTGTAATGGTACCTCATTGTGGTTTTGATTTGCATTTCTCTGATAATGAGTGATGTTGAGCATCTTTTCATGTGTTTGTTAGCCATCTGTATGTCTTCTTTGGAGAAATGTCTGTTCTGTTCATTTGTTTGGCCCATTTTTTGATTGGGTCATTTATTTTTCTGGAATTGAGCTGCAGGAGTTGCTTGTATATTTTTGAGATTAATCCTTTGTCTGTTGCTTTGTTTGCTATTATTTTCTCCCATTCTGAGGGTTGCACAAGAAAGGAAACCCATGCCCCTTTATATCCAGCCCCTTCCACCACCAACCCCCCTATTCCCTGGCAGCCATTGGTCTGTTTTCTCTCCCTATAGTTTTTCCTTCATGAGAATGTCATGTATTGATAAATGGAGTCATATAATATGTAACCATTTGATTTCAGGTTTTTTTCATTTATCATAATGCAGTTGAGATTCATCTATATTTTTCCTGTATTAACACTCTGTTTCTTTTTATTGCTAACTAATATTCTGTGGCATTGAAGAGCTAGTTTATCCGTTCCTCTGTTGAAGGACGCTTGGGTTGCTTCCAGTTTGGGTGATTGTGAATAAAGCTGCTATAAACATTTACATACAGATTTCATTTCACTTGGATAAATAACTAGGAGTCGGCTTGCTGGGTCATATGGTTTGTGTGTATTTAACTTTATAGGAAACCGCCAAGTTGTTTTCCTCAGTGGCTGTACCACTTTGCCTTGCCACCAGCGTGTGAGTCCCCATTCTGCATCCTCGCCAGGGCTTGATATTATCAGTTTAAAAAAACGTTAGTCATTTGACTAGGTGTGTGAACCTTGGTTTCTAATCTCTAAGGTGGAGACCAGTGGGGCCTTTGTGGTGTTCTTGTGCCTGTCATTTGACACAGTGCCTGACAGGTAAGGTGGGGGAGGCTGTTGCTGAATGAGAGTTGCATTATTTATTATTCTGTCCAAGCCCAGCATTCATGCATGTAATGGACATTGTACATTATGCTTCTCAAGGCCCCTTCCCTGTGTGAGATCATCCATCTGTCTTGGTCCAAATTGCTGCAGGGCTTTCTGAAGAGACCACTTTGTGTCTCTCTTAAAACCAGGTCTGTTTTGTCTCCGTGGCTCTCTGCAAAGGGACCAGGCCGCAGCTGCTGGCACCCGGCCAGCTGGGTCCCTGGGAGCTCTGAGGCCAGGCTCTGGTGGGCAGGCCATCTGGGCAGCCCTCCTGCCACCGCTGGAGACCTGGCGTTTTTCTTGGCCCACTCCTTCCCCTGCTGCTGGCCATTCCTTGTCTTCTTGCCCTGCCAGCACTGGGCCCTGGGTTGCAGGCACCGGGCGCCACACACACGGCTCCCTATTAAACATGGATTACCAAAAAAGAGAAAAGCAAATGGGTACCTGAATCGGTCTCTGGGGGATTTGGCCTTGGAGGTATTGCACAGGGAAGCAAACTGTACAAACGCACCTTTCAAAGCCTGGCTGAGCCCCTAGCCTACTCACAGTGGTCACCCTTGGAGGCCAGAGAGGGGGTCCTGCCTTCTCCTCCTGACAGCGCCCCCAGAGAGCAGCATTCACGTGCCACATAGCTCTGATACTCAGCAGCAGCCGCAGTTCCCAGGTCTTTGGGAAATCTGGCAGCAGGCCTAGAGTTATGACACAACAGGCTTCAATAATCCAGAGAGCTAACCTAAAGAAGTGTGGGGTGGCCCCCAGGCATCAGGAGGCCCGCCCAGGTGCTGGGCGGCATGCCTGAATAGGGCACATTGTGGTCTTAAAGATAATGGTGATGGGCCTGTGGACCTCAGGCTGTGGGCCTAAAGAAACCAGGCAGTGAGCTCAGAGAAGCTGAAGCATCAGGAACAAGGAGACAGGCTCAAAGAGCGGTCCCTGGCACTACTCCTAGGGTGCCTTTGTGTGAATAAGAAAAAAATCTACCTCCCTGGGCAAATGCAAATGGAGATCTGAGGGCGCCCTCCTTTGACGAGCAGAGCACTCCAGTGACTAGACGCGTCACGGACAACCTGCACCGCAGCCCGGGGCCTGAGGCCCGTATCTGCCCCTGATGCTCCTCTGGGTCTTCCCCAGGGGTTTCTTGTGGCCCGGATGTGCCCCTCCTCTGAGTTACACTCTGAGCCGACCCCCTGCATCCCTGGCATTGTCTCCAGAGACCCCAGCTCTATCGTCTGTTGTGGGGGAAGGCCCCACAGAGGAGAAATGGAAGCCACGTCCGAGCAAAGCCCAGACTTGGGGAGCCTGGCACAGGCAGGCGGAGGAGGAGCCTGAGGTCACGTGGGCTCAGGCCGAAGGGCTGTCGGCAAGGTACAGCCATCTCCAGCCTCCTCCTTGGTCCAGGGAGGAATGGGGAGCTGTGGACGGGCAAGGACCTGGTCAGGCTGCGTCCTTTAGTCATTTAGTGCCAGGCTGCCCAAGGAGATCAAGCAGGGCGGCACTTTGGCATTGGTCAGTGGGGTGAGAGCAGTGCCACTGAGAACAGCTGAGCTGAGGAGCAGAAGGGTACCTTTCTAGAAGGACAGAGGACAGATTAGGAAAATTGGGGGCAGCAGGGAAGCAGAGTTATGAATTTGAATCTCTCTTCCTTTGACTTTTGGGCCCAACCCTGCCTTGGTTTTCCTCCTGCCTCTCTGGCTTTCTCTCTTGGTTTTTTCGCTGGCCGGCTCTTCCTTTTTTGTGGACCTCCAGTGCTAGAATGCCCAGAGTGTAAACCTGAGCTCCCATATCCCCCTGCACGCTGTCTCTCTCTGCAAGTAACCTCATCCAGACCCATAATGTTAAGTGTCACCTAAAGCAGATGATCCCCAAGTCTCTGACTCTGATCTCTCCCCAGAACTTCTGTGTGCTAAACTACTAAGTGACACTTCCCTTTAGATATCGAGTTGGCATTCAAAAACGAACAAGGTCTAATGAACCTTGATCATTTGCCCTAAGCCTCCTCTCCCTCCAGTCTTTTCTCTCCCTCATAGTTCAGGGCACTCCCGTCCACCCAGTCCCCATTCCTTCATTTACCCCTTTATCCACACCATGTGTTCACTTCCGTTCAGTTCAGTTGCTCAGTTGTGTCTGACTCTTTGCGACCCCATGGACTGCAGTATGCCAGGCCTCCCTGTCCATCACCAACTCCTGGAGTTTACCCAAACTCATGTAGATTGAGTCAGTGATGCCATCCAACCATCTCATCCTCTATCATCCCCTTCCTCTCCCGCCTTCAATCTTTCCTAGCATCAGGGTCTTTCAAATGAGTCAGCTTTTTGCATCAGGTGGCCAAAGTATTTCAGCTTCAATATCAGTCCTTCCAATGAATACTCAGGACTGATCTCTTTTAGGATGGACATGTGTACTTTCTGTCAACTCCTCCTTCTGAACATGAAAAAATCTGAGCAACTCTACCTTCCAACAGAGTCCATCCACTTCTCTCCATCATTCCTATGACCATCTTTGCACAAGTCAACATTATCTAAAAAGCAACAACAATAACATTTATTTGGCTGCACCAGGTCTTAGTTGCAGCATATGGAATCTTTCATTGTAGCATGCAGACTCTTAGTTATGGCATGTGGGATCTTGTTCCCTGACCAGGGATCAAATCCAGGTGCCCTGCATTTGGGAGTATAGAGTCTTAGCCAGTGGACCACCAGGGAAGTCCCAAGTCAGTGTTACTCTTGCAGGAGCTAGCACACCGGCCTCCTTTCTGGTCTCTCCACCTCTACTCCTGTCCACCCCTCCAACCATTTCTACACGGTGGTCAGGCTAGTTTTTTAACAACATGAATTATAATCACATCAGCTTTAAACTCTCCAGTGAACCTCATTCCACTTGACTAAAATAGAACAAGCCTCCTCCCCCCCCTCCACGCTAACCTCTCCTTGGTTTCCCAGCCTTATCTCAAACACACTCCTCTTCACCCCTTGCATTCCACCCCACTGACTTTCCTCCTGTTCCCACCTCCCATTTAAACTGTCCTTCTCCTGAAATATTCTTCCTATTGGCACTCCCAAGGGGCTTTTTTTGGTTTATTTTCTCTCAGTCCCATCTGTTGATAGGCTTTCCCTATTTATCCAATCTAAAATATCTACCAGGTCAAGCTCTATCCCATTAGCCTATTAAAATTTTCTACGTAAAACTCATCCTTCTCAGATAATTATTCTCTTTGTAATTTCCTAATTCTATATAGAATGCAAAATCCCTGAGAACAAATACTTTGTCTTTTCCCCCACTGTATGCCCAGCACTTGACCATGTGCCTGACTTCTGAAGGTGTGAAACAAATATTTGTGGCATGAAAATAATTGAAAGGAGGAATGAGTGAATGGATAAGCACTGGAATCGTAGACAGAGAATGTCCTTCTGCTGTGTCCCTGAGAAATATTTAGCTTATTCATTCACTCAGTGCACATCTTCCAAGGCTCTGTTGGAAGGGAGGCTGGTGGATAAGATGTGGCCCCTACTCTGCAAGCTCAGAGTCTCAGGTGAGACAATCAGGGACATAGGACATTAGAAGAACCCAGTAAAGGGGTCTCTCTCCCAGCCCAGAGGAGGCTGTATCTAGATTGAGGTCTGGAAGACAAGCAGGGCACAGTTGGTAAAAAGTCCTGATGAGATGGAGAAAGCACCAACTCTTTCAAGAATGAAGAGGAATTGTCAATGGTTGGATCCCTGCAGCACAAAGAAGGAAGAAAGAAGAGAGAGAGGGAAGGAAGAAAAGAGGGAGAAGGTAAGGCAGATGGAGAAAATTGGAACCTCATGTTCAGGAGCCTTCTGTTTGGAAAGGAGGAAAGAGGTCCTGATTCTGTCCACAGCCTTCAGTCTGAGCCCTCAGGTCCTGGCCACTTGAATAGCCCCTTTTTGATTCTTCTCTTTGCCTGATGATAGCAACGGAGGACATCCCAGGGTGATCTCAGGCTACTATAATCCTCCTCCCACCAGACAGTTAGTTTACAAGGCTCTTTGAATCTTCAAACAACTTTCCTTTACAGGAAACTTAAGTCCCAGATGCAGAGGGATTTGCCAAGAGCTGCAGAGCTGGGATAAGAGCTGGCACTTTGGCCCTTGGCTGGAGTTCTTTAGCTGCACCACGGCCTCCTCTCTCCTGAAGTATGTCTCCTTGGGCAGACTCTCTGCCTCCACCCAGAGAGCGTGCTCCAGAGGTCCTGAAAGCTTGACCCAGCCCCTTCCAAGGGGCCTCCTGCTGTGTTTATTCTGGTCCAAGAGTTTTCTCCCTGCTATTGGTGCCATCAATGGCTCTGGGTCAAGCTGACATCATGTGTTCTGACTTAAAGTATTTATTTTGAGAATCAAGTGTAGTTGAACTGCATGTTTCTTGGCAGAGTCAGGCTGGCAATGGACTTGGCCTATGGCAACGATGCCTGGCTCCCTGAGATGATGCCTGGGCTGTTGAGGAGCCCCAGCAGCGGGTCCTGTTTACATTGAGAAGATCTCATGAATCCTGGAGGAAGCAGCTGCTGTCCTTCCTGGGTCTTTGGTAAAGGATGTTATAATTCATATGACATAAAAGTGTTAGTCACTCAGTCACGTCTGACTCTTTGTGACTCCATGGACTGTGTAGCCCACCAGTCTCCTCTGTCCATGGGGCTTCTCCAGGCAAGAATATGGGAATGGGTAACCAGCCCCTTCTCCAGGGCATCTTCCCAACTCAGGGATCAAAGCTGGGTCTCCCACATTGCAGGCATATTCTTTACCATCTGAGCCACCAGGGAAGCCCCATTATGTAATACATTACATTGCTATACCTTTGTTTATTCGTATTGTTCAGCTGTTTGTTTTTCATTAAACAATAGTCTTTGGAATTTTTCATGCCCTGACATATACTTTTTAAAATGGCTGCATGGTATACTGCAGTGTGGATGTGCTATAATTTATACATAATTCATCAACTTTCTATTTATTAATGCTTAAGTTATCATTTTATATTATTACTACTGCAAACCATATTTCAGTGAATATTTATGAGATACATACAAACATTCTCTTATCCTAGATTTCTGGAAGTTGCTGTTTGGACCAAAAATGCCCATTTAAAAATCTTTGATAGTTATTGCCAAATTGCCTTTCAAAAGGACACCAGTAGCATATAAAAGTGGCCGTTAAATTGCATTCTCAGTGGCATAGATGTAATCAATGTTCAATTTTTATTGAACCAATTGGCCAAAATTGAGACATTAATAATCTAATAATACTACTAGAGAAGTAGATATCTTTTAAAATATATAGCTTTTAAAAAATATCTTTCATCATGTATATTTCTGTTATGCATTTTGTGTTCCTATTGAAACATTTCTAATGACATTTCTCTTTCTCTTGAATTGCTTTTAAAATCACATCCTTAAAATCTTTCAAATTCTTCTTTCCTCATTCCATTTTCAGGTTTACTTGTCCTGAATTCTCCATGAGCCTCATAAATATGAACTTACAGCTCTATAAAATTAAGTTATAGCTGTTACCCTAGGACTTCCATTTATTACACTTTTTGGTTTGTTCCACTCTTTTATGGATTCCATATTTTTCTCTTGCTTGGCTTATTCTTTTGTTTTGTTAGAGCACAACTTCAAATAACTTCAAAGAAGAAATGTAGGAGTTGAAAATTCCAAGTCCCTGTATGTCTGAAAATGTTTTTATTCTACCAGTCACCCTTCAATGATAGTTTCACTGGGTATAAAAATGCATGACTAAAAGACTTTCAAAGATATTTCTCCATCATCTTCTGATGTCTAATGTGCTGATAAAGAATATGATGCCTGTCCAATTTTACTTCCTCTGTAGGCAACCTTTTAAAAAATGTTACTCCCTTCACCCCCTGCCTCATTCTTTATTTTTGATGCTCTGACTTTTTTTTCATTTGCCAACGTGTGATTTTCCTATTCATTTTCCTTATAGTCTGAAAATGTGTGTGCTTCAACTTTGGAATATTCTCCTGTATTGTTTGATACTGTTTTGCCTGATTTTTCTCTTTTAGGAATTCCTTTTAGTCTAATGTTGTAAGTAGACTTTTTATTTAAATATTATCCTTTCTGTCATATTTACAGTGAAAAAATTCTCTTTTTGCTTTGCTTCCTGCCATTTTTCTTCATTTTTAGCCCCTGGTCTTTCTATTGACATTTTAACTCCAACAATCATATTTTTTATTTCCAAAAACTTTGAATTTTCCTTTCCTCATATTTTTGTTTTAAGGGCACAGTGACTTTTTGAAATAGTAGTTATAGGCTCTAAGGTTAAGAGAATAAAATTCCCAACAGGGTCCTGCTGTCCACCCTGAGGAACTTGACAAGCTTCTTCTAAAATTTATATATATATATAAAACAAAGGCCAAGCCTAGCATGAAGAAAAAGTATAAGGTGGGATAATTTGCTCTGCCAGATATTAACACATCCTATAAAACCACAATAATTAACATAGTACTGATGTAGAAATAGACACATTGGCTAAAGAACAAAAGCGAGAGCCCAGAAACATACCCATGTATATATGGACACTTCACATACAAAGATACCATTAAAATTTTCTTGAGAAGTGATAGAGTTAATAAATAGTTCTCGGACTATCAAATATGCATAACAGAAAAAAGAAATTGATCTTCTATCAGAAGTACACACACACACACTTGCTTTCACTCTGCTTCCCTGTTTCCTTATGTTCTCGTGTGGATTATCATTTGAGATTTTTCCAGATATTAATTTTTATAAATTTATGTATCAAAATTATTTGTATTTATAGTAAAAACTGTCATGAATTCTTCATCTACTCCTTGCTTATTTTTAAAAAGTGATTATTTCAGTAAATATGTGTGGTAAATAAAGTTTATGATTTTATGAATGTCAGAAAAATATTTATTTTGTTCTCCCACTTGAATGTAATTTGCGTAGATATGAAATTTTAGGTAAAATATTATTCTCAGATGTTTGAAGATATTACTTGACTTTTTTTCTTTCAGTACATTATTGAGGATATTGATTCTAATTTTAGTCTTGTCATTTTGTAGATAAACTATTTTTTTCTGTCTGAAAACTTTACAGTATTTTTTTCACTTTATACTAAGTTTTATGAAGTTTTACATGATATATTGAAAGTCATCTTGTTTTTCTAGGAAACTTACTGGATCCCTTCAATATAAATGATCATCTCTAGGAAGTTTTCCTACTAAAATAATTTATTTCCTCTACTCTATTTCCTGGATTTTTCCATCTAGAAATCCTATTAGATGAAATTTGGAACAACTGAATCTTGACTCCACATCTCAACTGTCTTTTTTTTTTTCATATTTGTAATTATTGTTGTTTTAAGTTGTATTCTGCCCAAATTCTTCCTCTCCATTTACTACATGATTAAATTTCTCTTCAGCCATTTCATGTTGTTTGCTAGCCTACCTACTAATTATTTTTGTGGACAGAATTTTAATTTTGGAGGTTTCTATTTGATTCCTTTTTTGCAGACCTTAATTATACAAATTCTAAAATCTTTTTCTGTTGCTTGAATAAATTGTACCTTAGTGTTAGTTTTCGTGTTTGAGATTGACACCTGTCAAATGACACCTGTCAATTGTATCTTTTCCTCTGTGTTCAGCAGGTTCCACATCTCTGCCTATTTTTTCAGATGTGACTTGGGAGTGGGATTTGGGAGGCCACCATGCTAATGCTTTATCTTTTGCAATAAAGAAGCTATACTCTAAACTTGAATTACATCTTTGACACAAAACTTAGAAGACCTTACATGTAGATATGTGAAACTCTACTGTCCAAAGGGAGTCAGGAAATTTTGTGTTTTAAAAAATATCAAAAATACTGATTTTTTTCCCCCATACTGGGAAAATGGCACAGAAATGAAGTTCCCAGAGACTAGGAGAGGCAATGGTCAGGATGAACTTCCAAGAAGAAATGCAGTGGCCTTTGGCCAATGGTCTATCTTTTATTTAAGACCTTAACATACTTTAATACCTCATTTGTATATTATATTGAATTTCCCAACCCAAGAATGTAGCATGGGGCATAACTGAACATCAGTAACAGGGCCCTGAGAACCTGACTGTCTCCCGCTCCCTGCCCTAGCATCATCTGTTTTCCAAGACTTAAGAAACAGCAGAAATGAAATGGGTGCTATAGCTGAACATCACAAATTGTGGTCCTGCCTGAATAGCCTTATTTCTCTTGGCCCAGTTTCCCAGAGCATACTTTTAGGCCTAATTTCTGTGCTCACATATTCTTCTGGGACTGCAGACCCTGAAGAGTATGAAAAGAATGTAGGCAGTGTTAGGAGCATGAAAAGCCATTCGCCACATTGATGCTTCTCTCTTGTAACACGGTCTTTCCCCCAGGATAGCATCTAATTGCTACTTGAACGAACTCACTGTCTTTACCTCAACAGCCTTGCCCAGTAGGCCATAGCAAACATTTATTATTCTTTGAGTGACAAAGCTCTTCCCATCTGTCTTTTCTGAATTTGTTTTTTTTGAACTTCCACTTCTGCTGCCACTCCTGTCATTGAGGCAATATCAAAAGTAGCAACATGCATTGATATTATCCACTCTGCTAAAGATCTTGTGTACTTCAGTGATACCCCCTTCAATGTCTTTTTTGAAGTTGGAAAGATGGAGGATTTTTTTTTAACCTTTCAGTAACTTGTACAATTTTCTCAGGAAATCAGCATGAGAGAAAATATTTGCTAACATCTGACTTCCCTTCAACCAAACCCACCTGCTCTGGAAAAACTGCCAGAGAAACACTTTTCCAGAAGGTTCTTTTTTGGAGACAAAATGGTTGTCTTATTTCCCTGACTATTTCTTGATGTGCTCAGAGGAAAGGAAGGAAAATGTCAAGTGTTTATTTTGATGATTCAAGGAAGGAGCTAAGGCAAGAGCAAAGGAACCTTGAAAAATAATGTTTCCACCCAAAAGGGATAGTTGCAATTTATATGGAGTAGCTATAATAGGCCAGGCATATACTATGTCTCATAGGCTCACTGTATGAGTATTACCATTGTTTTCCTTTTATAAGTGAGGAATAGAGGCCACAAATAGAAGTAATAATAACAGGAGTGTGTACCATTTATTGAACATTCAAAATGTGTCAGGCATCTGCCTCACTCTGTTCATGTAGATCTTGCCTAATCCTTGCAAACAACTCATGGCATAGTACCTTATGGTACCTAGGGCTCTCTGGCTCTGATGTCCCCATACTACCATTTTCCTGTCTGATTTCTCTGACAATTATTAAGTCCTTTACATGCACTTTCATTGCCTGATTTCCTTTGACTTCCTAATTCCTTCCCCCTTTTCAGGATAAGCTGAGCAAAACTTATAATTTCAGAAGGCCTTGCTGTCCATTGTTTCACCTAACTCAGAGAGGTTGGTCAAATATCAACTTCAAGCTCAAAATGTTTTTTTTTTTTTTAAATAACAACAACAACAAACGTCAACCATGATGGCTATATCCCCATCTCAGGACAAGGTGCATAATCCTTGCTGGCCAATTAGAATCCTCCTTCTTCCCTGGCTCAGTGATAGGTTCAAGGGTGGGCTTGTGACCCAAAGCTCATCAGAGTCCTCTCTGGACTGCTCTGTAGAGCCAACAGGGGACAATAATCCTTTCCTCTGTTGTTTTGCTTTGTTTTTTGAAGTTCAGTGAATATGGACATGGGACAGGGAGTTGCCATCTTCTTTGTCACCTAGAGAAAGTCTGTCTTCAGATTAAAAGTGACATGGAGAAAATCAGAGTTGAAATATGGGAAACAAAAACATTTAGCAGTATCTTTTAAGCTTTTAGATCCAGCTATATCTGAAGGCAATTCTATCCCTGGACTTTCTAGTTGTAACAGCAAATAAATATTCCTTTGGACTTCCCTGGTGATCCAGTGGTCTGCACCCACAATGCAGGGGGCCTGAGTTCAATCCCTGGTCAGGGAACTAGAGCCTGCATGCTGCAACTAAGACCTGGTGCAGTCGAAGGAATTTTAAAAAATATTTCTTCTTATTTAAGTCATTTGAGTGGCCTTTCTGCCACTTGCGACCAGTGGTGTGCTGGGGAAAAGAAAGAGAGAGGAAGAAGGAGAAGGAGAGAAAGAGAGAAAGAGAGGATACTTGATTTTTTTGTGTTTGCCAGTTACCATGGTGTAAATGCTCCCATTGTGTCAAATTTTAAGCTGCCAAGGTTTAACAAGCAGCTTGCAAATTTCTGAATATCTAACAATTGGCTTTTGTGAGCTTTACCAGGACACCACTGCTTGTGACTAAAAGAGCCCTTACTAATTTGCTTTCCCACGAGGCTATTGAGATGAGGGAAGTGGTAACCAGGGCCCTTGTCTGGCCTGCTTCAGCCCTTCTGCATCCCAGGAAGTTCTCATGTCTCCACAGGTATTCCTTGAAGGGGAGGGAGAACAGCTCAATGACACCAACCAGCAGACTTTCAATCTGAGGAATTAAAACTTCTGTCATTGTGTCGTTCTGTCATTGTGTTTCTCAAAGCGGAGCTTGTGGTTACTTCCTTGTTTAGAATCACCTATTGATCCAGAGTCTGCCCCCAGAGTCTGCATTTGTAACTCACTGCAGTCAGTGGGTGTGCACCATACTCTGAGTGCTACCCGTCTCCCTCTGGTCTGGTGCATGTGCCGTGGGCACAAGGAGGGCTGGGATATTGTTCAACCCTGCATGTGGCTCAAATGTAGCTCTTGAAAGAGCCCTGGGTTATTTTTATAGCACGGTGATCTCTGCCTCATGTGAGATTCAGGATTCCAAGGGGAAAAAGGCCAAGGGGGCGAAGAGGAGAAGGTGGTGGACCTTTCATAGGTTGTACCGTGTTTAGTTGCTTAGTCATGTCCGACTCTTGGCAACCCCACGGACTGTAGCCCACCAGGCTCCTCTTCTGTCCATAGGTTAAATCACACTTTTTCTCCTCTCATCCCCTACTCTCACTCTCTACCTCTGCTTCCTTGTATTCTCCTCCCGGTTTACTTTTCTTTAACTTCCCTGAGACTCAGTTTCCACATCTGTGAAATGGGACTAGTAAGACTTAGCCCAGAAGTTAATGGGGAAGAAACCACCATAGCCAGCACCCAGCAGCTGGTAGGTGCACAAGGCATGTCAATTTTGTCTTATTTCCCCCCTTTTCTTCTCAGCCTTCTCTTGGTTACTGTCTGTCCTCTCGAGTTGCTGTCAGCAGCCCAATGGGCCTTTGTGTTGGGATGGACAACTTTGAAATCATTTCCAGGTTTCCAGGTGATGCACTTTCTCTATTGATATTTGTGGATGCTGCATTTGATTTTTTTAAAATAATGATGTCATTCATATTGACCTTGTTTCCTGAGGATGTTTCCTTGGGCTTCACAGATGGTGAGGAAGGGGAATTGCTGCTGACAGACCAGGGGGACTGGTCTGCAAGCCCGCTCCCCTTAGCCGTGCGATCCCACTTCCACCAGGCCAGTGACTCACCCTGTATTAATTGCACTGCAATTATCCTGGGGAGCCTGAGTTTCCTCTTGATGTCTCCTGTCTGGTTTCCTTTCTGACCTGCACAGCTGTCTAATAGAGATGGCTTTTGCGATTTCTTAGTTAATGTGGTTCATTATTTCCAGCGCTGCCTTCTGCCTTCAGTGGCTGGAGGTTTTTCTGAGTCTGACTTGGAAACTTTCATGAGTCGTGTCTTCAGTCAGGGCTTGGTGCTGCTTGCATTGTCTGTGGGAGAAATCGCATTTGCAAATCAGAGGAAGTTCACAAAGCGTGTTGCTGTGTTGCTTCTCGAGATAGTGTTTTCATCTTCCATGCATCTCTCCCCAGTCACCTCCTTGTGCCTCGACTGAGGAGGAAAGAGTCTCTCTGTCCCAGACCTCAGCAAGAGCCATGTAGACGGAGCGGGAGGCAGGAATCCGTCTGCTTCTTAGCTGCGCTAATTATCTGCAGAGGGCGGCAGGACCAGGCAGTGTCTGTTCTCCCTATGTCTTGCTTCACGCTGGGTCATGCCGCAGAGACCAGGACGTCTGGAGCCCTAGAAGCTTCTGATGTCAAATGTCTTTAGGAAATGACAAAAATCAAACTAACTCACCTAAAACTTTCCATTCCCCTCAAAACTCAGCACAGCCTTGGGTGGCTTCGGGAAGTTTCTGCAGATCACTCTCATCCTTTACATGCTGAGGCTGAATATAGCCCTGAGCCTGTCATTTCTTGTTCTCTAACTACTTCCCTGAATCAAGCAGCCAGTTTTTTATTGAAAATCGAACATCTTTAACTCTCTGCCAGAAAACAGAGGTCATGTAGGAGGAGGGGAGAAGCCTGTATCATCTTGAGGTTCACTGTCATTGTCCAGAATGATAGCTGGCCTGGATGTAATGGGGAAAGGGAGGCTTCCTGGGGAGGAAGGCAAAGGTGGCAGTGGTGGCTGGTGGACCCAAGCAGGGAGGACCTGTGGATAGAGAGGGACACCTCATGATGCCTAGGGGAAGCCACGTATTTCCACGTGACAGCCAAGGTAGTGAGAGGAGACGAAAGGGAAAAGAGTGAACCAAGGGCCCAGAGAGTCGAAAGAGGCAGGCCATTACAGGAGTTGTTGGGGGATTCGATGTGATGATGAAGGAACAAGGAATATACAGCGGAGGCAGAAGTCAGGGAGGCAAGGAGAGATGCAGGATTGCGCGTGATAGGAACGTGGAAAGCCTTGTGCACCTCAGTGGTCCCTGAAGATACCAACTTCCAGCACCTAGAATGCTCTGAGTCAGGACTCAAGGGCGGTTGTAGGAAAGAGGTCAGATCCAGCAGCTTCTAAGAGTATCTTTGCACCATCTTCAAAATGTTAAACTCTCAGTCACCCAGGAGACTCCTGAGATTTAGAACAATCCATTTCCCAACAAAGACGATTAGCCAAGGCTTTACTGCTGAAGTCAGGATCCCTGTCTTTGAGGAGCTGACATGACGTTGGACAGAAGAGCACTGATAAGAACTCTGAAATGAGTGCTCAGTGATCATTATCGAGCAACTGCTATGTGCTCATCTTTGTTAGGATGCTGTACCTGCATCAATGGTTTATATGTAACTTCGCGAGGTACTATTGAGTCAGCTGTGGGGATTCAGGAAAGGAAGTCATTATGGCTGGATGGTCTGAGGATTTCCTTCCGGAGATGGGAATTGAGTGGGATTTGAAGGATGAAGAGGACTCAGAGAAGGCTGAGCATGCTTGGAGGTTGGTTTGTGGTAGCTCTTAAATCGTTCTTCCACAGACTGGTCCTCCTCAAAAGTTGAGACTGTGTTCCACTCTTCGCTGAGTGTTTGAGCCACTACCTAGTCGTTAATGTCTATCAGTCCCTCCTACAGACATCAGAGAATTGTGTTTCTCTGACCTTGGTGAAGGAAAAAGAAATGGTGGGGGCTGCAGAAGTGTTCCTGGTGGCAAGGCAACAGGAGGCCAGAAAAGAATGTCCTTGCAGCTGAGGTTCTTTGAGGCCTCTGAGTTTTGGATTGAGGTTCAAGTTGATGACAACTCTCAGGAAAGTCACTGACTAGAGATGATCATGAGATTCCAGGCCATGCTGGTCTCGATTTATTAGTATCTGACAGAGGCTTCCTAGCTCAGGAATCAGGAGGCAAAGTTTAAGTGATGATTCTATATCTATTACTTCAGGTCTCCAAGAATGAGGATGTTCTTTTCTTCTCAGGACAAACACTCATGAGGAAACCCTAAATGCCGTCTTTGTATTCCAGGGTCAATACTGCCAAGTATCTCTTGAACTTGCTAACAAGAAGAGACCAGAGGTGAGCTGGAGCTGGCTTCTATTTCTTTTCTGAAGAAATGAATAGATACAGGCTATTTGAGCTACTTCTTTTCAAACTAGTTCCCTGCAGAACTACAAGAAAGGAAGATGTGCTAAGATGTCCAGGATGGCTGCTGTAGACATGTAGACGATCCAGCTACCGACCCTTTTAGTCCTGGAGACTGAGTGTGGGCAGTTCAAGTAGAGTGCTTATGGAGGCCAAGCTGTGTGCCTGGGCTGAGAGGGGAGGCAGGCATGATACAGAGCTTGAAAACAAAATTAAAGTGTGACTCACTCAGTCATGTCTGACTCTTGCAACCCCATGTACTGTAGCCCGCTAGGCTCCTCTGTCCATGGAATTCTCCAGGCAATAATACTGGAGTAGTTAGTCATTCCCTTCTCCAGGGGATCTTCCCGACCCAGGGATCAAACCCTGGTCTTCTGCATCACAGGCAGATTCTTTACCAGCTGAGCCACTGGGGAATCAGTATAAAGCAGAACGGGCCATGTGCCATAGCAAAGGTTCTGAGGAAGAAAAGCTTACATCCACCTGGTGGAGGTAAGTGGTCAGAGGATGCCATCCAGAAAGGCTTAGAGGACAGAATAATGTTTGAGACGACACTTGAGCAATGATAGGTTTCCTTTAATTCACTGTTTTATAGCTAATGATTATTCATGGCACTTTTAAATGATACAAGGAATATATGCTCATTATAGAAAATGCTAAAAACATAAAGGAGAAAATTTAATGTATTCATAATCCCATCACCCAGGAAAAAAACAGAAGTAACATCTTGGTGTCTTTCGTGTAGGCTTTTGTCTTTGTGTGTATATATGTCTAAAAGTTCACACACACACACACACACATACACACACACACACACAAGTTCATAAAATTGGGCCGATACTGAATAAAATACCTTTGAGTTCTACTTAACAGAATAATGAATTTTCACATATCATAAATATTCTTCAAAATTATGGCTTATAGATTATGCTTGACCAATAATTTATTTAACCATTTCAGTCCAATTAGACATTCTGTTTGTTTCCATTTTCTCACAATCATATGTTGCTGCATCTTCCATCAATCAAATAGAGCAATTTAATGTGCAGAGGTCAGGGTGAGAGTAGGCAGTGAGTGTTCCAGGAGGAAAATCAGCACAAGCAAGTGTGTGGAGGTGGAAAGCACAGAAGTGTGTGTGTGAAGCATGACATGCGTTTGGCTGGAGGTGGGTGAACTTAGGGGCATGGTAGGCACTGAGGATGAACAGGTAGGCTGGGGCAGACAGGTAATGACAGGCAGACATCAACAGAGAGGGTGATGGGAAACACTGACAGCTTCTGAACAGGTTGAGGACAGAATCAGAGAAGTGCTTATGATAGTGAATCTGAAAGTGGCATGAAGGTAGACTCTGAAGGAAGAGGGGACAATACTGGGGTTTGGGAGATGGGTTAGGAAGGCGGGCAAGTGCAACTGGAAGGAAAAGCAGAGCGTGGTCAGAGGCCACAACTCGGAGACTCAGAAACTGGTTGGGGGACTTCCCTGGTGGTCCAGTGGTTAAGACTTCGCCTTCCAACACAGCAGATGTGGGTTTGATCCCTGGTCAGGGAGGTAAGATCCAACATGCCTTGTGGCCAAAAGACTAAAACAGAAAACAGAAACAATATTGTAACAAGTTCAATAAAGACTAAAAATGGTCCATACCCAACCAAAAAATCTTAAAAAAAAAAAAAAGGAAAGTGGTTGGGAATATGCCCAGGGAAGACGGAGGCATCATTTGGCCTCTGACTGTGAGGTTTCCTAACTGGGAAAGTGCAGAAAGCATAAAAAATGGAGGCCTGGCAGGTCGAGTGACTTGTCCGAATCTGGAACCTCCTTAGAGGTTAAGCCAGGCCAGAAAGCAGATGCTCTGTCTTCCCCTGTCAGAACAGTCTTACCATGGAGGGTGTTAGACATCCGGTGTTCTACGTGAGACATGGCGGCTCTTGGAGCCCAGGCCTGAAGCAGGTCAGCCTGAGGTGAACGTCTGTCAGCTGTGGTCTTGGCCCTCATCTACTTGTTGGGACATAAGTTGGGCACTGTCCATAGATTAGGTAACAGGGGCAAAAAAAAAAAAAAAAAAAAAGATCTAACTTCTCACTTAGCTTTTCAAACTAAGTTATTCACCAGGCAGGATTGAGTGAGCAGAGTGGTAAAGAGAAAAACAGGCAGAAAAGGCCTGTTTGTCATTTCAAAGGATGGACCACGGTGTTATCTCCTGGTGTGGAAAGCCCTCTTTGGGACCCCAGCCAGAGCCAGCCCTGGATCCCTGGCAGCATCTCCCCTCAAAGCACGCTGGGTAGCCGGAGCACTTGGGGCCATCCTGGAAGGTGGCAAATAATTCATTCCACTGAGTCACACATATATGCAGAGCTTCTTTTTATCTTACATTAAAATTGTGGTTTCCCACCCATGATAAGTTTTGCCATATCAAATAGCTTTCAACAGTTTCAAAAATCAAGACCAGTGTATAATAACAAAAATAAAAATAAGCAAAAAAAAAAAAAAGTCCTCACCTGGTCTCTCCAGCTTTTCACTGCTGCTTTGGAAATTGAGAGCTGTGCGTGGGATATTGACGGCTAACAACCATGGAAATAAAAAATGATTTTTGATCTCAAGGCCTAATATTATTCATATTTTTTCATAGCCTCAAACAATGTCTTCAGATAATTCAGGTAAAGGCAAGCCAGAAACAAAACAACATCATAAAGGCATTATTACATACAGACACTTTCAGCTATGCTGCACGCCTCACAGTGTCTTTGAACCCTGTGTGATGAGAGAGCTCTTGCACACTCCAGGGAATTCTCCTGGAGCTGTTTTGACTTCAACAGAGGGTAGCGAAACAAAATTCTCTGGCTTTAGAGATGTGTTCGGTGCTGGCTCCACAGAGTTTGATCCCTTCTTCTGTGTTTATCATCCATCGGGACTCCATTTGGGAGGCCTTGGGAGGGGCTGTGAAATTTCCAGGTGCGCCCCCGCACCTGCAGTGTAGCGATCTTGACCTTGGGGCTTGGAGGCTTGGGCCAGCCCTCTGAGTGGGTGGGGGTTACAGAGCTGAGAACGAGAAGGCTTTCATGAAGAAGAATTTGACCGCGGAGCCTCTTCCAGCCCTTGTTCCTCCCAAAATAACACTGGCCAGCCTCATCAAATTAGACCAGGGCTTGGGGACTGGGATGTGCTTAAAAAGGACAGAGGAAGCAGAAAGAGGGCGAGGGAAATGTTCTCTTGGGAAATCTCTCACTCCTTATTCAAATTGTCTGTTCTCTGGTTTGAAAGTGCCAAATAATGTCTCAGCCAGAGAATGCATTTTCCTTTCCCTTCTGCCCCCATCCCGCTGCGTTTCACTATTAATGTTCTTTACCCACGATGGGCTCTTCGCTGTCCTAGCTTTACATTCAAGTTTCATGTTCTTAAGTTAAGGCCTCCCAGCTGCCAGGACCGGAGGGGTCTATTCCTCTCCTCCCCATCTACAGTATCAACAACCCTGGCACTCACCTGGTGCCTACTGTATATTTCCTAGAGTTGTTAGATTTGCCTGGCAGAAGTGCTAGGCATCTGAATCTTCCAGTAGATGGCCAGCTGCAAATGCTAATTTCGCTACCTCATTTCTTCTCATTTTCCAGCAGCATCTAACAGTGACTTGCTGGGGATGCTGGTTTAACAGAGCTAGTTAACGTTTGCAGAGCCTCTGAACCTTCTTCCTTTGTCTCACAGAGAAAGCAAGGACTGAACTCAATGGTGTGAGATTATGTAGGCAGTCACAGGTGTGGAATTCTAGGAGTTCTGACACCCTCTAGTGTAACAGGCATTTCTAGAAGGCTGAAGACTTACCCAGATATGATTTCTCTAGCTGATAAGACCTTCAAGGTCCAGCTCAATGCCACCTCTGCTGAGAAGACTTCCATCTTGTCCCCAACTCAAAGCAACAACCGTGTTGTGAGCTCTCTGTCAGCACCATTCAACAGGCAGTTAGGCCACCATGTTGTCATCTAGATTTGCTAATCAGTCTCACTTTCCCTAATAAGCCTCAGGGAGATGAAAGCTGATTGCCACGTGGCCTTCACACATTCATTCTACCGTTACTCTTTGTGGAGCAGGAAGGCTTTTTCATGTCATATGCTGGCGGTAACGGCGTGTCTAATGAATTGATCTGATCTGCTTTAGTCTCTGAGAAGCCCACTGGGATTTCATGAGAAGGGAAAACTGTACTTGTCTAGAAAGTGTCTACAGACCCCTGGAAAAGTCAGAGAGACAAATAGCCCTGGTTTCCACGTCTGCCCTATCCTCTCCTCCCTACCATGTCCTTCCTGCGCCCCTGACCAGGCACTCAGCACCTCGCTGGCTTTGCTCCTGGGCAGCATATTCTCCTGGCTTCCCAGGTGGCTCAGGGGTAATGAATCCACCTGCCAATGCAGGAGACACTGGAGACAAGGACTCAGTCCCTGGGTGGGGAAGATCCCCTGGAGGAGGAAATGGTAACCCACTCCAGTGTTCTTGCCTGGGAAATCCCATGGACAGGAGAGGCTGGTGGGCTACAGTCCATGGACTTGCAAAAGAGCTGGACATGAGTGAGCTACTGAACAACAACAATAGCATATTCACCAGCCCTGGACTCGATGTGCGTTGAGTTAGAACAGCCCTTCACTGGAATCTAATTTTCAGTTCTACCGAGGTTAATGTATCCTTTTTCAGGCTATGTACTCATTTAAACCAAAATTACCCAGCTACTAGCCTTCTTGATAGCAATTACATCCCACGAAAGCAAACTACTGAGCTTCATGTATTGGTAATGGCCTTTCTTTCTATAGTTTTCCTTAGGGATGAAGTTGAATGGGGAAATTAGTCACATTAAGCTGGAAAAATAGTGAACAAAATACATATTTTATATTTTTAAAAAATACCCTCCTGCTACCAATTATGGACTTTATTAGGAACAGGTATTTTCACATTATGGGGCTTGTCTTTATATTAAACAGAGCAAACCCAAATGAATAGTTACTTAAGAGGATCTTTTTAATAAATACTCAAGTCCATTTTAATATCTAATAATAGTGGCTGCCTCAAGTATTCAGATTTTAGCATAACCAGCAGGAAAACTGTTTGATGTTTTAATTATGTCCCTGAAAATGCTGAATGGGTTATAAAAAGCAATTTGAAGAAAATAAAAAAAAGAGGTTTTTTTTTTTTTTATTATTAGCGTTTTGGGAGAAAAGACATTTTCCACATCCCATTAAAAACCTTTCTGCATGGTAAAAATACTATCTGCTGATAAACGAGGCCAAATAAGCAAAGAATTTGCATCTGTTGTGTTTTCATTTGGGGGGAAAAATCTGGAAAATAAAAAAAAAGAAGACCTCAGAGGAACTGTATTCTAAGAAGGGGAGTGATGGAAATTGAGCATGCCTTGAAAGAAAGAAAGGAAGAAAATCTTTTAATTACATTTAAAATTAGCCAGAACCTTGTGCTTGTCCCAGGGAGATTCCTGGGAGGATTGGAAGGTTTCTGATGAACAGGCTGCCCCGGCCATGACTGATGTAATCATTTCAAACCCCACCTGGAGGTCTGGCCCAGAGAAGAGGCTGTGGGGACATTCTCGGGCTAGATCCTGCTGGCCCCAGGTCACTCTTCTGGGCAGGAATCAGGAAAGCTGTCTCCGGTGAGAGGGAAACAATAAGAAGGGGAGAAATTTCCAAGGAACGGAACCAGATGTACAAGCTGCAGTGATGGTTGTGGGGCTCGCCGTGGGTGGACACAAGAAAGCTGGGGAGGGCAGGTTGGATTGGGGCTTAATGCTTTCTTCTCTCATGAGGTGGAGGCCTGGTTTGGGCGGACCTGGTTCTCAGACGCTTGAGAGCTTTCTTCCCAATATCCAGATGTGGTGGTGGTTTAGTCGCCAAGTCGTGTCTGACTCTTGCGACCCCATGGACAGTAGCCCAGCAGGCCCCTCTGTCCATGGGATTCTCCAGGCAAGAGTACTGGAGTGGGTTGCCATTTCCTTCTCCAGGGGATATTCCTGACCTAGGAATTAAACCCGGGTCTCCTGCATTGCAGGCAGATGATTTACCAACTGAGCTATGAGGGAGTATCCAGCTAGGAGGTACTAAAAAACCTTGGTGGTGGTGGTTTAGTCGCCAAGTCATGTGTGTTTCTTTGTGCTGCCATGTACTATACTCCACCAGGCTCCTCTGTCCATAGGATTTTTCAGGCAATATTGAAGTGGATTGCCATTTCCTCCTCCAGGGAATCTTTCCAACCCAGGGATCAAACCTGCATCTCCTGCGACTGCCATTGGCAGGTGGGTTCTTTACCACTTGAGTCACCTGGGAAGCCCAGAGGATTGTAATAATCACTTATTATTTTAAATAATCACTTTGTTCAAGTTGCATTCCACACCAAACAACCAGAATATTAAGGATGGAGTCAGTGTCAATTAAAAACAAAACCAAAAAACTCTCCAGATGATGTGCAGTCAAGTTAGAAAACCAGTCTCAGCATGGCTCTAACTTGGGAACCACTTGGGTGGCTTATAAAATGCAGATTCTGCTGCAGCAGATCTGGGGCGGGGCCTGTGATCCTGCCTTTCTGAACAAGCTCTCAGGTGATGTCGGCACTGCTGGGTGGGCCATACTCTGAGTAGGAAGACTAAATGATTAAGTGGTTCCCTTCAGAACAGGGCCTTTGAGCGCAGAGGTCTATATTTGTAGTGCAGATGGATCCTGGGCCACATTCTATTTCATTTACCTGGGTGTTATTCAACCTTGCAGGCTTGCCATTGATACCAAGAAATGCCCCTACTTGTCCTTAAAGACCTTAGCTTTGTGCATGGTGTCTTTTTTCAAAGTAGTTTTGTCTGTTTGTTCCTTTGTTTTTGATTTTGCTGTTATGCAGAAAAACAATCTGGATCTGTCTCATTTATTTATTTGTCAATAAACATTAACAACAAATATTTGTCAACAAATATTGACAAAGTCCCTACTATGTGCAGACACTCTGTTGGGAGTGAGAGGATGACGGGCTGAATCAAAAACCTGTCAGTGTGTGTCCTTTAATACAACATAGACTATTGCTGATGAGCTCAGCTGCACGCATGGCTTCCGGGGTCATTCTCCTCTTTTCACAGAGATCTGAAATGATTACTCTCTCAACACCTCTTAACATTTGTCTATTGAACCATGCATACCCCAGAGATGAAGGGAAAGAACCAATGTCATCTTCCTAACATGTTCCTGATGCTATAAGAGATTTCTAGAATGCCGTCTCTTGTTAATATTATTGCAAGGTGGTTATTATTATGCCCATTTCACAGATACAGGGTAGCAGAGTGAAGTAACTTTAAGTCATGTAGCTGGTAAGTTATCAATGTTTAAACACCATTATGTCATTATAATATTCTTTTTTTCATTAAATGAAGCTCTCTTCCTGCAGAGAACACTTGAAGATTGAACGATGGTAAATGCTAGAAGGCAATAGAAAGGACTATTGCAGCCATCATTCCTTTTGCTGATGAAGTCATTGAAAGACATGCTCAAAAATATTTGTTGAATGAACAAATTCATGAGTGAATCAATTCACGAGTGAATTAAAGAAAACCAATATTTAAACTTGAGAAGACATCACCTTTTCTTGACCCTCAGTCTGGAGAGATTTCTAGATCATGAAAATCCCAAAAGCAAATGATTTATTTTACTTCAATAGTAATTATTATGATGATGATGTAATTGTCACATGCCATGTGACCACCACTATACTTTCTATGGGCCCAGCACTGTACCAATCACTTTATACAAAGCACTCGATTTGATCTTTACTATAATCTTTCTATTCCCTTATGGCTCAGATGGTAAAGAATCTGCCTGCAATGCAGGAGCCCTAGGTTTGATCCCTGGGTTGGGAAGATCCCTTGAAGGAAATGGCAATCCACTCCAGTATTCTTGCCTAGAGAATTCCATGAACAGAGGAGCCTGGTGGGCTATAGTCCATGGGGTCGAAAAGAGTCTGACACAACTAAGTGACTACACTTTCACTTTCATAATCTTTCTAGATTAAAAAAAGTCAGGTTCACATGGGGTTAATTAGCCCAGTAGCCCAGCTAGTTAAGTGGCAGAGAGGAGAATCAAGCCCAGGACTTGGATTCTGAAGCCAAAGCTCTTCCTGCTGCATTACCACTCAAAACTGCAGCTTCCCTAGTGGCCCCCAAGGGTTCTCCCCTCTAAGGCACTTGAACACTATAGAGAATGCTACCGAGGTCCCCTTGCATACGCCCCTTGACACCCATGAGGTCACCTGCAGATAGTTTCCAAACATCTAATAGCTTTGTGGGTCTCTTGGCCTGAGGCATTTTCTGGCCTCCTGACTGCTTGACCAGATCACAGGGCGAGCAGGAATGCAGAGGATGAATGTCCAAGAGGAACCCTCAAACAGTGAGGGATGGGAATTGGTGAACAATACCCCAGCTTCCTCGCCCCTCTGACAGAATATTCAGAAACACGCTGTTCCCTCTGCAGAGTCTACTGTAAGACTGAGCCCCGCCTCCCACAGAAGTATCCTCCTCACTAACACAGCCTTGACTGGTCTCATGTCCTCCCCCTTTAGAGAACTTTCTTGACTCATCTCTCAAACCTGCTTATATCAAAATATTATCCTCAGGGTCTACTTTTGGAAAAATCCAAAGTAAGAAAGGAACCACCTTTTCAATATCCAGGTGTTAGGGAACTCAACCATGGTGACAGCAGCCTAAGATTCAAAAACAGCTTGCAACTGAGTATCTTCTTTAATGGAAGAAAGATGTTCCTTTCTCCCTTTTGCTTCTCCAAGAGGGAAGACTGGCCTGTAAAGAGTTGACATGCAGTGGATCTCACCCCTTTGAAAGGGTGAATGGATTTTTTCAGAGTCACCTCTAGCAGTGGCTTTTGCTGACTTGGAGGTTCCCCAGAGAGTTCTGGCAAGTTTACTCACTTGCCTCTGCTCCTGGCGATAAACAGGGGCCTTGGATTTCAAGGTCAATGTAGGCAGTGCTGCAGTGTTCTTGAAGCCCTGAAGTGGGGAGTGAAAGATTGGAAAGATTGGATCATTTGAAAGATACAAGCATGAGCCCAACTATGCCGCCCTCCAGAACGTGCAGAGAAAATACTTTATGCTAGTTGAGGGGTATAAGATAGAGAACAGCAGCACAAAGCAGAAAGAATGATGAGCAGGGAGTTGATACATCAGGGTTGAAATGCTAACTCTACCATTATTCTTTTAGTCAAGCCATAATTATTAAGTGCCTGCCATAGGCAGGCTGGAGTGATATTCAAAATATTTAGCTGCTATTATCCGAGTGCTGTGCCAGAAGTTACTCCTTTAATCACTGGACTATGGGGTGGTCTGAAAGATCCAGGGGAGGAGATATGGCTAATATACTCTGGGGGCACTTGGGAGGTTTAGGGCAGTAGTTAATTACCACTGGATACAGAAACATTTCAATGTTTTCACCACTGTCCTATTCCCATCACTGAATATATGCCTAGTATCTGGCACTATGCTAGGAGCTGGAGAAGAGTGAAACTAAGCAGACTTCATCTTTATTGTCTGAAGAAATAGATTGTGTTCATCACACTGATAAGCACAGGATTATAAATTGGGATAAATGTTCTAAAGGAAAGAAGCTTTGCTATGAAAGCTTCAAGCATCAGGGGCTCACCCAGTGTTGGGGGTCAGAGAAGCTTTCCCTGAGGAAGGGCACCCCCCAAATCCTGAAGGACAATCAAATGAGGAGTGGAACAAGAACTTTCCAGAGAGATAACAGCATTCTTGGAAAAGCCATGGGTCAGAAGGGAACAGGTGTATTTGAAAGATGGAAAGAGGGTTAGTCAGTGTGGCTTGAACAGGAGAGTTGGCATGGGATATGGTTCAGGGACACCCCTGGCAGCCAAGTCAGGCAGGCTTTGTAGTTGTCAAGATTTGGGGTTTTTCTCTAGGGCCGCTAAAGGATTTAGATGGGGGGGTAAATGTGATCAAATTCCGAGTTTTGAAATGATCACTTTAGCTGCGGTCTTGAGAGTGACTGGAACCAGGGGTCAAGGGCGGATGCTCGAGAAGAGTTAGGGATTGAGCAAATGGTAGTGACAACCTGCTTTAGGCTAGAGGCAGGGGAATGGAAAGGACACGGAGATGACAGGCTGGGGACTGATTGGATCAGGTGGGGGATGGGTAGTGATGGGGCATCTTGGGGGTGTTTCTTTGGTTTCTGGTTCCTTTATCTGGAGGGATTGAGGGTGGTGCCTTCACTGGGATTGAAACGCAGAGTAGGATGAGCTCTGTGGCCCTGGGGGATCTCATCGGCTGTCAGGGCTCAGTTTCCTTGCTCGTGTGAAACGGGGTGGACCAAATGATCTCAAGTGCCATTGTCCAGTGCCCCATGGCTGACACCCACAGACCAGGAGAAGCTAACCTGCAGAAAAGCTATGGTCCTCTTCAAAAGGGACTCCTGAGCTGCGGTTTCTAGGTCATGGTTACCTAAAATAATAAAATATAAAAACCTTCAGGTCTCCCTGTCCTGCCTCATCCCCAGGACCAGACATATTAGAGATAGGATTCTTCAGTGATGCTCTTTCATTTTTTTTCCTGCAGTGAACTCCACCTACCACAGGGCAAAGGAGCGGAATTACACAGCTTGACATGAGCTGATGACGTATCCTCACAGAGTTGCTCACCCTCTCTGGTTCTCAGAGTTCTTTTTTTTCCCTAAGATTTTTTTTTTGTGATGCGGACCATTTTTTTAAAGTCGTTATTGAAATTGTTACAATATTTCTTCTCTTTTATGTTTTGTTTCTTTGGCCGAGAGGCATTTGGGATCTTAGCTCTCTGACCAGGGATGGGATCCATATCCCCTGTGTTGTAAGGCAAAGTCTTAACCCCTGGACCGCCAGGGAAGTCCCATGGTTCTCAGAGTTATTGTTTATAAAAAGAGTGTTGGATCTGGTGAACCCTGAGGTCCTTTTCTTGCTTGTGTTCTATATTTCTTTCACTTTGTTATCCCAGAAGAGTGCTCACTTGAGCCTCCTAGTGAGTTTATAAACTTCTAAGAAGGGCTGGACCATTTTGCCAGGCAGGTTGGGAATCTCCCAGGAAGCTTTGCTGCCTGAGAGGGGAGGCCTGCATCTGGTCTGGGTCAGAGATCTTATTTGTGGGAGGCTATCCAGGGAGCTATATGCCCCAGATTTGTAGAGGGAACACCTGCTATTGGTTCTTTGAGGATCTGAGAATGTGAAGGGGAGGGCAGAGTCAGGAATGGACTCCCAGGAACCCAGGTATCCTTTGCTTTCACCAGGGGAGGAACATTTTTATCAAAGCCTTGGCTCCTTACCAGTGCCTCAGAAGAAGGCTCTGGGATGTGCTGTTGCAGTGCTTTGGGGTTGCGGGGGGGGGGGGGGGGGCTTTCCCCTTCTTCCTTTTATATTATTTAGTGTACAAATCCATTAGCATTACTTTTTCTTGAGCATCCAAGATGCTACAGCCCATCACTCAAGTCATTCACATGGCATTTCAGCCTTTCTTTGGAAGACAATTGTGTCTTTAGTCAAAGACCTCTTGACAGGAGAAAATGGGGACCCTGGATGGAAAAATGCAGCCAAGTGCTTGTCATACACCTGCAGAATGTGACTCTGCGCCATTACGACCTAAATTGTTGTGCTGAAAGATTTCTCTTGGTTACATCTCTTTATGCCCCAGCATTTAACCTTGGGGCTCAGTAGAATCAGGCCCCTCTGCTCATCTTACCATAGAGGTTCCTTCCTGAGCAGCCTTCATTTTATGTAATTATGTCAGTACAGTCAGCATCACGTACACGTTTCCTGAGTGGCCTGGCTGGACAAGGCGGCTGCTTCGGATTTCCTCTGCTCCAGGAACTTGCTGCAAGTCGTTTACCGATGCTAATATTTTTGATTTCTTCAGAAGCTGCATCCCCTAAATGAAAAAGATTTCAAATGAAAGGTCCTTAGGCACCTAAAAACCTAGCAAACTAGAAGGCATTAAAATTGACCATGGGGGCTTCCCTGGTGGTCCAGTGGTTCAGAATCTTCCAGCCAATGCAAGGGACATGGGTTCGATCCCTGGTCAGGGAAGATTGCCCATGGCACAAGGCAGCTAAGCATTTAAAAAATTGTGGGCCATGACCACTCAGCCCATGCTCTAGGGCCCACAAACCACAACTACTGAAGCTAGGTGCTGCAACTATGAACCCTGTGCATCGAGAGCCTGTGCTCGGCAACAAGAGAAACCACCACAGTGAGAAGTCTTCACACCTCAGAGAGAGTAGCGCCTGTTCTCTGCAACTAGAGAAAGCCTGTGTGCAGCAACAAAGACCCAGCACAGCTAAAAACAAATAAATTAGCAAATAAAGAAATAATGGTAAATGTATATATATATATACATATATATATATGTATATATATATATAGACCATGATCTTATTGCAGAGTGCCCATGTCAGTAAAAGTGAGAGAGAGAGGTCAGAAAAAGTTGAAGGTGCTGACATGGTGATGATGCCTTGGTGCTTTTCAGCCTGAGAAAAGTGAAAGTGAAGTCGCTCAGTCGTGTCTGACTCTTTGCAACCCCATGGACTGCAGCCCGCCAGGCTCCTCCATCCATGGGATTTTCCAGGCAAGAATACTGGAGTGGGTTGCCATTTCCTTGGTTTAAAACAATTTTTTTAAACTATGGAAGCTCTCAAGCACAAAAAAAGAGACATAACATTGCCAGTGGGAATGTAAAATGATACAGCTGCTTTAGGAAATAGTTTGTAATTTTTTAAATGATTAAATAGCATTACCATATGACCCAGCAATTCCTCTTCTAGGTATATACCTAAGAGACATGAAAGCGTATTACCACACAAAAACTTGTACTTGAACGTGCGTAGCAGCGCTATTCACACTAGTCCTAAAGTAGAAACAACCTAAATGCTAATAAGAATATGATTAGATAAATAAAATGTGGTCTATCCATACAAAGGAATGCTACCAAGCCCTAAGAAGGAATGCAACATGGATAAACCAGTCATAAACACAATATTAAAAGGTTCCACTTATGTGAAATACCCAGAATAGGCAAATCTATAGAGACAAGAAGTAACATTAGTGGTTGCCTTGAGATAAGAGTGGGAATAAGGTGGAACTGAGGGATTATGGGTAGGAGTGAAAGGTTTCTTTATCAGTTCAGTTAAGTTCAGTTGCTCAGTCGTGTCCAACTCTGTGACCCCATGGACTGCCAACCATCTCATCCTCTGTGTCCCCTTATCCTGCCTTCAATCTTCCCCAGCATCAGGATCCTTTTCAATGAGTCCGTTCTTTGCATCAGGTGGCCAAAGTATTGGAGCTTAAGCTTTAGCATCAGTCCTTCCAATGAATATTCAGGGTTGATTTCCTTTAAGATTGACTGGTTTGATCTCCTTGCAGTCCAAGGAACTCTTAAGAATCTTCTCCAACACCATAGTTCCACTAATGAAAACATTTTAAGATAGATTGTGGTGATGGAGGCACAGTTCTGGATATACGAAAGTCATTAAATTATGCACTTTAAATGGGTGAATTGTATAGTACGTAGTTGTATCAGTTCAGTTAGTTCAGTCCCTCAGTTGTGTCCAACTCTTTGTGACCCCATGGACTGCAGCACGCCAGGCCTCCCTGTCCATCACCAGCTCTTGGAGATTACTCAAACTCATGTCCATTGAGTCAGTGATGCCATCCAACCATCTCATCCTCTGTCGTCCCCTTCTCCTCCTGCCTTCAATCTTTCCCAGCAACAGGGTCTTTTCAAATGAGTCAGTTCTTCGCATCAGGTGGCCAAAGTTGTATAGTATGTAAATTATACTTCAATAAAATTTTAAAAAGGAAAGAAAAAAATAGACTAGTATAGCAAATCATGGGTACCACCTCCCAACTTCAGCAATTAACAACTTAGAGCCAATCTTGTGCAATCCTGCATTCTCACCCTTTGCCTCTCAGACATTAATAACATTTCATCTGTAATATTATGTCATTAATATCATTAAAATATGTACCTCTAAAGCATAGGGGCACTTAAAGATATATAAAAGCAAAATCATCATCACGTCTGAAAATTTAACAGTGATTTCTTAATGCCATCAAATATCCAATATTCAGGTTTCTGAAAAGTGAGAGGGAAACTATTAGTCACTCAGTCGTGTCTGATTCTTTGTGACCCCATGGACTGTAACCCACAAGGCTCTTCTGTCTGTGGAATTCTCTAGGCAAGAATACTGGAGTGGGTAGCTATTCATTTTTCCAGGAGATCTTCCCAACCCAGGGATTGAACCTAGGTCTCCTACATTGCAGGTAGATTTTTACTATCTGAGTCACCAGGGAAGACTTGTCTTATATATATATATATATATATATATATATATATATATATATATTTTACAGTTGTTCATGATTCAGATTAAGTTTGAACATTGCAAATAATTGAAATGTTTTTAAGTGTATTTAATCTATAAGCTCTCCCTTCCCCCACCCCCATCTGTCATTTTGTCCCCTTGAAAGTCATCTACGTAAGAAATCCAAGTTTTTGTCCCACAGAGCTTCCCACAGTCTGGACTTTGCTGATTGCACTTCTGTGGTGTAGTTTAAGGTGTTCCTCTGTCCTCTGGGGCTACTTGTGAATTGACAGCTCCATCTGGGGCCTTGATCACATTCCTAGGGGTGTTGAGTTCTTCTGCCAAGAGGCACGGGTTTTAAATGCTATAATAATGGGTTAGAAATGGACTGAGCCTCATCAAATACTTCCGTGTCTGATCTACCTTCAGATCTGTGGATCATGGCCAATGATCCACCGTCAATGTTCTGTTTGTAGATCGATTTTTAATGTGTTTTTCTCTCTCAGAGTTTCGCCTGTCATGCTGAGTCAAGGAGATGGCTACGGATGTGGTTGGGTGCATGGTAGTAGATGGTCCTCTTCCTGGTGCTTGGAGAGCTAGAGAGATGGAAAATGTGCCTTTGTGAGACCTAGTTGGGGATTTTTGCCAGTTCCCTGGGAAACTGTACTTTGGCAATGAACTGAGGTGAAAGAAGACATTTTCTTGTATTGGGGGCCAGCATCTGAAATTCCTTATATTTAGGGAATTTTCTACTCTCTGAGTCATGGAGGGGAGTAGGAGTGGGAAAGGGCAGTGCCCACTTTCTCTCCTTGTGGCAGCTAAGTATTGAGCACATGACCTGGTTTTAGTCAATCAGACTCATCTGTCTGGGGACAATCCATTAGCAACTGTAGGGTACTGTGATCAAGTAATAGCTACTTCCTCACCCTCCTCTCCATCTCCTGAGAAGCCATTTTCCCTTCCAGCTACCACCTGGCTCAGAGCTGGTTCTGTTTCAGGGGACTCAAGTCTGGCACAGGCCATGCTCCTGCTGCTGCTAAGTTGCTTCGGTTGTGTCCGACTCTGTGCAACCTCATAGATGGCAGCCCACCAGGCTCCGCCGTCCCTGGGATTCTCCAGGCAAGAACACTGGAGTGGGTTGCCATTTCCTCCAATGCATGAAAATGAAAAGTGAAAGTGAAGTTGCTCAGTCATGTTCGACTCTTCGTGATCCCATGGACTGCATCCTACCAGGCTCCTCTGTCCATGGGGTTTTCCAGGCAAGAGTACTGGAGTGGGGTGCCATTGCCTTCTCCGGCACAGGTCATAGAGATACCAAAATTTTATGGTGAGCCAGACAGAGCTGGAATGAGGCCCTTGCTCACCCTCTTATTTAGTTTGACTTTTATCCTACAAACCATGGGAAGCCATTGGAAGATTTGAAGTGGGAGAGAGATTTTGCCATCAAGTCTGTATTTTAAGAATGTCACTGCAGGGCTTCCCTGGTGGGTCAGTGATAAAGAATCCACCTGCCAATGCAGGAGACATGGGTTTGATCCCTGATCTGGGAAGATCCCACATGCCATGGAGCAACTAAGCCTGTCCGTCGCAACTACTGAGCCTGTGCTCTAGAGCCCAGGGACAGCAACGAGTGAGCCCATGCACCCTAAACCCCATGCTCTGCAAGAAGAGAAGCCACCACAAACAGAAGCCGTTGCACCATGACCAAGGAAAATCTCCTGCAGCAACCAAGGCCCAGCACAGCCAAAAAAATAAATAAATAAATCTATTTTTAAAAAATAAGAAGAACATCATTGTTTCTGCTGGAGAGGGGGTGCACAGAGCAGGAAATCCAGGGCAATCATCTTAGTGAGCAGAGCAGTTGTCTGGACCCAGTTGGCGGCTCCTGCCTCTCCCATGGGCCTTTCACGGCCTCCTCTAGACTCCTAGCTTCCCCTGCGCCTCCATGTCAATCAGTGATGGATGCCCTAACCCAGAAGATGCCCTAATCCACCTTGACCAGGTGTTGGGGGAGATTTGAAGGATGGGGTTCATATTATCTTGGTAATGCAGACACAAACAAAGAACATCTGGCAAAATATTAAACCCTCAGAATCCTAAGATCTCCAACTGTACAGTTTGAGTGTCATTGAACCTGATCGCCAGGCGAGGCTGGGCTCTCTCCCATGCCACACCCCAACAATCAGCCGTGGAGTGGGAAAGTTTGGTGACAGGAGCCCCAGTTTCTCTCCAGACCATCCATCTCCTTTTGGGGAAATTCACATGGATTTTCTCCTTTCTTTGCTCCTCTTCTGTGCCGTTCCCACCGTACAGCACTAACCTTTACCTGGAGGCATGTATGGGTCTGGGGGTGAAGTCTTTTTAGAGGTGATAGGGTGAGCTCAGGATTAATCTCACTCTGGGATCCTCAGGCCACGGGACTGAGGGAAGCAAGCTCCAGGGTTGAGGGAGAATTAGTCATAGTCCTGTCTGGCCAAAGGGACATCACTTACCATGTATGCCTGTGCTCTATTTCATCCAACTTCTTGCAACCCCATGGACTGTAGCCCTCCAGGCTCCTCTGTCCATGAGATTTTCCAGGCAAGATTGCTGGGGTGGGTTGCCATTTCCTTCTCCAGGGTATCTCCCCCACCCAGGGATTGAACCCGTGTCTCCTGTGGTTCCTGCATTGGCAGGCAGATTCTCTACTGCTGAGACACCAAGGAAGGCCAAAGGGACGGCAAGGGGCACTGTAATTGCCTTCCAAATGGCCCCTCCTGAGGATCAACCTCCCTCTTCCTGGAGAAGGTACTGACCGGAGTGAATCTGAAAGAGAGGAGGGTGGCTGAATATGACCTTGAGCTGAAGATCCCCACAGGAAGCCATCAGCCCATCAAATCACCTTCCTGTTTGGCTCAGGCTTTGATCTCTCCTGAAATCCAGGTCAAAGCCAGGCCTCGGGCATCTTTCCCAGAAAGCTGTGGCCAGTGCACCTTTGCCCACATCCCCTAGGCCTCTGGACAGCATCGGGGACCCCACGTTCCTGCAGCGTTGTGGGGAGCTGCCCGCTGGCACATGGGCCGAGCAATTAAGAAACCGCATCTTTCTCCTCCTGGCTTCCCTAATTGTTATTTTTGTCCCTGCTTTCAAACCATCTCGGGTTTTCATTTCATCTTGCCCCAGCCTGGTGTGCCCAGCAGAAAGAGCCAGCTTGCTCAGTGGGGGGCAATTTTCCTAGCGTGTCCGGCGACAATTCCAACACGACTGCTTTGTACATATAATTATAAAACCAGGGGCCACCAAAGTGCACCTATAGAGCAGAGTCTTCACTGTTCCCGTTCCTGTTTTAATTATTAAGCCTTAAAGCAAAAACGAGGTTTCAAAGAAAACTTTCTGTTCAGTCCTCAATAGAGTTAAAGGAGGAACATTTTAAGCTGATGAGCTGACACTTGTAGAAGCAAATATATTAAATAAATCATGATTCGTTTTGGGGGCAAAGTCTGACTTCCATCAACTCTGGAAAAAATGGATCTTAATGAGTGACAGTTGGGTGTTTTCTGTCACTTCCTGAGGTAATGGCCGCAAGCTGACATTGCTCAGTGGGTGTCTCATACTTCTGAACAAAAGTTTTTTGGAGTGAGATAGACAAGGTAGAAATCCCAAGGTGACTGGGAGGAATGTCTAATGAGTGGAAAGACATATTTACTGGCAGTCTGTATGTAAGCCGTGACAGTTGACAGGACTTGATTGTAACAAATATAGTTGATGAAGAAAAGGCTGACAGACCGAGAGAGGGGGCCGTGGTGGGGGGAGAGCGAGTCAAAAGCCATGCCTTGGCTGAACCCTGTTAATGGTAAGTTGGATATAAAGCTCAGAGTCATGAAAGGGAGCTGGGATCTTGCACTGATGTCTGAACACAGAAATGTGTCAGGCTTGCAGGAGCTGGTAATAGGTTCAGATGTGTTGACCTTTTTGCCCATAACTTAAGAAGCTGGGATTTCTGGTAGCATCTGGGGCTAGAACATGACCCCAGCTCTAGGGATGGATGGAAACTCTGTGACTTTGGGGCCCAATATGCCCACGTCTCAGCTTAGGTGGGGTTTGGGGGCATAATTTACAGATGCCTCACCTGGGCAGCTACCGTGACCAAGAGCCACTGGGCTCTGGCCATTTGCCCCAGTGGGCACCAGTGAGGATCCCATGGGAGTGGGAGAGAGCTCAAGCCATCAAACATTGTGCGATCACTGTGGGCCCCTTACTCCCTTCATTTTGCTGTTCCCACCCCTCTTCTGCTCCATTTCTCCTCTGCACCCCCACCTCCGCCTCTCCCCGGCACAAAAGCAGGGATTGGCCTCGAAAAGGCAGAGCTGACTGGCATATTAAATGATGACACTTTGTAACTGACTGGTCAGGGCTTCAACAATCGGCTTGCCAATGAGCTCTGCACTTCTTCCCCCAGGCAAATGTCACACTGAAACTAAACAGGATCTTTTTTCATCCTACATGCTGTTTTCTATGCCACATATTATTTTAGAGTTGAAAATAGGCTAACTCTTTAAAATGCACAGAGCCTGCTGTACTTTCATCGTGGGCTCATTTTGGAGGAGGAGAGGCTGACTGGGGAAGGACGGGGGTAGTGGGTAGAGTGTGTTGAGTGGGGATAAGCGTTTGGGCAACATCTTGACCTTGACTTTTTTATTGAACGGATGAATAAGTGAAGGTAAAAGAAAGTTTTAAAGACTGAAAAGTGGATGGAGGTGATTAGAGCAAAAGAGACTAATGAGCCATGAACCCCCTACCTCAAGAGAGGAAGTTGAATTGTTGTGATCGTCATTTTTCTTGTTTTGATAGACCAGGGCATGGACTGCTTACCTTCATGTTGATTCTGTGTTTGTGCTGTGATTTGGGAAATGGAGCCCATGCCTGTGGAGTCCTCAGACCCAAGTAAAGTGTCAGTTGCCTGACTTATATCGGCCCAATTAAATGGAAACTTCTTTCTAATAATTTTGGCTAACGTGACCCGCTTTCTCCAGATTGAATCTTGTTAACTTGATTCACTGCCTTGAGAGGAGAGCTTGGGCAAGACCAAGTTGAATGGAGTCCTTCTCAGGCTGTGAGGTGGGACCTGGCTCTGTCAGCTGCATGCATCGACTTCAGTTTGAGTTAGGACTTTTCGTATGGACTAATGACTCCTGAAAATGTCCGCTACTTGGCTCAGTCAAGAGAGATGGGGAATTGTGAATCACACAGAAGTTAGGACTTCTTATCAATGGGAAAGCAATTTTTAGAGTAAGATTTGGGGAATAAAGGGGAGGTGGAAGATGGAGTGAAGAGAGATTTGTAGCTCAAGAAAGAGGATCTGATTTGAGATGAGCAGTTACATTTTAGGGAGAAATGAGACACAACTGTTCCTCTCCTCTACACCAGAGGCAAAGGTCTATCGTTATTTATTTTCACTTTTTCTTGGGCAAGTTACTTTTTCTTTCTGAGCTTCAGCATCCTCCTCTGTAGAATAGTCATTAGTCCAGATAAACTTGGATGACTCTTTCTACCCCCAGTTTTTTGAATTTCATGACCCTCCAAAGCAGATTTCAGGGTTTCTGCCAGAAGGATATTTTACTTGCATTGGTAACATCCTCACGGCCAGCTAATCAGCCTGGGGCTCCAAAATCTTGAAGCCAGACTCAAAAGAATTTAGGGATGAGCAACCCACAATATCTACCCAAAGCTGAGACTTCCTGGTTTTGGCTCCCCACAGCTAATGTCCATCCATAGACGCACTTCCAATGCTGATGGCTGGTGCATGGCAGGTCTGGGACGCTTGTAGTGAAAAGCACCTGAGGGGTGGTCTCCAGGAATGGGAGAGACCCACTTTTGTCCAGTAGTGGATACCACAACTATATTCACCTAAGAGGCAGAGGGGAGGGTCAGTACACCTGTATTTAGTCCTACCTTTCCTACAACGGGAAGGGAAAAACTTTTCTCAGGTCTTCTCTGGCTCAGTGATTTTTCTCTTCTCTCCAAGAAGAGTTTTCACATGCTGATCCCACCTGCCAAACCCACTACACAGTGTCCCAGTGCTGGGGTAGAGCAGTCCCTGCCGACATGGAGGGGCTCGGGTTCTGGCCTCTCCTTGGCTGATAATTAGCTGTGCAGGGAGGTCTCGGAGATTTCCATGAGTCTTAGTTTGCCGTGGGTCAAATGAGGGAAATGGACAAAAACATCATATATTTTTAATTGGGGTATAGTTACCTTACAACGTTGTACAATGAAGCAAATCAACTATATTATATATAAAATAAATAAATACATAAATAAATAAATAAATATATATATATATATACACATTTAGCCCCTCCTTCTTGGACACCTCCCCCCATCTAAATCATCACAGAGCCCTGAGCTGAGACCTCTGTGCTATATAGCAGCTTCCCACTGGCTATCTGTTTTACAAATGGCAGTGCTCACACGTCAGTCCCAATCTCCCAGCTCATCCCGTCCCTCTCCGATGTCCACATGTCTATTCTCTACCTCTGCATCTCTGTACTTGTTTACTTTTAATAATTTTCTTTAAAGAGTGACTTTCCACCCTCAAATAGAACCCTCTATAAAATACATATGTCTGTATACATACATACATATGTGTATATATATACATATACATACGTGTATATATACACATACATATATATGTGTATATATATGTATGTATATGATGTGCACACACACATACATGTCAGACAAAACTGTAGGGCTCTGACCAAAGTGCAGGAGGTGCCTTGTTAACCTCCATAGTCCCCAGCACCTGCTCCAAGGCATCTCTCCAGGGCCCCCCAGCTCACGGAGAGGGGGAACACGATGTGTCTGGATGGCAGTCAGGGCCCCTCAGGCTCACTCCTGGGTCACACATCCCTTCCCCTTACCAGCTGCCCTGGCTCATTCTGAGGGGAGGAGAGGGCCCCTCTTACTGAGCCCACAGGATCAGCGGTGAGAACCATCTTTCTCTCCTGGGTGTTGAGAAGTCTATAACGGGCCACAGTGCGTTCTGGTTCTTTGGTTGCTGGCTGAGGAGGGAACAGGATTTCTGCTTTAATTCCGTATCAGCATAGTCTAGCCATTCTGGATGCATGAGGTTGTCCCCTCAGCGCGTGATGTGTGAAGCAGGCACCTGCTGAATTAACCCATTGCTCTCCAGGACTTTATCTTCTCCAGGGAGAGCGGATGGAGGGCAAGAGCAGGCCTGTGAGGCCGCACCGGGGCCTCTGGTCTTCTGAACACCCTCCACCCTGGGGAACATCATCCCTTGATCTGGAAAGCAGAGAGGCTGCCACCAGCACAGTTCATCCAGGGTGACATGGAGGAAACACCAGAAGTTGAAGGAATTTGGGATATCGATGCCATCCTCTACGCAGACAATCTGAACTCTCTTTAGAAGCCTTTGTAGCTGTGATTATGGGAGCAAGGCAGCTCTGAAACTGAGGTGTCATGCGGCTCCTTCCACCCTGATCAGTGTGACTCTGACCAGCTTCCCTAGTGTCTCTGCTGGTAAAGAATCCATCTGCAATGCATGAGACCTGGGTTGGATCTCTGGGTTGGGAAGATCCCCTGGAGAAGGGAACAGTTACCTACTCCAGTATTCTGGCCTGGAGAATTTCATGGGCTGTATTTTCAATTTAATCATAACACTAAGAGTTAAACTTTACCGAATACTTAACGAGGAGCCATGCCTTGTGCCAAACACTTTGCAAGGTTTATCTCACTTAATACTCATAGCAACCCTATGAGGTGCATTTCTTATCATCCTTGATTTATAGATGAGGAAACTAAGACCCAAGAAAGCCAAGAAAAATTGTCCACGATCACACAAATACTAAAGGGTGGGGCCAGCCTGGGTTTCTGCAACCCCCTGGTAATCCCATTTCCGGTCCTTTCTCAACTGCTATGTCTTTGGCACAAATACAGGTCAAGAAGATGGATTCTAATGGATTCCTGTCCTACTCAGACACTTGTTAGCTGGGTATAATTCCTGCCATGTGAAATTGTTGCAAGAACATGTGAGACGTGGAAAGTGCAGGTACAGTGCTTGTACAGTGCATGTACAGTCAGCCATCCCATAACAAGAATGGTGGACATTCGGGCTGCTGACTGTGTCAGGCCTGTCTCAACTATCCTGCGTACATCATTTCATTGAAAGCTCACAATGGTTCTATGAATTATTTTGTCCTCTTTTTTCTGGATGAGAAAAATGAAGCACAGAGAGGCTAGGGAATTTCCCTGAGGTCACAAAGCCAGCAGCAGAAACAGATGTGAAGTCGAGCAGCCTGACTGCAGAGCCTGCCTCCAACTACTATTATGTTCTCCTTTTACGTTATGTAATTATCTCAACACACATTGATGTAATATTTATTATGTGTCTAGCATTCTCCTGAGCACTGAAGCTACAATGGTGAGCTGAAAATCAGATGTGGTTTCTACCCTCTTGGAAATTATATTCCAGATGGGAATAATCAAATACATTCAAAGGGTTGGCCTGCCCTCATGCCACGAGGGTGTACTATCCTTTGTTGGGACTTCCCAGGTGGCGCTAGTGGTAAAGAACCTGCCTGCCAATGCTAGAGAAGTAAGAGACATGGGTTTGATCCCTGCATCAGGAAGATGCCCTGGAGGAGGGCCTGGCAACCCACTCCAGTATTCTTGCCTGGAGAATTCCATGGACAGAGGAGCCTGGCAGGCTACAGTCCATGCGGTCTCAAAGAGTTGGACATAACGGAAGTGACTTAGCATGTAGTACATATAATAAATGCAGAATTGCAACCATAGAAAGAGTTATGGAAGAAAGAGCATGGTGTTCTAAGAGCCTATTAAAGGGGATTTGACCCAACTGGGGAGGACAGGGAGGACTTCCTGGAGGAAGTGACAATTTAGCTGAGATCCAAGGGATGAGTAGGAGTGAGGTAAGTAGAGGGTGGTGTCAATGGTGGGGATTGGGTGTGTAGAAGCATTTCATGCAGAGGGAATAGCATGCACAAAGTCTCCTGGTACAAGAAAGCATGGGAAGGCGTGTGAAGCATAGTGGAAGGCTATGTGATTTTCAAGGCCCTGTGTAAAATAAAAATATGGACCCCTGGTTAAAAAATTAAGAATTGCAAAAATCTCAAGAATAGGATATGGGACCCAATGTGGCTGCAGGTGTCACAGGTCGATGAAACCAGCCCTGGCTGGACAGAGCAACCTGGGGAGGCAATCAAGGAAGATCATAGAGCCCTCAAGGCCAAGTTCAGGATTTTGCCTTGCTGGATCTGTTTCTGCAGGGTCACTCTGCTGGGTAGAGAATCATTTGGAGGGGAGCCAGATGGGTGGCTCTTAGCAAGGGGTAAGGGGCCAGGCAACCTGGGGAGGCCTGAAGGCTTCAGAGCTGAGGCGGGTGCTCCACCTCCCCAGACCTGGCCTGGTTTCTTTTCCGAGGGAAAGAGAGAGTGACGCCCACACCCTTGATGACCGGAATGCGTGGGCAGAGATCTAAGCCATGGAGCTTTTTCATGGTCAATTGTGCGGGCCTCTTACAAAGGCTCTGCGACTTTCCCCCTGACCTCCCAGAGGCTGGTGGATGAGCGTGACTCCCTTCAGTGTCCAAAGCCAGGGGGTGGGGGCCCATTGTGTGTGGGAGTTTTTGAAGAGCTTTTTAAAAGGGAGACCCCAGAGCTGAGGACATTAAGAGCTGAATCCCTGAGCCTCCCCTGCCTTCGTGTTCAATTCAATGAGAAATGGCTGCCCCTGTATATGTATATATATATATATCTCCAAATAAAGTCACATCAGCCAGAGCTGTCTCTGCTCCGAGCCACAGAGAACTTTTCTGAACCCCAAACTCAATGGCTTTCCTCCGACCTGGTGTGTTGTATGCAGACAGGCATTTTTACTGTAACGATTATAATAGCTCAGTTGGTTAGGCAAGCTGAATCCATGCCTGGATTCAGCTTCAAACGCAGGTTTCAGTGGCAAATTAGCACCGACATCAAGTTTTGGATTTTATAAAAAGTGCCAGGTTGGGAGAAGAGAAGCGTAATTGTTCCTGCAGCCGAGGGTGAAGGTTAATACTCCGGGCCTTGGCTGCTGTGTCCGGGGCTCCCCTCCACCACACAGCACACTATAAAGACCGCCGGGCACACTGCAGCTCATTAGATTTTCTGTCTTCATAGAGCTCCCCTGGAACACCCATCCTGCCTTTGACTGCTGAAGTGAAGGACTCGCCGTGGATCCCTGGGTGTCGGAGACCCATCTTTCCCTTCCTGATGCTTCTCTCACTCTGAGGGATGCCCCTGCCTCTGCCCAGGGGTCTCTAGATCCAGATGACCGAAGACCCCGGTGTCTCCGGGGACCTCTCAGTTAAAGTTAATTACACAGACGACAAAGCATCGGTGCCTCCTCTTCGGGATGGTTGGCAAACTTGACTAGACTCAAAATGAACCTCTTTGATTCCATCTGCAAAATTAGATCAGATTTGATAAAGTAAAGATGTACCCTTTGAAGTATTCCCTATCAACATAAGTGCTAAGAACACTTGAGTGAAGGAATTTGAGCAGTTTTGAAAGCAGCAGCATAGAAACTTCAATGAGGATTGCAGCTAAGGGCATGCCCAGAAGGCACGGGACTAACGGCGTCTCTCCTGCAGGCAATAAGCAATTGCTAAAGATTCCAGACTTCTCAAAGTTCAGAGTTCAACGCTCAGAAACTTTGTTGAACTCGTGATAGGCTGGGCTCTGTGGTTTGCATTCTGTTTTCAGAGGTTCTCAGAGTCCTGGCTGCTTTTCTGTTTCTGTGCTGCCTCTGCATGATGGCAGGGAACAAGGTTGTTTTTTTTTTTTCTCTTTAGCTTCCACACGGAGGAGGCATGCATTAAACCCTCAGCTGCTTTCCTGGGTATGGTCCCCCCAGAGCTACAGGGCAGAACATCAGTGGGTGAAAAGTGTCTGTTTATCTAAATGAAAAGCAGAAGATCTGCATCGAAGCCCAGCTCTGTCACCATCTCACTGTGTGACCTTGATGGAGTCCTTTAGTGTGTCCAAGTCCTGGCTTCTTCCGCCGGCTTCCACTTCAGCTACCAGTTACCAAGTCCCTTCCATGTGCCAATAATACCTACCTCTCAGTTGAACTGCACCCAAACCCCATGGTTGAGCCCGTACTAGGTGCTAGGGAGAAGATGCTAAATTACTCACTGTGTAGTCCCTCCTGGTCTAGTGGGGCGCAAAGAGGCTTGATCTAGTGCTTTACCAGAAAGTGCCATGGGGGGCCACAGGAAATCGTATCAAGGTCTGCAGAAGCTCATTGTGTGTGCGTGCTAAGTCGCTTCAGTTGTGTCTGACTCTTTGAGACCCTATGAACTGTAGCCCACCAGGCTCCTCTCTCCATGGGATTCTCCAGGCAAGGATACTGGACTGGGTTGCTATGCCCTCCTCCAGAGGATCTAACCCACCTAGGGATCAAACTGTGGCTCTGCACTGCAAATGGCTTCTTTACCGGTGAGCCGCCTGGGAAGGCCCGTGGGCGCTCAGAGGAGGGAGCCATTCATTCTGCCGGGGGCATCCAGGGAAAGCTCAGAAGTGAGGGGAGAGGACTGGAGCTGGGGAACAAGAAAGCATTTCACAATCTGTGGGCAGTTAGAAAAGGCAAACTCTTTTATATTCTGATTCTAGGTAGTACAAAACAACGTGCAATCTGCATTCTTTTCTCTTGGTTTCAACTGATTGATGGTAATTTGGGAAAGCTCTAGCTTCAGAAGAACAAAGGGATGCAGTGAGGGTTTAAATCCAATAGTCGCTGTTGAGGGGAAATTAGTTTTTAAAAAATGAAAGTGTGTGGGAGAGGTCAGTGAGACTGAAATGGTGCCATCTGGGCAACCTAGATCCTGGGTGCTGTGTCCTTGAGTTCTCACCTGTCTTGAGGTGAGCTGAGGTCCAGATGTTGGCTTATTATGTTGAATAAGTGTAGCAGGAATGGGCATTCTTGCCTTGTTCTTGATTTTGCAGGGAAAGCATTCAGTCTCTCACCATTAAGTATCATGTTAGTATGTAGGTGTTTCATAGATGCTCTTTACCAAGTTGAGGAGTTCCCCTCTATTTCTAGTTTGCCGAGGAATTTTTATCACAAATGGGTATTGGATTTTGTCAAATGCTTTTTTCTGCATCAGTTGAACTGATCATATGACTTTTATTTTTTAGCCTGTAGATATGGTAGATTACATTGATTTTCAAGTGTTGAACCAGCCTTGCATGCCTGGAATAAATCCTGCTTAGTCATGGTATACAATTCTTTTTATAAACTACAGATTGCAATGTGCTAATATTTTGTTGTGGATTTTTGTGTCTAAGTTTATGAGGGATATTTGGGCTGTCTTTATCTGGCTTTGGTATCAGGATAATACTAACCTTGTAAAATGAGTTAGGAAACATTCCATCTTCTATTTTCTGGAAGAGATTCTGTAAAATTGGTATTAATACACCATTTTATAGGCAGTTCTGATTTTCTCTGGTTAATCTTCTATACCCAACTAAGAGGTACCTTTTGGTTAGTGTGGTAGGGAGGATGGCTTTGTACTGCACTCTGAAACCCGGGGACCATAACCTAGGTTCCGGCCCACTCTAGGAGTTGTTCCAGTCTAACTCACCTTAACAGCGGAGCTCCTTTACTATGCACCCCCTTCATAGCCATCAGTTCTCATCTGTGCTTCGACTTCTTCAGTGCATCTGGTACACTGCTGGATGTGAGGGCATTGTGTGGCATGCACTGTGCAACCAACCAGCTCTAACCCCAGCCCCCCAATCCCTCTCTCTCCTTCCCCCTCCCCCCCTCTCCTTTTTGCTTCATCTCAGGTACTGAGTTGAATTTAGCACACTCCTCAGCATGGGGCAAGATATCAGCTTTGGTCCATGCATGGCACTCCCCTCCTTTCCAGTCTTCACCTCCATTCCTCTTCCGCCACTGCTGTGTTTGAGGTTGTATCAGTTTCCTATTGCTGCTGAAACAGATGACCACACATGGGTGGCTTAAAATGACAGAAATTTATTATTTTACAGCTCTGGAGGTCAGAATCCCAATGGGTCTCACTAAGCTGGAATCATTTGTTGATAGGGTTGTGTTCCTTTAGGAGGTTTAGGGAAGAATCTATTCTCTTGACTTTTCCAGTTTCTAGAAGCCACCTATGTTCTTTGGCGCTCAGCCCCCTTTCATCTTCAAAGCCACAAACGGATGGCCTAGTCTTTCTCACTTGTAGCTCTTACACTTGCTCTCCTGCTCCCTTTTTCACTTATGAGGGCCCTTGTGATTATATGGGGACCACCCGGATAATCTAGGATAGCTGCCCATCTCAAGGTCAGCTGATTAGCAACCTTAATTCCCTCTTGCCATATAACATGCCACATAACATGGTGTATTCATAGGTTACTGAGATTTGGATGTGGACAACTTTGAGAGCCGTCATACACATAAGACATGTACTTAAGTTAGGTACGTGTGTATCACTGCAAAATAATGCAATGTTATTTTGAATGTGTAAGGATTCTTCATTTAAATGAATGGACTTGGGCTACAGATCTTTCTGATTCTTTAAAGTTTACTCCAAAACTATGTTTTCAAGCTCTATCCATGTTGTATATATAGATAGGACATTGCCCCTAACTCCTACAATGTATTCTATAATAGACTTCCCCCATAATCTTCATATTCATTTCCAAGTGACAGACATGTCACTTGCTTCCAATTGCTTCCAATTCCCCACTGTTATAGACAATGTGGTCCTGAAACCCCATGCCCATCTCCATACAGACCTGGTTGCATTTTCTTAATTTTCATTAGGTGATGTTAGAGTGCTCCCCATAGTGGTTGCCCCTGTCCACATGCCCACTAGTCTGTTTCCCAAGCACTTTGGGCCATTTTTGGCTTTAGGCTGCCAGCTCCACCATTTCTTACCTGAAAAGCAGAAAGGGGAAGGAAAGCAATATTAACTCATTGCCTACCACATGACCTACTAGATGATGCTGAGTTGGATTGCTGTATGTACTTTATCCCCTTTTGTTCTAGGGTGATCCAATGTGGTTGATACTATTGAAACTGTTCTACACACGAGAAAACTAAGGCTGAGAAAGATTAAGTTCTTAACCCAAGGTCTCATGTTTAGCAAGTGTCTGGTCCAGAATTTGAATCTAAGCTGAGCCAAGAGTCCACTGTCAATGCTCCCATCATGCCCTGGGCATACCTTGCTCTCCATCTTCACAGCAATTCTTAAGATAAATTCTCAGTCTAGGAGAGTGGTTAAGAGCATGGGTTTCAGAGCCACACTGTAGTTCAAACACTGGCTCCATCACTTATTAGCTACATGATTTGGGGTAAAGAACCTGATTTCCTTAAGTCTCTGTTTTCTCATATGGAGATGGGTTTATGTCTGTTTTTCCATTATGTTTGTAAAGCACTTAACAGTGTGTATTGCATAAAAAGGGTGCATAAACTATAGTTATTGCTGGGGTATCATGCCTGTGCTGTTACCTCCATCTCAGACTCTGAGCTTCTCACAGGTAAAGATGCTCATCATTCATCTGTATACCAATATCATGGTAACTAGTATAGTATTTGCCATCAATAGCCATTTGTTGAACTACTCAGCTCCAAAGCTCATTCCAGATAGGGTTGGGGATTTCTACAGCTCTTGGTTGAAGGAACTTGGATCTTCAGGATGCTTATCAGGATAATGGGGGATGAGGGTTCCTGACCTCCATACCTTTAGTGATCTTTCTAGACCTTGCTGCTCCCCTCTTTAAAATATCTGTTGCTCCTGGTCCCCATTGCTCTCTCCTGTCTATTCCATCTTTCAAATCTATCTTTTGCTCCCCTTGGGGGAACCCATGTGCGATTCCCCTCTGTGTTTCTTCCCTTGCTGGTGAGGTGGGGCGCACATTGCCATCAGCAATGCATTTCCTCCTCTGGAGGAAGGGAGCTCTGCACACCTAGAGACTTGCCTGTCAATTAGGCAGTTCTGCACCAGTGTGATTTCCTTGAGCGCTTAATAAAAATTGGGTGATTAGAGAACCTCAGGCAGCACTTTCTTAAATAGTCATTAAACAATCATTACAGATGAAAACAGCTCCAAGCAGCTGCTGAGAGGGAGTGTGTGGCTCCTAACAACATAATCCTTTTTCAAGTCAGAACGAATGTGTAATCAAAGCACAAAAGGAAACAGTTTCAAAGTTCTGAGCCTTCTCAGGCAAAACCATAATACATCAACCAGCCTACACTGGTGTCCAAAATGTTCAATGAGAATTGACACATGGTGTAGCGTCGAAGAAATTCACACCTCAGCCAGGTTTTGTTTTTCCTATCTCTCTTTCTAGGGGTGTCGTCACATTCCTGGAGTAGGAAATTGTAATCCACTTCAGTATTCTTGTCTGGAAAACTCCATGGACAGAGAGGAGCCTGGTGGGCTACCGTCCACAGGTCTCGAAGAGTCGGACACGACTGAGATGCTGAACACAGCTCAGCATAGTCTCTCAAGTTTGGGCACTGCTGCCTGTCTTAGCGAAGTTGAAGTTGTAATGGAGACGGGTTGTAACTTGATATTTGAAGTAAGTCCTCAGGAGGCTTTCTCAAGGCTGCTGCAATTCAAAGACTAGATCCAACATTTAAAAGCTGTGTGACCTTGGGGAAGGTACCTAATCATTCTGAGCCTCAGTTTTCTGCATCGTTAAAATGTAGATGATAACAGTGCCTGCTGTATAAAAGTTTTGTAAAAATTTATTAACTGTTGATGAAATTGCTAACCCCTGTTTTTTTGATGTGGGTGCTCCGGGAGTGAAAAGTGGGTCATTTAACTGTGAAGGCTTCCCTGCTCAAAGGTAGCAACTCCTTCACACTCCACTCGTTATCAGACTGTAGGGTGCACCATTATCAAAGGGACTTGTTTAAAATGCAGATCCCTGGAGCCTACCAGAAGTTATTCCAATTCTGGTAGGACTGGGGCCCAGAAACCCATAATTGTAACAAGCAGCCAGGTGATTCTAATGCAGATGATTCAGAGGTTATACTTTAAAAAAGAATGAATTAGTGTTATTTTTTTTTTCCATTTATTTTTACTAGTTGGAGGCTAATTACTTTACATCATTGCAGTGGTTTTTGTCATACATTGAAATGAATTAGCCATGGATTTACATGTATTCCCCATCCCGGTCCCCCCTCCCACCTCCCTCTCCACCCGATCCCTCTAGGTCTTCCCAGTGCACCAGGCCCGAGCACTTGTCTCATGCACCCAACCTGGGCTGGTGATCTGTTTCACCCTAGATAATATACATGTTTCGATGCTGTTCTCTTGAAACATCCCACCCTCGCCTTCTCCCAGAGTCCACAAGTCTGTTCTATACATCTGAGTCTCTTTTTCTGTTTTGCATATAGGGTTATCGTTACCATCTTTCTAAATTCCATATATATGTGTTAGTATACTGTAATGGTCTTTATCTTTCTGGCTTACTTCGCTCTGTATAATGGGCTCCAGTTTCATCCATCTCATTAGAACTGATTCAAATGAATTCTTTTTAATGGCTGAGTAATATTCCATGGTGTATATGCACCACAGCTTCCTCATCCATTCGTCTGCTGATGGGCATCTAGGTTGCTTCCATGTCCTGGCTATTATAAACAGTGCTGCGATGAACATTGGGGTGCACGTGTCTCTTTCAGACCTGGTTTCCTCGGTGTGTATGCCCAGAAGTGGGAGAATTAGTGTTATTTAAAAGACACCACACGGAGAGTGGTGGCTCAGATGGTAAAGAATCAGCCTGCAATGTGGGAGACCTGGGTTGGGAATATCCCCTGGAGGAGGGCATGGCAATCCACTTCAGTATTCTTGCCTGGAGAATCCCCATGGACAGAAAAGCCTCATGAGCTACAGTTTATGGGTTTGCAAAGAGTCGGACATGACCGAGTGACTAAGCACACACACAGGGAGATCTAGGGCGATCGTCATATACATCTTACAGTGACTAAATCAATCAGATCACTTTCCTATCAACACCTCTAACCAATCATTCTCAAGGCAACAGTATTTTTGATAGCTTGGAAGGAGAGAGAGCAATTTTGGTCACTAGACGTACCTGGAGAGGGGACATTCTCGATGGTCTGTCAGAGACAGCAGGAATCCAGAAGGGATGATGGTGAGTGAAGTTGGAGGCTGTGGGAGACAAAACGTGGCTAAATCTCCAGGATTTGCTCTGCATCAGAGACTACCCTTCATGCTACTGAAAATCTTTCTGAGTCCATTTGGTTGGCAATGGCTTTTTGAGATCAATGAGAACACTCTAATTTTGTCTAATGGTGGCTTCAGATGCCATTTAGCAGTGTGCTGTGAGGCCATTCATGGCTTCCCTGATGGCTCACTGGTAAAAACAAAAATCTGCCTGCCAATACAGGAGACTCAGATTCGATTCCTGGGTCAGGAAGTTCTCCTGGAGAAGGAAATGGCAACCAACTTCAGGATTCTTGCCTAGAGAATCCCATGGACAGAGGAGTCTTGTGGGCTAGTCTTGCTCTATCCCATGGCTAGAGTACATGGGGTTGGAGTTGGATATGACTGAGCGACTAAACAGCAAGTGAGGTGGTTCCCCAACAAGCTCTGCCTTTGTGGATCCAGCAAGATGCTCTATAGGAGGCAACTGATGGCAGAGGTGTGGGCAGGGAAAGCCACAGTCCTTTAGTTTTCAGGATGATGTCTGTTCCAAACAGTCAGTGGGTAGATACATGTATTTTTCTCACAAGTGAAGAAAATGAAGACTTTTCCATTTTCCTTGTAAAATTACACAGTACTAATGCATGTGATAAAATTAAGTTCATGTCTTGGATGAGTTTAGTTGATTGAGGGTATTGATTAGACCAGATCTGATCCTTGAGAAAAATTTTGAGAGCTGAAATTAGAGCTGAGATGATTAGATTTTATATATATATATATATGGATAATAATAACAAGAAAAGTTACTCCATTATCCCTACATTTCATAGCTGAAGGAATTGGTTTCATTTCTTTAAAAGTTTTATTTCTAAGTATAAAAGCAATATATAGTCATTGTGGAAAATTTTGAGTATAGCCTTCAAATATATGGTCTAATCAACACACACACACACACATGAACATTTTTTTATAAAATTGAAATGATATTGGAAAAGTTATTCTGTAGCCTGACTTCCTTTTTACTTATATTATGAAATTTCTCATTTTAATTTTTAATTCCCTATTTTCAATGACTGTCTTGCAAGGCGTCACTATTTTTAAAAGTGAATTTCTATTATTAGGGTTTAAGTTATTTTCATTTTTTCCTACTATACAGCATTGCTGTCATGCACATTCATAATGTAGATTTTTGTACACATTTCTGATTATTTCCTTGGGGTATAACTCTTAGAATTGCTGAGTCAAAGAGTCTGCTCAATTGTAAGGTCTTTGGTACATATTTGTCAAATTGCCATTCAGGAAGGTCATTGCAATTTTCATTCCTACCGACAGTCTAGGAGAGCACCCATTCCCCAGCTTCCTTGTCACCACCATTATTGATTTCTTTTGAAATACCTTGAACCTCTTTAGACAACTCATATAGTCAACTTATCATTCACCACCCGATCTCCAAATGGTTGTCAGCTATAGTTTGGACGAAATTATGTGTGACACCAGTTTTTTGAGGTATGGACATGACAACTTTATGTGGGAGCTACTAATCTTCTTGACCTGGAGGAATAAGCATTTAGAATCATCCTTCCCTCTTCGTGGTGAAGAATTAGGACACATCCACCATCCCTGATTCCCCCTGGACACTAATCAGATTAAGCCATCCCTAACTGGGGCTAGAAATTCTTTATTTGCAGAGGGGTGAACATGCACGTAGACAGTGCCCAAAATAACCTTCCCATCTTTAAACACAGGGACAGATGTTCAGATGGAGTTTCAAGCAGAGTCAAGGAGAGTCTGATAAGAGTTTTATGGTTTGCCCACCTTCACCAAAGCTCCCCCATTTCCTGAAGTCCAGATTTTGGAATTAGCTTGGAAAAGGGATATTTGTGGTCTCCCACGGTCCCCCGGGGGCATCACCAATGCCTCAGTGGTAAAGAATCCGCCTGCAATGCAGGAGACACAAGTTTGATCCCTGGATTGGAAAGATCCCCTGGAGGAGGAAATGGCAACCCACTCTAGTATTCTTGCCTGGAAAATTCCATGGAGAAGAGATTGGCAGGCTACAGTCCATGGGGGTCACAAGGAGTCAGACACAACTTAGTACGTACACAGGCGTGTGTGGTCCCCCTAGAGTGCCCACATGGAAGCCTGCCTACTCTAAATTGATGAGTCTTGGGTACCATGGTGGCACAAGTGGGTTGTGAAAGGGGATTACCACTCAGGAGGACACGCTCCCCCACCCCCATCCCTAGGAATCAAAGCCGAGTATGGCAGCAAGTTCATGCATCTGCCTGTGATGCAGAAAGTTAGCCCAACCTGGCCCTCCTGAGAATGCCTTGCTGTCTGGAAGCTAGGAGTGGCAGGTTGACACAGAAGTGGTCCCGCCTTCCTCTCTGGTTTTGGATGCATGAAAGCAAGCAAGCATCCAAGTCTCCTACTTGAATATATCCCTGATGTCCTGGTTGCTCTGCTTGGTAGCCTGGAAATTCAAATCAGCACCTGCTGGTCAGCAGGGGAGAGAGGAATGAGACTGGGCGGTAGGTGGTAGGGCCTGGGGAGAGGAAAGTGCAGAAAACAGGAAAATGGTCTTCTTCAAGTCAGGAAGTAGGCAGAGGAGAGCTCAGTGTGGAGCCAAGAGGCCTGAGTTCTAATCTTAGCTCTGCCCCACCCCCCTGGGGAGATGCTATGCAACCTCAGGTAAGTCCTGGGACCCTAGGGGCCTCGTTGTCCTCAGTGGTCAACAGAGGACATTGTAGGCCAATTTAAGGGTCCTGACAGCTTTGACTGGCTAAGCATGACAAAAAGGGAGGAGGGATGATTAGGACAGGAGAAAAGGAGACCTTCAGGGCAGTGCTTCCCAACGCACATGAAGACGATACAGCACAGCCCTGTGGAGACACTGCTTTCTCAGGCACATGGAAGGGACGCCGTCACAGAGGAACTGAGTCCTGAGAAATGGCGCCCACCTCCAACCACATTCCCAACAAAGAGAAACTAGACTAAACCAGGAAATAAGGGCCAGATAACCCGCCTGTGCTCGCTCCTAGCGACTCCTCTGATGGCCTTTCGGGAAACAGCAAATTCTTGCACAGTTTTTAAAGTCCCTGCCTGCTGCTGCCTACCAGGTGGGGTAGGGTGGAGTGGCCAGGAAAGAAGGTCCCTTGGGAAGCCGGGAGAGGGGAGCCCAAAGTCCACAGCCTTGCTAACTCCATTCGTGTTTCCATCCGAGAGCACCCTTAAATCACCTGCCTGTCTCCCATCTTGGGGATCCACTGGGGCAGGGCCACTTCTCCAAGCCACAGGCTTGATTAAAGGAATCAAGCCTTCCATTTGGGGCCCTGCCTGTCTCCTAGGCTTTTCCTATTTTGTCATAACAACCTTTTGAATGTGCCGTTTTTATTTTTTTCCATCCACCCCAAGAAACGGTGAGGTAACCAGACCGAGATAATTGCTGAACACCAACACCTGCGAAATGCAAGCCTGGTGCGTGAGCACGGAAGAGCGCGGGCGCGGCTGGACATCAGCCGGCCTCCCCGCCCCCGCCTCCTAGACACCTGCGGAGGCCTGTCACTTGGGACGGGAGGGTCGATTAGGGCGCTTGTAATTGAGATGGGGTGAGGGAGTTTACGATGGTTCCAGAGTGGGAGAGAGGGAGCCGGCTTAGATGACAGGAAACCGTCTCCTCCGCTCGGCAGAGCAGATTGAGAAAGCGGCCTGGGTAGTAATGGGGTTAGCTAATCCCTGATAGTAAGAAGGGAAGGAGAGGCCGTCATCATAATCACGACTAATGGATTCCAGATGGAGAAACAGAATTGTTCTCATTAGCGTGGTTGTGCGTGCGCATGCACACACACACACACTCATGCACACACCCGGAGAGACCCATTCCACCCACATCCCTGACTTTGATAAGCACTGTCAGATAAGAATAGCCCACACCACGAAGGCAGGTAGAGAGCCTTGTCAATTATTTCTTCCCTGTTCCCCCCCTCCCCTTCCACAATATCTGTGCATACGTAATGGTTTCATTAACCTCGAGACTCCTGCAGATGAGTTGAAAACCCAGCTTACACGGCCAATTAGTTGGCAGTGCGTTCCGCACGCAGTATGGAAGTACCTTTCTCTTCCCCTTAAATTCCGCCTGACTTTTCGGCTGTATTTCATAAGTGTTAATGTAATGTTGCTGAAAGGAAATATGGCCAAGGCAGGAAACTTTCCCCCCACTCTCTGGGATGCAGCTGTTCCTTTGGTTTGGGCTGTTAATTCAAAACACTCCCAGGTGCCTATTTCATATTATCTCTTGTTTAGAACAAAATAAAATGAAACTGTCAAAACCTTTCTGCCTTGCTTGGGCCTAGGCTGAACAGCCTGGTAAAGAGACCAGGGCAAGGAAGCAACTGTTCATTCCCCTTTCCTCGGTGAGTAGTGGGCACCTTTCAGGTGAGGCCCCCCACCTGCCGCCAACCTGCCTGCCCTCACCAAAGACTTGTTGGAGGCCTTCTTTGGACTCCCTTCCTGCCCCAGGGCCTTTGCTCCTAGCCTTCTCCAGGAACAACGGTTCCACTTCTTAGTTCTCTTGCAAAGCCTCCTGTCTGACGCTTTCCCTGGGTGCCCTGGTTTTCTGGTTTGAGCATACAGTAAATGCTCAATAAGTGTTGGCCATTATTAATATTTCTACTTCATGAGTTGTTCGGTGCTGATGAAATATTGAGTAGAGTGAGCACTCTTAGATGGCTTTTCCTATGATTTGCACATATCCCGGTATGCGATTTATAGCCATGCACTTGCTTTTTGATTTTTTTTCCATTTATTTTTATTAGTTGGAGGCTAATTATTTTACAATATTGTAGTGGTTTTTGCCATATAAGGAAGTCTCCCTACCACGGATGTTTATCTTCTCTGCCGTCTGCCCTTGACCACTCCATCCTTGTGCCAGAACCTGGTGCTGAGCGAGGCTGGGAACCAGAGGAAGGTAGGGCAGGCTGTGGCTAGGCTTCCTTGCTGGAGTTCCAGGGTCCTCCCTGGGAGAAGTACATGTGGCTTTTTGGAGCTAAGTTCTTAGCATGTTCAGTGATTCCTTTTTAAAATCCAAAGTGACCTCCCATTCCATGGAGAATAGCTCCTTTGGCTGACTTTATTGTCACAGTTGGAATTTCTGGGGCTGGGTTAGGTGGTCCCATGAACAGCGGGTGGCTGACACTCCCTCTTAGTGAGAAATCGTCTCTTACTGACTCAGCAACAGTCTTGCCCCTAGTCCCTGGTCCACCTGGGTCCTCCGACCATGGGGATCCCCACGTATCCCCAGGATGGCCCTGGCAGACTTTGGTTTGCTCTTAGTTGATGGGAAGGCAATGGGCTCAGTCTCCTTACTTGGGAAAGGCTACGCTGGTTGAATCCTATGTCCATGCTCCACGCAGGCCCCTCGTTCTCTCTCTCTCACTCTCTCTGAAGACCTTGGCCTCCTTTCTGTGGATACACTGCAAGCAGGAGAAGACTGAGGCCAATGCGGCCTCAACCAGGCTCTGTAAATGAGGGAAATTGCTGGAAAAGGAGGTTTCAATAGATGGCAGCCTGGAAATGCTAAGTGAGATGACCCTTTGTTATTGTTGTTGTCAGGTTCCTCAGACCCAACGTCTGCACTGTTCCTTAAACTGCCCAGAGACAAGGAGCATCCATTCTCTGGAGGGGGAGACTTCATGCCGTGTTTAGAGAACACGTTTTATATTTTGAGCCACTTTTTCTGTATCCTGAGGTCTGATTGATTCTCAGTGCAGCCTAATATCTTGGCCTGAGATCCTGTGGTGAGTTGGAGGGACTTAAAGAAACAATTCAGACCCCAAACCCCTTGTTTTTAGAGACTTGACCTTCCATCTGTTGACAATCAAATATTGAACCTATTAAGAGTGGCAGGTCCCCAAGCTGGGAGGAAGGAAGGAATTTCCCAGAGTCCCCAGAGACAAAGGACCTTTTGACTACACCTGGGGGTGAAGGGTGGCCAGCCCAGGTCACATGAAATTGGGGATCAGATGAGCAGGAGAACAGCTGGGGAGTTGGGGGCCAGGGGTCCCCCTCCCGAGTTCTGATGCCTAGTAAGGGGGAGAGAGGAGGAGCACATAATAAAGAGCGATCGGCCATGAGAGACTCTGGAATTCAGATGAGGGGCCCCTCGCCTCCCTGTGCTCTGAACCTGTGCTTTTCTGTGGTCTGTGTGCCTGCCTCCCACACTCGACCTCCACCTCCTCAAGAGCAGGGGCGCTCTCTCCATCTTCTTTGCATGGCTATATGACCTGGCTGGAAACAAATGTTCATGGAATAGATAAGTGGAGAGACCCAGAAAGGGGGCTGTTTAAAGTGGGGCTCACTCTTCGGGTACCTTTGCATGAATTAGGAAAATTACCTCCCCTGAAGGCAGAATCTGCCCAATGGACACATGGCTGGATGGGTGAAGTCCTCTCTTGGCTACAAGGCACATTCTAAACAAGGACAACAGTGGTCATCCCTAGATTTAGAAACTGGGGCTTATGTCGTGGGCCCCAGATTTTAAGACACCCTGGTCTGTGTCACTCTGGGTGATGGTCTCCTGGGGAAGCAGGAGATGGCCAGAAGGCAGTGTCCTCCCCTGGGGAACAGTGCCCCACCAGCCCTCAAGGTCTGTGTGTGGGCAGTCTCTCCCAGCAGGCTTGTCCAGCGTCCTCCTCTAGGACTTTCCCTCTGTCTCACCCCTTTACACTGTCCTCTTAGGAAATCTAACCCCCATCGAGGCTCTCTTTGATGTCTCTAGCTAGAGAGATCACAGTAGTCTTCTGGTTCACACAGACCTGGGTTGCAATCGTGGTTCACCCCTCACCCACTGTGAGCCCTGGGAAAGATGTTTTAATGTCACTGAGGCAAAGTTGCCTTAGCCACACAGTGGAGAGGTGGTGAGGTTCTGTGAAGGTGTATCTGCAAGGCCCAGGACAGTGTTAGACATAGAAGTTCCTTCTGAAGGCGTAATGAGTCTGTAGCAGAGGAGATGGTGGTCCCTGGAACCCACTGTGAAGGGTTCCTGCAGGATCACTTCTGTAGGTTCCATTTCTCAGGGTGGCCTTTATAGCAATCCTTCTGGAACAAAATCCCTAGTGTGCTTCCTGAGAGCTCGAGTCATTTGCCCCCACACAGACATCTCTGGTGCATGGGGAAGGATGCTCCCCAAACTTCAGCAGCTCCTGGAACCAGATGTGGTCATGGGAGTGGCTAAAGCCAGCTGGTTCTATTAACGGTGGGTCCCTTCTTATGGGTCTTGGTCCTCCCAGTCCAGGGATCTTTTCATTATGTTAGGAAGACCGGAGTTAGCTGATTTCATGAAAGGAAGTGAGTTGAAATTTACAATGAAGATATTGGCTCCACAAGAAGGAAACCTTGGCTCATAGTCGTGCTATATTCAATAGGGCATTAGAAGCATGTGGTCCTCCCCACTTTGCTTTGCAGATGAGAAAAAGGGACTAGAGAGGATAAAGCCCAGTATACTTTCTATTACATCCCAGGGCCTCCCTTGACCATGAGATTAACTCTAAACTTGCCCAGCTTGGGACTGTGTTATGGAAATTGTTGGAAATTCCATAGCAACCCATGTCTGAGATTCTTGAGGGGTTGACATGCAGGAAGACCCTTTCCAGCCCACCCTCATGACCATAATTATCTCCCCTTCTTCCCTCTGCTTCTAGACCATCTCTAGCCTTCACTTACAAAGACACCCCTTTTACTCCTGTTTCTAGGTACTTGCTTGAGAGAACACAGAGCTGGGACCCTGGGAACAAAGGGACCCAGTGTTGACTGGAGGCCCATCATGTAATGGACATCACCCTGGGTTCCTCATATGCATAGCTGTTCTCACTTATCTCCCACAAGAACCTCAAGGCCATTTGAGAATTGTAATGGATGCCTATTGAATGAATGATTGAATGGATGACTGACTGTTAATTGCACTTCTTCCTTTTTAGTTATTTACACATGGCCCATATCTTTTGCATCACTCTGTAGAATCCTGCTCTTTTGCCACTTCTCTGTTTTCTTAAACCTATGGCATCCATTCAGAATGACCCATAACTGTGAGGATCCACTGAAAGAACTGCATTCATGTCCCTGTTGTCTAAAAGGAAGTCAAGAGTTCAAAGCTCAGAGTACAAAGAATAGATTTTGTGAATTTCTCAACTCGAGCCCCAAACCCCAGCATATAAACAGTAATCAGCGTGTTTATATTCTTAGGTTTCTGGAGAGACTGAGGGGCAGGGAATGTGTGATTCTTGTTCCTTCTTCATGGGAGTCACATTCTTGTCAAGCGTGCAAATGGAAAATAATCCTATACTCCAGCGACAAAGCGGAATAACATGCCGTGTCTGGGTAAGAATTTGTTTCTATTTCTCTCTTGGCCAGCTGTTCGTATGATTTATCCCAGGCACTGAGTGAACCTTCCTGTTTCAGTTTATTCAGCTGTAAAATGGGGCCATTCTGTGTGCTTAGTTGGCTTCCAGGCTAGGAGTTTTGAAAGACCTGGCCTTGTTTCAGCTGATCTTGGATGGTGCCCTGGATGTGTGCAGGGGAGAAAAGTGAGTGGACAAGACTTCAGTGCTCATCTTCTCTGTTCCAGCTTCATACCTGATCTTCCATTTCTTGACTCAATTTCTCAGGGAGCACACTAGGGATTTCATTCCAGGAGGCTCCCTGAAAAGGCCTATCCTAAGACATGGATCTGCCATGACCATTTCTTCACTTGCAAAATGGAAACAGTCCCTACTTCCGTTAGCTATGGCTGTAGAAAATGAAATGAGTTGGTAGATAGGAAAGTGCTTTGATTAAGATAAAGTCTTACTCAGACCAAGTTAGTTACAATGACAATAGCACCCATTGCTCATTTTGCTACAGTTTCTTTAGTTTGTGACTTGCTTGAAAATGAAAGTTTTGTGGTTCTGTTTAATCTGGTTTACATTTTGTGATTTACTTCTCAATTTGGCGCGGGCAGATGGTTCAGGAGCATCCAACTATTTTAAACACATATTGTTAATATTTCCCAAAGCCCTAGTCTCTGGCAGTTTGAAATGTCGGTCCAAGTTCACCTACAGCAAGAGTATTTAGTGACATCAGAGGGAAGAGAAGCTTTTCATCAAGGTGGGCCTGGGGTACAGGAAGGAAAGGGAGACAAAAGAAAGGAGGAAGAAAGTGCCAAGTAGCGTAGCTTGTCTGTGGAGTCAGGCCAGGAATGAATTAATCATGACATGCTGGAAAAAACCAAACAAACAAAAAAACGCCACACCAAACAAAAGGGCCTGGCTTTCATTTTACAGTCAATCAAATGGCAAAGCAACATCGGGCCTCCTTATGATGAGAAAATAAAATATTTCATCTGGTCGGGTCTGCAGCGAGTCAAGAGGAAGAGGCCGCGTAATGACCAGGCTTGTCCGTGACCATTTGGCTTGTAGTGATCAGCACAGCCTAGGACCTCAGGGAGCAAGAATCTGGGGACAAGTGGGGAGCCACACGCAGGAACCCGTGCTCCATGTGGTGTAAACAGCCAGGACATCTGGGCACCTCATGTTCTTGTACCTTCGAGTGGGGAAGAAACAAGGCCTCTGAAAGATGAGCTAAGCCTGGGGAGCGAGTTGGAAGAAGCAGCAGATGATGAAAATATTTAGATAGTGCAGCGTCTCCTCCAGCAAGAGTAACAGGGCTGGATGGCTTGGATCTTTCCATAGATGAGAGGTTTGCATTCTTTTTTAAGGCAGTGTGGTCCAGCTCCATTCATTCTCTGGTGATGGCAGGACTGAGTGACGGGGTGGCGGTAATAGCAGTAGCCATGTGTGGGCGGTCTGTGGCTGCTTGGAGGAGCCATTTGACCAGTTTCTGTCTGCTGGGCACACATGCTTTTTCCTGCTCTCTCTTTGGAAACACAAACTGCCTTCCATGTCATTGAGTTTGCATCAGTCCTAATACTGCCTCTTCCTGGCCACGTGATTGGTTAAGGAATTAGCATATGGCCTAAGGCTGGCCAATTGAAGTCCTTCCCTGAAACTGGTTTATGGATACTAGAAGAAGGCTTCCCAGGTGGTGCTAGTGGTAAAAAAAAAAACCTGCCTGCCAATTCAGGTAGACAAAACAGATGCAGGTTCTAACCCTGGGTTGGGAAGATCTCCTTGAGGAGGAAATGGAAACCCACTGCAGTATTCTTGCCTGGAGAATCCCATGGACAGAGAAGCCTGGCAGGCTACAGCCGATAGGGTTGCAAAGAGTCAGACATGACTGAAGTGAATTAACAAACACAGGAGAAGGAAACTGGTCCTCCTGGCAGGATAACTAAGCTCTGATGCAGTAGTTATAGAGCTTTCAGAATATCTTTCCAGTTTTGCAGAGAAATCCTCTCCACTGCAAGAAAGAACTGATCAACGTATAGAGAGAAGCAGAGCCTAATGACATCATTTGAGCCCCTGGATCCAATCATGATTGAGGCCAGATGCACCCTTACATTCCTAGTTAAATGAACCCAAACATTCATTTGGGTTGAAAGCTAATCTGAGCTGGGTTTCTGTCACCTGAACCTGGATAGTCTGGAGGATGGTGTGGAGGTGGGGTCAGGGGTGAAGGCAGGATTCAGCAAATAAGAAATCAAAGAGAGAAAGGAAAGGAAGGGGAGGGGAGAAAGCATGATCCCACAGCCCTCTTTAGGGAGGTGGGAACCTGCTTCAGTTTTCTGAGGCTGTAGGAAGCGTGGCTTCTGAGAAAGAACACTCATTGTAAAAGGCATATCTGGTCTATTTGGGGGATCAGCCTCATGGCTCTTGGGATGTGAGCATCCACATACATTGATGTCCCCTCCCCTGCCTCTACCAGGCCACTCTTGGGCCAACCAAAAGAGACCCTTTAGTAACATCATTAGTTATGGTGCTGAAGTTATGAAGCTTGGGTGTTAGACAGACTTTGATTTCTAACTTTAGCCCTTGCTAGCAGAATGGCCTTGGGCAGATTACCTAAGCTGTCCATCCTCAGTTTCTTTGCCTCTAAAATGGGGCTGATAATTATATCCATCTCAAAGGACTGCTATAAGAGCCCCATCAGCCAATGCGTGTGAAGAGCCCTGTACCACGACCAGTCCATGGGAAACGCCTGCTGGTAATGCTGCTCAGTTTCTCGAGTGGGCAATGGTGAAGTAGGTTATAGGATTCCCACACTATAGATGAAAACAGAACAATTTAAAGTAGGAAGGTGATTTAGAATGTGGGAGAAGCACAGTAGTTTTACTACTGTTCAGATTTTCTGAAGTGACATACATTTCAATAAAAAGTTTAGTCTTTCTTTAAAAAAGGGATTTAGAGAGCATGTACTCAAAATAATTGAAAGCCAGGGCATAAAGAGATAACTATACACCTGAGTCCACAGCAGCATTATTCATAACAGCTAAAGTGTGGAAGCAATCCAAATGTCCATCCGCAGAAGAATGGAGACACACCGTGTGTCCAGGCAGTCCTCCATATCAACCGACTTGCGTGGAAAATATTTTTTAAAAATTCCAGGAAGTTCCAAGAAGTAAAACTTGAATTTGCCACACTTGTTTAACTACTTATATAAAATTTACATTGTGTTTACATCTATGTAGCATTTACATTGTACTGGGTATTGTTAAATACTCTAGAGATGATTTAAAGTATATGGGAGGATGTGCATAGGTTATATACAAATACAATGCAATTTTTATAAAAGACTTCAGCATCTTTGGGTTGTGGTATCTCTGAGGGTCCTGGAACCAATTCCCCACAGATAGATAGATAGATAGATAGATAGATAGAGATTTAGATTATTAAAAAGGAAGGAAATGCAGACCTATGTGGCAACATGGGTAAGTCTTAAAGACGCAATGTTAAGTGAGTCAGTCAGTCACAAAGGACAGATACTATATGATTCCATTCATATGAAGTATTTAGATTAATGAAATTCATGGAGACAGAAAGTAGAATGGGGGTCGCCAGTTCCTGGGGGATGGTCATGGGGAGTTATGGTTTAACACGAACGGAGTTTCAGTTTTGCAAGATGAAAAAAAAGTTCTGTGATGGGTGGTGATAATGGTTGGGAAACTATTTGAATATACTTAATGCCACTGAACTATACACTTAAAAATGGCTAAAATGGTAAATTTTGTGTTACATCTATTTTTCACAATTGTATTTACTTATTTAGTTGAAATATAGTTGATTTACAATGTTTCAAATGTACAGCAAAGTGATTCAGAATATATATATATATATACACATATGTATGTATGTATATATATATTCTTTTTCAGATTCTTTTCCATTATAGGTCATTACATGATATTGAATAGAGTTCCCTATGCTGTACAGTAGGACCTGGTTGTTTATATATTTTATGTACAGTAAGTAGTGTGTATCTGTTAATGTACAGCTCCTAATTTATCCCTTCTTTCCTTTTTCCCCTTTCGTAACCATACATTTGTTTTCTGTGTCTGTTACCACAATTTTAAAAAGGAACTTAGCATCATGTCTAGTAAGAATGCATTTTCATTTTATCAAAAATATAAAAATTTGGTATATGTGTGTTGAGCAGAGAAAAAAGGATGACTATATACCAAATTGTTTCCAGTGCTTTTTTTGTCTGTGGAGTTTAGTGGGACTGGAGGGGTCAGGTTACCTTAGGCACTTATTTTTTTTAATAAATTCATTTATTTTAATTGGAGGCTAATTACTTTACAATATTGTAGTGGTTTTTGCCATACAATGACATGAATAAGTACTTTAGGTACTTTAGTACAATCTAAATTATTATAATGATCAAATATTGTTTTGCCACTTCAATGAGTAATATTAAATTATAACAATTTGCTTTACAGTTTTACACTTTCAAAGTGCCTTTATGGAATATATAATGGTGCAGCCATTTTGCAGAACAGTTCGGCAGTTCCTTAAAGAGTTAGATGTAGAGTTACCCTATAATCCAACAGCTTCATGCCTATTTACATACTCAAAACACATGATCTCTCAAAAACTTGTACATGAATGTTCACAGCAGCATGATTCATAATAGTCTGTGGAAACAATCTAAATGTCCTTCACCTGATGAATGGATAAACCAGTGGTACATCTACAAAATGGAATATTATTCAGCAATAGAAAAGAATGAAATGCTGATACATGCTACAATGTGCAAATATGGTAAGTGAAAGAAACCTGACACCAAAGACTATATTTATATAAAATATTCAGAATAAATAAATCTATAGAGACAGAATATAGATCAGGACTGGAGGTAACAGCTAAAGGGTGTGAGCTTTTAAAAAAAAATCCAGTAATAAAAATGTCCTAAAATTGATTCAGGTAATGGGTACACAACTCTGTCAATATTCTAAAAGCTATTGAGTTGTTCATTTAAATGGGTGAATTGTATAGTATGTGAATCATCTCTCAATAAAACTACTATACAAGAAAACTAAAAAAGTCTTTTTGTGATTTACACAATTACGTATTTACAGTGAGCTTGGCAGGCAGATATCACAGGAAGAAACAGACCTGGAAAACTAACTTAGATCCCTTGAGAAGGAGAGGAATTACCAAAGCCTGGTTGGCTTACTTACTTTTATCCCACCAATAAAATGTTCCGCAAAAGGCAAGATCAAAAGGACATGAAAGAAAGCAACCCAGATGATTCCCCACTAGGGAATAAACCTACAAACCATGATCTGTCCACACAATGGAATACTACTCAGCAATCAAAAGAAGAAAACCCCCTCATACGGTCAACCTAGATGAATTTCAAATACATTATGCTCAGTGAAAGGAGCCAGGCCCAAAAGGCTACATGCCCTATGATTTCACTTATATGGCATTCTGCAAAGAGCCAGACCATAGAGACAGAAAACAGACCAGGGGCTTGATTTTCAAAGGCACTCAAGGGAACTTTCTGGAATGATGGAAATGTTCTATATCTTGATGATTATAATGACTACACAGTGGTATATATTTATCAAAACTTGTAGAACTGCACCTTAAAAATGGTGAATTTTATTATGTATAAATTATAACTTAAAAAATGGGGCAGGGAAAGGACATGAAGAATGCATTTGGACGTTCAGGTGGGTGGGCAAGCAGTGAGAAGAGGCATCTGGCCAAGGAACAGGGGGTGTCTCCACCTGGTGACCCTCCTGTGATCCACAGGTCACCTTGGGCTTCCCTGTCCTTTGGAGATCCAGGGCTACAAAGCCCCGAAGCCCTTGAGGTGATGTCTGCTCCTCCCTGCGGCTCCCCCACCTCCAACATCTGCACATGTGTGATCTTTTCACCCCACACCTGCCAGCAATGGCCTCTTTACTGGGTGCCCCAAATCCTTCCCTACTGGGCATTCAGGGCTTGGCTGACTTCACAGAAAAGGGGGAGAAGGCCTGGGCCCCTGCCATTCAGCTGCCATTTCTGTCTACCTCCTCTTCCATTTCTGCCTCATCCTCTCCACCTGGTTTGTTCCTGGGAGCTCCAAATATTTTCCCCTTTGTTAGAAAGAGCTATACGCTTGAGATATGGACACTTGACTGTACGTAGTGAAACTGCAATAAAAAGTAAATTAAAAAAAAAAGAACAGTTGGGCTTTTCCCAGCTCCTTTCCATAGAAGCTCCCAAACTTAGGTGCTCAGTAGAGCCAGGGCCTTCTTTTCAGGAGGAATTTCTTTGGTATTCTAAAGAGCAACTTTCCCCCCCTAGTGGCTCAGACGGTAAAGAATCTGCTTGCTGTGCAGGAGACCCAGGTTCGATCCCTGGATGAGGAAGATTCCCTGGAGAAGGGAAAGGCACCCACTCCAGGATCCTTGCCTGGAGAATCCCATGGACAGAGGAGCCTGGCGGGGTACAGTCCCTGGGGTCTCAAAGAGTCAGCCATGACTGAGCAACTAACAAAAAAACTTTGGCTTTTTACTCACCACCTCACCCGCCCCCTGTCGTTATTCCTGATGTTTGGGACCCAGACCTCAGCCAGGGTGAGCACCCACCACCCCCCACATGCAGCTCTGAACTCTAGTCCTCCCAAAAGCACGAGGAAAGGACTCTGCCCTAGTCCCAGCCTCGACTTGCTGCTGGGGTGCCTCTGCGGAGCTGGAGCCATCAGTCCCTGTATGCGGCCTCAACAACTGTCTCTTCCAAACGCACTGACGGAAAGGTCCCAACACAGGCTCTGTGACACTCCAGCTTTCTCCTACCTTGAGGAGCCTGCCTTTAAAATTCATGATGGCAATTTGCCCTTGGCATTTCCTCTTGTCCATGCTTTTCTTCAGGCTCAGATCCCCACCCCCTCACTTCCTCCATTCGTCATCTCTGTCAGAAAACAGGCCGTGATGGTTTCATGCCCAAAGCTCCAGGCCAGCTGCTCCAGCCAGGCCCATTTACTGGGCAAATTAACAGCCTAGCGGCAAGAATTCCAAGGTCTTCCTAGGGAAGGGCTGGCCTGTTCCCCAAAGAGGTTCCTCTCTCTGGCCCCTCTGGGGGTGATGCCCCCTAGCACCCTGAGCCTGGGCCTTCTTCCTACTCCAAGCCCTTTCCCCTTGTCTTTTGGTGAGTGTGAAACAATTTCCTCTTATCACTGAGCCTCGTCGTTGGGCAGATTAATGAACGTGAACCCAGCCCCAGAGGCCCGCTTGCCAAAAACCTCGGCAGTGTATTGAGCTGTTCCCATGGTGGGCTGCACTAGGGAAAATTCCTGGGCAACGAAAGACACAGAGCCTCTCTGTTGAGTCCCCAGCACCAGTCGTAGCTCCAATCCGACCCAGAGATCCACTGCAGAAACGATCTTCCACTGCTAGCACCTCCTTTGCCCCCATCCAACGATCCTCAAGCACCCCCTATAAGCATCTGACTCCTTCTCCCCCAGTAGCCAGCTCTGAGGCTCCCTGATGCTTTGAGAAATAAATAAACAGTCCCAGCCAGTGGCCCACGCCATAAACACCCAGGGGCTGGTGGGGCCCCGATTAAGGCTCAGGCATCTCGGTGACTGACAGGAGCTCTCGTTAGCAGCACATCACCCGGCCCTCCTATGCCTGGCCCCGGACTTTGTGATAAAGCTACAGGGCCAGAGCAGAACTAGCTTGGTGTTAGCGGGAGGCTGTTTCTTTTCTTCCCTTCAGAAGAGTTCTTAACACCCTGGTGTGTAGGACTCACTCCTCACAATGAGAAGTAGATGGAGCTAGTAAGGGCCTTGGGATTATTTGCTTTGAAAACATCCAGCAAGAGGGGTCTTTGATAAAATTCTCAGGAGCAGGGATCCCACAGCACCCAGCCAGGGGTTCAGGGAGACGGTTGTTCCCTTAAGAGAAGCTGCCCAGCTCTGGGGGTCCCCTGGAGGGTTTTGCAGACATGACTATGGTATCAGTAGCGGAATTTGAACCCATGAATCACATGGCTTGATGGAGTGGAATTGTTCCTCCCCATTTATGGGGCGTGGGGCTTCCCTGGTTGTTCAGCTGGTAAAGAATCTGCTTGCAATGCAGGAGACCTGAGTTTGACCCCTGGGTTGGGAAGATCTCCTGGAGAAGGAAATGGCAGACTTCTCCAGTATTCTGGCCTGGATATCCATGGACAGAGGAGCTGGGAGCTACAGTCCATGGGATCCCAAAGAGACGGACATGACCGACAGACTGACACTTTCACACTTTGATTTATGGGGTGAACCTCTCTCTCCCAAGATTGATTCCTCCATGGAATTCTCATGCGTTGGCTTCCTCACTGGCAGGATGGGCATTGGCCAATTCACGCATCACTGACCCAAGTGGAGTGTTGCCTGTGGTTGAGTCGTGGACAAGTGCTGTGGTTGTTGGACCACATGTCAGTCTGTGAATTAAACTCAACTGATCATTCCCCTTTGTATATCTTAACCAGAATGCATGGTCTTTTGTTGTGAATTTCTCTGGCATTTCCTTGACGACTGTTGAAGTTGAGTTCCTTTGCTTATGTTTAATGGCCTTTGGTGTATCCTTAATTTTGTTAAGTGTTCAAGTGTTTTGCCCATTTTTAAATCCAATTTTCAGTCTTTTGCTTATTGAAGAGTACAAGTTATTTTCATATTCTGACTATTACTCTTATTGGACATATGTTGATGGAAAAAAAAAATTTTTTTTAAAGTCCTTCACCCAGATAGCTTGAGAAGCAAGACCATGAGAATTAACACTGTTGTCCTATCCATGACAATATATTGCAGATTTCTTTCCAAGGGTCAGAGAGAGGAGATAGGAATTTGCACTTAATATCCTCACTCAGGAATATTGAAGTTGCAAGAAAAAGATGTCCAATTCAAGCTAGTTCAAGAAGAAAAGGAATATATCAACCCTCAGAACTGCAATAGATGCAGGTGTGGCTTGATTCAGGTGTTCAAGGGTAACTCCCTCCTGCTCCCCATCATTTTTTTCTGTGTTCTCTATGTTGGCTTTGTTTTCTGGCACTCTTTTTGTTGGAGAGAATGGATCCCAGAAACTCCAGACTTACATGATTCTTGTCTCAGGTTGAGAGATACCCTCTGTCTCCCAATGTTTATATAAATTCCCCCAAAGGACTTTAATGGGCCATGGTTGGTTTACAAGCCTACCAAAGGACCAGTCTGAGTTCTAGACCATCCTATAGCAGCGGATGCAGAATCCTGAGCCTGAGATTCCTATCAGAAAATGTATGGATTAAAGGAAGGTCAGTAGCAAAAGGGAAGGGAAGCAGAATGGACCAAAAGTAATATGTGTCCACTACTTCAGCTAGGAGGGCAAAGTGTGGAAAGCTTTCAAATGAGGCTTTGTGGTGCATATGTGGTGGCACAGGAAGAGATATGTGTAAAATTGTTGCTGTGTTGGAGAAAAATGGATCTGGTATTTCTGGGTGGTAGGGAGCAGCAACTGACTTGTGGCAAGGAGAAATAATAGGTGACCATACTTTTAGATATATGGTTCTCTCTTCATGGTTATCTAATTCACTTACTTATTCATCTACTTATTCATGCAACAAATACTTGTTGAATACTAATTCTTTTGCCAAACTTTCCTACATAATTATTACTGTGATACATGAAACAGATGTAGTCTCTGACTTCACAGAGCTAATAGTTTAGTTATAGAAACTTCTCAAAAATGTTCTTTTCTAAAAAAAAGATAATGCAGCCTTGTTCTTACAACAGGATACTGAGCAAAAACCAGTAAGTTGGGCCATGCTAAGAATGCAGATGTTAGCAGCTTTTATCATGAATAATATTTTCCACCAGAGACCAAGGATGAGGTAATCCCTGCTAATAGGTATGGAATTTATCTCTGAGCTTCCTGGCAGCTAAGGTGAAAAGGAAAATCTGTTTAATGATCTCACTCTCACTGGTGCCAATTCAGTTTGGAAAGGCAAGCCTTTTCTTGGGTCCAAGTACTTGGAGGAATTTATTAAATGGGCCCATATATATAGAATATATTGGGTAACATCATAAAATCATTATCTTCTAACCTGACAAAATGACCAGGGGCCCCACACAAGTATTTCAGACAGCAGAATTTCGTGCTTGGCCCTCTCAAACTTCTCTCCAGATCTACTTCAAACAGCCTGGAATCTGAATGACATCACATTTCTGTGGAGGAAATGCCTTTAGAAAAGCCTTTTCCAACTTCTTCAAATAGAGGTTTGGTTTTGCTTTTTGTTGTTTCTGTATCCTGTTCTAGATACCTGTGGTTCTACTTGCTTATCTGCATAATCTGGAATCCTGATTATCTATCAACACGCCCTTCTCACTAGGTTTCAGTTACTCAAGCCAGGCCTCATACCTTTACAATTTCTGTGTTTCTAGTATCTATCACTGTATCTGAGCAAGAGAGTGAGTGCTGTGGGAATGGGAAGGATGGAGGAAGGAGGGAGGAAGGAAAAAAGGGAGAAAGAAAGGAAAAAGGGAGAAGGAAAAAGGGAGAACAGTGTCTCTTCAAGGATGGGAAGGAAGGGAAACCAATCAGAAAAATCCCAAATCTGAGCTAAAACAGGCATATTTGGTCTAATCAAGTATCTTCAGTGTGGGAAGGCCATTCAGGGATGTGTGAGGAACCAACGAGAAGAGTAAATGAAAGTTTGCTTCATTTTAAGAAGACATTAAAATTTTTGAGTTACTTGGAGCCTTGCCATTTCTGAAGCAAAGTCATAAAAATCCTTCGAGGTTTTTTTTTAATAGCAAAAAAGTAAATTTTGCTATAATGTGGGGTTTTTTTAAAAAATATCTTTGACATGATGGGAAATAGGACTATCAGAATCAGAGCATGCTGAGACATTCGACGGCTCTGGTTGTAAGTGAAACCATAGCATTTATTGCCCCCACCCCAGAGGATATAGTTCAAGCCGGGTGGCAAGAGGGACACAGCCACGCCCACAGGCCTGGCCGCCCCTGTCTCTAAGCAGCAGTCCCGGGGACCACCATGACTCTTAGGGAGCAATAGAAAGATGTTACGAGTGAAAATGGGACTTTCTCACCTTTATCATGGGGGCTTCCCAAGTGGCACTAGTGGTAAAGAACCTGCCTGGGAATGCAGGAGACATAAGAGACCATAACTCAGGTTCGATCCCTGGGTTGGGAAGACCGCTTGGAGTAGAGCATGACAACCCAATCCATATTCTTGCCTGGAGAATCCCATGGACAGAAGAGCCTGGCAATCCATAGGGTCACAAAGAGTCAGACACGACTGAAGTGACTGAGCACGCATGCACACATCTTCATCATAATTGATTGGTGAAAGTCTCCACTGGGTATTGATTTTTTGTTTTTTTGAACATACCAAGTTCTTAAATTAAAAACAAACAAACAAACAAACCCAGTGGAGACTTCTATCAATCAGTTATGATGAAGATGAAAAAGTGCCACATTTTTACCCACAAAAAATGTCCCATTTTTTACCAACAACATCTTTCTATTGCTCCCTGAGTCATGATGGTCCTGGGGCTGCTGCTCAGAGACAGGGGAGACTGGGCCCGTGGGCATGGCTGTATCCATTTTGTCACCAGGCTTGGACTGCATTCTCTAGGGTGGGGGTGATGAGCACTGTGGTTTCACGTACAACCAGAGCCATCGACTGTCTCAGGCACACTCTGATTTTGATAATCCTACCTTCCATCGTGTCAAAGACATTAAAAGCACCTATGTTATAGCAAAATTTACTTTTTGCTATAAAAAAACTTCAAAGAATTTTTATGACTTTGCTTTGGAAATGGTATGGCTCCAAGTAACTCATTTATTTTGTAATTAGTCATGGTTTCTCAGGTTTCACAGCTAATTGTGCACAGCAAAGCAAGAAAACATAACCTCAAATTGCGTTCAAATGCTGTAAAATTTTAATGCATACTAAATTTAACAAGTAATGACATTCGTGTATATTAATTAAGCAGTTGCTTGTTTTTAGTTTGCACTTTTGCATTTTGTATTTTGAAACCAAAGATTTCAGATCTCAAGCATCTTTGTGAGACCTTGCCAAGAGTGCAGGCCTTGGGCACAGTGCCTAGAATGCTCCGTGGCCTCACATATGAAGAGCTGGACAAATGTCTCTTCAGTTGTCAGAGATCTGATGTGGAAAGAAGAAAACAGTCCTTACGCTTTGAATTCAGGTTTCACTAATGCCTTTCTATCAGTCCAGGGCCTCATTAATAAGGCATGGTAAGTTTCATTACCACAGTCTTGTTACAGGAGAGCTCTGGTCTGGGGACGGCAGACGTAACATTACAGACCTGAATTCATGTCCTGGCTGTGCTCCATATAACTGTGCAGCATCAAAGAGTCATTTCACTTCTCGGGGACTTAGTTTCCTCATCTGTGGAATGGGACCAATGCTATCCATCCATCATCATTCCTGGGGTTGAGTTTCAAATGACATAATCTACAAGAATTGTATTAAGACAGATGTTAAGACAGCTTAGACAGTTGTTCTCATCCTTGCCTACACTTTAGAATCATTTCCAGGGGCTTTTAACAAGTACCGAAGCCTGGGTCCTACTGAAGACCAGTTAAATCAGAATTGGTGGGGAATGACAGCAATAGTAGTTTTATAAGGGAAACCCCTTCTGGTGATTCTAGTGTGCAGCTAGACTCACACTAGCTAGATGTTGAGGACAGAGGTGCCTAGAGACGACAGCTGTGTCCACGGCTGGGAGTGACAAGCACTTCGTATTGGGAATGGGAGTGGCACCTTCCAGGTTTCCGCGGCGGCAGCAGCGGCTGTGCCCTAAGCTGATTCATCCTGTTGCATGAGTTTGGCTTGTTCTGGCTGCCCAGCCTCTTGGCAGTTGGTTCTTTGAACTTGGCAGTGAGTCTTCAGGCTCATGAATACGCTTTCCTGGCATGCAGCCAGGCTTTGCTTCCCAGACTTGCAGTTACATGGGGCCATGTGAGCACTTTTGGGCCAATGGATGTGAACACTGCTTTCTCTTGGCCTTACCCGATGGATTGGTTTCCCTGGGCTGCCGTAACAAATTACCGGAAACAGAGGCTGAAACAATAGAAATGTATTTTCTCATGGTTCTGGAGGTCAGAGATCTGAAATCAAAGTGTTGGAGGGATTGGTTCCTTCTCAGGATTCTGAGGGAGAATCCATTCTCTTCTGGCTTCCAGTGGCTCCAGAAACCCTTGGCCTTCTTTGGCTTGTACATGCATCATCCAGTCTCTACCTCTGTCCTTATGCAGCTTTCCGCTGTGTCCCTGGGTCTTAACTCTCCTCTTTTCTATTATAAATAATAGAAAAGATCATCATCTTGAAATCCAAGATGATTTCATCCAAAGATCCTTAACTTCATTACATCTGCAAAATCATATTTCCAAATAAGATCACACACCCAGGCACCAGGGGTTAGGACTTGGATGTATATATTTAATATTTTTTCTTTCTTTCTTTTTTTTTTTTTTTGCAGAGTGGGGGGCAGAGAAAAACTAATCAACCCACTAAACCTCAAAGTAAAACAGAATGAACCAATAATCCCTCGATTGTCATCTTCTGATGCTCTCTCTTCCCCCCTCCCCGGGTGCTGGCTAATTAGAGAGTGCTATGAGGTCTTAGAGGAGGGCAGAGTCACAGGATGGGAAGACCTGGGTCCCTGCATGACCAGTGACCTGTAAATCATGGAGAAACCTCACATCCTGAGCCCCTGTGACTGCGAGTCAGTTCTTACAGCAGTTAGTCCATCCTGACTAACACAGCAAGCTTTGACATCCTTCCAGAAGATTTATCTTCTGCCCAAACCAGCCTATTGAAACTAAGCTTCTATAATTTAAAAAGATATTATTTATTTCTTTGGCCATGTCAGGTCTTAGTTGCAGCATGAGAGATATTCCTTGTGTGATGCAGGATTTTTCGTTGGGGAGCATAAAATCTCTAGTTGTGGGGTGTGGCTCCAGAGCGCTTGGGTTTTGGTAGATGCAGCTTGCCAGCTTAGTTTCTCCTCGGTATGTGTGATCTCAGTTCCCCCATCAGGGATCAAACCTGTGTCCCCTGCATTGCAAGGCTGGTTCTTAAACACTATCATAAACCTGGGGACTTAAAACAACGGAAATTTGTTGACAGCTCTGGAGACCAGAAGTCTGAAATCTAGATGTCAGCAGGACCATGCTCCCTCTGAAGGGTCTGAAGGAGAGTTCTTCCTTTCCTCTTCCAGCTACTGGGGGCTTCAGGGGCTTCTTGACTAACAGTAGCATCACTCTAATCTGCTCCATCTCCACATGACTGGCCGCCTCCCCTGCCTTTCTCCCCTTTGTGTTTTCTCTTCTTCTAAAGACACTTGTTATTGGATTGAAGACCCACTCCAGGATGATCTCATCTTAAGATCCTTCATTATGTTTGCAAAGGCCCCTTTCCAAGTTGAGTCATGTTTGCTGGTGCTGGGGGTTAGGACTTGGACAAATCTTCTGGAACCACAATTCAACCCCTGACACACCCAGAACCTCTGACCCTGAGGCAGGCGTCCTCTACCATCATCTCTTTAAACTCTGTGTGTGTGCAAGCTCAGTTGTGTCTGACGCTTTGCAACCCCATGGACTGTAGCCCACCAGGCTCCTTGGTCCACAGAATTTTCCAGGCTAGAATACCAGAGTGGGTAGCTATTTCCTCCTCCAGGAGATCTTCCCGACCCAGGGATCGAACTGGTGTCTCCTGCATTGGAAGGCAGATTCCTTACCTCTGCACCACCAGGGAATCCCTCATCTCTTTAGCACTTATTCTAATCTCTTGCTTCTCATCCACATGCTAACCTCTCATGGCAAGGAGAGAACATGAAGGACCCTACAAGGGTTGGAGTATACATTAATATTCACAGAGAGACAGGGAGAATTTATTTTATAGCTCCCACCATGGTTTGATGCCTGGCGTACAAGAAGCCCACATTCCTATTAAGAATGAGTGAGTCTTGCATTTACTGACCTCCCACCATGCTTACTGGTGCGGTCATAGGTCTTATTCCATTTGGCTCTCATGACCACCAGCTGGATGGTTGCTGCTGTCACCATTTGTCCACATGAGAAAATCAAGAATGAAATAGTTTGGCCAGCAGAGCCTAAGTCAACAGTTTGAATGTAAGTTTATTTGGGCAGTGATTTCAAAAAGAACTGTGGAGGGATTGGAAAAGTGAGATGGGGGTGGGGGTGGGGCAGGAAGGAAGCCAGTACAAGGTGTGCTAATGGGCAAGTTATGGCTGTAGGCACCCGGGGTTGAATTCGACTGTGGAGTCTAGGAGATAGTGTAGAGCCCATCTCAGAAGGATGAAAAAGCTGTACTAACTATTCATCAGGCCCCACCTGATATCTCTCTAAGGCTATTTCCACACTTGATCTTAGCCAAAAGGCCAAGAAGCGATAGGCTATTTCCAAAAGCTTTAACTGCCTGGCTCTTGCCAACCTGATTAGCTAACAGGTAGAACAAGCATTGGTGGCCAGAGAAGTCCTCAACGAGTTTCAGGGACTTGTGATGAGAAGCCTTTGATGCCAAGGGAAATGGACAGGAGCTGGGCAGGGGGTGGGAGTGGGTAAGGGCAGGACACTGATGCTGTTTGCCTCCAAAGTCACTGCTTGTTCTGCCATGGTCCCCAGTGCCTTGCACCAACTGTGGGGGACAGCCTTGCGGCCCAACACCCACCCACTGCCTGTCCTACAACCAGTTCATACTGAAATCCTGTGCTATTTGCAAGACTTCCTGAAGCCTAAAGGCTTTGAGATCAAGTTTGGAAGATTCTTTCTCTGGATGCTTCCGCAGTGTGTGTTTCTGTGTGATGGGTTCTGTGTGACCCAGTGACATGCATCATACTTGAAATATTTCCACTGCTGACAAAATAAATCAGCTCTCCCCGCTGTAGCGCTCGGCTTATTAGGGGAAAATGGAAAAGGGGCATTAAATATTAATGCTGCATATTTTCTTCTCCCTTGGCGCCTGCTATGCGGCTGATCACTGCCCAGCCAGAGCAGCCGTCTGTCTTTTTTCTCCTATGATGATAGGGGACAGAAGGGACCTTTGACAAGGCAGTGAGGGACATAAGCGTAAAATGGGCATCCAACTGGCTTTCTAGGTTTCTACTTGGGAGCACTCATGTCTCTATCCAATACCGAGGACCACAGCACCCTGAAATTCCATCTGCAGTGGAAACCTTGCCCCTCTGCTAGTTTGACTTGGGAGCATTCACAGTAAGGAGAAAGCGCAGTTTCTTGAAGGCAAGGTGGTTTCAGAGGAGTCAGCTTGGGAGACATGAACCTTGGAGAAGCGGTTGATAAGTCCTGAGCTAACAGACACAGGAGACCACTGGCTTTGCCTCTGGGTTTGTTCATTTTCAGCAAACACTTGATAAAGCCACCCTTGCCTGTTATCCCAGGACACTGAGGAGGTCGTGCGCAGGCAGCTTTTAGGCCTCAGAAAGAAATCCTCCCAGAAATATCGGTGTTTCATTTGGCTAATTTGTGAAAACTTCTGCACAAAAATCAAAAATTAATCCCTAAGAGGAATTCTCTTTTAGAATGCTGGAAAGATGGATTTCTTAGCTTTTTTTTTTTTCCCAATTAATTTTTCATTACACAAGTAAGGCATTAATCCAATTTTGTAAAAATTAAATCATTACACATAAGGCTAGAGCAGCTTTCTCGCTCCCCTCCCGGGTCCTCATGCACCCCCATCACCGGTTAGTACTGGCAGAATCACAGCAAATGATCCCAGAGAGGAGTGCTGAGGTTCTTACATTTGTTTCTGATGCTCCTTCCCCCAAAACGCTGCTCTGGTCTTCAGGTGAAGTCTACTGTGATTTGGTCTTGTGACTATTCTCTTTTGTCCTCCTCTTCCTCAGCTCAAACCATCTGCACAAGGCTCAGTACGTGTCTTCCAAAGACCATTTTAATTCTTTGTGTCTGAGTTCAGGTGCCCTCGAAGGTTCTATGTCCTATGGCATCAGGGCAAACCTGGCTTTCAACACTGGTCCCAGCCTGTCTCTCTCTGCCCCTTCCTCTCTCCCTACCCTGGTCCTCCTGTCTCTGGCCCCGCTCTAATCTTCTGGGGCAGCTTAAACCTAACACCACGGGGCCAGCCTCTGGACATTTTCTCATGTGGTTCCCCCTTCCCTTCTTCCTGCTTGATCACCCTCTTGTTTCAAGACTCAATATCCCTGATGAAGCTTTCTGTCTGTGCTGGCGCCCTGGGTCTTTCATCTTAGGACACATCTCTAGTTAGCACTGAAAATTTAGAAGTAAAATTTCTCCTGGAGTTGTATTTGTTCCTCTTTTACCCCACAGGGTCTATGCCTCAGTTGGCACCATCATCAGAGCTATCATTGAGACCTGCCACTGGCCAGTCTTTGGCCCTGGTGCTTCCCATTGGGATGCTTCTCTGTTTCTTTCCTGTTTACCACTGAGGATCTTGGACAAAGAGACCTTGTGTCCCTTGTCAAAAGTCCCATAATGAGTACAGGTCAGAGGCGGGACTCAAACCCAGGGCTGACTCCCAAGTGCAGGAATGATAAGCACAAACGTGTATAGTGCACCTTCTCTAATTTTGCCTAGCCAGTGGCCTCCTCCGAGAAACCCTGTATCCATATGATGTGTGCGGCCCCCTCTGCCTGCCCTTTTCCCTGGGCACTGGGAGAGCTATGATCAGGGATCTGGAGGGGGCTGGGAGAGGCTGCCTCTCAGGCAGGCGTGGGCCTCCAGGGACCCCAGTGGAGCATTTAGGTTAAATGAGCATCCAGAGGCCAGCGCGGCAGAGAGATCATGGGAAGGCATCATCCGTGGTTGTTTACAAGTGAGAGTGAAGAAGCCCTTAGTGATTTTCTTGAGGAGGGAAGACACATCCCTCGAGGGAAAATTAGGCAAATCCCGTGCCTGTTAAGGCCACGCAGGCTCACGTCCTCATCAGGGAGATTAACTCGTCACCGACTTGGCTGTCACTTCTGCTGTCTTCATGGCCTCCTGGGTTTCAGCCTCATCGCAGCTGCAGGAAGATGCAGATGGATCAGTCCTCTCGCTCCATCACTGGCATCAGGGGTGACAGGGCTGTATCTGGGGTGCCTCACTGGCCGCCACTTGGGCTGTTTCCACAAAGGATAATAATAACTGTCCCCTCTTCCGCACCTGCCAAAGACCCCTCACCCTTCAGGGCCCAGAAGCTCTTCTCTCCTGAGCTGCTCTCTGTCATATCTGCCTCTCCTGGTCAGAACGAAGCGCTGCGACAGAGCACGGATCCTCCCAGGTTCCAAGAGGATTCGCAGATGCTACTCGAAAACACGGTTTGGTGGTCCAGTGAGGGTGGAAAATGCTCCCGCAAGGGTCTTGCTGAAGGACCTTCTGACATGCTAATGTGTTGGATACCTCTCCTAGAGGGGTTGAGATCACTTCCTCAAAATCTTTGATCATGGAACCCTTTCTAGAACATCTGTTTCCAGAGAGTGGTGGTCCATTCCTCACACTGTAAGGCCCACTGGAGTGGAAGAAAAAGGAGAACCCTAGAGTATAGAAGACCTGGGTGAGGGCGTCTTCCTCCTCAGGCTTCTGCGGGTCCCTGGTGCCCTGGGCCTCGGGTTTCCCATGCGGAAGCGTGTTCCCCATGTTAGAACATCTTCTAGGAGTCGTTGGGAAGATAAGGTGAGCTATGGCTCTTGGTGCCTACCGGGAGCGTGCCCAACCTTGGACTTGTTCCCCCCCAACCCAGCCTCAGTGTTGTGCCCCTGACACACGGGAGATCCTCTGAAGGGGCCTCTCAGAGCTGACCTGCACGATAGCTGCTTTTATATGCATTTCCCCTCCCCTACAAGGTTGTGAGTTATATGAGAGCAGAGGCTGTATCTTGGTTCTTTTTTTTTTTTTAAATACTTTGGTATTTGGAGTGTATTCAGTTAGCAATGTTGTGATAGTTTCAGGTGGGCAGCATGTATCTTGGTTCGTTTAAGTCTATTTCTGCCTCAGCAAGGTGGGTGACTCACAGAAGGTGCTGGCGCATGGTCATTACATTCATTCTGAATGTTGTGACTCTTTCAATTATGTGGACTCACAAGTCTATGGATCTCTTAGAGAGTCTTCAGGGTTGGGTGGGGCCTATATAGGAAATAACTGACCAGAGGAGGAATAAGTGGGTCCTCTTTTACTCTTAAATTCACTGAAAGTATGTTGTGCGTACATTTTAAATGCCTTTTTTCTATAAAAATAAGAGCTACTCATTGTAGAAAGTTTATAAAGTATGGAAAGACATAAAGAAGAAAATTAAAATTACCCATAATCAAAGAAAAAAACATTACCCATAATCCCAACCACTGCTAATGTTTATATCGCTTCAGTCTTTTTCCATTGACTTTGTGTGTATGTATGCATGAATATATCATATAAAGTCAATATTATATATAAACAAAAATCAATAATTTGGTTCAAAATGCTTTATAACCTGCTTTGTTCACTTAACAATGTATTGTAAGCATGTGTGTTTGTGCTGAGTTGCTCAGTCACGTCTGACTCTTTGTGACCCCATGGACTGTAGCCCGCCAGGCTCCTCTGTCCCCGGGGATTCTCCAGGCAAGCACACTGGCGTGGGCTGCCATGCCCTCCTCCAGGGGATCTTCCCAATCCAGGGATCAAAGCCAGGTCTCCTGCATTGCAGGCGGATTCTTTACCAGCTGAGCCCCCAGGGAAGGCCAAGAATAACTGGAGTGGGGAGCCTATCTTTTCTCCAGGGGAATTTCCCAACCTAGGAATTGAATCAGGGTCTCCTGCATTGCAGATGGATTCTTTACCAGCTGAGCTATCTGGGAAACCCCATTAAGCATAAGTTGAAGTTATTAAATAGTCTTCTATATCATTTTAAATGGTTTCCACATATCCTGTTATGTGCACATAACATGATTTATTTGATTAATCTCAATTTGGGTGTTTCCATTCTTTTCTATTATAAACAGTGAAATAATAAACATCCACAGAGCAGTCCCTATCAAAATACCAACAGAATTTTCCATGTAAATAGAATAAAATAGCCCTAAAATTTGCATAGAAATGTGAAGACCCTGAATAGCCAAAACAACTTTGAGAAAGAGAAAGAAAGTTGAAGACATCATGCTCCCTGATTTTAAACTATATTGTAAAGCTACAGTAATCAAAACCATATGGTACTATCATGAAACCAGACACAAAAATCACTGGCACAGAATAGAGAGACCAGAAATAAACCTGAACATATATGGTCAATTAATCTATGATGTACCCATTTGAATACCCATTTGAGAGATAAGAAAGCCTTCTTCAGTGATCAGTGCAAAGAAATAGATGAAAACAATAGAATGGGAAAAACTAGAGATCTCTTCAAGAAAATTAAAGATACCAAGGAAACATTTCATGCAAAAATGGGCTCAATAAAGGACAGAAACACTACGGACCTAACAGAAGTAGAAGATATTAAGAAGAAGTGGCAAGAATACACAGAAGAACTATACAAAAAAGATCTTCATGACCCAGATAATCATGATGGTGTTATCACTCACCTAGAGCCAGACATCCTGGAATGTGAAGTCAAGTGGGCCCTAGGAAGCATCACTATGAACAAAGCTAATGGTGGTGATGGAATTCCAGTTGAGCTATTTCAAATCCTAAAAGATGATGCTGTGAAAGTGCTGCACTCAATATGCCAGCAAATTTGGAAAACTCAGCAGTGGCCAGAGGACTGGAAAAGGTCAGTTTTCATTCCAATCCCAAAGAAAGGTAATGCCAAAGAATGCTCAGACTACCACACAATTGCACTCATCTCACACACTAGCAAAGTAATGCTCAAAATTCTTCAAGCCAGGCTTCAACAGTACGTGAACCATGACCTTCTAGATGTTCAAGCTGGTTTTAGAAAAGCCAGAGGAACCAGAGATCAAATTGCCAACATCCACTGGATCATCAAAAAAGCAAGAGAGTTCCAGAAAAACTTCTACTTCTGCTTTATTGACTACGCCAAAGCCTTCGACTGTGTGGATCACAACAAACTTGGAAAATTCTTAAAGAGATGGGAATACCACCTGACCTGCCTCCTGAGAAATCTGTATGCAGGTCAAGAAGCAATAGTTAGAACTGGACATGGAACAACAGACTGGTTCCAAATCAGGAAAGGAGTATGTCAAGGCTGTATACTGTCACCCTGCTTATTTAACTTATGTGCAGAGTACATACATCATGGGAAATGTTGGACTGGATGAAGCACAAGCTGGAATCAAGATTGCCTGGCAAAATATCAATAACCTCAGATATGCATATGACACCACCCTTATGACAGAAAGCAAAGAGCAGCTAAAGAGCCTCTTGATGAAAGCGAAAGAGGAGAGTGAAAAAGTTGGCTTAAAACTCAACATTCAAAAAACTAAGATCATGGCATCTGGTCCCAACACTTAATGGCAAATAGATGGGAAACAATGGAAACAGTGACAGGCTTTATTATTTAGGGCTCCAAAATCACTGCAGATGGTGACTGCAGCCATGAAATAACACTTGTTCCTTGGAAGAAAAGCTATGACCAACCTAGACAGCATATTAAAAAGCAGAGACATTACTTTGCCAACAAAGGTCTGTCTAGTCAAAGCTATGGTTTTTCCAGTGGTCATGTATGGATGTGAGAGTTGGACTATAAATAAAGCTGAGCGCGGAAGAACTGACGCTTTTAAATTGTGGTATTGGAGAAGACTCTTGAGTCCCTTGGACTGCAAGGATTTCAAACCTTGATCCTAAAGGAAATCAGTCCTGAATATACATTGGAAGGACTGATGCTGAAGCTGAAACTCCAATACTTTGGCAACCTCATGCGAAGAACTGACTCCTTGGAAAAGATTCTCATGGTGGGAAAGATTGAAGGCAGGAGGAGAAAGGGATAACAGAGTGTGAGATGGTTGGATGGCATCACCTACTCTATGGACACAAATTTGAGCAAGCTCTGGGAGTTGGTGATGGACAGGGAAGCCTGGCGTGTTGCAGTCCATGGGGTCACAAAGAGTCGGACATGACTGAATGACTGAACTGACTGAATCTATGATGAAGGAGGCAAAACTATACAGTGGGGAAAGGACAATTTCTTCAATAAATGTTGTTGGGAAAACTGGACATTCAAAAGAATCAAACTAACCCATATTAAAAAGTAAACTCAAAATGTGTTAAAAAATTAAATCTATAACTTGAAACCATAAAATTCTTAGATGAAGCAAAGGCGGAAGGCTCTTTGACTTTGGTGTTAACAATACGTTTTTGGATCTATCTCTTCAAGTAAGGGTGATAAAAGCAAAAATAAACAAATGGGACTACATCAAACTAAAATAACTTCTGCATAACAAGAAAAAAAATTAACGAGTGAAAAGGCAACGTAAGAAGTGGGAGAGGATATTTGCAAATGATATATCTGATAAGAGATTAACATCCAAATATAGAGAGAACTCACATAACTCAGTATAAAAAAACCTGATTGAAAAATAGGCAGAGGACCTGAATATATATTTTTCTCAAGAAAGCCAAGAGAGGCCAATAGACTTGTGAAAAAATGCTCAACATTATTAATCATCAGGGCAATGCAAATCAAAACCACAATGAGATATTACCTCACACTTGTCAGAATGGCTATTATTTTAAAAAGACAACAAATAGCAAGTGTTGGTGAAGATGTGGAGAAAAGAGAACCCTTATGCACTCTGATGGGAATATAAGTGGGTGTAGCAACTTATGGAACAAAGTATGGAGGTTTCTCTAAAAATTAAAAATAGAACTAGTGGACTTCCTGATGGTCCAGAGGTTGAGACTAGAGCTTCTACTGCAGGGGGTGTACAGGTTTGATCCCTGGTCTGGGAAGTTCTACATGCTGTGTGGTGTGGCCAAAATGAAAATGAACAACAACAACAAAAATTTTCCTTGGGGGCTTCCCTGGTGGTCCAGCAGTTAAGAATCTGCCTACCAATGCAAGGAACCCGGGTTCAATCCCTGGTCTAGGAAGCTCCCATATGCCTCGGAGGTACGAAGGCCATTCACCACAACTACTAAGCTTGCCTGCCTAGAGCCCACGCTCCATAACAGTAGGAGCCACAGCAATGGGAAGACTATACACAGCAAAGAAGAGTAGCCCCTGCTTGCAACAACTTGAGAGAAAAAGCCCATGTGCAGCAATGAAGACCCGGCCTCAGCACAGCCAAAAATAGATAAATAAATTGAATAAATAAGTAAATAAAACTTTCCTTTCTAAAAAATTAAAATAAAAATAAAATTCCAACCTGGGTATTTACCAAAGGAAACAGAAATACTAATTTGAAAAGATATATGCACCCCTGTGTTCATTGTAACATTATTCACAATAATCAAGATATGGAAGCAACCTAAATGTCCACTGATAGATGAATGGATAAAAAAGATGTGGTATGTATGTGTATACACACAAACACATGTACACACATGGGCATGCACACTCACAGACAATGGAATATTACCTAGACAAAAAAAGAAGAATGAAATCTTGCCATTTGTGATAACATGGATTGACCCAGAGGGTGTTAGGCTAAACGAAATATCAGAGAGCAAGTCAAATGCTATATGATTTTACTTATGTGTGGAATCTAAAAAACAAAACAAAAGCAAAAAAACAAAACAAAACAGAAACAGATGCATAGATACAGAGAATGAACCGGTCGCTGCCAGAGGGAATCAAGGTGAAGCACCGTTCCACATAGGTGAAGAATTAAGAGATACAAACTTTCATTTACAAAATAAATAAATCAAAAGGATGTAATACACAGCATAGGGAATATAGTCAATAATATTGCCATAACTATAATGACAGATGGTTATCAGACTTACTTGAATCACTGTTACATACCAAAACTAATATAATATTATATATCAACTATACGCCAATTTTTTAAAAAATATCTTAAAAGAATTTTTTAAAGTTTGGCTGTTTTGTCTCAGTTACCTGTCCCAGCCTCTCTTCATTGTCTACTTTCCTTTTACACAATGGTGTTCCCTGGGCTCTCTTTTGTTTCTATTCTGACCTCTCTTTGGTTGAGAATTAGCACTCAACTGGCTAAGTGCCACCCCTGCCCCATGCCAATTTCATATATAATCTGTGAATATGAGGGCTTCCCAAGTGGCTCAGTGGTAAAGAATCTGCATGCAATGCAGGAGATGCGGGGTCGATCCCTGGGTCGGGAACATCCCCTGGAGGAGGACATGGCAACCCATTCCAGCATTCTTGCCTAAAGAAGTCCATGGACAGAGGAGCCCAGTGGGCTACAGTCCATGGGGTCACAAAGGGTCAGACACGACTGGAGCAACTGAGCACACACACGCTGTGACTATGAAACATCTGTAAATTTCACATTATTACTTGGGGGCCAATAATATTCTAGTTTAGAAACTCATGTAAACTCTTATCCAAAGCCGTCCACTGACTTAAAAAAAAAAATTATTGTTAACCTCCCCCCTTGCAAAATCCAAACTGATAATAAAACTTTTGCCTTCAAAACACACAATTTCTGTTTAAACTCACCCTCTCATTCCCTACCCCCACCCACATCCCCCAAACCCCAACAGAAGTCTCTATATGTAGGTAATTTCATAGGGTTTAAATTTAGCAGGAAAATAAAAAGTGAGTCCAGTTCCTCCTGCCCAAAGAGTGTTTCCAGCAGGTTTGAGGGTTTATCAGCCTCATCTTCTAAATCGCGAATTATCCTCCAAGCATTTAATTACAATCAGTTTTTTTTTTTTGGCAATCAATTTTTGAGTTTTGAAATCTGGTTTGATTTTTCCTTACTTCCTGAAAGAAACAAGAAACAAAAAGCGAGCGCACACACACGCATATTCCAGGAGAGCTGGCGCTTCTCACTGTGAGCCATTTATCGTGATCCAAAAGATTTACTCAGAGGCATAATTAATTGGAACTTATTTCAGTGGAAGTTATTTCCCTTCATCTCATTACAGAAACAAAAGAAGATTATGGGCCAGGGATCCATGAGGTTTCAAGAGAGTCTACTGATGAATGAAGTTGGAAGGAGTTGACACACGGTCAGAGATGGTTAACATCCAGAAATTCTTACAAAGTAACAGCAATTCTTTCCCATTAATCCCTTCTTGCCTCTTTGATCTTGAATGGTACCATGGCTGCTAGTTAAGTGCAGAGTTACCCTGGCATTAAAGGGCCCCAAAGACCTTGCCTTGGAGAAGCATTCTTCGAGAACTTGGAAGATTAAAAATAACAACGATAATAAAAACAAATACACAAAAGAGAAAAAAAAATGTGAACAAGCAGAGAATCCAGTAGAGAGATTTGAAAGCTATTATACTGTAAATCTGCCACCTGCGCTCTTTAGGAAAAGCACATCTCTGTGAATAGGGAAATGGATGATGTTGGCTCTGGAAACTTTGAGTCACAGTTGCCTTTTTCCGTAAGATGAAATAATTAAAAGAAAGAGAGAGTGGGGAAAAGATACAATTGGGTAGACACTTGAAGGACTTTTTTTAAGCAAATGACCTACTCATTTTTCTTTTGTTCTCTTTTCATTTTTCTTATGTTTCTCTGAGGCTCTCAGAACTCCAGCAAGAAAGCATGTGGAAGTTTAAGAGCCCTAACATTTGCAGCGACTATTAGAGATGCCCAGAGAAGGGGCTCAGGGGACCTGTCCTCTCAGTCTGTAGCCTCTTCTGACCCAATGGACTGAGCCCCAACTCTTTTAACGTTCTTTCAACTCTGGAAGAGGCCCGAGGCCATTAAACATTCCTTTAATTCTGGAAATCGGGGGGAGAGGGGTGAATGTGGCTGGAGAGGGAAGCTGTTATCACCCAGCACGGCTGGTGGTCAGGCTTCATGCTCAAAATTGTCCAATTAAAGAAATAAAAATGTAAGCTCTGTCGGGAAAAAATGCAAATAAGGTGGCTTGGGGTTAAGATTTTGAGTGGTTTGGTGGTTAAAATTATGCTCTTGTTTATGGGGGAAATGAATTTAAAAAAAAATCTATATACAGTTGAGTAAATTAGGCAACCATCTATTATGTAATTGAGTAACAACATAATCCATCATAATGGTGAGGCAAGCCAAAGCCAGTGCAAATTGAGGAGACTGTTTCATTCTTCCTACTTTAGCTTTTAAAAAAGCAACAGTTTGGGCGGGGGTTAAGTCTCTCTTTTTCCTTCCAGAGGGTGATATCTAACAGTGCTTTCTTGCCAATTTGAATTCTTAGGGGTTGGGATGAGGTTGCAGGGCTCGGGTATGACCAGGGAGGATGTGTGTGTAAGAGGCTGTGTGTGTGTGTGTGTGTGTGTGTGTGTGTACACCCTGGCATTGGCCTGCACCCAGGCACATCCTAAAGCCTATTTATAGTGGATGCTATGGTGCGCCCTGAGCTTCCTCTTTAGAACGGGGGTGCTTATGTACCCAGCTGCTGGCAGTGCTGGGCTGCTGGAGGCTCACAGTCAGAAGCTGCCCTCACCAAAGGGAGCTGCTTGTTTGACTGTATGCCCAGTCCCTGTGGCATCCTGAGTTTAAAGACTGGTCCATGTTGGGGTCCAGTAACTCAGTGGTGAAGAATCCACCCACAATGCAGGAGACCGGGGTTTGATCCCTGGATCGGGATGATCTCCTGGAGAAGAGCATGACAACCCACTCCAGTAGTCTTGCCTGGAAAATCCCATGGACAGAGGAGCCTGGTGGGCTACGGCCCATGGGGTTGCAAGAGTCGGACATGACTTAGCGACTAAACCACCACCACCACCGTGTCAGGGTCCACACCCTCAGCCCTGTGTGTGGATTCAGGACAACAGAGGGGGTTATCCAGGCTCCAGAGCTCCCCGTGGGATCACAGGGGCCTCTGCTGTGACTCTATGGTGGCCCAACTTCTCCCTTGACCCAATCCCGCCTCCTTCCATTCTTCCCTCCCTCCACTTACAGATGTGGATGAAGGGGTACACCCCAATACACCTCCCATGCATGTAAACCTCCAAGTCTGAGTATGTTGTCCAGGGAAGCTGCCTACTGACTAATTGCCTTCTCCTCTTCACTTCAGGTGGGTGGTGGATGAGAACTGGCAGATCTGCTGTGTGTTCACAAAAGCAGCTTCATCTACAGCTTCACTGGGTATTTCTGAAAACAGGGCTCCTGGGGACCCCTGAGACCACTGACAGTAGTGGAGCAACCTCCAGGGGTTCATGATGTTAGGGCGTCTCCTCTTGTGTGACCTGTTAAGTTCAGTTCAGTTCAGCCCAGTCGTTCAGTCATGTCCGACTCTTTGCGATCCCATGAATCGCAGCACACCAGGCCTTCCTGTCCATCACAAACTCCCAGAGTTTACTCAAACCCATGTCCATCAAGTCAGTGATGCCATCCAGCCATCTCATCCTCTGTCATCCTCTTCTCCTGTCCCCAATCCCTCTCAGCATCAGGGTCTTTTCCAATCAGTCAACTCTTCCCATCAGGTGGCCAAAGTACTGGAGTTTCAGCTTCAGCATCAGCCCTTCCAATGAACACCCAGGACTGATCTCCTTTAGGATGGATTGGTTGGATCTCCTTGCAGTCCAAGGGACTCTCAAGAGTCTTCTCCAACACCACAGTTCAAAAGCATCAATTTTTCGGCGCTCAGCTTTCTTCACAGTCCAACTCTCACATCCATACATGACTACTGGAAAAACCATGGCCTTGATCAGATGGATCTTTGCTGGCAAATATCCCACCTCAAATGCCACCTTTTTGCCTGGTTTCTTTGCACCAGATTTTCCTGTTGTAAATCACTTAAAGATGCACTGTGGTTCTGCAGAGGGACCTTGTCTGAGGTCCAGCTCTGGCACTTAGCAGCTGTGAGATCCTGTCTGGGCCTCAAAAGGTGGGACTTCTAGGATGAGCCCACCTTACAGAGCTGCTGTGAAGTCAAGGAGATGCTGTGGACCACACGGGGAAGGGACAATGCCTCCATGCACATATCAGTTAGCATCTTAGCTGGATCTTAACAACCAGCTCCAGCCAGACCCTGCCAGAGAAGGGCTCAGAAGAGAACTAAGGGGGGGGGGGGGGGCTCTGGGTAGTGCCTCTGATTTGGGGACGAGGCAGAATGGAGTTCACATCTCACCTCTACCATCCATTTGGACAAACTACTTAAGAAGCACAAACTGGAATCAAGGTTGCCAGGAGAAATATCAATAAACTCAGATACAAAGAGGACACCATCCTTATGGTAGAAAGTGAAGAGGAACTAAAGCGCCTTAGATGAAAGTGAAAGAGGAGAGTGAAAAAGCTGGCTTAAAATTCAACATTCAAAAAACTAAGATCATGGCATCTGGTCCCATCATGTCATGGCAAATAGATAGGGAAACAATGGAAACAGTGACAGACTTTATTTTTGGGGGGCTTCAAAATCACTGCAGACAGTGACTGCAGCCATGAAATTAAAAGATGCTTGCTCCTTGGAAGAAAAGCCATGACCAACCTAGCTAGCATATTAAAAAGCAGAGACATTACTTTACCAACAAAGGTCCATCTAGTCAAAGCTATGGTTTTTCCAGTAGTCATGTATGGATGTGAGAGTTGGACTGTAAAGAAAGCTGAGTGCTGAAGAACTGATGCTTTTAAACTGTGGTGTTGAGATTCTTGAGAGTCCCTTGGACTGCAAAGAGAGCAAACCAGTCAATCCTAAAGGAAATCATTCCTGAATATTCATCTGAAGGACTGATGCTGAAGCTGAAACTTCAATACTTAGGCCACCTGATTCGAAGAACTGACTCATTGGAAAAGACCCTGATGCTGGGAAAGATTGAAGGCAGGAGGAGAAGAGGACGATGGAGGATGAGATGATTGGATGGCATCACCGATTCGATGGACATGAATTTGGGTAAACTCTGGGAGTTGGTGATGGACAGGGAAGCCTGGCGTGCTGCAATCCATGGGGTTGCAAAGAGTCAGACACAACTGAGCGACAGAACCGAACTGAACTTAGCCTCTTTTTTTAAAAAACAATGAAATGTAGTTGGCCAGATTTGGCCTGCAGATCACAGTTTCATGTTTTGTTTTGCTTTGTTTTAATATTTATTTATTTATGTGGGGCTTCCCAGGTGGCCCTGGTGGTGAAGAATGAACCTGCCGATGCAGGAGACATAAGAGACATGAGTTCGATCCCTGGGTTGGGAAGATTCCCTGGAGGAGGAAATGGCAACCCACTCCAGTATTCTTGCCTGGAGAATCTAATGGACAGAAAAGCCTCACAGGCTACAGCGCATGGGGTTGCAAAGAGTCAGACACAATTGAAGTGACCGAGCACACATTTATTTATTTAATCAGCTTAGCTGCAGCATGCAGGATCTTTAGTTGCAGCATGTGGGATCCAGCTTCCCAACCAGGGATTGAACTTGGGCCCCCTTTACTGGGAGAGTGGAGTCCTAGCCACTGGACCACCAGGGAAGTCCCACTGAGCCTCTTCTGATTCAGTTTTTTTATCCCTATGTAACTGTATCATAGGCTTGTTTGTCAAAAGGAAATGGAGGAATTTAGACAGTGTCCAGAGCTTAGTTCATAACCTAATAAGTGTTAGCTTTTGTGAGTGGCAGAATGGAGTGGACCCCAGCACTGTTCCTTATCAGCCCAGTGACTTAGGTGAAACAGTTAATAACTCTCTGAGCCAAAGCTTGTTTATCTGTAAAATGCAGTGATGCCACCTATTTCAAGGGTGATTTTGGGGGCTAACAAGAATGTATACAAAAGGTGTGGTACTAACAGGGACTCAGCTATTATTATTCCTGTTATTATTCTGAGGAAGTTCACTTTTTGAGTGAGGGTCGCAGATAAACAGCAGCAGAACAATGGACTGATGGAGAAGTTAAGTGGACCATTATGTTGTGAGAACCCCAGACAGAATGGTTCCGGCTTTCTCACTGATGGTGGTGAGTTCCCCAGGGGCTTTGCTTGCCAAGCTATTAGTTTTCTAGCAGGGAAATAATACATGGAACTTGGCCACCGTAGGCTGGAGTCTCACTGTTTTCTGGGAATCACCTCATGTCAGGACTTGCAACCTGAGTGGCTGGTCCAGAACAAGGAGCTCTGCCAGGCCACAGACAAAGGCCCCTTTGGTCTCCAAGCTGGCCTTAGCCACTGCCTTGGCCAAATGTCCACTGAGGGGCTTTCAGGCGTCACCTGACTATTCCTACTTAGATCTTCAGATAGACTTGTGTTGTTTCTGAGCATTGTGTCCTATCCACAACTTTGTGAGGATGTAAGAAAAACTACATTTCACTACAAAAATGCATGGGCAGGTCGACTTAATATTAAAGAAATCTGTTAAGGTAATTTAGGATAATCTAAATTATCCTAAGAGAGGAGGCAGGCGATGTAAAACCATAGGAAGAGCTCTGGGTTGGGGGTCCACCAGCCAGCCTCCACCCTCTCTGGTGCGTTGGTCCAGGGATTGCTGGTTGCAGAGAAAAGAAACTCCTTCAGTTTAATTCAAACAAAAACAGTGAGCTTATTGTAAGCTCCTGGGAGCCCGCTGTTGGAAGTCTGGCCTGACCTCACAGGCAGTGGGAAGTCACCACCCTTCCCGGGCATCTGGAAAGCCTATTTCCACCGCATCTGAGACACTGGTTGAACTCTCCTCCACGGACGACCTTCCCTGCCAGGCCTCATTTCTATTCTCCCTTACATCTCTGTCCATGGCTTTGGCCAACCTGGGCCATGATTCCGGACTTGTCACTCTTGAATTTTCACAGCTCACTGACACAGTTGGGACCGATGATCACTTTGTTTTAATACCGAGGAGAGAAAAATTGATTGGCTTAATTTGGATCAGATGTTGGCTCCTGGTCAGATCATCTGTGATCAGAGCCTGTGGTCCTATAAGCTTGTGGGTAGCTCCTCCTGGAGCCGTGGACTGAGCAGGTGCTTTAGTCAGGGAATGGAGCAAAGCAATCATGGACATTTGAGACACTTGCTTTAACTTTCTGGGTCATATTGTCTTCAACTGCAAAATAATAATAATTATTATTATATTAGCCATTGCTATTGTTGTTTAGTCACTGAGTGGTATCCTGACTCTTTTGTGACCCCATGGACTGTAGCCTGCCAGGCTCCTCTGTTCATGGGACTTCCTAGGCCAGAATACTGGAGTGGGTTGCCATTTCCTTCTCCAGGGGATCTTCCCAGCCCAGGGATCGAACCTGCGTTTCCTGCATTGGCAGATGGATTCTTTACCACTGAGCCACCAGGGAAGCCCTGTATTAGCCACTGAGTATCAGATTAAATCATTTAACCTATGGAACCCAGCTGACCTCCCCTCTTCCCTTCCGACTCCTATACCCTTTCAGTCATCTGTGGCCACAGAACAATAATCCAAACCCTTATCTCATAGGATAAAGGAAGGCCATTCTTCAAGAAAGTTCCCTCCTCTAGGGTATTTCTGGGGCCCCTGAGGAATGTGTGAATGTTCCACAAGTCAACCCAGATGGTGCCTTGTCATCCCTGCCAACCTCCTCGCTCATTCATTATTGCTTCCCTTGGCCCCACTGGCATCTCTAGCATCCTGCTTTCTAGGCTGTTGATACTTAACCCTTGACTATCCACACCCCTAACATGGATCTGAGCTCCTTCCTTCAGTCCCCAAAGCTCAGCTAGGAGAGGATAGAAATGGTATAACTGCCCTTTTCAGTTTTACTGAGTTACAATTGACAAATAAAAATTGTATATCTTCAACATTCAGAAAACTAAGTTCATGGCATTCGGTCCCATCACTTCATGGCAAATAGAGACAGTGGAAACAGGGGAAACAGTGGAAACAGTGGCTGACTTTATTTTTCTGGGCTCCAAAATCACTGCAGATGGTGATTGCAGCCATGAAATTAAAAGACGCTTACTCCTTGGAAGGAAACTTATGACCAACCTAGACAGCATATTAAAAGGCAGAGACATTACTTTGTCAACAAAGATCCATCTAGTCAAGGCTATGATTTTTCCAGTAGTCATGTATGGATGTGAGAGTTGGACTATAAGGAAGGCTGAGCACCAAAGATTTGATGCTTTTGAACTGTGGTGTTGGAGAAGATTCTTGAGAGTCCCTTGGGCTGCAAGGAGATCCAACCAGTTCATCCTAAAGGAGATCAGTCCTGGGTGTTCATTTGAGGGACTGATGTTGAAGCTGAAACTCCAATACTTTGGCCATCTCATATGAAGAGCTGATTCATTTGAAAAGACCCTGATGGTGGGAAAGATTGAGGGCATGAGGAGAAGGGGATGACAGAGGATGAGATGGTTGGATGGCATCACTGACTCAATGGACATGAGTTTGGGTAAACTCCAGGAGTTGGTGATGGACAGGGAGGCCTGGCATGCTGTGGTTCATGGGGTTGCAAAGAGTCAGACACGACTGAGTGACTGAATTGGACTGAACTGAAGTTGTACAATGTGATTTAAAAAAACAAAAAAAAGGAAATGGCATGACTTTACTGAATGTCTGGGGACAACAGAGTTTAACAACAAGACTAAGCTCAGCCTTGCCACTGGGCCTTCAAAAGACTAGAGGACCCGAAAGATACTCAAGAACATGTCTGCTGAGGCATTCAGGCCACTCTCAGAGAGAAGAAAAGTGTCATCCCTTCCAGTACAAAGGCCACCTTCTCTTCCCCAGGATTCAGCTCAGTTGCAGGAAGCCTGACAGTGGGAACCTCTGATCCCTTTGGGGGAGATGCCCATCCTCACCTGTCAGGTTGCCATTTGACTCACTCACAATCGCTGAAGACCTTTCTGGGTTCATCAAGTCTGCTTCCTTAGCTTAAATAGTCCCGCCGGGGCAGTTCAACAGCCTCAGCCCTAAGTATTGGGGGCCAAGCCTGCACCTCCCTCCTCGTGGGGGTAGGTCTTGGCACTGGATTACTTGTGAGCTCATTTTTGGTCAAAACAACAAACTCATCTCCCAAGAGTATACAATGATATTTTTCAGGCATTGGACACTGAAGTTCCAAGTTTTATATAAAAGAATTTTTTTATTTTAGGATTCATCTGGAGAGTCTCCAATTGACATTTGTAAATGGTATACATTCAGATGGGAACTGGCTTTACCAGTAGGACCAAAATGACTCAGTGATGTGGCCTCTCCTTAAACAAAGGGAATGTCTGTTCCAAAGACAAATTTATTTATTTTTTCCTCTCATAAACTGCAGAGACTGGCTGAAATTCCCCAAATGGCCGCTTTCCAGCCTCAAATATTTAAAGCCCCAGTCTCTTCCAGGTGCCTTTTTCTAATAAATTATCTCCTTTGATCCTCCCAACAACTTTAGGAGGGAAAGGAAGGTTTCCTGTGTTTTACAAATAAGAAACTGAGGCTCAGAACTGGGCGATAATTAGCCTACGGGTGGCAACTGGCAGGGTGGGATTTGAATCCATCTTGGACCTTTGTCTTATAGCACTCTCATCCCATGACCCTTTCTGGTTCCGAGGGACCACAGTTCCGAGGTCCTAATGATACTCCGAGCCTGGCCTGTGGGAAGGCAGTTGTGACTCCCAAGACTTGACCCCGAAGGACAGTGGGAGCTGCCTGATTTGCAGGATTCAGTGCAAAATGGAAACACGAGCCCTTATTCAGAAGTTATTAAGCATATAAAACTGAGACAGCTGCGTGTGAAAGCAGGCATAGGTCCTTCTGAGTCCTAGGCTCTGTGTGGGTGGTAGACCCATGAACTGGCTGCCTGGACAAGTCACCTTGCTCCTGGGAGAAGCCTGGGCCGTGGGGGTGACCTGGTGCTGGAGGAAACCAGGCTGTTTTCCAGCAAGCCTGCTCTCCCTGCTCTCTTGTAAGGAGGCATGATCGTCAAGGAAGTTAAGAGACCCAAGGATTGTGTGTAAGAGATAATTTTTGTAGTTTAACTGCTTTTATTCCTCCCCTATTGCTGTTGTTTTGAAAATCTGTGTGGCTTTTGAAGAAGTTGCTTGAACTGATTTGAGCCTTATTAAGATATGAAAAAATGGCAGGCCAAGGGGGCCTGGTGATGAAAGTGGAGCTTTCATTTGGCGCTGCAGGCGACAGGAGCGGAGGAGCCTGGTGCTGTGTGCTTAACAGAGGCAGGGGGGCGGTGTGGGACAGAGCTGACGTGGAGGGGGGGCGGCCCCAGAGCTGTGAGGGACAGTGCTCCCGCTCCAGACAGCAGAACGACAATCAGAATATAAAAGCCCAGGTGAAAAGTGAGAAGGAAATAGAGCAAAACAAACCCTCAACTCGACTACAGCTGAAACCGGCGGAAGTTGAGAGAGGAAATGGCTAATGGGTATTGCAAGTCGATAACAGCCTCTGAGGGCTTCCCTGGTAGCTCAAGCTGGTAAAGAATCTGCCTGCAATGCAGGAGACCCCAGTTCGTTTCCTGGGTCGGGAAGATCCCCTGGAGAAGGGATAGGCTACCCACTCCAGTATTCTTGGGCTTCCCTTGGTGGCTCAGATGGTAAGGAATCCTCCCACAATGTGGGAGACCTGGTTTCAATCCCTGGGTTGGGAAGATCTCCTGGAGAAGGGTCATGGCAACCCAGTCCAGTATTCTTGCCTGGAGAATCCCCATGGACAGAGGAGCCTGGCAGGTTGCAGTCCATGGGGTTGCAAAGAGTCAGACATGCCTGAGCGACTACGCAAAGCACAGCAGCCTCTGATGGTAGATGAAACCCCACAGTTGTTTTCCCCAAGAACAGAGGCAATTGGGCACTTGGCTGGGTCTCCCCAGGGGGAAGGGTTTATTTCAAGCTTCGAAAGCCTAATTCTTTGTGACTCTGTGACTTTGTTACTCTAACCAGGGTCACTGAGCATCCTGTGTGTAGTCTGGGGTCCGGCCTTGGGGATTCAGTGGCTTACAGTCAGGTGTGGTCCCTGCCCTCCTAGAATTCTCAGTCTGGAAGTGGAGGCAGAAGAATGAACAGGCAGGTGGACAGGCAGGGAGAGTGTTGGGGGGAGCACAGTGGAGGAAGGCCTCACCTTAAAAAGGGCTCCCCCCGAGAAAGCCACATTCATGCAGAAATCTGAAGGATGAGTAGGATTTATCCAAGTGTTGGGAATGATGAGGGTGACAAGGGGATTCAGGTTAAAGGAGACCATGTGCAAAGGCCAGGAAGTAAGAAGGAGGCTGCTGCATTTGAGAGATGAACACTGACTGCTAGGAGAGACCTTTCCATCAACATATGTTCGTTGAGTGCCTACTACCTGCTCAGTGCTGGAGAACCACACCACATACTCGACTAAGCCATTCTCCATCACTTGCTTTTCCCATTGTGGACTCTTTCCTGTTTATCTGTTTTCCTGCCTCTTTCCATCTCATACATGGATTGGCTCTCTCCCTTTGATTTATTCCATGTAATAATATTAGCAGAATGTAGATTCAGCTGTTGTTTCAAAGATCAAAATAATATTGACTTAAGAGAGAAAGATGGAAGTTAATCTCATTTCATGAGATTGCCCAAGATTAAGCCGTTGGTTGTTGAGATGGTTCCACAGATGTGAGGACCCAGAATCTTATCTCGTTCTTTCACCATCCCTGAAGCATTATTCTTTTTTTTTTTTTTTTTGAAGCATTATTCTTAAGTGCATGCTCCAAAGTGACTCTCCACCATGTCAACTTTCCATGAGGCAAGATAGAAAGAAACAGAGGAACACACTCTCCTTTCTTTAAAGGTCATGGCATGGAAATTGTACCCATCCTTTCTGCTCACATCCCATTGGCCAGAGCTTGGTTCAGTGACCACACTTAGTTACAGGGAAGCCTGAGAAATGTGGTCCAACTGGCGCCCATGCTCAGTGAAAGCTCAGAAGTAAATGGATATTCAGACAACTAGCAACCTCCATTATACTCTATTTCTGGTTTGCGATCTTGGAGATTTGTCTTGACAGACAATATCATAGTCATGGCTCTCCTATTTGGTTCAGCCCTGGGCTCTCCATCCCTCAAGTAGACAGTAGAAAGTCAGGGAACATCAATGCTGAAAAGCAAAATATCATCTTGCACTCAGCTAAACCTCACAAAAAACAAGTCAAGGGGAAAAACATTTATGGGATGTTTTAAGTCAAAAAAATTCCTCTTCTAACGACAAGGAAAGGTCTACTCACTTTATTTAAAAGAGCTTTGTTGGTTAGATTTAATGCTGGGTTAGTCCTCTTTTGGGCCTTAAAAGCTCTCCATTGAGAAGAGATGATGAAGCCACAGACTTGCCCATAAGCCCTTAATCAAGGCTCAGACTGAATTCCTCAGATTGTTCCATCGAAGGGCAAGGAAGGAAAAAGCGAGGGGTTTACGAGGAGAACTGGCAGGTGGTGAATGCGTCTCCCAGAAGAAGGCTTTGGAAGCATGAGAGGTGGGCCATGCCTGAGCGAAGGGCTTCAACCTGACAGATGATCCAGATAATCCAATAAAACACTTCCTGTTTTTGTAACTAATCCAACTGTCATACTCCATTTCCAGGAGCTCAAATCATTGAAAAGTGACTGTGAGCCTTAAAGTTCACTTTCTGGTTTGTGCAGGATTAAAATTTCGTCTCAGTCCTATCTCCAAGCTGTCTACTTACATTTTAGATAACAAAAGACTCTTCACCAGCTGAGCCACCAGGAAAGCCCCAATAAAAGACTAAGTAAGAAGAAACTAAGACAGGAGCAAGATCATTTCAAACACTCCAGATCTCAGTGCTTGTAATTTTGGGTTTAGCTTCTGTTTTGTATTATACATATCTCACAATTCCCCACCTTCCTAGTCATACTGGATAACGTGAAAGTGATTTGTGAATGTGTCTACCACCTCTTATACCAGGTTGAGAGGTTTTGAGGAACAAGTGTCCATCCTAGTGTGTGCAGCCTTCCCAGTATCTGGGTTAGTGTCTGATACATGGTAAATATTGAATTGGTGTTTGTTGAATTGCTGAGTTTATTCAGATAAACCAGGGTTGACTGTGGCTCTTTTTAGTTAATCCACTTTGCCACTGATGGCAGCATAAGTTATCAGAATGCCATATTTCTATCATATTTGCCTGTTTTCTAGCTGTGAACCAACTTCCTCCTCCTTCCACTTTCTAAGAGTCCATTGCAGTCTTTAAAAACAGGAAGGTGCGCTTATCAGAGGCTGAAACAATCTATGCATCATAAAAATTAATGATATGGGAAAATTATTTGTTAATTTCTTCACACTTGATCTTAGCCAAAAGGCCGAGAAGCGATGTTTGTTTATTTCTCATCACCTAAACATATACTTGGGCTTCCCTGGCGGCTCAGTGGTAAAGAATCTGCCTGCCAATGCGGGAGACCTGGGTTCGATCCCTGGATCCGGAAGATCCCCTGGAGAAGGAAATGCAACCCACTCTAGTATTCTTGCCTGGGAAATCCTATGGACAGATTTCCTATGGACAGAGGAGCCTGCTGGGCTACAGTCCATGGGGTCCCAAAGAGTCAGACACAGCCGAGCAGCTAAACAACAAACATACACTTACCTTAAGACCCAGCAGTCACACACTTGGAAATTTATCCCAGAGAAATAAAGACTTGTGTTCAGACAAAAACCTGTACATGATTGTTCATAGCATCTTTATTTGTAATAGTCTAAAAGTAGGAACAATCCAAATGTCCTCCAGTGGGTAAATGGTTAGACACCCACATACAACCACACAATGTCATACTTCCCAACCATAAAGAGGAATAAACTTTGGAGATTTACAGTATATTGGTTAGCTAGAGTTTCTGTAACAAGTATCATACCACTGAGTGGTTCAGACAAGAGAAATTTCTTGTCTTACACCTCTGGAGGCTAGAAGTCCAAGGTGTCAGAAGGGCCATGCTCACTCTGCAGGTGCTGGGGGAGCAACGTTCCCGGCTTCTCTCCTAGCTTTGGGCAGTTTCCTGGCTTGTGACAGCATACCTCCAACCCTGACATGGTGTTGGCCTGGTGTTCATGTCTGTGTCTACATTTCTCCTTTTTACAAGGACAGCTAACCTCGGGTTAGAGATCCATACTAGCCTAGTATGACCTCATCCTAACTAATTAAATCTGCAGTCACCCTGTTTCCAAATCAAGTCCAATTTGGAGTTAGTAGGAGTTAGTAGGAGTAGTAGGAGTTAGAACTCCAACATTGAGTGAGTTTGAGTAGGACAGAGTTTAATTCATAACATGCAGCAACATAAATAAGGGCATTATGCTAAGGGAAAAAAAGAAATTGCTCAGTCGTGGCCAACTCTTTGCAACTCCATGGACTGTAGCCTGTCAGGGTCCTCTGTGCACGGAATTCTCCAGGCAAGCATACTGGAGTGGGTTGCTATTCCCTTCTCCCGGGCTCTTCCTGACTCAGGGATCAAACCCAGGTCTCCTGCATTGCAGGCTGGTTCTTTACCATTGGAGCTACAAGAGAAGCCCCTAGTGAAAAAAGCCAATCTCAAAAGATTTCACACTGTATGATTCCATACATGTAACATGCATAAAATGACAAACCATAGAGATGGAGGACAGATGGGTGGTTGCCAGGAGACAGGGACAGAGGTGGGTGGGGGTGAGTCTATAAAGGATGGTGATGAAATAATCTGGATCCTATTTGGTGGTGGTTACATGACTCTGTGGGCTTCCCTGTGGCTCAGTCAGTAAAGAATCCGCCTGCAATGCAGGAGACCTGGGTTCAATCCCTGAGTTGGGAAGATCTCCTGGAGGAGGGCATGGCAACTCACTCCAGTATTCTTGCCTGGATAATCCCCATGGACAGAGGAGCCTGGCTGGCTACAGTCCACAGGGTTGCAAAGAGTCAGACATGACTGAGCAATTAAGCACAGCACAGCTTATGATTCTACATGAGGAATCAAGCTGCACTGGACTACACCTCCTTCTCCCAAGACACAAGGATGCATGTAAAAACTGATAAAAATCGCACAAGGTCAGTAGTCTAGTTAACAGTATTGTATCAGAATCAATTTATTAGTTATTGTATTAGTTACACAAGATATCACTACTGGCGGAAGCTAGGTGAAGGGTTCATGGGACTATTCTATGTACTAACAACTTCCTGGGAGTCTGCAATCATTTCAAAATAAAAAGATACAAAAAGGTAAAAATATTGCTATGTTGGTAGATTGGGGGTGAGAGCATGAGAGAGTGGCATGGATTGCACTAAAAAGTTTCTCCTTTATGTAAAAGTCCCACATCTTCTTTATCCATTTATCTGTCCATGGACATATAGGCTACTTCCATGTCCTGGCTATTGTAAATAGTGATGCAATGAACATTGAGGGTACATGTGTCTTTCAGAGTTGTAGTTTTTTTAGGGTAAATGCCCAGGAGTGGGGTTGCTGGGTCATATAGTAGATTCATTCCTGGGTTTTTAAGGGCTCTCCATACTGTTCTTCATAATGGCTGTATCAGCTTACGTTTCCACCAACAATATAGGAACATTCCCTTTTCTCCACATCCCCTCCAGCATTTGTTATTTGTAGATTTTTTGATGATGGCATTCTGACTGGTGTGAGGTGATACCCCATCCAAAAAATAAATAAATAAATAAATTGAAATATCTTGCTGCTCCTACAGAAAAATAAGTTTCTCCCCATATGCTCCTAAAAAGGCTCTTTGCCTCCTAAATTCCATAACATTTGCAGTCACACCACTTTCCTTCTCTAGAACAAAATGAGGAGCTCTGTTAGGTGAGATGTGTAGCCAAGGGCAGAGGCCAGACCACAACTATGTATTTATCTCCCTGTAGACTTCAGCTGAGCATTGAAGATTTGATGCTGTTGAACTGTGGTATTGGAGCAGACTCTTGAGAGCCCCTTGGACTGCAAGGAGATCAAACCAGTCAATCCTAAAGGAAATCAATCCTGAATATTCATTGGAAGGACTGATACCGAAGCTGAAGCTCCAATACTTTGGCCACCTGATGTGAACAGCCAACTCAGAAAAGACCCTGATTCTGGGCAAGACTGAAGGCAAGAGAAGGGGATGACAGAGGATGAGACGGTTGGATGGCATCACTGACTCAATGGATGCCGGGAGATGGTGAAGGACAGGGAATCTTGGCGTTCTGCAGTCCAGGGGGTCACAAAGAGTCAACACAACTGTGCGATTGAACAACAGTAACATCAAGACTTCTATCTGGGCTTTCCTGGTGGCTCAGCAGTAAAGAACCCACCTGCCAATATAGGAGACTTGGGTTCCATCCATGGATCAGAAAGAACCCCTAGAGGAGGAAATGGCAACCCACTTCAGTATTCTCGACTGGGAAATCCCATAGACAGAAGAGCCTGGTGGTCTACAGTCCATGGGGTCCCAAAAGAGTTGGACATGACTTAGTGACTAAACAACCATAGAACTTCTACCTAGGAGTTGATTTTCTAGATTTTCAGAAAGGTCCAATGTTGGGACCTCAGCTTTTTTTTTTTTTTTCAGTTTTTAAATTTTTATTTATTTATTTTTTTGGGGGGGACCTCAGCTTCTTATATCAATGACTAGCACCACCTGGGAAGCCCTGAGTGTGTGTGTGTGTTATTTGCTCAGTCGTGTCTGACTCTTTGCAATGCCAGGAATTGTAGCCTGCCAGGCTCCTCTGTCCATGGAATTCTCTAGGCAAGAATACTGGAGTGGGTTGTCATGCCCTCCTCTAGGGGATCTTCCCGACCCAGGGATCAAACCCATGTCTCCTGTGGCTCCTGATTTGCAGGTGGATTCTTTACCACCTGGGAAACCCATCTTCCACATACAAACTAAAAATATTACCTCTTAATTCTCAGAAGTGTCACAGACCTCCTGAGATCATACCAAGCACATTCCATGCCTGCTCGGGAAATCGGCTCCCTGATCCTGTTCATCCTGGCTGTATCTCTGAGAGCTAAAGAAATCTTTGTCTCTTGATCCAAAAGAACTGGAGCTTTGTTTTCAAGAGTCCACATCAACATTTTTTTTTCATTATTTTTATTAGTTGGAGGCTAATTACTTTACAATATTGTAGTGGTTTTTTACAGAAGATCCCTGGGGCAGGTGTGTGAATGAACCAGCTTGTCAGGCTGGTGGGGGCTAAATGTGTTGGACCTTTTCCAAAGTCTGGGTCTGAGACATCACATTGGGGCTTGAAATTGGTGGTGGCGAGAGCATTTACATGGTGGAAGTCGGCAAACATGACAACTTGGGGCTCTGTGTTTGTTTCTCCAGAAAATCAGTCTTCCCACCTATGCAGATCCATTGCAAATGATATTTCAGGTAGTATATTACAATATCTACCAATGCCCAAAATGGATGAGAGGATCTGGCCACCGACATAAAATAGTAATTGTGATCGTACTTGAGGAATCTGCTCTAGAGCTTACCAGCTGTGTTCCCACGGGCAGTTTACTTACCGTCTCCAGGTCTTTGTATCTTCCTCTATAAAAATGAGGGTATTGACAGAATCTACCTCCTACCTTTAAAGTACTTCTTCTGTCACCTTTTCTTATTGTTCTTTTGGTTGCTACTTTTTTTTTTTTACACTTTTGGGTGTGTCAAGTGGCATGTGGGATCTTAGTTCCCCAACCCGGGATGCAATGCATGTCCCCTGCAATGAAAGCACAGAGTCTTAATCGCTGGACCACCAAGGAAGTCCCGGTTGCTACTATTTATATTATGACTTCCTGGTATCTATAAGAAGGTAGCTTTTAAGCAGTGGACCAGCCCACTCTTCTGAGCAATAATCAGTGTAACATTGAGAGGACAGACTCTGGAAGCTTCTACCTGAGTTTGAATGCTCACTCTACTACGTATTAGTTATATAACCTTAGGCAAGTTACTTAACCTCTCTGTGTCCCAATTTCCCCATTTGTAGGGTGGAAGTTATCATAATATCTACATTTTAGAGTCATCCCCAAAATTAAATGTCAATGTGTATAAAACACATAAAGCAGTGCCTGACTCATGGGAAGTGCTATTAGGAGTTTGTTGTAATTATTCTGAAAGTGATTGTACTGGGTTGATTAGCATCCTCCAAGAATTCATAACCTTCCCAGAAGCTCAGAAAGTGATCTTATTTGGGAATAAGGTTGTTGTAGATATAATTAGGTGAGATGACATCCTGGAGTGGTGTGGCTCCCTCATCCACTGTGAGTGGTGAGACAAGGTGAGGCACAGAGCCAGACACACACGGAGGGAAAGGATGTGAAGATACAGGGAGAGAACGCCGTGTGATGACAGACGCAGAGATGGCACTGGCGCAGCTGCAGGCCAAGAATGCTAGCGAGGCTCCAACACCCAGGAGCCGGGAAGGAAGGCAAGGAAAGAGTATCCCCTGAAGGCTTCAAAGAGCAAATGACCTTGTCAACACCATGATTTTTTGGACTCGTGGCCTTCAGAACTAGGATAGTACATTTTGTTGTTTTAAGTCAACCAGTTTAGGATAATTTGTTACAGCAACTGCCGGAAACTAATACAGTGATCCTGTTGGAGAGATTGAACTGATCCCTTTGCATCAGAAAAGGAGCAAGGAGGAAATAGATGGTCCACTCCAAGGGGAGGGGGGATGAAGAAAGGTTGATGAAGGTGCCACTGATGACAGTTGCCACTGGGGGCAAGGAAACCAATAGGGATGGGGCAGCACCCAGGGGTGGCCACAGCTGGAAGCCATGCCTACTTCCAGGCCTGCAGGGGCTGAGGGAGAAGCTGTAGCTGGGCTCTTGAGAGGGTCGTGTGACAGGACTGCCTGGTCCAGACCAGGGCCGGCAGAAACGAAACCCATCAGCTAATAATCCGCAGCCTGGGCGCAGGGAGGGAGCTGGGGGCATAAATACCAGCAGTGTCCTCTCTTCCCTGTCCTCTCCTCCAAGCTCCTACCTCCTTTGGCCAAACCCAAGTGGAAGCCGAGGAAAGCAGAGCCCACCCCCTGGGCATAGAACAGAGTGGGGAAGGACAGAGACAGTCTGGAGGGCAAACAGAACCTATAAAGTAGAGCTTTGGTCTCATGGTTGGAGTCGGGACTTGAACCAGGGTCTTGGGACCCAGATCGCACATTCTTTTGGGTCTTAAAGCCAAGTGCCCCTGGCCCATCTCAGTGAGTTACCCAGATTCCTGCATTTCCCCTCCTCTGCTGTTCCCTGGCCCCATCCCCCAGGGGTCCCGGGAAGACGGGGGTCTGCACAGGTGCCTGCTCTGGCCTCTGGCTCCCTCTTCTCACCCTCTCTCTGCCTCTGCCTGCGGAGGGCTGCTCTCAGTGTGCAGTGTTTGACTGTGCTCCCTGGCTCTGCCCACCAGGTGGGGCAGACAGGGGCCCCTGGGGCTGGGGGCTTTTCTTTGGCCTCCCTTGTTTGGTTCATTCCGAAGCCGTAAGAGAGCCGTGGAGAGAAAGAGCTGAGAAAATCAGGGGCCGAGAGTCTGTTGTGAAAGGAGTCTATGGAGACAATGCAGAGAGTGCTTAGCGCGGCCTCAATGCGGGGCTTACGGCTCTGAGCTCTCCCGGAGGCCTTTGTGCGCGTCTCTATTGACTGCTCCTAAGCCCTCAACGGGCCCCCATTATACTCAGAAGAAACCCGAACCCCCCACCCAGGCCCATGGGGCTTGGGCTGCATCTTGTACCATTCGCCTCCCTCTCCTCCGTACTCGCCTTCATGTAGCACCTCGCATACCAAGCTGGTTCCACTTCCAGACCTTTCCACCAGCTGCATCTGCTGCTGGGGATGCTCCTTCCTCTCTCCGGTACGGCTCCTGCTCCTGCCTCAAGTCTCACAGGAAATGTCATCTCCTTAGAAAGGCCTTTCTAGGCTTAAACTAGGCCAGATTTCCCCACCCACCTCCCACCACCACCACCACCAAATTTCTCTCTTGGACCTCTGCACTGATTTCTCTCCCACTAGGCTAGGCGTGGAGTGGGTCAGCCTTGTTCACCTCTCTGCCCACAGAACCCGGCAGAACCCAGTGAAGAGCAGGCTGGGAGGTGTATTCATCAGATCACTAAGTGGACATTTTTTTCCTACGCCTTTACCATTTAGATTTGACCTCTATTTGGATTTCTGCTTTTACATACGAACAACATACAAAAGCATCTCTGAATATATAACTTGGGGGCTGTACACTCTGTCTTCTGTCAGCAGAGGTTCTGGTTTTTCCTCTGTGGTTTCCTTTATACAGACTCTCTTTGACTACAACAGGGTTTCCATCCTGATAAACCCATCATAGGCTAAAAATATTAAGTCATAAATGCATTTAATACAGTACACCTGATCTACGGAACATCAGAGCTTAGCCTCACCTGCCTTAAATGTACTCAGTGAACACTTACATGAGCCTACAGTTGAGCAAAATCATCTAACACAGAGCTTATTTTATAACAAAGTGTTGACTAGCTATGTAATTTATAAAACTATACTGAAAGTGAGAACCAGCATGGTTATCTGGGTGCAGACTGGCTGAAGGTGGATCAGGTGCTTATCTTTGTGATCTCATGGCTGAGTGGGAGCTGTGGCTTCTGTCTAGTAGCAGAAGAGAGTAAAGGTCAAAATTCAAAATTTGAAGTACGGTTTATGTGTACACTTTCACATCTTCGTAAGATCAAACAAAAAAAAAAAATCATAAGTCCAACCATTATACGCCGGTACCCTCTATAGTGGATTTCCCTCACGGCTCAGCAGTAAAGAATTCACTTGCAATGCAGGAGACGCAGGTTTGATCCCTGGGTTGGGAAGATCCCCTGGAGGAGGGCATGGCATGAATACAAGAATATGTGGAATATTCTGGTATTCTTGCCTGGAGAATCCCATGGACAGAGGAGCCTGGTGGGCTGCAATCCATGGGGTCACAAAGTCAGACATGACTTATTGACTAAACCACAACAACAGAGAGACTAAAGCTCTTGAAGTGACTCATTTCCACCCATGATACACCTTTCCTTTCTTCTTTATTTCTTTCTTTGTCTCTCTCTCCTCTCTCTACCTCTTTGATTTCTTCTTCTGAAGACTCAACACTTCCATTAAGGACTTGTATGATCTATTACTTAGCCCCCAGGCATTTCAGAATCAACTCAAGTGCTTTGGCAAAAACCTAAAAAAGCCAGGTTATGGTCCATCTTGAAGTTTAGCAACACATAAAAGAGAAATACTCCTGTCCTCGGTGAAGTGCAGCTATTGTAATCTTGGGTAAAAGAAACAATTGCTGCTGTTCATACAGGCCCAGTTGTTTATATGCAATTCATTCAGTGTGGTGTTTAGCATACAAGACTCCTCCAAACCTCCTAGCTCAGGATCCATTTAGTTTTACAAAATAAGCCAAAGCCTTTTTTTTTTTTTAAGCCAAAGCCTTTTTTTTTTTTAAAATGTCCATAAGTGCCTTTTCTTATTCTTGGATAAAAACAATAGACCATGAAATATCTCTATTGAAAAATGATATGACCAAGCCTTCCCTGAGAATTCAGGGGTTAAAATGTGGTTTGAGGCTTAAAGCCCCATTAAGGTACTATTGGATTATGGTGAAATCCTTCTGAATGTGAACTTTACTGCATTTTGACTTAGAAATGTGATCCAGCTCTAGCTCTTCAACATACAGATGCCAAATACTGCTTTTAGAATGCATTAGCACTGATGAAGGCAGCAGCTTGAAAATATGGTTCTTTCAGTCTCTACTTTCAATGACTTGGAAAGAGAATCATTTCCCCACTTGGCATTGGGAGAAAATGGTAACCTAATTATCAACTTGGGAGTGTTATGAAATTAATATATGACACAGGTAAATTACATATGAATTTTCTTAGGACCCCACTATCTTGATTTCAAAATATACATCCTAAGGTTCTGACCTAGCAGGAACTCGGTGTTCTTAAGTATTCACATTTTACAGATGTGCAAACCAGGGTCCATGAGGCAAGTGACTTGACCAAGATCACCCACTGGGAATGTCCTGCTCAAACTGATGAAACTGGAGTTCAGTGAATGTGATGTTTAATACTCTCCAGAAGGAAAGTTTTAATCCAGATTTTCTCCCCCCCCAGCAGTGAAAGATTGTATTATGGTGAGATAGGAGAGATGTAAGCTCTGGAGTTGCAATCGTTGGTTTAAGGTTCAGCTCTTCCATTTAAGTGTGTGTAGATGTATGCTCAGTTGCAGGCGACTTTTTGCAACCCCATGGACTGTAGCCCATCAGGCTTCTTTGTCCAGGGAATTTTTCCAGGCAAGGCTACTGGAGTGGGTTGCCATTTCCTACTCCAGGGGATCTTCCCAACCCAGGGATCAATTTTGTGTCTCCTACAAGTATACTGGATTGCAGGCGGATTCTTTACCTCTTTCATTCAACAGACCTAGTTAATTAGGAAAACCCCTAATCTTTCTAAACTTTAATTTTCTCACCTGTAAAGTGGAAATGATGGGAATGACAACAGAAGCTGCTTCATGGGTAGTGGTGATGATTCAGTGAAACAGAGTAGTTAAGCTTAGCTTCATGCATGGTAGGGCACATGATGAATTTGCGGAATCACTGATAGTGTGCTTCTCAGCCATCAGTTCAGTTCAGTTCATTTCAGTCGCTCAGTCATGTCTGCCTCTTTTGCGACCCCAGAGACTGCAGCATGCCAGACCTCCCTGTCCATCACCAACTCCCGGAGTTAATCCAAACTCATGCCCATTGAGTCGGTGATGTCATCCAACCATCTCATCCTCTGTGTCCCCTTCTCCTCCTTCCTTCAATCTTCCCCAGCATCAGGGTCTTTTCAAATGAGTCAGCTCTTTGCATCAGGTGGCCAAAGGATTGGAGTTTCAGCTTCAACATCAGTCTTTCCAATGAATATTCAGGACTGATCTCCTTTAGGATGGACTGGTTGGATCTCCTTGCAGTCCAAGGGACTCTCAAGAGTCTTCTCCAACACCACAGTTCAACAGCATCAATTCTTCGGTGCTCAGCTTTCTTTATAGTCCAACTCTCACATCCATACATGACTACTGGAAAAACCATAGCCTTGACTAGACAGACCTTTGTGGACAAGGTAATGTCTCTGCTTTTTAATATGCTGTCTAGGTTGGTCATAAGTTTCCTTCCAAGGAGTAAGCGTCTTTTAATTTCATGGCTTCAGTCACCATCTGCAGTGATTTTGGAGCCCCCCAAAATAAAGTCAGCCACTGTTTCCCCATCTATCTGCCATGAAGTGATGGGACTGGATGCCATGATTTTTGTTTTCTGAATGTTGAGCTTTAAGCCAACTTTTTCAATCTCCTCTTTCACTTTCATCAAGAGGCTTTTTAGTTCCTCTTCACTCTCTGCCATAAGGGTGGTGTCATCTGCATATCTGAGGTTATTGATATTTCTCCCAGCAATCTTGATTCCAGCTTGTGCTTCATCTAGCCCAGCGTTTCTCATGATGTACTCTGCATAGAAGTTAAATAAGCAGGGTGACAATATACAGCCTTGACGTACTCCTTTTCCTGTTTGGAACCAGTCTGTTGTTTCATGTCCAGTTCTAACTGTTGCTTCCTGACCTGCATACAGATTTCTCAAGAGGCAGGTCAGGTGGTCTGGTATTCGCATCTCTTTCAGAATTTTCCAGAGTTTATTGTCAGCCATATCTTAACTAATTAAGATTTCATAAATAGAGTCAGCAGTCTCAGAGAGAAATTAATGCCCTATCTTGTCATGTGTTGTCATTTGTCTCTGTGTTGAATTTTTAGAGGTTAAAAGAAGACATGTAAGTTGAAATCCTCCAAAAAGCAGCTCTCAACTGAGGCAAGATTGATGCTCATAATGGCCAGATGGGCATGTCATAAGAATTTTAAAAAATTGAATATAAATGCCTGGCACATAGAAAGCAACCAACAAAAGTCTGTTGAATTAAATCACATGAAACAAGAAGGCAGGGAGGTCTTGCCACCAGATTTAACAGAACCCAGAAAACAGACGTTCTGTTTAAACCTTCTAATTCCATGCAGCAGGGCTGGCAAATACCACTTTCATATTCCATGCCCAGAGCAGACATCACTAATCCATCCTAGCACTTTTATTCCCCAACCTGATATTCATTTCTGTTTGTGACTCTCCTACAAGGTGATGGGCCCTTGGAGAGTGCTGACTAAGTTCAGTCTCTTCTCTATCTCCCACAAATCTCACAGAATAGATGCTTAACACTTGCAGAATGGATGAATTCAGGAGGGGTTTAAGAGATTGGCCAAGGCCACACAGGAAGTTTGGCACTAATTGAGTTTGACAGCAATTGAGAAATAGATACAAGAATAGGCAAATGGAGACGAAAACACCATCTTTATTCTCTTCATAGGGAGGTGGGAAGATGTGATTTGGGTCCCATGGCAAGCTGGCAACAGGGAGCTATCAAGTAGTGAAAACTAGATAGAGTCAGACTTACCCTCGCAGACACAGGCAATCCTGAAGTGTGGTCTACTTAAGGGTCCCCCAGGATCAGAGGCTAGTAGTTAAACTCAGGGAGTGGAAGGACAGAGTTAAAGGAGGTGGACCCCAAACAGGTTGGGAAGTGGTGGAGCCAGGCATGCTCTGTCCTTCTCCCCCTCTTCCAACAGTTAGGTAACTCTTCCTCCCATGGAGCAGAAAAGATGGGGAAGGAGGCTGGAAATGGTACCCGATGCTGAGGGGTTTCCCTCCAAACACAAGGAGGATGTCAATGTTCCCCTAATAGGCCCTGGAAAATAAATCAAATACTACCTGAAGGATTTAGCATGTTACTGGGGGCACAGTAGCTGGCTCCACGTGTTAGCTCCTTGCTCACACCTTACTAACCGGGAATTCTTATAAAAGGATTCCAAATGCAAGCTACTACTTGGAAGGAAATTAAGAGCTTCCACTATTGCTGGGGCCTACTCAATGTCTCATCTTTATTTTTCCCTCCACCTCATCGTCTACAAAACAAAGTAAAGCACATTTTTATGGCGCTGGACTCCCGTGAGACTGAGGATGCAGTAGCCTGTGGAGCAGATATTGACCTGAGTTGCACAGGCGCAGCGCCATCAATGCTGACCGTGCAGTCTGCTCTGCATCTTGCAGGGCTGGCTCAGCCCTGAGCTGCTGGCTGCAGGGGTCACTGGGCCGGATTGTCCCCCACTCCACAGTGCTGTCACAGCCATTATCTGCAGTGTGGGAAACTGTACAGCAGAAAGAAGCCACACTGGGTCAAAGAGGGACATGGCTTCTTTTCCAGCTGGGTCTTTGGGAAGAGCCTCTTCTGGGCTTCCTTTCTTTGGTGCATCATGTTCTTCACTGGCTCCTGCAAGCCGCCCACCTGTTTTTGAGTCTTGGAAATAGCAGGGGAGGTGATGCCCTGAGCTATAATATCTGCCTCTGGGGAGCCTGTTGCATGTGGGGTGCATATGCATGTGAGCTCAGAGGTTGCTGGCTGGCTGACTATCCATCTAACCTACCAAGGCCAACAGCATAGTAGGCAAGAACCACAGACAGCCCGGAGAGCAAGTAAAAATAATGTTGCATTTGCCATTTGCAATGAGTCTTGTGGTTCAAGTCTGTGGTGGACGAGCATCTCCAAGTTCCATGTTTGAGTGCTGAACCACTTTCAGAAGAGCTGTGGAGGGTAGATGAGCTCATGTTGCTTCATGGCAATCAAAGGTCATCTTGTTCCCAGCCTGGAAGTTCATTGATTGGTTTGTTTTATTTGCACCCCACACCTCAGGCATGTGGTTAGTTGGTAAGAGATGCAGGACTCTCATTCTGGGTCTCTTCCCCTTGCACTGGGATTAACCAAGCTGTTGGCTTCTCCATCATTTCATCTTCCCAGTCTTTTATAGAGAAACACACAAGGCTAGATCCTGATGTGCTGGAAGCATTGAGACTCATAATGATACCAAGTACTACTGAATTCTTCTCCTTGTTAAAGCTGACAGGTTCTTACCATCAACTATGATTGCATATGTAATTAAAACTCACAGCAGTTCCTTTGTTGCTGTCTGTTTTTTTCATTTTGCCTTTCTGTTCCCCAGGTCACCCATGAAGTTTTTTTTTTAAGTGAAGAGGATTAAATTAAATCACTGACATCTGCCACTCAGTCTCACTCAGCATCCTTTTCTGTGTATTCCTCTGGATAGAACTTAAGACTCTTTGGTATCACTGGTTTTGACTTTCCTTTCAGGGTGGCAGGGAGGGGGCAGTAATAAGAGAGAAGTTAGAAAATTCAGCAAGTCCATCAAAAGTTTCACTTCCCACAAGTGGTGATAACTACTTTCATTTTTCACTTGGTATTTTTTAAAAAAAAGGTAATTATTAAGATAAAATATATTGATGACAAGACCATATTGCTTGACTAAAGTCAAGAAAAACTCTGAGGCTAGAATTATTTATTATTAAAGTGAAATTGAATTAATAATTATATTTTTACACCTTCCTCTCCTAAAGGACAATATCCTGACAAATCAAGTCTTGAATAGCCTTTAATTTCATAAATGAGGACACATGAATTCTATTTTTGAAGCAGTGCTATTGTTAGAATTTCAAAGGCTGACTCTTCAACATTAACAGATGTCATTCCAAGAGAAAAGAAAAGAAAATTGTTCATTTTTTTTAGCTGTGACAATGATTCGTATTATGTTAAATGTTCAACAGGCAATGGCTATTATAAATAAACTAATAGAAAATCTCTAGGAAATCTGGCAGTTATGATTTTGAAGCCTTATAATGCTTTCATTTTTTTTTTTGACCGAGGTATGTATTTTCTGTGATGTATTTTTTTTGTCACCATTAGAGTTTCCGTATGCATATATAGCTGCATTTGACAAAAAGTCACTGAACACCTTTTTCTTGGGTTCTCCAGCTTGTTACATGACACCTCATTAGCGTTTTTGCCAATCCAGCCCATTTCTCTAGCCATACCAGCATTCCAGTGTCTCCATGCTTTTTCTCTGGGTTGACATCTCCAGGAATCGAGAGTTACTCTTTAAAAATATAAAGCAGAAAGTAGAACTACCATATGATCCATCAATTCCACTGCCAGGTATATATTAAAAGAAAACAAAAACTCTAACTCAAAAAGATATATGTACCCTAATGTTCGATAGCAGCACTATTCACAATAGCCAAGGTATGGATGCAACCCAAGTGTCCATCAACAAATGAATGGATAAAGAAGATATGACATGTATGCAAAATATAATATTATTCAGCTATAAAAAAGAATGAAATTCTTCCATTTGAAGCAGCATGGGTAGACGTGGAGGATATTAGGCATAGTGAGATAAATCAGAAAAAGACAAATACTCTATGTTATCACTTATATGTGGAATCTAAAAAATAAAATACTCAAATATGTACATAACAAAACAGAAACAGCCTGACAGATACAGAGATCAAACTAGCAGTTACCAGAAGGGAGAGGGGAGAGAGGAGGGGCAAGATAGGTGTATGGGATTAAGAGGTATGAACTACCATGTATAAATAGTAAGCAGCAAGGTGATACTATACAGCGCAGGGGAATATAGCCATTATGTTGTGATTAATTTACGTGGAGTATAATCTATGAAAATGTGGAATTGCTATATTGCACACCTGAAGCTAATATAACATTGTAACTCAACTACACATCAATTTAAAAAACACAGGGCAGAACTTGAAGCAAGGGGCAAGCACTGTAGACAGCTCAGGGCCACTGTCTTAAGGACCCTGAGTGGTCATTATTGGAAAGATGATGAAGGACCTACTGTATAGCACAAGGAACACTGCTCAACGTCATGTGGCAGGCTGGATGGCAGGTGAATTTGGGGGAGAATGGATCCATGTATATCTATGCCCGAGTCCCTTCACTGGTCACCTGAAACTATCACAATATTGTTAATCAGTTATACCCCGATAAAAAATTAAGAGTTTATATTATACTGAAAAAATAAAAAGAAACAGACTTTGGAAATCTCAGCATTTCCAGGGGGCATGAAGCCTACCTACATCATTTTCCTCATGAGAGATAAAGAAACTGTCCTTAGGAAGCACAGCAAGAAAATAGCAAAGCGGAGACCAGAACCCTGGTTTGCGGGACCCAGGACCTGACTTCACCCCCATGCTCAGTTCTGTGTGTGTGGCTAAAATTCAACTGGGCCAGTTCTATTCTGCTGAGACCAGGGCTGGGAAGCCAGGCAGGGGCATTCTTCCCCAGGCTTCTAGGCGTGAAGTGGAAGAAGAAACACAAAGAACAGAGAGAAACAAACAAGAGACTCCCACTGCCTCACACAGCTCCTAATCCCCCGGATGAATTAGAAACAGCCTGCTCCTGACACTCAAGGCAGAACTGCAAAGTTGAGGAGATTGCTGGGAGATAGCATCACAAGGTTTTTTTATTCTGTAAGACGAGAAGCAGCCTGCCTGTGCCTGCTGGTCTGAACTTGGGGATCGTGGAAATGCCTAAGGAAGATGGAAGCTTTTAGAGTAAAGCATGGTCTTTGGAAAACATAAAAATGAGTAGCAGGCCACCGCGGGGGCCTTGGTTTGCATGCCTTCACATGAAAGGTCGTCCTTGCTTGCTGACTGCAACAGCAGATTGTCCTTTCCAGCCAGCTCCATGCACTTTGTTTTAAAGGTTTAAAAATAGAATGAAAAGGTCTTGTAGAGTTGTGATGAGGCATGACTCTGTCTTGTACACATGCACAGTGCAAAAAGAAGGCAGCCTGCCTTGAGTTGCGTCTGACCAGGCAACATCAGTATTTACGGTGAGACTCGAATGCCCTGTGGATACTGTTCACACGCTGATGTGTGACATCCAAGTTGCCTCTGGACCTTTCAGAACAGCCTGCAGACTCTCAGCCTCATCTTTCCTCACCTGCCCAGCTCCTCTGGGCCCAGTTTGAGTCACGATGCCCTCCTGGCTGACTCACTCATGCCTTCTTCCTGGTGGGTTCTTGGCGGAGATGCCTGCCCTCCTGCTTGCTGTATTCAGTGGCTGAACACTTACTTATTCTGCACGACTCAACTTAGGGTTGTCTGCCCTGGAAGGCATCTACAACAAAGCCCTCCCTCCCTGCAGGGATGAAAGGGACACAGGAGAATCCATAAATTTTTAGACTTGTAGAGTTAAAGGATGTCTTTCCAGCCAGCAAGATACTTTCAAATTAAGATACAACCCGAGGACAAAGACCAAAGTGGCAGCCTGGCCATCATGTGTTCGTTATGACCTCTGATTGGCCATGTTCCCCCTTCAAGTTCTTGCATTTCCACACATATTTCAGGTCAAAAGGTCTAAAATGTGCGTGTTCAGTCATGTCCAACTCTTTGCAAACCTATGGACTGTAGCTGGCCAGGCTCCTTTGTCCCTGGGATTTTCCCGGCAAGAATACTGGAATGGGTCACTATTTCCACCTCCAGGGAGTCTTCCTGACCCAGGATCAAACTCACATCTCCTGTGCCTCCTGCATTGCAGCTGGATTCTGCCCAAATATTTGGGCACCACGGCCCAGGCAAGTTGACACATCAAATTAACCACTGCAACTACTCACTGACTATGTGTTTCCTCTTCTTCCCTTTCCAACTGGGAGTCTTTGTTGTATTGTAGTGAGTGTGTGTGTGTGTGTGTGTGTAGGTGAGGGGGTATCAATAATTTGTCTTTCAGTTCATAGGTCTCCAAAGCAAGAAGAGTCGCATCTAAATCTGATATAGATCATGAGGTTCTTGGCTTTTAAGCTTGACTGATTGAGGCTTTTAGGCTGTCTTAGGGAGAAGAGGTAGGAAAGTAAATATCTGTGACCAAGAGGGCAGACTGTAGTAGATTGGATGATGATACTCATCTATAGAGTGCTGGACCATGAAAAAGGCAGAGCGCTGAAGAATTGATGCCTTCACTCTATGGTGCTGGAGAAGACTCCTGAGAGTCCTTTGGACAGCAAAGAGATCAAACCAGACAATCTTAAGGGAAATCAACCCGGAATACTCATTGGAAGGACTGATACTGAAGCTGAAAATTCAGTAGTTTGGTCATCTGATGCAAACACCTGACTCATTGGAAAAGTCCCTGATGCTGGGAAAGAGTGAGGGCAGAAGGAGAAGAGGGTGTCAGAGGATGAGATGGCTGGAGGGCATCACCGATGCAATGGACATGAACTTGGGCAAACTATAGGAGATGGTGAGGGACAGAGAGGCCTGGCGTGCTGTAGTCCATGGGGCCGCAAAGACTCAGACACGACTGGGCAACCGAACAACAACAACTCAATTATATTCACTCTCGTTCACTCTCTACATCCTGTATCCCTGTCTCACTGTCTTTGGTCCTGGCCATTTGGCTTGCTTTGATCAATGGATATGAGCAGAAGTGACAGCGTTCTGGTTCTGAGTAGAGACCTTAAAAGGTATCACAAGCTTCTACTTGTCTCTTTGAGCTTTTGCTCTCCACCATAAAGCCCTGAGGCCCTTTCCACCAAGGTTGCTGAATGAGAAGACCCAAGTTGTTGAGCGAAGCTAATGGCAGCAAAACCCAACAGAACTCGGCAGAGCCACAGTTAATCCACAGCATTCAGTGTCTCTGAGCAAGAAATAAGTGTTGAGTCACTGAGATGATGAGGATGTTTGTTACTGCAGCAAAAGCAGATACATATGATCAATGTAACTCACAAATTTGTATAATTCTGATCAAGTGAATAAATACTCTTTTCCAAATGGGAAAGTTTTAAGTTAGAATTATGCAGACACTATCCTGATTCCTCACCCTATTTGTTCTCATTAAAAGGGCAAAAACATTTTAAAGACCTTTTACAGGCTTAAAATATATTCTTGTTATGGAATTTTGGACAATTTTGTAAACTCTGGGAATTTAACATGGATGGCTCAAAGATTTCAGTGTTGAAGGAATAAAGATAGTCTATCAAGCTATCAAGCTATGAAAGACTCCCCAAGCAGCATCTTGAATTGAGTCACCCTGGTGTCAAAGCATCATGTGACTCAGGATGACCTTCACAGGGAAGCCTTTACTTCCTCTTGGGCTTCCTTATTCCTCTTTCAGCTGGTGTTTGTACTTCACAAAAAGGAAAAGAATTTGAGGTCTCTCTTCTTAACTGTGTCAACAAATTCCAAAGGACTTCTTCAATTAAAAATAAAATTTGAGAAAGCACAACCGTAGCCTAAATCACTCGGGTAACTTTTGTTTTCTGGAAATGATAGAACGCCTTAAATTTCATTCATTTTTTCCTATTCTTTCTTCCAATTCTTTGCTTAGTTTGGACTGGGAAACTAAACTAGTCATTTTCAGTTCTGATTCTGAGGCCCAATTCCTCCATAATTGAGTTTAAGTTTCCAGCTCTGTGGGAGGATATAAAATTATTTTTGCTATTATAACGTGGGTTGAGCTTTTTAAAAATAAGAACATAAGTTCTGAGCAATAAAAGGCTAAAATTCACAAATGAAGTGACCTTGCACAAACAATCCTGGAGCTGGATCTTACACAACCCATCCGGATATTTTAAGAGCAGGGCAGAACCAATGAGTGTTCATGTAAAAGGTTAGAGAACTAGGTTAAAGAAAAAAAGGTATCCTTCTCATCAATGTGACTCATCCACACACACACACCCGCAACCCCTAGGACTAGCAAAATGACTCAGACTTTTAAGTAGGTGACAATGCTTATACAAAAATATGACCTTGCGGTTTTCATCAGGGCTCCTCAGTTGGCTGGTTGTCAGCCTTTTGATTCTCCTGTGCCCCTGAGGAATTTGGGGTATTTTGGTAAGGTATTTTGGGCTTTTGCACAGAAGGCTCCAAAGGACCCTGCTGACAGTTCACCAGTAACCCTCTGAAGGGCCAGATCCCAACCTTCACACTCACAAAAACTGTGGTTGAAAGAGTTGATAGAAACTTCTGATTAGACTACCAGGAGAAATCAAGCCCCAAGGCCATATTTATTAGCCTGCTTGGAATCAGTGTCCATCTTGAGCTGAGGTCAGCTCCAGGAGCCCAGCCAGATTCCCAGACCCTGTGGCCATGCCCTTTGCCTCGGTTCCTTCTATCTGGAAACCAGAGGCATTGGTTTACAGAAAGGGGCCATCAGGAGGCTGAGATTTCACATCAGCTTTGTGCAGGCCAGCTTGGGTCACTTCAGGCTGATTTCTTTGAGGTTCATGTTCTTCATCAGCTGAATGGAGAGGATCCTATCTGCCTCCTTTTGCTGGGCTACAGTCACAAACAGTAGGATCACGTGCTTGGAGCCCTTGGAATGCTAGGGAACACAAAGGCGCACTCAGAATTTCAGCTCTTATGTTATTGATGAGAGGCCCTGTGGTTAGGCATGCTGATGGCTTTTAGTCAATTTCTGTGTCTGCATCAGGGCTTAGAGGGCTTATGGGTAGAAGAGAATAAAACAGGGATCAGACTCGGAGGACACGTACATGCCCACAGTACGTTCTCTGAAAAGGGCAATTTGCCACCGTTCTCCAGGAGGCGTGCTCCATGCTGCAGGCCCTGCTTGAGGCCTTGGATCATGCTCAGTTCCCATCATGGGCTCTTTTTCCTCCTTTTGAATGCTGCAGACCCAATTCTTGGGTTCTTCCTGTCTTTCTCCTCCTTTGGCCACAGCCTGCCATCTATCCAAGGAGGAATCCCAGCTCTCTGTCGCACTGGTCGAGTGTAAAGAAAGTGTCTCCCAAATCAAACTGTGCCATGTTTCCCTACACTTTACCCTGGTTGGGCAGTCAGAAGAAGCACAATTTCTAATCCAAAGGCCTCAAGGAATAATCTCTGAGAAGGGTTTTGTAAAGGGGCAGTGAGGGGATCAGTTAAGGCACACTTACCAACACGAAGGGGCTTTCCTGGAGACTCAGTGGTAAAGAACCCACCTGCAATACGGGAGACCTGGGTTCAATCCCTGGGTTGGGAAGATCCCCTGGAGAGAGGAAAGGCTACCCACTCCAGCATTCTGGCCTGGAGAATTCCATGGACTGTATAGTCCATGGGGTCGCAAAGAGTCGGACACGATTGAGTGACTTTCACTAGAATTCTCAAATCATTTTTTTAGGCATAATTTCTTTGATCCTCTGACAGCTCTGTGAGGTAGTCACATCTTTCAATCATTGAACAAATACCGGCTGAAAGCTCTGTCTAGGGTGACTGAGGGGGTTCCCAGGACATGGGGTTTTTACTTTTAAAGCTAAGACTGTCTCAGGCAAATGGGATGAGTTGATCACCCTTCTGCCATTCCATGTCTCAGACCTGCACCCATTCTCCACCCTAAAATGAGTAGGATAAAAGCAATCCCAGTGCACAAAGCACCTACATGCTGGTGATTTTCATGCATTTGATTTTCTGCTGCATACTGACTATGCTGTTGCAATCTCAAGTTCAGAAACTGTTAAATTCCTATCTCCATTCTTTAGATTTCTGATTCATTCACTACACTCAGAGCTAGTCCCTGAGTAAGAAAAGATAAAATGGTAAATTAGGTATTGTTTGGCTTTTGAAGAGCTGAAGGTCTGGTGCTCATGAGGTTGAAGGGACATTAGGAAAACAATGACCTACTTGGGTCTTGAGTTAAGTCTTTACAGGGTCCCACTTCACCCCTGCCTTTGCTTTCTCTTTTGATTCCTCCTGCCCATCGCCCCATGCATCCTCCACTTCCTTTTCTGCCATTTTTTCTTCCCACTCTGACCTAACTGTCTTCCATGTCTGCAATTATCATCTCTATATACAGCCATGTATTAAAATCATGGTTAAAAGAAATAGATTAATTGAATGCCAGTTATGTATATGGGCTTCCCTGGTGGCTCAGTGGTAAAGAACTTGCCTGCCAATGCATGAGACACAGGTTTGATCTCTGAGTTGAAAAGATCCCCCTGGAGAAGGAAATAGCAACCCACTCCAGTATTCCTGCCTGGGAAATCTCATGGACAGAGGAGCCTGGCAGGCTACAGTCCACGGGATCGCAAAGAGTTGGACATGACTTAGTGACTCAACGACAACAAATTATGTATATTCAGTGAGAAACATTCTGATCTCAAATAGACCTCCCAGGAAAATTCCTCCTGCAGGGGGTACTATGTTGACTGAAAGGAGAAGAGTTTCTGTCGGGTTGTCAAGGCTGTCATCTAATTGCTTTTCTGGGCCAGATGAGCTTAGAATGAGTTTGGGTGGCAGGAGCCAGATTCCACTGTGTCACAAGGCTTTCTCTAAAAGTCAATCCCTTTTCCTACACATTTCAGAACAGCCAGGAACCTTGCTAATCGAATAGTGTCCCATTATGTGACCAGATCATGCACTTCCAGGAAGTACAAAGTAATCTGATTTGTGTTGAAATGTCAGCCCAAGCTCTTTTGGTATGAGCTTTAGCATTTTCTTTGGCTGTTGTCAATGGTGTGGTTGCTTAACTTTAAAAGCTATCTAAGGCATTTGGCGTGGATCCTCATCTGCTCGAAGAAGTATGACTCTCAGCTCATTGTTTTTCTCAGGAGTCATGCTTTCTGGTTTTTCTCTGGCATAGTTGGATGGGTGTTTTGAGGGGGTGGATTGATCACTCACATGTACTTTAGTACATGCAAAGCCTCATAGAAAGAATGATCTTTGTCACCCTTTGCTTGGGGTGGGGTGGTTGTCATCCATAAGAAACTGGGTCCAGTTGTTCTGGCTCTTCATTCATTCATTCTTCCATAAACATCAGTGGAGTCCTTACTATGTGCCAGGCATCCTTCTAAATGCTGGGAAGACAGCAGGGAACAAGCCATTCTGAGGAGGTGACATTCGAGTGGAGATCCAAGTGATATGAAGGTGCCAGACACACAAGGATCTGGGTGCAGAATATTCCAGGGAGAGGGAACAGCAAGCACAAGCCCCTAAGGAGACAAAGAGCTTGGCTGTCTGAGGACCAAAGAGAAGGACAGTGTGGCAGGAACATAGTAAGCATGGGGAGACATGGTATGTAATGATGAGGTCCAGAGAGACAGACAGGAACTAGATGACTTGGGGAGTTTATTCTAAGGACAATGATGAGGCACTAAAGATGGCCAAATAGAATGAAGGGCCTCTGGATTTTTAAAGGATTACTCTGGTTACCTTATGGAAGAACGGGTTGTAGGGCAACAAAGGTAGACCAATGAAGAGAAATACTATAAAAGCCTAGGTGAGAAATGATGGTGGTTTGGACCAGGGGCAGTAGATTAGGACACCAGTTGACAGACACAAGATATATTTGGGAGGTAGCAGTTGCTGATGAACCATATTCTGGGTGTATGGCTAGGAGAAGGGGCAAGGGAAAAATCAAGACTAAGTCTCAGGTTTTCAGCTTGAACAAAGCAGTGAATGGCACTGCCATCCACAGAGTTCAGGGGACCACGGAGAACCTGGTGTGTGCATCATGTCTCTGGGCACTGCTGCTACCTTCATATGTTGCTTTTCCTGGGCCAATGATACATGATCCTTTTTGTCTCATGTTCATCAGTGTGGGAACAAAATTCCAGTAAACAATAAGAAGCAATGAATAGGGACTCAGAAATGATCTCCTTCCTAGGAAGAAAGTAACACCAAGAAAAACAAACAACACATTGAGTACCATCTGTAGAATAAATAGGAACTTGCCTAAGATGCACTTTTGAAGCACCGTTTTACTTTCAGCATCACTGACAATAAAAACAGTGATGTTCTTTAGTGTGTTTGCTAAGCATTAGGGTGTGGTTCCAAGTGCTTTACATAAATTATGTCATTCAGTTTTCTCATGACCTAGGAGGTTAAGATGGAGGTTTTACTCTACTTACAGATGGACAAATTGAGGCATGGGGATAAAGTAAGGGCTCAAGGTCACATAGAAGGAAGTGGCAGAGCCTGGATTTAAATCCAGGTCCCTTGATTCCTGGTCTGTTCTCCTAAGGGCCTCACGCTTTGTTTCCCTTTGGACCATTGGCTGAGATCCCACTCAGGGCCAGCGCTAGGCTAAGACTGTCATCATAAAGCTAGACCAGCATCTGATCACAGGCAGCCAGGGACATCTCCACCATGTTGACCATCTAGAGTGGTGCTTATGCTCAGTCTCTCGTGAACAGGGTATACTACTGTGTGACAACATCAAGAAGAATTCACTATGAATGGAGGCTGCTGGGAAAATCTTCTGCTAGAAATGGGGTTGGATGTTTCACTACAGCAGAGAATCTGAAAATGTTTGGAGACATTTTTGCTTAACGCAGTGCCTGACATTTAGCATGTGTGTACGTGAGGAGGGGGAGCAGGAATGCTAGAGTTCCTGCAATGCTGAGATGAACTGTTCCACTGGGAATGTCAAGAGCACTATTGAGACCTTGGACCACTGGGTGAGTCTCTGAACTCTAGATACCGAGTGGGAAGCACTTCTCTTCTTAAAAGAGTCCAGAAAACATTGATGACTGTTGACTGTGCTCACCACATGATTCCTGATTTAGCATTTGGATTGAAGATTCACCTTCACCTTCAGAGATTTTGTAAAACCTTGGACAAACTAACATAAATTTTGGGTGTCTGGTGGGGCTGAAGCGTTTTTCCTTTTCCTCCACTTTTTTTTTTTTTTTTTTTTTGCCCAGTAAGATGAGTACTGGGAAGCCACAGCTGCCATGGCTGGTATACAATCCACTTGAGATCCTTTAATGAAGACTATTTGATTATATGAGGAAACTAGAATCTATTTGTTTTTTGTTCACTTAATTTGATGTTTTAATGATGCTGCTAGCTATTTGAAATATTCCATCTCAATATATCCTTTATTCATTGTGCTTGTACCCTGAGGCATGCTGGCAGAGTGACATGTTTAAAAGTCTGCCCTCAAATAATAAATTTCCACTGGAAACCAGAAACAGAAAAGTTTTAATGTTAGGAATGCTTTAGAATATGTTTTTAAACTCAGTCCTAATTGGAGTCCAGAGATAAGCACAAGAGGATTTTTAAAAAATAATTTAACTCTTAATTTTTAAAAAAATATGAAAAAAACTCATTAGAAACAGAATAATGCTGTGGGTCAGACAAGTGGAGATACTGGGCTTTAGTTCCAATTGTTGCAAGGTTAAAAGTTAATAAATAGTATCTTGGTGGTACTAGTAGTAGAGAAACAATCTACCAGTGCAGGAGACATAAGAGACTCGGGTTCAGTCCCTGGGTTGGGAAGACCCTCTGGAGGAGGGCATGGCAACCTACTCCAGTATTCTTGCCTGGAGAATCCCATGGACAGAGGAGTCTGGTGGGATACAGGCCATAGAGTCACAAAGAGTCAGACATGGCTTAAGTGACTTAGCATGCACTCACATTTTTAAAGCAACAGCAGGACTGGTTTTATCCCTCTTCTTCCCATTTCTAGTCAAGTCACTGGGGACAATCTGTATATTAGCTCACCTCTTTGTATGCTTGTAATTCTGAGTTGCAAGCTCTCTAAGCAGGAATTTATCCATTCCTCCTCTCCCACATCTCTAGCACCCAGGGAGAGTTTGGTACATAATGTCAGTGCGCAGTTGCTCAGTTTGTGTCTGACTCCTTGCGGCCCTTTGGACTGTAACCTGCCAGTCTCCTCTGTCCATTTTCCTCTGCCATTTTCTCCTCCAGGGAAAATCTTCCTGATCCAGGGATTGAACCTGTGTCTCCTGCATCTCTTGCATTACAGGTGGATTCTTCACCTACTGAGCCATTGGGTAAGCCCTTGTTACATAATAGTTTCTCAGTAAACATTGGCTCAGTGTGGTGGCAGAATAATAAAAAATGTCCAAGTCCTAATCCCGAGAACCTGTGACTATGTTCTGTGACATGGCCAAGGGGACTTACAGTTCCAGAGGGTAATTAGCTTTGTTAAACAGCTGACCTCAAACCAGAGAGATTATCCTGGATTATCTGAATGGGCCCTGTGTGATCACAAGTGTCTTCCAATGTGGAAGACAGACATGGAGGAGAAGGTCCTCTCCTCTGGTGCCATGTGAAGAGGCCTCAACCCTCTTTTGCTCGCTTTGGAGACAGAGGAAGAGAGTCAAGGAATGTAGGGACCCCCAGAAGCCAGGAAAGGCAAGGGAATGCATTGTCCCCTAAAACTTCCAGAAGGAGCAGAGCCCTGCCAGCACCTTGATTTTAACCTCGTGGGACCTGGGTTGAACTTCTAATCTATAGGACCATAAGGTAATCAATTTGTGTTGTTCAGAGCGACAAAGATTGTGGTGAACTCTCCCATTAACAATAGATGTGTATGCCCTTTGTGTATGAACCTCAGTGTAATAAGCATTTACTGAAAGACCTACCATTTATCTCTAGTTCTATAGCAGGTACTGTGTTTATCAATGCCCCTTCCCACCTCAGGGCCTTTGCTCTTGCCGTTTTATCTGCATGAAAGTCTTCTTTATCTCCTTACTTAGCTGTCTCTGCCATACTAGGAAAAGCCCCTGAAACTTCTCCTTGGACCATTTATATCAATTGGGATGTTTAAAAAATGTATATAATTAAGCTTTTTAAAACTTTTTGCCCTGTAAAATGTGGATGCAGAAAACTACACGAAAAGTGTAGTTTCAAGGATTATTGTAAGATGAATAACATTGACAGCACTACTCAGCTCAAGAAATAGAATGTTGCCAGCCAACTCTGATGCTCTGCGGAGGGTGCCTCCTGCCTCTTAACATTTATGTTCTTCTCTTCCTTGTTGTTTTTTTTTAAATCTTCCTCCTTTGCTTTATTACTTGAGTGTGCATCCTAGAATCTCATTTAGTTTTATCTCATTTTTGATATATCTTTTAAGTTTTTGTTAATCTATAGGTTCCTCCCTGTCTCATTTTTTCCCCTTGTGATTTATTTGTGAGCAAATTCCAATTCATTGGAAAAGACCCTGATGCTGGGAAAGATTGAAGGCAGGAGGAGAAGAGGGCAACAGAGGATGAGATGGTTGGATGGCATCACCAACTCAATGGACATGAGTTTGAGCAAACTCCAGGAGATAGGGAAGGACACAGAAGCCTAGCGTGTTGCAGTCCATGAGGTCGCAAAGAGTCAAGACACAGCTTGGTGACTGAAAACCAACAACAAACTCTATTTGTTTGTTCTGCAGAGTTTCCCACAGTCAAGATTTTGCTGACTGCATCCCCTTGGTGTAACTGAACATGTTCCTCTGTTCTCTGAATCTCCTATAAATAAAAAATTTGTTCTTAAGGGTTGATTGGTTTAAAGTTTGATTTTTTTTTTTCATTTTTATCTATTACAAGGCTTCTTCATAGGAAGTGATGACTTCTTCCCTCAAAAGGCATATAATGTCTTTGATGTTAATGGTCTTTGATGCTCAACATTTGTCGTAAGGATTGCAAAATGATGACATTTTAATTTTTCTTTGTTCATTAGCTATAACATGTCTAAATGATAACCTTGCCCTCCATTTCTATTTAAGTTACCCAAAGATACAGTTTGTACTGGAAGGGCAGGAAGAATACGTGACACATTCTTTTTAATTGCCAAATTAATGATTTGGCTCCTTAACATTCCTGTAATTAATTGTTTGGTGTCTTTCTGTCCTCTAACATGTACCCCAGAACACCTGTGAGAGCAAGACCAGGATCACTTTTAGTCACCTGGGAATCCTAACCAAAAACAGGAAATACAGGCCTATGACATGGTCAACATTTGTGAGCTATTTATTGAACGAACGGAGGAGTGAATAGAGTAACTTCTCATTTCTTTCTTGTCTTTTCCATTTAACTGCCCCTCAATTTATCTTAAATTCGCTTTTCACTCCATGTAGCTAAACCGTGGGTCAAAATGCTTTGGATCAAAAACGTGAAATTAGTGAGGAAATACCCTCTGAGGCATCAAAAGGGGCTGCTCCACAGTGGCTCTGAAACAAAAATACTAAGTTAGAGGACTGAATGTGGATACCTTGTAAGAGACCCAAATGGGGTTTTAAACAGCATCTACTTGGTTCTTTGGCTTGTCTTCTAAGCCATGGCACCTTAGGGGGCTTCCTAATGAGATTGCTAAGAAGATGTAACATTTTTATGGCTAAGTATTAACTCATAATAGAGTCTGCCTTTTGAATGGTTCAAAGTGATTCCATATTGAATATTCAAATTGTCCTTAAAAATACCCCTGTGAGGGGCCGTGCTGATGAGGTACACAGGGAGTGGCAAGATTATCATTCTCTATTTGAAATGGGCCTAGGGAGGTAAGGAGACCCACCAGTGTCTCCTGGGGGGATAAAATTAGGGCTAGATAATTGTTGATATATTGGATTAGGTTCTAAGTAGCTGCAGAATTTGGAGCAGAAATTAACCTTAGAGATCATCTAATGGCACCATCTGTGGTGGTGGCTTAATCACTAAGTCGGGTCCGACTCTTGTGACCCCATGAACTGTTGCCTGTCAGGCTCCTCTGTCCATGGAATTTCCCAGGCAAGAATACTGGAGTGGGTTGCCACTTCCTACTCCAGGGGAATCTTCCTGATCCAGGAATCGAACCTGGGTGTCCTGCATTGCAGGTGGATTCTATATCAACTGAGCTACAAGGGAAACTGTATCAGTCATATATTGTCACAACAATGCTGTATGACAAATAGTGATGAATTCAGTGGCACAGGATAACAAATATTCAGTGCCCTCCTATCTGGAGTCAGCAGCACTGTTGCTCTTGGCTGGACTCACTCACATGTCTAGGGATTGGTGGCTGTCAGCTGGCTGAGGCTGACTTGTGCTGGGGAGACCAGGGTGACTCAGCTTCACTCCACGTGTCTTTCATCCCCCAGGACACTAGGTTACAGGGTAAGCACAAACACCAAAGACTCACTTCGAGCTGACACCTTCACTTCTGCTGCATCTATTGGCTAGGCAAGTCACAGGACCAGCCTGGATTCCAGGAAGAGGGAAGTGGACTCTGCCTCTTAGGTAAGAGGCACTGGAAAGTTACTTGATGAATAATATGGATTTGGGTGTGAATTGGAACAGGGATTGGATCTGTGAAGAACTGAAAGCCTTAATGCAATTAGGTTTTTCCAGTAGTCATGTACAGATGTGAGAGCTGGGCCATAAAGGAGGTTGAGGGCCAAAGAATCGATACCTTCAAATTGGGGCGCTGGAGAAGACTCTTCAGAGTCCTCTGGACTGCAAGGAGATCAAACCAATAAATCCTAAAGAAAATCAATCCCAAATACTCATTAGAAGGACTGATGCTGAAGCTGACGCTACAATACTTTGGCCACCTGACGCAAAGAGCCAACTCATTGGAAAAGACCCTGATTCTGGGAAAAACTGAAGACAAAAGAAGGGGACAACAGAGGATGAGATGGTTAGAGAGCACCATCGAGTCAATGGACATGAATCTGAGCAAAATTCTGAGAGGTAGTGAAGGACAGGGAAGCCTGGCGTGCTGCAGTTCATGAGGTCTCAAAGAGTCAGACGTGACTTAGTGACTGAACAACAGTAATGAACAATGCAATCAGTGGACCACCACACTGTCTCCTTTTACAGAAGAGCAAGCTGAATGTCCTGGGAGGACCAACCACTTGCCCGAGGTCACTTAGAAAACTGGGGACTAGAGCCTTGCCTACCATCTAGTAGTCTTTTCTTTGATCCCAAAGGCTCCCATTAAAGGTGAAAGAATGTGAAGGGAATTGACATTCATTCGGACATTCAGCAAGTAATTATCAATGTGCCTCATTGCTGTGTGCCAAGAAATCAGAGCTCATCAGAGGCTGGAGAGTACTTAGAGGCCACTTCCTGAGCTCTGAGCCTGCAACTTGTTCAGGCTCACAGGTGTGCAGTGTACAGAGTCAAATGAATGACCCCATTCCCTGGGGACAAATCTTCTGTCCTGGCCACTTGCCTTCACTGCATTCCAAGTGGGAGATACTGCTCTCTGGCAAGACTGGGACCAGTGAAATTAGGGACAAGAAAAGAGAAGGAGGCTTCTATTTGGTTTCTCCTCTTTCTGATCTCTTTTCTTGTGGTAGTCTGCACTCTCTCCCACCCCCTTTCCAAAACAACACTTAGAAAAGGTCAAGAGAATATCAGTCACTTAAACCTGAGTGTGAATTTTAGTCAAAGCACCAGTTCTCCCATTCATCCAAAGGCTTGTTTCTAGATTATAGAGTTCCAGGCAGGTGGAGAACCAGGTTCCCACCTGTCTGTCATTTGTATCCTGGAAACCTCGCCCCGGGAGGTTTTCTGTCCAACTGGGGTGGGAGACTACCTCTGACGTGTAGAATAACATCCCTCATTTTTCTGCTTTGAATGGAAAGGTCACTCAGTATCTCAGGAATGATACCCCTTCTCTATCATCAGACAGGTGGTTTTAGCAAAAGTGGTTTTTGTGCCAGAGTTTCTCTCTGACTCTAGGGGAAAATAACACAGTCATTTTGGGGGTCTGTTTCGTCTCAAAGGGAAACAACTTACTAATTAGGGTAAGAGTCTTTACAAAAATATGTTTTCGATTCCACTGATGGTCAGTTACAAGCGATAACACTGTTAAATGTAGTGCCTAATAAATCTGGAAAAACTACCCAATAAATGTAAGTAATAACAATGATTAACAATAAATTAAATGCAGAGAACCAGGAATGTACCACATTATTTTTAACTAGGTTGGGCCATCGGGTTCTGATTATTCAGTTTGTCCTATGCACCTGGAGTTTATTAGACTGTAATACAAACTAAACGGTCCCTCAGAGAGGCCACTGAAAGGACTTAGTATAAAACAATATACAAGTTTAATAGTGGTAACTGACCTTGCTTTCTTTTACAAAAACATATCTTTGTAACTTGAGCCCCAAGGAAATGTAATGCTTTTTACCTAATCCTGATTGTTAATTTTCCTTTTATTTAATGTAGAAGGTTTCGTTTGTTTCAGGAGATAGGAAGATACAATTTATACTCAATAATTCTTCCTGCTCTGGAAAGGGATCCAAAAAGGCTAAATATTTCTTCCTTTTGGCCGTGTCTATTACAAGAGGGGAAAACAGGCCAGCAGCACCCTCGCTATTAATGGCAGCTGGTTAAAACCCACATTTTAAAATAGCCAAATGAAATGGGTCCATGTGTTTATAATCAAGGTGCATTTGACTAATTTTCCCTAAATCTTTAAATATTACTCATTCTCAAATGCCAGAAAATTGGGCTCTTTGTCAGCGGAGGATAGGAAGGCAATGCCAGGCTCTCTGACGGAGGAACTTTTCTCTTTATTTCCCTCTGTGCTTATCTTTCAGATGCTACTGTGTTTTAATGATGAAATCCTCCAAACTGAGAGAATCTCTGTGGGTAGACACCCTTTCTCATTCTGAAAGTTTTTCTAATACGTTCTTAATGTTTTCTAGAAGAAGGCTGTTTTTACTGCCCTTCTAGCTGAGGTTTCCATTCCACACACTAGTCCCCAAACTGAATACATCTGCAACAAAAAGAATCTTAACTAGAGTCAACCCCCGTAAATGTCTGAAACTTGAGGTGCCCCCAGCAAACATGAGGTCTGGCAAATACAGTCCATAAAACCCTGCCTTAAAATAATTAAATGAAATGGTCACCAGGGAGGGCAAGAATGGCATTACCCAAGGGCATCGACAGAACACAACACTATTTTCTTTAGCTCGCTAATCAATAGGGTCGGCCTCAGACCTCCCGCACGCCTTTGGTGGAGCCCCAAACCTCACATCTCACAGTCAGTCTTCGTTTTATAAGCAAAACCGTTTTTGTTCAGAAGCTGGTCTTTATCTCAACGAGACCGAGTGAGTTCAACTTTCATTCAGAAGAGGAATTCTGCTCCAAAGGGAGGTGGGCTTGACTCTTTAATCAGGAGGCTCAGGTCAAGAGAAAGGTGGATTGATTTCTCCACCTGTGCTCCAAAGGAGCCTCGTGTAACTCAGCCTGGCCCTCCTCTTGGCTGGGCGGGGAGGGAGAGGAGCCCCCGGGGGAGGGTGGGAAGAGAGATGGATTTTCTAGAAGCTGCAGGAATCTCCTCAGAAGAACACGGCTGGTAATCCCAGGAAGGAACTGAGGCCACGGTGTGGTTCCTCACTCAGGATGACCTCTGCCCCCTCTTAAATGGCTTGATAAAACAAGACCGGCTCTTGCCTTGGGATTGCTTGGCCGCCAGCTGGACGCTGACGCGTACTTCTCCACCAAAGCCGCACAGAGACTGTGGCGCATGCGTCGTTAATCCCGACACGCACCATCCCAGTGGCTCCCCATAAGTTCCCTACCTTGCTTTGGAGCCAGCAAGGAGACAGCCAGTTGGGGCGACTGTGAAAAGCCACCACCCGGCCTGTTGACTGATGGCCGTCCCGTCTTTCCGGATCCACCACGGAGTCTGTGCTGAGCCCACATTGTGTGGGCCGCTCCCAGACGTTGGCCGAGGGCGGGTGCCCCCCGCGGCCGGGCTCCCTCCGTGGCCGGGCTCCCTCCGTGGCCGGTTTCCGAGAGACCCAAGGCTCTTCCCACAGGCAGCTCTGCTTCAAGCAGTCCCCCGTCAGCCTGGCCAAACCCTCCTCAGAACTGTGCCGCCGAGACTCTTCCCACCCAGTCTTTCCTCCCTCCCTGCCTTCCTTCCTTCCTCCACGGGGTTCAGGCTGGCGTTGCAGTCTGAAGGCTCCCCATTCTCCTCATAGGCATTGCCCTCACTTGCCCTCCCAGGACTAAGGTCTGTTTCTCAGTGGATCCAAAATAGTATACCAGTGGAGCAAAAGCCATCACCATAGCTAACAATGGGCCCGGGACTTAACTTTTCATTTGTTCTGGGTACTACCGCAGCCTTGCCAGGCAGCCTGAGAGTCTAAGAAGGAAGACGTGATTCACTTTTCGAGCTGGTTTCTCTGTAGGGAAATCCCACCCAGCTCCCTGAGCTGACTTGCTTGGTCTTCTTGGGCACCTCTGGTCATTAGCCCCACTTCCTCTCTGCTGCTCTGAAGCCTGCTTCTGGTCCAGTTCCTGCCCTCACCATTCGTCCAAATAGGGTCCCCTTTACTTACATTAGAGGGGTTCCTAGCAGCATCCTGGTTCTGTATTTCTCAGGCTCCACACTGTCCCTCTCAGGATGGACTTCTCCTCAGTACCCCCGAGTCTAACTAGGATCTCTGCCACCTATCTCAGAGTTGGGGATGGTTACAGTTCTGAGCACTGATACAGGCAGGATTGGGAGCCACATGGAACATGTTCAAACTACAGCTCCATAACTGAATTGCTGTGTGATTTTGACAAGTTACTTAACCTCTCTGAGCTTCAGTTCTCTTGTTTAAATCAATAAAATAGGGATGACAGTACAAATTTGTACAGTTCTTATGAGGATTAAATGAGGTATTTAATGTAAAGCACTTAACTCATGAAAGTGAAAGTGTTAGTTGCTCAGTCATGTCTGACTCTTTGCAACCCTATAGACTGTAGCCTGCCTGGTCTGTCTGTCCATGGAATTCTCCAGGCAAGAATACTGGAGAGGGTAGCCATTCCCTTCTCCAGGGGATCTTCCTGACCCAGGGATCAAACCTGGATCTCCTGCAATGCAGGCAGATTCTTTACCATCTGACCCACCAGAGAAGCCCATAGCCTAGCACATATAAATGCTCAATAAATGGTAGCTATTTCTTGTGGATGGAACTATTACAGAACTACCATGTTATTATCCAACCAGCACCTCCAGGGATCAAAGTTCGGAGTCTGGGTCATGATTTCCACTAGTTTCATTGCTTGATTTTCTTCGAAGACAAATCAGAGAGGTTGCTTCCTAAATGGAATATTGACAAGGATCTCCATGTTTAGGATAAACATTTCTTCCCTAGGATTTGGGGGTTAAAGGGATTAACCTCCCCACTTAAGTCCTTAGCAGTTTGAATGTTACCCTCAGTTTCCACTGCTCTGGAACTCCCCTCAGAGAGTGGCTCTGAGGGACTGCAACACATCATAGCTTGCTTCCAGGAAGAACTGGAGACATCTTTGTGGTCCTCTGAAGAAAACGAAAGTGGCATTCCCAGGCTCTTCCCTCCCTCACTTTTTGGAGCTGAAAGCCAGATATTCTTTACAAATAAGAATGTTTATTAAAGAGAGTCGCTTTCACTCACCAGCTTTTGTGGGGAATCACATTTATTCCTTTAGAAATATGCTAAGCTTCCCAGGCAAAGAAGGTGGATGCTTGCGGAAAAAGACATAGAATGTTCTTCAGACTTGGCTGTTCCCCCGAGTTTCTCAGACACAGTACAGTTTCATGTTTTAACCATTATTTCATGAATCTTACAGCCAATAAAATAATCACAGAGAGATGATTCAGTCTCGGTTCTTAAGTCAGTAAAGCCTTTGTGCCATAAGCGATGGAGGAAACACACTCCAAGTTTCATTTTGAGTGACATTGGATGAGAACCTGGTCCTGGGCTTGAAGCTGAGGTATCTAGCTGTCCTTTCATCACACATCCAGAAAGCCAGTTACAAGTTTCTCCGGCTCATCTGTGCATTCTTGAGCCTGCCTCTAACATTTTATTTCTAATTCCCCTGATGGCTTCAGTGAAAGTTCCAGGCAGAGATTGATTGCAGGGCGTGACCCAAATTTGTAACTGGCCACAAAACGCTGTAAAACAAAGTTCACCGAATACCTTCCAGCTGATTGTAAGTAATTTTCAAAAAAGATCTGGATATGTTTTTCGTCTTCTTTTTTTCTTCTTTCCACATAAAATATTTGAAAAGAAGGGCTTTTTGCCAAACTCTGAGTTTTGTAACATCATCTGTAAAGCATGCTACACAACAAAATGGATTGCACGGAATTGCCGGTGGGTCTACAGTTCTGCCTAGCTATTTGGTTTTTGCTTGCTGAGGTATCACTATTAATAGAGAATAGGAGCAAGGAGTAGGTGTGGTGACAAGGCAGGCCAGAGACCTGGGTTCAAGAAGGTCTTGGAAGATTTCTTACTCTCCCTATGAGACATTTTTCTTATTTGCAAACTGCAAAAGAGCATTTATCAAGCTGCATCTTTGCAGAACCATTCAACTTGTTCCTGAATATGGGATTATGTGCCTGCAAAGTTGCTTCAGTCATGTCCAACTCTTTGCAACCCCTATGGACTGTAGCCCTCCAGTCTCCTCTGTCCATGGGATTCTCCAGGCAAGAATCTTGGAGTGGGTTGCCATGCTGTCCTCCAGGGGATCTTTCCAATCCAGGGATTGAACCCACATCTCTTATGTCCCCTGCACTGGCAAATGTGTTCTTTTCCACTAGCACCCCCTGGGATAAAAAAGGGCTTTCCCAGATCTGCAAAATATCATTAAATTACTTGAAAGGAGCTTTTCAGCCTCAAGCTTTTTCCCACACATTTCTCTTATAGCTTTGACATCTCTATTTGCTATAAATGCACAAGCATTGAAAGTGCTAATAAATCAAAATTCAAAAATTCAGAAGCGTGGTCTTGAAGAAAGTATTTGTTCATTTTACCACGGTGTCCTGAATACATATAGTTTAGTCATGCTATTGTCAGTGAGATAGTTCCTGGCTCATACTAAGGAATGAAATATATCAGAATGTATTTGCTTGAGCATTCAGCCACATCTGGGCCTGTTGGGAGGCTGTGGGCAGTTCCCACCCAAGGTCTGTTTTATGAGGAATTGTGGAGCTGCCTGGTTACATGCTCGTCCTAGGAAAGAGAGAGTAGGGGCCACAGTTTGGAGCCATTGGGCCAGGGGTGAGGAATGGGTAGGGTTCTCTTATCTAGACAGCCTTTTCATTCCACCTCCAAAATCTTATCCTAGTTTTTTAGGCATGGGGGCTCTATGGATGCTAACATAGAAAAGGTACCAAACATCCAAGACCCCAGTGGCGTTGATGTTGAGGGGTCCAGGAATCTCAGAAGAATGGGTCTTCGGTACCATTGGCATTGCCTCCTGCTCCAGCAGCGTTGCTGCAGACTCTGGTTATCTTCAGTGGGCAGTAACTCTGCCCACTCAGTCAGATTCCGTCAGAATCTGAGATAATAACAAAGGGTTGTGAACATCAGAGTTCACCCTGATGACATCCATAGGAACCAGCACCCTGATGACATCTGTTAAGAGCCAGCAGAAGGGTTGATGCTATAGGGCACTGGTAGGGCAGCCTTGAGGGGAGAATGAACTAACCCACTGAGATGTGGCTTGGGCCAGGGCTTGGAGAAGTAGCTACCCTATCCTGTAGACCAGAGGGAACCCTTGAGAGATTTTGAAAGAGACTGTTGGTCAGATTTGGTCTTCCAGGTGATGCTCTGGTTCGGCTTAGACAGGTTAAACAGAGTGTCAGAGGAGGTTGGAGGAAGGGAGACCAATTGCGAGGCTGTTTAAATCATCAACTTCAGACATTCATACTGGAATCTAAGCAAGCCTGAGGTTTAGAGGCACCACAGAAAAACCTGAAAGAGCACCATGTTCAGTTGAAGGGGGAACTGCAATGTTTTCAGATGGGAAAAACTATACTATTTAACTTCTAATACTAAAGAACCAGGACATATGCACTGCATAAAATCAGATGAGTAAAGATAAAGAGATGAAGAAAACATATTGGACAGCAAGGAGATCCAACCAGTCCATCCTAAAGGAAATCAGTCCTGAATATTTATTAGGAGGAGTGATGCTGAAACTGAAACTCCAATCCTTTGGCCACCTGATGTGAAGAACTGACTCATCTGAAAAGACCCTGATGCTGGGAATGATTGAAGGTGGGAGGAGAAGTGGACGGCAGACAATGAGATGGTTTCATGGCACCACCAGCTCGATGGACATAAGTTTGAGTAAGCTCTGAGAGTTGATGATGGACAGGGAAGACTGGCGTGTTGCAGTCCATGGGGTCACAAAGTCGGACACAACTGAGTGACTGAACTGAACTGATTATGGTAGCCAAATAATTCCCTCCTCTTCCCAAAGTATCTATAGCCTAGTCCCCAGAACTTGTGAAAATGTTGTCTTAATCAGTAAAATGGACTTTGCAAATATGATTAAGTTAAAGATCTTGAGTGGGGAAAGTGAAAGTGAAGTCGCTCAGTTGTGTCTGACTCTCCATCACCCCATGGACTGTAGCCTACCAGGCTCCTCCATCCATGGAATTTTCCAGGCAAGAGTACTGGAGTGGGTTGCCGTTTTCTTCTCCAGGGGATCTTCCTGACCCAGGGGTCAAACCCAGGTCTCCCGCAGTTGCAGGCAGATGCTTTAGCATCTGAGCCACCAGGGAAGCCTTTGAGTGGGGAGGTTATCCTGTGTTGTCTGGTGGACTGACTATAATTACAAAGGTCACTATAAGAGAGGCAGGATGGTCAGAATCAGAGAAGGCAATGTGACAAAGAAAGTGGAGGGAGAGAAGAATACATGTTGATAAAGCAGAGGTCAGAGTGAGGTGGTGCTGTGAACCAAGGAATGCAGATGTCCCCTAGCAGCTAGAAAAAACACAGGGAAGAAATTCTCCCCTACAGCTTCCAGAAGGAGCCTTTGAATTTAGTTCAGTGAAACTGTTTTCAGACTTCTGACTTTCAGAGCTATAAGATCAAAAATTTGAGTTGTTTTAAGCCATTAAGATGGTGGTAATTTGTTACAGCAGCCACTGGAAACAAATACATGCATCCACCCACCCTAAGATCACCAATATAATTTAGTATATGTGTGCATCTGCTTCCCAATCTTTACACACACACACACACGAACAGACATGTGTTTTTAAAAAATTTTTGTAATCTAATTTTTGCTGTCAACTATTTCCACCTTTCCACTTTAGTAAATTTTGTTCTCTTCTAAAAGCTAGACCATATTTTAATTCTTCCAATGGATCCCAAAATGTCCATTACAGCTGCTTGCCCAAACCACTGTATGCGTTGGTATTGTACATTGCACTTAGTTCCTATAGCTTTCAAATCTCTTGTCATCTAGTATCTCCCTTTTCTATGCTGCTGACTTGTTGAAGAGGTCAGGCCAGAGGTCCTGTGGAATGTTCCACCATCTAGAGTTGTCTGGCTGCTTCCTTGTGGTGGTGTTTAACTTGTGCCTCTATCCCCTGTTTTTCTCATAAGATAGATGTTCTATCCGAAGTCTCGATGAACTCAAGTAGGCACTTTGGGCTAAACTACAACGTGAGTGATGCTATGTGTTTGTTGTTTCATCACAGTTTCTAGTTAATCTACCAGATCATTTGCTTTTCTAAGGAGTATTCCTAGGACTGGAGCACCAGGTGCTGCGTGAGGTTTCAGAAGAATGTGTGATTCACTCTAATTCTGTGGACCTAATGGTTATTAAGGAATACCACTTCCAGAAACCACTTAAATTTAAAGCAACTCATTTGCCATCCTAAATGGAGCACAGCCCCAACTCAACTCCAAAGGAGGGCAAACCACAGGAAATACGAACTTTCAGACCGCATTCAAACTCATAAATTACTGGGAATAAATTTGAAGAAAACAAGCAGGTTCAATTTCAGCAGACCTTTCCCAGCTAGGTATCCCAACCTCTGACTGTTTAGATGTCATTAAAATACATTACACCCAATATGTTTACCCACATTCATCTGTATTACTGGGCAGGCCATTCATCAGCTTGTCAATGGAAATAGATTCCCATATACAAGTGACTCTCTAAAGTGCAGAGAACTTTTAAGGAGAAACTTATTGTAACAGCACATTAGAAAGATGCAAATCACCCAAAGCCTTGTTTGAGGGGCACATCCCTGCTGAAATCAAACAAGGACAATAATATTTTCTGCTCAAATTACTGTTTCTGTTTTAAACTATTATTATTATTACCTCCACAATGCATCATGAAAGCTTTATAGACAAGATTTCTTTAGGTGAAGATTCTGAAATTGGCATTAATCCCTTGGCCCAGGCTTGAACTATTGCATTTCACATGCATGTGTATGTGCACAAGTGTGTGTGTATCTGTGTGTGTGTGTGTATTTTCCATACACCCTATCCAAACATTTCTCTCACATAATTAAATGTCTTGATGACATCACAGGAACTGAGGCAACCTTTGGTTTACATCGCTTTCAAAAGATAATAAACTCTAAGTCAAGCTTTCCAAAGTCTGACCAAATCTGAGGTGTTCTCAGCAGGAATAGAGCTTCAAGGGTCATTGTTATGCATAAATGAGGCATGTTTTGTGGGCAGTCTGCTTGCTTGCTCTGCCTGTTTCCTCAGCCCTAAACTCTGAAATTTAGATGGGTCCTAGTGAGAGACTTGCAGCATAAAAAAGCATGCATTTGGCAAAATCCAGAAAAGAATAATGCTATATATTTTATCATTTGGGAAAAGACACTGAAAGGGAAATTTAGGAAATTAATGATATGAGCAGAATAAAACACATTGAAGAGTGCTAGATAGATTTTTTTTTTTAAGAACGTTTCCAAAAGGCATTGGAAGACGGTGTATTCTTCAAATTACTGCACTGCTCTTTAGCGTGAATTAGGGACAGAGTGGGTCTATGAATGAACATCACTTCCTTAATGAGAAGGCCAGATGTCCGCATAGAGGAAATGTAAAGAAAGCTAAATCCTTGTAAAATTTTATATATTATCCCTTTCACCAAAATATGAAAAACAGATTAGAAGGGGGAAGGAAAAGTTCTTCTATAAATAAATTTGAAGAAACACTGCACCAAAAGGAGACACTTGTTTAAATACATGGTCCAAGAAAGAAAAATCGTCAAATAAACAAGAAGCTCCACTTTTGACGGTACAGCAAAAACATTCCATATTCCTAGGCTCTGAAGCACGATTGTCTTCACCCTACTCTTGGATACTGCCATCTGTGGGCTAGTGGTAAAGAATTTGCCTCCAATGCAGGAGGCTTGCAGGCAACGCTGGTTCAATCCTTCGGTCAGGAAGATCTCCTGGAGAAGGAAATAGCAACCCACTCCAGTATTCTTGCCTGGGAAATCCCATGGACAGAGGAGTGTGGTGGGCTACAGTCCATGGTATCAAAAAAAGAGTCAGACACGACTGACTGAGTGACCAAACACCAACATACTCTTGGAGAATGCCTTTATGAACCCCATCTTCTTCAGCAGTCATGTTAGGGATGAGAAATGAGATGAGCCATGGATCTTTCAAAGATGCTTGTAAAGACGTCTTTATTGTCTATTCAAATCCATGGGGCCTCCCAGATGGCTCCGTGGTAAAGAATCTGCCCGCAATGCAGGAGATGAGGGTTCAGTCCCTCGGTTGGGAAGATCCCCTGGAGAAGGAAATGGCAACCTACTCCAGTATTCTTGCCTGGGAAGTTCCATGGACAGAGGAACCTGATGGGCTTGTAAAGAGGCAGACACGACTTAGCGACTAAACAAGAACATTGAAATCTATAGGTTTATGTGTGGCCTAGATCCTTGCATTATTTGTTGCTTTACTTAGACTGCTTTCCCTGCCAACTTCTTCTTTCCCTGCATCTTGGATACTTGCAGTTCTCAAATCATACACAGTTTGCCATTTGCAGGGTTGTCACTGAATTATGGGAGAGAAACGCAAAAACGCACCTGTGGGCTAGAGAGCCTCTCAGAAACCTTGCTGACAACCTGAGCCTGCGCAGCAAGGGCCTGCTGCACCCAGCAATGAGGGAAGAGAGAACATATCGAATGCTTGCTTGATGGCTTTAAAAAATGGCAACTCTCTGTTCTTGGAATGAAACCAAACAACAATAGAGACATGCTGTTTCCCTTGGACTCAAAGATGTTCTTAATGGTCACCAAAGGATTTGACCCTGAAATGTTGGGTGGGAAAATTTTCAGGATGGGGTAGAGGGAGCAGCCATGATCTGGACATCTTGCATTTTGGAGTTACTCATTTACAAGGTGTGTTGTCTTAAGCAAGTCATTTAACCACTCAGAACTGTCTCCTCATTGGTAGATGGGAATGATGTGCTTGTCCCTTTAAGCCAGCCCTTGTGTGGAGTGCTGTCTGGGACCTGGAGAATCTTCTAGAAGCTTCTCCTCCTACCCCTCGCTTGTTTCTCACTGGCTTCTGCATTGGTCCCATCTAAATCCAATTTTAAAGCCTTGACTCCGTGACTCCAGCCTCCAGCCTACCTGGGCCACTTTGTAAAGGTGTCCGCTGGGTGTCTGCTTGCTGGTCCTCGGTTTTCTCCTGCAGCACAGTTTGGCTTACTTGCTGGGTCTCAGCATCTCCAATTACATCAGGTTGGAACTTTCCACACAACTGGCGCTAGTACCCACTTCTCACTCCACTCTACTACTTGGCAAATTCCAGCCCTCTGGGAAGATAGCTTAGTAACATTAGCTGACATTTACTGGGTCCTTACCAAGCACTTTATTCATCTCATAAAGCCCCATGAGGCAGAGATTGTTATCATCTGCATTTTAAAGTAGACAAAAGCTGTGACATAGCAAAGTTAACTAACCTTCCCAAGGTCACAGAGCTCATAAGGGGCAAAGCTGGGATTTGGACATGTCAAGGGTCAGCAAGCTTCTGGAAAGGGTCAAGTATTGAGGCTTGGTGGGCTGAATGGTCTCTATCACAGCTCCTCAGCAATGCTGTTGTTGTACAAAAGCAATGACAAGCACAATATAAACACACGAGCAGGGCTGTGTCCCAGTAAAACTTTATTGACATCAAAATATGAATTTCATATCATTTTCATATGTCACACCATATTATTCTTTTGATTTGTTTAAACTCTTGAAAATTACAAGCACCATTCTTAGCTTGCAGGCCGCACAAAATCAGGTAAAGGGCTGGATTTGGACCACAGGCTATAGGTTGCAGACCCCTGACCTCAGCTCTCATTTCTAGAGCTCATGCCTTCACCAGCAGAGGATGCGGTCTCTCAATAGTACCATTCTCATCCATCTTATTGATAAGGAAACTGAGCTTGCACAAGCTTCCCCCTGGGAAGGAGGGGGACCTGGGAGGCCAGGCAGCCCACGCCTAGTGCCTCGGCTTCACCTCTAAGTTATGGCCAGGAGATGAGGTATGTTGGAGTTTCCCTGCCCACTTTGTGGCATAAGCATGAAGGTGAATGAGATAATGTACCTGGCATACACAAAAAAAGCACACTTGAGTCTTTTCTTTTTTAATGTGTGGGTGCTCTTCTAAACTGTACAATATAAACAACTGAGGTTAAGCTACCTCCTAAAAACCAATCTCCTAGAGGGAATGTATTAATATTTTTCCTTCATTTTACAAGCGTTTGTCTAGTGCTTGGTTTGTGCCAAGCATACTGGGTGCTGGTAAGTGATGATGGAGGTGATGGATGACATCCCTTAGTTTAGTGGGGAAAGACAGATATGCCCATAGGAGATTGGGATCTAGATGGTTAACTGCTACCATGAACGGGGTGCAGGTGATTACGCCACCGCCGTGTCCTGTGGCTGATTGGGAGCAAGGGAAGGTGCAGTCAGACATGCTACACAGGCTGGGGTCTTCGAGGCAAAGGGAGAAGAGACTTAAGTCTGAGAGAACAGCAAAGACAAGGCTATATGGAAACTCAGTTTGGCTCTCCTGTAAGGGAGCTGGGATGGTGGCAGAAACAAGGCTGGGAGGGAGGCAGGGCCAGTTGGATAAGGGCCTTAGTGTCTCTGCCAAAGTCCTGAACTTCAAGACCTGGCTTGTTAAAATAGGAGTGCACAGAGCCATAGGATACACACAAGGCAGCTCTCCAGGGCATCATTTGTACTCAAAGAATTTTAAGGGAAAATGATTGTTTCTAAGTGGGGGGAAAGAAGTGGATATATAGAGTTGAATTAAAAATCCATATTCAGTTTTAAAACAAAGCATGAGATTTCAAAGAAATTCAGAGCAGGCAACTTTGGATTCTACCCCACACCTCCATAGCTTTTTTGTTAGAGGAGATGAGACAGAAGGCTTTGAGAGGAAAGCAGAGGAGAATGGGCAGAAAGTGGGTGAACAGTGCAGTGACATGATTGGATTTGTTTCTGTAGAATTATATTGCTGGTGATAGCAAAGAGGAAGATGGGGAGGAAGATATTAGAGGTCCAAAGACAGGATACAATAACTGGGGCAGGGGAAGGTGGGACTGAACAGCTTAGAACAGAGGGGGTTTAGGGGACTTCCCTGGTGGTCTAGTGGTTCTGAGCTGCCACTCAGCTTCCACTGCAAGGCAGTGGGGGGTGGGGGGGGTGGCAATTTGATCCCTGATCAGGGAACTAGGGTACACATGCAGTGCAGCCAAAACTTTCAGCAAATTTTAGAGCAAAATCTTGAAAAGAAAAAGAACAGAGCAGTTTTGATGTTGTCATTAAATGCACATCCTCATTCCAGGCTGAAGCAGCGGGAAGACCAATGAGCACTTGCTTTAGAGTCAAAAGCCCCCGATTTTGTCTAGCTGTGTGACCTTGGGCAAAGCACTCAGTCTCTCTGAATTTCTCTTTTCTCATCCTCCAAAGGGGTGGAACCATGCCTGTCTTACCTACCTCCAGGAGTCCTCTTTTGTACTAAGATAAAGCCTGTAAGAGCTCTTTGTTGAGGGCGTGAACGTGACTTGTGAGTTTCAAGGGAACAAAAGGCCAGAGCTCTTTCTGCCTGGTGACCTCTCCAAGAAAAGGCATTTGCTGTTTTTTTCCCCTTCTTCAACTGTTGGAGCTGCGGATCAATTGCAACCAGGCTCAACAGAAAAAGGTAGTCATACATGATCAGCAAAATGGTCCAAATGATGTCATCCATCAAGATGGACATCGCAATTTGCCAACTATTTTCTCATAAATCAAATCGTGGTCCCTCAAGGAAGAGGGGCAGGGCTGGAGGAGCCAGCATGGCAGTGCTTATCGGGAGACCAGACGCAGGGAATCCGGGGAAGAGCTCCCTTAAGGATACAGTAATTATTTTCACTCGATGGGAAACCAAGAGGGGCACGATTGGAGGGAGAGCTGGAGAGTGTCTGCCTCACTTCATTACAACTCCCCAGGCAAGGGACACAACATATGCTTTTCATTGGGAAGCCAATAATTTTGAATCGTGGGACAGGTGAAAACTTAAATGACATTTGCAAACCTTGATTTATTTCTCTGCTTAACTCCGGAACATGCTTTAGACTCAGCTCTATAAGTTTCCATAGATTAGTGGTCAATGTCAAGAATTTTCAATGACATATTCAACCGTTTCCTGTCCCTATCAGTTAATTAAATATTTTCAGTACTAATCTCTTCTTATTGCAATGGTTTCCCTTCTTTCGCTTATAGGTTGGGAAAACAACAAGAGATGAAGTATGTGCTTTATTGAAAACAAAATAACAAAAATAAAAAAGAATACTTTTTCCCCCACGTGCTATTTCACTTGCTGGAAATCTCATTAAAAGTTATTTATGAGCTGTTAGGGATCCCATAAGGATTACACCTAATTCAGTCTGTAAAGCTTTTGAGTTTCTTTTACATGAAGGACCTCCTTTCCCATTATTCTACTTTGGTTTGCACCCAAATAAATACTGGAGATCAACTTCTTGGCAGAAGAGAGTTTCATGGTCCCTAAACTCACCAAGGTCCCTCACATGACCCAGGCAAAGGAGCTCGCGACTTCTTGCTCCCCTTTCTGCTGGGTCGGCTCTGCTATGACCAGCGTAAGCAACTGGAGGCAAACCTGCAGCAATTGATAAATTAGTATTTGTGTTGTTATATACATTGTAGCGAAGATGGCAGAGTTGTACGCATCATTTATATCCTTGTGGTTTGTAGGCTGGGCAACAAATCACCCAGTTAGTCCTAATCCACTAACCCTTTTTCCTTGGCTCCTCCTCCCCCAACTCTCTCAGAAAAAAGCAAACTGAGTTTGTTTAGAAGGAGGAATTTCCCAGTCCTTTTATAAGACTTCCATGCTCATTATTTTGCTGCTTCTCAGGCATCTGGACCTCAGTTCACCAAAAATTCTAATTAAGCCATTTTTTTGGTCCTTCCCTAGTGGCTCAGACAGGAAAGAATCCCCCTGCAGTGCAGGAGACCCAGGTTCAATCCCTGTGTCCGGAAGATCCCCTGGAAAAGGGCATGGCAACCCACTCCAGTATTCTTGCCTAGAGAATCCCCATGGACAGAGAAGCCTGGTGGGCTACAGTCCATGGGGTCGCAAAGAGTCAGACAAGACTGAGTGACTAACACTTGCACTTTCGCTAGACTCTTTACTAAAACCTCTCAAATAAAGATGAATTTAATTTCCAAAGAATCTTCCTTGTGTTCGTATTTCAAAGACGCAAAAAAGAATGTAGTCATTCAAGTAGCTGACTATTCAAAATGGAATTTTGTCAGGGAGGAAATTGGCATAAAAATTTAGTAGCAATAGCAGCCTTATGCATCAGATGCACAAGATACTGATGTTTAAATGTTAGCTATTATTATTACCAGTGTTCCTACTATCTTTTCTATTAAAAGTCTGACTGATGGATGGCTTATTTCTCTCCAGGCATCTACATAGTCCTCATACACCAGCTCATTTCTCCAGGAGAAACAACAGGCACTAATGATTCTAAGTCCTTGCTGAAGTATCCAGCTAGATTGTGTGTAAGTCTGGAATGTCATTCTGGCCATCGCGGAAACAACCAACAGCAGTGTCTTCACCTACAAATCTTCCACTCTTGGATCTCAAAGCATTTACAGCTACGTGGTACTGAAACCCTAGCCTTCCCTTCTCCATTTGGGCAAGAGTTAGCTCTCCCACAAGTAGCCCAACAATTAAGCAATAGCTACATCTTTTAGGAGAGAGTGTATTTCTCCTTAATCTTGGCCATCTGGAGGATTTTAACCTTCTGTATCCTTTCGTAGAATTCTGTATAAAAGATCAGTTTTGTTTCTTTATTATTATTTTTCAGTTTTATTTGTTAATGATCATTGAAACATCCTGAGTATGTTGTAAGCCTCCAAATGAGAAATGTCTCTCAGGCTAGTCCAGGGAAAACCACATGGGTTGTTTGTATGTTAGTCTAGCACAGTGGTTCTCAATCCTGGCTGCCCCAAGAAGACAGACCGACTCTGTCTTCCCCTATCCCCAGTGTTGTTGCTTGGTTTTGTTTGTTTTTGTGTTTAGGACTCCCAGGGAATAATACGGAGGCAGCCAGGCTTGAGAACCACTATCCTAAGTTTGATGAGAAAAACATCCTTTCGTGATACTATGGTGAATTCGTCCCAGAGTCCTCAGTGCCTGCCCTTGCTGTAATTAGTAGAATGAGCCTAAAGGGCTGTCATTTACCTCTGACTCCAAACATGGCCCCAGAAATGCTACCCACTCATGTTTAATGAGTTGAATTATTGTTAGGGTTTGAATTGTGTCCACCTAAAAAAAGATATTGAGGTCCCAACCCTTGTGAATACAAGTTTATTTGGAAAGAGTCTTCATAGATGTTCAATTTAAGGTGAGGTCATTAGGGTGAGCCCTAATCTAATTGTGCCCTTATAAAAAGAGCTAATTGGACATAGAGACAGACACACACACAGGGAGAAGACCATGTGAAGATGAAGGCAGAGATAAGGGTGATGCTTCTAAAATCAAGGATTGCCAAAGATTGCAGCAAAGCACCAGAAGCTGGCCAAGAAGCCAGAAACAGATTCGCCCTCAGAGTGCTCAGAAGGAACCAAACCTCCGACACCTTGATCCTGGACTTCTAGCCCAGGACTGAGATGCAATACATTTCTGTTGTTTAAACCACCCAGTTTGTGGTACTTTGCTATGGCAACCCTATGACACTAATTCAACCAGTAAATCAACTCAACACACTTTTAAACTCTCCAGGCAGATAATGTTTACTAAGACCAGAGCTCAGCCTTGACCCCACACAATCCATAGGACCAAGGTATCGCTTAGCCCTGCTAGCCTGCAAAGCGAGGATTACAAGCATGTTCTTCCCTGGGCTTCCAGGAGGAGGTGGCACCATTTGATCTGAACTTTGGAAGAGTATTGTTTTTGACAAGAATGAAGGGAAGCAGAGACTACCCTGTGGTCCAGTGGTTAAGACACTGTACTTCCAATGCAAGGGGCACTGGTTCAATCCATGACTGAACTAAGATCCCACATGCCCTGTGGTGTGGCCAATAAATTTAAAAAAAAATAAAGAAGTAAATGTTATATTATAAAAAGAGTGAACAGAAAGAAGCAAAGACACAGAAACAAAGGTATTCCGAAGTAGGGGGTTGTCTCAGTGACAAGTTGGGCAGTCTGATAGAAGGTGAAAAGAAACAGCCTCTGTGTACAGGTGTGTGTGTGTGTGTGTGTGTGTGTGTGTGTGTGTGCCTCTTTGGGGTGAGGAGTTGGGCCAAGGTGACAATAATCAATATAATAGTGAACATCCATAGAGTGTGCACTCTGAATGAAGCTCTGTGCTGAACCCTATTCAATTCTAGGGTTGAGCCAGTGGAGCTCAGAGGCTGTTGCTATTGCCATTCTACAGAAAAACCAGACCTCCAAGATGCAGCAGCCCCCCCACAGCTGGATTCTGCGGGTTTCTCACTAACACAACTTTGCAAAACTAGTCTGTACCCCAGAGGGGTGGGGGTTCAGGGGGGCTTTGATGGAGATGGAGAGACGACAGTGGTCTTAAAGCAAATACATGTCTTTGCTGGACAAGGGGCTGGTGCAGCCCTGGAGGCCCCATCTGTGTGTGGGCATGAGGCTGCCCACCTCACCCCTGTGTTTCCAGTTGCCGTCCCCCTTCTAAGGGTTACTGATCAGTCAGGGAAACCCATAGAGAGCAAAGGGTGCTTTAGGATTGGAGTCCAGCTTTGTTCTTTGACTCCAGTATTACAGGGGAAAACAAGTTCCAGCATATGAGTAGCATTTGCAATGTAATCTACGTGCTCTGAGCCAAGTTACTGTACACGCTCTGGGGAGAATTACAAATAAATGCCGAAACGTTTTGAAACATGGCTTATACCTAATTAATCATGGAACTTAAGGAACAAAGAATGCATTTCTTCAAAGTTTTCAGCGTTTTCTCTATTAAGTGGGAAGGGTGGAGGAGGGGAGGGGAAATCTCCATGCCCCGTAATGGATACACTGTGCACTTCATTTGGGGAAAGAAAGCTCTTAATCTTCTTTGGCCTCCCGCAACCTCTGAATCCTTACATCTTTCATACTGTATGTTGAGTATTTTCATATTAAAGGAAACTGAAAGTTTCCAGATCACGGAATATCCCTCCGCTTTTTGTCTCTTGATCCCTCAGCCCAAACAATACCGGTTTTGAGATTATGAGATCATCAGGCATTTCTTAAGTACTCATGACATTATGCCCTGAGATTCCTGGGTCCCTTTCACATGCCGCCACCACCCAGAGGCACCTGTGCGCATGTTCCACTTTGAAGGCAAAGCTCTGAGACCCAAGTCTTTGCCATGGCTATGCTCTCCCCATGCTCTTAACTTCTGGACCTTAGCTTCCCCGTTTGTAAAACGAATGTGGAGAGTCATCTATATCTCAGGTTTATTCTGAGTGTTAAGTAAAATTATGCCACAAAAGCACTTAGCCTTGTGCCTAGAACATAACCGCTCTGTGATGGAGTGTGCAACTAAAGCTTCCAGATACTTTTTTTCATTCTCTCCTTAAGCCTGGACTTGGATGAATCACCATTTTGCTTGGCCAGCCAAGGTAGTTCTTTAAAATTCTGTTGCATTGGTGACAGATAAGGCAGTCAGCAATGACTTTGCCCTTGTTAGCCAGTGTTTAAGGCTGCTACAGAAAGCAATGATTCAACTCTTTTCTCTGGAGTTTTTCCATAGTCACTCCAAGAGCTTGTGTGGGTACAAATTAAAGGGAATTGGGGAAGTGTGGAGAAGTTCATTGTGAAGAGTGTCACTTGCCCTCTAAGTGCCTTTGAACAAGTCAATCAGTCTGCTTGAATGCAGCACCCCCCCAACCGTACCCCTTTATTGAAAAGGAAATAAAAAAACTGTAATACATTAAAGTGGGTGTGAGTAAAATCTGAAGCCTGGACTCCCCTCTCTTCTAGCTCCATGTAGAGAATGAGAATGAATAGAGTACTTGGTTAAGAATTATCAAGAGCTACAGTGAGCATCTTCTAAATTTTCTCCATGTATTCTCTCTTCTCATTTTTGAACAGCTCAGCCGTGGCCATGTGTCCTCGGGCTGACCATTCAGAGGTAAAACCTGGAACTTCAAATCTGGAGGAAGTAAAAAAGAGGCTGTTGGAGAAGTCTGGCGCAGGATGGTGGCATCAAATGGCCAGTAGAGGTTTTGCCAGGGTTGGCATCATAATCAGACAGTGTCTTAGGCATGACCTCAACTGTGTTCTTTGTTCTCTAACCCCTCTGGATTCCAGCTGATTTTTCATCTTAGCTCCCTGTCTTCCCGTAGACTCTGAGCCACCCAACATTGTCCTGATGTCTTCTCTGTTTAAGTTAACTACTAGACTTCTTTGCTTATAAATGAGAATCTAGATTGAGACAAATTAAGAAATACTCAGTACCTATTATGTACCAAGTATTTTACAGATGAGGAAATTGAGACCTGGAGAGTTGAGGTCTTGCCAAGGCCACTGTGGTGCTGGAGAAGACTCTTGAGAATCCCCTGGACAGTAAGGAGATTAAACCAGTCAATCCTAAAGGAAATCAACCCTGAATATTCTTTGGAAGGATGGATGCTGAAGCTGAAACTCTTTGGCCAAAATACTTTGGCCACCTGATATGAGGAGCTGACTCATTGGAAAAGACCCTGATGCTGGGAAAGATTGAGGCAGGAGAAGGGGGTGGCAGAGGATGAGATGGTTGGATGGCATCACCGACTCAATGGACGTGAGTGTGAGCCAACTCCAGGAGGTGGTGAAGGCCAGGGAAGCCTAGTGCTGCAGTCTATGGGATTGCAAAGAGTTGGACACTTAATGACTGAGCAACAACAACAAGATCACCAGGGTGGTCAGAGTTGGCACTGTGATTAGAACCCTTGTCTGTGTGCCTTTTCCACTCAATCTTTTAGCAAAGAGAGCTAAGAAGTAAACCTGGAGTCCACTATCATTCATATTTGCACTGAACTTGCCTTGCAGGTGGGGCTTTCAGAAGTTTATATTTGTGCCTGGAAGCTACATTTTCTCCTCCCCCACCCCACCCCACCATACACACACACACCCACTCCCCACCCTAACCCGGTGGTTATGTGAAGGTCACTCAGTCGTATTCGACTTTTTGAGACCCAATGGACAATACAATCCATGGAATTCTCCAGGCCAGAATACCGGAGTGGGTAGCCTTTCCCTTCTCCAGGGGATCTTCCCAGCAGTGCAGCTTCTCCAGCGTTGCAGGCGGATTCTTTACCAGCTAAGCCATGGCTGTCTGTAAATTGCATCGAAAGTGAACTGTCTTCCAGGGCTGGGAAGCATCACTGCTCTGTGCCTATGAACCAGACAACCGAGATGAGGGATAAAGGGACTGAAACAGTGAAGACCTTGGCTTTCTGTCCTTCGTAAAAATGCCGTGTTGTTTGTGTGTGCTGTTAATTATCCTTGGTTCACGTCCCTTAAGCCGATGCCTTCAGAAATTAAATGCACGTGCCTTGTACTGCGTGGAGAGAGTGCTTGGCTCATTCAGTTTCTGCTTCACCCGTTGCTCTGACACCTTCTGTTGCACCAAACAGATGACACGATCCTCACACCCTGGCATCAAAGGAAGGGGAGTCAGATGTTGCCATCAGCCTTTGGAATGGCACCCCACTGGTGTTTCGCTGCAGAGGTGGAGTAGCTGGCCAAAGAATGGGAAACCACCAGGAGGCCATCCTCATCCACGTTCCCACAATCTTCTCTTCCTCAACCAAGGGTGGGGGGCTAGCCACTCTCCAGGCACCAAACTTCCAACCGTTTCCCTGGACATGGACCCACCTAAGACATCTTATGCTTGACCTCAATGTAGTGAATCTGCAAAACATCAGCCTGGCCAGAACGTGGTCATCTTGCTGCTTTTCCATTGATTTTCTAGAAGCCGATTATTAAATATCTTGGATAACAAAAGCAATTTGAACTTCATCATCCCTTCTTCAGCATTAGATACTGAAGGCCTGGATCAGTGATACTTTGTATAAAACATGAAGCAGTGAATTAAATGCAACTTGATGGTACATGTTGTACCCTAATGAAAGCAAAGGCTCCGGAACAATATTTGTGGACATGTTACCCAATAAAGTGTTAGCGAAGGAGCTCATAAAGCTGCCAGAGGGATTTAACCATTGCTGGAGCAAGAGGGAGACGCTATTCAGTTGGGCTGGACGCAGAATGAGGTCTCCCAGCTCTATCACAGATGCTGGAGGGTTTTTTTTTATTTAAAACACATGGCAGAAAGACACTTGGGTTTGGCACCAAAATGTCTTGTGGTAAAGAAAAAAAAATTAGAAATATCCAAAAGTGCTTAAAGGAAATCTGGAGGGGGAGAAAAAAAACAGATGTGAAGAAATGAAGACAGTATGACATGGGGTGCCGCGTCAGCCTGTTTAAAACGATGGCGGAGGAAAAGAACACTTCTCCATGGCAGCTGATAGACACGAGCAATTGAACAGTTCATAGCCTCTCTGTTGTCCCTGTCATGAGATTTGTAGGTCGTTCTCAGCCAGCCACTGGGGCACAAGGGCACAGGTCGTGACCTGCTGATTTACCCAAAGTATGATCAACTCACACGAATTATAGGCGTAAGAGTGTCCTGACAACTTCAATATGATGCGCAAGAAGCGCAATTATTTGTGACATGTGAAACCAGTGTGAGACCATAATTCTATCGCTGCGTGACAAGGCATTATTAGCCGGGGCAGGCAGCGGCTTGAACCAGGAGCAGCTGGAGGAGAGATGGGGGGAGAGAGAGAGAGAGACAGAGAGAGCTCCACGGGGGAGCTCCGGGATGGGCTTTCTTTCCCAGAGCCACTGGCAACAGCCGGGGCCCCTTTGTGGACTGTGGACTGCCTCAGAGGACAAGTCATCTCGCCACTTTCTGGTCCTCAGAGAATGAAGAAGAGTTTGGTAGGAAGGACGGTGCTGTTTGTTTGTTTTTGACATCAGGCATGTTCTTCAACCTGCAAGGTTGCTTTCCAGTGGAAGACGAAGTGGAGATCAGGTCGCCGGGCAGAAACCTCTGCTCCTCACGCTTCCTTCCCACCCAGTCCTCTCTGGAACCTTCAGTGAAGGAGACACAGCCCAGACCCCCAGGGTTTCCTCAGCCCTGGAGATCCCACTGCCTGAGCCTCTGTGGACTCTCTGTGTAGGGGTTCAGCTCAAGGCAGGCGTAGGTGTCTCCCTTCTGAGGATAGCTATGGAGGTTTTGGCCCAGGGGTGTGTGAGAGGAGGGTGACTGGGTCCCAGCAAGGCTTCCTCAGGCCGGGTGAGGGGTCCCACAGGTGTGTTACATGACAGGTGAGTCTCCAACTAACCTGTTCGTGAAGCAGGCAGTGGGACCGTGTTCTGCTAATTTCCTGCAGAGTGTGGCTGCTTCTTAGCCCAGTGACCGTAACCCCAGTGTTGAGTGGTCGGTGGTCTTGACATACATTCATACAGTCAGTCAATAAACGTACCATGATCACCTACTTGGTGTCAACACTGCACAAGGCATTTGTTGTGTGGTTGTACAGTCGCTCAGTGGTGTCCGACTCTCTGTGACCTCGTGGACTGCAGCACGCCAGGCTTCCCTGTCCTTCACTATCTCCCTGAATTTGCTCAACCTCATGTCTATTGAGTTGGTGATGCCATCCAACCATCTCATCCTCTGTCGCCCCCTGCTCCTCCTGCCTTCAATCTTTCCCAGCATCAGGGTCTTTTCCAATGAGTCGGCACTTCACAACAGGTGGCCAAAGTATTAGAGCTTCAGCTTCAGCATCCAGCCTTCCAATGAATATCCAGGGTTGATTTCCTTTAAGATTGACAGGTTTTATTTCCTTGCAGTCCAAGGGACTCTCAAGAGTCTTCTCTAGCACCACAGTTGGAAAGCATCAATTCTTCAGTACTCAGCCCAAGGCATAGAGAATCAGAACGAGAAACATCTGCATCTGCCCTCCTAGGTCTCAGAGAGGGAGGATAGAGAGATGAAAACAAAATAATGAAAACATACTACGGAAATGGGCAAGCTCTAGGAATCATGGGTGTACTGGGGAAGTCTGGCTTCCTGGGATCATTCAGATGTCTGTTCAGATCTCCCACGTTAGCGGGATCTACTCTGACCGCACCATCCAAACAGGTCTTCTGTCTTCTGTCTCGGGCACACGTTCCAGCTCACTGTCCTGTCCTGTCCTGTCTGAAGGCAGGAACTGGGGGCACATGAGCCAAGGATCAACATCAGCACACACACAAGTGTAGGGCTGCTAGGTAGCACCTCTTGCCAGCAGGAAGCAGTACTTGACCGAAGATCACTTATTTGTGCCTATCCATTGTGCCTCTTAAATGTAAGCTCCAGGAGGACGGGGACCATGTCTCCTCAGTATTCGTCCCCAAGTTGCCTTGAACAGTGAGCCCAAAGTACTTGCTCAGCCAACGTGTTTGAGGGCCCCAATGCTAAGAACTGTTCCAGTTATTCTGCCCCCCTCCTTTTTTTTTAGTGTTTTAAAGTTTTTGTTGTTCTTTTTCAAAAAAATATTCTATTTATTTATGGCTATGCTGGGTGTTCACTGTTGCAAGAGCTTCTTCCCTATTTGCAGCGCTCAGGCTTCTCATTGTGGCGGCTTCCCTTGCGGTGGAGCACGGGCTCTAGCTGTGCTGAGGTCAGTATTGTGACTCCCAAGCTCGACAACACAGATTCAGTAGCTGTGGCCCACGCACCGGCTTCGTTGCTCAGTGGCATGTGGGATCTTCCTGGACCAGGGATCGAACCTCTGTCTCCTCCATTAGCAGGTGGATTCTTTACCAATGAGCCTCTAGGGAAGCCCTAGGCGTTCTTGCTTTTAAACACATTTGCTTGTGTAACCCTCCCAACCACCTAGTGAGGTAAGTTTGTTAGTTATCTGTCGCTTTATAACAAATCATCCCCAAGTGGAATGGCCTCAAAGGACGTTTATTCTGTCTCACAGGTGTGTGCCTTGGCTGGGGTTCAGCTGGGCCACCTCTGCTGGTCTCGCTTAGAGTTTGATACAGCTGCATTTTGCTGGGAGATTGGTTGTGGCTTCATTTCATATGGACACATCCTCCAGATTTCCCAATCACTCGCCGATCTAACCTGGACTTCCCAAGAACATGGGGTCTGGGATCCCAGAGAAAAGAAGCAGTTGCTGAAGGCCTGGACTCAGAAGTCCCAGGTCATCACTTCCTTCCCATTCTATTGGGTCAAACAAATGCCAAGGCTAGTCCGTCTTTGAGGAGAGGGACCTGGACATCTCTTCTTGATCTAAAGAGGGGCACAGGTTGGGGGGATTGTGTTTGGAGACCACCTGCTACAGTATTATTAGCCTACTTTCTAGTGGTAGAAACTGAGGCTTAGAGGGGTAGAAACATGTGTCCCAAAGTGGCAAGGAAGTGGCAGAGCTGGGATGTCAGCCTGGAACACTCTAGCTCCACCTCCAGTGTTCTTTGCTAAATAGTGACTCTTCTCAATAGCCCCTCCTCAACCTTGTGGGGCAGGGCTGGCATCGCCTGCTGCTTCCCCTCTGTTCACTTTTCAGCATAGTGACCTGGGTTTGGGGGGTGGGGGTGGATGGAAAATTATAGATCTGGGATTTCATCCAGCCCCTACGACTCATTAATTGAGAAACCTTGAGCGGATTTCTGAACCGTTCGGAGTGTCTCTTCCTTATCTGTGAAATGGGGCAGTTCTGGTATCTACCACACAGGATTGTGGGAGGCTTAATTGGGACTCTGTATATAAGGCACACCGTCCAATGCGTGGTGTCTAGTTATTGTTCAAAAGAGTGACAGTTTTGAGGTGCCAAAGGCCTCCAGCTGGACCCCAAATGAGCCTTCACAGACTAGTTTCATAATTGTATTTAAAATGTAAGAATCCCCAGATGGGTTGAGCACATACCCATGTTTACTGTTAATTCAAAGATACATTCTAAGAACAGCAAAAATGCTTTCAAGGACTGGCTTGTTATAGCATAATTCATTACGCTCTTCCCTGCAAGAATCTAACTGGCGTCCTGACTTCGTGTTCCTATAGGGATTTTTTTTATCAAGATTTTAAAAAAAAGGAAAAGGTAAACAGAATTCTATACAACTATGAAGCTAAGATTTAAGATAGACAAAAATCTAAGTTACCAACAGAGAGCTAGGGAGAAACAAAAAAACAAATATACCCCCGAGGGCCCCTGTGTCTCATCCTTGACTCATTGGATTAGTCAGGACTCTTTTTGGGTTATTAGAGGTGATGTGCCCACACGGATTCCAGCCAGCTTAAAACAAGAGGGGGGGATTTATGGTCAGGCTTGGCTGGATCCAGGAGCTTACACAGCATTGTCAGAAATCACTGTCTCCGTGCTGAGACCTGCTTCTCCAAATGATCTTCCTTTCCTCTTCTGTAGTCAGGTTCCTTCCTGGGCAGCCTTTCATTTTGCTTCTAGTTCTAGAACTCCAAGAGTCAGGCAGCTTCTCATCCTGTTCCTTATCTAAGAATTCCCAAGGTTTAGAATTGGTTTAGGCTGGGCCTATGTGTGACATGACCCATCTGAGTCCCAGAGAGTGGATTCTGGTCGTCTAGCATAGGTCAGGGCTGGCCTCTGTGGGCCAGGGTTGGGAATTCTGGGATTGCTAGCTGTGCAGTTTGAGGAACAGTTCTGCAGGAAAAGTGGGAGTTTTTAACAAGTTCTCCTGAAGGGCGGTTCCAATATAACCAAGCTATGGGTTTACTAAAACCTCTGGGCTGGGTGGGGGGGGCGCGGAGGGGAAACTTGTCAACATGAACACTGCCCTTCTGTTGCTTGTGGCTTGGGTGGGGGGGCATTTTTCTATCGATTAGTCCTTGTGCCCTACTTGCTGTGTTTATTTGTGGATATTTATTTTCCTACCAGTATTAGGAAATGCTTGAAATAAGCATATAACCATCAACCAAAGTCCTAATTTAACACCTAAATGTCACAACATGTATTCCTCAGCCCCTGGATTAACCAGCAGTCACCTTGTAAACCAAAATTTGTGAAAAAGATTGTATTCCTTTTATTTGTCCCCAAAAGTTTCCATTGTATACCAAAAAATGGAGACAGTGTTCCTTTTGGGGGAGAAGAAGTTTCTACTTTGGGTCTAAACCAAATAAAATAATATTTAAGGAAACATTAAATAAATTATTTATCATGTTGGTCAACGTTTTGGGGAATATAGCTTAGATAAACACATTTTTAAGGTCAGCCACTCTAAGGGCTGGGTTTTATAAAAACAGCCTCCGAGGAGCTTTAATAAATCTGAAAAGAAAAAAAAAATCAAGCACTTGTTTTCATTACTGAATCATTTGCTGTTGCTGAATAATGGGCATTCAAGAAGGAAGCTTAACCAGGAGGCCCTGATAGCCACGCTGGGAAACTCGCATATTATGAAAAATCTGTGTTGATGGTAAGCACTGTTGGCCATGCTTGGATTTCTGTCAAAGCAGTCCAGTCCTTTGGTTGCATTTTAAATCAGATAAATGGACAGAGCTGGCTGATTTGGGTCATAAAATTGTCAAATGAAGATAAATTCATTCCTACTCAATGGGAAACTTCAGAGTAGACTCAGAATATATGTAAGTACAAAATAATGTGTTTCTATTCCCTTAAAATAAACGGTGACCAGATTCATCAAGTGCATTTAACTCACCTCCTGGGTCTTCCATCTTTTCAAATTGCAGCCCAAGGCATCTTGGGGGCTCATTTCTACTCCTAAATGGCATTCTGCAGCCAAAGGGGCAAGGGATGGAGAAGAAAGGATGTTTGGATTTTAAGAAATGGCAGTGGAAGAAGTAAGAGTTCTAATGAAGAAGTGGGTGGGAAGAGCCGCCAAGGGGAGAAGTGAGGAAGGGAGGGTGATGGGAGGAAGAAGAAGGAGCAGAAGCGAGAAATGCAGAAAATCTACCTTTCCAAACACTGGGCAGAGACCAGCTCGGAGGCACTGCTCACTTGGCTCTGGTTTCAGTTTTGTGTGGTTCCTCATTTGTCTGAAAATTGATGGGCTCTCATGACCCCTTCCTATCGATGCAAGAGGGCAACAACTCTGGATGTGCCCCAAGACCCGCCTTGGTCTTGAAAGGAAAGCTGGGGCCAGGAATGAGCCTGGAGGTTCTGAGTCTTGTCTCTTCCAAGGGTGGAACCTGCAGCAGAATTTCATGGCTTCAAAAAAGTAGATACTTTCTGTTTATAAGCAGGAAGGCATGTCACTGAGGAGCTGGAGGAGTTGAGGGTACATTACCATAAAGTGCCTCAGGGCTTGAAAGTTCAGGAGAAGAGAGCCTGGCTAAACCACATCTGGGGCTTGAGGTTTTATTGAACTGGTAATGAAAATAATCTTTGCAAAAATATTTTGAAAATATTTGATAAACACAGACTGAAGCTGCTGCCTAGATGCATGGGGATAAAAATAGCTCTGAATTCAGAGTAGTAACCTGTGGGAAACCAGCCAGTCCCTGGTTGAGGCACAAAGCGGAATGATGGGAAAGACATCATGGGAAAGACAGGCTTTAAAGCAAGGCAGAAGCGAGCCCAAATCCCAGCTCTGCCACTTGTTAGCGCTATAACCATGTGTGTGTCACACCCATCTGGGTCTCAGTGGCTTCATCCATAAAATGGAAATGAGTACTCCTCCAGTGGGCTGCCATGAGGACAAAACAAGGTAAGTTGTATGGAAATGCTGTTCTTCTAGATTGTCCAAATGGTCATTTCCCTTTCTACATCCATTTGCTTGCGACATCCCATTAAGAGGCAGAGTCAGTTTCTCCACCTCTCATATCTTGATTGGCCATGTGACTTGGAGCATTAGCAAATGTGAAACAGGCGAAGACTTGAAAATTGCTTGCCTATTGGAAGTTTGTCTCTTTTGTTGGGCTTGGAACCCTGAATCTGGTGTGCAAGTGGAACTGGACTAGCCTAGTGGAGGATGAGCGTCCATGTGGTAACCAAGGTAACCCAGCAGACAGCCTGTCAGCTGCCAGATGTGTAAAAGAAATAACGCTAGATCATCCAGCTACCAGTCCTCCTATCAGCTAACTCAAGAAGCAGGGGAGTGACCAGTCATAGAGATCAACTGAGCCAGCTCAGAGCAGAAGGCCATCCAGCCAACCCCCAAACTTGTGAGCTAAATAAAAACTTATCGTTTTAAGTCACTAAGTTTTGGGGTGGCTTGTTATGCAGCAAAAGCTCACTAATATGCTCTATTATTACTTAATGATTGAATCAATCAGTCATTTAAATTGCCTGATTTTTGTTCAAAACGATTTCTGTCTGTAGAGACAGACTGGGACATGGCAATCATTCTGGTAGCTATTTTGTATAGTCACGTGGCTTAGGATTAATTGCGAAAAACAAGAAGATTTAAGACATCAATAAGAATTTTTCTGGAAGTATTTTAAAGTCTTTCCTCCCATCATATTTTAAAAGTTTGACATCAACATTCTTTAAGCCAGAATTATGCATAAAGCAAACACCAAACACAAGCTCGCTGAGGAGGTTCAATTGTAAGATTGGTGGAAACAGAAAGTCACTCTGAAACAGTTCTGAGACTCTTAACCCAGGGAACCAACTGGAACCAGAAGAAATGAAATGGAACTAAAAGGGATGAAACTGGATAAAAGGGAGGTCAGTGGCTTGGAACCCATCTGCATTCTTTGGTGGGAGTGATAGGCTTTGCCAACCATCCAACTGTAAAGGAGATAAAAGAATTTATGGACCAAAGCAAATGAAGAATTGTCCAGACAATTTAGTCCAACTGAGCACTCTCACCTGAATTAACCACTGAGTTGTAGCCAAAGTGTGTCTGATGGCTTCTGTTATCTAGACAGCTGTCTCATTCTTCCTTTTTCCTTGGAATTTGTGTTCTCTTTTGCATTCCAACTGCCTTTTATTGCCTACATTCTTATTCCAGGTTTTGATGGAAAGAAGCATGGATAAGTTTTGGAAGCAAAATTTTGGCCTGAAGACTCCAAAGCATTTGTTCATTCAACAGATGTTTATTATTCAATTATTTGATGCCAGAGACAGCACTAGGCATTGAGGATGCAACAGTGATTCAAAGACAAGATATCTTGGCTTACAGTTTAGGTTTAGTGAGAGAAAAGGATGCATCACCAGATAATAGAATATAATGTGAGAAGTGCTGTGATTGGGCAAGTACAGAGCATTGGAGAATAAGGTACCCAACTCAGACTTGGGCTTAAGTGGTCAGGAAGCACATCACAGAGGAAGTGGTACCCAAGGTGAAAGATAAAGAACAATCATTAAGTAGTGTGAAGAAGTAAGGGAAAGAGTGTTACAGGCCTCTGCTAAGTTGCCTCGATTGTGTCTGACTCTTTGCAACCTTATGGACTGTAGCCCACCAGGCTCCTGTGTCCATGGAATTCTCTAGGCAAAAATACTGGAGTGCATTACCGTTCCTTCCTCCAGGGGATCTTCTTGACCCAAAAATTGAACCTGGGTCTCTTATGTCTCCTGCATTTGCAGGCAGGTTCTTTACCACTAGTGTCAGCTGGGAAGCCCTGTTACTGACTGAGAAAACAGCATTACATGGCTCAACCTGAAAGAGTATTGTGGAACGAAAACATTCAGCATGGCCAAATGCTTGCATTAGTACCAAGTAGTCTGTGGAATCTCAGTACCATTGAATGAAATAATGCATGTGTGCGACACCATGGACTATAGCCCATCAGGCTCCTCTGTCCATGGGACTCTCCAGGCAAAAATACTGGAGTGGGTTGCCATTTCCTCCTCCAGGGGATCTTTCCAACCCAGGGATTGAATCTGCATCTCTTCTGTCTCCTGCACTGACAGGTGGGTTCTTTACCACTAGTGCCACCTGGGAAGCCCGAATGAAACGATGATGTACATGAAACCATGGCCAAAGCCTGGCCATGACCATGGTTAATTTCAGGTGGTTATACTGGTTGGTGCTTTTAATAGCTGTGTCTGTGTGGCCAGAGCATGTGTGAGTGGAAATGGGTTGGCTGGCCAGCTAGTCTTGTGCATGGAGGCCAAGCCAAGACGAGTGCATGTCCCTCAAGACTGAGCCAGACTCTACAGCATCTTCTTCCTGCTTCCAACCAGTCGAGACAGTAGAGGAGGGCAAAGAGAAAAAAAAAAATAAATAAAGAAGTGGGTCAGGCCCAGGATCTTAAGAAATTGTGACTGTCATGAAAAGAGTTTTAAATTTTAAGTGTTTTAAACTTGAACAATCCTTATAAAACAAACGAACATTAGGCTATTAACAGCAAGCATAAATTCAGAGTGTAAGCTACACCAGGAGTCCCCTGGTGGTCCAGTGGTTAAGAATTCACCTTTTAGTTCAAGGGACACAGGTTTGATCCCTGGTCAGTTAACAAAGATCCGACATGCCTTGGAGCAGGTAGGCCCTTGGGCCACAACTACTGAGACCATGAGCTCTGGAACCTTCATGCCACAGCTAGAGAGAAGCCTGTGAGTCACAGCAAGGATCCTGCAAGCTGCAACCAAGACCCACCACAACCAAAAATAAATAAGTAAATAATTTAAAAAATAAAGAAATATTTTTAAAAATGGAAAAATAAATTAAAAGACTCCTGTATCAATTATACAGTGCTGTGTAACAAATTACCTCAGAATTCATCAACTTAAAACAATAAGTATTTATTATTTCCCAATTTCTGCAGCTTAGCTAACTGCCTCTGCATTATCATCTCTCACAAAGCTGGGGTCAAGCTGTCAGCCAGGGCTGCTGACAATGTTGTTTGGTCACAATGTCCATGTGCTGTACCTTCATCTGAAGGCTGAGGAGGATCTGCTTCCAAGGTCACTTATGTGGTTGTTGACTGGATTCAGTTTCTCGTGGGCTCTTGGACTTAGGGTCTCAGTTCCTTGCTGGCTATAGTAGCCTGCTTTTTTTTTAATCATGCAGGCCTCTCCATTGGGCACTTTGTAACTTGGAAGCTGGCTTCTCTTAGAACCAGCACGCATGAAAGTGAGAGAGGGGATCTTGGAGGGTGCATCTCACCATTTCGGCTATACTCTGTTAGACATAAGTCCATAAATCCAGTCCACACTCAAGGAGATGGGATTATGCTATACAAGGGCATGGTTACCTGGAGGCTAGGACTGATGGAGGTCATCTTGTTGCTGTTCAGTCTGATTCTTTGCCACCCCATGGGCTGCAGCATGCCAGGAATCCCTTTCCTTCACTAGCTCTTGGAGTTTACTCAAAATCAAATCCAGGAGGTCATCTTAGAAGCTGCCCAAAACAGCCCCCAAAAAAGTAAATGAAGTGTGTATATTCACCCTTTCCTTTCCTCCTCTCCCCCCCCTGTCAAGAATAGTAACAGGTATCCTGTAAAATTTTTAAAGGATGAAATGAGGGAAGAGTTGGCATGTGCTGAACACATACTGGACCACATTCAGTGATGGGTATTGAGTGGGGAAGCATATACTCTTCGTTTATATTTAATATATCCATGGGCTACTGTCACACATGATCAGCCTATTGAGCTCTGTGGATGAATCAAGACTCAGGGAAAGCTGATTTGACTCCCCACCCCACACAATCATTTAGAGGCATAGAATGAGAACAATGGTACATAGCAGAGAGGAAGAAACAGCAGATAAACGAGATGCAGGGCTGGTGGGTCTCATCAGAAGATAGGCTACTCTCTGTTTTGATGTTCTAGCAGGTATAAGCTTTTGCAATTTGTATACTGCCTCAGAGCAAATGGGAGTCACTGATCTTTGTTGAACAGTTACTGGATTTCAGGCATTGTTCAAAGCATTTTTCATGTGTCCTTTAGTCCTTGGACAGCCTTAGGAGGTTGATGCTATTGCCAACCCGTTGTAAAGCTGAGGAGGAAGGAACTTGCCAGAGCTAATACAGTTAGGGATACATGTGTGCATGTGCATACCCAGTCATGTCTGACTCTTTGTGACTCCATGGACTGTAGTCTACCAGGCTCCTCTGTCCATGGGATTTCCCAGGCAGGAATAGTTGAGTGGGATGCCGTTTCCTCTTCTAGGGGATCTTCCTGCCCCAGGGATTGAACCCAGGTCTTCTGTGTCGGCAGGCAGATTTCTTACCACTTGAGCCACCTGGGAAGCCAGCAAGGAATGAGGATATGGTATTAAATAATTCCAGGAATTATTGGTAGTTACCCCAAAACTCTGTACCAGACTGTGCTGCATGGGCCACAATGTCTGTGGTTGATTTTGTGGACTTCTGATGGACTTGGCACAATCTTTTGCCCCAATAAGGTATTGACAAGCCACACCCATTTATTTTGAGGATGCACAGCCCTTAGGCTTCCTGTCGGGTTTCCTTCCAGTTTGCCAAAGATTTTAGGAAATTCCTTTCTTCTGACTGTTGTCAGAAGAACACACATCTTGCCTAGGGTCTCTGAGGCCCTGAATTTACAGCCCCCAACCCCACCCCACTTAGGTGGGAACATGATTACACAGTGATCTCCATCTAAGCAAGGGATGAGCCAGAGCAGAAGGTGGGGAACTCACAACTGCTCATGGCATCCCCTCATTTTTTTTACAATGTAAAATTGATTATTTTTCACTCCTCAGGCCAAGAGAACTTTCCTCTTAGGTTTACTTTTAAGTTAATGCATTCGGGCTTCCCTGGTAGTCGATGGTAAAGAATCTGCCTGCCAGTTCAGGAGATGGGGGTTCCATCCCTGGGTCAGGAAGATCTCCTGGGGAAGGAAATGACAACCCACTCCAATATTCTTGCCTGGAGATCCCATGGACAGAGGAATCTTGTGGGCTACAGTCCATGAGGCTGCAAAAGAGTCAGACAAGACTAAGCGACAAAACAACAATATTTTTCCTTGCCTCCTTTCCTTCCCAAAAACCTGCTGTATAACTGCTGCAATCAGAAAAGTGCACTGGAGTTGGGAGCGAGATAAGATTTTACAATTTGGAAAGAGTTCCAACATGTTTAGAAACCACTGACAGGAGAACAACTGTTTCTACCCAAGATATTCAAAGCTATGCCAGGGAAGCTTTGAATAGAATAGAAATCATGGAAATATGGAGGGACCATAGAGATAAAAACAAGGACTGTAATTAACATGCAAAAGAAGGTTGGAAGAAACCCTACTGAAAATGTTGGCATCTGGCAGGTTTCAAGCTCAAGGATTAAAATCTCCAAGTTAGGAGAGCAATTTTTGGTTTTCTAGCAAGTTCCTCTAGGGGCAATAATTTTCAGGGAAAGGTAGCTTGTAACACTGAACATAGTATTAACATAGCAGGCTGCTTGCCCAAACTTACTTTATTTTCACTTGCATTATTGGTTTGAAAACTCCCCTGGGTTTGTGATCCATATCATGTTGGCACATGTCCTCCTAGAAACTGAAATGCTGAGCCTGCATTTTACTCTGTTTTACTTGACTTGGGAGAGACCCAAAGAAATTTAGGTTGCTACAGGAACAGTGATAAAATACTCTGCCTTTCTCCTCAATAGATCATTCCCCCTGGGGAGATATCTGGGGGGCTGGTTTCTTTTCAGTTGAAACCCAAGAGCATCAGTGGTTATACAAAAGCCTCCCTGATATGTGCACGTATGTATATGTATCCAATGCATGTGTGTGTGCATGTATATACACATATATACACATTTGTTTTTTTGCAAGAGAGTTGCAGGAAGAGGTCAGTTATAATCACATACAAATTTGGATGAGGGCCAATGAGATGCTTCTAATGGTGATGGCCAGATCTATTGGTATGATGTTTTTTCAACCGTGCTTGCAACTGTGACTTATTTCTATCCTGGTAAGTCGGGCAAGTGATTTGGCATGCCTATTTTACACGGGAGAAAACTGAGATCTGCCTTGAGCCATAAATTAGAGGACGGAAGACAAAACTGGGACTCTCGACTCTGTGACCTTAGCCTCTGTCTTCAATTCTACTTCCCTCAGACTCTGAATATCCTGTACTGGGAAAGAAAAAGGCATCTGTGTGATCTCTCAAGGAAAGATCCCAATCAGTATAAGCTGATCAAATTTACTCTCTGCAGCAAGGCTGGAAACAGAGAAGAGAAATCTCTCTCCCAGGCTCTGCTCCAGCCCAGAAGGGGGCCTCGGAGTCTCTGCAATGCAGTCATCATGCATGGCTTCACAGTGAGACAGGGACAATGGTGACTGCTGGCCCCCTCTGGTCAGAACTAACCTCTAGCCCATTCCCCACCATGGGAGATATTTCTTTCCCGGTTGCCTACAGCACCTTGAGTTCCTGATAGGAAGTTACCACCTTCCCCCATGCCATTTTGGGAAGTCTTGACAAAGACCTAAGTCAGGGTGCCCACTTCCAATATGAAAGCTGGGAGGATGGGCTCCATCCTTAGCTGCCCAGGAGGAAGGGCAGCCAGATTCTCCCTCCTGCAGCTTTGAATAGAAGCTTTCCCAGCAGGTACTGCCTACTATATCTCCAGCATCCTACTTCCCAGGCCTCTATAGGCAGGAGACTTCCTGGGGAGCAGAGAGCTCTTCCTGCTTCACCATGCTCCCTAGCCTACTCAGAAGAGCCAAGAGAGGATTTCCTAGGTGGTTTTGATTTGCTCGTGAATCTCTGTCTGTCTTCATGCAAGTTGGAGGTGATGTTGGAAGCTGGAGTATATGGAAAGACATCTGGATGGTAGGAATGACCTGAAGAAAGGCCTGGAGGTGAGGAAGGAATGAGACTTGTTTGTAGCAATATATGTATAGGAGGGCTTTCCTGGTGATGCAGATGGTAAAGAATCTGCCTGCGTCACAGGAAACCCAGGTTCGATCCCCAGGTCAGGAAGATTCCTTGGAGAAGGGACTGGCCACGCACTCCAGTATTCTTGCCTGGAGAATCCCCATGGACAGGGGAGCCTGGTGGGCTACAGTCCATAGGGTCGCAAAGAGTCAGTCATGACTGAGAGACCAACACTTTTACTACTTTCATTTTTCACTATATGTATAGGACTGTGCTGGAAGATAAAGCTGATGCACCAGATTGGCATCAGCCTTTGGAAGATCCTGATGCAAAAGAAGGCAGGAAGAGGATGGGCATGTCCACGGTCAGCCCTGTTGGATCCCGCTCCATCCTTTGCTGAGCTCTGACAACCAACCTGGAGCTCTGTGGATGGCCACTGCGTTTCTAGAAGAAAGAGTGGATAAGACCTTCCATTTCCCCAATGGGAGGCCAGGAAAAGCCTGGCAGTTCCTGTCAAATTCCACCTTATGTGTTCACCCTATGAGTTTTTTGCATTAAGACTATAATATCTCTTCTCTTCCTCCACTTCCCAAAGTTGATGACCAAATCCTGAGAATTCTGCTCTCCAAATAGCTCTGTCACCTCTCCCTCTCTAAGTCATGAGCCAGATCAGCCCTCATCACATGCCTCCTGGTATACTGCACTCGGGCGTTAACTGAAGTTCTATCTACAGAGGAACTGTTCTTCTTGTAATATCCTCGTGATCCAGCCACCACAATCCACCAGAGGGGTCTGTCTAGAGCTCAGTCCCAAGACACTAGATATCCTTCATGACTGACCACTGCCTTTGAATGTATCCAGTTCCATGCATCTGATATGGAAAGCCCATTGATGTCCTGGCCTACGATCACGCCTGCTTCCCACCTCTTTTCGCCACAAATCTCTTTCATGTCAAGAGATTTGACAGTGCCTTTGTTACTTCACGCTTCCCTAGCTTTATACATTCTCTTCTTTCGACCTGTAATGCCCACTTTTGCATATAGATTCCACTTAAGTGCTCTTTCTCAGTTTTCTGGTTTCTGCTTAAATATCATGGTGGACATGATGTCTGGCATTTAATAATTACCCTTTGAGTGTTTCTTGATTATGGGTCTCTGCAAAACATTGCTTCCTGCCACTTGGCCCCAGCTACTCCTTTCTTTGGACTCGTAGGATTTTTTTGTGTGTGTTTCCACCGTAGCATTTCTTATACCAGGTTGTAATTTCTAATTCTCTCATTAAGTGATAGACTTCTGGAAATATAGTGTGTGTGTGTCTGTGTCTGTGTGTGTGTGTGTGTCTGTGTGCTTCCCCACTACCCTGCATCCATTCCTCCTTCCCAATAGCCTTTTCTTCTGAGAATTCTCACTCACTCTGTAGAGTCCCCACTAGGCATTTTCTCTTGCTACCCCAGATGATCAAGCAGTGGTTATATGACCTAAGTTTGGTTAACTGGACCCTTGACTATACAGTGATGATGAAAGGAAGGGCTGGAGCTCCTTTCAGTGGCAATACCTAGGGGACACCTTCCCACTGAGACCTTATGATGGTTCCTGTCTATCCCTCACTGGATTTTGTGGCTTCCTTTTCTATCCCTGGGTACCTCAAATTTTCCTCGCAAATTCACTTTTTTGTTGTTAAGTTCATCAGCATTAGTTTCTGTTGCTTACAACCAAAATAAGGCACATGTTCTATCCTTGCTCTCTGAGTTTCCCAGCAAGGTGAAACTCTGTTTGCTCACCATGGAAACATGCTTGTCTCTGTTGCTTCCTTTCCTCCTATCTTTCCCCTTTTCCCTGACCAGTGTTTTCTGGGACCACATCCCAAGGAAACTCAAAGGTCTTCTTCTGGAGGAATGCACTAAAACAGCCCATAGTGGCCCCAGTCCAACGTCCCCATGATTATGCAGTGCTAGGATCCACAGCTCCCTGGCACCTTCATCCTGAGTCACTTTGTCCAAATTCCAAAGAGAGAGACCAGCTCTCTTGTTTGGTGAGAGATAAGCTAATCTTTTTAGGTCAGGCTGCATTCAGTGTGACCAGTATGTCCATGGATGGCCATCCCAGGCCAGCTGATCATCTCTAGCCTGAAGGAGAGAGTTATAATGCTTGTTGGTCAGACCACAGGGCTGGGGACAAGAGACACTTGAGTCTCAACTGGAGTCACTTGCCTTTCAGGCAACTCTCATCCAGGTGGTTGCACAGGAAAATTGACACAAAAGGCTGCTTATTGGACATCAAATAATTATTTTAAAACAATTCTTTGACAGGTTAAGCACAGAAGATTCAGAAACATGTGAATTAACTTTCTGTTGAAATCCACACTTGAATTTTAAAATTAAGAGGCCATATGCTTAGGAAGAGAGTTTTCCTACTTTGTTTTGTCAAGCCAGACTATTTGGAAAATAACTCAGGTATTTTTCCCAACTCAGGCTGTCTCACTCCTAACTCCTTCCACCCATTTACTTTGGCTTTTCCCTCACACAGGGTTAATTAATAAAAGCAACATTTATCAAAGATGACAAGTCAGCCTGTGTGTGTGTGTGTGTGTGTGTGTGTGTGTGTGTATGAGATGTGGTATTTGGGGGTAGGTGTGATCCTCTGCAAGGTGGATCTTTTGATGGAGGCCTGCGGTGATCAGTGCTGCGATGACCAACACCCAAGGCTCTCATCCCAGCTGGCAGGCACACTATGCTAAGCCGTGGGGAGACCCTCACCAAGTAGACGCTGTCACTGTTGCTCATTTACAGATCAGAAACTGAGGTTTAGGGTTGAAGGTGTTTTTTTTGCCCATGTGTACGAAAAGTTGACTCATTGGAAAAGACCCTGATGCTGGCAGGGATTGGGGGCAGGAGGAGAAGGGATCACAGAGGATGAGATGGTTGGAAGGCATCACCGACTCGATGGAGATGAGTTTGAGTAAACTCCAGGAGTTGGTGATGGACAGGGAGGCCTGGGGTGCTGTGATTCATGGGGTCACAAAGAGTCGGACACGACAGAGCGACTGAACTGAACTGAACTGAAACAGCTAGGAAGTAGCAGAGTCAATCTTAGTCCCCCCTTGCATCTTCAGGACCTTATAGGTGATTCCACGCTCTCTGTGAGCTGTTGTTGTTGTTCAGTCACTCAATCGTGTCTGACTCTTTGCAACCTCATGGACTGTAGCACACTAGGCTTCCTTGTCCTTCACCATCACCCGGAGTTTGTTCAAATTCATGGCCACTGAATCGATGATGCCATCCAACCATCTTATCCTTTGTTGCCCCCTTCTCCTCCTGTCTTCAATCTTTCCCAGTATCAGTCAGCTCTGTGCTCAGGTGGACAAAGTATTGGAGCTTCAGCTTTAGCATCAATCCCTCCAATGAATACTCAGGGTTGATTTCCTTTAGGATCGGCTGGTGTGATCTCCTTGCTGTCCAAGGGACACTCAAGGAGAGTCTTCTCCAACACCACAGTTCAAAAACATCAATTTTTTGATGCTCAGTCTTCTTTATGGTCCAACTGCCACATCCGTACATGACTACTGGAAAAACCATAGCTTTGACTTATATGGATCTTTGTTGGCAAAGTGATGTCTCTACTTTTTAGTATGCTGCTAGATTTGTCATAGCTCTTTCTGTGAGTGGGGGCTCATGAAACCTCTGAGTTGGAAGAGACTTCTAATACCACACCTTCATTTTATGAAAGAGGAAACTGAGGCCCAGAGAGTCAAAAGATTAAGCAAGATGATTATGCTTGGGAGTCTGGGTTAGACAGACAATTTGTTAACCAAAGGCATTCATTGGGTTCCTTCTCCAAGTGTTAACTATTTGAAATAGGCAAAGCAAAAAACCCTATCTCTAGCTGTAACATCTACTACTCAAGTTGCAATACCTCACTGTATGGATGGGAACAATCTAGATTCTAAAAGTGTATCAACTTAATGGATTTAAGTCAAGGTCCCTGGAGAAGGAAACAGCAACCCACTCCAGTATTCTTGCCTGGAGAATTCTACAGACAGAGGAACCTGGCAGGCTACAGTCCATGGGGTTCCAGGGCATGACTGAGTGACTAATACTTGCCTGGAGGAGAAAGATGTGCTTTGTCCCTGTCCAGGAAGCCAGGACGAGAAGGAGACCATTGAGTTGGCTATTATCCTCAGCTCAGAACCATAGCCACACAAAGACACTGTCTTTGTCAAGATCCTTCTGGCTGCAAGGAAGAGAAACCACTCAAACAACCCTAAGCCCAAAATGGAGAACTTTAATAAAAACACAGGGGTGTCTCATGCAACCCAAGGAAGGAAATGCTGTGGAGCCCTAGAACCAGAAAGACATCAGACACCAGAGCAGCTACTCTTTCTGGCTTTGCCTGGTCCAGTCTTGCTTGGGGCCTTGTCCCTGTTGACTGTAGATGGCTGTTCCAGCCTGAGCTACAAGGACCCACTCCCCGGTGACAGAAAATTCATGTGTATATTGTTCAGGCCATTGTTATTGTGGATTTTCTATCATTCTCAGCCAAACCTAGTCCTTTACACTAGAGGGCATTAAGGGAACCAATCCTGGGGGTGTGCTCCCTTTTCCCAATTTATAGTTAAAATGCACACACACATACACACACACACCAGTCACCATAGACCAAGGCTAGAGAGAATGTTTCTTTGGCTTGCATCGCCCCTCTCTCACCTCTGCAGCAAGACCTATGGCTTCTGAATCTTCATCCATGCAGGCATTTGCAGTTCATTGAGGGATTATTTGGGGAGATATTCAAGATCTCTAGGGAGAATTTCCTGCTAATGGACAGATTCTTTCTCCTCCTAATGATAGGCGAGCTTCTAGAGAGCACCGAGGCCTTTGTTCTTTGTTTTCAAGGAGACAAACTGTTATTTCTTTCCTCTGAAGAAGCTTCTTATATGGGTGAAATATCACGAATAATTAGGCCAAATAGCAATGCAAGTCCCACTAGAAATAATGCATCCATTATTTCATTTTATCCTCATCGTTAGAGCTTCTGCCTGATTTAAGTTGGTATAAAGATAGCTGTGGGTATTCCCTGCCTGAGAACTCTAATCCTGCTCTTTATGGAATATTTACCATCTCTCATTTGATTCTTCCTCTCTTGATTCATTGTTTCACAATTAAAAAGTCCTGATGCTACTTTGATCTCACGTAAAGACTCTGTAGTTCTGCAGATGCCTTGTTTCTAGGTTTCCCTTATGTCCTGGGGGATTATCTGAGGGTGGGGTTCAAAAGCAAATGTGCTGTGGAAACTAGCAGTTCCCTAAATATGATGGAGGGGTTTCTTACAGAGTCGCCTGATGGTCCAAGTGAGTTAAGGAAGCCACTCAGATGCCCAAGACTGGCAAAAGCCAGAGGATCATCTGGACCAGTGTCTCTTTCCACAAGCTGATAGATGGGGTCAGGTGAGAAAGACGGAGGGATCTGTCCAGCAACTGACACCTCGCCACAACAAATATTTGCTGATGGATTAGAATGAAATGTATGAAATTTTTAAAATGAATTTTGCCCATACAAGACAAGATGTTGATTAAATCCTAGAGAAGGCAATAACATCAAAGATATAGGAAAGCCAGCCCCAGTTCTGAACCCTGAGTTGTTACTTCTAAGGAAACCATTGTGATGTCATCAACCAATAATGGAGTAATAGGTGAGTGTCCACTGGATGCTGAGCACTCGCCAGATGTCATGGGTCCCATAGAAACAAAAGAGAAATTTTCTGCCTGGTGGCGCACCCTCTAATCTAGTCTCAATAAGGGAGTAATATAACAAGGGTATATTTGACAGGTTTATAAATGAAGAATGACACCACCAGCCAGGACATCCATTACCAAACGGCAGGAAACCAGCTAAAAGTCATATCAGGAGGCAGAGATGAGAGGCATGGTTAAGAACGTCTTAGAGGTATTAGATCTCACATCAGGTCATATGGGTGGACTTCATATGAGTATCACAGATGAGATATAATATAATACAGTACCATACAATATAGGTGATAGTGTTCTGAACCCAGATGGACCAGGGATCAATCCTAACTCCTATACACACTCACTGTGCCAGCAACCTTGACTAAATTACTTAACATCTCTCCTGAGCCTGAGTTCTCAAATAGAAAACAAGGGTAATAGAAACAGCAAAATCTATATCATAGGATTTTTTGAGGATTAAATGAGACAAAACACATAAGGTACTTAACTTACAGTAATGCTATTGGATCTTAGCTCTTGTCATGTAATAATGATGTAATAACAAGCCTTAAGCTAAAGGTTGTAGCAAATACATGTTCAATTAATCATCGATTCACTCAACAACTATTTATTGGGTATCAACTTTGGGACCAGGCCCTGGGAATACAGTGATGTGTGGAAAAGGATGAAGGATCTGCTCTCACCAGGCTTATAGCATAAAGGAGAGACACACATCAATCCACAATGACACTAATGGATGCATAAGTATAAATGGAGAGAATAAAGGAAAGAACCAGTATTGTGAGAGCTACAGCCAAGGAACCTGACCACAAGAGTATCCAGGAAGGCTTCCCAGGTGAAGTAAGGATTGAGCTAACATTTGAAGAGTGAGAGGGAGCTTGCAAGGGGCGAGGAGAAGACAGCAATTTGCAAAGGCAGAAAGACAGGCAGGAGAAAGACAGGGGGGAAGGTGAGGTACAGTCCAGGGAGGGAGCAGGTAGTGGGAGGAGAGTTTACAACTGGGGCAGGGGGGTGAGGAGGTGTCCAAGGGATAGTCAGAGAGTGGGATCGGCAGAAGGACCCTTGAAGGTAGAGATGGGGTTGGCAGGAAGGAGGTATCCAAGCCACACTGACTGTTGGAAACCACATTAGGGACGTTGATCTTTTTTTATGTATCATTTTTATTCGTTTGTTTTTGGCTATACTGGGTCTTCATTGCTGTGCAGGCTGTTCTCTCGTTGCAGCGAGGGGGGCTGCTCTCTAGTTTCAGTGAGCCGGCTTCTCGTTGCAGTGGCTTCTCTTGTTGCGGAGCATGGGCTCTAGGGCACGTGGGCTTCAGTAGTTGCAGCACGTGGGCTCAATAGTTGTGGTTCTGGGACTTCGGAGCACAGGCTCAGTAGCTGTGGTACATGGGCTTAGCAGCTCCTTGGCATGAGGGATCTTATCAGATCAGGGGTCCAACCTGTGTCTCCTGCAAGAGCAGGCAGATTCTTCACCACTGAGTCACCAGGGAAGCCCTGGGGATGTTGATCTTTAATCCTGAGTAGGGCACACACATCTGATTGGGAGTTTCAGGAAGTTCATCTGGAGGCATCTCTCAAAGGTCATCCTGCCTCCTCCTCCCAGCACATCATCCGAACCACTTACCTGGAGCCAAATCATACTGAGTTATGTGGAAGCTGCTTCTCCTGTTTCTGTCTGATCTTCCCACAGAGATCATAAGCTCTCGGGGGCCAGAAACATGTGCTCCAAGTGTTACACTGACACACAGAGTCTTACAAACAGTAAATACTTCAATTGGGTATATGACTGAGGATAAGGCTAGTGATAAAGAACTTGCCACCCAATGCAGGAGCCTCAGGAGATGTAGGTTCGATCCCTGGGTCAGGACGATCCCCTGGAGAAGGGCATGGCAACCCACTCCAGTATTCATGTCTGGAGAATCCCATGGGCAGAGGAATGTGGTGGGCTACAGTTTATAAGGTCACACAGAGTCGGACATGACTGAAGCAACTTAGCATGCCTGCAATACAGGGCAAGTTCAGTTCAGTTCAGTTCAGTCTCTCAGTTGTGTCCGACTCTTTGTGACACCATGGACTGCAGCTAGCCAGGCTTCCCAGTCCATAACCAACTCCTGGAGCTTACTCAAACTCATGTCCATTGTGTTGGTGATGCCATCCAACCATCTCATCCTCTGTCGTCCCCTTCTCCTCCCACCTTCAATCTTTCCCAGCATCACGGTCTTTTCAAATGAGTCACTTCTTTGCATCAGATGACCAAAGTATTGGAGTTCCAGCTTCAGCATCAGTTCTTCCAATGAATATTCAGGACTAATTTCCTTTAGGACGGACTGGTTAGATCTGCTTGCAGTCCAAGGGACTCTCAAGAGTCTTCTCCAACACCACAGTTCAAAAGCATCAATTCTTTGGCCCTCAGCTTTCTTTATAGTCCAACTCTCACATCTATACATGACTACTGGAAGAACCATAGCTTTGATTAGATGGACCTTTGTTGGCAAAGTAATGTCTCTGCTTTTTAATATGCTGTCTAGGTTGGTCATAACTTTTCTTCCAAGGAGGAAGCCTCTTTTAATTTCATGGCTGCAGTCACCATCTGCAGTGATTTTGGAGCCCAAAAAAATACAGGGCAAAGGATAAGGCAAACCTGAGGATAAGGCAAAGCCCAATAGAGTCCATAGGGTTACAAAAATTAGACATGGCTGAAGCAACATAGCATGCAATACAGAGCAGAGACTTCCTGTCCAAATAGAGAACCAACCCTACTACACAAACTTTTAGAAAACAGTAAGATGTTTGCTTCCATACTTCATCGATCACTTTATTTGCATATGTGGCATATTACATAAAATAGTGTAAACACTGAGAAATATAACGTCTTCCAATCTTTAAAAAAAAGTTAAGGTCATGGAATAATTGTATTCAGACTCTTCCTGTGCATCTTTGTCATTTGTCTTCATCACCAAAGCCGTTTTTGAATTTTGGACATAGTTCTCTATCACACATCATCTGCACTTAGAGTTGTTAAAAAAGCAGGGGGGGGGGGGGAGGAGCACTTTGAATCTATCTAAGATGCTGTTGCCGTGCTGTGAAAATTTTATTTTAATCCCCAAGAGGTTTTCTCATTTGTTCTCTGGGTGGATATTTATGACACCTGGAAGGTTACCACTTAAAATATGCCTTTTTTTTTTTTTTGGTAAAACGAAAGTTGAAAGGCTTGTTTTAAATACTTTCAATATTTTTTAAAGATGAAGTCATATCTTCAAGAATAAACCCCATATCTGTGTTATGTATTTTTGCCTCTCTTTCTTCCCCTGGTGCTATCAGATGCCGACTCTAAGCCTCCCCCATCATCACCAAGATCATCATCATTGGTTGAGGTCTTTTGGGGCTAATGTCTTCCCACCAAAACTTTCTTTTAAAATTCTTTTTGGGGGGCCATGACACATGGCTTGCAGGATCCTCATTCCCTAACCAGGGTTGGAACCAGAGCCCCCTGCACTGGAAGTATGGAGTCTTGACCACTGAACCACCAGGGAAGTCACCCCCAAACACTTCCTTGATATTCAAAATAAGTTAACTGAGAAAACATCAGGAATGAGAAACTTTGTAAGGACTTACATTATAGACCAGTTTAGGGGGAAATACGTTGCCTTACAATCAGCTTTGTACAGTAATTACTTGCCAAGTGAAGATATCTGCTTATCTCACCTTGTGGTCATGGCCAAGGGACATAGGACGGTGCGGAAACTTTTGCTGAGAGAAGTATTGTGTAACTTTGAGAATACATTTCATTTAGCTTACGCCAGTGATTCTCAAATGGCCATTTTACCAGCACCCCCAGGGGACGTCTGGCTGTGTCTGGAGACGTGAGACATTCTCACTTGTCACAACGAGGGGAAGGGTGCCATCGGCATCTGGTTATTGGAAGTCAGGGAGTCTTGATGGACGGTCCTAGGTCAGGTGGCCTGCATTAGGCTCACCTGAGGAAGGTTTCTGCGTTTCACCCATGTGTGTACCTGTGTATCTCTCCAGTTTAGGTTGCTGCTTAGCCAATTGAGAGACCCATTTCTGTCACAGCAACTCATCACAGAACACTTCTTGGCAGGGATTAGGAGAAGATAGTAGCGTATTGTGAGGGCCAACTAGTCACCAGGCATAGTGTCATGATGGATTCCCCAAAGTCCAGCAACCCATGAGAGTAGATACCCTCATGTTAATCTTCACTCAGAGGAAACTGAGGTACAGAGAGGTCTAGAAATTGGCAGTGATGGAACCGGCACAGACTTCAACCTCACCGGCTCCAGAACTCGTGCCCTTGAAGCCACCCCATGCTGCCTGGATATCGATGGGTTATGAGAGCCTTGGATCGTTTCCAGTAACTCTTCGATTGACGGGGCCATTGCATTGTGCAGTAACCCCTTCCCTCAAAACCCCTCACGAATTTTTGGTCTTTAGAGTTTCGAACTTCTAAGATCAAAGTTTTGCCTGACTGCAGGGCTTAAGGTACGATGTGAGAAGAAAAGGTAAGGGAGCTTACGGAAAGACAGATCATGATCACTCCATCAATCTCCTGCAAAAGGTGAACAAGGAGCCCACCCTACAAATCCCTCCGCAGGCATCGCTTCACTGTTTGCTATTTTGGTTGCTCTTCACTGACAATCAACAATCCAGGCCTGTTCAGCCAGCACTTAGAGCTAGCTGGGGGATAGTCAAATAGTCATTTAAAGCACGTCATCCTAGACGTCTCAGAGTCCCAAGAAACATATCTTCATGCCATAAAAAACTATGTAGTGCTGGCCTCCCCATCCCTTCCCTGCCCTCCACGTCATGGATAAACACACAGCCTGTTGCTGTGAGGGTTGGAATACTCCGTGGGGAGCTGCTTCCGGCTGCAGGTGTGGTTGCCTGCGTCCCACCACGCGGGCTTGTGTGAGCTTCCAGCCGACCTGTCCTCTACAGGGAATGGACGGGGAAGCAGAGAGATCGATCCATCATCAGACTCGAGTTAACCCGCTTTTGACGGCAACATCGTTCTCAGACAATTTGAACACACTTTTAGGAAATAGTGCCTCTCTCTTTCCACAGTGATCCTGATGGATACTGATGTTTTTATGATTATTAATAAAATCTCCGAGACAGAATTTTATGGGCACAGAGAGACTCTAAAAAGTCATTCTTTGCCTCAGAAAATTGTATATGTTAAGGATGATGAAGGAAATTTTTAACAAGAATGTTTAAGTGACCAGGATGTGAAAGACAGAATTTTAAGTATCTGTTGTGGCTCCTTTTGACGCTGAGCTTGCAGCCTGCAAAGGCCTTCATGGGATGTGTTTCCTGGAGGCAGCACCTCACTCCCCCACCCCACACTCTGAATGTGACTTCACGAGAATGTCCCAGAGATGGTTTCTGTCTACCTATGAGGCCAGGTGACTCTTTGGGAAAATGCATCATGGTTAACAATTCTCTGGTTTGGTTTTATATCAAGCTTTGCTTTCTCTGCTATCTGCTTTGCTTTCTCCCTCCCCTTCTTCCTTACCTCTGCACTTATTCTGTCAACATCCTCTTCGGAGGGGCATGGATCTGTTCACCCAAACTCTGTAAAATCAGAGTGACTTACAAAGAACCCCAACTTCTTTTGACCCTCCTAATGAGAACGGGTTGAAAAGGAGGCAAACACAAGGAGCATGCAACATGATGAGCAAATATCGATACACCCTGGATGAACAGAAAGGGCAGAGCGTCCGGCATCTGGTTGGAAGTCAGCTTCATAATTCATGCAGCAGAAAATTCCTCGGCCAGGCCCAGAAAATGTAGCTTTGCTCAATGCAAAGGAAAAACCTGGCACTGTTTCCATGTGTTGTCTTTGCTAAAGCCAGGAGAGGAGCCAGAAGCAAGCCTGAGTGCTACCTGCAAATTCTCCACATATTTCTGTTGCGTCCACCTTCCCCTCAGCTCCCAGCTTTAGGACTCCTATCAACACTGGATTTAAAGATGAGGATCCTGGAAAATTTGGCCATTCCCAGCATGTAATGACAGCTTGGTTAATGAGAGGTGTGCCTTCAAAAATGGGAGCTGGACGGACAAGGCAGCTGATTTTGATGAGGAAGAGATTTGAAGCAAACACGCAGCAGGGTCCTTTGCCTATAGTTCCACACTGGCTGTGTTTTTGTTTGGATTCTGTGTTAATTTTAGGAACTGTAAAACACAACATGCCAAATGGGTTGATTGAACTAGTACTGTTTCCCAGAGGCTGACAGTCTGTTGTCTCTTACAGGAGGCTGTTCAGTGGGGGTTTGCTCAGCTGTAGGCGGGAGTTTCGGGGAGAACTGAGTTAACTGGAAGCTTTGAGTATTGTGATTCTGCCTCCTGTCTGCCTGGGTGTCCCTCTGTTCGTGCATTCATGCTTCTATTCACTATTTATTGGCTCTAGTCTCCTTGCCATTTTAGAGCTGGACTATATTTTGATCTGGAACATTGCTTTTTTAGCCAGTTAATATAGAGTATTCTCCCCAAAGACCTGTCAAGGAAGTTGGTCATTTCAAATAATCCTGAAGAGAAGTTGAATTTTTTATGGAACATTTAGACTCAACAACATTCAGTTACTGGTTTTAAAATGAATGTATCAAAGGAAGGAAAGGAGGGAGGAAGCAAGGAAATGAGGGAAGAAAGAAGGAAGGAAGGGAGGGAAGAAAAAGAATGAAGAAGGGAAGAGAGATGGTTTGGTTTGTGATTTTAAATTTAGACAAACTCTGAAGAAACACTTGCCCTTTCTTTAAATAAATAAATACTGACTGCTAAGTTATATTGTTGAATTTTAAATCATGTGATAAAGAGGTACTTAACGGGGCCATAAACAATAAAGATAAACAGTTTTGCTCTCATGGGACTTCTATTTAAAAGTAGGAAAGATGGTCTTTAACAGAGCATGATATAATAGTAAATAAGATAGCTGGCTTATTATAAAATTATAAATGTTAATTTTTGAATCACATTTACAAAAGTTGCCACTGATCATGGTTATATTTGTCAATTTTTTATTGTCACTGTTGCTAAAAGAAGCCATTCACTAGTAACAGACTCAACACTGAGCAATATTTAATGGGAACTGAAACAAGTCTCTGTTTTCAGGGGAGCTTTTGCTCCAGAGAAAAGTCCCCTCAGAGTATCAGTGAGATACTTCAGATAAACATTTAGATTTATCTCTAGCAAAGCAAGCAAGCTGGGGGGGAGGGAAGGGAAAAAAAGAAAGAATGTAAAAACCCTAAACCAGGACCCCCATGGCCAGTAGGAAGAACTTGGAAAGGCTAATAATTTGGACTTTTAGCTGTTTTGCTAAGTTGTTAGTATTTGATTTTATGCAAGGGCAATTCTGGGTTTTAAGGCATCCTTCCTTGTTGCAAAATAAACAGAAATTCAGACATTCAAGGAAACTGGGACCCCCCCACTCCCATTACTTTTTCACACCTTTCCTTTTTGTTTCATGCTAACTCTTTAAGAAAGAAAATGAGGCACAGATCAAACAGCAGTGAGAACCTTGGATGGGGGTTTTCTGTGGCTGTTTTTAGAAATATGACATAACTCTTCCTTTCCCCTTCATGAACATTTTGGAGGCCCTATTATCAGGCCATCAGTAATGAGAAAGAGGCACGATGTTGATTCACTATTGTAGTTTAAATAGATTTAGAACCCAGGGACATTGTTTGTTCTAATTCTTCTCTCTCTTTTTTTCTCCATTCCGACTTCTCAAACACTTTCCCAAAGTAGACGGCAGTTTACAGTGCAATAAGGTAAAGTGAGGAGAAAGTTCTGTTGTGGCTTTCTTTGGGCTGCTTTTCCCCCCACTTTAAGAATCTGAGGCCCCGTGGAAACCCTTGGAGTTTGCTTGGCGAATATGGACCATCGTAAATGAAACACCAATCAAAAGCATCATTCCACTGGCTCCTTCAGGTTCTAAAGCAGAAGAATGTTCTGATCACTGAAGCCATTTCAGGGCCCAAAATTAGAAAGTAATAAAAAATATCACACTCTCCCTGGTGGGTAGTACATTTAATTGGTTCCCCAGCAGGAGGCCAGCCTGAAGTCAGAAACGCTTACTCTCTAGAACTCTGCTTTGGAAGGGCTGCCTGCAAACACGACCAAAGAAGTAAGGAATTGAGCAAGGGAAAGGAAACTAGGAAACCAGAGCCAAATGAAGAAACAAATAGCTTGGGGTTAGAAAGAATAAAGAAAAAAATGCACTAGCCCCAAATGTCCTGAAACACAAAAATTTGGGTGTCACCACACCAGACCAGATGGCACGTTTATGTGTTTAGATCAGCTTGGAGCAACATCCCTGTTTAGGACTGAAGTTATTCTTGGGATTAAATTCTGGCTGCGGGACCTACTTCGGGAGAAAAAGGACCGTGCTCACAGAATCCTGACTGTTTGGGATTTGACTTAAAAGACTGGGCAGAGCCTTGATTCCAGTTTACTCTTGGCTAAAGCGCAGCTTTCTCGGCCGGTCCGGTTAAACGTGCCCTTCGAGTGAGAAAGTTGGGACTTGAGTTATCCGGAAGGACCGCTCGGCCCACAGAGCCTGGTGCTTTGCTGCCACCTTCTGTCCCAGCCGTCATGCCAGGAGGCTGTTCAACTTTGGAAAAGCCGGTGATGGCCCCCTCTGCCTTCACGAGTCAGGTCCTCGGTACCCTGCACGTTTCTGAGGCATTGACGATCCCTCATGTTCACCTGGAGGCTCGAGGCGTAGGGTCTCGGCCTTTGGAAATGAGCTCATCCAGAATGAACATCAGCTTGATTGCCTCCCCCTTCCCAGATCTCCATGTTGATATAGGTAGAGGGGTCTGGAAAACGAAGTGGAAGGCAAAGACAGGGCTTTTTGTTTTCAGACGTCAGCACACTCTTGTCTAAATCATTGCCAAAGACAAATGGGATGAAGTGGAGGAAAGGAAAAGTGAGACTGAATAGCAGGAAAAAAGCCCTGACAGCAAGATCTATCGCCCCGTGGAGAGGCGTCCCCAGGGGTGAGCTATTGGTAGAGATATTTAAAACCTGAGTGGACAAAACATTAGACCCTTCACTGCAGGGAACAATTCGACAGCAGCTCCTGGGACCTGACCCTTGTGAGCACAGAGGTCCTTCCCAACTGTAATTTTTTATGATTTCTCAATTGACTTCCCTTTCTATAAAAAGTATTCAGTTGCTGCTGAGGAATCCAACTGCTCTAACATTCGGTTTGAGGTGAGGATGTTTTCAGTATACTTTCATTTTTGTGCAGCATGAAAAATGCCTCTACACACACTCTCTTTGAGCCAAAGGAAAGCAAAATTCAGATGATTAAGCCTATAAATACGTATTTTAGGCAGGGGATGGAGGAATTGGCCCTTAACAAACTGCCAAGACATGATCAGAGCAGCTGTGGCTTTGCTCTATAGCCTTTAGCAAATTCTCATACCTTCCAAGTCTCCAATTTTGTTGCTTGTCTCGTCGGTCAGGATAATGATCTCTGATGCCAGTGGTGAATATTTTGGAAGGACCGTGAGGTGGAAGAAATGGCTTAGCCTTGCCTCTCATTGCTAACCATCCCATTGTGTGGATTTTATACTTCTCAGCTTGCAGGCTTGGACTGGGGGAGACAAAAGGAAGGAGAGAGGTGGGCTGCCTACTTGTGTGCTTTGCTTGCAGACTCTCCTTCTTTAGGGTGACTTGGTTCAGCCATCCAACCAGTAATAATTAGGCTTCCATTAATGGCCAGGTGCTGACAGCCTGGAGTTGGTGTGTCAGAGTGGAGGTGAACAAAGGAAGGAAAGCAATGGAGTCCTTGGTGTAAGTCTCTCAGTGGCTTGTAACTGTTCATAGGGGAAGTTGAACATCCCATATTTTGCAAAGCATCACACGATCTGGCCCCTGCCTGCTTCTTGGATCTTGTCTTAGCCCTTCCACTGGGCCAACTTCTCCTTTCATGGGTGAGCCCTGTTCCCTCTCATTGCAGTGCCGGCTTGAGTGCTCAGCCCAAGAATCAGCTAGTCTTCCTCCCACCCTTTCACCTAGTTAATACTTCTCATCTCTCAGTTCCCAGCTGTAAGGTCACTTGGACAGAGAAACTTTCCCAGGCTTCCTGGCTCATGCCAGCTCTCTAGAGTGTATGCTGCTTTGGTCCTGTCCCTTCTCCATCAGAGCTCTCAACACAAGAACAGCTAAAGAATCCAGGACTGGCTGGGGGGAGGAAGGGACGGGGGTGAGGAGGGTGTCACTGTCCATCTTTCCCATCAAAGCAAGCTCCAACAAGCAGGCACCTCTCCTGTCTTACTGACCTTGGCTCCCGAGAACCTCCCCCAGGCCTTATTCATAGAGCAGCTGGTGAATAGGTGAACAAAGGAAAGGCTGAATTAATGAAGTGTCAGAATGCTGGTGGGCTTCCGGGGTGGCTCAGATGGTGAAGAATCCACCTGCAATGCAGGAGCCCTGGTTCCATCCCTGGGTCAGGAAGATCCCCTGGAGAAGGAAATGGGAACCCACTCCGGTATTCTTGCCTGGAGAATCTCATGGACAGAAAAGTCTGGTGGGCTACAGTCCATAGGGTCACAAAGAGCTGGACACGACTGAGTGACTGACACTTTCATGTCTGTACTTTGCTAGAACACTGGTGGCACAGATACTATTGGATCACAGAAGAGAGAATGAATTCTACCTGGAACGGCTTCCGAGAGGAACTAACTTTTTAACCTTCTGTTTCATGGAGATGTAATCGACATATAACGTTGTGCGTACCCCAGAATGACTCGGCTTACATATATTGTGATACAACAACCACAGTAAGTTTACTTCACATCTATCATCTCATATAGATACAAAAAAAGAAAAAGGAACAAAAGATTTGGTTTTTTTTCCCCTTTGTGATAAGAGCTTATGATTTGTCCTCTCAATACCTTGCAGGCATGTGTGCTAAGTCACTTCAGTCATATCTGCCTCTTTTTGACCCTATGGCCTGTAGCCCACCAGGCTCCTCTGTCCATGGGACTCTCCAGGCAAGAATATTAGAGGGGGTTGCCAGGCTCTCCTCTAGGGGATCTTCCCAGCCCAGGGATTACAAGCTATGTCTGGAACATCTCTTGACTTGGCAGGTGGGTTCTTTAGCACTAGCACCCCCTAGGAAGCCCCTTAATACCTTGAATGTCGTCTTAAGGAAAAACTTACGAGTTTCCTTGTTGAGAAGGTCCTAGGGCCAGTTCCTACAGGGTTCACCCTCTAGCCAGCCTAGGAAAAATCTACCTTTTAATTTCTTATTACAAAAGAATGCCTATTGGTGGTAAGAAATCCAAACACTGCTGAATGTACAAATACTACAAATTACCATCCTTCCTTTCTGTCCACACGCTCCAGGCTTCACTATGAGTTACACCGGGTGTTCCCTTCTTCCTATCCAGACTTTAAAAAAAAAAACAAACAACCTTCTTTCCTCTCCTGTATGAAATTATTTTAAATAAAGTTTTATTCTACCGAAAAATCTATATCTGCATTGTCCCAAGGGAGAGCTTGACTCCTTCTTTCACTTAATTAGCATCTTGGGCAAGCCTGGAGAAATCTGTAGACTGCTGCTTATTTCCTCCAAGCTGTGGTGGATGCCTTGGAAGAGATTTTTACATTGTTGCAATAAAGCAGGTCTGGACCGGATGTCCGACCTCTAAGAAACAGAGATTTTGGTCTGGAGAGAACTTTTCATACTTACCGTCACTATTGGGTTCTATTATAAAGATGATTGAAAAACAAGATGTATCAGGAAATCTGAATAGAATGCATTACTCTTAATAATCCCAGAGTTCAGGGATTTGATATACGCTGAATATCTGGCATTGGGCTAAGTGCTTTACCGGTGTTGTTTCATTGAATCCTCATGAGAACCTTGCAAAGGGGATCTCATTATTATCATTCCTATTTTGCAGATAAGGGAGTTGAGAGTGAGAGAATTTCTGTATCTTTCCCTAGGGTCGGCAGAACAAGCATCAGATCTGGGACTTGAACCAGACAAGCTGGGAGGAGAGCTTGCCAGCTTCCCCACTGGGCCGCTTTGACTTCTGCTAAGTCTAGGAATGGGAGACATGGACTCGAAGGCTTAGCTCTAGTCTTGTTGTTGCTTTTGTCACTAAGTTGCGTGGGACTCTTTTGCGGCCCCATGCACTGTAGCCCACCAGGCTCCTCTGTCCATGGGATTTCCCAGGCAAGCATGCTGGAGGGGGTTGCCATTTCTTCCAGGGACCTTCCTGACTTAGGGTTCAGACCCTTATTTCTTGTTTGACAGGAGGATTCTTTACCACTGAGCCACCTGGGAAAGAGATCAAACCAGTTAATCCTAAAGGAAATCAGCTATGAACATGCACTGGAAGGATGGACGCTGAAGCTCCAATACTTGGGTCGCCTGATGCAAAAAGACCTAGATGCTGGGAAAGATGGAAGGCAAAAGGAGAAGAGGGCAGCAGAGGATGAGATGGTTAGATAACATCAACGACTCAATGGACATGAATCAGCAAACTCCAGGAGATGGTGAACTCAGGGAAGCCTGGCATGCTACAGCCCATGGGATCACAAAGAGTTGGACACGGGTTAGTGACTGAACAGCAACCACAACAGGGCTGTTTGGGATGTAAATGGAATCCTTTGTGGAGGTATTTGGTCACCTCTAGCACATTCTACAGAGAAGGCAATGGCACCCAACTCCAGTACTCTTGCCTGGAAAATCCCATGGACGGAGGAGCCTGGTGGGCTGCAGTCCATGGGGTCGCGAAGAGTCGGACACAACTGAGCGACTTCCTTTCACTTTTCACTATCACGCATTGGAGAAGGAAATGGCAACCCACTCCAGTGTTCTTGCCGGGAGAATCCCATGGATGGCAGAGCCTGATGGGCTGCCGTCTATGGGGTCACACAGAGTCGGAGACGACTGAAGTGACTTAGCAGCAGCAGCAGCATCAGCAGCACATTCTAGCATCTTAATAAATGCCTCTTAGTTGATTTCACATGGCACCCTTCAAGACAGTTAAAGTTGGCTCAGAATGCTGCTGAATGAGAGGAATCACCCATATCAAAGTTGGAGGTGGGTGGGAGTGAGAGTTCTCCTTCCTGCCGCGCTATCCACTCCGGCTCTCGTCCCCATTGCCCCCATCTCCAGCTGCATAGCTGATGTAGATCGTGGCCATTTTTAAAAAAAACAATTACCTTATTGTCCCTGACAAGTAATTTATGGTTATTGTGAAAAGTCCAAAAGTTCAGAAAAGTAAAAATGGCCCTATTTTTAAAACGTTCACCTCTGTGTTTTCAAGGTACTTAATCTTTTGGTTCTTGGCATATGGGTAACAGAATCTGTATTACCCAGAACAGGTGTTTAAATAGCAGATGAATCTTATCCTACTCCTGAGTCTTGTTGAGGAAGGTCTCTTTGTGAAATGTTAGTAAGTAGAATAAGTATGGCAAGAGAACTCTTTTAAAAAAAAAAAAGCTTTTTATTTTGTGTTGGAGTATAGCCAATTAACAATGCTGTGACAGTTTCAGGTGAGAACACCAAAAGTACTCAGCCATACATATACATGTATCCATTCTCCCTCAAACTCCCCTCCCATCCAGGCTGGCACATGACATTGAGCAGAGTCCCCTGTGCTATACGGTAGATCCTTGTTGGTTATCTATTTTAAATATACCAGTGTGTACATGTCCATCCCCAACTCCCTAACTATCCCTACCCCTCATCCTTCCCTCCAGTAACCATAAGAAAAAGAACTTCTTGAATGAAGCAGGTGGTTATTCCAAACCCTAGTAGCTCAGAGTCAGATTTTTCTCTTGCTTGTTCATGTCTTTTCAATATCATGCAGTGGGAAAGCTGACGTTGGTTTATAACATGCCCTGTGAAATGTCTATTTTTTTCTTTAAAAATCTAAACACTCGCAGAGAATGTAAATACGCCCCCTCTCCCGCACCACGGCCCCTCTCCTCCAGCGAGCATGTGTGAAATCTCACACGTACTCTTGCGCACCCAGGCCGACTGTCTGATTCAAGACGACAAGGCTGTTCTCCATGTGTCTGTCAGAGGCGCCAAACCCCAAAAGCCCAAGGAGACCAGATGGGAAACCACAAGACCGGCCCCCTGCCCTCCGCAGTGTGTTGTCACCTCATTTGGGTGTGCATCAAGTGAGAAGGCCGAGGGGGTCAACCTCACTTGTGAGCCAAGCTTAGCCAAGTAGACGGCTTTCCACACCTCGCTTGTCCTGCCGGCCTCACACTCCCCTTCGTCTGACCACCTGAAAGCCACTGGCTCTCTCCCTCCTCCACGGCTCACCGCTTCAACTTTTCTGAAACAGAACAGTCTGGAAGAGAGTTCAGGGGCATGGTGCAGGGCAGGCAGGACAGGCTGATGGCAATGGTTCATCATGGGCTCGTGAGCTGCCTTCCTGGTTGCCGCCGAGGGAGGCCAGTAAAGACCGTGGAGTCTTCATTCTTGGGCTGTTTCGACATCTGGATGGATGCCTTGTCCCCATGGAGACAGGCGTGTCGTCCTAGCAACACGCCGAACGTCTTCAGGGCTTTCAAGCTCTTTCCCATCTGTGACCTCCGCTACCCTCTCAGCCATGGTAGGGAGAGCAAGGCAGAGACCGTCCCAAACTCCCAGAGGAAGATGTCGGGATCAGAAAGGTTGAGGGGTTTGTCCATGTAGTGATGGGGTGAGCCTGCTTCTTCTGCTCCCTCCCGAAAGCACATCTTGAGAGTTCCCCAAAATGTGCTGTTCTGAGAGCAGAAGACGAACTCGGGAGGATGACCTGAGACCGCTGGGCCCCCTGCCTCCTTCACGGCCCCGTCCTCTTGTGGCCCCCAGATCAGTCTGCTCCTGGGATCTGTGCGGGATGCTGTACCAGTGCCTAGGTTGGCCGCGTGGCCTTCTCCTCTCCATGCGACAGTCTGTCACCATCTAAGCAGGAAGCTGACAGTGACTGGCGGCTGACGTGTCACTTTGTGGAGCAGTCGGCCTGGCATTCTTTTACTGGCTGTCCCAAGTGATATTTTTCAAACTTGTTTTTGAAAACCCAAAAAATCAGATCTGGTTAGCGTCTGGCTGTTCCAGAAGGGGTGGCTGTAGGTAGCATCAGAAGAGGTGATCCTGAATTGCCCCAGGGTAGAAACTGTTGCTGAGACAGAAACATGGTTTTTGACCTGCAGGAATTTGAAGAAGTGACACGCAAGGGTGGTGTTGGCCCTTGGTGCCAGCACTCAGGGCTGATCAAAGACCCCGATGTTTGCGGTGACCCTGGCCACTCATTTCCACTTGAATTTGTTAGCAGACTACGATCAAGTGCTTAAATCTTGCTATGAAGGCCAGCCACTTGGTTGTAATTTGCATGAAATGCTACCAGTCTGTACCTGCCTTATTTAAACAGTCTTCTGTTTCTGGAAGAATCTCATCCTCTTTTTCCACAGCAGGCTTTTTTCCAGCCACTTCCGGTCATCACTGTCTGCATCTATCAGAGGCAGCAGGATGAGGGCAAGAAAGTTGTGGGACTTGGGGGTGACAATAAGTTTATTTGTTTGCTTGTTGACTGAATTTGAAAATATATACATATTCCTTTCATATGAGTAATAATAATGACTCAAGCATTATGCTAAAAACTTTAAAACATGATCTCACTTAATACTAAGACTAATTAATTAGGTAGAGATCTATAACTATCCTCAACCTATAGGTGATACAACAGAAACACAAGAAAGTTCATTAATTTGTCTAGAATTGTACGGTAGCCAGGAGACCTGAGATTTACATCCAGAACTATCACACTCTAGAATCTTGTACTCTAAGCCACTGCCCAACTTCAGCTGTGTGTGATTGTCACTCAGTCATGTCTGACTCTTTGCAACCCTGTGGTCTGTAGCCCAACAGGCTCCCCTGTCCATGGGGTTTTCCAGGCAAGAATACTGGAGTGGGTTGCCATTTCCTTCCCCAGAGGATCTTCCTGACTCAGGGATCAAACCATCTCTTGCGTCTCCTGCATTAGCAGGAGGATTCTTCACCACTGAGCCACCTGAGAAGCCTGCCCAATACAGGCTAGTGATTCTCAGATTCTAGATGCAGGCTGGCAGTGGTATTTATATTTTGGCCTCCTTTATGCATTTGCAAATGAAATGTTACTAACAAGCCCCCATCAGAGACAAAGCCTGGGAAGCAAGGCTTTTCTCCCAGTTAATTCTGGATTAGTTCTGCAGTCAGTGACTCAGCTACATTGGGGGTTCAGCCAGGACTATATGATGGCTTCATGCTAGCACAACAGGAAATTAAAGACTTCAAGTACAGAAATCCTATTTCCTGAAACAAGGGTTGTCAGATAAAACACAGGTTCCCAGTTACCTTTGCATTTCAGATAAGCAGTGAATACATGTTTAGGGTAAGTATGTCTCAGGATATATTTGGGATATACTCACCCTTTAAAAATGACTCACTGTGTATCTGAGATACAAATTTAGTTGGGCAACCAGTATTTTTATTTGTTAAATCTGACAATTCTCCAAGAATTCAAACCAAATACATCTGAACCAGCCAAAAGATATGACATGAGTCTGGTGTCCATGTACATCTCAGAGACATAGCTAATATGGTTAAAATAATAATAATATTAGCTAAGGACTGGAACATCAAAATTTCTGAGAAGCTTCCATGGTTTACGTGGGATCAACTTGACAGATACTTGAATTCAAATATCTGAGGAAAATGCTTGCTGTGTGTATAGGAGGTGACTTTTGATCAGTGATTTTCAGTCCTAGCTATACATTGGAATCATCTAGTAAGATTTTTTTTTAAAAAAGTACTCATGTCTGGGCCCCACCCTAGACTCTGGGGCAAATGGTCAGGGGTGTGGCCTAGGCGTGGAGATGGCATGCTGAGGACAAAAGATCCCTAACATCCCCTGGCTTCATAAATGGTGTGGATAAACTGTGGTGCAGATGTTCAGAAGGGGAATAGTCTATGATTGGAAGGGACCCAGCAGCTTCCTGGAGGAGCAGGAAACCCAACCAGATGAAGGATAGGGAAGTTTTGGATAAGCAGAGAAGAGCAAGCAGAGTATGCCAGGGAAGGGAATGATTTGTAACAGAAAGTTCGCACACACAAAAAAAAGTTCAAGGCAGGTACAAAGAACAGACCAGTCAGATAAAAATGGTACGTATGACTAGGAGTGAATGTTTTTAGTTGAATAGTTTTTGTTTCTGTGTATAAAACTTATACATGAAGTTGTAGGGATTTTAGAAAATACAGTAAAGCAAGAGGCATAAAAGCCATTGCCTATCTATCATTAACAGGAAATCACTTTTAAACTGTGGTTACTTTTCTGTGCCTTTTGGATGTTAATGAGAACATACATATGATAATTTTATATCCTACATCTTTGATTTAGCATTATATCACAAGCATTTCCTCATGGTATTAGAAATTGTTCATGAATATATACTGGCTGCAATCATTGCCACGACTGATGCAGAATAAGCTTCTTAACCTTTCTTCTGATGCTGGACATTCAGTTAGTGTCCAAGTGTTTCCATATTTAGAGGGTTGGTTTTAGACTTGTAAGATGTAAATGGGAGAGCCTGAATACAGGGCTCTTCCTAGTAGTTCATGGACTGGAAGAATTTTCAGGACTCTTCTTCATCCTGTGCTCTCATAAACCCTAGAGAAGAGCTTTGAAGTCTTCAACACCCAAACCAGATGTCAAGTTCATCTTCAAAGTTAAGATGGTGCCCACCTTGGGGGCATGCTAAGCAATGTGCCCCGAATCACAACTCCTAGCAAAGAGAGATGCTGCTTCTTCCCATTACAGACTGCCGTCTGGCCGAGGAACTACTGTTGGGAACCTAAGAGTTTTTTAACACCCAATTAAATTGGTGTAATTGGATAGAGTTGTAACTTCTTTGCCTCCAGCTGTGCACCATAATCTGTTCCACACCTGGGTGTTGTTTCGCTTGATTCTCGTACTTTTCCTACAGTTCTGGAGATGGGGTAGGAGAGAGCCTTTTCCCACTTTCTGATGTAGAGAGGATTTTTCCTTCCTTTTGAAGGAGACACTGACAGTTGGCTATCACTGTTAACCTCCCTTGGGCTAAGACTTTACTTTGACCCCGAGGTTTTAGCATCCCACTTTCTCTGGGGTCTGCTATTTAAAATTTCTCAGCAATACAGAAATAGTCCAACCAAGAAAGAACATTTGGTCAAGTTCAAGACTCAGCGCATGTATCAGCTATGAACAAAATTTGTTCATGACTTTTTTGACCCAATACCCAAGGCTATGGGAATGACAAGTAGATCATGCTACAGTTCTGATAGGTTTTAAGAACATGAACCGGATACATATTATGCAGGTCAGAAGATGAACTTCACTGAGCAAGACCAAAGAAGGCTGAAAAGCACTTTTAATGTTTAATGATTTTTTTTTTTTCAGTTCCACAGTTGAATAACAGGGTACGAAAGGAAGAGTATCTTGGTTTCAACCCAATTCTATTACCTGGACTCCTTTCACCCCTGGGACCGTCCGCACCCCGCAGCCCATCTCTCATGCAGAACCTGTGTTCATTCCTGACCTCAGCTGATAATCATCAACTTTATAGATGACTTGGATGTTGGATCAAAGGTGCTTACCACAATCTGAGTATGCACCAGAATCATCTGAAGAGTGGGAATAGGGCCAGATGAGGCTTAGAAAAATTCCGTTAAATTCCGTGGTTAACTTCAGATTGCTGGAACCCACTTCTGACTCTGTGGGTGTGGGTTGCGGTCCAAGAACTTGGATCTCTGACAAATTCCTAGGTGATGCTAATCCTGCTGGCTAGGAGACCAACTTCAAGAATGACTGTGTTGGACTTGGAAGATTCTTTAAGAACTATCTTGTCTGAGTATTGTCTTTTCACAGCCATTTAACATTTCCTTTATTTCCTGGGCAGGCATCACTATTCAGTCCTTCTGCTCTTTCCTCATGGGTCCAGACTATTCTCCAAATTCTTCCAACACAGCAGTTTAGAACTTTGTTCCCAAGGTATGTACCATGGACCAGCAGCATCAGCATCACCTGGGAGTTTGAAAGAAATTTGGAATCTCAAATCCTACCCCAGCACTATTGAGCTGAAATATACATTTAATGAGATCCCTAGATGAACTGTATACACAATAAAGTTTGAGAAGCATGGATCTAAGCAACCAGAGATATTCAGTTCAGTTCAGTTACTCAGTCATGTCTGACATTTTGCGACCCCATGGACTGCAGCATGCCAGGCCTCCCTGTCCATCGCCAACTTCTGGAGCTTACTCAAACTCATGTCCATTGAGTTGGTGATGCCATCCAACCATCTCATCCTCTGTCATCCCCTTCTCCCCCCACCTTCAATTTTTCCCAGCATCAGGGTCTCTTCAAATGAGTCAGTTCTTCGCATCAGGTGGCCAAAGACTGGAGTTTCAGCTTCAGCATCAGTCCTTCCAATGAATATTCAGGACTTATTTTCTTTAGGATGGACTGGTTGGATCTCCTTACAGTCCAAGGGACTCTCAAGAGTCTTCTCCAACACCACAGTTCAAAAGCATCAATTCTTGGGCGCTTAGTTTTCTTTATAGTCCAACTCTCACATCCATACATGACTACTGGAAAAACCATAGCTTTGACTAGATGGACCTTTGTTGGCAAAGTAGTGTCTCTGCTTTTTAATAGATGTCTAAATTGGTCATAGGTTTTCTTCCAAGGAGCAAGTATCTTTTAATTTCATGGCTGCAATCACCATCTGCAGTGATTTTGGAGCCCAAAATAATAAAGTCTGTCACTGTTTCTATTTTTTCCCCCATCTATTTGCCATTAAGTGATGGGACCAGATGCCATGATCTTAGTTTTCTGAATGTTGAGGTTTAAGCCAACTTTTTCACTCTCCTCTTTCACTTTCATCAAGAGGCTCTTTAATTCTTCTTCACTTTCTGCCATAAGGGTGGTGTCATCTGCATACCTGAGGTTATTGATATTTCTCCCGGCAATCTTGATTCCAGCTTGTGCTTCATCCAGTCGAGCATTTCTCATGATGTACTCTGTATGTAAGTTAAATAAGCAGGGTGATGGTATACAACCTTGACGTACTCCTTTCCCGATTTAGAACCAGTCTGTTGCTCCATGTCCAGTTCTAACTGCTGCTTCTTGACCTGCATACAGATTTCTCCGAAGGCAGGTCAGGTGGTCTGGTATTCCCATCTCTTTCAGAATTTTCCACAGTTTGTTGTGCTCCATACAGTGAAAGGCTTTGGCATAGTCAATAAAGCAGAAGTAGATGTTGTTCTAGAACTCTCTTGCTTTTTCAGTGATTCAACAGATGTTGGCAATTTGATCTCTGGTTCCTCTGCCTTTTCTAAATACAGCTTGAACATCTGGAAGTTCACGGTTCATGTACTGTTGAAGCCTGGCTTGGAGAATTTTGAGCATTACTTTGCTAGCATGTGCTGCTGCTGCTGCTAAGTCACTTCAGTCGTGTCTGACTCTGTGCGACCCCATAGACGGCAGACCACCAGGCTCCCCCGTCCCTGGGATTCTCCAGGCAAGAACACTGGAGTGGGTTGCCATTTCCTTCTCCAATGCATGAAAGTGAGAAGTGAAAGTGAAGTCGCTCAGTCATGTCCAACTCTTAGCGACCCCATGGACTGCAGCCTACCAGGCTCCTCCGTCCACGGGATTTTCCAGGCAAGAGTACTGGAGTGGGGTGCCATTGCCTTCTCCTTGCTAGCACGTGAGACGAGTGCAATTGTGCAGTAGTTTGAACATTCTTCGGCATTGCCTTTTTTTGGGATTGGAATGAAAACTGACCTTTTCCAGTCCTGTGGCCACTGCTGAATTTTCCAAAGTTGCTGGCATATTGAGTGTAGCACTTTCACAGCATCATCTTTTAGGATTTGAAATAGCTCAACTGGAATTCCATCACCTCTACTAGCTTTGTTCTTAGTGATGCTTCCTAAAGCCCACTTGACTTCGCATCCCAGGATGTCTGGTTCTAGGTGAGTGATCACACTATTGTGGTTATCTGGGTCATGAAGATCTTTTTTGTACAGTTCTTCTGTGTATTCTTGCCACCTCTTCTTAATATCTTCTGCTTCTGTTAGGTCCACACAGTTTCTGTCATTTTTGTGCCCATCTTTGCTTGAAATATTTCCTTGGTATCTCTAATTTTCTTGAAGAGATCTCTAGTCTTTCCCATTCTATCATTTTCCTCTATATCTTTGCATTGATCACTGAGGAAGGCTTTCTTATCTCTCCTTGCTCTTCTTTGGAACTCTGCATTCAAACGGGTATATCTTTCCTTTTCTCCTTTGCCTTTCACTTCTCTTCTTTTCACAGCTATTTGTAAGGCCTCCTCAGACAACCATTTTGCCTTTTTGCATTTCTTTTTCTTGGGGATGATCTTGATTGCTACCTCCTGTACAATGTTACAAACCTCCGCCCATAGTTCTTCAGGCACTCTGTCTATCAGGTCTAATCCCTTGAATCTATTTCTCATTTCCACTGTATAATCATAAGGGATTTGATTTAGGTCATACCTGAATGGTCTAGTGATTTTCCCTACTTTCTTCAATGTAAGTCTGAATTTGGCAATAAGGAGTTCATGATCTGAGCCACAGTCAGCTCTTGGTCTTGTTTTTGCTGACTGTATAGAGCTTCTCCATCCTTGGCTGCAAAGAATATAATCAATCTGATTTCAGTATTGACCATGTCCATGTGTAGAGTCTTCTCTTGCATTGTTGGAAGAGGGTGTTTACTATGACCAGTGTGCTCTCTTGGCAAAACTCTATTAGCATTTGCCCTGCTTCGTTCTCTACTCCAAGGCCAAATTTTCCTGTTGCTCCAGGTATTTCTTGACCTCCTACTTTTGCATTACAGTCCCCTATAATGAAAAGGACATCTTTTTTGGGTGTTAGTTCTAGAAGGTCTTGTAGGTCTTCATAGAACGTTCAATTTCAGCTTCTTCAGCATTCCTGGTGGGGGCATAGACTTGGGTTACTGTGATATTGAGTGGTTTGCCTTGGAAATGAATAGAGATCATTCTGTCATTTTTGAGATTGCATCCAAATACTGCCTTTCAGACTCTTTTGTTGACTATGATGGCTTACTCCATTTCTTCTAAGGGATTCTTGCCCACAGTAGTAGATATAATGGTCGTCTGAGTTAAATTCACCCATTCTAGTCCATCTTAGTTTGCTGATTCCTAAAATGTCAATGTTCACTCTTGCCATCTCCTGTTTGGCCACTTCCAATTTGCCTTGATTCATGGACCTAATACTCCAGGTTCCTATGCAATCTTGCTCTTTACAGCATCAGACTTTACTTCCATCACCAGTCACATCCACAACTGGGTGTTGTTTTTGCCCTGGCTCCATCTTTTCATTCTTTCTGGAGTTATTTCTCCACTGATCTCCAGTAGCACATTGGGCACCTACTGACTGACCTGGGGAGTTCCTCTTTCAGTATCCTATCATTTTGCCTTCTCATACTGTTCATGGGGTTCTCAAGGCAAGAATACTGAAGTGGTTTGCCATCCCCTTCTCCAGTGGACCATGTTTTGTCAGAGATATACTGGAGATATACTGGAGTTGAAACCTCTTTGCTTAATATAGTCCAGTGATTTCATTTTAAAGATGAGAAAGTAAGAATGCACACAGGTCAAATGACTCACCTTTTTATGAGTAGCAGATTTCCCTGGACTTGCTAAAGTGACAACTTACTTACAGTGTTAGCTAATAATCTTAAAAACACAACATCAATCCCAAACCCCACTGCCTCTAGTAACACCATTGTATTTTCAAATGGTCCTTAAAAATGAGTCTTGGACTTGAAGGCAAGTGTGCTAATGATTGAATGACAGGCAGAAGGGTCAAGACATATACTGTCTTCACCAAATTGATGCTGTACACAGTTACTAGAAGCTTCTAATAATGAGATTAAGTACCTCCTCTCCCCATCCCCCACCCCTACCTACTTCTTGGCTAAAATTCTGGGCTACTAGGGCCCAGACTTTACTCTATTTACATCTGCACTCCACAGAAGGAGATAATAGAACCTGGACTCACTAGCCTCATAATCCTAAAGAGACACTCATGTTTCATTTCACAAAAACATTCCACAAAGCCAGCAAGACAGGCAGGTCCAGAGAGAAGAAATGCTTAGGATGTGGCAAAAAGGTTTGTACAATGTCATACACTCTGTTAAAGATGAGAAGGGTAAGACTGAGCACTGGTGTCATTGACCATAGTGCTGGGAGTGTCCATGGTGATGAGCCAATGTGCAGTCCTCTGTTCTGGCCAGCAAAGTCACTTATTGGTTTGGAAGTAGGGGGTGGGGATAGGAGGATGGTCTACTAGATTGGGGTGGGAACAAACCCTAGGAAGGGGTGTAGGCTGGAGGGGGTGTCCAGGGCTAGGAGTAGAGGATATATGGTACAGGAAACCTTGATTGATATGTCAAGTCAGCCTGATTTAATCTGTCTCACTACCATTGGCAAACATTAAGAAAACAGGAAATGGTTCGGCCTTTTATTTTAATTATGAAGTCCTTAGAGAATCCTATTGAAGCTGTGGACTTTCTCCCACCCAATGTAAGTGCCCATTGGTGTCATGCACCTTTTTAAAACTTTTTACAATGTTGTGTTGGTTTCTGCCATACAACAACCTGAATCAGCCATATATATATTTATATGTCCATCCTCCCTTTTGAGCCCCCCTCCCAGTCCCCACCCCCATCCCACCCATATAGGTCATGGCAGAGTGCCAGGCTGGGTTATATCAGCTTCCCACTAGCTACCTATTTTACCCGTGGTTGTGTACATATGTCAATGCTTCTGTCTCAGTTCGTCCCACCCTCTTCTTCTCCACCATGTCCACAAGACTGTCCTTTATATCTGGGTCATGCACACCTACACACACAACTTCAGGGGTTTGTAGCCCCTGTAGTCCACCGGTGAATCTCTAGGGGACCCAAAGACCCCAAGAAAATGACTCTTGATCAGTGGTCTAAATAAGTGCTTGTTTAAAGTCACACAGCTGGTTAGTGGCAGAAAGGGCACTGGGCCTCGTAACTCTCTGCTTGGGACTCTTTAGAAGACCCCAAAGTCAACCATTTGGGGAAACTTAGGGTAATATCTCAGATTTAGGAGCTTAATGTAGTTGAGTTTAAAGCTCAAAATAACATCTTCCCTGTGCCTCTTTGAAAGTCAAATGAAAAGCAAAAGTCTAAGTTGATGTGGTCCATGTATAAATATGCATTAAGCACCTACTATGTAAAAGGCTGTGTTCTAAGCACAGGATAAAGCAGCAAACCAGTCAGATGCCAACCCTGCCCTTGGGACATCTATGGTCCAGCCCAGAAGATAGAAAAGGAACAAGTAACTAATTATTACAAGTTACTGTTTAATGAGCATTATAAAGGTTATCTTGAACTCTTCTGGAGAAATGGTGCTAAATAAATGATTAACTTTAATACTATAAATAGTGTGAAATCCTCATGCTTATGAATAATTAAAGGTGCTTCCATTATGGAAACACACAGATCCAGCACCTCTGTTGAGCTGTGCTTTCTAGGAGCAGTGGTCCCTGGCGGCAGCGCCAGCGCCTGCCTGTCCCCGTGGGGTTTTTTCCTCCATGTATGTGCACTGACGCCTGGCTTGCCTGTGGGAGGGTTGTGGGGTGAGCTGTTTGGAGCCAAAGCTAGACTCTCTGATCCGAGTCATCTGTAAATATTTACAGTGTTTGCGGCACTTCCTTCTCACATCAGATGCTGGGGATAATCAGAAAAACCAATGAACTCAAGCCGACCTCATGTTATGCTCTGATAAATATTTAGACAGTCAATTTGGGGAGGCTGGCTATGGAGCAGTGGGGAAGTGGCTGTGGCCACTGGGTCCTCAGGAAGAAATAATCAACTTCACTCTGTTTCTGAACATACAGAATGCATTTAGGGGAGAGTGAAACATCCCATTTGGGGAATGATTGATGTCTGCCCCTTTTTTGATTTTGGCCCTGGAGAGTCTGCTCTTTGAATGAGGTGGTGGATTTGTTGCACAGTCTGTGTCTTTCTGGTACAGCTGTTGAGTCCCCCAGACATGGGAGAGCTGGTGGATGGAACCCTGTCCTTTAGACTCCTCAAAATATATTGCAAATGCTCTTGGCTTTTCCCGCTATGTTCCAGGTATATGTGAAGGTTGTTGGAGGAACCCACGCTCTGAATGAGTGTCCAGCCCGCAGTGTGAGGTGAGAGCTCGGCAGGTTATCACGGTAGACGTCTTAGTCTTTTCAGCCTGCTGGAACAAAATACCACAGACTGAGGGACGTGGGGACAACAAAAATGTATTTCTCTCAGGCCTGGAGGCTGGAAGCCTGAGATCAGAGCCAGTGTGGTGGATGAAGTCCTCTTTGGGTTTGCAGACTTCTGGCCATGTCCTCACAGGGTGGAAGGCACTGAAGGATCCCTCTGGAGTCTCTCTTATAAACCACTAATCCCATTCATGAGGTTCTACCCTCCTGACTTACGCACCTCCCAAAGGTCACACATCCTCATTCCATCACCTTCTGGGGTTAAGATTCCAGCATATGACTTTTAGGGGCACTTCTCTATTCACGGGATTCTCCAGGCAAGAAGACTGGAGCAGGTTGTCATTTCCTATTCCAGGGGATCTTCCCAACCCAGGGATCAAATCTACATATCCTGTGTCTCCTGCATTGGCAGGCAAATTCTTTACCACTGCGCCACCTGGGAATCCCTTTAGGGGGACATAAACACTTAAACCATAGCTGGAAAGAAAGATCCACAACCCAACCCTTGAGTTAGGAGGTATTTGCTGAGCTATGCTAAGAAAAGTGTCCACAGTTTCCAGGGAATTTTCCTGCCTTTTATGAGATCCATGTGAGAAACTACGGTCTGCACGTGTCTGCCCGCCAAGCCGAACCTCAGCACCCTCTCCCTGTCCGTCCTCAGAGGTGCTGGAGCCCACCCGGCATTCTTGCATCCCCACATCCCTGCTCTCCTCTTTATTCACCACACAGTCTGCTCTGGGTGTGGCTGCCCCAGTCCTGGGTCATCCGGAAAAGCTGACTGAAGTCTCTGCGACCCCTTTTCCTACCACCACAAGGAGAGCACTGATACCAATATGCTCTCCAGATGGGGATGGTGGTCTGTTTTCACATCTGGTATCTTATCTCAGATCTGAAAAGGAAATGTTGAAATAGCCAGGAAAGTTACATCTGAGATGGAGCAGAAATACCACCCTTTGAAACATCTCTTCTTAAGACTTTTTTTCCTAGGAAAGGTGCCCAAACTATCAGAATCCAAACTCAAAAATCCAAAAATCCAGACCCAAAATTTGGGTCACTACTGGACCCAAATCAACACAGGTGGTGCAGGTCCAGGACAACGAGAGGCACATATTCTGTGACTTCAAACCAGGTGGGATGTTGCTGCTGTTGTTCAGCTGCTCAGTCGTGTCTGACTCTTTGTGACCCCATGGACTGCAGTACGCCAGCTTTCCCTGTCCTTCACTATCTCCTGGAGCTTGCTCAAACACATGTCCATTGAGTCAGTGATGCCATCCAGCCACCTCATCCTCTGTTGCCCCCTTCTCCTCCTGCCCTCAATCTTTCCCAGCATCAGGGTCTTTTCCAACCTGTCAACTCTTTGCATTAGGTGACCAAATACTTAAATCCCTTCTTCCACCCAAAGAACAAGACGGTATTCTTGCCAATATTTTAAAAAATTCAATCACATCTTCATTCTGATCCATTCTGATCTGCATGTGTGGATACCTATGTGTATATAGGTATACCTGACAAGCTTGGTTCTTTACTCACTCAGGTCATTAAGACAATAGAAAGGTTATTGTTTTTAATAAAATGTAAAAAAATTTTTTGACTCTTGGGGAACTGAACCAATCCACAAAATCAGTCAAAAGATTTGAGCCAGTTTAGAGAAAGAATCACCCTTTCTCACCAAGCTCCATACATGGAGAGATGGCCTATGTTGGCACACGCCCATCCACAGTTTGGGATGAAGACATCACCACTTGGCAGAGAGGCCTGTTTTTGTATTGTTTCCCTCACTCTATCCGTCTCCCCAAGGTGTGTCTTTGCCATCTGGGAAAACCCATTTCCTGCCAATGTCTTGGAGACTTTAAGCTAATGGTCTGTTTCATAGTGTGCATTTAGGGTTTGCTCCAATCTTTCTCCTGGATGGCTGTGGAAGTTGCTCATGTACGAAAGGACTGTGCTTGGCCAAGTAAAAGGAAGCCAAGATTATCTCATGGAAACGAGAAGAGGAATCATCGCTTTGAGACACACAAGCGAGTAGATTTTCAGGCTTGGGCAATGACCTAGGCTGGACATTTCTAGCAGCAGAAGCCAAATGCCCTGGGCGACATGGTGTCTGCCTTCTCCTAGCACAGAACTTACCCATTCATTGGCCTCATTTGGCAGGAGGGAGCAAGAGAACCATTCTTTGGTTTCTTCATCTGCAAAGTGGAGATGACTTTGCTCGTCTCTTGGAGCAGCTGGCAGCAGACAGGGAGGCAACACGTGTGACCACGTAGAGGAGCGACACTCAGGTACAGACGAGGCTCACAGGGATTCCAGCATCTTTCCTCTGTGGGAGGACAGGACACCACGCACAAATTACGGGGTGGAGGGCGCCGGAGGAAGGGGGAGGGACCCCGGGCTCTGCTGCCGTCACCTGGGAGGAAAGACCTAGGGCAATGCTTCTTAACCCTCTTTTTTTAAATAGCCTATTTGAAAATCAAAGGAAAGCCACTATCCTTCTCCGTAGTAAATAAATAAATAAATTGGGAGGAAGGATGGCAACCTTTATTAAACACCTACTGCGTGCCAGGCACTGTGCTGATAGCTTACATCTCTGAACAACCCTTGAAGGCAGACACTATAGATACTTACTATCACCAAATGCAAATATTGAGACACAGAAAATTTAATTAACTTGGCCACTGCTCTATTTAGTGTATGAGTTTCCTAGGGCTTCCGTAACAAAATACAACCAAGTGACTTAAAACAACAGGAAGTTATTCTCTTCCAGTCCTGGAGGCTAGAAGTCCATGATCAAAATGTTGGTGGCAGGGCCAGGCTCTCGCAAAAGCTTTAAGAGAGAATCTGTCTCATGCTTTTCTCTCAGCTACCAATGTTGCTGACAATTTTTGACATTTCTTGGTTTGCAACTGAACAACTTTCCCTTCTGCCTCTTTTGTCACTTGGCATTCTTCTCCATGTGCATCTCTCTCTGTTATTTTCCTCTTTGGATGTCAGGCAGTATTGGGCTAGGGACTGCCTTAACGGCATCTTAACTAAATACATCCAAAGGACTTCGTTTCCAAATAAGATCACCTTCTAAAGTCCTGGACATTAGGACTTCAGCCTATCTTATTAGAGAACACAAACAACACTTCAAAAGCTAGTAGTAAAGTCAGATTTGCACCCAGGTAGTGTAGCTTCCTTTTTATAAAAACATGACTTAGTGACTGAACAACAACAGCGAGTCTAGCTTCCAGAATCTGACCCCTTAATCTCAATACTGAACTACTTCTTTAACAATACTAAAACACTAAACACTAAAACATTGTGTACCATGTCAAGGGCTCCAGACCCCTCACAACAAACCCCACCACAGCCCATCAGGTGGTAGAGTGGCCTTCTCTTTCCAGCTAGGAGATGTCGGCTCAGAAAGCCTGGGCTGCAGAGAGTGCATCTTTAAGGCTGCGAGACAAAGGGAGGATAGGTGAGGGAGGGCAGTGGGAAGCACCCTGACCACCACGGGCTCTGGTGGCAGAGTTCTGGGGCCCTCAGCCTGGGGGATGGTGCTGAGCGTGGCCCACACACCTGGGCACTGACCACAGAGGACCAAGCAGACACCAGGAGGGACAGGTCTTCACCGCCATTACCTTTTAAGTACCTTCTGCATGCCTAGCATAGTGTTGGGGAGCAGAGATCCTAAGCTAGGTTGAAAAGCCAATTTGGCCCCTCAAAGTTTAGGACTCAGTAGCATATAAGTCAAGAGGTGCCATGAGTCAGAATCCTGTTGAGTCAACAGTCAAGCAGACACACCCATCCAAATCTCCGGAAGAGTCAGATGCCTGTCAGAACTAGAAATGGCTGGGAATCAAAGAAGGGGATTAGGAACAAGGGAGGTGAGAATTTAGGACAGTCCTGGGTGGTGGGCTCTGACTGCACCCACAGGCCAGGCGATGCCTGAGCGCCAGGCTGCTCTTCTCACTGTTTTCAGACCTGCCCCATCCTCTCCTGCCTCGGTACCACCGTACATGCCACGCCTTCAGTGTGAAATGCTGTTCCCTGCGCCTCCCTCCATGTTTGGCAAACTCCTTGTCATCCTTCACATCTCCTGGAGTTCCAGCTTCAGTGCCACACCCTCGGGGGGCTACTCCCCTTTCTGTCCCACCACCCTTTGTTCTGCTGTCATCTGGGGCCATCATTTGCCTATTTCTGGCTTCCCTCACCCCGCAGACAATGGGGTCCTTGAAAGCAGAACATTGTTGTCTTCTTCCCCGGGTCCCCGGAGCACAGGACGCTGCCTGCCTCCTACTTAGATAGTCCGTGGGTGGGGATGTTTGCCGACTGGATCCCTGAAGGTTCCCTAAGAGGCTAGAGCTCCTGGGTAAGAACAGAGAACTGCCCATATCTGATTGAAAAACGTGACTGGTGAGAGACAGGAAAATAGGTGGCTATGCTTACATCTGAGTTCTAAGGATCTATGAGATCTTTTCATTAGTAGCTTCATAGTGAAGGGAACAGCTCGAAGGCACATGTCCCAGATTCAAAACCTGGCTCCTAAAGTCCTGTGTGTTCTCAGGCAAGTGACTTGACCTCTCAGATCCTCAATTTTCTCATTTGTGAAGTGGTCATAGTCATGATACTACCTTCCTATTTGGCATCAGGGAGTGTGTGGAGGGTGCATGTGAAAGATGAAATCATGTAACACACTTAATACAATGCCTGACACATAAATCAGTGTTCAGTAAATATAGGTGTGAAAAATATCATTGTCGTTATGATAATAATGATTATAATTCAATTATGATTCGAATTGAAGGCACCTAAGCAGACCAGGTGGTTCAGAGGTTAAAGCGTCTGCCTGCAATGCGGGAGACCTGGGTTCGATCCCTGGGTCGGGAAGATCCCCTGGAGAAGGAAATGGCAACCCACTCCAGTATTCTTGCCTGCAAAATCCCATGGACGGAGGAGCCTGGAGGGCTCCAGTCCGTGGCGTCACAAAAGAGTCAGACGCGACTGAGTGGCTAAACAGCAGTCCGGGAGAGGTCGTCAGGTTAGCTTAATAAGGAGCATTGAACCCAGCCCCCCTTCCTCGGGCACAGCTCTCGACCACAGCCACCAAGATCCTGTCAGGATTGGTGAGAAGGTTCTTTCAAACGATGTGGCCTCTTGACACAAGGAATATTTGCAAAACACAAATATTTCTTGAAACATTACATTTTCCGGGGTATATTACCCTTTTGACAAGAGTTCACAAATCCTGGAAGTGATGTGTTTGATCCTTTCTCCTCAGAAGGACTGAGCTGAGGAAACGACATTCATCGTCAGCACGGGCTGTGGCATCGGCCGAGAGCAGGAGGAGGACGGAGCTTTCCTAGGGGGCATGCCCCGTGACGCAGGTTGAAAAAGAAGCCTGGAAAACACGGTTCACCGAAACTTCTCACCAAGAGAGCCCTGGAAATTTCTTTCTGTACGTTTTAAAGATCTCTTTCTCTTCTGAATCCAGGTCTCTGTGTCTGAGCTGTAAGGGTTCGGAGGCCATTTTGGCATGACTCAGCTCAAGGATGTGGATGGGAGCTCTGGTCCTTGTCTGTGCATCCCTGGGCAAGTTACTCAACCTCTCTGAGCCCGATTTCCTCATCTGCAAACAGAGACTAGGACTCACTGATGAAGACACTTTCCAGTTCCCGTCTTTGTTGAGGTTTAGGTCAGGGAGGTAGCTTTCCTCCCAACCAGCTTTGTGTTCATCTGACGACTGAAACTCCCATTCACGTTCAGAAGTTTGGCCAGAGCTGAGTTCAAATCTCAACACAATCATTTAGTCAACTAAGAGACTTGGGGTACGTCTCCTATTATCGTCAAACTTCAGCTTCCTTTTCTGTAAGGTTTCAGAGAAACCTTAGCTGCTCTGCTGGGTCAGGGGAGGACCTAGTGAACAGCATCTAAGCTTCTAGATCAGCACCCAACACCAGTCACGCTTTGTTTCTCATTTCCTTCCAACCCACATCATCTCCAACTCCCTTTCTGGGTCTGGATGCTCTGTCATATTCTCCCCATTTCTGCAAAGAAAAAACTAGGAAGGCAAAAGTCATGGGAAACCATCCTTCACCCACGAATCCTTGGGCCAACCATGTTTTGCTTTCCCCTCCCCCAAATTACTAAGTGCTGTTCCCAAGTTCACAGACATTTACTCCCCTTTATAAAGCATGCATGTGTGCTAAGTTCCTTCAGTTGTATCTGACTCTGTGCGATCCTGTGGATTATAGCCCACCAGGCTCCTCTGTCCATGGACTTCTCCAGGCAAGAATACTGGAGAGGGTTGCCAGGACCTCCTCCAGGGGATGAGCCCGACCCAGGGATCAAGCCCAAGTCTCTTCTGTCTCTTGCATTGGCAGATGGGTTCTTTATCACTAGCACCACCTGGGAAGCCCCTCCCCTCATAATGAGGACAATGCAAATTATATCCATTGCTGTGATGGGCTTTGTGTGCTTCAGGGCCACTCTGCATTCTTTTGCATCTCACAGTGAGGATGACATTATACCCATTTAACAGATGAGGAAACTGATGTTTGAGGAGAGCTTCATAACTTGCCCCATCAGCAGGAAAAGAGTCAACAAGTTGGGCAGGAGTCCAGACTCTTGATGGAAGGTGCACTTCCATTGCTCTGGTCACACACTTCCTGCCTGGTGAGACCCTGAGGATTCAGAGAGGTTAAGTCCAAGCCTTTTCAGCCAGGCAGGAAGAAGAGGATATGTGAGCCTGGTGGGACGGAGGAGGGTGGGCAGCCAGAAGCGGCGGTGTCTCTGGGCGGGCTGGGGTGAGGGTGGGGAAACAGTATCCTGCCAGCCCCCTCCTGCAGAGCCCAGCTCTATAGCTGCCCACATAGAGAAGGGTGACCGCTCAGTGGCATTGCCAGTGTACAGCCCTGATTGGCACTCAAGCTGTTAGCTCCAGCAGTGCCGATGATGGTGCATGGAGCTAGCAGCTGGGGTAGCGAGGCCCAGGCCCCGGGGGACCTGGCCAGCAGTGGTGACCCCGGTGGCCCAGCTTACACCGCTGCATGACTCTGCCTGGGGACCAGGAGAATCCTGCTCTCCAGGACGGGAGCTCTCACTCTCCTTTGTGTGTGTGTGTGTGTGTGCGTGCGTGTGTGTGTGCGTGTGTGTGTGCGCGCTTTATTTTTGTTGTTGCTGCTGTTGTTGTCTGCCAGGTGCTCCTGAGGCTGCTATTGAGGAGGATCTGGAAATGACTATGGTTCCTCCCTGGCTGTGAAGAGTGAAAGAGAGGAAGCAGGGGCCTGTGAACCCAGAGGTTGGAGAACAGCACCAGCTGGGGTTGAGCTGAGCTCACCAGGCCTGGGCGGGGGCCTTTCCTCCTTCATGTGTGTCTGTGTCCTGCCACGGATCCCATGTGATCAGCTTATTTCCTGAGGCCAAAGGCAGAATTGTTCCACTCCAGACCCAGATTTTCTTCAAGAGACGATCCTGGGGTGGGGCTCTCACAGCAGTAGAACTTAGGAGTTCAGGGTTAGTTTTGCCAGGGTTTGAAGCCTGGGGCCACAGGGGCTCTGTGTAATCTGCACAAGTTACTGAAGTGCTCTGGGCCTCAGTTTCCTCATCTGTCAAATGGGGACATAAACACGACCTATGTTTTTAGGTTCATCATGTACAAAGATGAGGAATGTAAAGTGCTTGGTCCCAGCCATGAAACACAATAGGGGATCATTAGATGTCACTAAGAATTCTCATTCTTATTGGTAGTGGATCCTGCCCAATCTCTTAGATGTGTCATCGGGTCATAACATTAATCCGACTTTGCAACTTTGCAGAAATCTACTAAGCCACAACTCCAGACCCAATAGTGCACCCTCCCTGACCAGCAGAGACAAATAGAACCTTCTGCCCAGCATGTGGTTTGGCATCTCCATGCTGCCCCACACCGGGTAATGTGTGTGTCTGCTAATGACAACCATTAAACTTTATCTAACCCTTACTGAGTTCCAGGCAAAACAACAAGAGCATTTATTGTTTATGAACTCATTTGATCCTGACTATAACCCTATGAGGCAAGTGCTATGTTATCTTCATCCTTCCTCAGTTTATGGGATGAAGTAATGTGCTTAAGGTTACACAGCTAGAGTGAGGCAAAGTCTGAAAAAAAACATGGTCCAAAAGGATTCATGCACCTCAGTGTTCACAGCTCCACTATTTACAATAGCCAAGACATGGAAGCAACCTAAATATCCATCAACAGGAATGGATAAAGAAGGTGCAGTAAATCTATATATCTGCAAAGACCCTGTTTCCAAATAAGGTTACAGTCAGAATTAACAACAGTATGTTTAGGAACATATCAGAGGCTCTAATGGTAAAGAATCCCCCTGCAAAGTCCATTTTATGTATATAATGGACTATTAGCCACTAAAAATAATGACGTAATGCCACTTGTACTAACACGGATGGACCTACAGATTGTCAAATTGAGTGAAGTCGGAGGAGAGCTACCGTGTGACCGCCCTTACATGCAGAATCTCAAAAGAAAAGGTACAAATGAATTTATCTACAAAACAAACAGACTCGCAGACTTAGAGAATGAACTTATGGTTGCCAGGGAGGGAGAGTCGGGGGAAGGGATAGTTAGGGAGTTTGAGATTGACATGCACACACTGCTGTATTTGAAATGGATCACCAACAAGGGCCTCCTCCGGTCAAGCACAGGGAATTCTGCTCAGTGCTATGTGCAAGTCTGGATGCGAGGGGAGTTTGGGAAAATGGATCCATATATATGCATGGCTGAGTCCTTTGCTGTCCACCTGAAACCATCACAGTGTTTTTAATTGGTTATACTCCATATAAAATAAAAATTTAAAAAAAAAAAAAGAAAAACAGGACTGGTGACAGAGTGCCCTGGGCCACTAGATGATTCTCTCCCCAAGCTGTAGCTATGCAAACTCAAGTCATCTTGTAGAGCAGATTCTAGAAAGTCTGAAGAAGATTCTTGAAAAAAAGGTGAGGGGCATTTTGTAAAAGTTACACTCCATTTGGGGCACAGAAGTCTGAATCTCTGTAGATGTGGCTTAACTTTTCTCCTTGGCCTACAAGACAAAGCACATCTGCTTAACATTACTTGTGGTCCCCTAGAAGCCAACACAAATGCCAATTTCTGCTTCAAAATCCACAGATCAGTGCAATGGAAGGGAAATGTACAGCATCTATCCTGAGTTTAATGAAAGTGTGTTAGTCGCTCAGTCACATCTGACTATTTGTGACTTCATGGACTGTAGCTCGCTAGGCTCCTCTGTCCATGGGATTCTCCAGGCAAGAATACTGGAGTGGGTTGCCTTGCCCTCCTCCAGGTGATCTTCCCGACCCAGGGATTGAACCACGGTCTCCTGCTTTGCAGGGGGATTCTTTACCATTAAAGCCACTGATATGTTCCTAAACATACTGTTGTTAACTCTGACTGTAACCTTGTTTGGAAATGGGGTCTTTGCAGATATCATCAAGGTATGATGAGGTCGTATTGGAATTGGGGATCCTAACCCAATGATCGGTGTCCTTGTAAAAAGAGAAAGTCTGAACAGAGACATTAACACAGAGAGAGGAAGATGTGAGAAGAGAGGCGGCATCTAGAGGGATGCAACTGCAGGCCAAGGAATGCCAAGGACTCCTGCGACCACCACCAGTCGTTCCCCAGGACCGGCAAGGGGAGAATCTCCTCTAGCACCTTCAGAGGGAGCATGGCCAGGCTGACCCCTTGATTTTGGACTTCCGACTTCCAGAAAGCATTTCTGTTGTTTCCAGTCACCCAGATTGTCTTCGTTTGTTACAGCAGCCCTAGGGAATCAATATGGTCAACCAGAAGGGAAATGCATGCCGTGGTTGCCTTGGAAAACATTTCACCTAAACACGCCTGACGGGTGGGGAAACTGAGGCCCAGGCTTGCGCTTAGGGCTGTGGGCTCAGGGCAGAGCAGCAGTCATACCGTGGAGGACCACGTCAGGGTCAGGACAGGTGGTATCCTCAAGTTCTCAGCGGACTCGGCTTGTGCTCCATGTCACCAACAGAATGAACCTTCTGCCCAGCATGGGGTTCCAGGTCTTCACGACACCACACACCCAGCAGGGGTGCTGCAGGGCCTCTGCGAGGGGGCCTCCTCCTTGGGGAGACACCACTGCCCCCCTCTCAGCACAGCACTCCCTCCCCAGGCAGACCAAGGTTCACGTAGACCAAGTTTCAAAGGTCAAGCAGGCTTCACAGTCTCCATTTTTTCATGCTGTGGGGAGTGCCCTGGCTGGGATGAGCTTATTTCATGCAGCTGTGCATTGGAAAGGCTTCCACGTGAAAAGGTGCCAGGCATGGAACTGGCTCTTCTTGCTCTCGTACGTTGAAAATATTGAATGCACCTGAAGACTCAGCTCATGATCTTTGGATAGGAGGCATCAGAAATCTTGAAGAGATTCCCCAGGGCGCTGAAGGCAGGCATGTCAGTAACCTCCTGAGCCACCTCTCCCCCACTCCCACCCTGCCAGCAGACTGCGGGGGAGGGGTCCCGGCCCATTGTTCCGCCAGGTGGGGGCAACTGGGGGTCAGGCAGCTGCTGGCAGGTTACCATCCCACAAGAACCAGACCCTCAGGAAGAGAGATGCAGCTGGGGAGATCAGACACGTGAACAGGGGGAGGGGCCGGGGAGGGCAGGACAAACTGGGAGTTTCCGATTGACGTGTGTACACTATCACGTGTAAAACAGGTGGCTAGTGGGAACCTGCTGCATCGCACGGGGACCTCAGCTCAATGCTCTGTGGTGACATAGAGGGGTGGGAGGGAGGGTCAAGAGGGACGGTACATACGTACACATATAGCTGATTCCCTTGTACAGCAGAAACTAATGCAACATTGCAAAGCAATTACACGCCAGTCAAAAGAAAGGGAATCAAGCCCTCTGCCCTGTTTAGGGCAATTCACTTTGTGGTTCCAATTATCTGAATATTGGGGGGAATGGGATTTAGCCACACAGAGAGTTATCTCATTTGTTCAATTTTGTAGGAGTCCGTACAACCCCACCCCGTGCCATCACAGTGTCCACCTTCTTTGGGATATGGAAAATGCACCTACTTTCCCTCTCATTTGCTTATTTATGATTATTCACCTGTGAGTTGCTACAGTTTTATTTTTCATGCAAATGTATGAGCTATTCATTTGGAAAATTCACTGTGAGTAGTTGAAGTTTTCCCTTTTATTAGATTTTGCCATCTTTTCAACCCATTATGAGTCATATTTTCTTCTTCAAAAATCTCTATTGAAATGTGAAATTACTACTAATTTTCCTCTTAATAAAGATTACAGTCAATTCAGTGATTGACCTTAAGATCAGAAACTCTTATTTTAGGTTCAGATCACTGCATGAGACCTGTAATCAGAGAATTAACTATGATGAGTATGCAGAGGGCTGGAGCAGTTCCAGGAGTTTCTCTCCCGGACTAGGGAGAGTCTGAGAAGCAGAGGTGGGCAGGGACTCTGACAGCTTCTACCACCCTCTTTTCTAAGTTGTAGTGTAGTCTTAAAAAAAAAAGTAGCTGCCTTTGCTTTCAATGTGTCTGCTGTGCTTCCCCTGCAGACAATGGCTGGGGGAAGCTTCCAGAAACACAGATATCACACAGGGTGTTGCTTTCCTTAGCCCTTTAGGGAAGGTGCATCAATCACCTTGACTGCATTGATTAGATTATTAGAAAAACAAGTATTTTGACTCAGTCTGGGTATTCCTCATTAACTGACTGGCTATTTGCCTGAATTGCTTTTTCCAGCTACGCACAGGTGGGATAGCCTCTGCCTTCCCAGGAGGATAGTACATCCAGAAATACCATGGATTTCTCCAGATACCTCTCTCTTCCTCCCTCTCGTCTTCCCTGCTGCCCTCACCATGAGGTGACAATCTGGCAGGAACAACCTCATCGAGCCCCAACCCCATCCAGGGCCGTGGAGAAGATGCTTCAGGGAGAAACTGACTCCTGGTGGTCCTGGTGAACTCCAGGCTATATCCAGCCTATCTACATTTACCCTAATATATGCCCTGGATAAAAACAATGCCCCTGCCTCAGACATGTCCAACCAGCCCTAAGTTCCAAGCCGCTGAAATCTGGCATTGCCTTGGAGTTCATGCTGTATCCTTGTGTCAGTTCAGTTCAGTTCAGTCACTCAGTCGTCTCCAACTCTTTGCGACCCCATGAACCGCAGCACGCCAGGCCTCCCTGTCCATCACCAACTCCTGGAGTTTACTCAAACTCATGTCCATCGAGTTGGTGATGCCATCCAGCCATCTCATCCTCTCGTCCCCTTCTCCTCCTGCTCCCAATCCTTCCCAGCATCAGGGTCTTTTCCAATGAGTCAGCTCTTCGCATGAGGTGGCCAAAGTATTGGAGTTTCAGTTTCATCAGTCCTTCCAATGAATACCCAGGACTGATCTTTAGGATAGACTGGTTGGATCTCCTTGCAGTCCAAGGGACTCTCAAGAGTCTTCTCCAACACCATAGTTCAAAAGCATCAATTCTTCAGTGCTCAGCTTTCTTTATAGTCCAACTCTCACATCCATACATGACTACTGAAAAAACCATAGCCTTGACCAGACGAATCTTTGTTGGTGAAGTAATGTCTCTGCTTTTTAATATGCTATCTAGGTTGGTCATAACTTTCCTTCCAAGGAGCAAGCGTCTTTTAATTTCATGGCTGCAATTACCATCTGCAGTGATTTTGGAGCCCCCAAAAATAGTCTGACACTGTTTCCCCATCTATTATCCTTATGTCAGGACCTGATAAATCATTTTCTAAGGCAGGTAGGAAGCCCTGGGGGGCATTTAGGTCCCAGAGCAAAAGAGAAGCAGCATCCCTGCTCCCTGCACCCACTAAGCGCACCTACAGGTCCTCTGGACGGCTGGCCACACAGCCTTCCCCAGCTCGGCTTCCTGTTCCATGGGGACCTCGGAGCCCAAGGGCTCTGCTCTCTGCCCGCCACCCACGTTTCTGAGAACCAGGCACGGCTCCGGGGCTCTGACTTCGACTCCAGCCCAGACTTCCTCTCCGCAGCCGAGAGCCTGGGACACAACCTGCCTCTTGCCTGTGCATGCATGCTAAGTCCCCTCAGTCGTGTCCGACTCTGTGTGGCTCCACGCTGTAGCCCACCAGGCTCCTCTGTTCATGGGATTCTCCAGGCAAGAACACTGGAGTGGGTTGCCATGCCCTTTTCCAGGGGATCTTCTCAACCCAGGGATCGAACCCGCATCTCTTACATCTCCTGCCCTGACAGGAGGGTCCTTTACCACTAGTGCCAGCTAGGAAGCCTCTCAATCCCCTCAGAGGCATCTCTTTCCGGAGATCCCAAGGCGAGTGTCATCTCTCAATTGCTGGAGAATACATTAAAACTTTTTGATAGTGAGGCTTTATTCTTTTTTTTTTTTTTTTTTTTTTTAGGCTTTATTCTTAAATACAAAACCAGCCCCTTTCAAAGGCTCCCTGATGGGCCAAGAACATGCCCTGACTATAGACGGGGCAACTTTTTAACCCAGTGATTTTTAAGCAGAGAAACACCCAATTGATTGGGCTGCTGGAGTATGAAATCATTTACATAGCACCTGGTGGGGGCAGCCGGGGGGGCTCCCCAGGCCGAACTTGGGCCCAGCCGGCTCTTCAGCATCCTTGACTCTGCACTCTCAGACTTAGTTCATTAGTGAGCTCAGCACTGGGAGGGGAGGGCACGGAACTGCCTTGTGCCTGCAAATTAATGGCATGCCCACAGCTCTGCAGAAACATCCACTTTGGCTCTGCAATCTTCCTTCTGACACCTATGGAGATCCAGGACTGGCTTCTGATATGTTCAGGCTAAAAACAGGACAAAATTGGGGTGAGGGAGTTAGGAAGTTGGGGCAGAACTGGGCTTGAACTACCCGTTTGCTAGCTGTGTGTCTTGGGGCAAGTTACTTAACCTCTCTGAGCATTATTTCCCTGTCTGTAAATTGGGAATAATACTAGTGCCTATCTCCCAGGGTTGTGAAGATTAAATGACACAAGACGGATCCGGTGTTTAACATAGTGCATGTACATGGTATGTGCTAAATGTTATATATGTTTGTGTTCTTCAGTACCTTCCAAATGTAGTTTTAAGGCTCTTGAGATGGAAAAAGCTGGAAGTCAACACAACGACCCTCCCTGCATTCTGTTCAATGCAGTGAGTGTTGGCTCAGGTAAGTTACCACATAAGCCTTTTGAGAAATGTCTAGCCAGGGTTTTCTCATGGAGATTCAAAACAGCTTGTGGAAAATGGGCTCCCGTGGCCAACAAGACTAATGTCACCTGAGTTGTTCCAGCAGAGGCTGGGGACACTCATTTATAACCTTGCAGAGGGAGTTTTAACATGCAAGAGGCATGGACCACCTCCTTTCACACTCTGATCTGTGTAGCTAGGGGAACAGTGTCGTTGTTATTCAATCTGTCAGTCACGTCACACTCTTTGTCAGACTCAGACCCCAGGACTACAACACGTCAGGCTTTCCTGTCCTTCACTGTCTCCCAGAGTTTGCTCAAATTCATGTCTGTTGAATCGGTGATGCAATCTAACCATCTCATCCTCTGCCACCTTCTTCTCCTTTGGCCTTCAACCTTTCCCAGAATCAGGGTCTTTTCCAATGAGTTGGCTCTTTGCATCAGGTGGTAGCCAGAGTACTGGGGCTTCAGCTTCAGCATCAGTCCTTCCAATGAATATTGAGGGTTGATTTCAAAACAGTAGCTTTGAATACTGTATCAGTCCATTAACTCAGGGCTATTGGTCTTTGTCAACTTATTCATTTTATCATTTTTTAAAAATTGAGTGCCTACTTGTGTTATACTTGGTACCAGGGAACTTGCCAAGCAAAGAGAAATTATTCAAAACTTCAATTGTGAACAAAAACATGGCCTAAAGGAATGAAACAGGAAGAAACCAGGCAGTTAAGGAAGATCTCTCCCAGGAGGTGACACTGGGCCTGAGATGATGCAAAAAGGCCACCCATGCAAAGAGCAGAGAGAACAAGATCTCAGGCAGAGGGAACAGCAAACACCAACTCCGACAGGCAGAAATAGTTCCTTAGGGTCCAAGAACAGCCGTAAGGCCTGTGGGCTGAATCTCAGGGCCAAGGAGAGCAGGCAACAAGATGAGGATGGACCTGCAGGTGGGGCCCAAGCCCTGCAGGGCCTTGTGGGTGGTGACAGGACCTGGGATTTTATTCTAAAGCAACAGGAGGATTCTAAGTTCCTTGGAGACTGCAAGACTGAGAGTCCCTTGGACTGTAAGGAGATCCAACCAGTCTATCCTAAAGATCAGTCCTGGGTGTTCATTGGAAGGACTGATGTTGAAGCTGAAACTCCAATACTTTGGCCACCTGATGCTAAGAGCTGACTCATTTGAAAAGACCCTGATGCTGGGAAAGATTGAAGGTGGGAGGAGAAGGGGATGACAGAGGATGGTTTGGATGGCATCACTGACTCAATGGACATGAGTTTGAGTAAACTCCGGGAGTTGGTGATGGACAGGGAGGCCTGGCGTGCTGCAGTTCATGGGGTCACAGAGTTGGACATGACTGAGCGACTGAACTGAACTGACATTGGATTGACCTAGGGTAAACACTTTTCAATCCAGGACCACCCTTTGTCATTCTCTTTCAAATGCTGAGAAATTTTTTTGCAGAGGGCAAGGCTCCCCAGGCGGTGCAATGGTAAAGAATCTGCCTGTCAATGCGGGAGATGCAAGAGACACAGGGTTCGATCCCTGGGTCCAGAAGATCCCCTGAAGTAGGAAATGGCAACCCACTCCTGGAAAACTCCATGGACAGAGGATCCTGACAGGCTATAGTCCATGGGGTTGCAAAGAATCAGACACAGCTGAGCACAGTCCTTTATATTTATAGACGAAAAACTCTGCTAATGAGTCCAGAGAAGGAAATGGAGAGACCAGAATCTTGTTTCACAATATAATGTGCTTTTGAAATGCTGGGGAAATATTCCCAAGCGATTCCTGAGTCTTTGGGACTGCTTTCAGCTCACTTGAGCTGTAATGAAGGTGGCCCTTATCAGTCTGAGCTTGAGCTGCCTTAATTAGACCCAGATTCTCTATCTTTAAATTGGTCTTACATCAAAGCTAGAGTTATAATTGCAGGTGATGCATTTGCGAGCTGCATTGTTATGTAGAATACGGCTGCCAGCAGGTTGTGTTGGGATTATTGAAAAGCAATTTGCAGGGGAGGTCTACAAGGGGAAGATAGTTCACCTCACTAAGCCTAAAAAAAAGAGCAATAGATAGCTGGAGGTCTTGGGAAAAAAACATGCTTAACAAGAGGTATTAAAAAAAAAAAAAACTCTACGCATTTGCTAGCTCTCTTTTGCATGCACATATGGCTTAAGCCACTCTTGACACTTGGCTGTTATGTTCTGAGTTGTTACCGGTCATTGCTGGTCTGCATTCAATATGGCTGTGGGATTGGCTTATGGGGTCAAAGCAGGTTATCAGGAAAGCTCAGGCAGCTAGAGACAATTTCCCACTCTAAATTTTGGAACTGGGAGATTTTAGGTTTACAAAGTGCTCATAGGAAACGCTTGTCTTGATTTCTTTGCTTTGAAGGGAAGCTGTTTTTTGTGACCAGATGTAAAGCCTCATGGGAAAATCTTTTCTCGGCAGTGAAGTAAGATTGCTAGTCAAGCCCTGACATGTTTCTAGGTTTAGAGGGAGTGGGGTGACAAGGTGGGTGGGGTGCTGGGATTATGACTGGCTAGATTTCAGGAGAGGAGAGTGTCTTAGAATTTAGAAGAGGCCACTCAAGTTAAAGGGTCACTCAACTTTCAAACATAGTTTCTAAAATTTCTGGGTTGTTGTTATTCAGTCACTAAGTTGTGTCTGAGTCTCTGTGATCCCACAGACTGCAGCACGCCAGACTTTCCTGTCCTTCACTATCTCCCAGAGTTCGCATAAACTCATGTCCACAGAGTTGGTGATGCTGTCCAACCATCTCATCCCCTGTCATCCTCTTCTCTTCTTGTCCTCAATCATTCCCAGCATCAGGGTCTTTTCCAATGAGTCAGCTCTTCCCATCAAGTGGCCATTGTATTAGAACTTCAGCTTCAGCATCAGTCCTTCCATTGATTATCCAGAATTGATTTCTTTAGGATTGACTGGTTTGATCTCTTTGCTGTCTAAGGAACTCTCAAAAGTCTTCTCCAGCACTGCAGTTTGAAAATATCAATTCTTCAGTGCTCAGCTTTCTTTATAGTCCAACTCTCACATTCATACATGGCTAATGGAAAAACCATAGCTTTGACTACACAGACCTTTGTCGGCAAAGTGATCAGCAAAATTTCTGGGTGTACACACCATTAGAGGAGAGCCATGTTCCATCACTAACTGCTGGTAAGTATTTCTTTGCATGTTAGCTGAGGATGACCAAGAAGAGAAGATGGGACCTAAAATGGGTTGTGAGAAGTTTGCTTAATTCCTTGATTTGCTGTGAAGTGGGACTTAGCAAACTAATTGCTCCCACCACCCAGACCTAATCTGATCCTTTGTTGTTGTTGTTCAGCTGCTGAGTCCTGTCAGACTCTACGATTTGACACAGTTGCTGCTAAATTAAGAGCCATGCATCTGATCGCCCAGAAAATGCTCAGAAAGACATCCCAAGAAACCCTTTGCATACTCCCTCCCATTTTTCCCTGTATCATCCTTTCTGGAGCTACTTTGTAATCATGAAATATTTTTCATAACAAACTCTGATCCTTGGGGTCATTGATGAAATTGTGTCATCTATAGTGGTATAGTTACAGCCTGCCCAACCAACTGGTCAAGTCTATGGGGTGGGGGGGGGGGGATGGGGAGGGGCAGCTGTGGGCCAAAGGTTTGGAAACACCCTGTTGTCTTGTGTGGCTGAATGTTTGACTTTTCAACTGACTGCTCTGCCGGTGAATGGTCTTGGCCTCTGGGGAAGTAGGTGACCTCTTGCCTCTTAAATGGGATCACATCTCTGGGCAAGTAGGCAGTTTTACCTCTAAGGAGTTTAGGCCATGGAAGGTGAGGTCAAGTTGGTCACCAAGGGCAGGCAATCCGGGCCTTCCCTCCAAACCACATTTGCTTTTCTAATCAAACTGACTCATATGATTCCAATTATTTCTCTATCCTCTCCAAAGGCAGTGGGCTATGGGGTAGGCTGATGACCTGTGAAATTTCAGTTTTAAAGAATGGAACTGGTTTTGATTTATTCAAAAGTCAGCCCATTCCTTTGGTTCTGTGTTGAAGCAGAGAGGGCAGGAAGGGGTACCTAAAGGCAGGTTGCATCTGAGGACTTGGCAGCCCCTCAGGTTAACTTTCTTTGCTCAGGACTCATGACAGACTCCTCTATGGCTCATAGAGAGGAGGGTGTCAGCCACAGAGCTACACATACACTCCTAACAAGGCCAACATTGCCAGCTGGGAAGGTTTGCTTGAGGCTGGGCACCACAGACATTCTAGAAGATGCGGGTTTATCGAAGTGACTAGGTCAGGGTCCAATGTGCTTGATCTCTACTCCTTGTTTCTTTACTTTCTCCACTCCTCATTGGCTTCACTGAATGTGCTGTCTGTGGGCGTCCATTCTGACTTCTAGTCAGGGAGATAGCCCAGAGCTATTTCACTTGGTGCAACTTTCCGCTATATCTTCTCAGACTCCTACATGTGCTCATTGATGAAACAACCCACGTGCCCTTTGTCTTATTTGCCTTCACCCTTCCCTTGGAAAACTACCAGACTGTTCAAATAAGTGGACTCAGCCCAGGTGTACATTCACCAACATGGTTGAACCTTAAAAATCTGATCCTGAGTTTTAAAAAAAGAGAAATAGAATGAGATAGATAAGACACTATGATTTACCTAAATCAAAAGTCGATGCTCATAAAGTAGCAATACATTTAAAATAAAAAGATCACATTGAGCACGTTAGAAGTGCCTATGGAAGGAGAGGAATAGAAATGGAAAATGAGGATCAAAAGAAAGAAATAAAGTAAACGAATGAATGAGTCAACCTGTCAATGATGATAACAGACCATGAGCTGAAGAGTATGATTAACTCAGCACCCTGTTCTTTAAAAAAATCATGAAAAGCAATGTAATTTGGGTGATGCTAGACCTGAGACGAAGGATCCAAGAGACACGATGACACCAAGATGTCCTACTCAGCCCAAATCCTGCCAGGCTCATAGGCTTCAGATCCAGATGCTAAGGACCTACCAAGAGAAGACAGAAGACACTCTCTGAGAGAAAGAGCCTTCTAGAGGAGGATGACAGCGTCAGAGGAGGCTGCCTTCTCCTTTCCTGACTACGGTCCCTTCTCCCCGACCTGGAGATGTGTGTTGTTCTGGGACCAGGAGCAGGCTGAGCTTCAGATTTCTCGTCTGTAAAATGGGGTAATGCCAGTACCTCTCTCATCAGGCTGTTGTGAGGAATGGGTGTGTAAGTGTCTGCTCTGTTCTCAGCATAGTGCTGGGTTCATAGAGTTACTGTCAAGATCAGAATCATAGCCATAAGTATAATAATAACCATAATAGTAATAGTGATAAAAGTAATGAGTCATGTCATTTGTTTTTACTCAGTTGCTAAGTTTTGTCTGACTCTTTTGATCCCCTGGATTGCAGCATGCCAGACTTCCCTGTCCTTCACTATCTCTTCACTTTGCTCAAACTCATGTCCATTGAGTCGGTGATGCCATCCAACCATCTCATCCTCTGTCGCCCCCTTCTCCTGTCCTCAGTCTTTCCCAACATCAGGGTCTTTTCCGATGAGTTAGCTCTTCGCATCAAGTGGCCAAAGTATTGGAGCTTCAGCTTCAGTATCAGTCCTTCCAGCAGAAAATCATGTCACAGGGAGCATTTTTTTTGCCTTCTTGTGCAAGTCTTGCTCAGAAGGTCCAGTTTTGGAATTATTTTAAAGAGCTTGGTTTCCAGCCAGACAACGTGAAATAAATGAAGTTGAGGAAGTCTGAGATTCTGGAAGATAGAATGTTCTTCATCATCTCTTATATCTCCTGAGGATCTTAAAAGGCTGGGGCCACATCAGAGGAAATCCTGGCCATCACATCAGACACTTCTGTGTAAGCAATCTGAGTCCAGGATCTCAGCAAGAAGGAAGAGTTGGGAGAGAGGCAAGTCCCCTGTGATGCTCTGGAGGAGTATAGACAAGCTAGGGACCGAAAATGCATGTGGTGGCTGACTGCTTCTTCCTGATGGCGCCTTACAACTCAGAGGTGGTTAGTGTCCACGGTACTTTAATACTTACCTCATTTAAGTCTTACAACACTTCCCTAAGGAAGTATAGAACTCCCATTATACAAATGGCAAAACTGAGGCCCACAGTGTTCCAAGACCAGAATGAGCATTAATTGCAGTCCTGGGCCTAAAACTCAGGCTTACCGACTCCCAGTCCAGTGCATTCTAGAGTAATAATGATGATAATGATAGAGACAATTGCTACTCATAAGCAGCTGTATGAGCCAGGTACTTTTTAAGGGGTTTTACATTCATCCAGCCCTTACAATAGGCCTATGATGTGAGTATTCTCCTCATTTCACAGACGAAACAGCTAAGGCACAGAGAGACTAAGTAACCTGCCTAAGGCTGCCCAGCCCACAAGTGGTAGAGGCAGGATGTTATCACTCTTCTTGTCTTCTGTTGCCATGCTTGCCTTGAGGACCAGTTTCTGCCACTCTGGGTCCTCTCAAGACAAGGAGCTCCTACAGACCTAAGGGTGGTTACTGCCCACATCTTAATCCTAAGACTAAGGAACAAAATCTTGTTCCTTGGGAGAAGGAATTATGGAAGAAGAGGGGGCTATGATGTCTGCCAGAAAAGACTCACATTGCAGCTGGATTCTTTACCAGCTGAGTCACAAGGGAAGCCCTCTGAACTTGGAGGCCTGACCAACCACAAATCTCTCTGCTGTACTCAGGACTCATTTCAAGTTTGGCTGGGAGTCTAGGGAATTTTTAGGGGAGCTGGTAACTTACTTAATGCCCAGTGTCCCTTTTATTGACTCTTTGATGTTCACTGGAGTTCAGTCTGCCACCAAAGCCTGCCTGTCCTTTGGCCCAGGCTTTATAAGGCACATACTTCAGACTGTGGATTTATCACAGGGGCTGGTATGAATGGCAGGAGCAGAGGTAAAAACAAATCCCTATCAAGAGAACTTACGCTTGTGTCAACTATGTCTTGTTCCTTTGCTTGATACTCATCCCTTGCTTTTTCTCTTTCTTATCATCCTGTTACCTTCAGTCTGGAAATGCATGGAGATAACCAGGCAGCAGGAGCCCTGTCGAAAGGAAGTGAAAGTTCAATGTTCATATCTGAGGACACAGTCTGTCCAAGAGGGCCTGGGACATGTTAGGCGATGACCACAGAAGATTACCTCCCTCTGTATCCCTCCTACCCCAGGATGATTTTATTATGCATCTGCTCTTTGTTGGAAAGTCTTTGTGGAAGAAAGGAGGGATGGTGGCTAGTGCTAACCATGGATGTGACTTAGATCACCAGGAGGACAGGGAAGAGTCTAAAGGGAGAGAGTAACATCATGTGCATGGAAGCAAGAAGCAGGAAAGGCAAGGTGTGATGGGGTTAGCCTGGGCACCATGTTTGACTGAAAATGGGAAGGAGAGCCAGAAGGTAGGTCTTGAGTGCCAAGAAGTACTTTAGACTTTGACTTTCTTTGCTTCCCCAAGGCACATATGGTGGAACTGTAGTTAACTGGCATGTAAGAGACATTCCAGGGAACAGAGAAGTCTGCTCGAATAACTTTTGGAAACACTAGGTTAACTTAACTTAAATGCTAGGTTAGATTAAATTATTGCAGGATTTTTCAGAGCCTTTATCATAAAAATATGCACTGTGAATCTTCATTGGAGAAGATTTATCTATCCTCTATCTAACCTTTCCCAAATTTATTCTGCCAATGAGCCCAGCTTTTCAAGGTGAAATTTGTGAGCACTCTAGAAAATGCTTTCCCATATGAATGGGCTATGGGGTGATGGGGCAGGGAACCACTTCCACTCTTGGTTCACTGTGAGACCCACATAAGCACCTTCCCTCCTCAAACTCAATTAGCATAGCTCTTCTTTACTTCTGCTGATGGAGGACTGAGTTCTATGCTTAGTTCTCTGCCCTGTGAACTGCAGTAGTACCCCAAGCCTTGACATGGGGGTCCTTGCAGGCCACTGACTGTCATTGCAGCTTTGAAATTATTATACCATTCAATGGTTCTAAAACATTTTGAGGCCAGCAATCCATTTGGAAATGTGCTGGAAGCTAAGAAATCTATTCCTAGGCAAACGGGTTGGTGTGGGGGAGCTCACAGATTCAAAGTCCTCTTACAATAGGAAGGATTTTCCAAACTCTTGAGATCCATCTATGGATATATTCGCTTATATACACATTGGCACATTGGGTCCTTTGTCCAGTCATCACCATCTTCCTTTGTGCTGATTTCACTTGGTTGCTTAAATGGACGGCCCAGTTGGCCTGCTCACAAAATTGGCTCTGTGGCCTGTATGTGGCCTTTTTGCCTGGAAAATTATCCAGTTGGCCAGCTGGAAGCCATTTTTCCCAGGGTGGTACCGAGAAGAAGCATGAGGACACTTCTGAACTTGTTTTTAATTTAACATCATCACCTTTGTTTGGAAACAGAAAAGAGACTGATGGACTAGCCCATCCAAGAGACTTCTGTGCTTCTCTCAGCTTCTAAAATGGGAAGAATTGGGGCATGAATGGAGAAGCTTTAACATGGAATCTGCCCTGGAGATTCCAGTGAGACATGTTTTCCCTAAATGCTTTCCTTCAAGGACATTCTGAGGATATAGCCAAACAACATTTTTCTTTTTTTTTTTTTTAGAAATATATCGTTTCTTGGAGAGTGAGGACAGATCTGGTAGCCACTCTCTCTCCATTTTCCACTCGCACTTCCCCACTGTTTGGAGCCTGTTTTATCACCCCTTAATTTTTACCCTTCTTGTGTCATTTTATTTTAGATATTGTTCCTCAGTACCAGAAAGTCAGTTTGGGGTATTTTTTTAAATCCAGTCTGAAAGTCTTTATCCTTTAATATGATACCTTTGATCCACTCACATTTATTATGATGGCTCAGCACCTTGGATTTATTCAAACCATTTTCTTCTGTGTTTTTTCATCAACTAAATCTTTCTGTCTTCCCAACCTGGTTTGTATTGAGCATAAGGGGTGAGATAAAACATTCTGCTGCCTTTCTCGCGCACACAAAGTCTACACAGGGTGCTTCCCTGACCTCTAGGAAATTCTGTCCTTGTGACCTGAGCCTCCCAATCTATTTGTTTCCCTCGGCTGTGCTGTGCTCAGTCATGTCCAACTCTTTGCAGCCCCATGAAATGTAGCCTGTTAAGCTCTTCTGCCCATGGAATTTTACTGGAGTGGGGTGCCATTTTCCATTCCAGGGGATCTTCCTGACCCAGGGATAGAATCTGCATCTCTTGTATCTCCTGCTTTGGCAGGTGGAGCCTTTACCACTAGTGCCACCTGAGAAGACTGTTTGTTTCCCTGCAGCCTGGAGACTTAGCATAGGAAGTGAAGAACTGGGTGCTGAGCCAAGAAGGGAATACGGTGTTGCTCCCTTGGTCTTACTCCTCACATAATAATAGGGGGAAAGGAGAGAAGGTGATATCAGAAAGAGCAATAAGCAGAGAAGATGGCAACAAGTAGCTTAGAGATCCACCAGAGAGAGCTAGATGAAACTTCACAACCTCAGTGGTAGAACCTGATTCACTTGTTGGGGATTCTGCGTTGGTGGCAGAGGGATTCCATTCAGCCTTCTGAATCCTTGGGACCAGCAAGAAGGGAGTAGACTTTCTGTCTGCCCTGGCCCTCACTACCAGCTTTTCTCTCCCATGACTGTGGAATGACCCAGCACTTTGGAACCCAATCCCATGGCATCCAGATGTCAGCAATTGCTTTTGGTTTCCAGAAGACTCAGCCAGTCCATTGCTAGCTTGTCCGATGGCTGGCCCATAAACCAGTGGCCACACACTTGCCCCAAATTTGGCTGGGTTCTGGGGACAAGTGGTCAGGGCTGTGTGAAGCAGATTGTGTGTATATGTGTGGCCCAGCTGAAAGCTCTTAAAGCATGCCATGTGAGACACAACCTATAATAAGGAGTTATAAATTGTTCCATTCTGGTGCCTCCAACTGGAGGTCAAAAGTTTTCACGGTTCTTTTAATGGAGGAGGAAGAGTCCAGTGCCCTGGCGCTCTCTGAAAGCCTGAGGGCTCCTCCCTGGCCTGGAAGAGCTATGTTTACAAAGACAAATACTTTAATGGACAGCATGAGGCAGAGAAACAACAGAGCCACGGGGTCAGGGTCCTCCAGCTTGCTTGTGTTGAAGAGAACCGAGCCGAGCCAAACCAGTCAGCCTGGGGCCCCGTGGCTGACCTCATCTCTAGTCAGATGGATACTGGGTTCCATGCTCGAGTGACTGTCTGAAGCAGTGGCCTGCTTTAAGCTGGCTTGGCCAAGACATAGAATACACACAGGCTGGGCCAGGGGAGCCCCGGCAACCTCCACACGTGGGCTGCAGTGGGGCCATCCAGAGGTCCTGGATGCAGTTCAAGTCAAATGACATCTACTCAAGACAGGGATCTCTGCTGAGTGCAGGGGGCCCTGCAGTATAAAAACGCAAGCCTTCCAGCCTTCAGAGCATTACATGGCATGGAGGAGGTGAGACGGATACACGGACATTCGTAGACGACAGGGGAGCACAGGCCAAGAGAGCACGCCTAGTGAGAGAGTCCTGTGGACTTCAGAAGCCTGGAAGGACATCCAGAGAGTGGTTAGGATGTCAGACTTCGGTGCCCCTGGGGGCTTGAATCTCTCTTCTGTGTCTGTTTACAGATTGTATCGCCATTGGTAAGGCATTTTATTCACCTATAAACTCACCTTATAAAATTTTGTAAACATTCAATGAGGTAATGTCTGTGAAGCACTTAGCACTAATCTAAGCACTTAGCACTTAGCTGCTGCGAAGCAGCACTAGGGCTATCACTACTAGTAATAGTATCAAATACATATGGCACCGATTATGTATAGTCAGTGCTCAATAAACGAATTGAGCTATTATTACTCCTAGAGGAAGGGGTCATTTCCAGGCAACTGAGGCCTTTAAAGGAGTCGAGAGAAGGAGACAGAACATTTAGAGCAAGAGTAACAGAGCCTGAGCACAAGTTAATAAAAAGGACTTGGAGAAGGGAAGATGCATGCATTCAATAAACATTGATTTTTACTATTGGCCAGGCAGTATGGATACAATGATGAATGGGGCAGGAGTAATCCCTGTTCCCACTGGTCATTGCGGAGGAAGCCCCGTGGGAGGGTGCTGAAATATTCTGTCTAATCACAGACAACATTTAGGTCAAAGCTGAGGGCTTATGTGTAGAGAGGACACACAGCAGACCTGGTGCTCACCAGGACATATCTTTAAAAATCTCATCTTCAGAACTCTGTTCCTAGCAATCCCATCATGCAGAGTTCTATGAAATTAAATGACCTCATAGAATTTTCTGGAACTCCTGGAAACTCATGCAACCTTGAACATGAATTACCATCTAATGTGGGAGCACCTAAATTGCAGAATGGTGAACAATGAGACTGACTCCCCAGTGTGTGTCTGCTCCTGTCCTGTCCTAATTAAGTAATGGCAGTGCTGTTTGTGATTTGATCACAGTTCTGGGGCTAATTCTATCCTTCTAGACAGTGACTTTGAGCATGCAACAATTGAAGACAATATGATATGAGAAGAAGTAGATGGGAGGGCTTGCACAGTGTCTCCCTATTGTTATATCCTGATGAACATGACAGAGAAACACTTCACTTGATGTCCATTGCCGGACATATTACAATCATGAGGGAAGTCTGACTTAGGATACAACAACCTCATGGTTGCCAGATGGAAAGACAGAAAGAACAGAGGTCCTTGATAATCCAGTTGATGGGCCAGAACCAACATGGAAGCTCAGCTGCCTCTCAACTTCCTGCATTTGAAGTGTAATACATGCCTTTGTGGTTGTGTGTTAGTTGCTCAGTCGTGTCCGATTCTTTGGGACACCACAAACTGTAGCCCGCCAGGCTCCTCTATCCATGGGATTCTCCAGGCAAGAATACTGCAGTGAGTTGTCATTTCCTTTTCCAGGGGATCTTCCTGATCCAGGGATTGAACGCAGGTCTCATGCATTGTAGGCGATTGCTTTACCATCTGAGCTTGTTTGAATGGAGTTTACTAATATTTGTGGCCAATGAGTCCTAATGGAGACACTTGCTAAAACAGAACCAGGAATTTATTTAAATGATTGTAGTTCCACTTGGCTTCATCATGGCTTTGGTCTTTCTCAGGGGAAATATACTCAGCCCAATCTCTGCTCATCTGACAGCCTGTACAATTGGAGACCTGTTGGAAACACAAATTTTGGTAATGTCAACCTTCTGAATAGTCAGATTTGATAATAGCAAGAGCTTGCTATGGACCAGGGTCACTTCTCAACAGTTTACAGACTTTATTCGTGCTTCTCAAAAAACCCTTTGAATTTGGTTCTACTATGGCATACCTTTTGTGGTTGAGGAAACTGAGGTACAGAGACATTAGGGCACTTGTCCAGAGATGCACAACTAATAAGTGGCTGAAGTTAGACTCAAATTCAAGGAGTTGTTTGGCTTCAGATTCTGTGCCCCTGACTGAATTGTTTCTCCTTTGAGGTGATCCTACTATCCATAGATAAAAATTATATAAAAGAAGAGGCAGAAATAATCAATTAAAATCGAGTTCACTTGAAACTATAAAATGGGAAAAACACACCTCTAGGATTTCATCAGTCTCCAGGGAAGCCATTGTAAGGTTTGGAGAACAGAGTATTAGTTTTAAGTAAACACCCATGTTTCTCAGGCTCTCTTTTCCTCATCTCATCTCACCATCATTTCTCTAGGACTCTCTCTCTTTTCATGTCTTCATCTGTGTTAAAAACCAGTGAAACAGCCACCTACCATATTGGATGAATTCTGCAACCTCTAAGCACGGTAACTTTGATAAGAATTCTTATTTTGACCTACCACACAGGCAAAAAGAAAGTTCTGAATGTGAAAAGAAGCCCCGTGTGAGCTTTCCATGTTCTCTGCCAAATGGCTTGAGCTCACCCCACCTTTTTAATTTTGCAAAACATTTGTGTTGTGTTTCCAGTTTCCCATGGTGCACCAGCGGGCCGGGTGATGGGAGGAGGGCTGTAGGGATGAGGTGCCTGGTGGGGCCCTGTGCTGGGCTGCAGGTGCTCGACAAGACTGGCCAGTGGGAGCGACTTCTTGGAACCAGCCTGACAAGTTCCTGCTGGCCCAAGCCTGGGGCCTCATCTCCCTCCAGCTTGGCCCCAGGTCACCAAAAGGAAATGTATTTAATTTTCAAATCCCTCCTGGAGCCGAAGAGAATTCCAACAAAACAGCCATAAACATTGAAAGAGTCTTGTCTGATTTGGGAAAACATTCCATTGGATTTAAAATGAAATATCCTGTGACTAATCTCATGTAAGACTGGGAACGGGTCTAATTGTTCAATTTGGTGGTCAACGAGGGGACTCCAGAGAGAGACCTGGTCCCTCCCCCCTACCACTTTGGGATCGGCGGCGATAAATCAGCCAGGACTGAGTTTTCAAACAAGGATTGTGAAGGGTTTGCTGTTTGATCCTCAAGCCCCCTTCTTCTCAATTTGTCATTGATTTCCCATCAAGAGAGTTTGTGCAACTGAATCCCCCATGCAATTCTGGCACTTTGTAAGCTAGTAAATAAAACCCAAATGTTAATTCTTATGAACACAGCATTCCCTGCCAAGAAATGAATAATGCACTGTGAAAAGCAACGGCATTGTGCATCCTTGGATGAGGGAACAAGAAACAGTGGGGCAGGGCTGGGGAGCCGGGAGTCATGAAGGTGGTAAAACCAGGAAGAGAGATGCAAAAGGAAGAGGAAGAAGAAACAAAACTATCTTGGAAGATCTTTGTCATCTCCTCAACTTGAGTGTAAGCTCCTATGGCCAGCGCCAGGCAATGACATTAATGGAAGATTATTTGGCTCCTTGTGCCTGTTCTGTGAGCTTCCCAGGTGGCTCAGTGGGTAAAGAATCTGCTTGCAATGCAGGAGATGCAGGCAGACGTGGGTTTGATCCCTGGGTTGGGAAGATCCCCTGGAGAAGGGCATGGCAGCTCACTCCAGCATTCTTGCCTGGAGAATCCCACGGACAGAGGAGCCTGGAGTTACAGTCCATACGGTCACAAAAAAATCAGACTTGATGGAGTGCACATGCACACACGCCTGTTCTGTATGGAGAACCTTCCAGACCTGATTTCTCCTCACAATGATCTGTGAGGCAAGTTTGCTGTTCTCCCCATTTACAGATGGAGAAACTAAGGCCTCAGAGAAGTAAACACGTTGCCCATCTGAGAGAGAAGAGATGAGCCACTCATTGAGTACCAGAGCTGACTCAGCCCCACTGTGCTGTCTGCCCCAGGGGGGAAAAGTGTGGCTAGACTAACCGACTATTCCAGGGTGCCCAGGACTGCAGGACTTACGGTGCTAAAACCAGGACAGTCTCAGACACACTGGGACAAGTTGTTCACCTTAGGTACAGGAGTTAGACTCCAGCTCTGAGTAACCTCCTTGGGTGTTAATGGCAAGAGTTGGTGTTTTTTTTTTTTTTTTCTCCAGAAAAGCATTCACTGGTGTCTTTAGCTCTGTCTCTATAAGGTCTAGCGAAGGCAATCCTATTTCTTGCCTGCATCTCCTCAAAATAGCATCCTGATATGTGACAATGAAGAAGGAAAGAGTAATAATGATGCATGCTACTGTTGTTTAACAAGACAGCAATATCCCCCTGGAAGGATCTAGGCAAAGACAGGAGGAAATCATCTTAAATTCCAGTTCCAGAAAGTCTGTAAGTAAATTATGATTTTTGTTTATTATTTATTAGCCATCAGGTCACTTTCAAGGTCCAGAGGAACTCCTTCTGCTTACCATTGGATCTGTGTGAGGCAGAAAATAGAATTTCTAAGCAGGGGCCTCATTCCCATTTCTGGGACCTATTTTATAAGCGGAGACCTCTTGCTTGTGAATTATGTTACATTCAGTCTTCTGACTCCTGGAGGAGTAAAGTCAATCTAGGATTCCATCCAATAATAATACTGCCTACAACAAACAAAGCTGTGCATTAATAAACAGAGTTTTCACCATGTGTTACTTGACTTGAGGTCCTAGCAACCCCGTGAAACAAGAGAGATAAGATAAATTTCATGCTTCATGGTTCAAGATAGGGGGCAGGTGGTATGTGGAAGATCCTACAATTTAAAGATGGAAGAAACTGAGGCACCTTGCTAGTATGGTATCAGAAAGCATAATTATTTTAATACAAAATAAGTCAAGGGATATACACAAAGTAAATATATCTATTTCCCAAACTGATCTCAGTGTTTGGCATGCAGTAGGTAATCAATTACGCTCCCTGAGACAGAGGCGGCAAGAGAAAGGTTTGGTTCCAGTGTTAACCAGATTGAAGTTTGCATTTTAGCTCATTCGCCTACCTGTGAAATTCCAGGGAAGTCACTTAATCTCTCTGAGCCAACAGGAGCCTTCCAGGCAGAACGGCAGGTAAAAATACCCTCACAGCTGTTGTGAGAACTTGTGATTGTAGCTGAGGAGGGCTTGGCACACAGTAAATGCTCCATAAGAGACAGTTTCAGTTGTTTTCCGTCCCCAGGATTCTGGACCCTTCTTTATGCCCAAGCTGGTGATGGAAATGGACGACCCAGGGCACAAGGCTCTAATATCTGGAGGCAGGCACTGGACCAGATGCTTCCTGACCCCCTGTCATGTTTAACTCAACTTTCCTACCAAAATGAGAGGCAACGCTCTCAACTCATGGAACACAATTTCAGTGCCGTGGGTGACCCCTTCCGTACATGCCTGGGGCCAAGCTACAGGTGATAATTAGCTCTCAGAAAGCGGAAGGACATTAACTCCAGTAACTTGACTCTGTTCCAATTGCGATAATTAAATAAAGTGCCCACAGGTGGATCCCGTTAATGAGGCATCCTCCGGGTTGCGGCGGAGCCATTCAGGCAGGTGTGGAGCTGGGGCGTGGGCTTAGCATCGCTGACTGAGCCGTGGGCATTCACAGAAGCAAGAAGCGTCTCCGCTTCTCCCTTCTCGGCTGGTTCCTACCCTCCCTCCCCCAGGCCATTTGAGTGTCTTTAGGAGTGCTCTTCTGGGAGTCAGGGACTTGTGCTTTGGGCTCTTCCATGAGCTTAATCTTAACCTTGAACAAGTATCTTCGGTCTCCCTAGTTCAGTTTCCTGAATTATAAAAAGAAGGCAATAGCTCAAAAAATGGAAAGAGAAGCTTGGGGACACGTGAGTTCAGTCTCACCATCAGCTCCCCTCCATCACTTCTACTGTCTGCTACCCTCTGCGTGGCCTTCTTCTCTCCTTCAATAGATTGTTACCTCTTTCTTCTTCAGCCTTCAGCAACCCCGGATTCACAGCCTGTCCCTGAAGAGATAGGACGTAGAAGAGGTTGTTTCCAATTCCCGTTTTTTGTTTTTTGTTTTTTAATCCTAGGGAAGGACCTGATTGGTCCAGCTTAAGTTACAAATTCACCCTGTGGACCAATCACTGTGGCTGGGAGAAGACAAGCCCTCCCGTTAGTCCAGAGGCAGATTATTGATCTATTACCAGAAGCCACTCTTATTTGAATCTTTCACAGGAACAGAAGTGTCACACATGTTGACTCTTCTCTCCACTAAGAAGAAGCAGATTGTGTTCCCGAGGAGAGAGAGTGTGTGTGTTGGTCCTTTGGAGTGAGAATACAGCTGACCCTTGAACAACACAGGTTTGAACTGTGTGGGTTCACTTATATGTGGATTTTTTCCAATTAACGTATTGGAAAAAATTTTGGAGACTTGTGACAATTTGAAAAAATTCACAGATAAACCATGTAGCCCAGGACTATTGAAAAAAATTAAGAGAAAGCTAGATATTTCAGGAATACATAAAATTTATATAGGTATACAAAATATGTGTGAATTGACTGTTTATATTGTTGGAAGGCTTCAGGTCAACAATAGGCTATTAGTAATTAAGTTTGAGGACAGTCAAAATTATGTATGGATTTTCAATAGCATGGGGAGTGGGGGAAGGTCAGGGTCCCTAACCCTTGCATCATTTAAGGGTCAACTGTGTATTTCTTCATAGAATGTTGTGAACAGCAATTGTTCTTCCATATAAGTTTAAGAGGTTAACTGGATGACTAGGCAAGTTGCTTACTTTCTCTGAGTTTCCTCATCTGGAAAAATGGGGACTAATGATAGTACTAGCTCCAGGAGTTGGTGATGGACAGGGAGGCCTAGCATGCTGTAGTCCATAGGGCTGCAAGGAGTTGGACACGACTGAGCGACTGAACTGAACTGAACTGAGCTCATGGTTTGTTGAAGTAACTGAATAATTTAGGCAGACTCAGTCCTTAGCACACTATCTGGGCATCAGTAAGAGTTCAAGTAAGCAGCAAACATTGCTATTATAAACTGAAACACTATATACTTGGTTTTTTTTAAACAATGATTTGTAAAAAAAAAAAAATAATAACCTGTTTATTTATTCATTTGTTTTGGGGGTTTTTTGGCTGTTCCATGTGGCATGTGGGATTTTAGTTCCCCAGCCAGGGATTGAACCTGTACCCCTCTACAGTGGGAGCGCAGTCTTAACCATTGGACATCCAGGGAAGTTCCTACATGCATGTGTTTAAAAAAAAAAAAATAGTGGAGAACCTCACTTTGAACAAAAGGGACAAACAACACTCTAGATGAAAATATTTGTTTCCTCTATCTCAAGCACTGGTGGGTGCGGAAAGGCAGGTTTAGTGAAAGAATGGTGAGCAGCGTGTGAAATGAGTATTGGACACTTTCAAGGACCTCACACAGTGAATGTGCTCTCTTGGCTGATTCTGCTGGTCACTTTCTTTTTCCTTTTCTGTCACTGATAAGACTCATTTGCTTTTTAGTGGTGTTTGATAGCTCTACAGGGAAAGAGAGGGCTCAAACTTGGGAACGAGAGAGAAGAGACAAAGAGAAAGAAATAGAAATAAAAGTTCTCTTTATGTTCCTGGGAAAGAGTGACACAAGACAGAGGTGAAGAATAGAATAGAATAATTAGGGACTTCCCTGGAGGTCCAGAGGCTAAGACTCTGAGCTCCCAGTGCAGGGGACCTGGGTTCAAATCCCTGGTCAGGGAACTAGATCCCACATGCCACAGTGAAAAATCCTGCATGCTGCAAGGAATAACAAAGATCCTGTGTGCCGCACCCAAGACCCGGGGAGGCCAAGTAAACAAACAAATCAATCAATAAATATTTTTTAAAAAGAGAACAGAATAACTATTAGAATAGCTACCTAGTAGTAACTATTTAGAATAGTTGCTTCTTGGTCTGGTACACTAGACAAGGACCTGGCTGAGATGCAGTCAAGAGATGCAGGGGAAAAGAGCAGAGCAGGAGCATCATTAGCTTTGAGAAGAGGGGTGGAAGGACACGTGTGGGGTTTCTGGTGCTGACTCCCAAATGATGTGAGCGGAAGGGCAGTTTCATTGGTTCTTGAAGATATCAATGGGAAGCAGTGGCCATGTGTAACTGATTCTGTGTGCTGTGTGCTAGAGTTCCCTTCTTTGATCTGATGGATGCCCTGTCCTGTAATCTACTCTGTTGCCTTCTTATCCACCATAGTGCTTGGTACCATGCTGAGCCCAGTAGGAAATCTATGGACATCATAGAGGCAATGGGTATTTGCAAATCAAAGTTGTTCCTAACACTTCTCTCTGTGGATAAATCAAGGTGCACCTAGTACTGATGCTGCAGAACATCCTAGAGGAGACAGTAGAAGGGAAAGGGAATTCCCTCTGAGTGTTTTCATTCATTCACTCACTCATTCATTCAGCAAATATTTTCTGAGGGCCTGCAGTATAACGCTGTGGTGAATGCAGGGGACACATCCATGAACAAGACAAGCAAAACCCCTCCTCCTAGAGTCTATATTCTGTTGAAGAAAAGAGAGAAGGGACCACCAACTACATATAATGTGTGGTAAGTGGTACCAATGAAAATACAGGAGCATAGGTGAGAGGGTCTGAGAGTGCCTGATGTAACAAGAGGACGTTAACATCTCAGTCCTTGTTTCAAAATTAAGACCCACATTCTTTTCAGAACTTCAATTATTTTTACAAACATAGAGGAATTACAAAAAAACCTGGAAAATGTAAAAAAGCGTAAAGATACAAAAATCTCCTATAAACCGCTGTCAAAACCACACTTACTTTATGCCTCCTTGGGATCAGATTGCATATCGTTTTGGAACCTGCCTTTTCACTTCAAATTACATGTTGAATTTCTCCTTCAGTTGTAAAAATTTAATTTAAAACATCATTTTAAATAACTGCATCATATGCCACTTATATAGATGTGCCATAAATTATTTAATCATTCCCTATTGTTGAACATTTGGTTTGTTTTCATTCTTACAAATAGGTTTCAATGACTCTCCTTGTTCTTAAATCTTTAAGAGTCTGTTGGTTTCTTAGAATAGTTTCCTAGCCAGTCAGTCTACAAATTTCATGGAGTGATTATTATGTGCCAAGTAGATTTCCTCTTGCTTTCCTAGCGTGGTCCTTTGGGTGCTGTTAGGAGTACCTGACTATGCTACCCTTTATTTTGTTCACCTGACAAGGTGGGCCTATTTACCACCATCTTGTGTTGATCTCAACTGTACCTCTGGGTTCAGGGCATGAGGGAGTCCCTGTATTAATTACTATTGGGTCTTCTCTCAGTATCAAGTCTGTTTTTCCCCTTGATTTTTCTTCTCCTGCTCCCCAAACTTTCTGTGACTATGTGCTGTGCTCTCATACCTTAACTTTATGTGTCTTGCCCATCCTTATAGTAATTGGGGACTGTGGCTGGAAGTGGCCCCAAAAACTGGAACAGGGTCTGTCTCTGAGTGTGTATGTGAATGGGGGGTGGGAGTCAGCAGGCAGTCCCAAAGTGCTATTGTAGGAGGATAGAAGATGGAAGTCCAGGTATAGACAGCAGAAACTGGCCTGACTGCCTTCTGACCATGTCTTCGGATGGACTGAAATAGGACTTGCGTTTTCAGGGCATGTCATTAACCTGTTTCACTGACTCTTCCTAATCTGTGTACTTGAAAACCTCTGATAAATGTCACAGATACTGTAGTAGAATGACTGCATGACATCCCTTTGACTTGTAACTTTGTAGTCCCTTCCTGCTCACATTCTAGCTTTGCTGTGACACTGGCTTGTCCAGTGGGAAGCCAGTGGGATGCAAGTGGAAGTTCAAAAGTGCAGGCTTATTTCTGCCAACTCTCTTGTCATAACTCCGACACCGGCAGAGGAATATAGCTAGGCAAGGCTGCTGGAGGACTGTAAGAGCTATGAGGACCTAAGGCGATCCAAGACCAGCTGGTCCTCTGCCCGTCTATCCACTGATCACAGACACATGAGCAAGTCCAGCCAAGATAACTGATTGAGGCCTGAGTCGCCTCAGATCAACCAAATTGACACAGAGACTTGTGAGAAAAACAAACAAATAAATAAAGCATATATTAGGTTTTGGGGGTTGTTTGTTACTCAGCAATAACTAAGTGACAAAGACATTAATATTGAGGAATAAAGAAAAGGCGGGCAATGGAGTTGAAGAAGATAGGAAGAAGGTAGAGTAACAGACCAAAGCACTCAGAAAATCTGCAGCTCTGGATTCATAGTCAGCATGGCTGTATTCCACAGCAGGAATTCCACCCTGTGTTTGCCTTTTGACCTCCAGTGCTGAGCTTGGCTGCCCCTTCACTGTATGCATACTCCCTCCCAGGTCTCCTGTTTAGCAGTCCTAAGAACCAGAGTTGAGAACTCTTGGGAAGCAGGTGTCTCTGGAGACCAGCTTGTGCTAATTCTGAGGAAGGTTCTGGAACTGCACAAGCATCCGGAGAGAGCTCTGCAGGCCCCATCTGGGAACACAGGGGGGCCTGCCCCACAAGCAGCCTGGCTTTCTCTTTCCCTCATCTACACTTCTGTCTTCCTCCAGCCCACATGGCTGACCTCCCGAACTCAGGCTCCTCTGGTCATCTCTCACCTGAAGCAGCCTGCAAGACTGTGTCCCAGTGTGATCCCAATACAGCCCCCAAAGCCAGCAGCACCAGGTTGGGGGGAGGGGCAGGGGTCATCGAGCTGGACCAATCCTCCACTAGCACAAACCACCCCCATTCCTACCCTATTTGCCTCTCATTTCACGGGTGTGCACAGGGTTGCGGAATTTGTAACACAGAGATACAGCTCATTCGGTGCAAATAAATGGCCATCCTCTCTGCTTTCCTTTTCTTTCAAACTAGAGAAATGCAAGTCGCCCTCCACTCTTCCCTCGATATTACATGGTGGTTTCAATCTCATTATTATTGCATTATATGTAGCACATCTGTTACTGGTCAGGAGCCAACTATTTAATTCTATTAGATACATCTATACGGCGAAGTGATAATCTACACCAGGTTTGTGGAACAAGCACTTAATACTTGGCAGCAAGCAGCCAGAGGCTTGATGCGCAAGTAAGAGAGTGTAGGAGGCCCATTGTAGCCGAGGGTAACAGGCGGCCAGAAAGCGCTGCGGCATCGTTCCCCAGGCCAGCATTCCATGTGGGAAAGCAGTCCGTCAGTGGCTTGTTCCAACATCTGCAAGATATTGATGGAGAACGAGGGAGGTGAGGAGGGGAGGGAGAGGGGAAACGTTTACCTAACCAAATGCTAACTCTTCCAGGGGGATTCATGTCAGCGCAGACTAAATGATGTGAGGGTTTCAGCCACATGTGGTTGTATTTACCCCCCAAGAAATGGACACAGATTCGTGTCTTGTTCAGTAACTGCAGCGCCTTAGACGTGCCTTCTGCAGTTGCCCCTGAGTTCCTACTCGGGTTTCCTGGCCTCTGCACATCAGGGAATGGGCTTGCTCTCAGCACTGGGGCTCACAAACGGGTGCTCTATGTGGGAATCTGGCTGGGGCTCTGACCTCCTGGAAATGCTGGCTGGATTGCACCCCTCTCTCCCAAATACCCTATCTTGCTCAGGAGCAGTCCACAGACATGTGTGCTGCCTTGCTCCCGAACTGGCCACCTTTTGTCAGCAACGTCTCCTGTGTTTTCACCTAGAGGGCTGGAGGAAAGAAGAAAGAATGATGATAGGATCTATGTCTGATTTCCCCTCCATCCAAGGGGAAGGATCACTTTTAAATCTCAAAATTGATGAAGGGAAGTGGGGAGGGGTGGATCGAGAAGAAATCAGGTCTCTTATTACATTGATTCTAAGTAAGATGTCATCAATTTTAAGAAGCTCCGTTATTTTACATACCTCTAAGAAAAATACTGATTCCTCAGCTATGATACACAATCAATTAAAGACACATCCAAATTTCAGAGATATTAAATTGTGGGGAGAAAAATGTGCAACTGTGGAAGCTCAACCCCAGGGCTCCCCCAATACTGGTCACTGTGGGACAGTGGGCAAATTATTTAGCCTCTCTGTACCTCAATTTCCTCATCTGTGATATGGGCATAATTATAGCTCCTGCCTCATATGGTTGTTGCAAGTATTAAATATTACTGTATGTAAGTGCTTAAAGGAGACACTGTGTGTTTACTTATTGTGTGACCTTGAATGTCTTGCTTGTTTCCTTAGCTACAAAATGCAGGTAGCAACCCAATTGCATTTTGCTTTCCCAGGGGCACAGCCATAATCTGCCTACAATGCAGGAGATCTGGACTGGATCCCAAAGATCCCCTGGAACAGGGCATGGTAACCCACTCCAGTATTCTTGCCTGGAGAATCCCATGGACAGAGAAGCCTAGCAGGCTACAGTCCATAGGGTTGCAAAGAGGTGGACATGACTGAAGCAACTTAGCATGCACGCATCCTATTGCATTTATATCTCTTTAATGTGGCTCAGTGTTTGGACCTTCTCTAACCAGGTAACCAGGAAGGCAGGTGGATAAGAGTTGTTTAAAGGAAAAAGTCCATTACTGTGAGCAGACTAATATGCCAGCCAAATGGCCTCTCCCTCCCCAGTCCTCCCAACTATCTAGGCTACATCTATGGGCACTGCCTTACTGAACCCACTCACCCACCAGGCTGCCTTCCTTTCCAACAACTCAGATGAAAGACATGGTTCGTCACTGGCCACCAGTCTTTGCTGTTGACATAAACTGCAATGTACATCCCAACTATGGTAAATGTATGCCCTTTGTCCCTGGGGTGCTTTAAGAATCATTCATCAAGTAATTTCATATTTAATCGCATGGTTAATTTTCTCCATGGCCCTGTAACGAAGAGAGGGTAAGTGTTACAATTCCCATTTACTCAATGAAAAGGCTGAGGGCTAGAGAAATAAAATGACCACCCAACGTCACATAAAGCTGGTTCTCTCAGAAATATGTTATGAAGCTTATGCTACCATGGTGGGTTGAACTCATATTCAGTGCCCCTTTGTGCAGGGGCCCCTCCCTGCAGGAGGATTACACATTCCTGCCTCAACTTCACACTGGGCCAGGCGACTTCCCTGGGCCAGTGAAATGTGAGCTCTGTCCAAGAAGAAGCTCTAAGAGCTCCAGGTGACCTGCCGTATGTCTCTTCCTTCTGCCATAAAGTTGGCCAAGTCCCAGCTAGAGGCTGCTTCATCACCTGCCTGGGTCCCCTTGGAGCATTCAGCATGGAGCAGAGTAGCAGTGAGCTCAGAGTAGACATATAGCCTGAGCAAGAAGCAAACCTTCACGGCTGCAAGCCATAGCAATCATGGGGTTGTATGTTCCCCCAAACCTAGCCTCTTTTAACTGATGAAGTGTATTTTATATTTTTTAAAAATTTTTATTGGAGTGTAATTGATTTACAATATTGTGCTAATTTCTTTACTTTTTAAAAATTTTATAATTGGAATATAGTTGATTTACAATGCTGTGCTAGTGTCTGCTACACAGCCAAGTGAATCAGTTATGCATATACATGCATCTGTGCTTTCTTAGGTTCTTTTCTTGTATAGGTGATTGCAGAGAATTAACTAGAGTTCCCTGTGCTATATGGTAGCTCCTTATTATCCACTTTATATACAGTAGCACATATATGTCAATCCCAATCTCCCAATTTGTCCCTTCTCCCTTTCCCCCCATGACCATACGGTTGGTTGTTTTCTTCATCTGTGATTCTATTTGTTTTGTAAATAAGCTCATTTGTGTCATTTTTTTTTTACATTCCACATATAATCAACGTCATCTGACATTTGACTTTCTCTGTCTGGCTTCTTTCTTTCAGTACGACAATCTCTAGTCCCATCCAGTTGCCACAAGGGGCATTATTTCATTCTTTTCATGGCTGAATAATGTGACTTCCACTGCATACATATACCCTCTGTGCACAAGACCTATACTTCCTGCCCTCCATGAAACACTTGCTTTCTTAGAAGATAATTGAAGTGGCCTGCTTCCTATTTTAGCACACAGCTCTTTTTCATATTAGCCCTGATTAGCCCTCTCTGAGTACAAAATCAAATAATTCCGATCATGGACTAAAGCAATATACTTTTTTCCACCAATTAAAACATAAAAATTAAAAAAACTGTTATAGTTTTCCAAGGAAAAAATTAAAAAAAAAAAAACTGTTATAGTTTCTCAAGGAAGAATTTTCTGGAAGATTTCGGGTTTGTCAATGGTCAAAATGTAGTCAGTAATAAGTCCTAGTTGAGCAAAGGAAATCAGAAGTCGAGACATTTAGTAATAAAGTAATGAATGATTTTCTAGAGTGATTGGCTTTGCTGAAGTAAATAGAGCTCCTTCTGGCTACACAGTTGAGCATATTGCTTCCTGGGGACGCCACTTTGTTGGTTAAACTTCTGATCCGTCTCATCACTTGGCAGCGACACTTCAGTCAGCACCCCAGGAGGTGGTGTGAGACGGGCATAACTAGCGCCATGACAGGCGCCCTGAACTATGAGTAAGGCTAAGTTTCAGTTTCTGTGGGGTAGTGATCTGCCCTCAACAGGCCACCAGAGATCAGCCAATCAGCACGTGCCCAGTAAACCTCCGGGAGAGTCCCCTGCGCGCGAAAATTTTAAAGTGTGTTTGACCAATGAAATTGCTTCGCAAACATGTAAATAATCCGCTTGTGATAACTACCCACTGCTTATGTCTGAAATCGAGCACCCTATAATTGTGCGTGGAAACTGGGGCTCAGGGCTCTCTGACTTTGCACCACTGCGTTGGTTGCAGCAGGGGCCCTGACTCGAGTCAGCGATAAATTTCCCTTCCTTTGCGTGTTGCATTGTCGTGGAGGTCTTCTTTTTTCCCGCTGGGGGATTCGGACATCGGGCATAACAGTGGCACTTGGGATCTTGGCTGGTCTGGAGGCACCTGACTGGATTCATCTCTCCAGATACCAACACCGGTCCTGTTCGTGTGTCAGTCCACCAAAGTCAGGCAGCATATTCAGTCTTAACTATCCAGAAGGTGTGGTCTTCTGTGGAACTGTGCTACCCTAGACCTGCAGTGAGGGAGCCCAGCCTTAAACCGATCTTGCCATGTCTGCCCTGGCCATGCCTATGGAACACACTTCTGTCTGCCTTCCTGGTTTTCTGTTCCAGTTTTCCCACCACTCTGAATTTGCCTTGTATCTTGGGCTCTGATGACCCTCCAGTCCAAGATTCTGGCTGAGGTCCTCCTTCAGAGTGTATGGACTTTGTGCCTTGGGAACATGTTTCACTCCCCAGATGCTGTACCATGACACCAACTCCATCGAGTCTGGGTTCACTTGGCCACTTTGTATAATACAGAACAGGACCCTGGGTTGCCCTTCTAAAACTTCCCAGTCAGGTCAGTTTCCAGACAGCCTGGACCTGTCCTACCTGGACAGCTGAGGACCCCGAAAACCTCACCTACAGCTCTCTCCCCCATGATTCAGCCATGATCTCTCATCTCCTTGCAGAACAGGGCGTGCAGGCTTCTTCCTGAAGCTCAAATGCATATGGCGGGCTGAGTGCCTAGTTTTGAAGTGCCTGGGGACCTGCAGATAAATGATGGCACTCGGAAGCTGGGGCTCATGTTACAGCTGAGCTGCCCACAACTGGCTTTCTTTGCTCTGAGCGTCTTGGCAGCAGTGTCTTTTCCAGCTGTATGCCTCTTGCTTAATGGGGAGCTGGTCCAGAGCTCTGGAGCGAAGGCCATGAGATCCAAATCCCATTCCAAGCAAGTGAGTGACAAGCAGCTAATTTCCAAAGCTGCGCAGCGGATATTTTTTCTTCCTTCAACCCTCTGGGAAAGAAAATGATGCAAATGAAATACCCCAAGGGGAAGTAGCTTGTTGTAACTTATGATTAATCTTGAAAAACCACATGAGTTAAGCATTCCAGTCCTGGAGCTAACCTAAAACCAGGAACATGATCCTTCTTACTCACATGCGCTCACCCTCCCTCCCATTTCCCTCTGTAGCTCCCAGAAATCTTAGGTGCTTTTGCACAATGCAGATCCCCTGCCACTAGAGCCAGCAGAGGGTATCTTTGCTGGGACCAGCTAAGAAAAAGGCAGCCTTGGAATCTGTTTTATGGGAAACGCCTCTCATCAGAACAATAGCCTAGGACATCTTTACAGCATTTGATGGCATTGTTCTTCATGACAGCCCAATATTGGGGCTATCTTAACTTATCTTTTCTTAAATCCAATACAATGCTTCTGGAAGCATGTTGGGTTGTGACTGGCCCATGATAATGGTGAATGGTGTCTGGGGCAAAACATGGCCCCCACACACTGCTCTACAAAAGCAAGGCATCTAGGTGCACTCAAAACGATGCTCTGCTAGGTGTCTGCCTCTCACTGTGAAAAGTCATTTTTACCCCTTAGGCTGCTGTTCTTCATCTCAGAAGTGGGGCTAACATTATTTCCCTTCCAAAATTGCTTGGGGAAATAAAGTCATTGTGGCGATAACATCATCTCTTTATACTTCAGCTTCCTCTCTTAGGGTTGTCATGAAAATTAAACAAACTAATGTAGGTAAAGTGCTTAAGATAGTGCACGGCACACAGTAAGTGCTGCATAAATATTAGCTATTATTTTTATTGGTTTTTGAATGAAGCCTCACTAAGGATGGTGAAAAGCAGAAAGTGTGGCATCAAAAAACATGAATTACTTCCCTGTTGTTAACAGCTCTTAAGTTGTTTCTCCTGAGCAACTGGCAAGAGATTCTTTATCCCAAAACAACCAGCACCTGCCCTCACACACTTAGGTTGCCCAAGAGTGAGGTGGCACTTTGGACAGAGCTGTTCTGAGACGGGACATTTCAATGTGACCTTTTTGCTATTGATCCATCATAATGCAGAAAACATCCTTTTTCCCTTAATATATATATTTTATTGAAGTATAAACGACTTACAACGTTTCAGGTACACAGCAAGGTGATTCAGTTATACATACACACATATATTATCTTTCAGATTATTTTCCATTATAGGTTATTATAAGATATTGACTATAGTTCCCTGTGCTGTACAGTAAATCTTCATTGCTCGTTGTGTATCTATTTTTTAAAATTAGAAGTCTAGCAGTCTATTTAAACTAAGTCAAATGAAATAAAAATTCATAATTTTTTTAGCTAAGCAAAAATTCACAAGTTTTCTAAAATATATATATTATACATATCATATATGTATATATGTGTATACAAAGGCTTTTCTGCTATGCTTGATAAAGGCTTAAGAAAGAACATCAAAAAAAAAAAAGAAGAGAGGTAGAAATTGGAAAACATAAATTAAGTGAAATGGGAGCACTGCATATGAAATAGAAAAAGTGAACCAAACTAGATAAAAGTAAAAGATCATCATATAGTCCAGTTGTTTTTAAACATGGCTGCTCATTAGAAACATACCTGGAGCTTTGGAGAAAAAAAAGCAATACCTGGTCATCTGTATTTTTCAAAAAATTCCAAGATAATTCTGATATGTATCTGGATTTTAAAAAGTGAGTACACGTTTTTCTATTAAATGGTAGTATTGATGATATAGAATTCAGTTATTTTCTGTTGACCAATCATGATATAATGGTATTAAGTAATAGTTACATAATCATAACAGTAAGAGATGTTTATCAGTTTTCACAATCAATAGCCATACAAAATATAAAGGATGATTACAGTTGCAAGCCATAATGAAAACATGATTAACTTAACTATATAAAATAATTACGTACAGTCTGAGGGATTAAGTAGAGTGATGTGGTAAGTGGAAGTGCATACATGCATATGTTTTCATCTGCCCACCCTATGTCTTTTGGTTGGTGCCTTTAATCCATTTACATTTAAGGCAATTATCGATATGTATGATCCTATTACCATTTTCTTAATTGTTTTGGGAGAAAATGGATTTAAAAAAAAATTAAAAGCAATGAGGACAACTGACCTTGAGCCTTCCTCTCTTCCTGAACCCAATCTTGTTCTCAAAAATGACCTCTTGGAGTCAAAGAGGAAGTGTTGCTGTGTACACATTTCTTGTTAACTACATCTTTTATTTTTTTTTTTAATTGAAAGTTTAAGCCTTTGTTTTCTAGGCTTCATCAGAATATCCTGGGTCAAAATGGTGACATCAGATATCTATGTTCTCCCGCAGACCACCTAGTTTTCTCAGACAGTGTGGCTATTCCTGCAGGGTCACCGGCCCACCAGTCTCTGTTGGGGGAAAACCACGGGCAGCGAGCCTTGGACCAGTTTCATCCTGAGGAGAAGGAGGCAGCATCATCAGACACCAGGTTGGGAGAGGCTGAGTTGGGGTACTGGAGTGTCCAGGATCGGAGACATTGACATTACCTGGCACTCTTTCTGGCTTCCTTCCCAGCTCTGGTTTTAATTAGCTGCTTCCGGATTTAATCTCCCAAATGTTCTGCCTCCATCCTATCTAATCCTGCAGTCTGATGGGTCCTTATTTATGCACATCAATACTGTTTACAAACATGAAAGCCGCCCAGCAGTGTTTGAACTTTAGGCACTGCCATTGGTTATCAATACGGAAAGGCAACCCTGCAGGGGGTGCGTCAATATCACCAGGTCAATATTCCACGTGCAGGAGAGGGCCAGGCCTTGCTGCACTGTCTGGGGGAGGAGGCTTGGAATGGCAGAGGCTCTTCCAGCTTTGCTCTCTTAGTATGACCATCTCCTTTCCCTTTCTGAGTCGCCTGGTGATCTCCTATAGGGTAGATCTGTTTACCTAAGAAGCTTCTTGTTGCAGCAGAGAGAAGAAAGCTAGCATTTTGGAAAAATATTCTTTTCCCAGTGGACACATTGGCCCACTATCCTCTTGGGGTACTGCAACCAGGAGTCAGTTTTCTGGCAGACTCTTCCACACTTAAAAGCTATATGAGTTGGGACAAATCAGAACCTCTCTTGGCCTCACTTTTTAAATCTAGAAAATATTAGTCTCAATAGTCAAATGTCATAACCTGCACAGAAGTGTTTTTGTAAACTGAGAAGGGTCATACGTCTTATACCCTGGTTTACAGAGCCAGACAGACGTGGGTTCAAACTCCAGTGCTGCGACTTACTGGCTGGATGTCCCCCAGCAGTTATAGAAACTCTCTAATCCTCAATTTACCCATAATAAATGGACTTAATAGTGGTACTGACCTGGAAGGCTTTTTCAGGACTAAATGGGATTAAATATTAAAGAGTGTGTATAGTCTGGTACCTGGACCTAAGAAACACATAATACATCTTAACTGTTGCTCCATTATGTTGGCTATTTTTACTAAATAATAATTAGCAATTAATAATAATTATTATCATTATTATGATTTCCAGGTCTGCCACTTCTTAGCTGAGTGAGCTTATAATACTTACATTCCTTCTTGAGCCCTGGTTTTCTCAGTTATTAAATCTGAATCACAAAACTAATCTCTTTTAATAATTAAGATTCTCTGAAAATATTCTGTGACCCTTGGACCAGCATATTTTAGGTGCTCAATGCAGATTAGTTCTCCTCCCTGATGTTTATTTCCTCTTTCTTTCTGTGGAGAGATATAACCCTCATTCCTTTTTGCATCATCCTAAGCAAATCTGGGAGAGGCATCCTTGGCCATCTAATTTCAAAGCAATCAGCCCAGGTGAGAAAGGCAACTTTCCAGGAGCTGGCATCACGATGTGAGAACATCGTTGAAAACTCTCAGGTCGTGCCTCTGGTGAGCAGTGTCCTCGAGGCCCCTTTGGGTTTTTTGTTTTATTGGCACCTAAACATCTCCTCTATAAACAACAAGGACTTTCTGTATAGCATAAGGAGCTAGATTCAATATCTTGTAATAACCTACCATGGAAAATAAACTGAAAAAGAATGTATATACATATATATATGTGTTACTAAATCACTTTGCTGTATACCTGAAACATTATAAATCAACTATACTTCAATCTTAAAAATTAATTAAAAACATCATTGTTCAGTCGTGTCTGACTCTCTGTGACCCCATGGACTGCAGCACCGAGGCTTCCCTGTCCTTCACCATCTTCCAGAGCTTGCTCAGACTCATGTCCACTGAGTCGGTGATGCCATTGAATAATCTTGTCCTCTGTCATCCCCTTCTCCTCCTGCCTTCTATCTTTCCCAGCATCAGGGTCTTTTCTAATGAGTCAGCTCTTCACATCATGTGGCCAAAGTATTGGAGTTTCAGCTTCAGCATCAGTCCTTCCAATGAATGGTCATTGGAAGTTGATTTCCTTTAGGGTTGACTGGTTTGATTTCCTTGCAGTCCGAGGGACTCTCAAGAGTCTTCTCCAGCACCACAATTTGAAAGCATCCATTCTTTGGCATTCAGCCTTCTTTCTGGCCCAAATCTCACATCCATACATGATTGTTGGAAAAACCGTAGCTTTGACTATACACCTTTGTTAGCAGAGTAATGTCTCTGCTTTTTAATATGCTGTCTAGGTTTGTCATAACTTTTCTTCCAAGGAGCAAGCGTCTTTTAATTTATTTAAAAATAAGTAAATAAAATATTTTTTAAAACTTCAAGTATCAAAATAAAGGGGAAAAAAATCCTCCTCTCTCACTACATACATACATATACACACACACACGTATATATATATTATGTGTCTGACTCTTTGGGACCCCATGGACTACACAGTCTACGGAATTCTCCAGGCCAGAATAATGGAGTAGGTAGCCTTCCCTTCTCCAGGGGATCTTCCTAACCCAGGGATTGAACCCAGGTCTCCCAAATTGCAGGCAGATTCTTTACCAGCTGAGTCACGAGGGAAGCTCAAGAATAATGGAGTGGGTAGCCTCGCCCTTTTCCAGAGGATCTTCCTGATCCAGGAATCGAACTGGGATATCCTGCATTGTAGGCAGATTCTTAACCAGCTGAGCTATCAGGGAAGCCAATATATTATGGAACATATATATTAATATGTACATTATGGAGCATGAATATATATGCATATATATATGTATGTATGTTCCGTAATGTAACCCGTGGGGAGCAGCTTGGTTAACTCACAACTTCCTTTCTAACAGGTTCCCACGTGGGACTTCGACTTCCAAGGGCACGAGTTCTACAGCCTTGGTCCTGTGTGATGAGCAATGCTGTGTTTCTGTGACCGCTGCCGTCAGCACCCGGCCAAGCCACGTGTACACACTTCACATCTGTTGATGCACTGAGCAGCCCCAGGTTTTTACTGAGGTTGTTAACTTGCTGGCTGGTTTGGCATCATCACCTCCCCCAACCACAGTGATTCTCCTAAACAAACAATTAAAATTCTCCCTTCTAGGGGGTGACCTCATCCTGGTTTGCCTGGGCTGTTCCTGTTCCTCTGAGTCCTGAAAGATCCATGTCCCAGAACCTCCTCTGTCCTGGGCACTCCCCGGCCACATTTAATCACCCTATGTTTTAGGGTAGTCAAATGATCTACCTTTTCATCTGATAATAAGACAGAGAAGAAAGTGAAGTGGAACACCAAGGAAACCAGATCTGAAAGAGACACGTACACCCCAATATTCATCGCAGCACTGTTTATAATAGCCAGGACATGGAAGCAACCAAGATGCCCATCAGCAGACGAATGGATGAGGAAGCTGTGGTACATATACACCATGGAATATTACTCAGCCATTAAAAAGAATTCATTTGAATCAGTTCTAATGAGATGGGTGAAACTGGAGCCCATTATACAGAGCGAAGTAAGCCAGAAAGATAAAGACCATTACAGTATACTAACACATATATATGGACTTTAGAAAGATGGTAATGATAACCCTATATGCAAAACAGAAAAAGAGACTCAGATGTATAGATCAGACTTGTGGACTCTGTGGGAGAAGGCGAGGGTGGGATGTTTCAAGAGAACAGCATTGAAACATGTATATTATCTAGGGTGAAACAGATCACCAGCCCAGGTTGGGTGCATGAGACAAGTGCCCGGGCCTGGTGCACTGGGAAGACCCAGAGGGATTGGGTGGAGAGGGAGGTGGGAGGGGGGGACTGGGATGGGGAATACATGTAAATCCATGGCTAATTCATTTCAATGTATGACAAAAACTACTGTAATGATGTAAAGTAATTAGAAGTGAAGTGGAAGTGTTAGATGATCAGTCATGTCTGAGTCTTTGTGATCCTCTGGACTGTAGCCCACCAGGCTGCTCTGTCCATGGAATTCTCTCGGCAAGAATTCTGGAATGGGTAGCCATGCCTTTCTCCAGGGGATCTTCCCGACCCAGGGATAAAACCTGGACCTCCTGCATTGCAGGCATATTCTTTACCATCTAAGCCATGTGAGAAGCTTGTGGTAATCAAAGCAAATGAAGTGAAAGATACTGATTATAAGTTCCTGGTGTTGCCAGTGTTTATGCCGATGTTAGGTTTTGAAAGGATAGAGTGAAAGAGGAAACCAAGTGTGGTTGCTGGTGTTTCCTGGCTGTGTGGTGCTCACAGCTCTTACCCCTTCTCTCCTTTACTCCCCCCAGCAGCCCTAGGAGACAGGCACTCTTAATATTTGCATTTCAGAGTTGAAAACATGCATCTCAAAAGTGAAGCAGCTAGTCTAAGGTCACCCAAGTAGCAAGTATCAAGGTCAGAATGTGGAATTTGATCATCCCTTTCAGCTGATGAAGGTCCTGCATGGCCCTGACCAGGGTGCTCCATGGCCAGCTGGTCTCCTGTCTTCCTAGGAAAATCAAGCTCACCAAAGGTCCCCATAGATTTTTACCATGATTTTCTGAAAATCCTTCAGAGATGCTTTGCTCAGGATGAGCCCAGAGAGTCAATGCTGTTGTAATGCTGGCACACACACACACACACACGCACACACACACACACACATGCACACACATGCACTTACTAGCAAAAGTGCAGAAACTCATGTGTAAAACATGCAGCTTTTTTCCAAATGTTGAACTTTTCATGCACATGTCTCAGTGACTGTCCACCTGAAGTGAGTGAGGCAGTCTACAATCCAGTGACCTTAGAAGAGGGTCAGAGAGGAGTTTAAAAAGGTGCTGGGGCTTTGGAGGGAGAGCCTTGCAGAAGGCAGAGAGGCTCTGTGTCGGGTGTGGCTCCTCCCTCTCAATCTTCAGGGAAGCTAGAGCCTTTCTGACTGGGGGACTTGGGAACATCAAGGGGCCAAAAACTGACTTGGAGCCATCCTGAGGCATCATCCCCTTGGAGCAGATGCACAGGGCGAATGCTGGGAGTTGGAAGAAACTGGGAGGAGTGCTCTGAATTTGGGAGTCAGACGTGACTGGGCTGCTGAACACACACACATGCTCCGAACTCGGCGGCTGAGCTTGGAGGGCAGACTGTGGAATGGGGCAAGAGTTAAGGAGCTTCCCTGGTGGTCAGATGGTGAAGAATCAGTTGCAATATAGGAGACCCAGGTTCGATCCCTGGTTCGGGAAGATCCCCTGGAGAAGGGAATGACTACTCACCCCAGTATTCCTGCCTAGATAATTCCATGAACAGAGGAGCCTGGGAACTGGCTTGGTGCCATCCTGAGGGATCACCCCCAGGAGCAGATACACAGGATGTAACAGGGCAAAGGCTGGGAACTAGAAGAAACTGGGAGGAGTGCTCTGGACTTGGCAGCTGGAATTGGAGGGCAGACTGTGGGATGGGAAATGTGAGTCAAACGCACCTGAATCTGCCAGGGGACGGTGCTCCAGGCAGTGTCTGGGTCACACACATTCTTCAAGTCCTCAAGTTCCTGGCCACATGCTTTCCCAGGCTCTGCCAATCCAAGATTGAGGCTGAGAGTGCAGTCCTGGGCAGCTTCTCCCCGTCCAGATATCTTCGCCAGAACCTCAAGGGGCTGGAAGAATCTGATTCTGCCACAAAGGTTCTTTGAGTTCTTCCCCTTTCCCTCACCAGCCCTCCCCAGCTCAGGGCCTCTGGCCCTGTTTCTCCTCCTCCCCCCACCAGCCAAAGGATGCTGGACTAGCTTATCAGATATTTGGCATCTGCCAGCTCCCAGGAGTAGTGTGAACTGGAGTCAAGAAGCCGGAACTTTCAACTTCCTTTAATGTTCTCACCTAATTGGACGCAAAAACCAAAGACAACGCCAGGAGTTTGTGGGCAAGAGTAGAGAGCTACTTCTTTCACCTTCAGCGCTAAATTTCTCAAGTCCTCCATGAGTTAGAAGGCACTTTATTTACCTTTAAAGATATTCCTCAACGGGACAGTATAGATGGCTCTGCCTCTGGGGCCTGTTCTAGAAAATTCTGGGGAAGTTCTCTTAAACATCGACAAGTCTGCTGGGTCTGGTAGACATTTGCAGTTTCTTTCCCCAAACAGGAGGCAACATGTCCCTTCTGCAGACACCATCTTCACAAGGTAATGCATTAGGCTGGAAATCTGGACTCTTTCTCCCCTTTGCCTGTCTTTTTTTTTTTTTTTCTTGCTAATTGGCAGAAAATTAATGAACGAAATACCGATTGAGCAGATGCTCCTCGTTGAAAGAGGCAGAATTGGAGTTTTCCTTGCTCTCTTTTAAAATTTTTTGAGCACATCAAGAAAGTAGTAACATGTGGCAGGTCAAAAATTAAGGGAAGGTAATAGTACAGTTTGTAAAGAATACAAAGGAATCATGTGTGTGTATGTGTGTGTGTGTTTGTGTGTGTGTTTTCTCTTTTGTTTTAACTTCCTTGCATCTTTTTTTTCTTAAGTTCATATTCGGCTGTAGCTCATAATTAGCAGCTAGGCCTCTGGGACCTAATTAACCAATTCAATTAACAAAAAAAGCACACAAGTCACCCTGACATTTGTCAGCCATTAGGAGGGATGTCAGACTGGCAGTTTCAGCTGGAAGATTAATGGTGATTAGCTCATTTGTGACTCATTTTACTCCACTCTTCCTAGAGAAGTAGCCTCTAAACTACACTGCCCAGAGCGGTAGGCCAGTGGCTTGACCTTCAAAGGTCACTAGAGGGCTCCCTCTTAGCTCTCCCTCTGAGTCAAGGGGCCCCATCATAATCTGACTAAGACATGTCTACACTGCCCCCAACTTTTTGTTAAGTCTCTTTGGACGAGCCCGGTATTCTTAGCTCTTTGTTCACAGGGTGAGAATTCAGCAAAGGCTTCTTTATTAGGGGTGAAGCTTTTAAAATCTTATTGCCATTATTACTGGGGACCTACTGGTTCCCATGTTTACTGCCTGTGCTCAGCAGGGTGGCCGTGGCGGTTTTTTCATTTAGAAACTAACTTTTTTCTTGGAGTTGATTAACTCCACTATCTTATGTGATGCAAACAGGTATTTTTATACAGTACCATGACTATCTTTGCCTCTGATCTCCCTTAATTTAGCTCCATTTTCCCAGAAGCCTTGATGTAGTAGTAAGCAAGGAAGCTTATGGGTTTCCCTGGTGGTTCAGCGATAAAGAATCTGCCTGCAATGTAGGAGCCTCAAGAGATGTGTGTTCGATCCCTGGGTAGGGAAGATCCCCTGGAGGAGGACACAGCAACCCACTCTGGTATTCTTGCCTGGAAAATTCCACGGACGGAGGAGCCTGGTGGACTCCAGTCCGTATTGCCGCAGAGAGTCAGACACGACTGAAGCAACTTAGCACTCAGCACGCAAGGAAACTTATGTAAATACAAAGCTCGAGTACATGGATGGCAGATACAGGAAAAGGTAGTGAAGTCATGATATAACAGAGACTGGATGGTTTGTCTGCTAGTGTATTTCTTCTCCTTCCTTTAGTCAATCTCCTAGGAAGTTTCCAAGGGCTTGTTTTGCCTTCCTGAAGAAATAACAATCACCAGGTATTATTTAGCGATTGTTCTTGGCTGCATGCAAGAGAAATTTCAAGAAATGGGACTTAAATGTACAAGGATTTATTGTTCTCACTGGACCAGAAGTCCTGGGCGCGACACAATACAGCCACTTCATTATCTCCTCAATCCTTCCCCTCACCTCTTTCTTCTGTGCCATTCCCAACTTGTCCTCATGTTTACAAGATGGCTCCCACACTTCCAGGCATTGTGACTGCTTTCCAGAAAGGAAGGAAAGGATAGGGGAAAAGGGAAAAACTTTGTGAAGTTTGTCTGTTTTTTAATCAAGAAAAAAAAATTAGCTTTCCAGGAAGCACTATCCAACAGACGTCCGCTTTTGATTGACCAGAACAATGTCCAATGGCCATTCCAACCTCAAGGAACACTGAGAAATTGAGATTTTCTCAGCTGAATACACTGCTGCCCCAAAGAAAATTGAGATTCTATTCATACGGAAGAAAGGGAGGATAGATATAGAGAAACTAGCAATATTTGTCTCACCCATTTATTGAATGCCCACTGAAGTGAAGTGAAAGTCGCTCAGTCATGTCCAACTCTTTGACTCCATGTACTCCATAGCCCACCAGGCTCCTCTGTCCATGGAATTCTCCAATCAAGAATACTGGAGTGGGTAGCCTTTCACTTCCCTAGGGGATCTTCCCAATCCAGGGATTGAACCTGGGTCTCCTGCAATGCAGGCCGATTCTCTACCATCTGAGCCAGCAGGCAAGCCCCAAGGCCCACTAGGGGAATGTATTTTTTTAATGGGACCTCCGCAGGAAGGTGATGATATACCCCTGTTTGACAGAGAAGACAGAGGATGCTCAGAGAGGTTAAGCAGTTTGCCTAAGGTCACACAGCTGGTAAGCAACAGTGCAATGGTTAAGTTTCAGGTGTGCTGGATCCAAAGTCTGTGAGGTTTTTTTTTTTTTCCCACCAGCACCACCATGCACTAGCCATGGGTTCTCAAAGACTAAATCTGCAGCCGCATAGCAGGAATCCCTAATGATTCAGATTTTGCCCAGCTGAAAAATTGGGGCTGGGAAACTCAGATGTTCTTGCCCTTCCAGCCCGCCTCTGTTGTTCGTCTGGTTCCAAGTCACATGCTAATAACCACACATATGGGTTTCATTTCTCCCAGAGCTTGCCCAAGTAAGCCCCCAAAGCCACCTTGCTTTTCACCCTCTGCCCTTTCCTGCCAGCGCCCCTAACCCTGGCTCACACACAACGTTGACCCATTCAAACTGGAGATACCCTAGGCTGTGCAATTAAGCTGGAGGAAAAAACAGACCCTATTTCACAAGGTGACTCCCTACCATTTTGCAATGAGACTTCGTTAATTGCAGGCCCCTATTGATTCATTACCATGGAGAAGCCTGGACTGCTCAACACTAGCATAACCTTTCTCAGCCGGGGGAGCCGGACATTCTTTGCAGGTAATCTACAGGGCCCAACAACAAATATCTAGAATCAGGACTATTCAGGCATGAACAATATAGCAGCTCCTCATTGTCACGTCCATTGTTCCCACACAAAGAGCAGCGGGCAGGTTCAATCTATTTTAGCTGAGGAGGCTACACAGAAATCCTTGCTACCGAGCATTTGATACTGATCACAGTCACATCAGGGAACAGCAGCTGAAAGGAGAAAGTCATTTTTATTGCTGAACTTGGGAGGTGACAATCTCTCCTCTGCTCTGGCTCCCCAGGACTGAGGCCTCTGAGTGGGAGTGAGGATTTTGTTTTGTTTTGTTTTTAAGCCATTCAATGAGAGTGAGTTTCTAAAGGAGGGGCGATGCTACCAAGAGCAAAAAAAAAAAAGTCTTACACCATGTCGCGTTCAGGCAACAGATGTGAACTCTGGATTCATTCAACATTTAAAAACCTGTTCCCCGGGGAATCAAGTCTGTGGGCGTGAATTATAACCAAGGGTGCGGGAGCTCAAAAGTTGGTGGGGCTTAAATGGAATGGCAGGTCGAGTGTAGGAAAACAGGGGCTTGATTCCGTCCTGGATTTGCCTCTCTCTGGCCAAGCAGTAGAAATGCCACTAGCCTGGTTCACCCTCCTTCTGCAAGGGTAAGGCCACTGGTGGCCCTTCTGAGATTTCTATAATGTCCAACCTGTGAGGGCTGGGTGGCAGTGGAGAGGAGGTTCAGCTGGATTAGATTCAGCAGGGATCGAAGACATTAATGAGCCCAGTCCTCGGATTACAGCAGCAGAGGCAGGACCAAGGAGGGGTGTGGCTTGCCCTGCCGGCCAGTGCTGGGATTAGAAACCAGTCCCCTGCAGTTTTGAGTGAGAAACACAGTGCTGTTTTGAGTCAGGGGCCTCAAGCCATCAGAATGGATGCCAGCCATCAAAAAACACTCAGGCCCAACCAGTGCATCTTAGAGTCGCCCATCAGGCCTGCTCAAGACCTCCGGAACCCATCATGGCACCCCCAGGATGGAGCCTGCAGAGGGACCTCTGGCTGTAAAGCAAAGAGGTGGGAGCCCTTGTCAGTTACCCGTTTACCAGCTGGTGCTGCTGGAAACAGAAGTGGGGAGAGTAGGTGATACCACTGGTTGCTTGGAATTGCTTATTCCACAAATATCTAGAAAGGTGTGTGAAAATAAGCAAAGACTAACCAAATGAGTAAAGCAAAGACTATTCAGAGCGAGGGTGTCAGCCACCATCACTTGTGTTTTGACAGAGGCTCCAGAGCTGGCAGTGGGGTGGATGAGCTTTAAAATGGAAAAATAAGGAAGCTTCACATGTGCCCTGGTTGGAGGCTGTTAGCCTGGGGGTGCTGAAGGCAGATAAATAGAAGGTGGGGCATCCTATCCTATGTGATGTGTGAAGCATGCATATTTGGCTTTCTCTGGTTGGTGCTGAGTTGAAAGCAGAGTCAAAAATGAGAGAAGCCATCAGTTACTAATCAAACCCTGATTATCTAAGGCCAACTGTGACAGAAGTTATTGTTTAGCTTCCTGGATTATCACTAGAGATAGCAATCTGGCTTCCCGCAAGTCTGATTCATTGCAGGCTGGCTTCCTGGGCCGTTTATCCTAGATGAACTGGTGCTGCGGGTTGCGGGTCAAAGCTCCATTTCCATGTCTGGTCCGGCCATTGTCTGTCTGTATGTTCAGTCTCCCAGGAGTATAATGCCCTAATTTGGGGACAGACTTCCTACACTCTCAGGTTGCCTCTGGCTTGACTCAATCCTTTCTCCCCCACTTTTGTTTTCCTTGGGAAAATAACAGTAACTACCAATTCATTTTGGTGTGCCTTCTTTCTAACTGCAAAACACTCCTCATGGATTTCAGTTTGAGTGCCTCTGAAATTTCAAGTTGAAATTGGCTGCTTCCTGTAAGGAATGCCAAATTGACTCCTCAGCCATCTTACACAACAAGATAACTCCGGGAGTCTACACTGCCTCCTTCTCCCCAACCCTCACCTCCCTGCTTCCCACCCCATCAAGCAGAATAACAGTCAAGTTCAAGGAATATGCTATTTTGTTTTTCACTTTGTGCTTCCTTTCTCACAGTCTATGTGCTAATATTGCCCACTGTGTGGTAATGCATGTATATGTGTGTATTTTTAAAAATCATTGTGAACTCATGTAGCATATATTACCTTGTATGAAATGTACCCTATGAACTCTAAGAGTAAGAACAAACAATATGCGATTTAAAAAAGTGCACCAGAGAAGGGTGTGGAGAAAAGGAAACCCTCCTACACTGTTGATGGGAATGTAAGGTGGTACAGCCACTGTGGAGAGCAGTATGGAGGTTCCTTTAAAAATTAAACATAGACTTACCATGTGATCCAGACAGCCCACTCCTGAAAACATATCTGGAGAAAACTCTAATTCAGAAAGATACATGTACCCCAGTGTTCATGGCAGCACTGTTTGCAACAGTCAAGGCATGGAAGCAACCTAAATGATGGCCATCGACAGATGAGTGGATAATATATATATACACACACATAATGGAGTATTAACCAGCCATAAAAAAGAATGAATAATGCCATTTGCAGTAACATGGATGGATCTAGAGATTATCATACTAAATGAAGTAAGTCAGATCGGGAAAGACAAATATCTTATGGTATCTCTTCTATGTGGAATCTGAAAAAATGATACAAATGAACTTATTTACAAAACAGATTCACAGACTTTAAAAACAAATGTATGTAATTCATTTCAATGTATAACAAAAACTACTGTAATGATGTAAAGTAATTAGCCTCCAACTAATAAAAATAAATGGAAAAAATAAAAAATAAAAAAAAAATAAATAAATAAAAACAAATGTATGGTTACCAAAGGGGAAAGGTGGGAGCAGAGGGATAAATTAGGAGCTTCAGGTTAACACACACTGTTATATATAAAATAGATAAATAACAAGGTCCTACTGGGAACTGTATTCAATATCTTGTAATAACCTATAATGGAAAAGAATCTGAAAATTATATATATATATATATATATATATAAAACTGAACCACTTTGCTGCACACCAAAAACTAACACAACATCGTAAATCAACTACCCTTCAATAAAAAAATTAATTTATTTTAAAAAGTGCACCAGACACTTACACAAGAGCAAAAATAGCAATGTCCTTAGAAGATGATATAAAAGTTGGTAGAGGTTGTTTAGTTTGAGACAGCAGATTTTTAAAATAAACTTTTTATTTTAATATAATTGTAGACCTACATGCAGTTGTAAAAAAAAGTATTAATACAGAGAAATTTCATGTACTCTTTACCTGGCTTCTTCCCATGGTAACATCTCGCAAAATTACAGTACAAACTCACATCTAAGATACTGAGATGGATGCATTTACAGATCTTATTCAAATTTCTCCAGTTTCACTTATGCCCTAGTATGTGTGTATATTTAGTTCCATGCATTTTTAAATTAATTTTTTCATTTAGTAAAATACACATCATATAGAATTTACCAACTTAGCCATTTTTAAGTGCACATCTCAGTGTAAAATGTGTTGACCTTGTCATGCAATCCATCTCCAGAACTCTTCATCTTGCAAAACAGAAACTCTGCACAAGGTTCTATTCAATTTTATCACATGTGTGTTCCCATAACCACAACCACAGTCAAGATACAGAACATTTCCACCACCACAATGATCTCTCTTCTTGCCCTTTTATAACCACATCCATTCACCTCCACTTGCCCTCTTGCAAATCCCTAGCAACCACTAATGTATTCTCTATTTATATAATTTTGTCACTTCAAAAATGTTATATAAATGGAGCCATATAGTATATGACCTTTTGGGATTGACTTCCTTAACTCCACAATCCAAGCTGTTGTGTGTATTAATAGTCCCGTTTTCTTGCTGAGTAGTACTCCATGGTATGAATGGGCCACAGTTTAAACAGTTCACTCATTCAAAGGCATCTGGGCTGTTTCCAGGTTTGGAGTTTAATAAATAAAGCTGCTATAAACATTGACATAGAGGCTTTTATGTGAACGTAAGTTTTAATTTTTTCTGGAACAAATGCCCAAGAGTACAACTGCTGGGTCGTGTGGTGAATGCATGTATGGTTGTATAACTATTTCAACTATTTCCCCAAGTGGAGGTACCCTTTTATATTCCAGCAATGGATATATATATATATATATCTCCATGTATATATTATATAATATATATTATATATCCAGCAGTGGATAAATGATCCAGTTCTTCTACATCCTCTCCAGCTTTTGATGTTGTCATTTTTTAAATTTTAGCCATTCTGGTAGGTCTATAGTGATGTCTCACTGTAGTTTTAATTTGCATTTCCCTAATGGCTAATCATATTAAATATTTTCTTCATATGTCTTTATTTGCCATCTGGATAACCTCTTTGGAGAAATTTCTGTTCATGTTTTTTGCCCATTTTCTAGTTGGATTATGTAGGTTTTTGCTGTTGTGATTTGAGTGTTTTTAAAATATATTCTAGAAAATAGTCTTTTGTCAGATAAGTGCTTTGCACATATTTTTCTTAAAAAAGTTTTTGAGGCTTTAAGCTTGCTCATAGCCTCCATTTTTATCAGATTGACACAATAATAAATGTTCTTTGAATGCACAAATTAACTTGCCTGTTTAAGTTTGTAGAGTGAGTTACTGCCAGGATAGTTTTCCTCAACTATGTTCCCAGAAATAACAGATGGTAATAAGTATTTGAGACAAACAGGATCCTGTGATCAAATGAAGTTTGATCCTGAAGATCCTCAGTGCACGTTAGCACTCTGAGCAAAGCAGAGTCAAGGCTCTGAGAAAGTATGCAAAAGAAAAAAAGCCCACTTCACTTTTGCTAACTCAGTACTTTCCATACATTTTTGACCATGAGATCCTCTATTTCATGGAGCAAAATATTCAACATCTCACTGAGCCAGTGTTCCTCAGAGGAGAGTTCAGGAATTTGGCCAAGAGCTTGAATTAGTGAAGCAAAGAATGGTAAAAGATTCTAGGTGAACGAGGAGACAGAGATGGGAAATCATGGAGTACATGCTAGTGAGGGCTACAGGCACTTCGGTGCTGCCAGAGTATGACGTACAAAATGGAGAGAGGACTGAAGAAGCATCAGCGCAAGGAAGGATCAGTCCTATACGGCCTTGTCTGTAAGCTTGCATTTAACTGACTGGATGCAAAGGAGCTCTGACTCTCAGAACAGTAGGATGATGTGGTCAGATTTGAGGTCTAGGCAGATTGTGCTGGTAGTTCGGTTGGAAGGGGACAAACAAGATGAACCATCAGGGGTCTGCCTTGGTGTTTCCGTAGGAGAGGACAGTGTCTGATGAACAAGTGTGCATCAGAGTAGATACACTGCCATCCAGTACATTCCAGGCCACAACCTAAGCCTTGAGAAAATACTACCAAATTGATCTGAAAGACTTCTCAGCAGAGAGCTTGGTGGCATCGAGAGCAAGAGAGACCCATTGAGAAGCAGCAGCAGGGCAAATGGTGTCATGAAGCAGGTAGATGAGACAGAGCAGCTGGGATGGTCTCATTTCTCTTTGCTTCTCACTACTTTGCCATTTCTTTTCTTCTTTTTTTTCCCCTCTTTTTGGCCGTTCCACATGGTATGCGGGGTCTTAGTTCCCCAACCAGGGATTGAACGCATATCCCCTGCAATGGAAGTGCAGAGTCTTAACCCCTGGGCTGCCAGGTAAGTTCCTCCTCTGCGGCTTCTGGCACAAACTGGGGGCTCAGTAAATGTTCTTTGACTGAGTAAGCAAGCTGACTTGTTTGTTCAAGGTTGTTTACCACCTTCAGCAAGTTTACCACCTTTTCATAGAGACTCTCACAGTAAGAGCAGCTAAAATGAGATGCCCTTGGTTATTCAGGTAACAAAAGTTCCATTAAGTCCCAGCCTCAGAGGATCAGTTCATTTGTTAAACACTGAGAGTGAATTAGGGGGTCTGGGACTTTGGGGAGCTGTTGCTAGGAGCACAGTAGAAGTTCCAAGTTGGACCCTATGGTCTCCACCCCTCCCACCCAAAAGCTTGTATTGTCCCAAAGCATTCGTTCTTAATGATCAATCCTGAGTATATTTCAGGGGAAATTTAATCCATATGGTTTTGATTCATTTACACTTAACTCATCAGAACACCCTTTTTCCCCCCTGAAAGAGTTTGTTGCCATTTGGGAAGCATTTTCAGATGTGATAAAAGCCTTTAAAACAATTCCAGTGAAAAGTCTAGGAGTTGATCATGAGTCAAATATGTGAGGAGGCTGAGGGCCTAGTCTGGGCTTTCTTCACTCTAGTTCAGAGATGGATTATGTTGGTCACACTTTTCTTCCTTGATCTTGGAAATAGAGTAGATTAGAAAAAGGCGGAAAACTTGGGGAGGAAGACCCAAGTTGGAAGCAGTGTAGAGCATGGAGATGAAGTCATGAACCCCAGCCTTCAGGAGATGGGCACTTCTAATCTAGCCATCTCTCCATGTCTAGTTCTTGTAGCCTCACTCACCTTGATTGTGACAAATGACTCCAAACCCTGGACCAGTAGATGCTTACAGTGGACATGCTTTTGGGGGGGTGATAGTTCTGATCCTCCCATCTACATATGAGAAGTCAGAGAAGCAAGACCAGAGAAGCAAGTGACTTGCTAAGGTCATGTGTTAGGTTTGCAACAGCATAGAGCCTAAAATCGGGTGTCCTAAATCCTACTCTGCACTTTCTCTTCATTACTGCAGACATGACCCTGCCCTAAATGTAGCCAGCTGCTTAACACTCTCCTCTCTCTGTTCTCCTTAACATCTGTTGAGATTTACTATGGATCCGCTCACTTGAAAAGCTCTGTGTACCACGTTAGGAAGTGCGACCTTGGGCAAGTGACTCAACCTCTCTTAGCTCAAGAGTTAGTAAACATGGTGGTCAAGGCTGGAAGCCCTGAGCCATGCTGCCCAGGTCTAAATCCCAGCTCTGCCACTTACTAGTTGGCTGATCTTGAATTTGTTACTGACCTTGAGCAAGTTCTGCCCCTGAGTTCCTATCTCACAGAACCGCTGTAAGGATGGATATTCTTACTATTTCAGATAGTCCTCCATGATGATCCAGTGATGTAGCTACTCTCATTAACACCACATTGCAGGTGAGGGGAGTGAGACTTATGACAGTTATGACAGTCACCCTAGGTAATTGGCAGAGCTAGAATTCAAACTCAGACCTTACTGCCTCCAGAGAAGCAGGTCTCAGGGATTTATTAGATAATGTTGTAGGGTGTATTTGTTTACTTTTGTTTGTTTTCTCTGTGACATAATGTAGGCAAATCACATCTTTTACATCTTTAATATCATAAAACAATCACAATTGCTATTAAGTGTCAAACACACCTCAAATGAAATTTTCATTGTGTTCTCAGCACCCAACTCACTGGTATATTTTGGGAATGTTCCATCAGACATGATGTTTCGGGTCTAAGAGAGGATAACTCAACTTGAACTTGCAAAAGCTCCAAAAGAAATGTATTAACTCACTAACTGGAAAAGACCACAGCTGAATCCAGCCACTCAGAAGATGTCACAGGAATCTCAGTCTCATCTCTTCCCTCTGCTTTCCTGAAGGCTGGCTTCATCTCAGGTGGCAGTAACATAGCCACCAGCAGAACCAGGCTGATGGGCGATCAGCCTAACAACTCCTGAGAAGGAGAGTGTGCTGTCCCCAGATTCCAGTGAAACTGGAGGACTGACTCTTTTGGTCTGGCTGAAGACACACACCCATCACTCCTCCAGGGCATAGAGCGTGGGGTTGGTCAGCTGTGGTCACATGCACACCCCCAGAGTTGGTGAAAGGAGTCAGTCCCATCCAAACCAGAAGACTAGATAGAGGGAAGGAGTGGCCCCCATGGGAAAACCCAGGATGTTATGCTGAGAAGGGGAATGGATGCTGGGCCGAGATAAATACCTGCTCTTCACTCTTGTTTTTGTTGTTTAGCTGCTAAGTCATGTCTGACTCTTTTGTGACCCCATGGACTGGAGCCTGCCAGGCTCCTCTGTCCATGGGATTTTCCAGGCACCAATACTGGAGTGGGTTGCCATTTTCTTCTTCAGGAGAACTTCCTGACCTAGGGATCGAAGCTGTCTTCTGTATTGGCAGGTGGATTCTTTACTGCTGAGCTCCCAGGGAAGCCCCTATATCTTGACAAAACGAGTGTTGAGAAACAAAAACGCTGTTGTGTGACAGTGTGTCCATTGTGACACCTCAATGGACCCAGCCCCTCGATCACCAAGCATTCTGGTGACAGCACTTGAAATTTCCTGTGTCTGAGAAGCACTTTCATCATAATTCTGCCCAGATGTCCTAGACACCAAGGCGGCAAGAAGAGGCAGCAGTAGCGCCTGTGTGGGGGCTGAGCCGCCATCTACCCTCCAGCCTGCGTTCACCATCCCTGGCCCTGCGGGTTGCTCCATGTCACTGCCATCCCAGGTAGGTGCAGGGCGATATTTAGAGACATCACTTTTTCCCTTCTCCCATGGGAACCTAAAAAATAGCCTTTCCCTCAGGGGTCTGAACAGGGTTGACTTCACCCAGGGTTGTCTTGAGACCATGAGACCTTCTTCCTGGACATCAGATGAGACAGCATGCTGTCAGAACAGCCCTGTTCTCAGGAACACCCCGTCCACAGGTAGCAATCTGCCCACCTCAGGCTGCTCACCCAGGGGCAGCTGAGGGTGGGCTGGAAGGAAGCTAATAGCATCACGCAAACTGGTGGAGTCACCATTTAATCATTTTCTAGCAGGCCGTGTTTGTCCACATGGGAGCCGATGGATGGCCTATTTGGACCAAATTGGCCCCTTGGCTCAATTCAACTAGCACTTAAGTGCCTCTTGTCAACAAGCTAAGTGGTGACTTTCTAGAAATTCCATTAAACCTCTCAGACAGCCTTCAGGATCTGCAATCAGGCTGACCCTGTGTGAGCCCAGCTCCAGCACATACTTGACATGTGACTGGGGCCTCCATGTCCTAATCTATAAAATAGGGATGTTGAAATAGGTGCCTATGTTCTAGGGCTGCCTGAGGAGACATATCGGGGCCAGTAGCTGTCACTCTGGGTCACTCCACAAAGGGTGTGGTCTTCCCTCCTCCCACCTCGGCCGGTTTTACCGATCTGACCGGCTGGCAGCTTGGACAGATCTTTCTCTGCTGCATAGAGATGGACACCAACCTGATCCTGAAAGCTAGGCATGGGCACACTGCCAGGCCGTCAGCATCGGCTTTCTCAACAACCCCTTCAGGTGGTGTGAAGAGGAGGCAGTTACCAGATGAAAAGGGGCCATTAATTAGCCAAACACATGCCTTAATGGGCACCCTGGGGCTAGAGGTGTGACTCCGAAATATAGATTTAAATATTTACATGTAGCTTTGACATCATGCCTTCTACATCTAATAATAATAACAGACACCAGGTACCAAACTAAACATGTACCCTCTTTCCATATCTCATTTAATCCTCACAACAGTTGCATGATGTCAGCATTATTATTTCTTTTTACAGGTGAGGAAACTGAAACTTGGAGAGGTTAAGTCAAAGATGCCACCATCCGCTGCGTGTGTGAAGAGTACATGTGAACAGCACACCCTGCTGGTGAGGGCTGCACAGCAGAAATAAGAGCCCTCATTTAGCATTTACCATATACCAGACAAGAGTCACATGTGTTAATTCTTTAATCCTCACCACCATCTCATGCAAAATCTCAGGGACTATACAGAGGCCCTCTCTAACTCATCCAAGGTCGACTGCTAATAAAGAGCAGAGCCTTCCAGAGTCCCTGCCAGAATACTCTGCACTTTGCCTGCAGAGCAGTTTTTATAATTGTGATTAATTAACTCCCCCCAGACAGTAAAGAACCTGCCTGCAATGCAGGAGACCTGGGTTCAGTCCCTGGGTTGGGAAGATCCCCTGGAGGAGGGCATGGCAATCTACTCCAGTATTCTTGCCTGGAGAATCCCATATACAGAGGAGCCTGGTGGGCTACAGTCCATGGGGTCGTAAACAGTTGGACATGACTGAATGACTAATACACACACACACACACACACACTCACACTATCCTCGCCCTGTAACTAGAAGCAAGTTCTATGATGGTAGAACGGTCATTCTTGTATCCCCAGGACACAATAGAACACTTGGCTCATAGTAGGGGCCGAATATATATTTATTGAAAAGTGCCTTATTGAATGAATGAATGAATAAAGAATCAGACAAATACCAGGAAGGATCTTAATAGCAAAAAACTGTCCACTCTTTCACCCCAATTGATTGCTGCCAGCATCCACTCTCGTGGGGGCAGGGTAGGAATCCGAAAGCTGGCACTGATGCCAGGCTGTGCTGAAAAAAATCCTCCAGAGCACATAAATTGAGGCTTAGAAGGGGGATGGAGGGGGGGATGTATTTTCTCAAGTGCTGCAAAGTTCCTTGACCCCTGCACAACATCTGGCCAAATAAGCATTTAGTTTTTCAGACAAACTAAGACAAACCAGCCAACATCCAAAGTGGCCACTGGCCAGCAGGCACTTGGGTTCAACACTGATTTTGTTGAAACAGCTGAATGCTCACCATGAAGCTCCAGCCCTTCTGCCCGGGCCCTCTTCTCTGCCGTCTCTGGCTGACAACGGAGCAGCCCAGGCCGGGACTCTTAATCCTCCTGAACGCGAGGGAGGTTGTACTCCTGACCAGGCGCCAAGGCAGCCCAGTGCCCTGAGAGGCGGCACCTGGGTAAGTCTGAAACATTCAGAAATGCTGCCATCTTGTGGCACCTTCAGGCGAGAGCAAGATGCTCTCAAGCCCCCTTCAACAACCAGCTCCTGGAAGGCACCTCAGTTCACGTTTTCTTTTGTCCTCATCCTTTTCCATCTTGACCTCCCTCCCCCTGCTCCAGGGTGGTAAGGTAACCAAGGCATGTTGCCTATCATTTGGGGATTTGGAGTTTTGCCTTTGGAAATGAGCATAACCAGAATGCACTTTAGAACTCCTAGGAGCTTTTTCAAATTCTTTTCTTAGGAGAGGACACTACACTGAGAGTTGGTGAGGAGAGTCCCTGGTGTGTCCCACATTCCCCTGGACTTGGCTTAGAGTTTAGGTCATGGAGGGTGGCTGTATCTGAGGCATCTTCATCCACCAGAGCTGCTTTATGGCTCTGTCCATGATCCTCGTCCACGGTGGGCGTGGGTACTTAGGCTTAGCTTCTGAAAGCTGGCTGGAACTTCCACAGAAAGATTTAGCCTGAATCTGAAAGGTCTTGCTGATCAGCAACCCTGGCAAGAGCCCCCGAGGACTCCAGGTAGAAAAGCTTCTTGCTGATTCCAAGAGGATGCTGTTGAGACAGCAGATCCCTCCCCCAATCCTCTAGCCTCCTGAATGGAAGAAGCACAGCCTTGACTGGGTGCTTTGAGGCTGATTCCTAGAAGATGTTACTCCAAACAAGGGTCGCATAGATTGTGCACGTTCGCATCACAAAAAGCATGAAGCAGCTTGTGCCCCCAACTCGCTCTGGGTGGATTATCTGCTTCAGGGCCAGCCTTGGGCAAAGCTGTCAAGAGGAAAATAATGATCTTTGTCACCTCCCCACCCTCCTGGAAGTTTTCAGATCTGTCGAGGACAAGCCCCTGAGGGAAGGGGGTGGGACACAGGACAGATAAATTTTGATGGAAAGGAGTTCTGGGTACAAGGTCAAGGATGCTCCCCAAGACGAGTGGGGAGTGGTAAGAGAGGCTGCTGAGCGCTGAGTTGAGGGGTTAGCATCAAAGAGCGGTAAGGGGCTGTGAAACTGACAGCAGAATCCTTTCTGCGGGGCTAAGTTGAAACAGGCAAGTGCGTGCTAAGTCGCTTCAGTCGTGTCTGACTCTTTGCGACACTATGGGCCATAGCCCACCAGGCTTCTCTGTCTGTGGGATTCCCAGGCCAGAATACTGGAGTGGGTAGCCATTTCCTCCTCCTGGGAATCTTCCCAACCCAGGGACTGAACCCACGTCCCTTTTGTCTCCAGCTTGCAGGTGGGTTCTTTTCCACTAGTGCCACCTGGTAAGCCTTAAACTGGCATGTGGGGCCTGGCTAAAAAGCTACAGACCACTTCCTGAGTGCAAGAGGATGTGGAACTTGTCTTGCAGAAAGGTGGGTGGGAAGGGGGCTTGCTGGTGCTTGCTGGCTGCTAAGAAACAGGGCAGAGGCACACATTTGTACATTATAGTTTAGCTGACTTCCCTTTCCCCATGTGCTGGCCAGGCCTGGACTGTTTTAGGTGATAAAAGAAATAACTCTGTCCCCATTTTAATGATGAGCGCATCAAGGCTCACGAAGAGTTCAGTGGTGTGGCCAAATGTTAGGGCAGTAAGAGGCAGCATTGGAGGCAGCCCACATTTATCTTCTGTGATGCTGTAAAAGTACCACAGAGTGACTGAAACAACACAAATTTAGTATTTTACAAGAGTCAGACATGGGTCTCACTGGGCTCAAATCGAGGTGTCAGCAGGACTGCCTTCCTCCTGGTCGGTCTAGGGTAAAATCCACTTCTTTGCCTGTTCCAGCTCCCAGAGGCCACTGCCTGCCTTGGCTTACGGTCCCCTCCTCCATCTTCAAAGGCAGCAGCATTAAATCTTGCTGACCCTTCTGTTGGGCACACCTCTGTCTGTCCACCGCCAGGAAAGGGTCTTCACTTTTAAGGACTAGCGGTGCCCACCCAGGTAATCTAGGCTAACCTCCCCATCTCAAGGTCCTCCACCTTAATCCCGTCTGCAATGTCTCCTTTGCCCTGTCAGGTGAGGTGTTCACAGGCGTGGGGGGATGAGGGTGTGGATACCCGCAGGGGCCATTATTCTGCCCACCGCGCGGTGATCTCCGTTCTCTGGTGCCTCATTCAGAGTGCTGGGGCAGACACCAGGCTGTGTGTCCCCACTTTCCCTCCACCCCCTTCCTGCCGCCCATTAAACATGGAGAGTGACTTCACCTCGGGCTACATCTGCTTCCAAACTGCTTGCACAGTTCTCGCCCAAACCCGCCATTTGATTCAGAAATTACATGCAGGACTAATTGTTGCTTGAGGCTACTTGTAAAGTGGGGATAGTTTATAACAAAAAAACCCAGCACAAGGCTTCGAGGTATGACATGAACTGTTTGGGGAGGGGGCAGAAAACACACACAGACACAGACACACAGACACACAGACACACACCATTTGAACCCAATCCTGCACCTCTCTCCCAGAACCCACGAAAGCCTGGTGAGGGGACAGTGAAGACACACCTTTAAAATATTTTTCTAAATCCAATAATAAAATGGAAGCAAAAGGCAAAGCAAAGAAAGCAATGGACTTATTCTGGAACATGATTATTTTTTCACTTGTCAAGAGAGTTTGAAGAAAAAATCAGCCAGAAAAAAGAAGTGAGGAAGAAGCTGACCAACTTGTTTAAAGATACGTTGGCTTTGAAAAAGAGGAATTTTAAAATTAGAAATGTTTGCTCTTGATTTTCCAAGTGATCCATTCAGGGTTAATCCCCAGTTGAGTGTGGCCCAGTGCCTATCTGGTTTACCTTAGTTGCCAGGTAAAGTTGAAACTCGAATCCAAATATCTTTCCTGAAAGAATCCTTTTACCTCTCCTTGTGTATGACTTGTAATCTTCCTAATTTTATTTGTAAGTGTTTCATTTCTACCTTTATATGTTCTTATTTCACTAGCAGCCACTTGACAGAGTTTGATCCAGTTCAAGTCATGTATAATATACAACAAAGGGGAGTCTTAGCTGGAGTCTGAACTGCTTTCCTCCAAAGATGTAAGCATATGGGAACCAGTCCCAGGGATCTGAGGACTCCCTAGCAGGAATCTATCTACCTGAAAGATGGGGGAGCCTCCTGGGAAAGGAATCATGCTAGAGGATGGGAGAACCGACAATACTGGAAGAGATGGGGACTGGTACTCCACGTGCAGGCTGTCACTCAGATTAGCCTCTGACTCACTCATCAAAGTGGACCTGGGTCCTCAGAGAAGCCTGTGACAGAAGGAAGTGAGTGGTAGCTCAAACAGGAGCACATGATGGTAAAATGGACAGAGGCTGCTGTACCCTTCCCTGACCCCAGCCCTGCAGGCGCCGTGGAGACCAGAGGAAGGTGGATGAAACTGCAAAATGAGAGGGGAGACATGTGGAATCAACCTCTAAGCAGAAAGAAGATGATGGATCTCCAGTTGAAGAGCAGGAACCTCCAAAATAAAACAGGGTCAGCTCCCTGGCTGTGGGAGAGCCTTTAAGCTTTGCCCTTTTCTCTTTCTCACATTGTCCTGGGCAGACCACAGGTCTTTATCTCCGCTGGGGGGTACAGCAGTGCCCACCAGCAGCTGCTGGAGGAAGCGGGTTAGCATCAAGCTGGGCTCCAGACTAGCCAGGGTGGTCTGACATCCTACTCAGTGGAGGCTCAGCTCCAGCTGAAAACCAGTCTTAGTCCACTTTCCCTGCCCTGTTCTGTGCTCCTCCTTCTCCTGAGAGTTCTCTGCTATGACAGCCCTTGAACAAAAATCCCTGTTTCAGGCTCTGCTTCTAGAGAACTTGACCTAAGACAGTATGGTAAATGGAAATGGATAAATAAAGTGGCAAAAATTCGTCTTAATAGAATAGTAACTGTGCATGCTTGCATGCCTGGAGAAGGAAATGGCAACCCACTCCAGTACTCTTGCCTAGAGAATCCTGTGGACAGAGGAGCCTGGTGGGCTGCTGTCCATAGGGTCACAGAGTCGGACACGACTGAAGCGACTTAGCATGCATGCATGCCTTGGAGAAGGAAATGGCAACCCACTCCAGTATTCTTGCCTGGAGAATCCCAGGGACGGAGGAGCCTGGTGGGCTGCTGTCTATGGGGTCGCAGAGGGTCGGACACGACTGAAGCGACTTAGCAGCAGCAGCAGCAGCATGCTTGCATGCCAAGTCACTTCAGTCCTATCTGACTCTTTGTGACTCTATAGACTATAGCCTGCCAGGCTCCTCTGTCCATGGGATTCTCCAGGCAAGAATACTGGAGTGGGTTGTCATGCCCGCCTCCAGGGGATCTTCCTAACCCAAGGATGGAACCTGAGTCTCTTATGTCTCCTGCACAGGCTGGTAGGTTCTTTACCACTAGCGCCACCTGGGAAACCCAATAGTAACTGTAAATAGGTTAAATTCACTGATTACAAAACCAATGATTCCAGATTGGATCAAAAGTAAAAACCAAAAACATAAATAAATAAGAACCAAGGTCCAGAAATACACACAATTAGTAAACTCACATTAATAGATGTTTATAGAATAATGTATTTAATACAGAATATAGAACATACACAAAAACTTAGCTATTGACTTAGCTATTAAAGAAACCTCAATAAATTCTAAAGGATTAGCATCAGACAATGTTTTCTTATGTCAGGAAAAGAAGAAACCAATATCAAACTATTAGCTTTAAAAACTACATCCACTGTGTAACTAAAAAGTATACTATTTAATTACTCTTGGGTTGAAGAGAAAATAGTAAGGGAAGTTCTAAAATACTTAAAACCAAATGCAAATGCAAACACTGTATACCATAATTTGTGCAACAGATGAAAGACGGAACATATGGCTTTAAATACATTTGTCCAGGAAAAAAAAAAAAACCTGAAAACAAATCATCTAAGCTTTGAGATCTAAACTTTCATATGTTTTCAGCAGCAAAACAGAAACCTCAAAAAGGCATGATGGGAAGAAATAATAAAAATAGACTAGAAATTAATAAAACAGAGAACAGATAAACATTGACAAGACTAACAAGACCAGAAGTTAGCATTTGAAAAGATTAATGAGATGAGACAAACATCTGGTAAAACTGATTTTTTAACTGAAATTTTGGTTGAGAGAATTGTAAATTTACATGCAATCATAAGAAATAGCATAGAGAAATTTCATGTACTTTTCCCCCCAAAGGTAACATTTTACAAAACCATAGTGCAAGGCACAACCAGGTTATTGACAATAATACAGTATACTGATTTTATTTAGAATTTTACAGTTTTACTTACTCATATTTGTATGTATGCATGTGTGTGTACTTAGGTCTATGCAATTTCTTCAACTTATTGCACTCAATTTATTCTTTTTTATGGATGTACCATTAATTTACAATGTTTCAAGTGTTCAGCAAAGTGATTCAATTGTACGTACACACACACACACACACACACACACACACACACATATGACAAAGTCCTAAGCGACTTTGTCACATGTTTAGTTTTGTGTATCTGGTACCTCAGCCGAGATACCAGTTTTTTTTAATAAGGATTTATTATGAAAAATTGATTTTTAAATAAAAGGAGAGGAGATATAATTAGATAGATATATAATTAAAGTGATAAATACCTATAGATGCAGTGAAAAATCAGAGAATAACAATAAAATATTATATTAGAACAGCTATATGCCAAAAGACTGAGGCAAAATGGATAAGTTGTCAGAAAAAAAAAAAGGCCAAAATTAGGATAAGACAAATAGAAATATTGAATAGAAATAGCTCATAAAGTAATACAGTTGATTCTTGAACAACATGGGTTCAAACAGTGCAAGTCCACTAATTGATGGGTTATTTTCACTAAATGTGTATTATAGTACTACATCATTATGTGCATGGATGGAACCACAATATGGATGACCAACTGTAAAGTCATTTGTGGATTTTTGACTCCACAAAGGGTTGGCACCCCTAAACCTTATATTGCTCAAGTATCAACCATAGATATGGTGATCAACTATGTTTCCACTGTAAACTCCAATATCAATTTTAGAAGAAAGTTCTATTAAACCGTCAAAGTAAGGGATAATCCTAACTCACACAAGTTGTTTCAGAAATCAAGAGGGACAGCTATCTAACATATTTTATGAGAGGAGTACGCTAGAAAAATATTACAATTACAGCCAAATTCAACAATATAGTTAAATAATGACAAAGTATAGCTTAACTCTAGACAGTAGAGTAATGAAATTCACCATATTTCATGTACTAAAGAAAAATTACATGGTTATCTCCGTATATTCAGAATATGATTTTCATAAGGTTCAGCATCTAATTATGATTTTTTTTTAACTCAGAGAAAAGGTACTTTGAAAAAGCTTTCCTTATATTGATAAATGCTCAATACATACACATGAGCAAAATCTAAACTCAATGAAAAAAATTCAGGTAAATTTCATTAAGATTGCTAATGAGATAAATATATGCTCTATGCTTTTAAACAATATACTATAGGATGTTCTAACACAACAATAAAAAATGAGACAGAACGTGGAAATTGAAATTTATTTTAAAATTATACTTATTTGTAAATGATCATTTTCACAGTAAATCCAACAGAATCAATAGAAGAAAAAAACACTCTTAAGACTCATAAGTGCCTGGCAAGATTGCTAGATAAGAATATTTATATACACACCTCAATGAAAAAAATTTATCTCTGACTTCTGCTTCAAAGTGAAAGTCGCTCAGTCGTGTCTGACTCCTTGTGACCTTCGGTAGGCTTTCACTTTCTCCAAGTGGATCTTCCCAACATAGGGATCGAACCCAGCTCTCCCGCATTGCAGGCAGATTCTCTATCAGCTGAGCCACAAGGGAAGCCCAAGAATACTGAGTGGGTAGCCTATCCCTTCTCTAGCAGATCTTCCCAACCCAGGAGTCAAAATGGGTCTCTGGCATTGCAGGTGGATTCTTTACCAACTAAGTTATCAGGGAAGCCCCTGACGTCTGTTTATGGTCTACTTATGTTGAAGGCCTGGGACAGGGCTTACCATCCTACCATAAACAACTAGAAAATAGGTTAAAATATATGAAACAGATGTTTTCAGGTATTGACCAACAGGCAACACAGGACTGTGACCTTTCAAAGAAGGCAAACAAATGAGGCAAATCTGTCAATCCCTGACCTGCCTGGAAGAATATTCTGGAATACAAGCCAAAGAGTGCACTTCTCAAGTTAACCTGAGTGACAGCCTGCACTTGGAGTACCAACCCCCATCTTGAGGGCACTTCCTCAAGCAGCTCATGGCTGCCTCACTGAGCTGGGAAGAAAGAGGTCAGAGTTTGATGTGGCTGAGGAGACTGGAACTTGTGGGCAGAGAACCAGAGAGGAAGGAGGTCAGACAGAGAAAGAACTCCATGCCATAAAAAGGAATGAAATAATGTCATTCGCAGTGACATGGACGGGCCTAGAAACTGTCGTACAGAATGAAGTAAGTCAGAAAGAGAAAGATAAATATTCATATATCATCACTTCTATGTGGAATCTGAAAGTAATGGTCCAGATGAACTTATTTGCAAAGAGAAACAACAGTCACAAATGCAGAAAACAAACATGGTTAAGGGGGGAAGGGGGTGGAATGAATTGGGAGATTGAGAGTGACATGTATCCCTATTAAAACAGATAACTAATGAGAACCTACTGCATGTGTGTGCTAAGTGGCTCAGCCATGTCCTACTGTTGCCCACCAGGCCCCTCTGTCCATGGGATTCTCCAGGCAGGAATACTGGAATGGGTTGCCGTTCCCTTCTCAGGGGGATCTTCCCAACCCAGGGATCGAACCTGGGTCTCCTGCATTGTAGGCAGATTCTCTACTGTTTGATCCACCAGGGAAGCTCTTAAATCAGTTTTAAAAATAAATTAGTAATTAAAAACTTTCCCGCAAGAAAAATCCTGGCTCAGATGTCTTTACTGGTAAAGTCTATCAAACATTTAAGGAAGAAACAACATCAATCTTAAATTTTTTTTATTTCAGAAAACAAACCAAGAGGGAATACTTCCTAATTCATAAAGTTGGTATCACCTGAATATCAAAACAAGACAAAAAAAAGTAAAAGAAATTAAAAGAAAAAAGTTATAGAGTCATAGTTTTCATAAAGTACCTTCAAAAATCATTAACAAGGTTTAGTAAATCTAAACTAATAATGTATACAATGGAGAATACATTGTGTCCAAGCAGGGTTTATCTCAGAGATTCAAAAAAAGAAAAAAGAAAAAACTGACAAACACAATTCACCTTATTGATAGAATAGAGGAGAAACCTTATATGATCATCTTAGTAGATATAGAAAAGACATTTGATAAAATTCAATATCCATCTATGATAATAACTCTCAATTAATTAGGAATAAGAAAGAACGTCCTCAAACTGACAAAATTATCTCTAAGAAATACCTAGAGCTAACATCATACTTTAGGATGAAAAGCAAAACTTTCTTAAGGTTGGAAACAAGCAAAGATGTCTGTTCTCACCATGTCTGTTCAGTATTATACTGGTGGTCCCAGACAGTGCAATAATATAGGGAAGAAACTTTTAAATCGAAGGGATGAAGATTGGAAAAGAAGAAGTGAAATTATCTTTATTTAGAGAATTTATCTGATTGTCTATGTAGAAAATTCCGAGTCTACAAACATAAAACTGGAACTAATATACTAATTTAACAGTATTTCATGATACAAGGTCAACATTCAAAAATTAATTTATTTCCATACACAACTAAAGAAAAATTAGGAAATAAAATTCTTAAAAAGGCAATTCTAACCTATAGAGATAGAAGGAGAATCAGTGGTTGCCTTGAGTGACTAGAGAGTATAAGGACTGATTACAAATCAGCAAGAGGGGACTTTGTCAGGTGACAGAAATGTTCTATGTTTTGATTGTGGTGGGGATTACATCAGTGTACACACTTGTTAAAACTCATTAAAGCCTATAGTCAAAGTGGGTACATCTTATTGTCTGTAAATATTTGTGCCAGTAAAGTTGGGGATTTAAAAAGTTAAAAAAAAATCATTGGGGTTCCACTATATCAGAGATAATCTACTAGAAAAATGTAATAGAACCCATGTCACGATTCATAACAGTCTACTATCACCCTCTATTACCAGGAGTATCTAGAGATCCACCTAAAAATACTCAAGATCTTTACAGAGAAAACAACTTAAATAAAATAATACTGAATAGAGACAAGGAACATATTCATACATAAAGAAACTTAAATATCAATCCTCTCCACATCAATTCCTAAAATTCTATTCAATAAAATTCTACACTTTTTTTGACCTTTATAAATCTTCTGAAATTAAGACAAATAAAGCTGTATAACTAACTAAGATAATTTTGAAAAATAAAAAGAAAGAAAGTTTTGCTCTTTTAGATATCAAGACATTCCACAAAGACATGATACTATAGATTATGGGGTATTTGTGTAAGAACAGACAAACAGATGAATAGAATAAAGAAGAAAACTCAGAAAGAGACTGATGATACATGATAAACAGGCACAAGGATTCAGCAGAAGAAAAAAAGTGAATTGTTTAATAGATTCTGTTGGGGTAACTGGCTCACTGGGTGAACATAAATAAAGTTTGACTCTAATTCAAACCACATTCAAAAATAAACTCAAAAAAGACCTACATGTGAAAGGAAAATGCTGTGTATTCAATAGAAGAATATGCAAAAGAATATCTTTTTGACCTGAGGGCAGTAAAGCTTTCTTCAAAAAGACAGCAAAAGCATAAGCCACATGGCAAAAATCGGTGAACCTGACTACATCAAAATTTAAAATATCTGTTCACACACGGCCACTAGAGCCATAACTAACTGATGGGTGACAGACTGGGAAGAAATAATGAACATTGTCTAAAACTAACAAAGGAATAGACTCTAGAATATGATACTGGAACCTAACAAGAGAAAGACAGAAAATCTGATGGGGCGACATGGACAGCTCTTAGAAGGGAAAGTTAAATGGCCAATAAATTTATGGAGAACTCTTCAACCTCATCAGTAATAAGACAGATGCAAATTAAAAAGCAGTGAGATGCCGGCTGGCAACAATTAGAAAAGTCAGAAGAAAAGACAAAACGTTAGTGAGGATAAGGGGAAACAGGAACCTTCCAATCAGCTCAATTCTCTAGAAATACAAGGACTGTAATATCCACAGTGGGGCTTGCCTGCTGGCTCAGTGGTAAAGAATCTGCCTGACAATGCAGGAGACTCAGGTTTAATCCCTGGGTTGGGAAGATTCCCCTGGATAGAAGAAAATGCCAACCCACTCCAGTATTCTTGCATGGGAAACCCCTTGCACAGAGGAGCCTGGCATGCTGCAGTCCATGGGGTCGCAAAGAGTCGGACACGACTGAGCGACTAAGTAACAATAACAATTTCTCCAGTGAGTTCTGGGTGGCTTAGCTAAGTGTTTGGACAAGGAATGGCGCGCAATCATTTCAAGGGATGCAAGGTGAGCTGTCAGTGAGCTACCAGGTAACCTCCGAGGGCGGCCTGGATGCACATCAACCGAAGAAACCAGGGTGGGGTTCAGGCACTGACACTTGTCCAGATCCGATGGGAAAATTCAGGAGAGAGCTAGAGAATACAGCATCTTTCTACTCAGAAATGTACAAGATAGGGTGGGAGAAATAGAGGTCAGTTACGGGATATTGCAACATTAATACCTGCCCCAGCCTCTCATTCTTTCAAGGAGGGAAGGAAGATAGCAGATGCGAGTGAGGTCTTTGGGTCTGGCTCCTCTGGTGCTTTGAACATTCTCTGGGACCCTGTGTGGGGACTCTCCCTGCCTCAGAATCCTTATCCACACCGTGGGAGGGCACCCTGCCCCCGCCTACATCACAGGCCAGGTTACATAAATACGGAGGCCTGTAATTTCAAAACGCAAGTGGTGGGCTGAACCACTAGGCAGAGTGTGCTGAGCAGCTTTGAGGTTTGACCTATTTCTTTTTCACCAGGAGCTTTTTTGGAAGCTCTCTTTGTTAAGGTTTTTCCTTCCTTCTTCCTTTCTTCCCTCTGACTTTGACGTCAGCACAGAAGCGAGCGTGGGCAGAAATTGGGCGTTCAGGGACACTGAGGGCAAGGAGTCCATTCCTGACCCCTCCTCCCCCCAGGCCCTGCTCTCTGCAAGAGGCCCCTGAAGTCCCAGGATGAGGGACAACGTTCTTCATCCTCTGTTCCCTGAAGATCCCACTTTCTGGTCCCTCCGTTCAGCAGCTCAGGACTGCATTCCCAAGGTTTGTGCAGCGCCATCTAGGCTCAAGGCTTAGTCATACTTCTATCACTCCCATCCACTGCTGTTGGTCAGTCACTAGGTCGTGTCTGACTCTGCAACCCCGTGGACTGCGGCACGTCAAGTCTCTCTGTCCTTCACCATCTCCTGGAGTTTACTCAATCTCATGTCCACTGAGTCGGTGATGCCATCCAACCATCTCATCCTCTCTCGCCCCCTTCTCCTCCTACCTTCAATCCTTCCTAGCATCAGGGTCTTTTCCAACGTGTCAGCTTTTCACATCAGGTGGCCAAAGTATTGGAGCATCCCCTAACCCCATCAAAAAAAGAACTTTGGGCCTAAGAAGTACTCCCAACTGAACATTCAGGAGGCAGGATAGACTTGTCTATGGGATGAGGCTTGGCCGCCAGCTTCACGTCTGAAACTTTCCTTACCCGGCTGACGCTGAGAGCTCCCCTGGTGGCTCAGATGGTGAAGAATCTGCCTGCAATGCGGAAAACCTGGGTTTGATCCCTGGATGAGGAAGATGCCCTGGAGAAGGGAATGGCAACCCACTCCAGCATTCTTGCCTGGAGAATTCCATGGACAGAGGAGCCTGGCAGGCTACACACCACGGGGTCACAAAGAGTTGGACACGACCGAGCAACCGACACACACAGGCTGACACTGGTCTGTGTATTTGCCATTAGCACTAAAATCAAGTAAGTAAAACTTGAACCAGCCAGGAGCATCCTATTAAGCTTTATTGGCCATTTATGCCTCGGTGTGAATGATATACTCAGAGCCTTTCCCGAGGTAGAGTGTGAGAAGATTCCAGAAGCCAGACACATAAGACAGAGACCTCCAATGGGGAAGAGGACACAGGTAGGACAGATGAAGGTGCCACAAATAAACTGATGCACTCCCCCAGCTCTGGTTGTGACTAGCTTGCCAAAGCCTACCCAAGCTCCTACCCCATCCCACCCTGCCCCTAGCATGCTGGCCCGTGTCCTGGTCCCCTCTCTTCCCAGACTGGTACCAGCTGTCAGACCCACTAGCGTCTCCTGACCCTGCCTCTGGCTGACTCCTCTTTCACCTTCTCTCTCTACAGATCTCTCCATCCCTCACTGATTTTTTTTCACTCACTTTTCATGTTCTCGTTTTGTGTCTTTCACTTTCTCTCACACTATATCTTATTTATTTTCCTTTTTGCCTTGCTTTTCACCTTCTCTCTTTTACTTTCATTCTCTTGTATTTCCCTTTCACTGTCTCTAATTCCTTGTGTGCTGTAGTACTCATGGAAGGTGTCTCCTTCCATGGCCCTGAGTCTTTTCTTTTTTTTAAAGTCATATTACATATTGATTGATGAATTGATTGATTGATTGATTTGGCTGTGCCGAGTCCTGGTTGTGGCCCGGGAGCTTCCATTTTCGTTGCAGGGTGAGGGATCTTCAGTTGCAGCATGTGGGATCTAGTTCCCTGATCAGGTATCCATCCTGGGCCCCCTGCATTGGGAATGCGGAGTCACGGTCACTGGACCAGCAGGGAGGTCTCCCTTTTTTGATAGCTTGCACTGGAACAGAAATTTTTATTCATGTACACGCCATACATCTGATGAGAATCCACACCTTTTCTTCTTTTTTCTCTCTCCTGCCTTTATTCCTTTCCCCACGTCCACTCTTTCCCGGTCTCTCTTCTGTGCCTGCCTCCTCCTCTTTCTTCTCCTCCCTTTCTCTCCTCCTCTTCCACCATCCTCTTCCTTTCAGCTGCGTGAACATCTCAATTGCAGCACGTTGGCAGATCTTGCTGGTCTGATATTTTATACTAGGTGCGTCTGCTTTAACTATTCCACTGAAAAATTAAACCCATCTGCCCCAAACTGAAAACAGCCTCTCCCCCACCAGGGACAATAAATATTGATGACTCGAGGCCTGATTGGCTTTAAGATGTTTGATGACAACTGGTATCAGTTACAGAACTTACATCATTTAATAAAAAAATGAAAAGCCCTAGCAGGGATGTTGCATGTCAACAGACATTATTAAATGTCAAAAGAAATACATTTCCTTCAAGAACCTGAAATCCGAACAATGTGAGGGTGCAAGGAAGGGTTGGGTGGGGGATATCCGGACTGCTTTTATGTGCAGTTAGGAAATATTGTTTCTTTCTGTGTCTACCCTAATTTGTGCCAGTTGATCATTTTCTAGAGTTCTACTGCAGCCACCGCTATAAAACATTTCATAAGAAATCCCCCTCTCATTCCTGATTTGGAAAGCTGAGTCCATTGAAGACTCTCTCCTCTGAGATGCTCCAGAGAAAACAGAATATACTGAAGGGCATCAGAGCTGGAAGCTTAGGATGAAGTGAGAACACTTGTGTCTCTCTGTGTTTTTATTGTCAGTACAAAATTAGGACTGGCTGGCTCTGAAGTTGAAAACACATAAACCAAGGTCTGGTATGTATGCCTACTGTGCTTCTATTTATACCCTGATAAGTTAAATGTAAATAGTGTTATTAAAGGGTTGACTGCCAACATTTCTATCTGGGGTGCATTCAGTCATTAAAAAAGCAGAAGGGTGGAAACATTTACTGCTATGTTAAATGTATTTATATGCTTTATGGCGCTGGATTCTGGCTACCTGAGATACTTCCGGAGGCTCGTTTGGGTATATTTAGAAAGATCATAAATTCTTGTGGTCTTGAGGGTGGTTTGGTGAATTAAGTCCCTGTAGGCTTTTGTAATTGAAAAGGTTAACACGGCTCCTTCAGATTCCTACCTGACCTCCCTCTCGCCTCTGGGAGCTTGTGCTGTGGGAGAATCAGACTCCTTTTTAATCACCACAGTTGTCGTGGTCTTTCAAAGAAGGTTCTGGAAGAAGAGAACAGAACTGCCATGGGACTGCAAGGGTTTATGCTACTGGATCCCACACTTGTAAAACAGGGTTATTATTCACCTCCATCTGACAGGGTCATCATGGAAGTCCCAGAATACTGTTTGTGGAAGTGATTTGACAAAGATAAAGGGATGAGATGTATCTCTTCTGGAGATCACTAGACTTTGGACATTGAATAGTTGGGGAAGTCATGTGCCCTCTCGCAGTCTCGATTTTATCACCTGTGAAATGGATATACTAATGCCTACCTCCTAGGCCTTTAGTAGAAATTAGACACAGTATGTGTGAAACTGTCAAGTAAGTAACAAAATACTTTCATTCATAATTATTTTGCAAAACTGACTGTGCCTAAAATAGGCTGCTGGGAGCTGAGGATGGAGATATTAATAGAAGCTGTCTGAGGAGCAGTTTTGACCTTCAAGTCAAAGGTCAGAGCTGCTGACCTTTGGCCTCAGCAGCTCTGGCTTTGGAACCTGTACCCTCCTCCTCCACTGGGCCCCCTCCCTCCCGCCCCCGCCCCAGCTGTGGGTGTCAAGGAAAGATAGGAAAGAGTAACTGGGTCTAAACTGTCCAAGCTAAGGAGGGAAGGCTGCACTCAATATGTCAGCAAATTTGGAAAACTCAACAGTGGCCACAGGACTGGAAAATGTCAGTTTTCATTCCAGTCCCAAAGAAAGGCAATGCCAAAGAATGCTCAAACTACTGCACAATTGCACTCATCTCACATGCTAGTAAAGTAATGCTCAAAATTCTCCAAGCCAGGCCTCAGCAATATGTGAACCAGGAACTTCCAGATGTTCAAGCTGGTTTTAAAAAAGGCAGAGGAACCAGAGATCAAATTGCCAACATTCGCTGGATCATCAAAAAAACAAGAGAGTTCCAGAACCACATCTATTTCTGCTTTATTGACTATGCCAAAGCCTTTGACTGTGTGGATCACAATAAACTGTGGAAAATTCTGAAAGAGATGGGAATACCAGACCACCTGATCTGCCTCTTGAGAAACCTATATGCAGGTCAGGAAGCAACAGTTAGAACTGGACATGGAACAACAGACTGGTTCCAAATAGGAAAAGGAATATGTCAATGCTATATATTGTCACCCTGTTTATTTAACTTATATGCAGAGTACATCATGAGAAATGCTGGGCTGGAAGAAGCACAAGCTGGAATCAAGATTGCCGGGAGAAATATCAATAACCTCAGATATGCAGATGACACCACCCTTATAGCAGAAAGTGAAGAACTAAAGAGCCTCTTGATGAAAGTGAAAGGGGAGAGTGAAAAAGTTGGCTTAAAGCTCAACATTCAGAAAACTAAGATCATGGCATCTGGTCCCATCACATCATGGCAAATAGATGGGAAACAGTGGAAACAGTGGCTGACTTTATTTTTTGGGCTCCAAAATGACTGCAAATGGTGATTGCAGCCATGAAATTAAAAGACACTTACTCCTTGGGAGGAAAGTTATGACGAACCTAGATAGCATATTAAAAAGCAGAGACATTACTTTGCCAACAAAGGTCCGTCTAATCAAGCTATGGTTTTTCCAGTAGTCATGTGTGGATGTGAGAGTTGGACTATAAAGAAAGTTGAGTGCTGAAGAATTGATGCTTTTGAACTGTGGTGTTGGAGAGTCCCTTGGACTGCAAGGAGATCCAGCCAGTCCATCCTAAAGGAGATCAGTCCTGGGTGTTCATTGGAAGGACTGATACTGAAGCTGAAACTCCAGTACTTTGGCCACCTAATGCGAAGAGTTGACTCATCTGAAAAGACCCTGATGCTGGGAAAGATTGAGGTCAGGAGGAGAAGGGGATGACAGAGGATGAGATGGTTGGATGGCATCACCAACTCAATGGACAAGAGTCTGGGTAAACTCCAGGTGTTGGTGATGGACAGGGAGGCCTGGTGTGCTGTGGTTCGTGGGGTCACAAAGAGTCGGACACGACTGAGTGACTGAACTGAACTGAACTGTAGGAGGGTGGAGATTGGGGGCTCTGGTGAGTGGGTGGTTAGCTTTTATTGGCTGAGTCGTTCAATGCCAATGAACACAAAAGAATGGGACCAAAAGGAAAGAATGATGCTGAGTCTGGATAAAGGAGGGATATGGAGGCTGGAACAACGAGTTGCAAGACCTTGGATGAGAACGGCGAGCAAAACACAAGGTGTGTTATATTTTCACAGATATTGCATTGTGCTCACATTTACAAGATGTGCTCTGTCTGCTTTTTGTGCGGCTAAGGATAGAGTGCTTCGAAGGTCCCACGTCTATGTTCAGAGAGGCCTTCTGCCATCCAGCCCATCACTCTGGTGATCTTAGTCCCCTGAGATGGGAGGTGGGGGTGGACACTGACAGGATTCTCTCAGAAATGACTTTCTTGTGATTTGTTCAGCTATTCCTTGCCTCAGCCAAACCAGAAAAACCACTGAGCCTGAGGTATTTGGCGTGGGTTATGGTGTTCTGGATCCTCTAAGGGCAAATGACTATAAAATGAAAATGGTTCCCTTAAAAGTTCACTTAGTACTTGGAGTGTGTGTGTGTGTGTGTGTGTGTAGGGAATTGTGTCCAACAAGGCTCTCACTTTTTCCAAATGAACTTCCCCAACCTAATTAAGAGCAAGTGCAAACAGATGGGAAGGGTGAATTTCATAACAGAAACGGGCTCTTCACGACTGACCGCCAGCAAATTTTTTTAAAAAGTGACTCTCCCTACTCTCCTCTCTTTGGAGATTGTCCCTTTAAATGAGGTAGACAAGCTGGAGTTGTTTTCCTCCAAGGAATTTAAGAAAATCAACATGTTTTCCTTTCCCAGTTGCATCTGTGGTTCAATTGCTTAAAATATTTCACTCCTTAAAGTAACCTCGGTTTGTTATGGTGGTGGATTTGTTTTTTATTCCCCCCCCAACTTGGGTTTTTTTTTTTTTTGGCTTTGTTTTGTTTTGTTTTAAGGTGGAGAAGACCAGCTCCAGGAAAAGAAAAGAAAAGAAAAAAAAAAGACAACTTCTAGTTGTCAGAATAGGAATGCATATCAGTTATGCTGGGAGACAATGAAAACATCAAAAAGCACATACAAGCCATAAAAAATTCAGGTCCTCTGAAGCAATGTGGGACACGCTTGGTTGCGCTCCTCATTTGCATGTCAGTACCCACAATGCTCTGCAAGCTCCCAGATCTTTCTGAGCAGCCCCAGTGTCTGAGCTCTAGGGAACAAAGTGAAAGGTTCGTGTGTGCCGGTAGGTGAGGGAGGTACTTTGGTGTCTGCGGGGGGAAACGCCAGGCGGGTGCGGGGCTGTGGCAATGAGCTGCCAGCCCTTTAGGGCTTAATCACAGGCTAGAGACCCTGTACCTTGCCTGTCTGTGGTTTTGGGTTTTGTCTCTGTTGTTTATTGTATTTTCGCTTTTCGCCTCCTTCTTCTTCTTCCCTTTCCCCAGATGTGCGGCAGTGGTCAAGGTGTACAGGGCAGGAAGAGGAGGGCGTCAACCTTTAGAAGTCCTGGCTGGCAGGGTTGTTACAGCACTTGCCTGGAATTGGAGATTTTTGTGCAGAGTCCGTTTTCTGACTCAAGTCCTCGCCCTAAGATGCATTGGCTGTTTTTTTTCTTTTTATATTCGGGTTCCTGTGGACAGTCCTTGCTTGGTCGATGCAAAAGACAGTGGGGCCACTGTGACCTGCAGTGGAGGCAGGGGTTTCCCCTCTGCCCTGCCAACGGGGGACCCTCTGACCTCACTCTTTCCACCGACACCCGGTGCTCCTCCCTTCAAACTTTGCTCCCCAAGCCATCTACCAGCGCCATTGTCTGGATATTCCAAGTTCCAGGGGGTGGCTTGGGAATACAGGCTTCAAACTAAAAGCTGGAGGAGGAGGAAATAAGTTTGACCCCTGACTAGCACCCCCACCCCCAGCCTCCTGGGTCGTCTTGGGTGCCATCACTTAGCATCTTCCATTTCCCCCTTCCTTCTCCAAGCTGTCCGGTCCCCAGGAGCTACAGAGGATCATGACTCTCATTCCACCTGTGATTTTAAAATGGCCTAGCATTCCGGGACACGACAAAATACATAAAAAAATAAAAGTAAAGCTCAATCTTTGAGGCTTCTACCTGGAAGGTTTTTGTCTGGGTTTGTACTTTGATTTTGGAGCTTTGCTTTTCTCAGTGCTGCAAAGGAGTTCTTAGGCTAGATTAATTTAGCAGTGGGACGATCTGGGCAGAAGAGCGAACGTGGATACATGTGGGCTCTCAACCCAGCCCCCGAAACCCCCCGTGCTTCAGAGGTGAGATAAAAGTCAGCCCCCACCCAGAATTCAGAAGCCGGCTGCCCTGCAAGCCAGATCCAGCCGACAGATTTGTTTTCTTCAGTCTGTACACAGTGTTGTAAAGTGCGTTGAATCAGTTGCCAAGCATTTGAAAATCAGGATCTTTTATAGCATCTCTTAAAACATCTGAAGATCTGGCCACTCTCGGCCTACATTTCTTCACAGCAACCGCCGGGCAGGGCTGCATAGACAGCGCCCCCTGGGGGACACTCTCTTCTCCTGCAGGGCCTGTGGTCTGGTTCGCCACGGGGCTCTCCGGCCCTTTGGTCTTAAGCCACCCACTCCACTGACATATGTTCCTGTCTGAATTTTGTAGGCTCTTGCCTGCTAGGTCCCAGCCAGAATCCCTGAGTTTTTCTGCTTTATTACCAGTAGCACTGGCATAGGGATGACCCAGCCCGCAGCTCGGACCGTTTCTCACACTGGGAATAAAGGGGAGCCAGGAGCAAGGGCCTCATCTCACAAACCCTCCCAGCTTTTCCATTCCCAGCCCCCCAAATGCGCTCTCCTTTCACAAATGTGTTTTTCACCTGCACAGTCCCAGGAATCCACTCTGGCCTCCCGAGCCTCCTCTTGGTATGCATATTTTCCTTCGTTTCTGATGCCTGAAGTAGTCCAGGGTGAGGGGTGGGTTGCAAGGTTAGGATTTTTAAAAATTCCTTCTCTGATTTGTTGTGTCTAATTTGGGCTGCAAATGGTTTTTGGTGTCAACGACTAACCACTGTTTGGTCTGCACAGCCATCTCTGTTGAACTTGGATGACAGCAAAAGCCCAGTTTCCCCAAATAAAGTCTAAATACATTTACACATTTATTCCCACATGCGTCTTTATGTTTCTGCCTGTCTCACCACACCTCAGACATGGCCATGGATGGGAGCGTCCTGGGAAGAAAATGGGCAGGTAATTTGACCTTTTACTGTAAACTTCACAAAAGAAAAAAAAAAAGCAGTGGAGGAGTAAGAAAGATGCTTCAGAGCAAGGATATTAGAATGAGAACTTAGACTGCAGGGACAAAAAATATCCCTAGAGAGAAGAATGGGAAATAAAGAAGAGAGTTGAGAAAAATAAGGGAGGCGGTCACTTTAAAAAATTAGCTAATCCCCCCCAAAAATCTAATTGAGATTCTTCACCAATATTATAACCTTAAATACATTTAATGTTTTCAGTGTTCAAAAAATGAAGATGAAGGCATCTGATCCCATCACTTCATGGCAAATAGATGGGGGAAAAGTGAAAACAGTGACAGACTTTATTTTCTTGGTCTCCAAAATCACTGCGGATGGTGACTACAGCCATGAAATTAAAAGACCCTTGCTCCTTGGAAGAAAAATTATGGCCAACCTAGACAGTATATTAAAAAGCAGAGACATCACTTTGCTGATAAAGGTCCACCTAGTCAGACTATGGTTTTTCCAGTAGTCATGTACACATATGAGAGTTGGACTATAAAGAAGGCTGAGCACCGAAGAATTGAAGGTTTCAAGTTGTGGTACTGGAAAAGATTCTTGAGAGTCCCTCAGTCAGCAAGGAGATCAAGCCAGTCAATCCTAAAGGAAATCAACCCTGAATATTCACTGAAAGGTCTGATGCTGAAGCTGAAACTCTGATACTTTGGCCACCTGATGTGAAGAGCCAACTCATTGGAAAAGATCCTGATGCTGGGAAAGATTGAGGGCATGAGAAGGAGGGGTAAACAGAGGATGAGACGATTGGGTGGCATCACTGACTCAATGGATATGAGTTTGAGCAAACGCCGGGAAATAGTGAAGGACGGGAAGCCTGGCATGCTGCAGTTCATGGGGATCACAAAGAGACACAGCTGAGTGACTGAACAGCAACAGTGTTTAATGTTTCCTAAGTTATGAGACAATTCTAGCAACAGGTGATGCCAGGTTTTACTAACACTGATGATGACAGTTATTGTTGATGGAAAGTTCACTGACTTCTTTAATCTTTATAACAAGTCTGTAAGGTCAGTGTGTTGTTCCCACTTGACAGGTGAGAGAACTGACACTTAGCGTGATTAAGTAATTTGTCCACAGTCCCAGAGGTGGAAAGGAATGGAGTTGGTATGCAGACTATGCTGCCCCCCAGCACAATCTGGGCCTGGACATCAAGAACTGATGCCCCCCAACCCCCGCTACCCTCACCGGCTGACCAGAGTAAGGATCTGAAATAGGGCCTGCTTCAGTCATGATGGGCTTGGGAACTGGTACATTGGAGAGCCTGAGAAGGCTAGAGAGAAACAAATGGTGTATTTGCCCCAAATTGCATTGCTAAAAATGACCCCCAGGGATATACCATGGGGAGGTGGGCTCCCCTCCAGCGAAACCCTTGATCTTCATAGATGATCCTACTCTAGACCAGTTGATAGAATGGGGATACTGCCTGGCAGATTTGATGGTTTCTTCACCCTGAACACATGTGACTGGGTAGAGGACACCAAGGGTATTCCTTGCCTGATGGGGCTGGGGCCCAGCTGAACTGACAAGGCCATATCCGAAGCAAAGTCAGGATAGAGAGGCAGAGTTGGAATTGAGAGGAAGTTCCATCTTCCTCTGCACGACATCTGAGGAGAATGGTGAGGATGAAATGGGGATCTGAGCCTCAGGGTACATGGTTGGAGAGAGATGAGTGTTGTTAGTAAACCCTGAGTTGGAACGGGGTCACTCTTTATACAGTGATGGTCAGATGCAGGCAGTTGCTGAAACAAGCTGGGCTGGGCTGAAGGCTCAACCTTTATATACCCCTGCCCTGGATGTTGGGCTCCTAAAGGGGAGGAATTGGGCCAGGGACTGTGGGAGGAAGATATCAAAGTGAACAAAGCAGGTTCTCTGCCTTCCAGCAGCTCACACAATTCCTTTCCTGCAAGACAACTTTAACAATGACTCAAAGTTCGGTGGGAGAGAACAGCTAATTCCAATGGGGAAGTGGGGAACTATGCTCCTAGCGTCAGGGACCATGCTTGCTTACCTTTCCGTTCCCCCATGTGGACCATAGAGTTAGGCTGACAGTGGACATTAAGTAAACGCCTCAGTCAATGATTTAATTTTTCTAGGGGCTCTTGGAAAAACTTGTGGAAGAGATAGAAATTGAATGTATGTTGTATGTGTTGAAATTAGACTTCTTGCTAGAAACAGATAACTGAATTAATAATTGCAATACAAAACTATGGCTTCCCTGGCAGCTCAGATGGTAAAGAATCTGCCTGCAACACAGGAGAACTGGGTTTGATTCCTGGGTTGGGAAGATCCCCTGGAGAAGGAAATGGCATCCCACTGTAGTATTCTTGCCTGGAGAATCCCATGGACAGAGGAGCCTGACAGGCTACAGTCCACAGGGTCGCAAAGAGTCGGACATGACTGAGTGATTAACACACTCAGTAAATAATTAGATATATTTTTCTGTCATGCAACATGAAGTCTAGAGCCTGCGAATCCCATGGCATCTTCATGGTCATCAGACAGCTAATCTCCTTCAATCTTTCTACTCTTCCGTCTTAAGATGATGAATTCCATTCCCAAGATTGCCTCATGGTAACAATATGACTGCTGAAACTCCACTTTTTACATCCATATTCAAGGTAGAAAGAGAAAGGGGAAAAAGACAGCCTTCTCAGAAGACTCGTTTGACTTCCACTAACATTTCACTGACCATTTATAATTGCAAAGAAGATGAGGAGGTGTGTTCTTTTATCTGGGCACATTGCCAATCTGGGTAAAATCTTGTTTCTGATAGAAAGGAAGAAGGGGTGAATGATAGTGGGTAAACAAGAGCAGACTCTGTCTTGCAAGATTCAACCTTCTTTATGGGGAAGGAAAGGAATTCACCAAGGTAACTTTTGTCTCACTCTGGCCCTGTGAGATGCACAGCTTTGAGACATTCTTTGTTGTGGCCTGATTATGTGGCAAATACAATGTGTGGGTGCCTGGGGCACGTAATTAGTTCCTTTGCTATTCAAATCCTACTGCCAAGGGCTTGGCTAATTGCATTGACTTCTCCTTCATTATTTTCAGTGGTTTAAAGTGCCTCTAAGAATGCTCAGCTTCTATTTCTTAATGAAGCTTCTGGTGAAAAATGGAATCTGACAGGTATGTGGACAGAAATGCCCTGCAGTGGCTGGCAGAGCCAGACGTGTTCGCCAGGCAGGTAGATGGACAGATAGGCAGGTAAAGTCTTCAGTAAACACAGTATTACCCAACAGCAAACTGACTGCCTCTCACTGACTTAAAACAGCCTCTTACAGCATGTTTAATGACTTCAGCTAAACAGAACACTTGAGTTTCTCACTTTTTTAAGGCTATGAAAATTATAGCTACTGTATAAGACAAACGCCAAAGTGTTTGTTCAGCTTTCTTTGCTTTTCCCCCGAACTCAAACCAAAGAGATGTTCTTGGTTTTTCCAAGATGGCAACCCAATAGCCAGCCCTGTGTTCTCAGATAAGGAGGGCTCCCTTGACACAGAGAGTGTAATGAGGCTGGGATACATTCCAGTTTTCTTTAGCCCAGGGCTGGAGAAGCTGGATGGAGCTTTTTCAAGAGGAGCGACAGGAATGGAAACCCTGAATTCACCTGCCCATCGTTAGCCTTGAAGGATTCCTGGAGGGGTGGGCCACCTCCCAGAGAAAGCTCAACTTCTATAGGCATTAGGCAGGGATTAGTCCTCAAAGGAGAGGCTGAGGTTATCCAAAACCCCACATCTCACCAATATTCCCATTCCCATGAAGAAAGACTCATAGAAAGGAAAGAATAAATTCTTCATATCATTCAAGCTGGTAATTATATACTAATTATAGACCTTCCTTTCTAGTTTTACCCTAAATTTTATACAGAGAATATATCTTTCTTGCTCTCTGTTCTAGATCCCTGCCTGAAACATAAGTAGTGCTCAATGAGTATTAGTTAAATGACTATAGAGATGTGTGCTAAGTCACTTCAGTTGTGTACAACTCTTTCTGAGTCTGTGGCCTGTAGTCTGCCAGGCTCCACTGTCCATGGGATTCTCCAGGCAAGACTCTCCTCCAGGAGATACTCCCAACCCAAGGATCAAACCTGCATCTCCTGTGACTACTGCATTGAGGGAGATTCTTAACCAGTGAGTCACGGGGGAAGCCCCAGTTATAGAGATGAAACTGAAAATGAAAGTTGCTTAGTTGTGTCTGACTCTTTGCGACCCCATGGACTATACAGTCCATGGAATTCTCCAAGCTGGAATACTGGAGTGAGTAGCCTTTCTCTTCTCCAGGGGATCTTCCCAACCCAAGGATTGAACCCAGGCCTCCCACATTGCAGGTGGAATGTTTACAAGCAGAGCCACAAGGGAAGCCCGATTATAGAGATATTACCTAATTCTTTCTGAAATAATGTCTGATTTGGCTTTTTTTATCTCTCTCTCTCTCTTTTTTTTTTGGCCAGGCTTTTTGACGTATTTTCTCCCGGGCATTTTATTTGTGTGTTTTTTAGGATTGAGATTATGTTATATATACAGTCAGCCCTCTGTATCTATTGGTTATGCATCTATGCAGGATTCAACCAACTGCAGGTCTAAAATATATATTTTTTTAACCCAGAAATTTCCAAAAAGCAAAACTTGAATTTGCTGCATGCTGGTAACATTTACATAGCATTTATATTGTGGTTTATGACCACTTATATAGTATTTATACTATATTATATTAAGTAATCTGGGGATGATTTAAAGTATACAGGTGTGTAGGTTCTATGCAAATGCTAGGGCATTTTATAAAAGGGACTTGAGCATCTGCAGATTTTTGTATCCTTGGGGCATTCTGGAACTACATACACAATTATGTATAATATAATACACAGAATAGTGTTATTGTTGTTCAGTTGCTAAGTTGCGTCCAACTCTTTGCAACTCCAGTGTGATATAATGTAGTATACAATTGTGTGTGATGTTTTGTCAAGTAGCACTGCAGCATAACTTATATGGCTCACACGGTAAAGAATCCACCTGCAATGCAGGAGACACAGGTTCGATCTCTGATTCTGGAAGATCTCCTGGAGGAATAAATGGCAACCCACTCCAATATTCTTGCCTGGGAAATTCCATGGACAAAGGAACCTGGTGGGCTATGGTCCATGGGGTCGCAAAGAGTCTGAAACAACTAAAGCGACTTAGCGCACACACACGTGTTTGTATAAGCTAAACTGCTATAAAAAAAAGAGACTTTAATATACAGACTTTAATATATATTAAAATACATATTTTAATATATTTACATATATATTTACACTTTAAAACAAGAATTATTCATCTCTCCTTTAACAATCTAAAGATAGGCTATCGTGAGTAGATAGTTCTGTTCTACAAGGTCATCCATGGAACAAACTGGATGGGCAGCTCTTTCTTTTTGAACACACAGTCTCCATATCCCAGCCCCAGTGGCTTCTCCAGTTTTCAACATTTCCAGGCCAGGGAGAAGAGGAAACAGAGAATGGAGGGCAAGCAACTTCCTCACAAAAACTTGATCCAGTAGGTGCACCCTTCACATGGGCTTATCCTTCATTGGCCAAAACTTAGACCATAACTATAACTAGCTGCAAAGGAAGCTGGAAATTGTAGTCTCTAGTTGAACAGTTATATATAGAAGTAATGTTTTCCACTACCCGATGGGATATGAATCTTGAGGGTTTACAAATGAGAAGCTGGAATGCCTGGAAGCTCCTGAAATTATATTATTCTCAAAGGTCTTCCAACTTTCTTCATAGTCTTTACTCATTACTGTGGATATCTAACAATAGTAGCTTGATAAATAAGAAATACTAATTTAGTGACTTTACAAACAACTGTGCATGCGTGCCTTCAGTCATGTCCAACTATTTGTGACCCTATGGACTGTAGCCTGCCAGGCTCCTCTGTCGATGGGGATTCTCCAGGCAAGAATACTCGAGGGGTTGCGTGCCTTCCTCCAGAGGATCTTCCCAATTCAGGGACTGAACCTGCATCTTTACATCTTCTGCATTGGCAAGCGTGTTCTTTACCACTAGCACCACGTGGGAAGCCCTACAAGCAATTATAGTCTGTCATAAAAAATTAAACATTGGAAAATACCAGTGAACTCTATTGGGTAATATTTAAATAATGTAGCAATTAAATTTCCAGCAGTTAAAGCCCTATATAGAATCACATGTCAATACTGCCCCATTAGGGGCTTATTTTGCCCCTACACTTGTTATTTCTGAGAACATCACTAACAAGATATATATAAAGTACATATGCACATAAAATAATATTTATTTATTATATAATAAATTTTAATATATATTATAATTTGAAAGAATGACTTGCCATTAGTAGCAGTCATGCCCATGTACACATTTAAACATTTTAAGGTGTTTTATTATTTTTAAATTTATTTATTTTTGGCTGTGCTGAGTCCTTGGTTCTGTACAGGGTCTGCTATAGCTGCAGCGAGCGAGGGCTCCTCACTAGTTGCCATGTGCGGGCTTCTCACTGTGGCGACTTCTCTTGTTGCAGAGCATGGGCTTTAAGGCACACAGGCTTCAGTCGCCGTGGCTCCCAGGCTCCAGAGCACAGGCTCAAAAATCGTGGTGCACAGGTTTGGGTACTCCATGACATGTGGGACCTTCCCCAATCGGGGATTGAACCCAAATCTCCTGCACTAGCAGGTGAATTCTTAACCACTGGGCTACCAGGGGAGCCCCACGTGTGCATTTAAACAGAACAAGAACCGCCAGTGTGACTGACTGATTAGATCATAGCCAGCTCTCTCCTATGTACTCCCGTTCTGGATCTCAGAAATGTCAGTCTTAACCTGTTCGAGTTTCTGCTCTTGCTTTTGTCATAACACAGGAGGATTCAGACAAATGTCTCCATGTTGATTATTAAGCTTCAGTTCTTGCAGGAGGATTACTATATTTTTTCACATTATCCCAATTTCTATACTAATTTTTTTTTTCAGAATTTGGAAAAACATAAGAAATTCCCAAGGAATGCTGGAAAGGCATTCTCACATGAAACGTTAGTCAGGGTGATGTGGTTTGGATTGGGGAAGTTCTATTACTAAGAGACAGGAGAAAATAAATTCTGGGATGTATGTCTACTTAGGATCAACTGCATAACTTCTAGGCTCAGTGCAAAATGAAAATGTGGGCCCTCTTTGTCCAAAATTTATTAAGAATTTCAAGATGGTGGCCATGGAGAATTAAACCAAGTGTGGGGCCCTTATAAACATAGGTCCCTGTTTAACTGCATATATCCCACATCAGTGAAGCTGCTTCTGTCTCTGCTGCATAATGTTCTTTTAAAATCTTTGTTGATATCATTTTGAATGGCTGCATAATATTCCATTATACAGATTTGCTATTAATTGATATAACTGTTTCTATGTGTTTGGAAGTTCTGGTAGCTTTTGACTGAGCAATCTTTTCCACTGGTTTCACTTTTCATTCTATTCTTGGAATTGGTTCGGTTTCAAAATATGTATGGAAACATTGGGTTTTCTCCCCAAGATACAGAGCTTTAGCTTTGACATCCCTTAGGAGCTGCAGACCACTATTGAGGCATGGCCTGTTTACCTACAGGGTCAAGTGTGAGGCAAGGTCAGACAGGCAGAAATCAGGACCGGATGGGAACTCTGAACAGCGGGGCAGTGTGACTGTGAGCAATACCAGCAGGCAAATCAAGCCAAGTTAGTGGAAAGACATCAGCAGGGGCAAAACGGCAGACAAGACAAACATGGGCCTGTCTCCAGGGTTATGACTAGGGTTCAGCTCCCCTCGCGGTGTCGCTCAGGCAAGGGCAGCTGTTGTTCTTGGCTTGAGGTTACCTGGTTCTGGGGCCTTCCCTGGTGGCTCAGATAGTAAAGAATCTGCCTGCAATGTGGGAGACCCGGGTTCCATCCCTGGGTTGGGGAGATCTGCTGGAGAAGGAAATGACAACCTACTCCAGTATTCTTGCCTATAGAATCCCATGGACAGAGGAGCCTGGTGGGCTACAGTCCATTGGGTTGCAAACAGTTAGACATTCCTAAGCAACTAACACATATACCTGGTTCCTCCCTAGTTATATATATATGTGTGTGTGTATATATATATATATATAGTGTTTTGGCTGCACGTGCAGCATGTAGGATCTTAGTTCCAGACCCGGGATAGAATTTGTATCCCCTGCAGTGAATGTGCAGAGTCTTAAGCACTGGACCACCAGCAAAGTCCTCTTTTCTCTAGTTCTTTAATCAGCAAATCCTTGAACCGATCTCCTGAACTTGAAAAAGCTGTCTCTATATTGGATGATGATCTCTCTTATAAACCCTGGGCAGGTTGGACTCTGATGTTAGGGGCTGGGAGAGAAGTGGGTGGGCTGGATGACCACCTCTACGGGACTCTAGCATCTCCTACAGGCCTCTCTGTGTGATGGTCAGCAGAAGACATTTTGTTAGAGCAAACAAACATGTCCCTCTTGCCTGACACATTTAGCAGGAATCCATCAACATGACAGAGTAGGAAGTTCTATGGTATAGAGTGGGGAGAAGCACAGGAATGGTTTCACTGGGGCCAGAGACATCTCTGACACTCATTTATAACCTAAATGATTTTAGGTGACACGCTGAGCCTTTTTTGCCTCTGTTTCCCATCTGTAAAGTGGTACCAATGGCCCATTTTAGAGGTCAGCCCACATTTTCTGTAGAGGGAACACAGCAAATATTTTAGACTTCATAAGGTACAGGGTTTTTGTCGCAACTGCTCTCCTCTGTCCTTCTAGAGCAAAAGTGGCTACAGATGATACATTAATGAATGGCACCGGCTATAGTTCAATATGGGCTTCCCTGGTGCCTCAGTTGATAAAGAATCTGCCTGCAATGCAGGAGACCTGGTTCAATCCCTGTGTCAGGAAGATCTCCTAGAGAAGGAAATGGGAACCCACTCCAGTATTCTTGCCTGGGAAATCCCATGGACAGAGGAGCCTGGCAGGCTACATTCCATGGGGTCACAAAGAGTCAGACATGACTGAGCACATGACCCATAGTACAATATGTTTGTATTTACAAAAACAGGTGACCGAGGGACTTCCCTGGTGGTCCTGTGCCTGGGACCTGAACTCCCAATGCAGGGGGGCCCGGGTTCGATCCCTGGTCGGGGATCCCACATGCCACAACTAAGACAACCAAATAAATAAATAAAAGTAAATATTAAGGGAAAAAAAATCAGGTGACTGACCATTGTTTGCCAACCCCTGAGCCATTTTGTAAGGCTGTCAGGAGAAGTAAATGAGACAATGTGTGTAAAACACTTACTACAGGAGCCCCCCATACTGAGAGTTACTCTCACTCAGAGCGGGCACAGCCAGAGAGGAGAGGGATGGACCGCCACGCACAGTCCCTCAAGCTACAAGGACCGACCGGCCCTGCATTTGTGAACAAGATACCCAAAGCGTCCACTTTTTCTTCACAGGAGCCGAAGCGCTGAAAGGAAGAATCTCGGCATGCTTTTAAACAGACAGGAGGGCACACCCCTCTCCACTCTTTGTAATGATTTTTGAAAGGGAGCGCTTTCCAAGATGAACTGACAGACACGTGGCTGCAACCACGAGAAGTCTCTGAGAATTCTCCAGCTCTTCTTTCTCACATTCTATGTTCTAAAGACGCCATGTGTCCTCCCCAATGCTATGAGCTCACTCCTCCAAGAGGAGTGCTTGGGGAGAATTCTCTGGAGCCCGAGACCCCTGGGCGAGCTGCAAAAGGTTGGAGATCGCACAGAACGATGACGTCTCCGAGACTGAAACATAAATTGACTGCTGCAAGGGTTTTTCATCATGGAATCTCCAGAAGAGGATATTAAGATGAAGACTGTATATCTACTCTAGGGTGGGACCTAGGGACCTGTCATTAAATAATCATTTAAAAACTACTAATCATTTTAATAAAAGGTCCCCAGGTGACGCTGCTGCTCAGCCAAGCATCTGCTGAGCTCTTGGCCAGCCTCCCAGCTGTGCTGAACTCCCCTGCGATTTTCCCAAACCTGCTCTCCAAAACCCCAAGTCCCACAGCTGCCTGACTTGCCTCCTCTTTCCTTTGTCCACTCGCTACATTAGCCAGGGGGCAGAGGGCTCAGAAGGCGCGTTAATACCTGCAGCGATGGCCCCGCGCTCCAAGAAGGAAATGACTTCACACTGGCTCGGCCGCTCGGGATGCTGGAGCCTGCGTGCTCAGCCCCTGGACTCGGGAGACCCTCCGGCCGGCAGGATTTCAGTGTTTCCAAGTCAACGCCGAAGGCTTAGACACTGGGAAAGATATTGATTTTTCTTGTGATAAGAACTCAAGTGTATTTGTTCAGTGTCTTTCAGAATACAAACTTGTCTGATTTTCTTTTTTGTTTTGTTTTGAATTTTGTTCATTTGCCCCGAGAAGAACAAACTAAACCGACTAAAGCAAAGTCTCGGTATGCTATTGTTGGGTAGCTCCTGGGATCAAGTCGGCCACATCCCTCTATCAGATACAGTGATTAAGCAACAGATATAAGTGAGCGCCTACTGTGTGACTGGCTGGGCACTGGAGGGCTTTGAGAGGAGCACAGACTGACTGTCTTGCTCCTGGGTCCACAGTCCTCCTCTGAGGGGCCTTTCAGTCCTAATCTCAGTTCTATACTAAGAAACTAGTCCCAGACAAAAGTATTTTCAGGGAACTTGGACTAAGTGCTCAGTAAATCAGGTTTGTTATCTGGCCTTGATGCTTTACTTCCTGTACCCAAGTCTTGCCTTATTCCCAGTGAACAGACCTTTTATATACACACATACATATATATATATAAAATTTGGCTTATTTATTTCACCTTTGGCCGTGCCGGGTCTTCGCTGCTGCACGCAGGCTTTCTCTAGTTGCAGTGGGCAGGGGCTATTCTCGCATTGCACTGCGGGGGCTTCTCATTGTGCTGGCTTCTCTTGCAGAGCACAGGCTCTGGGACACTCGGCCTTCAGTACTTGAGGCACACGGGCTTAGTAGTTGAGGCTGTCACTCTGGAGCATCGTCTCAATAGTTGTGGTGCACAGGCTTAGTTGCCCCCCCAGATGGGATCTTCCTGGACCAGGGCTCTCACCTGTGTCTCCTGAATTAGCAGGTGGGTTTTTTTTACCACTGAACCACCGGGGAAGCCCCAGTGAGCAGGTCTTTGGCCCCCCTCATTTATTTGAGCGCCTGCCATTTACATGCTAAGTGTTTTACAAATGCTATCTAATTTGCTTCTCCCATAACCATAGCAGGTAAAACCCATGATAAGACATTATAACAGATAAGGAAACAGCTCCAGAGACATGTGTTATCTGGTTTTGGAGCCAGGTTGTCTGACATGGAAGCTTGAGTTCCTTCCCCCTGTTGTAATCTGGTACTGTAGCTCCTGCAACTTCATCTAATTGTGCTCCCAGATCAAGTTCTCATCTGCTCCTTTAGGGCCTCAACCTTGGCCTTTAAAAATCAAGTATCCTTCCACCATCATGCTCTTTTTTTTAGGAAAACAGGATGCTCATATCCAAAAGGACCAGTGGTATGACTAGAAAACCACTTCGTTCCTTTCAGGTCATCTGTCTTTCTAGGGAAGCACTAAATCCCTCTAAACCAGTAGTTCTCAAAATACTCAAAAAATTCTCTCCCTACATCAGCAGCACAGCATCACTTAGGAACTCAGAAATGCAGATTCTTAGGCCACTGTCTATTCTGTTCTCCTCTTGGAGATTCATAAAGATACATGATGCACCTTCAAGACCAGGAAGTAAAAAGGCCTGGAGTAAAAAATCCTGTTGAACACCACTGAACTGGCCTTTCCGAAACTTATTTTAAATTTTACTTTATTTATTTTTAAAAGAAATATCTTTTAATTTGGGTAAACAAAGCCCCAAGGGACAGTCCTGTTGGAATAGAGTTCCCTAGAGTCGCGCATCACTGCAGCCTGGATTTGAAGCCAAATCCAGAATTAATGAGAAGCTTAAGAACTAAAATATTTCCATCTCCCAGAAATAACTTAGAGTTAAAGGGTTTGGGGGAGTCTAGAGAGGGGATTTCCAAGATATTTAACTCTTTTAAACTGCATGGAAAATATTTCAAGATGAACTTTGCCAATTGCAACTATTCCAATACACGAAATTACATTGAATATACTCTTATTTCTGCTCCTTTAAGCCTAGTTTATTGTACATTTTCAAAGCATTTGACAAGAACACTTTGTATTTAGGTCATAACTTTCAGCTCCAAGTCTCACGAATCTATCAGAGAGATGATTGGCAAGAAAATTCCCCACCATGGAGGTCCCTCCCTCTAGCAAGATGGTGAGTTTCTAAAAGTAGCAGGAAATTTGGCAATGCTGAAGTCACCAGCAAACTGTTGAAGACAGCATCAAAGCTAATCAGTGTACAGAGGAACCAGTGTGGACAATGTGACTGTGGGTTTCACATTTCCATGAGTTAAATGAAGAAAAATAAAAGGAGTAGACATCCTTGTTCTCTTTGTGATGCCCTTGAACTTCGCATTTTATCAGGAAATGTTTGCTACCTTCAAGCCCCAGTCATGCCTGAGAAGGCACCCCAAATTACAAATTACTTTGCATTAGATGTTGGTTCCAGCTGCAGCAGGAAACCAGAAATGTTAGACACACACAACAGTTGGGCATAGGGAGAAGGTGAGAAGGGCCAGCTTTGAGTTCTCTTCTACTTGGCAGGTGACTTTTTTCCCTCTTATTTTCAAATAAAGTTTATTATTTTCTCCCTTATGAGAAGAAGACATTCGTATTATAGAAAATTTGGTGAAAAGAGAAATGCAATAAGCAAGGAAACCCTCATCACTCAAAGAAAATCACTATTAACAATCAGGTGTACTTGCCTCCAGTCTTTTTTCTATGCATTTTAAAAAACAGAATTAAGGTCAAACTGTATGTACAATCCAGATTTCAGAGTATTAGTGTATAACTCAGACATGCACTTATGTTTTTTCCAAATCCTATATAAACAAATGAGACCATACCCATCTGAAGGGTAAGGACAGGGTCTGTCTTTCTCATCATGATGACCCTAGGACCTAGTGTAGAGCCTGGTAGACAGTAATATTACCAAACAAAACAACAATGAGGAGTTTCATGGAGTGAGTATACCAGAACTCATTGAACCCTCCCTCTAATGTAGACATTAAAGTCGCCTTTAAATTTTCACCATTATCGATAATGCTGCAATTCTGGTATGCTTATTTTTTTCCATATGAAGATTATTATCCATAACAGATACTGTCAGCATTCCACCCCTAGGGCTTTCCCAGGTCCATCTGCTGGCTTCCTATGTCAGTTACCTGAACTTATTCTCTGACCATGGGAGTATGCTTAGCCTAGCCTTGATGTCCCTAAGTGATCCTCAACCAGTGGGGATGGGAATTTCAGCTTCCTTGGTCATCCGGGTGACCAATGAAGGGTGTGTTCAGCATAGTCTGTCAGATAATTCCCATAGGGTTGAGCCCCAGCTACCCACAGTGGCCAGCTTATTAACATATCGATCATATTATCTTTCTTCCTGTGAAAACGGAGTCAGGAAGCCAGAAGGCAGAGCTCTCTTGTGGTACCACTCAATGTCAATTACAGGAATTGTCAATTACAGATCCCAACAGGAAAAGACGTGCATTGCATCTCTTCCAAGACATTGGCTACCCCAACAACTCAGTCAATGAGAAACCATCATCACCTTGAACTCCTGCTTTTCTCCAACAGACTTCCTCTCAAAACAACCCCTCCCAATTTCCTCTTTTTTCTCTATAAGACAGCATTCTTCTCCTTTGTTTGTTGGACTTGCCTATGGCTTTTGGGTTAGCTTGTGTGGCTGTGTGCTTAGTCGCTCAGTCATGTCTGCCAGGATCCTCTGTCCATGGGATAGCTTTTTTGCCTCGTATTGCAATTCCTCTGCTATTCCTAAACAGACCCTCTTTTACTGGTAAAATAACATTTTAAGGTCAACATTTTCATGCCTGTTTCCTACAATCCTCACTCCTTCACCATCTTCCCAGGGTCACCTCCCAAGGAAACCATCCACTTGCACCAAATCCTTGTCTCAGGCTCTGCTGCTAGGAGACACCAAGTTAAGTCTGGATAGTTTGGATAGAATCTCGGCAGCAGAATTACGGAGTCAAACCAGATAACTTCTTTAAAGATCCAGGATACATACTGATGGGCAAGTCATTTCCATGTAGGGATTTTGAAGCGCTTTTAACCATCCTCAATTTTATTTTAAGAATTTTGACCCCAAACTGGATGTTAAGGGAAAAAAGGAGAAGAGGTTCAAGCACAGTCCTGCCAGGCTGGCACTATACGATCATCCAGCAGCTTCATTTGAGCTGCTGCTTCTGTGTTCACTTTTCTCTGTTGCTTGCCTTGCTTCATTTTCTTCTGTATTCCTGGACTGAGGCCAGCGGTTACAGAATTTTCTCTTTTGTCTCTACAGATAGAAAGGGAAAGGGAATTGAAGGCAGCAGAGAAAAGAACTCAGGAGAAAGGATGAGTGAGATATTTCTTTGGAATATTTTCACCTTGGTTTGCTGAAACAACCAGAGTTTGGTATTTTCAGGGGAAATGAAAAGAAACAGACTGTGCTCTAAGAGGTTTTTGCCGTTATTAAACTCCTGCAAAAGTATGCACAGTTGTGTTCCAAAATAAAACTGCATGTTTAAGGATTGTCATAGTGACCCAGAAAGCGTAGCTTCTCCAGGGAATCAGAGGAATGAAACTTCCTACCAGGTTTACTGCTGAGGCCATGACTGTACATGGAAGGAGAACGGAGGCTGTTCTCTGAAAATGAAGGACAAATCATGCCTAAGATTGACTGATACCCCAAGAAAGCACAGTCAACCTTAGCTGGATGGACACTGGAGATAGAAAACTGAGGAGTGGTAGCACTTGCTGGCACTCACCTTTGGTGTCCAGGTGATCCACTCCTTTCTGCCAAGCTTTTGCACATGATGTTCAGTGGAGTTCTTTGTTTTTCTGTTTTTGTTTTTTACAGAATAAAGAGAAGGATGTCTTGGTCAATGTCAGTTTAAAGGCATTTATTAAATCGGACATGTCTTCCCTTCAACCAGAAAATATCAGACGCCTTCTGATTGTCCTCGTCCATTTTCAAAATTCCCCAAACAAGCTTTGCTGCCCTCTGGAGAATTCTAGCTTACTCATAAATCCATGTAGGGGAAAAGAGAATCACATGGTACCTGCAAACTTGATGCCTGATTGCCTGCAAGAGCATCTCTAGCAGAGCTCCAAGTCTGACTGATGAGGGAATACCTGGTGTTGAGGTGGAGGACCCTGTGTGGCAGAGACTCTCCTGCATGTGTGCATGCATGCATGCGTGCTAACTTGCTTCGGTCATGTCTCTTTCAACCCTATGGACTACAACCTGCCAGGCTCCTCTGTCCATGGGATTCTTCAGGCATGAATACTAGAGTGGATTGCCATGCTCTCCTCCAGGGAATCTTCCTGACCCAGGGATCAAACCCACATGTCTTATGTCTCTTGCATTGGCAAATGGGTTCTTCACCACTAGTGCCATCTGGAAAGCCTGGAGACACTTCTGTGCTTATTAAACCAGATTTCCTTTTCCTTCTGGACTCACAGCTAGACAACATATCTCGACCTCCCTGACATTTAGGCAGGACCATATGATTGGCAGAATGACATATATAACACTTTCAGGTCTGACTCTGGCCCTTGTGCCTTCTTCACCCTCCATCTTTCTGCCATTCTTACCACTAGATGTACATGGCTCCACAGCCCCAGAGGATGGAGGAATATCAGAACTATAGAAGCTTAGCCCCAGAGTCTTGCTTGGAGGTGACCGCCCATGAGAACAGCTGATCAGGAACAACAACAGGGGACATCACGTGAGTGGGAAATCATCTTTCATTATGTCAACCCAATGGAGCTGTTTGTTATGACTGTTAACCTACCCTGACTAATACATCTTGCACATATTGATTGCCTCCTGGCATGTGTGTTAGATTACTTAAATGTTAGAATCAATTATGCCTTGTGTTCTGTCACACCTCACCCCGGTTCCTCACAGGAAGCAGTGTTTATCACAAAACAGTTACAAGAGGAGGTGAATAGCATGTGGTCAACACCCATTTTTAACACCATGGGAGCACAAAAGCTCAGCAGAAGTGGGAGGGATGCCAGGCGATGAGGCATGAAGAGAGCAGAGATGTGCAACTGACAAATGTGTAATTCACAGCACCAAACTGAGCATCAGCTGGCTTCTGCTAACATTGCACTTAGGGAGCATCAGTCTGGCACCCAAAAGCAACTCAGAAGTAGTTCAAATCTACATTATAGTCCCTTAATAAACCACATCATATTTGCAAAGCAAAACTTCTTAAAATTCTTTTTCTGCATCTCTCCATAATTAGTTCACACATGTACAGCAGCTGCTTCCCATCCTCGATGCCAAGCATCCTATACGCCAAGCTCATTCCCCTAAAATCTCTCTCTAAACCCATACCAAGCTGTCTCTCTCACCTTCCCCATCTCCCTCTCCCTCTTCAGAGCTACTCTTTGTCTCCCCACTCTCTAGCTCTCTAAACTGAGCCAGGCTTTTGCTATTATTGGCCTGAACATCTCCTGTTACAGCTCAGAGACTCAATTGATGAGTGGATCATAGACCCAGGAAGGCTCATGAACAAAAACAATTCTTAGAGGTGGTCTCGGGAAAGTGACTGTGAATATCTATGTTTTTCAGTCACTAAGTTGTGTCCGACTCTTTGCAACCTCATGGCTTCCCTGTCCCTCACTATCTCCTGGAGTTTGCTCAAACTCATGTCCATTGAGTTGGTGACACCATCCAACCATTTCATCCTGTCGTCCCCTTCTCCTCCTGCCCTCAATCTTCCCAGTTTCAGGGTCTTTTCAATGAGTCAGCTCTTTGCATCAGGTGGCCAAAGGATCAGAGGTTCAACTTCAGCATTAGTCCTTTCAGTGAATATTCAGGGTTGATTTCCTTTAGGAATGACTGGTTTGATCTCCTTGCAGTTCAAGGGGCTCTCAAGATTCCTCTCAACCGAATATCTATGTATCATTATTACTATTATTACTACTACAAACAGATGGTCACTCTACTACTTATGAGTTAGGTGAATTCTTGCGTGAATTCTTTGCATCTCTGAGACACAATTTTCTCACCTGTGAAATAGGGCTTGTAGAACTTCACAGAATTCTCTAGGGAATGAATGAGATGTAGCACGTGAAAGCAGCTAGTGCACCGTCAGCAGCAAGCCGTGTGGTTTGCCCTGTCCTCCCTGAAGCTGCTGCTCCTCTATTCTCTGTGAGGAGCATCAGAGGTGTGGGTCCAGCCCAATGGCACAAAGAAGGGTAAACTGAGGCTCCAGCATCAGCAGCATTGGCTGCTGATGCCAGCTGCTCTGGATCTCACTCCGGAGTTTCCTGGTCAACTTTCAAGTGACCTTGAAGGAAAAACTGCTTTTCTCCATGCCTCCAGCTGAGTGTTCCCACCACAAGGGAAATGTGCCCACCCTCTGTCCCCCAGGGTGGGTTGTGAAGGTTAATGAATTGGTATTTGTGAAGTGCTTTGAGATCCGTGGATGAAAGGCCCTATGAAGTCAAAAGCGCTTGGATGATTATTAAATTGCCTTGCCTGAGGTCAGACAGCAGAGGACTAGGGGAGCTGGAAAGGAAAGCCTGTTCCCTTTCTTCCATTCCCCTGCTAGAACAACGAAGACCGCAACCCGTTCTTGTTAAGATGGGCCTGTCCCTCTGTGGGTGGATGTCCTCGGGCCTTCACATCCTGTCTCCTTTCTTCCCTGCACCCTGGTTAGGACCAGACGCAGGCTCCTCACCAGCCCTGCTCATCGGAATGCTATACAGCTCCCCAGCTTGTGGGGAGAGCTCTGGGTTGCAGGGTTTTAAAAGATCAGAGAAGTTGTTGTGTGAGGGACCAAGAGTCCCACTTGACCCCTTGAGAAAGAAGGGGCAGCCTTTCCCTGCCGGCTCAGCACCCAAACTCAGGAGGACCGCTTCCCTGGCTGAAGTGGGGGGCTATACTCCACACCTCCAGCAATTTCCTATGCCCCATTTTCTTTTCTTTTCCCCCCTTTCCATCCAGCTGCTGGCAGTTGCAGTATTTGTTTTACAAACATCTCCTCCACACCTTTGTCTTTTCCATCCCTGTGCTGGCAGTTGCGTAGACACCTCATTGCAATTCAGACACCTGTCACTTTTGGATGTCACTGTGGCTGTTGCCATGCTGATTAGTTAAGATGAAGAAAAAAAAAATACAGCGCCATATAAATAAAAAATTAGAGACTGTCACGTTGTGTAAAAAGGGCCCACCTTCCAACACTAGATCTCGGCAAAGCCTCACTTCTTTTTTTCCTGGGTAACCCAGCTAAGGGGAATGCTTATCATGTCTTGTTTTAGTGATTAAGTGGTTAATGATTTAATGAACTAAGGAAAAAAAAATCTCATTTGTTGCTTCCCTCGGACTTGGAAAAAATTTCAAAGAGCTGATTTTCTGTGTACCTCAGTCCAATATTGCTACCTGCTGGGATACGAACACAGTCTCTAAATAAATTGCTAGTGGCCTTAGGCGGGTGGAAGAGTCTCTCTTTGATCCTGCTCGAGCGGATGAAGTCAAATGTTCAATCAATCAATCACATTCATAACTTGCAGCTACAATCGGGCTGACAACAGCCTATTATTTATTTTTAAAATCATATATTTCATTATTGCAAAACACACAGGCTCTCACGAGGGGGAAGAGACTAAATTATTGATAAGCCGTATAGATGACGGAGTTTGTTGCTTCTGACATGCTTGTCACTAACTATTGTCAGGAAGAATTTACTAAGATGTAGAGTCGAAAAAGTTGGCCAGGAATGTATGTCGCGCCAAAGCGGAGATGGGGAAGGAAAACTCTAATGGCTTCTCTCTCTCTTATTGAATTCTTGTAGGTAAAAGGCAGCTGAAGGCAGAACAGGTTTCTATTGTAAAGCAAGACTTGAAAAGCCCCCAATTTGATTGCTACAGAGCAGGAGATTTGGTTCTCAAAATAGCCATGCGTCTGGGAAATGAATTTTTGCTGGTGTCTGTGCATTCCTGGAAATAACAATCGTAACTCTCCAGAATTCCCACATGGACCCAGGCCAGGCATATTTATTCAGTATTGTGTGTCGAGGACTGGGGATGGGGGTTGATGTGCAGATGCAGACTGGAAAAGAAGGCATGATGGAGGCTGGCTTTGGGCTCCGATGGTGGAAGAAGAGGGGGAGGCCTCCCCTCTGCCTCCCTGTCCTGCTCCCTGAGTGGCGGGGCATTAGCAGTGGAGGTGCCCTCTCTATGGACCTGCGATCGGACTTCTCTAATGGGCTTGAAGAAGGAAGGGCAGTCAGCAAAACGCTGACCACTCCTTTCTGTGCATGTCCTTCTTTTCTGTTGTCACTGTATGCAGAGGCCGTGGCGAGCCGGGATCCCTGATGAGGTTTGGAGTCACCAACCGACCCTCTCCTCTGAAGGTCTCCCAGCTCTGTCACCTGGCAGTCACCTCCACAATAAATCGGTCCTGGATTTGCCGGAAGAAAGAGCCCCTGGACTGTGAGAACGGAAGATGTTTATTAAGGAAAGCTCAGTGTTCACGTGTATAGATCAAATCCTATTAGAACAAGTACCATTACATTTGAACAAAAACAGCTGTGGAACTGAAGCCTTCTCATACACACCCACCCCGGTTTGATACCCCCTGAAACACAAGTACAATGTAAGTGAAATGCAAGTTCCTGTGGAGGTCCAATTGAACCCGGACATGTCCTTCTAATTTATTCACTAATTCCAAGATGATCTTCCCCTGGCAGGATGGAGAGAGACAGTACTACGTATGTGCCCTAAAACCAACATTTTTCTCAAGGCAGAAGTGCCCTTCCCAACCAACTCATCCAACGCCTCCCTTCCCTCTTACACAGATGAGAAAACAGAGAGAAATTGGAATCAGACAGCCAGTTAGTGGCAGATGCAGAACAAGACCCCAGGCCTCCAACCCCTTCCCTAAGTGAATTATTAACAGAACTTGAATCAGAAAAGATGTGTCTCCCCCCAGTAAAGTGCTCAGCCCACTACATTATGCCGTGCCGCTTTCTAGTGTTCATTTGGTTTTAAGATACTAAACTCCATTTAGAACCCAAATAGTTTGAAAACTCACTGAGCTACCTGTTTTCATAACACTAACCCCTGACAATGAGTAGAAAGGTTGTATAGGAGAAAGATTTGGAAGTAATTTCTGACTCCATCAGAAGATGCTGGATCCATCTTCTACGAGTTGGGAGCCCCCTCTCCCAGGCTGGGACTGCCCCTTCCTTATTTGTCACTTGGCTGACGCAGCCCCCTCTGGAGCACAGGTTTCTGTCCATGATGCGAGAAGTGGTCTCCATGTGCTTTAAGTCAACTTCTAGCTCCAAAATTCACCATAAAATTCTACATAAAATCCTCTTCAGTAGCATTTTCCTTTCTTTTTTTGAATGTTTTGGAGCCAAAGTTAGCACACATGTGGAAACTGAGTTGAGCAAAGCAATCAATGCACCAGAACAAACCATTCCTTATCATCTACATGATACGGGTCAAATAACTCTTCACTTGAAACAGGGACACCTGGCTTCACTGAATGTAGATGAGTTATGGAATCCCTCTCTACTTCAGTTTTCTTATCTGTAAAAGGGGGATATTGGCTCTTTTTCTACCCACCCAGCGGGGGCAGGTTGCAATGAGGATCTAAATCCATCACCTGAGTGAGAGGATGGAAAAAAGAAGCTTTACGTGCACTCCAGATGTTGGGCAGTAGTATGATTTGCATGTATGCTCTTTCGCCCAGTCTTTCGCTACATCCCATGGACTGTAGCCTGTCAGGCTCCTCTGTCTATGGATTTTCCAGGCAAGAATACTGGAGTGGATTGCCATTTCCTACTCCAAGGGGTCTTCCCCACCCAGGGATCAAACCCACATCTCTTGTGTCTCCTACATGGGGAGGCGAATTCTTTACCACCACACCACCTAGTGTGATTTGGTGATGGGAATTTACTAGAGATGAGAGAGCTTGCTGCAAATATAAGATTACATTTTTAATTACCTTCAGATGCTGACCTATGTAAATAAACCTGTTTCGCTTCTTTGGGAGGGAGTAGGAGAGAAGGATGGAGTGGGACTCATTAACTTTCCTGGCAATGCTTTCTAGCAGCAGTTTCAAGGAAAGTCTTTAGGAGGGGGAGAAACCAGCTTTATGCAAGGCTGGCATGGGTGAGTGATGCAGAGGAGCCTGCCTCTTTTCTGTTTGTATTCTTTCCTGTTTTCTGAGTTGTGAGGTGCATTTGTCCACTAACAGCACCCTGGCGACTGTCCTTTGACAAGTCCATAAGCATTCTAGTCACTTCCTGTGTGTGACTCTTTTGAAGCCCATTGGCTGCACACTTTGGCGAGAGTTGTCACCACAAGGAGAGCTGGAGAACCTGCATGGCGCTGGGTTGTGGGATGCCACACAGATGGCTTTTTTTCCCTGGCAAGATAAGACTATATTAAGAATGATTTTATGAATAGTCTCCCTTCCAGCCTTGGCCCCCTTGAGGGCGCCCATGATTGGTCAGTTGTATGATTACAATGGGCACTAATTATACCCAGAAGCTAAGGAATAGCCAGCGTAACTTACAAAGCCCTTGGTGATAAGGGTTTGGGATAAACACAATGAGATAAAAAGCGACTTTATCCTTCCTAAAGGACAAAGGAATTACTTCTTGAAAAATGAGTGACTTAGGAAAACCATTAAATTGAGGAACAGAAATAAAATAGAAATGCTTCCAGTTTTTCACCAGTTAGGGGAGCACAGGCAAATGTGAATTAACCCTGTGTGGACCAGGGTGGAATCAGTAGAGGGCAGTCCTGGATGGATGCTGGGAGCACTAGGATTTCAGGGTGATCAATTCAAAACAAAGGGAATTTTCAAGTGCGGAAGTTGAATGAGGTCCTCTTTCTAGACCCCAGATACCTTCTAGCCCTCAAGAAAGAGCCCCCACCTACATCCTGATACAAAGGCTCGTTAAAAGCCTGCTTTGTTTTGTTTTTAAGTGACTCGGCAGCCGTGCCCCAAGACTTTGAATGGGTCTTCAGTCTGTGGCTCTTCTCTCTCATACTGCTGTGCCAGGAACGTTCAACAGAGTCAGGAAGGCTGTATAATGATGTGCCACGCATGGGCACACAGAGACAGCACAAGCCCAGAAGGAACCTTCTGGAAGGAGGGAGATGGGAGCAGGAGGAAGACACACCGGGTGGGGAGAATGGCTTGTTTTCGATGGACAGCTCGCTCTAGTGTCCGCTCTCAAGATTGGCTTGCTTCCTCATGATTTTGGAATGACCAGGGAATCAGGTGAACCTGGGGTAGCCCAGCTGCTGCCCTGCTCTTTCCCTTTGGAGCATCTGGCACATAGACCAGGACTTACCCGGCCTTAGTCTAGGATAGACCCTCCATGCACCCAAGGGATTTCATGTCCAGGTGGCAAATGATTTTGTGGCAGCCAGGTTCATTGAGTCTGGTCCTCTTTCTAGACCCCAATTATCTTTTAGCCCTCAAGAAAGAGCCCCAGCCTACACCATGATACAAGTTCAAGTTCAATCATCTTAGACTTGCCCATAAAACTCTGTGTGGTCTGGTCTTCATTGATCTCATCTTCTACCACTCTACCTCTTGCTCACTCTGATCCGTACACAGGGCTTTCCTGCCATTCCTCAAACAGGACTAGCTCCTACCCCAAGACCTGCCCACTCACTCTTCCCTCTGCCTGGAACCATCTCCCCTCAGATATCTCCATGGCTCCCACTCACTTGTGTCAGGCCTGTGCTCAGAGGTACCTGCTGGGTCCCTGAATACCTTGTATAAAGTAGCAACCAGTTCCCCTCCCCCAGCCTCACTCCCTTCCCTCCACCTCCCACCTTAACCAAGAAGCTCCATGAGACAGGGGACTTGGATTCATTCACACGGCAGCCTCAAAACGTCGTCAAGATTAGTGCTAAAAAAAAAAAAAAAATGTTTAATCAAATTTCAGTTCAAACCCTCACATAGACCAGGAGGCCCAAATCTCCTCTCAAGCCACACTGTAAGGGAGATGCCCTTTGGAGATGTATAAGACTTATCAGTCCCCTCTTGGCTACAAAAGGCCACACATACAGCCCATGGATATTACTGAAGGATGTGATTAAGTATTAGAAGTAGAAGATGCAGGTGATATAGTCATTGCCCACTATCAACTGGCTGAGAATAACCTTCAAAGTTTCCGTTTATGTGTTATTTTCATTTTTGATCTAGCCTAGCAGAAAGTGGTTTCTAGGTTTTTGGCAGAATATCAATAATTTCCCTGGATTCCACTCTCCCAAGTTGTCAGAGAAGAAGGGATATTGTTTGACAGAAATAGACTTGAATAGGCAGCCTCAGTCACTGTCTTTCCCTTGAAATTTAAACCACGGCAGCACCTAAAGTGAGTCTTGTAGATGGAGCATAGTTGGATCATGTTCTTTTTAATCCATTCTACTTATTCCTGTCATTTGAGTAGAGCTTAATTCATTTTCTTTTAACGTAATTACTTATAAGGAAGGGCTTAGTCATTTCATTTTGCTATTCTGCATGTCATATCTTTTTTTTTCTTTTTTTTTTTGGATTCAATTTCACCACTACTACTTTCTTTGTGTTAAATAGATATGTTATAGGGTACTACTTTAATTCCCTTGTTGCTTTTGCCATGTATTTTTATTTTCTTAGTGATTGCTCTGGATATTACAATTCACATCTTAATTTATAACAATCTAGTTCAGATTAATACCAACTTAGTTTCAATAGTGTTCAAAAATTGCTCCTATAAGCCTGTCCCCTCTTCATGTGGTTATTGTCACAAACTACATCTTTATGCTTTCTGTGCCCGTCAACATAGATTTATAATTACTGTTTTAGGAAGATGTCTTTTAAAGCATAGAGGAAAAAGGAAACAAGCCAAAAAGAGACTAATGCTTTGTTTTATATTTATCTATGTAGTTACCTTTAACAATGTCCTTTATTTCTTTAGGTGAATTTGAGTTATTTCTGAAAGACATTTAAGCCTGAAAGACTCCCGTTAGCATTTCTTATAAGGAAGATCAACCAGCTACTAATTCCCCTCATTTTTGTTCATTTGAGAATGTCTTAATTTCTCCTTTAAATTTGAAGAATAGTTTTGTAAGATATAGAACTCTTGGTTGGTGTTTTTTTCATTTCAACGTTTTGAATATGTCATCCCACTGCTTTCTGGCCTCCATGGTTTCTGAAGAGAAATTAGCTATTAATCTTATTGAGGATCACTTCTACAGGGCAAGTCACATCTCTCTTACCACTTTCAAGAAAGCTTTTTCATCTTAAATTATAGAGTTTGATTTCACTTTATCTCTGTGTGAATCTTTTTTGTATTTATCATTCTTGGAGTTTGTTGAGCTTCTTGGGTGAGTAGATTAAAATTTTCATCAACATTTAAAAATTTTGAGTCATTATTTCTTCAAATATTCCACCTCCCTCCTTTTCTCTCTCTTCACTCCTGAAACTCCCATTATATATATGTTGGTATTCTTGATGGTGTCCTATTGGCCTCTTAGGTTGTTAATTTTCCCTCCTTATTTTTTCTTTCTCCACCTCATATTGGATAGTTAATCCATTTTCAAATTTTCTCATTCTTTCTTCTGTCTGCTTAACTGTGCTAGTGAGCCCACCTAGTGAATTTTTTTTTAAGCCCACAAGATAAAGACACACACACACACATCTTCCACAATCCTTCTGATATAAATATAATACAATGATAATATATGGCTCACTTTCTTGGTTGGCTCAGCAGTAAAGCATCTGCCTGCCAATGCAGGAGGTGTGGGTTTGATCCCTGGGTCAGGAAGATCCCCTGGAGAAAGAAACGGTAACCCACTCCAGTATTCTTGCCTGGGAAATCCCAAGGAGAGAGGAGCCTGCCTGGCTACAGTCCAAGAGGTCGCAAAGAGTTGGACACATCTTAATGACTAAAAAAAACAAGTGAATTATAATTTCTAATATTGTAATTTTCAACTTGAGAATTTCCATTTGATTCCCTTTTATAATTTCTGTCTCTTAATTGATATTCTCTATTTGGTGATACATCATTCTCATGATTTTCTGAACATATTTAAAATATTTGATATGGGGTCTTTGTCTAGTAAACCAAGCATCTAGGTGTTCTCAGGGACAGTTTCTATTGATTGTTTTTCTTTCTGAGCATGAACCATACATTTTGTTTCTTTGCATGCCTCATAATTTTTTTGTTGAAATCCAGACACTGAACATTTTAATGTGGCAATTCTGGAAATTAGATTATCTTCCCTCCCACAATTTATAGATTTATATGTGTTGTAGTTGTTTAATGACTTTTCTGAATTAATTTTGTAAAATCTGTATTCTTTGTCAATTGTGATCACTGACGTCTCTATTTCACTGGCTTAGTAATCAGCCAGAGAGTAGAAAGAGATGTCCTTAGATGTCTAGAACAAAAAAAAACAACAAACTCTCAGTCTTTGTAGATGAGTTCTGATACCTATCGGGTCATCCCTTCAACACTCAGGTAAGCAGCTGACAGCTCTGCCTTAACCTTTTCTTCCTGTCTGTGCAACAATTTAAGGTCAGCCAAGTATAAGACCTTAGAGACGTCTCAGTTCTTTCCTGAGCATGGATCCACCACTTGGTATGCCTGTGGCCTTCAATACTCTCAAGAAAATGCCAGAGCTTTTCAAAGTCCTTATTTCTCAAAGTATCTTATCCTCCAGCTTTTCTTCTCAAATTTTTGGAAAGTCTATTGTTTGCCCCAGCTGTTATACACTGTCCAGCTCACAGGAACTAGTACATGTCCTTACGTATCTTTGACAAATGCCCTTTGGATAACCATCTCAGCACTGGGAGAGTTCTAAGTTAGGCAAGATAATGGCAAGCCCTTTAAACTACTCCAGGAAGCCACCTGACAGATCAAAACAACCAACCACAGTTCTCTTGTTTCGTGCTTTTGATTAATTTCCAGAATTAAAAAAAAAATTTGATTCTGATGAAGTTTTTCCTTGTAAGGAGGAATGAACTATTGGGAGTTCTTAACTTATGTCAGTCTGATAAATAGTTTTTAAGTACCAACCTTGTGCTCCACATTGTGCCAGGTACTGGGGGTGCAGAAATGCTTAATTTCAGAGGTCATGAATTGCATCCCCAAGGAAAAGACATTTAATGTGGGATGAAGAGGGAAAACTAGAGTGATCTAGGAAAAGAAGTAAGGGAGGTATTCAGGAAGAAGGATCAGGAGGGGTGCAAAGGCCCTGAAACAGGACGAAATTGGGGAGTGGGGGATGGGAAGGAAGCAGGCTAGTGTGCTGGGCCTGCAGAGGGAGGGGAGGCGATGGTACCAGATGTGATTGGAAAGGGACAAAGCAGGGACGATGTCATCCAGCATCTGTGGTAGAGATCTGGACCTTATCTTAAAAGTAAGAGAAGTTGTCATAATGATCAAGCCAGTGGGGGAGGGGCTTCCACACTTATTCTCTAAGACAAGAATGTAACCTTTCCCCTCTAAATAATGTCAACTTGATCTAGCACAGAGATCTTTCTCACCAATGAGAAATAAAAACCTTATACTAGACATTCTTAATGTCTGCGATTTAAAACAGTCTGAGATGAACTTCTGGGGATGAACTTTTGCCTTTTCAGAATGTGATCTCAAGTTTGTTCTGGACTTTCCTTACCCCATTCTTCAGCCTTCTTCTGGGAGGCAGCGTCATCATTCACAGTTGTCATTTGTTTTTTTTTTTTTTTTGTTTGTGGTGGGAGAACTTTTGTTTCCTTCTGGCATTGTGGGAGAGAGATGTCCTGTGGGTTTCTCCTCCTTGTGACACCCCAGGTCTTTGCCAAGCTCTCCAGAGATGTGTCCTATCCCGTGGCCCCTCACGGCTGGTACCTGTTGGGGTGAGGCTGGGCTGCTCCTGCACAACTCACAGTGGCTTTCTGCCAAAGTCCTTGCACCCTGAAGCTTCCATTGCCTTCCATCCCCTGCTTGTGTGACCAGGTGTTCATGCACCTCTTCAGAAATAAAGACGGCACAGGCATTCCAACCCAGTGGAAGAGGTAGCTTTCTTTGACACACCCATCCTCTCGTCCATGCCCAGGAAACCACTTGGTCCCTGTTTATCCAGAATTTTTCAGTTTTACAGCTGAAAGTTCCATGCCTAGAAAATCTTTCAGTCTCAGACAAGTGAAGTCCATTGGTCACTCTATGCCCATTCCCCCTGGTGGCCAGTGGCTAGAAGTCAGGGGGCCAAGGCTATGAAGACAGAAAAGAACCTATACTGATCAGATAATAAGTGAAGTGGCCCCACCCCTAGACAGCCACAAAGCTCCAGTGTTCATTCCACTCTGGTAAGACTACAAAACAACCTCCTTGCTTGTATATTTGCAGAGGAATAGGTTATTCGCCACATAAATGGATTTGATAAAATAAATAAGTAGGACATGTGCTTTAAAGTGCAAGGATTAAGTAGCTAAGCCTTATGCCGAAGTCAGAAGAGAAACAAGAATCTTAGGTCATGTAACGAAGTTTACGCAAACACCATCTAATTCTTATTTATTTGGTTAACACTTTGGGGCAGGAGAAGAAAGTCAACTGTTATAGTTTCAGCATCAAAAACATATGTAAAGCAGTTCTTACTCGCCGGCACAGTTGATGGAAACTGCCCCTTTCGAAGGAGCGTGGAAGAATGTCTTTGTGTTTCTGAGTTTTCACGTTCTTGACTTACCAGATCAAGGACAGATGTGAATGTATTTTTCAACTTCATAACCAACAGGGAGTATTGCAACTTAAAGCAGCTGGGGGAGAAAGCCATGTACAATACAATGTCCTTTCTGGACACTGACTTAGTGGGGTGGTTACCTTGGTTCACTGGGAGGAATATGATTTGGGGGATCGAGGGGGATCCTGGTGTTAAAGGAAGTCCCTATTGCTCCCTCAGGGAAAAGGTACCTTTTCAAAAGGATGTTCAGCTTTCTTTCTGTCCAAGGTCCAAACATGCTAGGGATACCATTTGGGGCCAGGGGCAGTGAATTTCCTACTAGATGCCAAATTCTATGTTAAGTGCTTTACCTGTGTTATCTTATTTGATTTCTAGAATAATCTTTTGCAGAAGGTATTGCAGGTCCTCAGGCCCTTAGCCAAAAATTCTCGGGGTCTGCTGTGTTTCAAAATTAAGCCTTTTCCTCTCAGATTTTAGAAAAAGAATAATACGGGTATACAGTCCATTATGCCCCATAGGATCAGCAGTACCACACTTTGATCAAACACATGGCTATTTTCACCTTTGGTGGGACAAACAAGTTATACATGACTTGTTATTAATGCGGGTCAGACTTCACCACTCACTGAGTTTTTGTGCCAAAAATTTAGGGGGAAAAGTTGAGGCTTTCTGTTTTCAGAGGTTTAGGGATTTCAGAATGACAAGAAGCCAATTTGACCTGTACCCTAAGACCCACGTGACAGGTAAGGAAAAGTTCATTCTCTGTATCTCAGTCTCTTCTAATTTTAAGCCATAATTTCTCCACTGGCTCCCTCTCAGGCTTCAGAATTTGAAGTCAGCCAGTTCTTGCCTTTCTAGCCCCCTCAGCAGGACTTCTCTTGTGGCTCAGCTGGTAAGGAATCTGCCTGCAATGTGGGAGACCTGGGTACAATCCCTGGGTTGGGAAGATCCCCTGGAGAAGGGAAAGGCTACCCACTCTTGTTTTCTGGCCTAGAGAATTCCATGGACTGTATAGTCCATGAGGTCGCAAAGAGCAGGACAGGACTGAGCGACTTTCACTTTCACAGCCAGGCCTGCTTCCAGGACCATAGGCTGGCTGCTCTAGTTGAGTGTTGAGAGCCCTCCTGGATTCCTCAACTGCTCGGGGTCTTGGCATCAGCCTTCTTTTATATAAACCCACTTCTTCCTCCTTGTCTCCTAAAGAAGGAACATCAGTGGGCAAACAAAAAGCAAAAATACGGCTCGTTTTTTAAAAAAAAATGAGACACCTACAACTCCCCTGTCTGGGATCTTCATGGTTTAGGAGCTGTTAATTGTGGCTCTAGAACATTCCATGTTTCTTGAACAGTGTTTCCAGGGCAGTAGGAAAAGGTCTCAGTCCATCCACACACGGGGAGCATAGCTCAACATGTAGTAACCCCTCGCCCACAGTGGTCTCGGGAGAAAGAAACCAAAGGCTCTCGAGAGGCAGATGGGCATCTCCCAACTCTGAGGTGTGTGTGGTACCCACAGGGGACATGCACCTGTGGGCAAGGCCTAGATGAACGCTATTGGCAAAGCTCAGGTGACAAGACTGAGTGTGTCCACCCACCTATGTGAGGGGAGTGGGCGTCCCTCCTTTGCAGGAGCATCCCTGCGGATCACTGCCCCTCCCTCCTGCCTGAGTTCTGGCCAAGGGGAAGCAAGGGGTCCCGAGTCCATAGATCAAAGTTAGGAGGAGTCAGGCGTGTGATGGGCCAGTGGACGGACCGCCGGCTCCAGTGTAAGCCCCGAGGACAGGGTATAGGCTTGGTGGGTCCTTACTTGCAGCTCTGTGGGCTGCAAGGAGCTGGAGAACTGCCCAACTCGACTTCCGCCCCTTCAGGCAGACTGTGAATGCCTTTCAAGACGTGAATCAGCCCCACTATCCAGAGAGCCGGTGGAGGAGAGCTGGGATGGAACCAAAGACACAGTCTCGCCACAGCAGGAAGAAAAGTTTTGCCCAAGTGCAGAAGCTCTGCAGTGCATGCGCTCCCCTGCTGACCCAGCTAATGTTCTAACTTTCAAAGAACAGGTAGGAGTCTGACAGGCTCACCGAAAATAGAGGAAAAGAAAGCTTCCCCGAGAACTTTTAAAATCATATTTTTTCCCCCTCTCCATTTCTGAAGGGACTGGAGCACACTCTTGCCTGGGGAGAAGCTGCTCCTGAGAGGGGAGGAAGCGGGGAGGGAGAAGCAGGGAGTGAAGGGGGGAGGTGTCCAGGGGCGCTCACCAGGGCGGGGCCCTGGGAAGATACCCCTGAGGGCGGAGGGCCTTCTGGCGGGGACACTATAAACAGGAGACAATACAGAAAATGCAGCCCCATCTGGCTTCCATTCACAGGATGATGGCTTCACGCCAGGCACTGTGCTGAGAGTTGGATGCGGGGACCATGGCCCTCTGTCATCAATTCTAAAACAAACATCCATTGCATATTTTTGTATCACCACAATTTGGATGTTTCTGAGTGTTCATGCCATCTCAGTATTGACTCAGAGTTTAATTGGCAGCACTTTTAGAAACCTTTCTGCAGCGGTACATAAGATCACGGTGCATCTTATAACTGAGGGCATTTTACACGTGCACAAGTCAGGTATTAGCCCATCTCACAGACAAGACAATTGAGGCCCGGAGAGATTAGGAGACTTGCCGAAGGAGGCCACACAGCCAGTCTTTGGACTTGAAACAGGCTCTGCCTGGCTTTCAGTCGCTGGCTTCCAGTGGGGCAGGAGCTGGAAGTCCCAGCCTTTCAGAGAGCAGAATGTTCCCTCCCCAGGCAAGTCTGAAGATGGAGAAGGGTCATTGCAAAATCTGGCCCAGTCAGTTGGGTGCTAGGATGGGAGAGGGTAAGAGAACAGAGGGCACAGGACTGGCTGGTCTTCAGGTCTGTGGGGTACCTCCCACAGCTCATTCTTTTTTTTTTTTTTTTGGCACCCAGGCTTCTGGTTTTTTCACTGCTCATCCCTTAAACATCAGCTGATTTTCCCAATCTGCCTTTGACTTCCATGCATTTTAACTCAGAGTAAGCAAATTGTTAAAGGATATTTGCATGGCATCTTTGTCCTTTGGATCAAGAGTGAGTCATTCTTTCAGAGAAACAGTTGGGAAGTGGAAAGAGGCTGAACTTTGAAGTCAGGTACACCGGGATTGGAATCCTGGCTTTTGCTGCCTTTTTTTTTTTTAGCAAGTTGAAAAGTTCCTTAGACTCTCTGAGCCTCAGAGTCTTCATCTGCAAATGTGAGTAATAATGACAAATACGTGGAAATACTGTTGTGAGGATTTCCTGTATGGAAAGTACCTGAAGTATGGTAGGAGCTCTGTAAATTCAAGTTACTCCTTTATATTAGTAGTAGTAATATTGTTATGGTGATGATGGTGATGATGAAAGATACACAGGACCTTTCTCTCCATTGCCTCACAACTCTTACCTTCTCCGCAGGTCCTGACACCCACTGTGCGCTTGGCTTTCTAGTTTCTGGGTTGAGGTCCCCTTTTCTTGTCATGGGTACAGTCCTGACACTGTGATTGACACAATCCCTGCTCCCACCCAGCCCTGCCCTCTCTTGGGATCCCCTTGAGAAGGAGCAACTCTGGGTTGTGGGGGCCTTGACTGCCCCCAGCATCGGCTCCCCCATCACCCTCCTTCTAGCATCATTTTAGCCCCTCTCAGCTCCCATCTTCCCTGGACTAAGGGTCAGCACTGGGGGAGACAACCTTACAGGCTTCCCCGACAGTTTCTGGGCTTGCTTTCCTCACTGAGCTCCCCCCTGCTGCAGGAGGGAGGGCACCCATCTTGCCCCAGGAGGGTCCCTGGGCAGATTAAGCTATGGCCCTGGCCCAGGTGTTCCTGACATCCTGACATGCCCAGTCACTGCCTTCAAGATGCTCAGGCATTCCGGGGTCCAGAGCCCAGGTCCTCACTTGGGACTGCAGCTCACATTTACCTTTGCGACTACTCAGCATAAGCCTGTGAGGAAAGGACTCTGAATCTCATTTCTCAGATAAAGAAATGGAGGCCCAGAAAGGCTGGGCCTCAAGTCCAAGCTCACATAGCCATGGTGTGGACATGACCTAGATTTGAGCTCAGGGCTAACCTCAGAGTCCTCATGACCTCCTACCCTACCTTATACCCAGAGGCCCAGATCAACTGCCAGGGCAGCTGTTATTTGACACAGAATCTGCCTAAAGCAGGAGAAAAGGGGGGAGGGCTAGAAAGACCATTGTGGAAAAAGAGCTCATGGAGGAAGAACAGACTGGGAAATCCAGCTGCTGGGGGACTGGACTATGGCCACTTTTCCAAGTTGAGAGCTGGGCCCTCAGCCGTCTCTAACTGAGTGTGGGTGGGACATGCACCAAGGGGTTCCCACCTTGTCCCTTTGGGTTTGTTCCAGAGGAAGATCTGTGAAGCCTTTGCTGGAAGCTCCCACAAGTGCGCTCAGGAAGAATATAACCATAGGAACTTTCTAGAAAAGATGGTTCCCACTCCCTCCTTGAACTGGAGCTTGTAGCTCCACTCCTGTCTATGTTTACAAACCTGACCAAAAGAGACAGGAGAATCTCAGGAATCGTCACATAAAGACAACCACCAAATTCCAACCCCTGGAAAGTAGTAAAAAAAAAAAAAAAAAATCACTTCCAGGCCAGGGACTTGTGCAGTCCCGATTCTCCTGTTCCCTTTGCCTGAGATGCCCTCTCCCCAGCCTTCGCTATATGGGGGAATCCTAGACTTCCTTTAAGGCCCAACTGCCATGTCACCTGCGATGCCATTCATCCCAGGCCCTTCCAGGAAGACAGCAAATGCCTCCTCTGAGGTTGCAGGTGCCTTTTAGGAGCCTGCAGGAGAATTCTCAGTTTACTTCTCTGTCATCCTCAGCAGCAGCACAGTACTTGGAATACAGTAGGTGCTCAATAAATACAGGTGGCATGAATACATTCATTAATACAAACCCATTTAGCTTAGTTTCTGTTGGAAATTGCAAAGAACCCCTAAGTTAGCTCTTTGCATCAGCCGTTGCAATCTCAGCTGAAGATTTATGACAGTGGCCGTAATATCAATAGAAGAAACGATGGCAGCCAAGGTCTCCACTTGCTGCTGAGGCCTGGATGGAATCTGGTGTGATTTGGTCTTGGTAGCTTTGTCTTTACTGCCCTCTTGTGGCCAAAATGTTGCTGTCACATCTGAGAAAGATTGTACTGCGGCACAGAGAGGGAGAGATTTTTGTTTCCTGTAACACTGTGTTTTTCGGACCCCTGAGCCTTTTTGATCCAGTCACACATACCCTGTATGTATCTGTGATCCTCCTTCCAATGGCTTTAAGATACGTTAAGATAATGCTAGATAGATAACTAATAGGGCTTGTGAAAGTAAAAAGTGAAAGTCACTCCATTGTGTCCAACTATTTTGGACCCCATGGGGTATACAGTCCACGGCATTCTCCAGGCCAGAATACTGGAGTGGGTAGCCTTTCCCTTCTCCAGGGGATCGTCCCAACCCAGGGATCGAACTGAGGTCTCCTGCACTGCAGGCAGATTCTTTAACAGCTGAGCCACAAGGGAAGCCCAAGAATACTGGAGTGGGTAACCTATAATACCTTCTCCAGCGGATTTTCCCGACCCAGGAATCGAACCAGGGTCTCCTGCATTGCAGGAGGATTCTTTACCAACTGAGCTATCAGGGAAGCACTTCCAATGGCTTGATTGGCCTTAAAGTGAGCATCAGAGACTCCAAGTGCCCACCAGCTCTGGTTTAGCACTGTGTCAAGTAACTAACTGGCTGTTGAGGGAAACAGTGTGTGTGGCAGATTTCTGCCCTCAGAGACCTGACAATCTATTCATAATACCTTCACCAAAGGTGAGTAGTTCAGGGTGACACAATGGGTCACTGTACACTAATAAAAAATCATAAAAATACCTGTATGTCAACCTAACAGTCAAGCTTCAGAATCAGACAGCCCTGGGTGTATATCCTGGTCCCACCACTTACTGCCTAGGTGACCTTGAACAAGTTACTTCACCACTTTAGACATTTCCTTGTCTGCAAAATGGGTCTAGTAAGAGTTCCTCCTTCACAGAGTGAAGATGATTAATTGATACGATGTGTGCCAAGACCTCAGTGCGGTGCCCAGCACAGAGTAATTCCCGTGTTAGCCATTATTGTTGTAGGTAAGATTTTTAATTGTCTCATGCAGATAGAGAACAGGGTGGGTTGTAATAAAGAGCGGGAAATATACTCCTAATCATAGCCTTCTTAAGGGCAGATCTCCTTAGTGTTTTTAATTCTCAGAGCCCTTTGTAATACGGTGTTTATTAAAATGATAGTGCATCGATCGCAAGATGACACATATGGTTGCCTTGACGCAAGGCGCTGCATGGAACAAGCAGGCTATCATCTGGCTCCAGCCAGAGTCTGTGCGTGCCAAGTTGCTTCAGTCATGTCCCACTTGTTGGGATACCGCGGACTACAGCCTACCAGGCTCCTCTGTCCATGGGATTCTCCAGGCAAGAATCCTGGAATAACAGTTTGCCATGCCCTCCTCCAGGGGATCTTCCCAACCCAGGGATCAAACCTGTGTCTCCTGCATTGTAAGTAGATTCTTTACTGCTGGACCACCATGAAAGCCTAGCCAGAGTCCACTGGTTTCAATTTCGCCCTTCTTTCTTTTTTTTTTTTTTTTTTAATTTTTATTTTAACAATGTTTTTATTTAATGAACACAGTATTTGCCATTTGACAGCCATACACTCTGCAGGTTTACCATTCACTTTACAACAAAATTATCAATAGATAAAGGATATTTCTTCATGCACATTGTAGGAGTATATACATTGAATAACAAACACTCCAGAAGTCAACATATATGCATATATCTACATAGATGTGCTTTGCTGACAAGTTAGGTCTGTTGTAGACCAGAAACCACACATTGTGATTTCTTGTTTTATTTTTTCTTAGAAAACATTTCTATTTACAGTAAATAGTTAATATGTAAATAATGTACATATATGTCGCCCTTCTTTCTTATGGCAGACATCTCTAATCGATCATTTGTGCTTTCACACTCATGGCAGACATTGCTAATCAATCATAGTGTGCTCTCTCTCTCTCTCTCTCTCTCTCACACACACACACACACACACACACACACAGACCAACTATATGACCCCAGAGTTCTCATCACAGAGCTCCAGGCAGTTACAACAATTAAGCTGAGTGGGAAATGGAGTCTAACTTACTTTTCCAAGACTTGACACAGGGGTGGTTGAAGACCTAGAGAGGGAGGGGAAGGGCATCTTCGCCAGGGGGCGTGAAGTGAGCTAAACTATGAGTGAGAAGATAGATCTGATAGGAAAGAGGGGGCAGGGAGGGTCTGCTCTCTGGGACCCTGAGCAGACTGCCACATTTGGCAAAGGGACTCTGAAGGTGGCTGCGCAAGTGTATGTGATCATGTCCCTTGGAGGCAAGGCCTCTCTGGCAGCTCATGCCGGGCAGATTGTGAATGGGCCTGAGTCCTGAGAGGAGGTGAGGAAGTCTGGAGCTCAGGACAAGGTGCTGATGGGGACAAACGCCCGGGACGCTGGGAAGGCAGCTTTTGCGGGCTTGGCGACTTCAGGAATGAAGGAAGTGTTGCCAGCAAAGCTGCTTCACTGACCTTGAACTCTGCAGGCTGGGAGCACAACGGCACCTCCAGCGGGAGTGGGGGTGGGCGCAGAGGAGAGGCTGTGCTTTTTGGGGGGTGAGGGGTGGAGTCCCTTCAGGACTGCCAGTGGCAATTTCCTGTGGGCAACTGGAAATGAGAGAAGGGAACCAGAGCTAGAGCGGCAGATATTAGAAAGGAAGAGAGAAAAAGGTTAATGCTTTGCAGGTCCAGCCTCGTTTTTACTCAAAGCAGTTTGGGCAGAAAATGAGAGCATTCATTCAGGAGGAAGACAAACTGGGTAAGGGTCACGGCTTAATTAAGAGGCATTTGCGGCAATCCGGTTTGTTCCAAAAGATACTGCGTATCTGGGTCAAGTGTCCTTTCACAATATCACCCAAAATGAGGAGCAAAAAAGTGTTCTTTGGTAATACGAAACAAGTCTCATACACAGGACCCTGAAAGTCCCCATTGCTAAGAAAGAAAGTATATATTTAACTGAAATACTCCAGTAATCAGAAGAGAGGTCAGAGGGACAATTCCTTTATTAGGAGACTCCGTTTCCTAATGTGAAATAAAGTCACTCAGACTCAAAGGTCAAACAGACCTGGAATTGAACCTCAGCCTCACCACTTCCTAGCTGTGTGACCTTGGACAAGATACTTAACCTCTCTGAACCTTGGTTCCCTCCTCTATAAGATGGAGATGATAACGGAGGACCTAGTTCGCAGTGCTGTTGTGGTTATCAAATGAAATGATGTATATGAAGATTTGGTCCAGTGCTTGACATGTAATAAGAATAATGTATGGGAATTATCTTTTTAGCCTAACTTTTTTCAGGAACAGATTTTAAACAAGCAGCTATTCTTTTTGCTTCTGATATGATTCCCGGGAAGTCCTCCAAGGGGACAAAGACACCCCACGCTAATAGGAACCAGGAGGGTGTATTTCTTCATCCATTGCATTGTCCAGTAAGTGACGCAGTGGGCGAGGCTTCAGGACCTCTGTAGGAGTTTGATAGCTCACAGGTCCTGCTCCCTGGGCTTGTGCCCCAGTGGGGGTCCTGAGGGCTCTTCTCTCTGCTCCGCAGGGTCCTTTCTCATTTCCACCCATGTCTGCGTAGCACGCATGTTCCTGCGGGCTCACATGGACTTGTGCTATGGCCCCTTGACCCATGGGTGGGGACCCAAAGGAGTGTCCTTGGACCAAGGCCAGTAAGCAAAGACAGAGTCCTTACTTGCCCCCGGGCCTGTCCTTGAGGAGACCTTGGAGAATTCCTACCACTGGTGGCCAGCAGCAGACTAAAACTCTGTGAGGTTCTGAAAAGTCCTAGTTCACAGGTGGGAATGTAAGGTAGAAAGGCAATTTGTTGTTGAAGGGTTAAATTCACAGTAAAATAATGGTACCTGACATTTACTGAGCAATTAATATTGTTGGAAACTGTTTGAACCACGTACTAGTAATAACTCGCTCCATGCTCATGATGGTATCTCCATTGTATAGATGGATCACTGAGGCCCAGACACATTAACAAACTCCTCCAAGGGCTTGCAGTTACTCAAAGGCAGAAGAATGATTTGAACCCAGTAATCCCGACTTCAGAGCCTGTATTCTTAATCACTGTGTTATATCAATAGCTGTGTCCCAGGCGGGGCTCCACACTGGATGGAGTGGAAGGGCCCAGTCTCCTGAGGAAAGACTCTGCCGGCAAAGAAATTGCCCAGAAGTGCAGCTTGCCCAGGCCTGAGCCCACCTCGGTGGAATGTTCTGCTCGATGCCAGTCTGCAGGACAAGGAGTCTTTCCGTCAGATGTTCCCGATGGTGAGTCACCCTCAGGAAGCTGCTGGACTCCTCTCGGGCTCCCTTCCCTTCGTTTGTTTGTTCCTTTCCTGGGGCTAAATAGGACACATTTTCTCCAATTCCTGTATTTACTCATATGATCGTCTCATCCCCCAACAATTTTTAAAGCATGCGTGCATGCTCAGGCCCTTCAGTCGAGTCCGACTCCCCACGACTCCCTGGACTGTAGCCAGCCAGGCTCCTCTGTCTGTGGGATTCTCCAGGCAAGAATGCTATAGTGGGTTGCCATGCCCTCCTCCAGGGAAACTTCCCGCCTCTCCTGTGTCTCCTGCGTTGCAGGCAGTTTCTTTACCCACTGAGCCACCTGGGAAGCCCAACAATTTTTAGTAGGAGAGGTTAAAAGTTCCCTGTGACATCATCCTCCTCCCAGCTCGTGGGAACCTGGGAAGGCAGCGGGGAGCGTGGTAGCCAAGGGGTGTGGTAAAAATGACTCCTTGTTGAAAGTGTCAGCCAGGGGCTTGACCTGTGTTCCCAGGTTCCTGTCTCCGCATCTGCTCTGAGGCAGCCTGGAGGAGGGGAGGCAAGGTTGGAGTGAGGGGAAGGGAATGATGCTCTCAGACTCTCAGCTTCAGGAGTAGGAATGAAAGGGTTCCTTCCTGGCTCGGGGACACCCTAAGAATAGTATTTGTAACAATATTTTCTTGCAGCCTCTGGTATAAAGGTATGATGGTGATTCAGGGTCTTGGGTCAAACTGCAGGGAGAAATGCTAGACATGGAAATGTGGAAAGGTGTCTCAGGTCACATCCTGCTGTGAACTATGCATACAAAGCCCAAATGGACAAAGTTCCCAGGGAACCTCTGGGAGACAGCAGAGGTCAGGTCCTGGGCTGGAGGCCCACACAGTCCCAGACTGCTGTTTGGAAGCTCAGAGAACCATAGGGCCTCTCTCTGACCACACTGGGATGGCACTGGCCAGGTGAGCCCCCTGAGGGTTTGGGAGGAGGACAGTGGCAGCAGGCACCACTCAGGTCCCCCCACGAAGTGAACTGCCTGATGACCCTGAACCCTGAGTTCAACCAGCCCCCCTTCTCTGCTCACCCCTGGGAAGGTCTGGACTGATGTGCTGGGTGGGACTCACCTAGGCTGAAAGTGTAGCTCCATTCCTTCTTAGCACCCTCATTCCCACCATCACCCAACCTACTCAAACCACACTGGGTCAAGGAAACAGGGGAACACCAGGCCCTGCATGCGTCTGCTTTGAGGGGGCAGGCAGAATCTCATGGAGGCCCAGATTGGAGGCAGATTCGCCTCAGTAGGGTGGACCAATCATTTGTCGGCATCAGCTCCCGTTCTCCTCCCAACAACCTGGCCAGGAGGGGATGCCCTTATCCCCACTGTCTACACAAGCAAACTGATGCCTGGAGGAGTGAACAGTTACTAAAGGTCCCAAAGCCAGTGTGTGGCTTTATCATGAAATCTAACAGCAGATATCTGAATCCAGGTCAGTCTGATCCCAAGCCAAGTTCTTAGCCCTATGCAGTGTTGAGCCCAGGCAGACACCTAGTGTATGCATCTTGCTTGATTATTTCTGATTTCCATTTATCCCCATCTCACACCTATAAGAGAGGACACCATCTGATAAGTCATTAATCATAGCTCAACAGCCTTCTTTAACATCCTGTGGGCTCTGAGTTCACACTGGTGACCAATGTGGGCACAGACTCTGTCCTCATTCAGTCAACAGGTTTCTGAGCATCAGAGGTGGCCAGGCCCTATTGGAGAAGCCAGGACTTCAGCAGTTGATCTAGCAGACAAGGTCCCATCCTCAAGGAGCGTGAGTTCTGATGAGGAAGATGGGCAGCAGGTACGGAATGGGGAGGGGTACCATGGAGAGGGTAAGTCAGAATGAGGAACAAGAGCTCAGAGTGTGATGGGAGTGGGATGCTCTTCAAGATGAAAGGTCAGGAGGAAGATGTCTCCAAGTGAGTGACATTTGAGCAGAGACCCAAAAGGGGGAGGAAATGAGCCACGTGGATACTAGAGAGGGGGGTGCCCTTTCAGGCAGGATAAAGGGCAAACACACAGTCCCTAACACAGGAACAACTGGGGCACATGAGGACCAGCAAGCGTGGGGTGAGCAGGGGAAGAAACGTTGGGTGAGGCCAGATAGGTGGATGAGGAAGGAGCTGGGGTTCCAGTAGACTCTGAGTGAGACTGGAAACCATTCTCTGTTCCAGTGACATAGCAGCCACTCCATCTCTCCTAGTATAGACCAGTGGTTCTCAACTGGGGGCAATTTGTCCCCCATCCTGGCATGTTTTGTCTAGAGATGTTTTTTGTGCTAATGGAATCTAGTGGGCAGAGGGCAGGGAGAATGCTAAACATCCTAAACGGCACTAGACAGCCCCCTCCGTCCCAGCCTAGGATGATCTGACCTAGGACGTCAATGGTGCTGAGGCTGAGAAAGCCAGGTAGACCCAGGAACGGGCAACATCCTCTTAGGAAGATGACAGGGACCCACAGATGCGGCACCTGAGTGCCCCCTCCTGCAGAGCCCACACACAGTCACTCTCCCCTGCATCACTGTCGGCATTTCCTTCTCAGCTCCAAGGACCGCTTTGGTGGGGGACACACTCCAGGCTACTTCCTGTCGCTCGGTGCCTGCTGTGTGTCCACCCCCAGGATGATGAATTTTCTGTGCTCAGGGCCATCCGTGCGTGGGCGCAGCCCTGCCGTTTCGTGTGCATCCTGCATTCTGAAGTGCAATTTATTAGACCTAATCCGCATCTGGGGTGACGGTATATCTTCCCTGTAGAAAATGCTGGGGAGAAGGATATGCCCCATTATTATTTCATTAGGACTCCACTGGGTCTTCCAGGAGTCCCCGAGTACATACCATGCTCCTTGGGTGAATTAGACAAGACAGCCGGGGACCCTCAGAACTCAGGACAATAACCACAGATTTCCATGCATGCATCTCTTCTTATGACTAAATTCCTCCTTTCCACCTCTTGCCAATTTTGTCTTTCCACAGCGAGGGAATAGAAAAGGATTTTAAAGGAAGCATCAAACATGTACTGTTCTCTCAATGATGTGAGTAGAAGATTCAAAAGCTAGTGTCAGCAGCAAAGGTTTCTACCTCAAAACTGGTGATTGCGGTTTGCCTCTAAAATCAGCATTGTTGGAGCTGCTAAGGCAGACATTCTCTTTGCTCCTTCAGCTCAGCCGGTCTCCTCACGCAGGGTGAGGAGGAAGGCATGGAATTAGCAAGACACTTCAGCCTATGCTCCCCCCAGGAGCAGTTGGCACGCTTTCAACCACTTGACTTTGCCCTTAATTTTCTGCTCCCCTCCCCATGTGTGGGTCGCCTCTAACATGCTCTAGATGGTAGATTTTAAGGTCGTGTGCTGTGTGTACTCAGTCACTCAGTTATTTCTGACTCTTTGCGGCTTCATGGACTGTAGCTCGCCAGCCTACACTGCCCATGGAATTCTCCAAGCAAGAATACTGGAGCCAGTGGCCATTTCTTTCTCCAGGGGGGGTCTTCCTGACCCAGGGATCGAAACTGCGTCTCTTGTGTTTTCTGCATTGGCAGGTGGATTCTTTACCACTGCACTACCTGGGAAGCCCAGATTTTAAGGTCGTTTTAAGGTCACTGGATTCTAATTACCCAACTTGCTAAGGTAGATTCTGTGTTCATTTCGAGTGTTTGTTTCAGCTCAGAGATACCTTCTTCTGGGACGTTTCTTTCCCATCATATTACATGGAGTCTCCAACTGATTTGATTTGGGAATGACCCGCGGACCTCTCTTTTTCTATTAATAATACTGCAAAGGACTCACACCTTGCTCAGATCACCAATCAGCATCCATTTTGCAGCTTCAATTGTGGCTATGAGTGAAGTAGCTGGACCAGGAATGCTCAGCAAAAGGACTGTGGTTTCAGAATGGTGGGTTCGATCCTAACACTACACCTTAGTAACTGAGATACTCTGGGTAAGTCATTTCCCTTCTCCAAGCCTCAGTCTTCTTATCTGTCAAATGGGAATCATTGTACTTATGCCATTGCATTGTGGTGAGTGACAAATAAGACGATGCACGTGAAAGCAGTTTTCACACAGCAAGGGGCCACTTGGATGTTAGGATTCTACTCTGATAGGCCATTTTGCTGTGAACTGATGAAACAAGAAGCAGCAGGATGATGTGAAGGGAACTAATGCCTCCTCCCAGGTGAAGGGCGGGGCTGGGGGGGGCATGGCAGGGCCCTCTGCATTGCTGCCTCCATAGCAGGTTCAAGTTTCCATGTTTGAACATTCCGATGGCCAGTCTTTCCCCAGAAAAAGATATCCGACAACATAAGACAATAGGAGAGCCCACCCCTGCCCTTTCCGCTCCACATCTGGCCATACAGTCACAGAAGAAAGTTCACACAATAAGTTTCGAAGTCAGTTCTGTTTAGCTCATCAATAGTTGCTTCCTAAGAATGATTCCAAGCCTGAGAAGCACTTTAAGCCTTTTTAAGCTCCAAAGATTAGGATGAAACAGGGAGGAGGGTGGGAGGGGGACAGATAAACAACAGCGTGGAGAGTGTTCTCTGTGTAGAGGAGGAGATTCCATACTTGGGTGAGATTAATCCCCAAATTGAAACCTGCCCTGCAATTCTTTGTGAGAAAGGAGAGCAGAGATAAGAGAGAGGCCTCCTGGTAAAGCCCCGCATTGAGCCATTTGTGGAAACAATGCTGCATCCTTTCCCTGCAGCCAGAGGGCGGTGAGATGCGCCCACAGAGGACGAATCTAGGATGGCGCTTCCTTTGGACAGTTGGGGCAGCGCAGGAAGGAGGAAAAGGAGCAGCCTCCACATGTGTGATGCTCGAATGTTCTATTAGACCAACAAGGTATCTCCTTCTCAGCCTGGGAGGCCACCGACCTGCCTGATTGCATACCACTCAAAGCACAAGCATTGGGTTCTGCCAAGACCTGGGGGCAGGGCAGGCTGGCTTTGAACAGAAGGACACTCACCGAGGATCTTAACATGCGCACAAGCAAGCCACTTCTTGCAGTGTGCCTGGTTTCCGACCCCAAGACCCTGGCCATTTCAATTCCTAAGAAATCCAAGTCCTTCTTGAAGGCTGAAGGCTGCCATCAGAGGGGCTAACAGGATGAAGCATCTGAAGGGGAGTCCCAACAGGGTAGATGGCACCTGACCCGAAAGGAAGGAGTGGTTCCCTGGGACCTGCAAGAGATCTGAGTGCGTCCAAGGAGACAGCACACGTTTGGAGGCATGGCTGACTTAAAATAACAGTCACGGGAGATCACAGTCATGCTCATATAGGTTGAACTGTCACGTCTGCAGGTAGGAGCCTGCCAACCCCAGTTCTCAGGAGCATGAATGGGACATGACCCAACTCACAGAGAGCCCTGCAGAGCGAGGCTGAGGGGGAGAAGGGTTCCAAGGATGGCACAGGTGACCTGGCGCCAAACCAAGAAAGGATAGGAGGAGAATCACAGTCAGAGGGGAGGGAGATGACTCTTGGCTACAAGAAGAACAGCAGTTTCTCCCTTCCCCCTTCTGCAGGAGGCTTTGAGGACTGCCAGGTGGGATTCAGACCAACCCAGGAGCCCCACACAGATGCTGGGAGATGGGAACCTGGTCTGCGGGTCTGGGCAGGGCTGTAGGAAGGAAAGAACCAGAGTGTCACCTCAAGGGCCATTCGGGGAAGGTACCCTGAGATGGATGTTTCCCTGTCCTTTCTCCTTCAGGAACCAGGAAGGAAGCACAAGGAAGGACCTCTGCTGATGGGGGTTTGGGAGTCTCAGGGCAGGTCCGTTCTGACCCGGTTCAGGGTCCTGGGCTTCTCTGTAATTAATTCCCTTCCCAAAGTCTTATGGTGAGGAAGGGCTTGCACCCCTGTCCCCCATCTGAGATTTGCCCAGGAGCACGAGGTGACAGCGGGATGGGAGGCGGCGTGGAACACGCAAGAAGAGGCAATGATCTGTGCAGCTAGCCTGGGAACCAGGAGAAGTACGCTGATGGAGAGTCACACAGTCTTAACTCGGTTTCCAGCACATTCCATCTGACCTAGTTCCCCTTCCCCTCTGCAATTTTACTTGTCTTTATCTTTTGAAAAACTAAATATGTGAATATTTTAGAAAGTATAAAATATTTTTAAATGTTTATCAAAGCCACTGAAATACACACAATTTTTTTTTTAATTTAAAAAAAGTATATCATGTCATGTATCAAAGTGACATGAATGCAACTAAAAAAAATAGCACTCAATGGCTTATGAAACACAACCCTCCTCTCTCAAGCTCGGCAGCTTCTTTTCAATTTTAAAAATTTCTTCTGCTTTTAGTTCTTCTGATGGCCTTCTCCAGATACTCTGCTTCCACCACCAGTTCTTGTTTTATGGATTATGAATCTGTTGATCTCCTACTCAGATAGATGAGGGTTGGGATTTTTCTCTCAGGACACTCATTCATCCCTCCTTCTTCCTTTTCTCCAGTCAAACTAAATCAAAATTCTTGTTTCCTCTATTTGTCACATTTATCTAAATAATAACTTGGTTTAAATTGTCTAAATCTGTATTGTTTTAAAATATGTACTATTTACACAGGGCTTCTCTGGTGGATCAGTGGTAAAGAGTCTGCCTTCCAAGCAGGAGACCTGGGTTCAGTTTCTGGGTCAGAAAGATCCCAGGAGAAGGAAATGGCAACCCACTGTAGTGTTTTGCCTGGAAAATCCCATGGACAGAGGAATCTGGTGGGCTACAGTCCATGGGGTCACAAAAGTGTTGGACATGACTAAGGGACTAAATAACAGCAACTATTAATATTTACACACACATGTCTATGTCTGTATTTGCTGCAGTGTCTTTCTTTTCTGTTTCATGGGTTCTTTTACCATGTCTTCATCTACATGATCTCAAAATAGTGGTTGGCTAGGTGGGTAGAATTGTCACAGTTTTGTTGCTGTGCCACAGGGAAGCAAAAAAGAGAGAGAGACGTGTGTGGGGAGCTGGTGGACCCAGGTCTAGAAACTGGCCCAGATAAAATGAAAGGATCAAGGTCTACCCCTACTTTTGCCGACACACACATCTGCCAGAGGAAGCCGGGGAGACACAGTAGCACAGACCTCCTCTTGCCCACGTGGACCCCCTTTTAGGATCTTCCCTCTTCAACAGCCAGCTCCTAATAGTTGGCCTTTCATCCCCATCCCCTCCAGCAATAGTCACCTACAAGCTAGCTAGGAAGTTCCCCTTCCCTTCAGGAAGCAGCTCTCTGCTTCCTGCCCTCTTCAGTCATGGATTCAACCAATGTTCACTGAGCGACCACCTCTGCTTAGACACTGAGGACAAAGATGTGTAAAAGACACACAATGCCCCTGAACTTTGGGAGAGGGCCTTAAGAGGGATAGCCAATAAACAAACTGCATACTGTGAAAGTACCATAAAGCAGGCATCCCCAACCTCCAGGATACAATGCCTGATGATCTGAGGTGGAGCTCAGATCATCATCTTGCAATAATAATAGAAATAAAGTGCAAAATAAATGTAATGGGTTTGAATCATCCTAAAATCATTCCCCTCACCACCACCCCTCCCAGTCCATGGAAAAGTTATCTTCCACAAAACCGGTCCCTGGTGCCAAAAATGTTGGAGACTGCTGCCCTAAAGGATGTTGAGATTGAAAAATCATAGACCTTTTCTTCTCTAAAGAGAAATGTCACCAGGCATCTAAGCTGAGCCAGAGTATACAAAGGAGCCAGGTTCACAAAGAGCAGCCTGAAGGGGGGCCCCAAGAAGAGGAAAGTGAATGTGCAAAGGCCCTGTGGCAGTGATGAGGAGCAGAGGGTGTTCAAGGAACCAAGAGGAGGCCCTTCCACTGGAGCTTTGTGAGCAAAGAGGAGAACGGTCCGAGGTGGGGTTTCCAGAAGGCTCGGGCCTGCCGTGTAGGACCTGGTTAGACAAGTGAAGACTCCGGATTATAATCTAAGCACATGAGGAAGGAGTGAAGATTTCAGCAGAGAAGCAATGTGACTCCATTTTTGTACCTTACAATATCCTTTCTGGAGAATGGACTGGAGGTATCAATGGGTTCCTCTTCATCAACCATTGGTGCAGACACCCCGTCTTTCTTGGGGCAAGGAGTCCATACGGCCTTCAGATGTTTTCATCAGTGGCCAGCAAGTGGTTCAAGGATCTAGGAGGAAGGAAGATGATTAACGGAAGGGCCATTCAAACCAGGGTGCCTGCTTGGCCACATTTCATATGGCGGCTCTCACATCACAGGTCAGCAAAAGGCACGCCAGCCTTGAGTGGCATCGCCCCAAAGGAAGCGGAGTCCTCTGGGTGGAAGAGGCAGCAGCCTGACTGCCTTCTTTCCCCAGGATTTGAAACTGGGAATCGGAAGACTGGAATTGCAGCCAAATGCATTTCAGTCCTCTATTAACATTTTTTTTTTTTTTATCACCTGAACTTACCCGGGCTCCCTGGCTCCACAGCAGGGGTCCCCATGTGATTTCTGCCAGGATCCACCCCCACTTTCAGGGAACAGAGTTTGAGGCGCTGCCCCTCCACTTTTCAAAGCCTTTCCCCTGGTCATCAGAGAGTGTCTGGCCGGGGTTGGGCTCTGTGAAATCGGGGACTTTCTCCCCCGCCCCCTCTCCCTGCCCCTCTCCCTCCCTCCACCCCTTCACTTTTTCCTCTCCTTTATATTGAGCTATCTGTTCAGAGCAAAGCCATCTCCGGGAGCTGCCGGGATGGGATCTTGTCACCCATCAAAGCAGCAGAGGCTTTCTCGGGCCCAGCTAGTGGTGTCTGTCAAAACTATAAGAGCTGCAGCTTTTACAGGCAGCTCTCCCCTCCTTGAGCTGTAGTGCAGGAATGTTTCTTGTCAAGGCCCAGCGTGGGCTGCTATCAGCCTGCTGGCCTGGCAGTTAGGGTCATGGTTTGCTGATGAAGTAAGACTTGAGCCAGCCCTCTGTTCTATAAGGCTCTTTCCTTGGTGAGCAAAGGCTCTAGAGTCAAACTATGTTAGTTTACATCCTGGTGACACTGGTGACTACTGGTGAGATGGATGGCATGCAGTTTAACCTGAGACTCAGTATTCTCACCTGTAAAATGGGACTAATGATGGTAGCCTCCTCTTCACAGGGGCCCTGAGAGAATGAAATAAGATTAAAATATATGTAAAGCACTTAGCATGGCAAATAGATGCGGGGAAACAGTGGCAGATTTTATTTTCTTGGGCTCCGAAATCAGTGTGGATGGTGACTGCAGCCATGAAAATGCTCCTTGGAAGAAAAGTTATGACAAACCTAGATGTATTAGCATATTAAAAGCAGAGACATGACTTTGCTGACAAAGGTCTGCAAAGTCAAAGCTATGGTTTTTCCAGTAATCAAGTACAGATGTGAGAGTTGGACCATAAAGAAGGCTGAGCACTGAAGAATTGATGCTTTTGAACTGTGGTGTTGGAGAAAACTCTTGAGAGCCCTTGGACTGCAAGGAGATCAAACCGGTCAATTCTATAGGAAATCAGCCCTGAATATTCATTGGAAGGACTGATGCTGAAGCTGAAACTCCAATACTCTGGCCACCTGATGTGAAGAGCTGACTCATTGGAAAAGATCCCGATGCTGGGAAAGATTGAAGGCAGGAGGAGAAGCAGGTGACAGAGGATGAGATGGTTGGATGGCATCACTGACTCAATGGACATGAATTTGAGCAAACTCCAGGAGATAGTGAAGGACAGGGAAGCCTGATGTGCTGCAGTCCATGGGGTGGCAAAGAGTCAGACAGGACTTGGAGACTGAACAGTAACAACAACCCACGTTTACCTCCCCACCTCCAACCACCACCCTGTGGCCAAACCGGCCCAGAAGCCAGAGGGCAAGAGAGCTGATCAATGTAATTCCCTTCCTGGAAACTGAAGCAGGGGAGACACAAGGAACAGATGTGAGAACAGACACATCGCAGGCAGTGTGCACATAGGTGCGTGTCTCCACACTTGGGGTGCATGCAGTCTGGGCTGCAAGCTCATAAATATAACACATCAAGAAGTAACAGCAAGACCCTTAACATAACCTACCCTAGTTCATCTTCCCCAAACCCTGTAAGGTAAGAAGCTGAGGCTCCTAGGGCTTGATGTATTTAACATCATTCAAGTCCTAACTAGTGAATTCAGAATGGCAGGTGGGTCAGTCTCATCCAGAACCAGAGCTCCCAACCACTGTACCACCCAGGCCCCCAAAATTCAGCTTGGGCTCCCCCTTCCATCAAGACCAGGGTTGCACTGAGAAGAGGTTGAAGGGGCCCATGGGAACAAAGTTCTGCTCCTTCAGGAAATGCCCCGGGGCAGCCTCTCCCCCATCCCTGCTTTCATTATTTCATCTCTGTGTACTTTACCACTTAAAACTGCTTCCTCAGCAGCACTCCATCAGGTAGCACAGGAAAAGTACGAAGAATCAATTACCCCCAAAATAAATAAATAAATGGTGGCTCTGGGGAAGAAAAAATATTGAATCCTGTTCAGATAAATGCAGCATAAATTGGTTTCTGACAACAAATCCAAATAATTGCCCTCCTTCTCCCCCGCCCCTCCCCAGGGCTCCAGGTAAGTCGGAGCAGGTCCTGGGTAAAACGGTGAGGGAGTGGTAAGGACCGCAGCCGTCAACCCAAAGAGAAAACCCCCAGCTGGGCCTGTTCTTCCTCAGCATCAAAGACCAGGGTCTGAGGTGGGGTCAGCAAGCCTTTAGCAAGTCAGCCATCGAGCCAGCAAAATATGTTCACTTTTGTTTTCCTGTTTTGCGGAGAGAAAGTGGATGGGAGGGGAAAGATGAGCTCTTGTCGTTTTTATAATGAAGCAGTTGGGCCCGCACTGGACAGAAGGCCAGACTCTGCCTGCCTTGAGCCCTCCCACTACGGAATTGTGTAATCTTCCCAGAAGCTTACTCAATCCAAATTGGGAATCAGCACAGGATCCAAAAACCAGGAACAGAAAAAGTGGGGAGCAGGAGACAAAGGTCAAGAGCTGGCCTGTGGATGTGCTTTAATGGGACACAGACAACCATGACCCACGCAGGTTTAAAAAAACCATTGAAATAGTTGTCAACATTTAGAAATCAGAAGAACTCAGGATTTCTGGCTTCTCTTGAAAAAACTAACTCTCTGGCTACACCAGGCCCACAGTCCTGCTGCTCTAGAATACTGACCCTGGGTGGGGCTCCCCCGGCTCCCCCCCGTCCCCCCGCCCCCCGTCTCCACCAACCATTTTGCTTCCCACCTTGAAGCTAAGTGTTAGCTAATATCCATCACCATCCTCAGGCTTTCTTCACACATCCGCCATTCCATTCATTTCAGATTTCCTGCCTGGACCCTGCAGACGTCTATGTTAGTGGCCCCAGACTCATCCTGTTGCTGCGGGTCCTTGCTTCTGTCCTTGCCACTTGCCAGCAGCTGCTGAAAGGCCACACAGAGCCTGGACCTGCCAAAGTCTCTTCCCACTCTGATTCCACTGGAAGCCTCCAGGCAGACAAGTCATTTACTCTCATTCCTTGAAAATGCGTTGCCCCTCCTGCCTCCTTTGCTTGGGCATCCATACTTTTCCTACTTTTCCTTTAGCAACTAAATGTTAGCCTCACTATCAGTTTTCTATTGCTGCCATAACAATTTGGCAGCCATAAGCCAATCTGTGGCTTAAACAACACAGATTTGTTCCTTGGTGCTTCTGTAGGCCGGATACCCAACTTGGGTCTCCAAGGGCTGCCTTTAAGGTGTCAGCAGGGCTATGTTCCTTTCTGATCCCTACTTTTTTTGCTAGCTGTCAGCTGAGGGTCATTTCTCAGCTTCTAGAGGCCACCCATACTCTTGACATATGGACTTTCTCTCCCCTCTCCCCTTTTTTAAAAAGATTTTTTTGATGTGGACCATTTTAAAACTTTTTTATTTTGCTACAGCATTGCTTCTGTTTCATGTTTGGTTTTCTGGCCACAAGGCATATGAGATCTTAGCTCCCTGACCGGGGATCGAACCTAAACCCCCTGCACTGAAAGGCAAAGTCTTAACCACAGGACCACCAAGGAAGTCTTAACCACTGGACCATGAAGGAAGTCCCCTCTTTCTCCATCTTAGACATCTGACCTCTCTTACAACTTTGGGCTTTTTTTTTTTTTTTTTGACCCATCCCTGCAGTGTGCAGGGATGCAACCAGGGATTGAACCTGAGTCACGTCAGTTAAAGTCTGACTCCTAAACACTAGGCAACCAGGGGACTCTTTTCACACTTTGAATCTCTCATTTTTCTTCTGTTTCATCCCTCTGACCCAGCAAAGAAGTGCTCTGTGCTTTTTAGGACTCATGTCTTTAAGAAATTGGGCAAACCCAGATAATCCAAAATAATCTCAGTACCTCAAGGTCCAAACCCCTACTCATATCTGCAAAGACTCTTTTGCCATATAAGGTGACATATTCACAAATTCTGTGGGATTAGGGCATGGACATCTTTGGGGGGGGCATTATTTTGTCTATCTTTCTATTCTATTCTATATATTTATCTCAGAAGCCAATTTTAAGTCTTACATGTTCTAAAAAGTCCTTCTTAACAATTTCTCTTCTAAACTACTGTGCTGTGTGGCTTTGAAAGAGTCACTTTATCTTTCTATTTCTCATTTCCATTGGATCCATGATATGCTGGTAAATGTTTAGTAGCTGACTCTTGAGTGTGGGGGAGAAGCCCTGATTTATGGCATTTGTCAACTGCTATGATCTATTTCTACATGGTTGATTTTAAGCTACCAATGTGATGTTACTGAATGCAGAATTGGAAAGAGATGTGGACAGCCGACTCTTGTGAGCCAGTGTGAGTCAGCTTCCAGGACTCCACTGCTTGAGTGTAAAATGAAGAATTGACTAGTTGATCAAAATGTCATTGATGAGTCAATAATTTCTTAGAATAGGGAAAACTTTTGATAGCTCTGTGTAAGTGTTTCCTTCTCTGGGGCCGGTGCCATCTCCAGTGTAAATATTTTAAAGATAGAAGAACATATCAGAGAACTGATTTTATGAGAAAGGACTGGGAAAAAACCACCTAAAAAGAGACCCAGAGACCTCTGGTATCCATTGGCTTCAATGTGATCACAAAATCCCAAATCCAACTACAAAATGAGTTTGTTTTTAGAAAATGTATGATTTTTTCTATAAACAACTTCATATTTATTATTATTGTTTTGTGATTTCTGTGAGCACATATTACCAAGTGAGGGATTCAGATGAAGAATACCAGCCTCAGAAAAGAACCATTAGGATGTAATACCAAGAACTTTAATAATATTCTCTTGTAATATGTGCATTCATTTATGATTGTTAAATTTCTTGCTCTAAGGTAGCCTGAGAAATAATAGCTGCATTTATTGAGTACTTACTACACACAAGGTACTGTACAAAGAGCTTCTGAATATTATCTAAGTCCTCACTGGTCCCAACTGGTTGAATAACCAAACAATCTCAGATTACTGGGTGAGAAAAAGAAGTTATTGGGATCCAAAACCCAACCCCCCAGCTCCACTGTTCAAGCACGTGAACATCAGCCCTCTAGAGAGACTCAGCAGAGATCTACGTGGGAGCCAGTGGGAGGGTTCAGGCTGGAGCCAAAACTAGCAGGAGCATGCGTACTGACAGGGGAGGCCAGCCTGCTTCTGAAAGAACCAGTTTCCATGGGCCCACTGACACATGCTCCTTGTATTCACTTGCTGTTGCTTCGATTACTCAAGGATGTAATAGACTCAGACTGAATCTGGGGCCCTAGCATCTCCAAGGGCACCGCTGCTTCTTTCTAAGCCTGCCTTCATCTCTCTTTTGCCTGTTCATAAATCCTTGTGAGCTCCCATGCCCTTAAAGCGACAAAAACACATTAACTTCATTCAGAAAACAATTACTGAGCACCTGCTGTGTGCCGAACATTGGAAATGCAAAGTGAGAGGATCACAGGCTCAGTTCCAGTGTCCCCAAGAGTAACATGTGCTCACGCTCAGTCGTGTCTGCCTCTGTGACCCCACGGACTGTCATCCTCCAGACTCCTCTGTCCATGGAATCCTCCAGGCAAGAATACTGGAGTGGGTTGCCATTTCCTCCTCCGGGGGGATCTTCCTGACACAGGAATTGAACTGCGTCTACTGCATCTCCTGCATTGGGATTCTTCACCACTGACCCACCTGGGAAGCCCTAAGAGTAACACACCAGTGTCTTAAGGTCATAAACTGCAAGATGTCATAGGAATCCTCGGATTCCAGCTTCTAGGGATGGAAAGCTTCCCCCAGGAGGGCTGTCAAGCCGAGATTTAAAAGAGGAAAGGGTACAGTTTTCCAGGCACCAGAGGTGTGGAGACTCTTCTGGCCAGGGAATCACAATTGTAAATAAATGAAGGCATGGGCACTCCCGTGGCTGGAGCTTGGGGTGCGTGTTTAGGATGGATATGCAGGAAGTGAGATGGCAGTTGGGAATAGAACCGGTGAGGCCAGGAGAAAGCAAGGTCTCCAGAGGCCAGTTTAGCAGGGCGTCCTTTGTCATGTGACTCACTTTGGACTTTGTCCTACAGTCAGTTAGGCACCATTGATGAGTTCTAAGTGGGTAAGCAACACAACCAGATTGGCATTTTAGATGATGGCTCTCTGGCTCCATGAAGTGTAGATTTGAGGGTGGGGCTGAGAAATCTGGTGGCTCAGATGGTAAAGAATCCGCCTGCAATGTGGAAGACCTGGGTTCAATCCCCGGGTTGGGAAGATCCCCTGGAGAAGGCAATGGCTACCCACTCCAGTATTCTGGCCTGGAGAATTCCATGGACTCTCTAGTCCATGGGGTTGCAAAGAGTCAGACACGACTGAGCAACTTTCATTTTCACTGGTAAATTCAAAAAAAGAAAGAAAATGTGCTTAGGAAAGATGTCAATGTCAGGCAGGGTCTAGAAGATACACATTTTAGAGAAGTGTTCAGAGGTTTGCCTTCCCCTAGAGAGAAAAGGTTTTTGAAAATATAACCTTCTATTCAGAATACTGTCAAGTCTACACAGAAAAGAATACCCAAATATCAAGATCCCACCTGTCTTTCAGGTTTTCTGTTATGTTGAAGGGTGGGGAAACCTTCCAAAATGTAAAATGTATGCAGAATTTTATTCAAAAGTGTCTAATAAATCAAAGACACACTTAGAGTAAGAAGTATTGCACAGTCCAGGTGACAGCTCTTTGTGAGACTGGAGAGTCAAGGGGCATACTGTGTTTCTGCAGAACTGATTGATGGAATGGGAGAGACTGGGGGGAAAAATACACTCTCCACCATAGACAACCACTGAACAGAGGAGATTTAAGATGAAAGAGGAAAGATTGAAGCCTCACTGAAAGACTAAAGAAAGGAAAGAAGGACAAATAGATCAATTGTTGTGTGAAGACCTTGAGGTGTTTAATACATAATGGGTTGCATTGTGTTCAGAGGTTATACAGTTGTACTGCATCTCAGTGGTTTTACTTTTTTCCAAACCTTATAGATCACAGGAGCCAGAACTACTAATGACCAAAGACCAGGGATCCCTCTGGCAAGAGGGAAGGAGCTCTGAATTTGGAGTCCATGGTGAGCCCTTGCCAAAACAGAGGCTTCTGGCATCTGATCTAGCATAGCTGTCCGCTATCTCTTCATCAATCCATTCATCCATTCAGCCAATGAATAAATATTGACACACCATACCAGACTCTGGGACAGAGGATAAGCTGGGCAGTAAACACAACAGACACGTGGTCTTATGGAGAATACTGTGTGTCTGAAATGAATAGAGAATATCGTGTGTTTGAGAAGAACCCACAATGAGACCAGATCAAACAATATCTCAATAAGAATTTTGACTTTCATTCTAAGTGCAAAAAGAAAATATCCAAGAGTTTTAAGCAGGGGCACGATGTAATCTGGATTAGGCTTTTCTACGATGGTGGTGTGTATGTGCTCAGTCGTGTCCAGCGTTTATAACCCCATGGACTGTATCCCGCCAGGCTCTTCTGTCCACAGAATTTTCCAGGCAAGAATGCTTGTGTGGGTTGCCATTTCCTACTCCAGGGGATCTTCCCAACCCAGGAATCAAACCCTAGTCTAGCATCTCCTGCAGTGGCAGTGGATTCTTTACCACTGTGCCACCTGGGAACCCATTTTCTACAAGACATACTATTATACGGTAGAGAACGAATTTAAGAGGAGGCAGGAGTGAAAACAGGAAAAGCAGTTAAGGGGCTTTTGCAAGAGATCAGGCAGGAGATCATGCATGCTCAGACTAGGGTGGGTGGTACTAGAAGGATTTGAGATGCATTCTGGAGGTAGAAACATGCTGACGTTTTGGGATTGAGGAAGAAGAGGAAGAGACAAATGATGATTTCCAGATTTCCAACTTGAAAAGTCATGTGTACACTGATGCCATTTTTTAAAGTGGAGAGGACTGGAAAAAGCTGTTGATTCTTCCTATCCTCCAACTGGCATTTCTTGAGCACCTACTATCTGCTAGAGACTCAGCACCTGCTTCTGAGAAAAAGAAGCAAATCTATGTCATGGGTTCACCCCAACTCTTGGTTTGGCCTGATAGACAGAGACCCTTCACGGGTGATGCTGACGGATCATGTGAAATTCGAATCATCAGTAAGACCATGAGTTTCACCATCCCATTTACTTAACTCCCACTTGTGTTCATTAGATCATAAGGTTTAAAAAAAAATTGACCTGGAATTGGTCTTGGGAATTTTTTTTAATTTTTCTTATAAAATTGATTTAAGTATCATGAAAATCAGGCCAAATGGTCAGGGCTTTCAATTTCCTTTGGCCTACGGGAAGCTTAGCTATAAATTTGTAACTTGGCTTGCTTAATAACTATGTAGAGTTTATGGTTCCTATAATAGCATTCTGGTTTTCTCCTTGATATTGATTAGCTCAACTAAACATCTGTCATTGTCTATCCCATGGATCCGGATCAGTCTGCCCATGCTTGTGGCTCCAGCCATCTCTGACTAGACCAAGTATTGACCAGGGAACTTCATTCAGAACTTGACTGGGCCATTCAGGTTTCCTGAATTGGATATTTAAACTAAGGGATGTGAGGTAAATTCCCATTTAGTGGTTGAAGTGGGTGTTATAGAGTGTAGCACCAGATCCCCTGTTCCCAAATGAAGTCCCCTTTCTCTCAGAGGCCAGATATTGGCTGCCAGGGGCTCTCAGCCGTGTTCCTCTCTGAGAGTTATTCTTAACTAGGGTTGCCTTGCCCAAATTCAGCCCTCTTTCCCAGGGTTAGCCCCCATCCCATGACAAGATGGTCCCAGTACAAAGTCCCAGTCCCCTTGGCTCATGGCAGGACAACACTGAAGGCCATCTCAGCTCCAGAACATTTCATGAAATGGGTCTCTGTTGTGACTGCCTTGCAGCTCAACATTTCTCTCTGCCTTCCTCACTCCTCATGGGTGTTGGTCCTAAGAGTTCATCCCAAGAAACTCCCTGCCCACAAATCTCAACATCTCTCTTTCCCAGGAAACCCAACCTAAAACAAATGGCTGCTATTGCTGGTGGCAACAGTGCCACCCCTAAGAATAAGTAATTGTAAGGAAGACGTGAACATAGAAATTGGTGAGGCAATGGGCAACCCTTGCTTTTAGACATGTTGTTTTCTTCGATAAGTTCAAATATGGCTCGGGGTTAAGGGCAAAACCACCACCCTGAGAGTCTCCATTCCATGCAGTAGAGTAGGAAGCACTTCAGACCTGGCTCTGCCTCAAGCTCTGTGACCTTGGGCAATGAACTTAACCTCTCTGAGTCTCTTGAGTGTCTTTATTTGCAAAATGGACCAAATCACCTTGCAGGGTAGTTACACAGACTGTAGGAGCTCAAGATTGTAAAAGCACCCGTAACACAGAAACTGCTCCATAAATGCTGGTTTCTTTTCACAAACAAGGTGGGGGGCACCCTAGTATCTTTCAGGTCAGAGAATGGGGTATGTGTACCAACAAGTTTACAACGAATTTGAACATACTAGACCATGCTAGGGGGTGTGAGGCAGACTGGGGGAAGGTTATTGCCACATGACCAGTTAACAAGCCATCCCCCTTCCCCCCAAAAGAGAATGCCCCTAGAAGTGAATGGATCAGGCAGAGGTCTCTGGGAACAACAGAAAGGAGCAGTGACGTGTCCCTGCAGGATGTTGTCTATGATTAGGGATGACCTGAAGAATTTAGCCAAAGATCAGCCATGTGACTCTGAGTAGGGATAGTCCTGGGAATGTAACCCCATGAAGCCAGCACCTGGTCTGTCATCCAGCATATAGTAGGTGCTCAATAAATTCTTGTAGAAGGAATGACAAATGATCTTTAGTCCTCCGACCCCACGAAGAAGTTCTGATGATTCCGGGATTTGGGAGGAATGATTTCTGAGTAAACACTCTGACTTCCCACGTAGCCCAGTTGGTAAAGAATCTGCCTTCAGTGAAGGAGACCCGGATTTGATTCCCAGGTTGAAAAGATTCCCTGGAGAAGGAAATCGTGACCCACTCCAGTATTCTTGCCTGGAGAATCCCATGGACAGAGGAGCCTGGCAGGCTACAGTCAGTGGAGTTGCGAGAGTCGGACATGACTTAGTGACTAAACCACCCCCACCAAACGCTCTGAGGACCGCAGTGTCGTTAGTCCAGGGCCCCCTCCCACGTTTACCAAAGTGTCTCCGTTGCTTTCCAGGGCCACTCCAGTTGTGCAGTGCTCTGGCTACGTCTTCAGGGCTCTCTCCTAGAGTCATAATCCACAAACTATGGTGCTTTTTTTTTTGTAAATATGGTTTTATTGAAACATAGTCTTGCTGTTGGCATTAGTACTATCATCCCTCAGTGTCTGGGGAGGATTGGTTCTAGGACCCTCTGAGGATAACAAAATCCATAGATGCCCAAGAATCCTATAAAAAATGGTGTAGTAGTTACATCAAACCTACATGTATCCTCCTATATACTCTAAATCATCTCTAGATTGTTTATAATATCTGATATAAATGTTGTTGTTCAGTCACCAAGTCATTTCTGACTCTTTATGACCTGTGGACCACAGCACACCAGCCTTCCCTGTCCCTCACCATCTCCTGGAGCTTTCCCAAATTCATGTTCATTGAATCAGTGATGCCATCCAACCACTTCAGTGGTTAATACAAAGAACATACTATATAAATAGTTGTCAGTCAGTCAGTTCAGTCGCTCAGTCATGTCCAGCTGTTTGCAACCCCATGGCCTGCAGCACGCCAGGCTTACCTGTCCACCAGAAATTACCTGTCCAGAACTTGTTCAAACTAAATAATTGTAGATGCTACGTAAATATTGGTCATTGCTAGCAAGCAGCAAATTCAAATTTTGCTTTTTGGAATTGTCTAGAATTTTTTTTAAAAATAGTTTTGGCCTGTGGTTGGTCAAATCTGAGGATACGGAACTGTGGATGTGGAGTGCTGGATGTGTTAGCTGTGGCTGCTTCTGTGTAAAAATGGCAGAACTGAAGATTTACAACATAAACTGGAAGTCTAGAAAAAAGCTAAGATTTTTAGTATCTAGCTCTTTCAGAAGTTTTTTGACCCCTGTGCTAGAGAGAACAGTAAGACAAGAGTCACCCCAAGGATACAGTCATTCTGTCCCTGAGTTGGGGATTAGATTCACTGAACACATGTCCTTTCATCTCTGAGGGTCTGGGGGCTCAGCAAGTACCATCCTATGAAAAGACTTTCCTGATACTAAAACCAGTGTGTTTCGCAAAGTCTGCTCTATGCCAGACACTGCATTTAATGCCTTACCTTTATTCTGTCATGTATACTTCATGGTGATGCCATGAGGGGGGAACCACAGCATCCCTATTTTGCAGATGAGGAAACCGAGATTCAGAGAGAGTAAATGATTGTCCTGCTGTCCAAAGTGGAGATGTGGCTGGGCCAGGGCTCAGGTCAATTTCAAGTCTGGGCTGCTGTTCTTTACCCCTGACACCCACTACCTCCCCATACTGAAGGCCTAGCAGGAAGAGTGTTACTTGTAAATAATAAACACGAGGCAGGTTGGTCCAAGTCCAGCAGATGTCATGTAACCCAATCCATCAAAGGCTGGGTCTCCAGCAAGGGCATTATGAGGGAGACTTCCCTTAGGGTGGAAGAATCAGCCTGCTAGAGAACCAGAGTCCCAAGGCCTCCCGGGGCAGGACAGACATTCTCACCAACAGCTTGTAACCCTACTCGTGAGAAAACAGCCTCCAGAGTGCTAGAGAATAGATTGACTTGATCACATCTGAAACCTCCGCCGGGATGAGAGGTGAAGTCTCATGTGTTTGGACTTAAAAAACAGAGATCCCAGATAGGTTTGTTTCAACTCCCCCGATAAAGCCATATCACATGATAAACTAGTCCTTTTGTCCACCAAATTAAAAGGGTTAAGCATCTTTTACAGAATTCTGTCTTTCAGGGCTACAAGCAGAAGTTTATTTGGTTTCACACTGTTGTGATAACAAAACTTTAGGGAACTGAGACAATATGCGGGAGGCCTGTGGTTATTACACAAAGAGCACAATTGTTCACTTTTTGCTTGCGATAAAAGGAAGAGTACGTGTCAGGGAAATGAATCCGGACTCTATTAATAAAGGTGAACAACAGACTCGCCGGGTCACTTCCTGTTGACACAGGAAGAAAAGCTTCTGGTTTGTTTTCTGGGAACCTCTCCACAAAGTCAGAAGGTCGCTAGTTCACATGAGGCTATGGAGGTTAAAAGAAAAGCGTAAGTCATGTGGGTGATTCAGTGATTCGACTTGTCCGAAATTTCCATTTCCGCCTTTTACAGCCTGAGCTGGTACTGTGAAGGCTGCGGCTCTGAGTCTGGAGAGCAGCGACCTGTTCGTGCACACTGCCTCTTTGACCCTTGCTCCATGACCCGATAACCAGTAACGCTGTCTACACCCTACAGTGACCCACTTAGCCACTGTCACTACCATTGCCACCTCCCCGTCTATGGAAGGCTCCCACTCACAAAGATTTCTGTCCCATCACCTTGTTTCATTCTTTTCCAGACTTTTTCTTTTCCACTTATTAAAATTAACTTGCTTCCTCTTTCACAGTCTGCCTAACTCTCCCTTAACCAGCAAGCAAGTTCCTTAAGAGCAAAGTTCATGTCCGACTCTTCTGTCCCGGTGTGGCCAATGCTTGCTCACAGCAGATCATCAGTGGATAACCGATGAATATTCATGTAGTGCCCATGAATAAATTGAAGGATGTTTACAAGTGTACCAATGCTTTAGCTTTTTTTTTTCATACCCAACTTTCCTTTTCACATTGAGCTGGCTATGCTATCTATGGTGCCTGGGTTAAAAAGTGTCCAGCTGTCACTGTAAGGAAGTGGTTATTCCTTTCCTCATTCATTCATTCATGGTGTATATATTGAATGCAAGTGCCAGGCATCCCTACCAAGAATTCAATGATGAACAAAACAGAGTGCCTGCCACATGAGTTTTCAGTCCAGTGGGGGCGGTAGGGAAACAAATATTAATGGAAGAGTAATATTGGTATGCAGTTGCAACCTTGATAAGTGTTGTGAAAGAAAAACTCACGTAGGGCTTTTGAGGAAGTAATGTTTGGGACAGCCGTGGTGGCACAGTAGATAAGAATCCTCCTGGCAATGCAGGGGACACAGGTTTGATCCCTGATTCAGGAGGGTTCTACTGTAGATCAGCAAAGCTCATGTGCCACAATGACTGAAACCCTGGCTGCAACTACTGAAGCCCAAGTGTCTAGAGTCTGTGCTCCGCAACAAGAGAAGTCACCACAACGAGAAGCCGGCACACCACTACAAAGGGTAGCCCCGCTCACTGCAACTAGAAAAGACTCGCATAAATCAACGAAGACCCAAGACAGCCAAAAATAAATAAGAAAATAAAATTAGGTAGAAAAAAATAATAAAAAATTTTAAAAAGAAGTAATGTTTGGGCTGAAATTGGAAAGTTGGGTTAACTAGATGGGTACCTAAATGAATTTGCTGAAGAGTGATCAGCATTAGAGTTAGGATGAGAGTTAGGAGTGGAATAAGGCTGAGTCTTTCCCAGTGACTCAGCAGTAAAGAATCTGCCTGCAGTGCAGCAGACTCAGGAGACACGGTTCAATCCGTGGGTCAGGAAGATCACCTGAAGTAGGAAATGGCAACCCACTCCAGTATTGCCTGGAAATTTCATGACAAAGGAGCCTAGTGGGCTACAGTCCATAGGATCAAAGAGTCAGACACAACTGAGTGAGCAAGTGAGAAAGATTGGGGATGAATAGGGGAAGATTAGAGATCTTTCCCAGGAAACTGTGCTTGTCTTATAGGGATTGGATGAGTGTTGACCAGGAATGAATTGCTGTCTGCCTAAAACAGAGTGGAGACAAAATAAGTGAACAGGAGACAAATTATGGTTTGTCTTTTTTTTGTGTGATTTGCTCTTTTCTGATGGTTTGCTCTTCAAGGACCATCTTTCTGGTGACTGGGGCACTGACTTTGGTCTTCTGGGCTAGTACCTGTGGGGCCCTCCATGACCAGCAAGCTGGCTTCTGAAGGCAGAAGCAGCCACGCAGGAGTCTAAGTGCATGTCCAAGCGGGATGGCAGATGGGTGAACAGGTAAGCCAGGTGAGCACCTGCCTTGGTCATCAGCAGGATTTTAGACCCTGGATTTAGGACTCAGATAAGAGGATTCCTGGAGCCCTTGCATAGATTACTGTGGGCAGCTAGGTGTTTACAGAAGCTCACAATGATGCCTATTAAAGAGATCAATTGTATCCATGAGCACCCATGCTTCATAGGTAACTGTTGCCTTATATAGTGCTACCTGCAATCAGCGTAGGTAAAAAAGGAGCGTAAGAAACAATTGGCCCCAGATATGAGCACCATGGGCACTTTTTCCCCCTCTCTTGATCAAAGAAAGACTCTAATGAAAGGGAAAAAAATAATTAAAAAGTTAAAGCCTTATGTAATGAAATTTAAAAGAAAACTTTGAAGCCAACAAGCAATCGTGGGCAATGCTTCAAAGGGCCTAGAATCAATGTTTGTCAATAGCAGTTTTGCATCCTTTAATTTATCTTTCATGAATATAAAGCGTGATGTTATTAGGAGCCTATCCATGCCTTAATTCTGTTTGCGATTTGATGAATCAGATCTCTATTAACATTCTGATCGAGTCAGCAATGTCAGAGGCCTGTGGTAGGAGCCTCACTCTGGCCGGGCTTTTATCCTGCAACTGAGATGCTAGTGAACAGTGGGGCCTTCTGCACTGAGCCCTTGGCAACCCCGCCCCCACCCCCAGGAGCCAGGGGTACTTTATCTATGCTGCTTTCTTTGGAGATTTTCTCTCCAGAAAAGAAACCAACCCCATGACTCAGCCCAGCCCCAAAGTTACCATTTGTTTAATCAAGATAGTTGGTTTGCAAAACATTAAACATTAAACAGTATTTGATGCCTAGTTAATAATTTGCATCCTCTTCATTTGTTCCTGAATCCTGGGAGACTGACATTCCCCCCTCCCCCCCAAAGGCAGAGACAACAAAAGAAATTGTGTTTAGAGCAAAACAAGAGTTCTTAAACTACAAAGATGTTTGCCAGAATGTCTGATCTCCATGTTCTGCTGTTAATGGTTCTGGCGGGAAAGACAGCCTTCGGGGTAAGTGTTCTTTTCAAATATCTGGTGTTGAGAGGCTCTGAGGTTATTAGGAAGACCAAACCAGCTGGGCCAGGAGCAATGAGAAACTTTAGTTGTGAAAGACTGGTGTTGCCAGGTCGAATATGTCCTGATTTCAAGCGCTAATGCAGGTCTTTCAAGTTGGTTGCTATTAAGTGGCCAGATCCATGAAGCCATGCAATTGGCTTGAGCCATCTTAGAGCAGTCTCCATGAACACCTTCCAACTAAGGGGATCAGAGCAAAAATATCCGCTAAGGCAGCGTGTTTTGTCTGATATGAACCACAAAAATCCCTTTGGAAAGCCACTGAAAGCTACAAACTCTTTCTCTGTACATGCTGACATGCATACCCAGTTCTCCAGCTTTTTGGGGGGACATTAGGGGAAGAATCCCCCTACTTTGACCCTAGAGGAGAATCTTGCTGGCAATAGCTTTACTTAGACGGATAATATTTAGAGAGAAGCTTCACAAGCAGGACTTTTTCTCGCATCACCCTGTGACCATGGCTGTAGTTAACAGGGCAGAGAGGTGAGCAGGGGCCCAGGAGGTCGTGGTGAGTGGAGAAGGAAAGTGACATCAGGGGGTCTCACATGGGGGACTCAAGACATTGGGGAGCAGATGAGGTGTGGTGTCTGCTCCTGTTTCGTGCCCTTGTAGTCCAAGAGTGTTAGCTGGGTCTCTGTGGGCATACGAGACAGGTCTTCACCAGACCTCACACCTCTCAAGTTCCATGCTGGAGGTGGTCTGAAGTGGGAGTGTGTCTTGGGAGCCAGGGTTTGGATCTCAGCTTTGCCACATTCTGGGTGTGGAACCTTGTGCAAGTAACATCATCTCTGTGAACCTCAGTTTCCTCCACTGCAAACCAACTGATAATCTCCCCCAGATTTGGGGAGGGTCGTGACTGGTTAAGCAGAGCAATGCATGTGGCTTTAAATAGATGTGAGCTCTTTTCCCTTGAAATTTCCAAAGTGACACGAGTTCTTGATAAAAATCAAAGAAGGCTCACCTTTGTTAGAGTGAAGGGGGTGGTGAGTAACATACGAGAAAGGGATGAGAACAGAAATAACAGTCATCATATTAAATACCTTTGCATTTTATTTCCAGTTTCACTTCATAGAGCTTTTCTTGCAGGAAGCAGGTTAGATTCTAGGCTCTCTGCTTAGCATGCCTTAAAAACAGCAGCTTCTCCTCCCCTTTACCTAAACTGTACTCGGACACCTACCTTAGTACCATATTAAGCTGCCAATGACTCATCTCGGAAAGAATTTTCTTTTCCAATGATAACTTGTGTTTGTGTGTAGGGGGTGGCTGCAAAGATGAGTCGTTATCAAACCCTCTACATCACTGATTGCTATTGAATGTCTGAGGCTAAGACCCTGCAGAAACAGCACAGGTCTAGAGAAAAGTGATGGAAATTATCCGACTCACAAAGGAAGGGTCCAGAGAAAGTACCACTCAGAAGGAATTAAATCCTAAAATTTGCAGGCAAGGAAAAGAGCGGATGCAGTCTGTTTGAAGTTCAGCAAAAGATAACGGTCCCCCCAAATCCTTATTTTGCAAGCCCTAGTGAATTTTTAGGGTTAGCAATGAAATTGTAAGTCAATAATGGATAAAAGAGAAAACATGAGAACTAGCCTTTAGGCAATGAGCTTAGTCAATTCCAAAGAGACGATTCAGAGCTTTGGAATGTTTTCTTACTCCAGATGCATGCCAGACAGGTGGTTGGGAGAGTGGCTTGCATTCCATAGGCCAGTACACAGAGATAGAGGGGAAAGTGGCCAACTCACTCAGATGTTTAGAGAGCTTGAGACATCACCAGGAAGGAAAGAATCATAGCCAGATGGACAGGGTGGCCTCTCCTGCCCCAAGGTAGGTAAAGTAATAACAAACTGCCGTTTAATGAGAAATCCTGTGTGCCATGCTCTGTGCTTTTGAGAGACTGGTCTTTGAGTTCTCCAGAAGAATCCCAGGAAATAGGTACTATTAAAAAGAATGAAATAATGCCATTTGCAGCAACATGGATAGACCTAGAGATTGTCATACTGAGTGAAATAAGTCAAACAGAGAAGGATAAATAGCATATTACATCTTTTACACATGGAATCTAAAAAGAAATGATACAAATAAACTTTTTTACAAAACAGCAATAGGCTCACAGACTTAGAGGATGAACTTATGGTTTCCAGGGGGAAGAATGGGGAGAAGGGATAGTTAGGGAGTTTGGGATGGACATGTACACACTGCTATATTTAAAGTGAATAACCAAATCCCTACTATATAGCACAGGGAACTCTGCTCAATTATATGTGGCAGACTGGATGGGAGGGGAATTTGGGGGGAATGGGTACATGTACATGTATGGCTGAGTCTTTTGGCCGTCCACCTGAAACTATCACAGCATTGTTAATCAGCTATACTCCAACACAAAATAAAAAGTTTAAAAAGAAAGGAAAGTACTGTTATTGCTCGCAGTTTGCAGATCAGGAAACTGAGGAATGTGTTCTCAAACTAGGAGGTGGCAGAGCTGAGTCTTAGACTAGGCTGGTTTCCATCTGTCTGGATAAGGTCTCTTGCCAGGGGCCCTGGCCGAGGACGAGATTTCTTTGGTCCAGACAGCCTCCAGTATTTTTGCCTGGAGAATTCCTTGGACAGAGGAGCCTAGTGGGCTATAGCCCATGAAGTCACAAAGAGTCAGACACAACTGAGTAACTAATTTTAGGGGGGCTTCCCTGGTGACTCAGATGGTAAGGAATCTGCCTGCAATGCAGGAGACCCAGGTTCGTTCCCTGGGTCAGGAAGATCCCCTGGAGAAGGGAATGACAATCCACTCCAGTATTCTTGCATGGGAAATCTCATAGACAGAGGAACATGGCGAGGCTATAGTCCATGAGGTCACAAAAGAGTCAGACATGGCTTAGCGACTAAACAACAACATAGAACCTTAGGGGTGTGATCCTTCCTATAGGGATGGGGGGCTTTTAGACCAGGGGCCTGTTGCTTGGTAAAGCGTCAGGCACAGATTCCATGTGCCTCTGAAACTTTAAACAAAAGCAGTCACAGGTCTCTCATTGATGCCCACTGGAGAGATGCCTGGAGACCCACCTATGCACTCAGATCATACCACAAACATTATGATGACTTCTCTGTGGGCTCATTTGTAACTTAGTTTTATATTCAGGTATCATGACCCCAAAAAAGTGTGGTCAATATTATTGCCATAGATTCCAGGGAATCCTTCATAGTGCTTTCCTGGTCTGGTCTAGATTTGTTTTTCTTTACCCGTCAGTGTTGAACACCAGTCCCCAGCACAGGGGCCTCCCTGGCGGCTCAGTGGTACAGAATGCCTGCCAATGCAAGAAAGTCAGGTTCAGTCCCTGGGTTGGGAAGATCCCCTGGAGGAAATGGCAACCCACTCCAGTATTCTTGCCTGGGAAATCCCATGGACAGAGGAGCCTGGAGGGCTACAGTCCACAGAGATGCAAAAGAGTCGGACACAACTTAGCGACTAAACAACAATAATAAAATCCCCAGCACATCTTGTATTGTTATTCCCATTTTCTGAAGGAGAAACGAGCCCAAAGATGGTGAGTGACCCAACTCCCCAGCCAGAACTGAGACTCAGCTCTGGTTCGACTCCTCACCCTTCACAGGAGGTTTGCTCGGCTATGTGCACTGTCTCAGGGCTTTGACTTCTTTTCCTGCTGCGGTTCTCAGGGTGACTTGGGGTGCGCCTGGGCTCAGCTGTAATGCAGTTTGACTTCTTCCAGGATCAGAAGCTAGCGGACAAGTCTTGTCAGGTTTGCCCTGTTTCTCTCAGCTCATCCTCAACAGGGGGCCTTGCAATTAAAATGCCTGTTTGCTCCCATTTCTTAGCTTTTTAAACCCTAGAATTTAAACGCAAGAACTCTAGGGCTCCAGAATCCTCCTAGGTAGAGAGTCACAAAAATATCTGCACAGACAAGAGGTTGCAAATTTGTGGCTTGGAATACATGCTGCTCACAGCCCATGTTTTATTGGCAGGTAAAAGTTCAACCTGAAGAGTGTTTCCATTTCCTTTGGGTTGCTGGTGACATTTGAGAATCAGGACACTTCATATAATAATACAGACCCCAGTTTTTCCTGAAAATCAGACAGTCTAGTAACATGGGCTTCCATTCTTATATGACAGGGAGGGGACAAGGAACTACTGCTTCTGGTATTAGAAACTGAAGACCCCAGGTCCCCCAGGTCCCAGCATGCTCTACTTTGGACCCTGTCTCTGTTCGATGGGTTACCTGTCCAGTACCTGTCCAGTTCTACCTTGGAAAGAGAGAGACAAACAAGGAAAGAAAAGCAGAGAGCATGCTTGTCTGATTATTGTTCAGAAACACTGTGGATGCTGAAATATTAGAGTCAGTTCTGGGTGGTCAAGTAACAGGGCTCCTTGTCTGATTAATTCAAGAATCCATAACCACATGGCCCCCAGGACCAAACAAGGGCTTTGACCAGAAGACACAAACCACCCTTTTCAAAGCCTCAGTGCTCCAGAATGTCAGTCTCTTTCAGACATAGGAGACAACCCTCCTTCATGCTGTAACCCATTCAGAATCTTATGGAAAAAATAAGTACTGATTTGCACTGCATGTACTTACAGATTAAAAAAAAAAACCTGATCCTAAGTACAAGTCCAACTCATTAGCTTTGGTGGCGTACGCTGGTATTTAGGGAAATCAGGTCGCAGGAAATCGTATGTGTATGTAGGCACAGATATATTTATATTTTCAATTCATTAGAGTTTCCTAAATGCAAAAGCAATTCTGCTGTCACAGAGAAACAGCATGGCAGAATATTCGGCAGCCGGGATTTTAAATAAAACATGCTTTTTCTTCATAATTAATATAACAAGGTTTCCTGGCTTAGGACTTGGCAAAGATCCCAGGAAAAATGGGGGAAGGGGGCTGTTGTGACGTGCTTGTGACAAAAAATTCCAGGAAGAGTTTGTGCTGAGCGAGCTCTCCTCAATCACTTCATAATTTGAAAAAAAAAAATTTTTTTAAACATATTGACAACAATGGCTAGTAATCACTGTAGCAAGTATTTATTAAGCTTATTAAGTCTTTACTATATGTCAGACATTGTGTGCTTTATATTTATTACCTCACGTATAGCTTCCCCACAGCCCCATGAGGTAAGGACTGCTGTCATCCTCATTTTGCAGATAACAAACTAAGCTTTAAAGAAATTAAATAATCTGCACAGATGGCTGCCCTGTGAGGTTACAGAGCTGGGATTCAAACCCAGGATGGCTTGATGCTGGTCCCAAATTCATAACCTCCGTGTTAGAGGTTGCTGTGACAGGCACTACCCTGAAACTACTGAGACTTCCTATGTGGGATGGAACGTGTCCAGAGGGACAGTGGCCTCAGATTCCAGCTTCAGGCAGGAGAAAAGTCACTCCCACCTGGAAGCTTCTCCAACAATCCCTGAAGCTTTTCTTGCCAACACGAGAGGGATCAAGTCTTGCTAGATGGCTAGCCCGTTAGCTCAGGGCTTTGAAAACTTTAGTCATGAATGAATCCATCTTTAGAAATTTTGCCAAAGCCCAAACTAGTTTCTTAATACTTTCTGTCAACCTAAGTAGATCTATTTTTAAAGGAAATGGTCACTACTATCAATTGGAAAATCAAAGAAAAGGAAACAATGATATTGAATTCCAACTGGCTACAGTTGTCATTCTAAAACTCAGAGCGGAACTCTGCTTTCTCTTTGGTAGGAGGGACGATTAGGACGAGTGGCTCAGATGGTAAAGAATCTGCCCGCAATGAGATCCCTTGGTTTGAACCCTGGGTCGGGAAGATCCCCTGGAGAAGGAACTGGCAACCCACACCAGTATTCTTGCCTGGAGAATTCCATGGACAGAGGAACCTGGTGGGTTACAGTCCATGATCTCACAAAGAGTCAGACATGATTGAGCAACTAACACTTCACTTTAGAAGAGAAGGACTTACCAGCACCACCCCAGTCTGTCTTTGTTATGGGATTGGGAGAGTTTATAGTAAAACTGAGAAGGAAATGGCTTTCTCACGCTGTGTTTTGATGTGATGTCTCTCCATAGCCAGGCACCACCCGAATCAACTTGGATACCAACAGCAATTTACATCCCACACCAGGGAAAACACAGACGTAAAGACAGCTTCGGGGATGGAATTGGTTGCTATTTGTGGGAAGTTACTTTCCTGGGAAAGTGAAAAAAAGTGAAAGAGATAGTTACTCAGTTGCGACTGACTCTTTATGACCCCGTGGGCTATAGCCTGCTTGCCAGGTTCCTCTGTCCATGGAATTCTCCAGGCAGATTACTGGAGTGGGTTGCCATTCCCTTCTCCAGGGGATCTTCCCAACCCCGGGATCAAACCCAGGTCTCCTGCATTGCAGGTGGATTCCTTCCCTGGTCTGAGTCCCCAGGGAAGTCCGCTTCCCTGGGAAGCCCTGGGCTTTTCCTGAGAACTGATTGGCCGAGGAGGGGAATATCAGGGCTCATGCCCATGTGGTGGGCCTCAGACACAAGGCCAACCCATGCTTTTGTTTGTTCATTTGCCTTTTCAATGGGCTCCCAAGAGCATGACCACATCCAGAAATGAGTGTTTTTTCCCAACCTCCTCATCCTGGATGGTCTCATGCCCGATCCTTCGGCCCCCTCCCTGCAAGCTCCTGGGATAACCCGTTTGCACCAGTGTCTCTCACCAAGTGCTTATGTGAAGAGCAACCGATTGCAAATGCTGTGCAGTCCAGTCCCCAGCTACCTGAGCAGAGGTGGTGCAGGTGGCTCTGGGTCGGGCACAGGTGACCGCCTCAGAGGGAAGGGATCCAGCCTTGACTTCCTCCCCGGCCTGATCCACTCGTGTCCTCACAGGAGTGCATCATCCCACTGGGCCTGAGCTTCTTCCTCTGCTTGTAAAGGGTCTGGGCCAGCTCCTCTTCACCTCCTGGCTCATCACTGTGGTCCTGTAAACAGCTTCGCCCAGTCTCCCAAGAAGGAGACCACCCAGAGGGACCACTGGCTGCTGCTTCTCCTTTGGCCTCAAATATTCCTATTAGAACCGTTCCTTCTTCCCTCCAGCTCCAGATGAAAGCAAAGCCACAGTGAAGCCACTGCTAGGATAGCATTGCACATGTGCAATGGATACATAGTTCATGTGCTAAAGCAAAGATGAGATCTCTTGTGACCACAAAGGATGGAGCGGCACCACTTCACTCCTCTCAGGATGCCTAGAACCTTTTAAAAATGAAAAATAGCAAGGATTGGTGAGGATGTGAAAAAATCAGAACCCTCATTTATTGCTGGTGGGGATGTTAAATGGTGCAGCCACTGTGGAAGAGTGTGGTGGTTTCTTAAAAAGTTAAACAGAATTACAATGTGATCTAGCAATTCCACTTCTAATATCAACCCCAAAGAGTGGAAATTAGGGACTCAAACAGGTACATGTACACCAATGTTCAGAGCAGCCTTATTCATATAGGCAAAGGATATCACAGCCCAATTGTCCATCAGCAGATGAATGGATAAATAAACTGTGATGTGCCCTGGAATACTATTTAGCTATAAAAAGGAACATAATTTTGATATATGCTACAACATGGATGAACCTTGAAAACATTATGAATAGTGGTGACATAAAGCCAGTTACAGAAGGACACATATTGTATGATTCTACTTATATGAGGTACCTAGAGTAGGTAAATTCATAGTGACGAAGTACAATAAAGGCTACTAAGGGCTTGGAGGAGGAAAGAAGAGAGCTATTTCAAATTTATTTATATATTTTGGGCTGTGCTGGGTCTTCGTTGCAGTGCACGGGGTTTCTCTAGTTGTGGCGCTTGGGCTTCTCATTGTGGTGGCTTCTCTTGTTGCAGAACACAGACTATAGCTGCAAAGGCTTCAACAGTTGTGGCTCCTGGGCTCATTTATGCCAAAGCATGTGGAATCTTTCCAGACCAGGGCTGGAACCAGTGTCCCATGTATTACAAGGTGGATTCTTAACCACTGGACCACCAGGGAAGCCCAAGAGTTATTATTTAATGGGTACAGAGTTTATATGTTGGGGATGAAGAAGAAGTTTTGGCTATTGATAGTGGTGATGGTTACATAATACTGTGAATGTAATTAATGCCACTGAATGGTATACTTAAAAATGGTTAAAATGAAAAAATAGTATTTGTATGTATTTTACAGTTTTAAAAAAATGACTGAGGCTTTGCATAATTGTTCATTTCATGACATAGCTTGTTTGCAGCAGGGGCCAGAGCAGAAGGATGGTGTGAGGGAGGCAGCAGTTGGAAAGGTGACTGGAATATCGGCAACCCCTATCCTCTGTCACCTCCACCTCTTACCCTAACCTTGAGCCCTTGGTCCAGCAGTGGGGGCAGACCCTGCTGAGCTATGCACTCCTGCCCCTGGCTCACTTTCCAGCCCTGCAGCCTCACGTAACCACAGTGCAATTCTCTCCTGCCCAGCTGCCTTTAGGAGCAATGCAAATCCTTCCCCGGTGTGGTGACATCTGATCTACCACCAGGGCATGGTAGAACATCCAAGGAGAAAGAGATGGCTGGGATATGAGTTCCAATCTTACCTACCAGGTGAAAGGTTGTTCTGCTGTAGGCTCATTTTAAGTCAAGGTTCTGGCCCCAAAGGTCAGGTCTAGCCCCACCTCTTCTCTCTACTGCTGGCCATTCCTCTGAGAACATGTTGCTGTTGTTGCTCTTCAGACTCCCAGTCGTGTCCGACTTTTGCGACACCATGGACTGCAGCACGTGGACTCCCTACCCCTCACCATCTCCCGGAGTTTGCCCAAGTTCATGTTCACTGCATCAGTGATGCTGTCCAGCCATCTCATCCTCTGACACCCTCTTTTCCTTCTGCCCTTGATCTTTCCCAGCATCAGGGTCTTTTCCAGTGAGTCAGCCCTTCACATCAGATGACCAAAATACTGGAGCTTCAGCTTCAGCATCAATCCTTCCAGTGAATATTCAGGGTTGATCTCCCTTAAGATTGACTGGTTTGATCTCCTTGCTGTCTAAGGGACTCTCAGGAGTCTTCTCCAGCAGCAGTTCAAAAGCATCAATTCTTTGGCATTCTGCTTTCTGAGAAAATGTCCTAATAGTTAATTCCTGGAGACCATCAACACAGACTTTTAGTCTCTGCTTTTTTGTTTTGTTTTGTAGAAGGTTAAAATTGTAAAAGGTAGAGGAAGAACCTGAGTTGAAATAATCACTAGATTAAAGATAGGACAGAAGAGATTAGACCACAATGCCTTCCACCCCCAAGGAGATTATGCTATAAGTCATAGGATTCCTCTCTCTGCCCCTCCCTGCCTTCCCCACCAACCATCCTTAGCCTAGAAGACACCATATTACACTCGCTGGTGACTGGGTTAGGGGGTAGGATGTTAACATTACTAGTAATTTGCTTCTAACTCAGTTCAGTTCACTTGCTCAGTTGTGTCCGACTGTTTGCGACTCCATGGACTGCAGCATGCCAGGCTTCTCTGTCCATTACCAACTCCCGGAGCTTGCTCAAATTCATGTCCATCCAGTCAGCGGTACCATCCAATCATCTCATCCTCTATCACCCCCTTCTCCTCCTGCCTTCAATCTTTCCCAGCATCAGGGTCTTTTCCAATGACTAAGTTCTTCACATCAGGTGAAATATTGGAGTTTCAGCTTCAGCATCAGTCCTTCCAACTGGGGAAGGCCAAAGTCCTGAGGCATGGATCCATTGTGAAAGCCCGATTAGAGATGGACCAGCAGTTGGATCTCAAGAGGTCTCACTGAATCTACTGCAAAACGTCTACATTTCCATGTGCAAGAGTAGCTATTCCGAGCCCTCTCAGAGGAGCTGGGGCAGCTGTGACCACTCAGCCCTGGTGAGACTGGGATACACATGATGGAAGAAGCAGGCAGTAGCTGGTGCGCTTTTCGATCTGGGTGGGGATGTTTGCTGAGACGTGTTTGTCACAGTGAACCGGCTGAGGTTCCAGCTGACTTTTGTGCCTACCTTGGATGTCCCTGGAGCCTAGCGGCCCTTTCTGTGTCTGCCGGGCCTGGGCTAGTCTGGGTAGGACCTGCAAAAACTTTCCAAGGACAGGGGCCCAATCTCTTCACCAGACTGAGGGCCCCGCCTCTCTTAGCATTAGGTGGCTCTCCTACTTCCTTCTCCACCCCTTCATTATCATGTTTGCATGCAGTGGGTCCCTCATCCCTCACACACCGGCTCTGGCATAAGACTGGCTCCATTCTACTCCGGCTCTAGCATTTACTAGCTGAGTTACTTTCGGTAAGCTAACGTCTACAATGGACATAATTATAGTACTCCAGTTATCGAAGATTATGTACAATAAAAGAGACAAAATGCACATAAAACATTTAGCACAGTCCTTGGCAACTGTCAGGTCTTAATAAATGTGAACTGAGATCACAGTTGTCCCCTCCTTCTCCCCATTTTCCTTGTTTTGCATCAGTGATCTTCCTCTTTGGATTTACAAGTCCCAGGAATAAGAATTCTTATCCTTTCCCTGTCTCTCTGTAGAAACAGAATGCATTATTGGGATGAAAGTAGGTAGATGCTGTCTATTCACAATCCCCATGCCCCGCCCTCACCCAGGTGAGTTACAGGACCCAGGTGTACAGCACAAACAACTGGCAATTTTTGTGGCCTTTCTGGTTTGGTCCAGCCTGATGTCGCGACTGCCAGTATCCACATTTCCACCACAGCCTCTTTTCTGCGGGTGGATCCAGTGACTCACGAAATAAGTGGGCCTGCTTCGGACTCCTGGGACCCCTTGACATCAGCCCAGGGTGCACAGCTGGGAGGCAGCTGCTTCAGACTCCCAGAGCCCGTGGGATCTGAAGGGCCCCTAGCTCGCGAAGGTCCCGCTTTCTTTTTGTTTAGTTTCCATTTGAGCTCCAGGTCCGGTTCCAACTCCTGGGAAGGGCACGTCTTCCACCTGCTGGCCATGAGCAGTGCAGCACCCAGCTGTTCCTCAGGCTCCAGTTTGCAGTTAAAATGTGGGGCTCTGGCCTGGCGGAAGTCCTGCAGGTCTGGATGAAAGCCTGTAGAGAGGGACAGCCTTGGCCTCCAGAATGCTTCATGGAGAGATGGAGAGACAGACAAAGGACTGGACCAAGCCTGAGCTGACTGGCTGTGACGAGGATAAGATTGAAGGAGGGGGTAACATTTGTTCTCAGGGTCCCCTCATTCCTCTTCTCTTCTACCCAAGCCCAGAGGTATATCAACGTCAGACACTCCCCAGGCCCAGAAACACCCTGAGACCTGAACCTGCCCTTCCTCTGCCAACTTGCCCTCACCTCTCTGAAACAGGCACACTACAGGCAGCAAATGACATCTCTCTTTCTCTGTATCCTTTCTCCTCCCCAACTTTTTATTTTATAATTTGTCAAACCTCTAGAAAAGTGGAAAGAATAATACAGTGAATACTGTTCACCCAGACAGATGCAACACCGATCATTTGCCATAGTTGCTTTCTGCCCTGTACATACGTTTGATTTGGTTGGTTGGTTGATTAGTTGGTTGGTTTGCTGAATCTTTTGCAACTAAATTACAGCCATCCCACTCCCTGCTTCAGGACCTTCTTAGAACAAAGACATTTTCCTATAAAACCACACTTCCATTATCACACTCAAGAAATGCAACATTGACACAATAATACTGTCTAACCTAGGTCTATATTCAAATTTCCCAATAGTCCCAATGATATCCTTCAGGGCTTTTTTTAAAAAAAAAATCTAGGATCCAATCAAGGATCCTTCAGTGCATTTAGTTGTCAGGTCTCTCTAGTCTCATTTAATGAGTAACAATCTTCCCAGCTGTTTCCTCTTTTATGACATTGGCAGACTTGCAGAGTTGAGGCTAGCTGTTTTGCAGAAAGCCCACGGTTTGTGTCCGTCGTGTTCTTCATGAGCAGATTCAGGATAAGCATTTTTGTCTAGACGGTTGTGCCCTTCGTACACCATGTCGGAATGCATTCTTTCTTCTTACCGTTTTACCTAAAAATGACTGAAGGGGCTACAGTGAAACGGAAAACTAAAGCTTCTGCTGGGGGTAGGGGAAGCAAATACACCAAACTGCCTAGACTGGGTACCAGGAAAATGCATCACGCTGACAGCAGCTTCCTGGCCACTGAGAACCAAACGGAAGCCTGTCAGAAGATGGAACTTCTGTTTTCTAAGTCAGAGGTCAGCAAACCTTGCCTTCAAAGTTCCAGACAGGAAATATTTGGGACTATACTGTCTCTGTCACAACTGTCCTACTGTCCTACCATTATAGCATCGAAGCAGTTAGAGTCAGTATATAAGCAGGTGGGCGTGGCCATGTTCCAATAAAACTTTATTGGCACAAACACAATCTGGCTTCAGCCTAAGGGCTGGTTTTTGTTTGTTTGTTTGTTTTGGCTGATCTCTGATTTAACTGGAAGAAAATATTCCACCTATTAAATAAATAACACTTTCTCTTTTTTTCTGATGTACTGAATTTTAAAAACAAAGGGGACAACAGAGGATGAGATGGTTGGATGGCATCACAGACTCAACGAACATGAGTTTGAGCAAGCTTCAGGAGTTGGTGATGGACAGGGAAGCCTGGCATGTTGCAGTTCATGGGGTCACAAAGAGTCAGATATGACTGAGTGACTGAACTGACTGACTGCATTTTAAAAACAAAGTAAACACTGTTCCTCCCATTATCTATTTTTTCAGCAAAACTATGTTGAGGCATGCCATAAATGCCAAACCCTGTGCTGGATAATGGCTAAATACATCAGTGGTGAAACAGAAAGAGCCTTGATTTTCTAGAGAATCAGAGTTTGATGTGAGCAACAGATAACATGTAAATAAATACATATAAAATTCTAAGCTGTAATGGGGACTGTGGAGGAAATGAATGGGTGCAGAGACAAAACTCCGGGGGTGTGTCATACTGATGGGGGAGGTGGGGAAGATGCAGAGAAGATGACATTGAGGCTGACACGGTGCAAGGGAGGAATGGTGTGGCAAGCTATCTAGGCGGAAGGATCAACAAGTGCAAAAGCCCCAGGGAGGGAGGAGCTTGGCTGGTGCCAGTTTGAACCCAGGTCTGGTTGGAGCATCAGGAGAGAAACAACATTTGGAGAAAAGGGTCTGGGATGAGGTTCATAGGTCATGGCAGGTGTTTCTATTTTGTCCCAGGAACAATGAGGAGCAACTGGGGAGTTTAAGCATCTGTCCATCTCCAACCTTAAAGAGCTGTTGTGTGATAATCGCTCAGTTGTGTCCAACTCTTTACAACCCCATGGCCTGTAGCCCACCAGGCTCTTCTGTCCTTGGGATTTCCCAGGCAGGAATACTGGAGTGGGTTGCCATCCCCTTCTCCAGGGGATCTTCCTGACCCAGGGATTGAATCTAGGTCTCCTGTATTGCAGGCAGACTCTTTACCCTCTGAGCCACCAGAGAAGTCTAAGGCAATCACCTAGGCATGGGCCTGAATGTGAATCCTATCACAGCTGTGTGACCTCTGAAACTCAGTTTTCTCCTCTGTGAAAAGGCTAATAAAAGCCTCTTCATAGGGTTGTAAGAGTTAAATGCAGCAGTGGATAGTCAGGTAGAGGAGACACGCAATACATGGTGATCACGGTAACCGAGAAGATGGTCAGTACCTGGGCAGCCAGGTTCCAACACGGGAACAGGTAAGTGCAAGCGCTCTGCATCCATCCTGGGGAGAAGGAGTGATGTTTCAGATGCTCAACCAGCACAGGAAGAGTGGGGAACACGGTCAGATAGGCCTTACCACTCTCCAATCCACACCCCTACGCCCCCAGCCATCAGAAAGTATCTAGTGCTGCTATGCCCTGGCTATGACTCCAAAACAGCCCTTGGGCTCACAGGAGCTCGGGAGAGAGCCCAGCCAGCTCAGAGAACTCACCCTTGCTCCCCTCTGTGTGATTTTCTTTTTCAGTTCTCCCTGCTGTCTTTTCTCACAGACCCGGACCCAGGTGAGTGTGCAGACTACCCTGGGGCTGCCCGCCCCACAGGCTAGTTCTGGGATAAGAAAGGGGGCCCTTCGTGTGAGTGTGGGTGTGACCCCAGGGTTCCAATGTTTCGGAAGTGGCTTGGACCCCTTTGAGGATTTCCCCAAAGAAATATACTCCCAGGCTTTTATGCGTCCACACACAGCATTTCACACAATTTTGAGTTGACTGATGTTCAGTCTCAGGACTCCAAGAGAAAAACTGCTCAAGTAGCTAAACCCCTTCACTTCACAGAGAAGGAAACAGGCTCAGAGAGGGGAAGCAACCTGCCCCAGTTCACACAGCCTATTAGTAGCTGAGATAAGACACTTTGCCTTGGCGAAGGGAGGATGTCTTGAGCAAGGGCTCCAGGCAGGCCAGCCCTGTGCTACCCCGCTCTCTCCACTCCTTCAGTGGGAGGACAGCAACTTTCTGTGGAGAGGGTGGTGTCGTGTAAGCAGGCTCCAGGCTGGCCCATCCCTGCAGATGGCCTCCCACCAGCAGCCCCGTGGGATGCTTCTCCCCCGAGTTTGTTTCCTCAATGCCCTTTCAGAAAAGCTCTCCTCTCACAGACACACCTGCCACCGCTCACCTTCTCCCCATCCTGTCTCCCCTGCCTGGTACCCTGGGCTGAGCAAAGCGGCTCCCTCCTGCCATCTGGTCCCCTCTGGATCTCTGTCTCCAGGTCTGAGACTCTTTTTGCTGCTCTGAGACCGAAGGGAGATAACTCCACTCACTACTTCACTGGGGGTGGGGGGTTAGAACACATCCCCCACTGGTATTGCCCCCATGTTGGTCACCTGCAGAGGACACGAGCCAGGCACAAGGAGACTACAGTCACGTCTCAGCTTTGGATCAAGGGTCTCTTTGGAGCAAAGATGGCACTAACCAGGTCAAATTCAGCTTGACAATATTCTCTGGCAGCAAAGCCCTACATGGGCAGACAGACTTGTGTTGGCTCAAGGCAGGTGACCTTCTCCCACCCCATGTGCTTGGGGAATGTTTGTGAAATTGGCACGAAATACACATGAGTGTGGCATGCGGGGGTTTGAAAGGATCCGGGTCTTTCCTCAAAGCACAAGAGAGTGTTGAATTCAGCAACATGTAATTCCTTGGAAGGATCCTATTTCAGGGAGGACTCCCTCAGATGGCCAGACCAGCAGTGTCCACATGTGGAATCCAGGGAAGATCCAAAGTCAAGAGATGGGATGAGCTGCCCCCACCCCAGCCTTCTGCACAAAACTGCTCAGGCACCACTGAATGGGCTGCTGTAGTCTGGGTGCCCAAGAAACGGAGCTGCAGAACTGTGGGGTTGCACAGAGGAAGAAAACAGGACGTTGAAGACTCAAGGGACCTCACTCTCTTCACGTATTTGAAAAGCTGCCCCATGCTTAGTCCATGAGGTAGCCTTTGTGGGAGTTAAGAGGGGTATTTACCTCAACACACTTTACTGCCACCTGCCAGAAAGTTGCAGAAGACTGGATTGTGCCATGAACAGTGTAAAGAACATGGACTATATGCATGGTTTTGCTGAACAGACATCACAGAAAAGGGACTGGGGACATTCTATGCATCCACAAAGCTCTCAGTTTTAATTAAACAGATTGGAAACTATAGTGTCAGATTTGATCTGCGAATAGTAGATCATCAGAGTTCTCAAAAAAAATCTCAATGGGCTCTGGGGCTCTTGGAAAATAGGGCGTTCTCCATCCCTGGTGGTATTCAAGCACAGGCTGAAAAACCACTTAATGGACATGAATTTGAGCAAACTCCAGGAGATAGGGAAGGACAGGGAAGCCTGGCGTGCTGCAGTCCACGGGGTCTCAAAGAGTCGGCCACGACTCAGCGACTGAACAACAACAAAAATAGGGAGTGGAAAGAGTGGGGTTTAACACGCTGAGTTTCTGGGCTTTATAAGAACTCTGCCAATGGCTTCTGAGAGTTCAGTGAGTGGAAGAAGGGACCTTGGAGCAGGCCACCCACAGGTTCCCGAGTCCCTCTCAAGGCGTTCGGTCAGCCTGTGGCTGTGGGATGGGGTGAGATGTCGTGACTGGGTCTGTTTGCAAAGAACAGGTTAGGTTCTAAAGACTCCTCTGTTTGTGTCTGATTTAATTTCATCTGAGGGTTGTCCTTTGATGGAATTTTGTCAGATTCCCCGCCGGCCTTAGACAATGGTGGGGCCAGAGATACACTGTGCTCGTGTCCACGGGCAAGCTGCTGCTGTGGTTGATCCTGAGTGGTGAGGGCCTGGCTGGCACAGAAGGAGCCAGGACACAGTCCCCAACGGGTGGCAAAGGAGGTGGTCATCAAACCACACAGACTCTGCCCATCTCCCCAACGCAGGTGACGCGACAGCCCACAAGCCTATGGAAATGCCTCTTCAAAGCCAGCTAGACTGGGCCCAGCAACACAGGCTGAGCGCATCCATCAGCTGTCCTTCTGCCTGCCAGCAAGGGTCTCTGCTGGGCTTGCCCTGTCAGCCGGATTGGAAGCGTCAAATGCAGGCCGACAGGGCTGGGGTTTGGGGGCGGCCCTCGGAGGAACAGTTTGTGCCACAGTGATGGATGGTGCCAACAGGGACGGCATTCCAGGGATTTCTACTCCGTTCCACACATCTGGCGAGCTCTTTAACCCAAACAGCTGCAGAGCCCCACCCCAGGCACTCTGGAGTTTTTCTGTAGGGACCACGATAATCCCGGTCCAGGGACCTGGAGCACACGCCAAAGAAGATTTCCCAATGCGTGTTACTTCCTGGAAGCTAAAACCCATGGACTTTCAGGAAACACAAACCCACGAGAGGCTCCTGGGCTCATAAAAAGCAAACTAGACTTGGAGTCAGGTAGACCGGGGTTCTGACATCATCTCTGCCCTAACTTTTCCTTTCCTGTAAAATAGAAATAAGAAGACCTATGCCATAGGGTTTTGTTTAGTTTTTTAAAGGTTAAACAGATTGTGTGAAACCACATTTATTTAGTATAGTCAGCAATACATAGAAAACAGTGAGTGTATAATAACCTCTTATTTGGATTTTTGGAGTTAAGATACTCTTACCATTCTTCCTGATAAATTCTAAAAGCAGATTCTGATCATTAGACAAATCCACAAGCGGTTCTTTTTATACCTGATATGAAATGCTTCTGACAGCTGCCCCATTCTTCCCCCAAAGCTTTCTCCTTATTCTATAGACTAGAGAACGTTTCTGATAATCTGTATTTGAACCTGGAGTGATTTTTTTCAAAATCTACCAATGGAACCAAATTTCACGTCAGGCTGCATGCAATCCCTCTCTCCCCAGGTAAGCCCCTGGACAAATTTCTATACTCCTGTCAAGCTCATCAGGCACTGTCTTCACCAAATATGGATCACCCAAATCTCACAGTTTCTCTCCTGAATTTTCTGTTTACTCTAAACCAGACAGACACCATCTTTGCTGGCAGAGCCGTGTGCCCACTGTGTGTGGCTGATCAGAAGGAAGGGAGGCTTGGGCACTGAGGGAAAGCTTGATCTATCAAATACATATGTCAGGGGCTCACAGGGCTCTGTGCTGGGCACTGTGGAGTAAAAAAGAGGAATGGACATGGCTCTTATTCTTAAGAAGCCAACTATGTAGCTGGAGGAAACAAATCAGATAGACTATGTTAAATACGAAATGCAAGAGATATGCCCTCTGAGATTGAGCCATGCAACCCAAAGTCCTGCAACCAGCTGAGCCATTGAGGAGTTCTAGTGTCTAAAAGTTGTATCCCACCAGCAACTGAATATTAATCAAGCTGTGTGGGTCTGTTTGTTATTACTACATGATGTAGGCGACCCTTGAATGATTTGAGAGTCAGGGATGCTGACCCCAATATAGTCAAAAATCTACTTTGAGTCCCCCTCACCCCCAGCTTAACTTCCCCGGTGGCTCAGCAGTAAAGAATCGGCCTGCAATACTGGAGACGTGGGTTTGATCCCTGGGTCATAAAGACCCCCGGAGAAGGAAATGGTAACCCACTCCAGTATTCTTGCTTAGGAAATCCCATGGACAGAGGAGCCTATGGTCCCTGGGGTCGCAAAGAGTTGGATATGAGTGAGAGCGCGCGCGCACACACACACACACACACACACACACACTGCCTTGCTTAGCAGGACTATAATTCAACATCTATGTGTTTTACTCCCTCCTTAGCTTCACTGAGGGGTGAGCAGGCCTTGTAAATAGAGTTGGATTCAAGTCAAAACCCTCCAACAGACATTTCATCCATCCCTCGTCATCTGGAAAAATCATTCCATTCCATCTATCTATAAAAACCTCCCCTCATTTCCAAATATCTGCAACGGTCTAACCAAGATCAGCCAGTCTGACCCTCAACTGCGGGAGTGATGGGAGAAATTACAGGAGCAATTCAACGGCACTTATCTATAAACACCTGTTGGAAAAACAAAAATCAATACTCCAAAGAAAAAAGGAAGAAAGAAATGGGGCCATCAACTCATTACCAAACCCATTGTCTCTGCAAAATGTCAGTTTGAAATCTTTCATGTCAAATTCAGAAAAACATTTTTCCCCCTCACTCTCTCCCTCTCTTTCTCTATTTTATCAAGCTAGCTGGAAAGAAACTTGATTTGCTCCAGGAAGACAATGGCCTTATCTTCAACCTAGATCCTCATGCCTGGGAAGGTGGCCTCCTCTGGGAGCATTTTCATAGTGGGGAAAAGCGGCTCGAGCGAAATAAAGAGGAAGCAAAGGGAGTCTTGACTTGACACTGTGATAAATGAGGTGAAACTTTGGCAAGGAACCAGAGTTGGCGTATTCAAAAAGGAAATAAAAAGATAGTTCCATTTTAATGGGAAATATAAAACAGCCATTGTGCAAAAGTCGATTTTTCAAAGGCCAGAGAGATAAAGACTATCAGGGAATGACTGAGAGACCAGTAAGATAATGTGATTGATAATCAGGCTTAGGTAAAGTGGCATCCTCCGAGCCATCAGCTGGCTCTGTGGGAGTGCCTTTTCAAGTCGGCTATCTGCCTTTGCCCCTACGTCATTATCATATGCATCTCCGGAGGGCTTTCTTGCAGCTTCAGCTTGCCAGCTTGCCATACTCCTGCCAGCTGGAGAGAGCAAACTCAACCCTACTTCTCTTAAATCCCAAACTTCTCTCTGTCAGCCACAGAGCTACCAACATCTTCCAAAGCCCCAAACAACAAACAGCTTGGGTCCAGCCTTACACACACCTGCTTTTCCCAATGGTCTGGTCTAGTGTGAGATTTACCGCCATGGACAAGGCCGTACACTGCCCTTTCTCTCAGTGGGCAAGATCTGTGGACCTTCCCAAGGTTGTTCTTGGGTGATTCCTAATTAACAGGCTGGATATGCAGTGGGAATGACTGGACCCCTTTGCCAAGGGCAAGTATGAATTCTCTGAAGCATTGTGAGAGGCCCGCTGGAGAAGTTGAGAGTGTGCAATTTAGGGGTTATGCGGAGGTAAGCTGCTTAGTTCATAAGCTACCATCTGTGTGTGACCCTGGACAAGTTACTGAACCTCTTTTAGACTCGGGTTTCTAAGTTTCAAGTAGAGATAATAATACACTTCCTAGATTTTCAGGAGAATGAAATGAGATGGTTCATGTAAAATGCTTAGTACAGAGCCTGGTACATAGAAAAGACTCAGTAAATATTAACGGTTATGACGACTCTATAGAAATAACTTGGGAGCAGTTTGATGCTGTGACCGAAAGGGAGGTGACAAATTTCTTTGACTTGATTGAGCTGAAGTGACTGGTAAAGTCCACTGAGAAATTTCATTCACAGAACCACCCAACAAGGCACCCAAGTACCCCTGGATCTGACCCTGGGCAGATCTCGTATAGCAACTTGGAGGATTCCTAGACCCCAGTCATCTTCCTGTTGTTACAGGTGAGGAAACTGAGGCCCCGAGAACACAGTTGGCTTGTGTCCCAGGTCATGGTCAGCGAAAAGCCAGAACTTGACATCTTCTGCCCATTTCCGGTCACATGCTCTTGAACTTGCCAAATGCCAGTACTGGCTCACTGGGTCATAACAACCCCCCAAATGAAAATTCACAATGCCTGACCCCTTCTATATACCCTATCAGTGTCAGAAGCTGAAAAGACATAAGAAGCCTCTTTTAGGACCTAGAAATCTTTGGAAAACGGGGCTGTCAATGAAATAAAATGGTGGCTTTTTAAGTCTAATGATTAGGGTTTCTTCTGTCCTGTTCCCACATCTGTAGATTGGACTCCTGACCAGTATGAGTACAGCCAAGAGGATTATAACCAGCAAGAGAATGCCAGCACTATCCCTGACAATTCTGACAACCCTGACTGGTACTACGAAGAGGATGGTGGGTACCAAAGCTGTTTGGGGGCCCTCCCGAAAGGAGAGCAGCATACCTAGCGGGGAGTTTACCTATGACCATATGCAGCGGCTCTCCCCCTCCTCTCTGAATGGCATCATAAAATAGGTTTTGAAAAAAGTTATTTAGAGTGGCTTTTTTTTTTTTTTTGGTTAGAATCATATACTGTGAAAACTGGGGAGGTTGTTAGAGACCATCTCTTCCACCCTCAAATGACAGGGGAAGCAAGTGAGGCCAAGAGAGGAGCTGACTTAGCCAAGATCACACAGCAAGTTAGTGCATCGTCATCCAGGTCTCCCGACCCTGTGGGTTAGAGTCATGTTCAAAGTCATTCCCAGAGCTTTCATGACATGCGGGTCCTAATTATGCAGAAGAAGTTCAGTTAGCATCAGGCATCAGACTGTAGCTAACGCACAGCTGGCGTCAGGACTTCCCTTTCACCTGCGCTGGGTTTTCCTTTCTCTTTTCACTCTTCGGAAGCTTTGCACGGTTGTTAGGTTGTGTGTGTGTGCATGTGTGTATTCCCACGTGTGCTTCGGCCACATTTGTTTTTGTTTCTGTGGCTTCTTAACCCACGCAAAGGGACAGAAAGGAAAATGAGAAGCTGGGCCTAAGCACAGGCACGTGACTAAACCAGGAGAAGGAATGGGAAGCACTTAGCAGCTGGAATAAAAGCTGTGTAACTGCGAAGTGGCCTGGAAGGCAGGGCCAAGATCCGGGGCATCAGGGGAACATCAGAAGGGACCATCAAAACAAGAGCCAGGCCCAGGGATCCTAGTTCCTGAACCAAAGAACAATGTGTGTGAACAGAAGGATAAAGAATTCCCCAAGGGAAGATCCATTCAGACAACCATGAAAAGCCAAAGGCACAGATGAAATATGACAAAATCTAACTGAACAAGTAGTTGAAGAAAGATGAAGGCCACTGGGTCATTTCCTCCTCGCCGTCAATTCTTCTGTCCCCCTCTTGCCTTTGGTCTTCTTTCCTGATGTTCAGAAGGCTGGTGTTTCATTAGGGGTGGGTTTTCGTTCCCCACTCCTGACCTCCACCCCTGGGCACTGGGAGTAGGGGAGGTCTTCAGGCTTGTGAAATGCCTTCAGCATCAGAGACAGACCCCGTGGCACTCCCAGCGAGACTGGGAGGAGAGAGACAGTGATGACGGGAAAGGGGAGTTACTCCAGGAGAAAGGCCCCATCCAAAGCCAGGCCGAGGGAGACAGGCACGATTCCTTCTCGCCTCTCCTCTTACTAACCCGAATCCCTCCCTCTGCCCTTGTGATGGCAGTGTTCCTGGCTCTTTAAGGGCAAAGCATGTTTCCCCCTTTCCCTGATCACTGGCTCTGTAGTTCCTCTCTTATTGGGGGCAGGAGGCAGAAATCCAATGAGCGAAGGGGGGCGTCTCACCTGCTTTTCGTTGCAAACCTTGACTTCTGCCCATGTGCTTTAGACCCATGCCTGTCCAACCCCTGCACACGTGGTGGGGACTGCCTCATCCATGGGACCACCTTCACGTGCCGCTGTCGGGACCCTTTCTCTGGAAACAGGTGTCAGAATGGTGAGTGTACCTTCATCAGATCCACTCTTTCCTCCAAGTTGAATAACAGGCATTTGTTCCTGCAGTTCTAGGGTGGTCATGAAGGCTCTCAGAGATCCCATGGAAAGGCTGAAAACCACACATATTATATTATGCATAAAGGATTCCTCAGCCTGGTCAAGGCAACATCTCCCTGAGTCCTCATCCCCACGTGTTAGATTGGACTAATATATCCATTCCACAGATGAGAACACTGAGCAGATAAGAACTGGATCCTGACCAGGGCTCATTAGTATTGTTGTTTGGAGCGTTTAGACCAACTTCAACAGAAAAGTGTTCTCAAATAAGGGAGCAGGAAGGTGCTCAGGGCACATGAGGCCCAATCCTGTTTGAGAAGGGAGAGCAGAGTATACAGGGGACTTGTGCATGGTCACACATCTAGTTAGGAGAAGAGCAGGAATTAGAGATCTGGAGCCTGATTCCAGCTGGAGGCTCTCTCTTCCTGCCATCCCTCACTCATGGAGACTCTGATAAAAGCTGTGTCTGCCTTTAGTGACCTCTTGTGGGCATAGCATGAGGTGATAACGTATTGGGAATAGAATTCTTATGGGCCAATTATAATTCTCTTAGAGAGAACCTGGATTCTGTCCTATCTAGTGACCATATAGCTGGGGTGGGGGAGGCAGTGAGGGTTTTAAGGTTGACATCTTTTCTCTGTGCCCTTTTCAATTATTCCTACCATTTTCTTAAAAAAGAAAATTCATGTATTTATTTGGTTGTGCTGGGTCTTAGACTGGGCATGTGCAATCTTTAGTTGTGGCATTCGAACTCTTAGTTGTAACATGTGGGATCTAGTTCCCCACCCAGGAATTGAACCTAGGCCCTCTGCACTGGAAGCATGGAGTCTTAGCCCCTAGGCCACCAGGGAAGTCCCTCTTATCATTTTCAACCCTACAAAGTCTAAATAAATGCTTCAGGATGGTTTGGGACATCAGGCACAAACACAGCATCTGAGTTTATCCCTCCACTTCTTGGAAGAGTGACAAAATTGTAAATGGAACATAAAATCAGCTATAAAGTGGAGAAACTCAAATTGCAGATCCATTTGGATTTTTTGAAGGTTTAAAATTATCAAAGTGCTTATAAAGATAAAATAATGAAGGCTATGAGCACTAGGAGCTCATAAGGAACTGGGAAGTAATCATCCATGACCCAAGGATAAGGGAAGTTTTCTGGGGAGGTGGGGGGTGGGGTGAGGGATGGGGGATGGGTAGCATGGCGTTTCAGGACCATGGACAAGGGCACATGCTCTACCAATCACCATCACTACTTCCCCCAGGACCACCTCCTAAATATTGTACTGTGCAGGTACCTCTCAATGTAAAATGTGCCCCAAATAACATCCTGGACTTTGACAAAACTTCTCTATTGATCTCCCACAGTGCAAAACAAGTGCAAAAACAACCCATGTGGCCGGGGAGACTGTCTCATTACTCAGAGTCCTCCTTACCACCGCTGTGCCTGCAAACACCCTTACAGGGGTTCAGACTGCTCCAGAGGTAAGTACTAGAAGCCTCTTCAACGCTAAGCTCTCTCTACCCAGACTTATGCCTGGGATGTCAGTATCCTACTGTGTGAAGTCCAGATACCAATCCAAAGTTTGGTGGCATTCAAGATGGCCCTTTTAACTAAGACTTTTTAATATTCATTATCCCTGGAGAGTCCAGGGGGAATTGACTAGTCTGTGTGCCTTCCCGGAAAAAATCATCTTGAAACGCACTTCTAGGAAGTAAGCCCTGGCCCATTCCTAGAATGAGTCGTGTATATTTATTCACTGCTGTGAGTCAGACATTGTCCCAGGAGATTTACATTCTCCCACAGACACTACAAGAAAGAGTTTTACAGATGAAGAAATTGAAGTTCAGTGAGGTTAGCTAACTTGTTCATGGTTACACAGCTATCAAGGGGCAGAGCTAAGTTTCAACCTCTCTCAGACTGGCCCCAAATTCCTGTTCAGTCCATGCATCTTGTTATTCCTTACTGAACAACCCATCTACTTATATATTCATTTTTGCTGGCCTCCATCATATTGCTTCACCCATGTTTGTTTATGTTCTGAAGGTGTGTGTGTATGTTTACTAGCATGTCAGTGGGTCTCTCTTTCGCCTTTGGTGACCCATCTTCTGTGAAAGGATGGACACCAGAAAAGTGCCACCAGCATCTCCTCATCAGCTCAGATGTAGCTGCAACTCCTCCTAAAGAGTCTTCCTGGACCCACTCCCTGTGTTCACAGTGGTTCCCGTGTGCAGGCCAAATCCCTGCCAAAATGGTGGCACCTGCTCCCGGCAGAGACGGAGGTCCAAGTTCACCTGTGCCTGTCCTGAACAGTTCAAGGGGAAACTCTGTGAAATAGGTATGGGTCTCTACCACCACTTCTCCAGAATCTCAGAACCACACAGGAGACTTCTGGAATCCTTTATCTGTTGGGGACTTGGCAGAACAGGATTCAAGTCAAGATTCCCAAGCGCTGCTATTGCTTTAGCCTTCCAACCAAAGGGCATAGGGTGTGTTGCTCCATGTAAAGGATGTAATAAATGGGGATATATGTAGGCAAGTCAAATACACCTGGGCATCCTTGGTCCTCAATGCACCTACCTTAATGCACCTCAGTGCACCAGTTCTTGTTTGAGCCAAAATTAAAGAATTCAGTTCCCACCACCCCCCCCCAACCTGCATCCCTATTATATTCTGTGTTTTTAAGCTGGGTTGAAGGTGGAACATTCTCAAACCACCTTATTTCTGGGACCTGTGGTGAAATCTCTGGGTGATCAATATTTAGGCCCAGTCCTCTCACCACCTGATATACCTGGCAAGTCCTTTCCGGGCCAGGCACGCCAGTTGGCCTCAGCCCTCACATCCCTGCCTGCTCTCTCCGAGGTCCTGATGACTGCTATGTTGGTGACGGCTACTCTTACCGAGGGAAAGTGAGTAAGACAGTCAGCCAGCACTCCTGCCTTTACTGGAACTCCCACCTTCTCCTGCAGGAGAATTACAACATGTTTATGGAGGATGCTGAGGCCCATGGTATTGGGGAACACAACTTCTGCAGGTAAAACTTACTTTCCTCTCTCTGCTCAGTCTTGGCTACTTGTCAGGGTGACGATTTGTTTGTCCTTTCCCCTTGCTCCTAGTTTTCCTGAACCAGCTTAGAGATTTTGGAATGAACACTGAAACTCATCAGCTTACTATCAATAGGAAGATTTTCCAACTCAGTATAGGTTATGTTATGCTGTTGTAACAAACAACCCCAAACCCCAGATGCTTGAAAACATCAGTGTTTATTTCTCACACTGCGTGTTTCATGTAGGTTGGGGTGGGGGTATTCTTAACCCAACAAAGTTACTCAAATATCCAGGGAGGGCAAGGAGAGGCTGGAACATGGAGTATGAGATTTTTACTACCTCGAGCTAGAAGTGACACATCATTTTGGCACACCTATTTCATTGGCCAGAAATAGTCACATGGTCCCATATAAACTTCAAGGGAGAAATGGAACATCAAAAGAGAAAATGAAAGGTTTGGTGAGCCTTACAGTCTCTGCCACAAGGATGTGCAGGTTTTCCCAGATAAGAATAATGCTATTTCCATCCCTGGTGATGACTAGTTACCTTCATCCCCATCTGCTGCCTCCAGACCATTCTGTTGCCTTCCTCCCTCTGCTCATTGTCTAACCAAGGCCAAGGACATTCTATACGGTCTCCATATAGAAACAGGGATTTTGTGTATGGCTTTCAACTGGTTCCATTAAGCAGAAGGATTTCCCTTGTGCAACACACAAGTACCCTTCCACTTTCGTTGACCTTGAGCTGTTCCTTCCATGGGATTGTCTTCAGGGTAGCCTCTCTCAGAGAATTCTCAAGCTCCGAATTTGAAACTTTGGTCAAAGAAACCCTTCTCTCACCCTGTTTCCATAGTTATTTCATGTTCCTAACAAAGAAGGATCTTCAATAGGGATCTCATTTATTTTCCTGCAAAAAAATTTGTGTCTTGTGGATCTGGCATAAAGCTTGTGAACTACTTCCTGGTTATTGAGATTCCCCTCCAGAAGTTAAGACTTGGTCCCAGAGCTATAACAACCCTTATATGCCAAGCTTTGCTAACCTGTTGGAGGAATGGAATAGAAGGTAGCCCTGGGTGTTGGGGGCAGAGGGTGCAAGAACTTGATATTCTTTTACCCAAAGGTCCTTTAATGAAGTCCAGTGGGTTCACCAAGCCCTGACTCCGGCTTACTTTGTTCATTTGTTTTTTTAGAAACCCAGATGGAGACAAAAAACCCTGGTGTTTCTTTAAAGTAAACAATGCAAAGGTGAAATGGGAGTACTGTGATGTCCCCGCCTGCTCTGCCCTAGGTAAGACCTTGGCTGTCCCGAGGTCCGGTAGTGGGGAGGTTGTAGATCTACAGACAGATATTCCTAGAACTCGCTCTCTCTCATACCCCTACCCTCCCTCCAGACCTGCTTCACCATTTGCCATCCTAGTGGCAACCCAACTCCCCGACGCTCTGCTCGCAGGTCGAGCAGACCTGGGCAGCTTTGTAAACTCAGGCCCCCTGGCTCCCAGTTAGTGCATTCAGCAAATACTGATTGAATGTGCCACGTGCCAGGCGCTGTGCCAGGCCTTCAGTTTTCAGTGGTGATCAAACATTGGCTGGGCCTTTACAGCCTCTCAGGATGCAACATGGACTGAGTTCCAGCTTCACGGTCTTTCTGAAACGCTGCCTTGGTCCACTTCTCTACCCACATCTGAAGCTATGCACCCTCCTGCCCTGATCAGTGGAATTACTTCCATGAACAGTTTCATTTTGGGGCCTTTGCTCTGTCCCATATATGCTCTTGTCCATATCTAACCATTCTTTGAGAATCACCCCAAGTAATCACTCCTCCTGACTCAAATGGTAAAGAATCCACCTGCAATGCAGGAGATCTGGGTTCAATCCCTGGGTCAGGAAGAGCCCCTGGAGAAGGGAATGGCTACCCACTCTAGAATTCTTGCCTGGAGAATTTCATGCACAGAGGATCTTGGTTGGCTATAGTCTGTGGGTCACAAACAGTCTGACAAACGGGGCAACTATCACTTTCAATCACTCCTCCAGAAAATCCTCCATGATCTACCAAGTGAAGTGTTATCTCTCACTCCTTTCAAACCTCATGAAATAGACTGGGCACCACCCATACAACTCTCATTGCTGTTTCCTTTGGTTGACAATTATCTGTGCAAATGTCTCATCTACCCAACTCATCCCCTGGAGGAGGAAATGGCAACCCACTCTAGTGTACTTGCCTGGAAAATCCCATGGACAGAGGAACTTGGTGGGCCACAGTCCATGGAGTTGGACACAACTTAGCAACTAAACCACCAGAGATGGATTTCTATAATGATACTTATTTGCACATGTTTTATTAAAATACTATTGCTATACAGTGTTATGTAAGTTACAGGTGTGTACTAGAAGGATTCACAATTTTTAAATGTTGTACTATATTTATAGTCATTATAAAATATGGACTATATTCCTCCTGTTGTACAACAAAATAAATGCCCTGTAGTTTATTTTATACCTAATAGTTTGTGCCTTTTAATCCCTTACCCCTGTCTTGCCTCTCCTCCCTCTGTCTCCCCACTGCTAAGCACTAGTTCATACTCTAATAGAGTCTGCTTCTTTTTTGTTACAGTCTCTATTTGTTATATTTTTTAGATTCCATATATAAATCATATACATTTTTATGTGTTTGTATACATATCAAAATAAGAAGGAAAAAGCAATGTCTTCATCATTAATTCTATAGACTTGCTTTGTGTTAATCAATGTGCTCAACAATTTTTTAAGGGTATGTATAAGCATGCAGACTTTTTTTTTTCCCACTATACTGAGTGGACTTGTAGGATCTTCCGTCCTCCACCAGGGATTGAATCTGGGCCTTTAGCAGTGAAAGCACAGAGTCTTAACCACTGGACCATCAGGGAATTCTGCCGACAAATGTTAATGCACATGCACCCATCCTGTATGCACCAGTACAGTCTCTTAGCTCTGGACACTAGCTCAGCTTCTAAGGCAGAGCCATACCTCTGATAAGGTCCTCCTGAGAACCTAGAGGGAGGGTGGAAGTGTGGTTTATTTCTCTTGTGTTTCACAGACGTTGCCAACCCAGAGGGAAGACCCGCGGAGCCCTTGACCAAGTTTCCTGAGTTTGGGTCCTGTGGGAGAACTGAGATAGCAGAGAGGAAGGTCAAGAGGATCTTTGGAGGCTTTAAGAGCACGGCGGGCAAGCACCCGTGGCAGGCGTCCCTGCAGACCTCGCTACGACTGACCGTCTCCATGCCCCAGGGCCACTACTGTGGGGGGGCACTGATCCACCCGTGCTGGGTGCTGACTGCCGCCCACTGCACTGAGTAAGCGCCTGCTGGGAGCAGAGGCCAGGGTGGCCAGAATCCGCAGCGGGTGCTGTCCCCTTCCCATCTGATCAGCATCTTGACAACTCTGGCCGGACTAGGGAGTCTGATCTAGCTCCAAGGGCAAAAGCGTGTCTCCTTAAAACCAGACAACAGAAGAAAGCTCCTGTGTGTAGAATGCTTACCACATGCATTACATGTGTTATAACAGTCAAGTCTCAAAAAAAAAAATAAAATAAAAAATTAAAAATTAAAAAAAAAAGCAAAACAGTCAAGCCTCAAAACTGACGGCTGAATGACCAGCAGGAGAGCTCTGTGAGCCAGACCATGATTACAGATGAGGATGCCACGGGGCGAGAAGTCAAGTCATCTGTCAAAGGTCACACAGCTCACGGGTGTGGCTCCAGCCTCTCAAATTCCAAGACTAGTTCCTGATCATCATACTTTCCCCTTACAGGATAAAAACCAAATATCTAAAAGTGGTGCTTGGAGACCAGGACCTGAAGAAGACGGAATTCCATGAGCAGAGTTTTGGGGTACAGAAGATATTCAAGTACAGCCACTATATTGAAATAGATGACATTCCCTACAATGATATTGGCAAGTCTCTTCTATCATGGCTTTCCTGTTTCTCTTGTCCTGGGATGGATTTCTCTACTGACAGAAAGTTGAGGCTTGGTTCTGGAAGGTGATCTAAGCAGGTCTTTCATAGACCCTGTAAGGTAAAGCATTTCTTCCAGGGCGTTTTAGTTTTGAAAGGTCTGTGTTAGTATTGCAGATAAATGTGCACAAACTTTTAAACTGAGGGCTGGAACATCCGATGCAAAGAACGGTGTGCTGCGCAGAGCTCAGTCTTGAATCCCTACTCCCCCACTTACTAACCGGTTTCACCCTTCTAAGTCTCAGTTCCCTCTTCTGTGAAATGGGACACTGATGTCCAACTGTTCACTTCCTGTGTGCTAAGTGACATGATGTACATGTGTCCCAGGTACATCTGGCACCTGGTAGGCAACGATGTACTTAAGCTTCTTGCTCCTTAGTTCTGTATCTTATTTCTTCCTTCACACACTTCTCACTCTCCCTCTTCAACACTGTGCACACGTGCTAAGTCGCTTCAGTCGTGTCTGACTCTGTGCGACCCTTTGGACAGCAGCCTACTAGGCTCTTCTGTCCCCAACATCTTTTCCCCCCTTAAAGCCTGTTTTTCTAAAATGGTATTCGAAATGATTTCAAACTCAGTTATTATTTCTTAGTATTACTCTCAGCCTGAAATGTTATGACTCCTCCCCAGGTGAAGGTTAAAAGCATGAAATAATAACTGAAGAATTTGGGCTATCGGGAGTGGGGTTTTCCTATGACCGCCTTCCAATCAAGCTAAAGCTGATGTTTCTTTGACAGAGAGGGTTTCATCACCCATTTCCCCTCTCTCTCCCTAGCCTTGCTCAAGCTAAAGCCAGTGGATGGTCATTGTGCCCTGGAATCCAAATATGTGAAAACTGTCTGTTTGCCCGATGGTCCCTTTCCCTTTGGGACTGAGTGCCACATCTCTGGCTGGGGTGTCACAGAAACAGGTGAGTCTGGCCATGCATTCTTCTGAGACTCAGGTGATTTACATCCACCAAGCAAGAAAGGGTCACATTCAACTGCCCTCCTGGACTAGAAATCAGAGTTATATTCAAAATGACTTATCAAAAGGAAAAGATTGCCCCAGCTTTCTGTGTATGTACTCAGTCATGTTTGACTCTTTGCAACCCCATGGACTGTAGCCTGCCAGGCTTCTCTGTCTGTGGGATTTTCCAGGCAAGAACACTGGAGTGGGTTGCCATTTCCTACTCCAGGGGATCTTCCTGGCCATCTCTCTAGCTCTAGTTAAATTTCATCACCTTCACAGTCTCCTCTGATCTCCATACCTGTCCTTGGCCCTAGCCCCTAGCTCCTTGACTTTGACCAAGCATTGATCTTGTATCCATGGAGAATTTCCTCCTTCCCTAGGTAGATAAAGTACTGACAAGATTATGTTGTTATTGTTCAGGCCCTAAGTCGTGTCCAACTTTTTTGTGACCCCATGGACTGCAGCATGCCAGGCTTCCCTGTCCTTCACTATATCCCAGAGTTTGTTCACGTTCATGTCCGTTGAGTAGGTGATGCTATCTAATCATCTCATCCTCTGCTGCCCTCTTTTCCTTTTGCCTTCCTTCTTTCCCAGCATCAGAGTCTTTTCCAACGAGTTGGCTATTCCCATCAGGTGGCCAAAGTATTGGAACTTCAGCTTCGGCATCAGTCCTTCCAATGTATGTGCCCTGTAATACGGAAATTCAGAAGTAGTATCTTAAGTGTCTCTCAAATTCTCAAAATAGATTTCTCTCCCTTCCAATCTTGTTCTTAATAACGGAAAGCAAGGATCATTTCAAGTAGGCTTCTCTCCCTGTCTCCTAGAAACACCCCCACAGCCTGAACTTGGGGCTGGGGCCTCTTCTGACCACTGCTGACTTCTGGTGGGGCAGGTTCCACCCTGGTCTCTGCAGTGGCAACGTCTTTTCTCTGCCCATCAGGAGAAGGGTCCCGCCAGCTCCTGGATGCCAAGGTCAAGCTGATCAGCAACACGATGTGCAACTCCCGCCACCTCTATGACCACTCGATCGACGACAACATGATTTGTGCAGGAAACCTCCAGAAGCCTGGACAAGATTCCTGCCAGGTCAGAGATTCCACGTGGCATTTGGAGAAAGCAGGGCCTTACACAGGGGAACAGAGGGCCCTTAGAGCCCCGGGCAGGGGAGAGGGGCAGAGACCCACTTGCCATTCAGTCAAGGTGGGCACATCTGTCCTCTGGCAAACCTGAATCCACACCAGACCAGGAGGGCTCAGCATCAATACCATAGCAGTCACTTTGCTCACTGTTGTTGAATTTGATTTTGACCAGTCTGGTGAAGGATGTCACTATCACCATTGTACAGATGCTTAGAGAAATTATCTGGTCCACAGCTGCTGGGTGGAAAGTGCAGAGCAAGAATTTGTTCCTCTGTGTTAAAATGTGAAGAGGGTGTTTCTGCCCTCAGCGCTGGGCAGCTTGTCTGAAAATCCCAATAAGCAGGGGACATTTGCAAAGACCAGTGGTTAGAAAGAGAAAGATGAGGAGAGGGGCCAGAGAATTCACAATATTGAGTCACCATTAGGATTTAAATGTGTGTGTGTGAAGGGGGAAGGAAATTTAGCCCTAATACACTAATTGGCTGAGTGGCTCCTCTGTGGCCAGAGCCAATTTAGATCCTGCCTGACACCCACCACGACAGGACTTTGGGGGACAAGATGGGCACATTCAAACCTGAGTTCCTCCCTATAAAGGAACTCAACAATGATCTCCAACCTTGAGCCTGCTTTGGGATGGGAAATCATGGTCACTCTCAGGGTCTGTGGCTTTCCTGTGACCCTCTGCCCTTTCCCAAGGAGCCACAGGTATCTACCTACTTAAAGGAAGGGTGTGGGCAGATGGGAGGGATTTTCCCTGAGTCCCTAGAAGATGGATAAGGAAACAGATTGCAGGATTTAAAAAAGACAGCCAAAGGTTTGAAACCTGCTTCTGTCCTTTATTTTGTGAACTTTATCAGTCACTGAATGGCTTAGTCAGCTTGGGCTTCCATATAAGTGACTGCAGATTGGGTGGCTAAACAGCAGACATTTATTTCTCACAGTCCTGGAGGCTGGAAGACTGAGATCAGGGTGTCGGCACGGTTCCAGTGAGGACCCTCTCTGACTGCCAACTTCTCATCGTGTCCTCATGTGGCAGAGGAGAGAGAGAGAGAGAGCTCTCTAGGTCCCTTCTGCATTTGTGCTTAGTCGCTCTGTTGTGTCCGACTCTTTGCGACCCCAAGGACTGTAGCCCACCAGGCTCTTCTGTCCATGGGATTTCTCAATCAAGAATACTGGAGTGGGTTACCATTTCCTTCTCCAGGGGATCTTCCTGACCCAAGGGTCAAATCTGGGTTTCCTGCATTGCAAGTAAACTCTGTACCAACTGAGCCACAAGGTTTCAACAAGGGCACTAATCCTGTACATGGTCCCCACCCTCCCAACCTAATTACCTCCCCAAAGCCCTACCTTCTAATAAAACATTAGGCTTTAACACAGGATTTTGAGCAGGGCAGGGAGGACACAAATGTTCAATCTGCTGCCCTCAAATACTTAGCCAACCTCAGGTGTCTAATCTATAAAATGGAACTAGGGTATCCATAAAACTGGGAGATTGTGGCTAAGAGTGAAAGAAATAATTCATTAAATATCCTACCAGGTGTGTAAGCAGGAGCAGATATGTGTGCGTGTGTGTGTGTGAGCTATCGTTCTCATTCCTGCCTCCCCACCATCCTCCTCCTCTCCACTCTAACTGGGGGTTTAATGTGAACCACGCACTGTCCCATAAGCCTTAAAAGCCTTAGTCCTCACAAGAAACCTCGGGTGGGTTCTGTTGCCACCTGTGGTTTACAGTGTGAGAAATGGAGGCCCCAGAGGCCAGCAGATGGACAGCCCCACAGCCCACGCTGAACATCATGGCCATGCTGCCTCTGAGCCCCATCCTTCCTGACCAGTGTGTGCCCTGTGGGCCCTGGAAGGTGCTCTGTCCAAACAGGGCATCCCTCCAGCCCCTGTTAGATCCCAGGATGGAATGAGAAGTCGAGAGCCCCTTAGTAATACCTGCATGATGGAGCCATGGTGGGTTAGGAAGTCAGGGTGTGACCTGGGCCCAGCCCGGTGGCTTCCCTGCCAAGGCCTCTCTGACTTAGGACGCAGGTTGGTATCTGCTTCTCTCCCTTCAGAGCACTGCATCGTATGAGGCACAGGAAGAACCTTGTTGCCACTTTCCCCAGGGTTGGCCAATGGTCCCACCCCCAACCCCTAGCATCCCCTCATGGAAGGCAGGACTGTCTCTGAGTGTATACTGAGCCACAAAGTGGACTCCTGCATCTTTTCCCATAGGGCGACTCTGGAGGCCCTCTGACCTGTGAGAAGGATGGCACCTCCTACATCTACGGGATCGTGAGCTGGGGCCTGGAGTGTGGGAAGAAGCCGGGGGTCTACACCCAGGTGACCAAATTCCTAACGTGGATCAAAGCCACCATGGAGAAGGAGGCTAGCTTCTGAGGTATCTTCTGAGGCTCACAGCCCGTCCTGTGAACACCCAGACGAGGCGAGGCCCCGTGGGCAGCAATGGATGCCCCCTGGAGCCTCTGAGTATCCAAGCTCTAAGCAGAGACCACTGCTGCCCAGCCCAGGGCACCCGGGACCAGCATGGCCCCCACTTCCTCAGGCTCCCTCCTGGGAAACCCAGAAATGACAGAATCAACCTGAAGTGCAAGACGTTTGCTTCCCTTCCAACAACGGTAGCTTCTAGAAAATCAGTGTTCACAGCCTGCCTTCACCGGGGACATTGGCAAGTATGAGCTTCCAGATGGCTCAGCGTCGGTGGGGGTCACCTTTACGTCTTTATTCCTCAGACACTCAAGGTGCACAACAGGGCCAGCCGCCCACTGCTAGGTGTTAGACGAGGACCAAGACACAACTTTCTCCACCCTTTTTCAGGGAGTTGTTATTTTAATAAAGGAGGACTAGGGCAGGGGCGCCATTTTCACAGTTGGCTCCAACTGAAGCCATGTCTCCGGCGTGCAGATTTCCTCTCCAGCTTCTCTCCCAAGAGCCAAGGGTGGATGCCGCCCACTCAGAACGGGAGGGCCTTCCTCCTTTTGACGTGCAGAATCTCGGTGGCATCTGGGTTTACAACCCCCCTCTGATCATCTCCGGTCTCCACAGCCTCCGGCACCCCCTGCAGAAACCAAACACATCTCCCTGAGTGAAGCGGAAGCTCCCACAAGACAAGCTGTCTAAAAAGCTCACCTTCTCCTTCCTTTGCCCCTCCTCCATCCTCCCCAAGAAAAAGGAACCTCAAGGCAAGACAGAGAAAGAAGCAGAGCCCATCTCTCATTTAGACGGGGCACCTTTCTTCTGAACAAAGTAGGGTTCAAAACCCAGACTGTGGTAGATAGCGCGGCTCTGACCCCTTCCGCGCCTGTAACGAGCAAGCAGTCGGCACAGCCTGGCCCGCGTGGCCAGGATTGATGTAGCCCCGGCACGCTCGCCTCCAAAGAGCTAATGGCTGTGACTTCAGAGAAAACCCCGCAGGAAGTTTAACCCAGGTGTCATCCGCCTGGTCATCTCAGACCCATGAAATTAGGCGCCTTGCCTGAGCTGCATTGCACGCGTCTTTAGAGCCAGCTAACCTTTGGCCAAAAATAAAGTTTGAAAAGAAACAATTGAGCTCGCCTTTCCCCCTGCCGTGGCCTTGCCTGCCAGCCCGCTACTTACATAAGCCCCTCGGAGACCCAGGCCCCTCGCGTTGGCCAGTTCTGCAGCCCGCCGAGCCATTTCCACTTTGTAGGAGCCAGGAGGTGTCCAGCCAATACCTCTGGTCAGGTTCAAGTCAGATTTGTACTTGACCTTGGGAGAACGAGGGAGGCAAGGGGAATAGGTCAGCAGGGCATAGAGTGGAGAGGCTTAGAAAGGCTGCCCTGGGGACTATGTTGTTAGTGAAACCAGGATGTGGGAGCCAAGCTGTCTTACGCAGGAGCTCCTTGGCACTGAGGATGTACTGTGCTGGGAGTCAGGCCAGCATAGCACTGTCCCCTGCATCTCTCTACTCAAGGGGGCTGCAGTGGGGGTGGAGGCTCAGAGATCTGGTTCAAGGCCGAGCTCCTATCTAGACCCGCTCTGTAACCTTAAGGAAGTCATTTCCCATTCAGGGGCTTCAGTTGCCTCTCAGAGATAAAGGGCCCAGGCTGCTGACTACTAAGATCCCTTGGAAAGAGTGTGTATGTGCTAAGTCACTTCAGTCGTGTCTGACTCTTTGCCAGACTCTAGCCCATCAGACTTCTCTGTCCATGGGATTTCCCAGGCAAGAATACTAGAGTGGGTTGCCACGCCCTCCTCCAGGGAAGCTTCCTGACCCAGGGATCGAACCCGTGTCTCTCACATCTCCTGCACAAGCAAGCGGGTTCTTTACCCCTAGCACCACCTGGAAAGCCCTGGAAAGAGTAAGGCACAGCAGTCAAGACCTTGGGCTCTCACATTAAGCCATATGGGGTTCAGATCCCAGCCCTGCTACTGAGCCATGGGATCCTGAGTCAGTGATTTCACCGCTCGAAGCCTCCGGTTCCCCATCTGTAAACCGGCTGGTTGTGAGAGCCTCGAGGCACAACATGGAAAGCATCTGGCACAGAGCCTGGCCCACAGGAAGGGCTCTCTACACTGGGGTTCTTGTCCTTTCTTCTGGCTCTATCATGTTAGGTCTCCTAGGTTCTATCTCAGCCCAGCTCCTCCCTGAGGGTAACATGGGATGTGGGATTAGGGACACCTCCGATGAAGGGAACCAGAGGCAAGGCCTAGGCCTGGGGGGCGGGGGGCAGAGCAGCTCACATCGCTCTGCAGCCGGTGAGCCTTCTGCGCGTGTTTCAGGCCCAGCTGCTCCGGGTCGCAGGTGGGCTGGGGCAGGGGCTGCCTGTAGTGCACGTCGCTGGCCAGCTGCTGGCTCCTCTTGGCCTGGAGGAAGCCGGGCTGGTCTGGGCGGCTGTGGAACTGGGACCGACTCTTGGCGAAGTCCTTCTTGTACTCGTTGTCACTCTGGAGTCTGCCGACGCTGAGGAAATGCTTCATCCTTGGGTCGTCGTGGATGCTGCGGTACCCAATCTGCAGGCCCCGGTCCCGCAGGAAGGCCTCTTTGTACCGGAACTGCAGGGAAGAGGAGCAGTGGGGGGTGGGGGGTGGTCACAGGTGCCCCCCTTCCCTCCAGAGCCAGCCCTTGGGATCCTCAGTAGGATGTGCAACAGTGGGTCAAGGGTACCACTTTGGATTCAAGTAGGCCTGGGATCCGGGTTTCCCTCTGTTTCCTTTAGCTGTGTGGCCTTGGGTCTCCCTGAGCTTTGGTTTCACCACTTGATAAAATGGGTGCATGAACCTCCACCCCACAGGATCTTGAAAGGATTCAGCGAGACGGGGCTGAGCTTCATGTCCGGCACAGGCTCACGTCCACCCAGTGGTAGGTGCCGGTATTGCTTTGGTAACAATCCAACAGCCAAGAAGTGCACCCATTCTATCAGCAGCCACTCATCCTTTGATTCTTTCCAGCTTTCAGGGACCCAACCCAGAGCTCCTCAAACCATGTATAGTGAAAAACGGGATTGATTCACTTTGTTTTGCTTTTTAAAATTTCCAATCCATCAAAGTCCGGTATGTGGTCCTTCTGCCTGTGACTGCATGTGCGCTCGGTCGCTCAGTCGTGTCTGACCCTGTGTGACCCCATGGACTGTAGCCACCAGGCTCCTCTGTCCATGGGGTTCCCCAGGCAAAAATACTGGAGTGGGTTGTCATGCCCGCCTCCAGGGGATCTTCCCCACTCAGGGATCGATCCGCATCTCTTATGTCTCCTGCATTGGCACTTGGGTTCTTTACCACTAGCACCACCTGGGAAGCCTGTGATTAGTATGTAAAAGTACCAGGTGCATTTGATAAACCCAAACTGGCCTCTATTCTGCTCAGCCAGAGGAGTCCACCCATCTCAGGCTTGGAGATCAGAACATCTAATTGCTAAAAGTGTTGCTGAATGCTTGGTTTCTATACTTGTTTCACTTTGAACCAATGACAAATTGTTCATGAAGGACCACGTATCTAGTTAGTAATGTCTTCCTATCAAGTTAATGATGTCTTCCTCTTTGATAATACCAGCTACCATGTTTTGTCCCCCTCCTTTGTACATGACACTGTGAACCATTTTGGTTACATTCCTACATCAATCCTGAGCTTCCCCGGTAGCTCAGCTGGTAGAGAATCCACCTGCAATGCATGAGACCCGGTTCTATCCCTGGGTTGGGAAGATCCCCTGGAAAAGGGATAGGCTACCCACTCCAGTATTCTGGCCTGGACAATTCCATGGGCTGTGTAGTTCATGGGGTGGCAAACAGTTGGACAGACCGAGTGACTTTCACTTTCTTTACATCAATCCTGTCATCAGTAGAGTCAAGTACTAGATCTCTATTTCATAGAAGCAGAAATTTTAGTTCAGAGGATTTAAACAACTTGCTCATGACCACAGAGCCAACTCCTAACCAACTGAGGCAGGATCTGAACTCAAGTCAATCTAGGAGGGAAACCCAATCTCTTTCTGTCCCGTTGTGCACTTCAGCTTTCAAAAAAAGTCCCTTTATTGAAGGTCAACAAATCAGTCCTCTGCTAACTGATTTCTAGCTTCTGTCCACATGCATCAACATTTAAGAATGGCTCTCTCGAAGGAGGGGAAGTAGGAATAAAACCTTTCCCAATTCCAAATTTCTGACTGAGATGCTAGAAAACAAGGCCAACTTTTATTCCTTTCACTTGAAATACTTTTTCAGCTTTGGTTCCCAGTGGTTTGCCTTTCAACAGAACTGGGAAAACCAGAGTGCAGCCTATCAGTGACAGAGGCAGGGAGAGAACGTGAGGTCTTACGTCACTGGCGATCTCCCTCGATGCCCGTGCCGTCTGGAATGGGATGGCATCCAGCCTGAAGTCGTAGCCGCCAGCCCGGGTCTGCTCCCAGGAGTGTCTGTAGACTTTCTAGTTGGGGAAACAAAGAAATGAGTGAGGGACGAGCGGGCAGCTCCATGCCTCCATGCCTGCTAGTTCTCAGAGGGAGTAATTCCTATACAGGTACCCTCTGTCTTGCTGGCGCCCAAATGGCTGAGCACATAGCCCCACAGCCACCCTGAGGACCTCCCCAGCTCTGACCATGAAGGGCTTTGGCTCTAAACCCCCAGCCTGAGCATCGGGCCCTGCTCTTGTGGGTCGCAGGGGTCTGGCTTTTTTGTTACATCCTGTGGGTACCAGATGCCCCGTCTCCCTTCTTCCTGTCTTTGCTTTCACTCCAGCACCTCAAGTTTGCAGCTTCCAGCTGCCAGAATGCAAAGTTAAAGAACCCTGTTTCTCCCCACACGCTGCCAGTTTTATTCCTTGGGTCCTGGCACCCTCAGGTTCATGGGCTCCACTCACTTCCTGGGGGACCCTGGGCCACCTTTGATGCCACGTCACAGCATCCCTGTGAAGCGTGCTGCAGCCCCCACGCCCTCCTGGTGTCTGTACCGAGAGGAGAGCCTTCACCTGAATTAAATTGATCGTCAGGAACCTGACCGAGTTCCTGACCCCTGCATTTCACATCGTCCTCTTTTATTTCTCCCCCTTTCAAGTTGTTCTTGCACACCCTCCGGGAGTCTGTAATCACATCCTCTTAGTCCTCAGGTAGACCCACATCACCTATGGAGGCATCAAAACCGCCCGTGCCTTCATGTAGCTCATATTTTTTTTTTCAAGATAAGGGAATGGCTCCATGAAAGGAGTCATCTGGAGATCCCAGCGGAAGGCTGTCCTTTATTCTGTCACAGAGAAGGGAGACAGCAGGCGAGGCGCATCGCCAGCAGATGACAAAGTGACAGCCCCAGACCGTTTCGGTCGCTCACGCATCTCAGAACCACGGCAGGTCAGGGGGCCCTTAAGAACCTTACTTTTGTCACTTGGAAATAGAGGTCAAGGCTGAGACTCTGTTCTACAGGGGATTGGGGGGATTAAGCGGAGGAAGAGTGGCAGAGAAAAAAGCAGAGTGCCCTCATGCCTCCCCACAACCGAGCCTGGGACTAGAGCGGACCACGGAAAGCTTGAGCCAAGCGTGGTGGAGCTCATTGTTAAGTCCTGCTGCTCATCATCACCTTTACCTTCATCACTTCTTCCAGTCCCAACATCACAAACCAGAAGCCAAATGCCTACTCTGTTGATGCACCTAGAAATACAGAACTAATCATCGCTAAGGTCATCGCCTCATTGGCAGATCACAAACAGTGCCCAAAGGATTAGATTTCCTGGGTCGTTGTTGAGTTTAGCGGGCAGGACTGAGAGGTTATGTAGAAGGGGAGGCGGAATTCAGATCATGACAGACAACCAGCCCCCTCTAGCATTGCGTTTCCTTGTTTTGAGAGTCCTACAAATATTAGACCAGGAAGGAGAATCAAAACCCTTATCGTCCCCTGGAAAGGGGTCTGTCAGCGCCTTCCTAAGAAGATTCCCCACCAGATCTGGGCCAGGAAACGACACCAATCTTTTCACAGCATCAAACTCCAAGGTCACCCTGCTTTGGCGTCAAGGCACCCCAGCCTCAGAGTCTCTGTAACTGGGGGTCAACTCAAGTCTAAGTATGTGCATGTGCTCCGTCCTGTCTGCCTCTTTGCAACCCCATGGACTGGAGCCCACCAGGCTCCTCTGTCCATGAGATTCTCCAGGCAAGAATACTAGAGTGGGTTGCCATGTCCTCCTCCAGGGGATCGTCCCAACCCAGGGATTGAACCCGCCCCCGTCTCTTACGTCTTATGCATTGGCAGGCAGATTCTTTCCCACTGCATCACATGGGAGTCAACTCAAGGGCAGGCCCAAATTGGGGTTCTGCCCGAGGCGCCGGCTCCCCGTCTCCCCGCCCCACCTCTCCCTGTAAACTATTTGCTTGATTGTCATCGCTTCCTCCCTGAGTTTTTTTTTTTTTTTTTTTTTTTTATTCTGTTGAGGTTTTTGCCTTGCCACTGGGAGTCTTTAGATTCCGCAGGCTCTTTGATTTGGAACCCTGGGCGTTCCTCTTCTTTATCACAGTGGGCACAGCTTTGCCCTCATCCTCACACATTAGAGTCATTTGATTTTTAGTTATTTCGGCTGCCTTACACATCTCAATGGCTTTCTTTACCCAGGAAGGTCACTTTCCCTCCACATCTTCCTCACAGAGCACTTGATCCAATTGTGCGTATCCTACACGCCCCCGAAGAAGTGCTCTTTCAAAAGAGGTTCATGAGTCCTCCATACCCGCGTGCCCTGGCAGCTAATTTCAGCTCCGGGACTCTGCAGACTGGCTCCCCTTGTGGAAGGAAGGATGCCTCTGCCACCAGCCCTGGGTGGCTGTCCTTAAGTCGGATCCCCAGAGGATGGGCACTTTATCCCAGCGTCCAGGTGATGGGCCTCCAGGAGTCCCTCACGTGGAGGCCTGGCCTTTCCCCATCCTTGAAGCATTAATGAGATGGATGTTTTGTCCGAGCTCTGCTGAGGGGGAGGTCCCGCTTCCCCAGATGGAGGTCAGCCCACCAGAGCTGCTGTTCTAAAATTATCGCCCGCGCATCCCTCAAAAGCATCAAATGGTCATAATAAGTCATATTTACAAAGCACCAGCACATTCACCGCGTGGGACCCCACAGGGCTTTACAAATGCAACAAACTAATACACACGCTAACTAGAAGGCGCCTCTCGCCGACCCCTGCGAGGCGGCTACCTCTGGGGTGAGCAGCAGCAGCTGTTGATCTGCACGGAGCCCCAGGACACAATGGCAGGGCCAGGGCGGGAAGAATGGCCGGACTCTAGGAGGCCCCGCGCGGCCCCAGGCCGACACACTCAGCCTGTGTTATTCTGATCTGACAGCGTCTTTTGATTCTGCCGCCTCGGTACCTGTTATCCCAGGATCACAGCTTTGCCGGCAGAGCGGCCGCCTATTCTATTACAACCAGGGGCCTCCGACCCCTGCCAACAACAAGCCCGGGCTGAGGAAACAGCATCTTGGAGATGCATGCAAAGGGCACACATCCAAGGGAACAGACGTGTCGGGGGCCACAGCCTCAGGCACAAAGGAGCAGATTGTGTTGGGATCCCATGGACTACAATTGCAGCGTCTTTCTACCCGGCAGAAAGCAGAGAAAGCGCCACTCGGGCTCCAAACTTACAAGGCTCTGAATGGCTAAGGACAGGAGTCCGGGGAACAAGCAGAGCAGGTGTCTACACCCGCGGGGCCAGGGCACCGCTCCTCTAGCTGGAGCCCAGCACCTGACTGAGGTCTTTGGAGCCACGCCCAGCACTGGGATGCTAGCGCTGGCAGGACCACAGGAGTCGGCTAGCGCAGCTCCATCCCCATTTTGCAGCTGGGGAGACTGAGGCCCAGCGAGAAAAGTGGCTCAAAGTTATACATGCCATTTATTCTACTCTCAGTCTAGAGTGCTTTCTGTTCGCAGCTCCTTTCCTAGGAATTCTTTTTCTTAAAAAGAAAAAAAAATCCCATTTGGGCACAGATCATATTACAGAAATGGGCAAACACCACATGAACGGCCAGTTCACTTACGTCACTCAGATGCAGGGCGTTGAGGCGGGCTCTGGTGAAATCGGGGTGGTCGGGCACCAGGGTGTACCTGTGTCGGGATTCAGCATCCCCCAACCTGTACAGGCGCTGCAGGGAGAAGGCTCATGGTAAATGGGAAACCGCACTTGCTGCAGTCAAAAGTGAAGAGGAGGCTGATGCCCTTTCCTGGCCCTCCCACCCCAGGGTACAGAAGCCATCATGCACTTGGAAGGCATCCCTCCAGACGCCACCCGGGAAAGGAGGTGCCTGAGTGGCCAGGGTCAGGTGGTGGGGAGCTGGTTTTGAGTATTTAAAATATTCATTAAGTTTTGCTCCAAAAGCGTCACAAACCATCACCCTGGGTCGCTGTACCTGTGTTTCACAAAGAGTAAAAATGGGTGGATACTTCAGGGGATCTTGGCAATCAGGCATTTGCTCAAGCTTTTTACTAGTAACAAAATGCCTCAATGCCTTTGTTACTAAACATTAATAGTAATAATAAAAAGACATAGCAGCTAAAAAACCTTTAACGCCTTAATATCTCTTAAGAAATTTAAAGTTTTCATAGTCCACCCTGTGTCCCAAGAAGACACAATTTTAGAACTCAAGCTTTCTCTTAATGGCTATTTTTAGGGCAGCGATCTAAGGACTGCAAATAATTTTAGGAGGTTGCTTGAGTCTAATCCAGTTTTAAAGAGGAAATAGAATATTTAACATCCCAACCCTTTCCCAAATTCAGTTTGTGTTTTGCAAACATGAACTGGTCAGTACCGCACGTAGACTTGTGAGCATGGGGCAGCTTTGTCAGTGTGCAAAAATCCAATCCCTGGATAATTCCAGAGAAGAAAATATGTAATTTCCTATTCTTCAAAATTAATACAGGATAGAGGAAATGAGGCTAAACTATACAGAGAGTAAAAGTAGAAAGACGTTCTTTATATAGCTACTTTTTCTTTTTTCTAATTGGCTTATGTTAAGATTTAATTCCATTATCATCTATGGACAATATGATATATGTGACCTAGTGTTTGGTAATGTCCATCAATAATATTTAGTATTACCATTGTGATGATTAAGAGTCTAACTAGGGACATTTACTGAGGACTTACTATATTCTAAATAATTGCTAAAAGCTTCATGAAGTTTTATTTACTTCATCCTCATTTAATTCACTCCTTCTTATGAAATGGTTGCTATCTTTATCTTTCTTTCAAACAAGGGAACCATGACTAGAAGACATTAGAAAACTGACCCAAGATCACCCAGGTAAGGGACAGAAGGTTTGTGCTTACATCTTAAGCACTGACCACTGTGAAGCACTACCCACTATTAAGCCTGGGATGAGTGAGCAGAAAACACCCACCTCATTGCAATGCATGTAGCTGTTCTTGGCATGAACTAGGTCCGGGGAGTCAACCACTGTGGTAAACTTGATGGTGTCTGGTTTTTTACGGTATTTGGTCTGTAAGAGAAAGGCCAAGATTCTCAAGAAACAGTCAAACACCATGCATTTTTCTGGGTGCAGCATCACCCTACCTACTCAGCACCAAAAGTACCAATGACATGCATGGGAAAGAAATCTCTCTTCTTTGTGGCCACCTCACCAGCACACAGAAGAGATTCAAGCTGCCTCTGTGATAAGGACTATTTTACAGGTATTTACATTCTTGAAAAGAGAGGCTGCAAAATGCCAAAGCTCATCACAAGATAAGGAATTCACTCGATGGAAGGATTCAGCCTTAAGTCGGCCCTGCCCAGACCCTATTCAAGTAGGTTCTGGTATTAAGGAACTAAAGAAGGCAGTGCCATGCTCTCAAGGAGTTCCCAGGGCAAGAATCTCTGGGTCATCAACACGGTGGGGAGTTCAGTTAAGGTAACCATCTCTGGGCAACTTTTAACACCCTCTGAAGTCAAGTAACCCTAGGACATTGAACTGAGTAAACTCAGGAAGACGGGTGGCAAACCCTCTCCTCACCTCCATGAAGATAATGGGTCAGGTTAGATCATAATTGTACATAATACATTTGTTGGTCATCGTCTAATGCATCACCCCTCTTTCACTGCCTGACTGGAACAGCCTTTAACTCCCCAGCAAGTGAATTCACTGGGAGCCAAATCTTGTTCCGTCTTGGGATTTGGCTGCAAATAGCCCCAGAAAGATATCGGGAGTCCAGCGCCATGGGGCCCTCCCAGGCTCTCCAGTCCATCTGCAGGTTCCCTCGTCAGGAGGAGATAAACGCCAGGTTGCATTTGTGGCAGACTCAGGTCAATGATACCTCACTGATGAGCTCTCCGGCTTTCTTTGCACTTTCCATCTGTGGGGAACTCAGCGCCAGCCATCCTATACCCTTCATGCCCATCACGTCCGACTTGTAGCGCAACTGTGGGAAGAAGAAAACACTGGCTTTTATCAGGAAACGGTTGCAAATCATTGGGGCATCCGTAAAAATGCTTCATCACAACATTTCAATATTTCATTTGGGTGCGTTCTGCATGTCATCAAGGCAAACTATTTGAGTTTGTGCATTCCGCCCAGAATTAAGTAACAGATCATGTGTAAGACACAAGAAGGTCCCACTTGTAAACTGGCTGGATTCCAAGCAGAAGGTTGTGACCTATGGGAATGATCCCTTAAGAAAGATCTGAGATATACACCCCAGCCCACACGTCAGCCTTGATTATTTGGTTTCATTCTGGCAGGCGATTGACCTCCTGCCTAAACAGAAACGTTTTACACACTTTCAGTGGATCAAAGGGCTTTGAGCTCTGGATCAAACCTGCTGTGACTCAGGGCAAATCACTGTACCAAAATGTGACTCAGTTTCTCTCTATGATACCCGAAGGTCATGACAATCCCTCTGTTCTCATGAAAACACCTGAGAGTCCTGAGGGGTAAAAGACACTCTCGTGTGTTAGATTTGTTTTTTTCTTTGCGGTGGTGGGGGAGGAGGAGTTCTTTGCAGGACTCAAAACTGCAACAAACCTGGCTACAACTGGGGAATGGTGTGTAAACTGCCTTAATATTTCCATGCCTCAGTTTACCCCTCCTCCTATGGTTACTCAGGATTTGCCTACATTGCACAGTGGGCTTAAACTTTATCCATTTTCCTCCTCTTAAGGACTCGGAAGATCAAAACTACAGCGTCAATTCCAGGAAGAAAATAGTAAGTGGGGTTTTAAGACAATGGGCCTGATTAGGAATCTCCTGAAATGTTTAACCTTATTACCATTCCTTGATCTGCCCACCATTACCTACATCGAGACAGTCTCTGAAAAAGCTTTTCTTCCTCTCCATATGGAAATTACGCATTTTTAAAGGAAGAAAAAGGACTCTCTAAGGAAATGTGAAATTTGGACCTAAACGAAGTTGCTGGCATTTCTCTAATTTAGATACAAGCTCTGCGGTAACGCAAAATACCCACTCCTGAAATCAGCCTTTCGGCCTTTTTAGTTTTCTTTCATTTCAGGAATCACAGTGCTCCTCACAGCTGGCCTCAAAGAGCGTCCGTTTCTGATCTACTGTCTGCTGGTTAAGGCCCCTGTGCAAATTCCACTCTGCTTTCCAACTGGTGAAGGGGGACATCACTCGGGTTTGGGAGCACGTTTCAAAACCCCATGTCAGTGAAATTGCTTTTTATACCGCGATCTTTCAGTCTACACCAGCAAAGCTTTTGCCTTCCACTCTGATAAAGAACAGAGAAAATTGGATAAATTTCTAAGTTAGAGAGAATAATCCTACAGGGCCTCTTCACAGCCGGGCCTTGCTCCTTTCATAAGTGAGATGAAGTGGGGGCGCATGCTTTCAACTTGCCTTTTGTTGAGCTGAACAGTGCGAGCACAGGTGAGTCAGAAGGCAAGACGCAGGTTCCCCAAAGATCTGACTGCGCCTCCGACTCTCTTATAAATGGATTGTCTATTGATATTTCTGCTCCCAGCCCCGCTTTGACTATTCACGCAGACCCTAAAAACAACACGCCTGCCCCAGACCTCACCATAAAAGGGGAGGGGGAGCGGAGAGCAAGGAGGGTATCGAGGAGAATTGGCCCAAAGATGGTTTCCAAGAAGGATTCTAAGATAAGAGATCTTCTTGGGCTGCCCAGCTATATCTCGCTTCCCCAAGTGGCCACCTCACTATTTGCCCTTGTACATATGAAGGCCTGGACGCCACCTTCAGAGTCACACGTGGGGTTCCTGGCACCCCCATTCTGGAGACGCACAAGCTGTAGTTTTCACCCCTTGAGCTCTAAAAGGAATTACATAACCAGGAGGTGCACCCAGGAGGTGGCCAGGGGAAGGGGTATATTTGTCATATCAATAATAAGAATCACTATAACAACTATCCTGCAAAGGGTGTGGTTTGCTTCAGACTCATTTGGGGCTTCCGTAGTGGCTCAGAGGGTAAAGCATCTGCCCACAATGCGGGAGACCCGGGTTCGATCCCTGGGTCGGGAAGATCCCCTGGAGAAGGAAATGGCAATCCACTCCAGTACTCTTGCCTGGAAAATTCCATGGACTGAGGAGCCTGGTAGGCTACAGTCCATGGGGTCGCAAAGAGTTGGACACGACTGAGTGACTTTGCTTTAACTTCCATTACCTCATTCAGTCCTCATGCCGTTCTCAAAGGACTAGCTCTTATTCCCAACTATAGAACAGTCTGGGGGGGTTAAATGCTTGCTCAGATTCTCAGAAGAGTCACCAGCTGCTGTCCTCTGGGATCCTGTGCAGGTGGTCCTTAAGAGAACCCCAAGAGCCAGAACGCCTGGGTTCCTACTCTAGCCACCGGGGGAGCCAGAGAGCGCTAACCGCAGAGTCAGGAGCCCAGACATGGGCTTTGCCTCTTACTAAGCTGTATGGTCTTGAGCAAGTCATTTCCCTGGCAGCTTATGACCTTGAGCAAGTCCTGAAGATTTATAGGTGTGTTAGTTGCTGCATCTGTAAAAAATGGGAGTACTTACAGTACCTACCTAGATACGACATGAGATCGTTTGTGCAAAATATTTAAATAAATGCCTAGCCCGGGATAAGCATCCCGTACTTCTTAGGTGTTGTTACTGTCGTTGCTGTTATTTCTGATGGGGAAACGGAAGCCGGGGACGCTTAAGGAGTCTCCTGAAGCCGTGCTGCCGTAAAGGCTGGTGCTAAGACTGTCCCCTTGATGTCCCTTCACGTGCTTTGCAGGATGCCCACAGCCCGTGAGATCACGGAAGGGAGCGTGGAGTGGCGGGTTTGGAAAGGACTAAGAGGTGACTGGAGAAGGAAATGGCAACCCACTCCAGTGTTCTTGCCTGGAGAATCCCAGGGACGGGGGAGCCTGGTGGGCTGCCGGCTATGGGGTCACACAGAGTCGGACACGACTGAAGCGACTTAGCAGCAGCAAGAGGGGACTAAACTAGCACCCCTGGTGGTGAAGCACAGCCTGGGCGGAGCACGTGTCTCATATGCATCCCTGAGGTAAGCGTGACTTTCCCAAGACGTCAGCAGTCCCAGCCTTCAGGACCCTCCCGCCCAGGGTGAGTACTGAGACCCACAGCTTGCTTTCTGGCCTGGATGGGAGAGGTCAGGATGGCTATGGGAGGTCAGGACTGATGGCTATGGGAGCTACTGTTCCCGCCCCAAACTCGGCTGAACTGCAGAGAGCTCATAAGGAGTCTTTGTTTCCTTTTCGCTAGAACGTAACAACATGGAATTGGATTTTCAGTGATGACGGCAAGAAAAAAAGCCTCCAAACCAGATGGACATTCTGGGGGTCTGCTGTTCACAGGATCTTGGGGTCCAAGACCACCCAGTTTAACAAACCTGAAGTTTCAAAACAACGCATGAAGCCCAACATGGTCATTCTTAAATCAGGCAATACTTTCTCAGCACAAAACATATTTCATTTGATAAAGTGTAAGTCTATGATTGCAAACAAGCGTTTCTTGGGAAGGACTACCTTTTTTTTGTTGTTGTTGTTGTTCTTATTTGTGTGTGTGTGTGTGTGTGTGTGTGTGTGAAAATATCCTTTCTTTTCAGAAGTAACGGTGATATAAATGGTAGTTTGAGGTAAGAGTTGGTTTTTGGTCTTTTTCCTTATTGAGTAAACTAGTATGATACTATGATGATGTCAACATTTAAAAAAACATTTATCTATGAATCCTGAAATCTGAGATCACCAATAAATCCAACATCTTTGCTCTTCCAGTAGAAGCATGAAGGCCTAGAAAGCCAAGTGGCTGCTGAAGGATGAAGCTGGGCTTCTAACTGGGCCCCCAACCTCCCCACAGTGGCCAGTCCCATCCCAGGAGGTTTATCTTCTCCCTCGAAGAGGCCACCAACAGGAGGGTCCTGGACTGGGCACTGAGTCACACTAAGAGCCTCTTCGTAGGGACCTCAGGGTGGCCTGCTAGTAAGGAGAAGGCTTTCTAAGTGGGTCCTGGGCTGTGCTTCAGCAAACGCATGCCCTGCTCCACGCTCCCCTGACTGGTGCCCACTCGGTACTACAGTCCCAGAAAATCTTGATTCATAATCAGACCATCATGGCATTCATTAAACCATTACATCATTGCTGTCATAATTAATCATCAACTGGGTATTTTCAACACTCTGCCTGTGCCATCTAACTAAGCTAGGAGCAGTCACTGCCTTGAAGGCCTCCAGAATCAGAAGGCTTGGTGGAAAACATAATCCTCACGGCTCACCCCCTCTGCCATGTTCCTATGGACCATGCACGGTCTGTGCTCGGTGCGGTGCATCATACAGACAGTCCTCAACTGGGAACAGACTTCTCAGTCGGGTACAGTTTTGTCCCCCCAGGTGCATTTGGCAATATATGGAGATGTTTTTGATTGTCACATTGAGGGGGGTGCTAATGGCATCTCGAGGGTAGAGGCCAGGGATGCAGCAATGCACAAGACAGGCCCACACAACAAAGCATCCAGCCCCAAGTGTCAAAGGTGCCCAAGTCTGGAAACCCTGATATGGATGATAAGGGTTCATGGGACTATAGTCTCATGAGATCTGCTCTAAAATCTCACGAGAGAACCTTCTTCCCAGGGGAGCTGTGGGGCTGGGGGAGATGATACACATAAGCAAACATGGTTCAGAGCCTGCTATGGGCATGTGGCCTGGAAGTGCTGACTGTGACCACATTTTCATCACTATGCTGGCCCTTCTGAGGGAGCCGAGACATGGAGTGGCCTGGGACTGACTTCAGAGGCACTGAGTCTGGAGACTTCCACTAAGGGTGGGACTTAATGCCCCCGCATGGGCCAGGACGTCCCCTCTCTGGGGCCTAAGCATCCACACCTGCATCATAGAAGTATGACTCCCTTGCTCCAGGAGGGTGGCATGGTTGAAAGTGTGGCTTCTGGAGCCAGGCCTGCCTCAGCCCCTCCCACGTGACCTCATCTGTGCAACAGGAGGAGCAAGGCCCTCACCCCCAAGTGCTGGAGCAAGGGTGCCATACTGGTGAGCAGTCAGGGAACGACAGCTCTGGGCACAACTCTCCACTTGGCCTCACGGACACCCCCAGCACACAGTCGGGCCCTGGGTCTCTTTCTCGGACCCATCCCATCCCCTGGGACATCCTCCTCACTCACGCACTCAGGCACTGCTTCAGTTCAGTCCCAGACATGCTGAGGCTGCTGCTGCCCAGGGTCTTTACTCAAATGTCACCTCTGCAAAGAGAGTGGCCGTTTTTGTTGTTGTTCAGTCGCTAAGTTGTGTCCGACTCTTTGTGGTCCCATGGACGGCAGCACGCCAGTGCTATCCTTGTCCCTGTCTCTGTACTCCACTATCTCCTAGAGTTTGGTCAAAATTCATATCCATTAAATCGGCGATGCCATTAACCATCTCATCCTCCTTGGACTGCAAGGAGATCAAGTCAGTCCATCCTAAAGGAAAACAACCCTGAATATTCACTGGAAGGACTGATGCTAAAGGAGAAGCTCCAATACTTAGGCCACCTGATGGGAAGAGCTGACTCATAGGAAAAGACCCTGATGCTGGGAAAGATCGAAGGCAGGAGGAGAAGGGGGTGACAGAGGATGAGAATGATCCTGTCCCCCAATTTTTTACATTGCACACATATGTTTACCTGGCCTTCCCTGCTGGCTTAGATGGTAAAGAATCTGCCTGCAACAGGTGAGACCCAAGAGTGATCCCTGAGTTAGGAAGATGCCCTGGAGAAGGGCATGGCAACCTACTCCAGGATTCTTGCCTGGAGAATTCCCATGGACAGAGGAGCCTGGTGGGCCACAGTCTATGGAATCGCAAAGAGTCAGACGTGACTGAGCTAACACTCACACTTTGACACACACCCCGCTTCCCTGCTCTGTCTGTCTCCCTCTGACATACCACACAGCTCACTCCTGCCGTATCTCCCTCCCACAGACTGGAAGCTCCCTGACACCAGGAACTTTGGGACTCTTGTGCTGACTGCTATATTCCCAGGGCCTTGAGGGATGCCTGTGACATAGTAGGTGCTCAATAAATATCTGTTAACTGAATAATTCCAACCTAGATGATGCAGACCAAGCAAGTCATTGGTGAGGGGCGGGGGCTGGTGAAGGGATCTGAAAGGCTAAGCAAGAGGCCGAGGTTACCCCCAGGCCTGGTGGGAGGAAGACGATCGGGGAGATGTGTGATCCGCAGACCCCCTACCTCACTCTGCAGCTCATGAGCCTTCTTAGCCCAGGCCATCTTCAAGTCCTCGGGCAGCGCCGTGAACGCGTGGCAGCGCGTCCTGTAGTCGAGGTCGCTGGCCAGGGCCTGGGCCTTCCTGGCGTGGACCAGCGGCAGCATGTCCATGGGCAGGTGGCACTGGGCGCTGCTACCCGCTGCCTGCCTCCTGTACTGAAGCTCGCTCTGCAGCTGGCCCATCCGCTGGCAGTGCTGGAGCCGGGGGTCGTCACTCACGCTCTGGGCCCCGATCAGCCGTCCTCGCTCCTTCACAAAGTCATGTCTGTAGAGAAACTGGAAGGGGAACCAGGCGGTCAGGGGTCGGCGTGTGGCCCCCTGATGTTCTATCTGTGCCTGTTCCTCGCGGTCACTAAGAAGATCACCTGTTCTTACACGAGACGGGGATGAGGATAAGAAATGGCACAGCGAGGCTGGCCTGAGAGCCTGCCTCCCCCACCCCGGGGGAGGGACAATTAAAACACTGCTCCCTTCCTCCCATCTAATTAAAACCAGATCCTTAGAACCAGAGCGAGGGCCCGCTCCCCTTACGAGTTCTATGGCCAAAAGGAATTTATCAAAAAGGGTGGAAGAGAAACTTGTGCTTTATCCCCTCACACTTGGCAAAACATCAAACCCAAAAGACAGGATCCATTTATTTGAAGTCTACATTTTCTGTGATTTGTTTGTGGGAAAGAGAAAGTCACCTTCATGTCCCAAAGCTATGGACGCTATGAGGATAGTGGCTGAAACACAGCTGCAAACCCTACCGCCAATGCGGGAAGCTACAGAGAGTCAAGAGGGGACTGTGCTATGGCCACATTACAATTTCTACTGCAAATTCTTTCTAATTCTGGGTGGAGTTAGAAAACAGACAGTTCACACATTACGGAGAGATGGTTGCCTAGATGCTACAATTAGAAATAAATTGTAATCTCCTTTCTGCTGGAGATCTTTGCCTGCATTTAGCTTCTGATTACCAGGGCCTTTCTTTCCCTCTCTCATCAAAGAATCTCATTCATAACTAATATATTCCACGGATGACATGCTGTCTCACATGGCAAAAGATCTGCTTTAATTCAGGGAAATCAGCCATAGACATTGTTTTACATGAAGTTAACAGAAATTAGGCAGAATGGAAGGTCGTATCATTCAACTCACATCACTGGCTATGTCTCCAGAGACTCGAGCTGCCTGGAAGGGCAGAGCATCTATTGTCAGCTTGTAGCCTTGAGCACGGAGATTCCTCCAAGACTCCTTGTACTTTGCCTATGGTAGGAACACATGTATATCTTCTTAAGAAAAAAAATTACATGACCCCATGAACAAAGGCTACCCACTTCATTTGTAGTGTGGTGTTGCAGAACGGATTTCTGACAATCAAAAGCTTTCGATTTGGCAAAGAAAATCTTATTAGCACCCTCCCAGAAGTGGGCTCTGACACATATATATCAACACATCTGGGAAAAGGTGTTTAACATGCACATCGAGAAGATACATGGTTGAAAGTTTCTGCAAATGCCAGCAGGGTCACTGCTATGTCCCATCACAGACATAGACTTGACCTTGGAGAACATCTCAGCCTCAGCGATGGGAAAGGCTTACGTCACTCAGATTGGCCGCGTTTGTTTTCGCTCGGACAAACTCAGGCAGACCCAGGGTCATGGTGTACTGGTGTCTCACATCTTCTCCTGCTGCTTTATAGAGGCGCTGGGCAGGAGGGGAAAAAAACAAGAAGGTAAGCGCTGTGCATTTCTGCAGGACTGGAGGTCCCTCCTTTGCAACTGGGAAATACGTTTGTAAAAGGCCGTTCACTGTGTCATGGACACGCCCTCAGCCTGGGGAAGATATTTCTTTCAATAAAGGTAATCTTTCATGGGATTTCCCTGGAGGTCCAGTGTTTACGACTTCACCTTCCAATGCAGAGGGTGTAGGTTCAATCCCTGGTTGGGGAGCTAGGATCCCGTGTGCCTCACGGCCAAAAAACCAAAAACATAAATTTTTTAAAAAGCAAGCAATATTATAAGAAATCCAAGAAAGATTTAAAATAGTCCACATCAAAATTAAAAAAAAAAAAAACTTGAAGGAAAGATAGTCCTTCATGAGTCAAATTGAGTGCTATGAAAGGAATACGTAAAAAAATTTCAAGTTGGTTGTGACGGGGTTCAGGACATGTTACCCCCGAATAGGGTACCTGAGTGTAGTGCATATTTTAAGAAGGAATCTGGAAGTAGCAGGAAATGGAAAACCTCTCTCTGACCTTCCCCCCTAAAGCAGGTCACATGCCTCCTGGGGGAGCTGCCCTCCCTCTGGTGGAGGGGGAAAGGGGCATCTGATCTCTGAACCCCGAGGAACCCGAGAGGCATCTGAACAAACTCAGTGTCCCCTAGTTTCCTACTCTCAGCTCATCCCCTTTTGTTCTATGACACCTGCCCACGATCTTACATTCTTCATCAAACCTGGAATAAAAACGCTCAGGTTTAACGGTTCTTCCTGATCTCCATTTCCTTACGAAGACTCCTGCATCCCCTAAAGTTCATATTAAATAAATGTATATGCTTTTCCCTTGTTCATCTGTCTTTTGTTACAGAGCCCCAGCCGAGAACTCAAGGTGAGTCAAAGAAAACATATTTTTCCCTGCCCTCTACTTTGCTCAATAATGGGGACGGGCAGGGCGGGGGGAAACACCTTTAGGAATATCATTACAGATCTTTCCATTGTAGATTTTTTTTTTTTTTTTTTTTTGCTGAGGACACGGTGTAAAGACAATATAAATATCTGGGAAATTTAGGAGCCGTTCTGCTGGTTGGAAAGGAGGTTCCCAAACCCCGGTCTGCATCCTTCACTAAAGTCCCAGGATCCTCCCATGGGCAAACACACCAGTGCTCCCGTGCAGGGCCTCAGCCGGTATGAAAACACATGTTCTTGTAATTAGAAATGGCCTGCGGTTGCCGAGTTCTCCGAGGCCAGAGGCCACTGAAGGAGGCATTACTATCCCACAACACCCCGATCACAAAGCAGGCAAGATCGGTTCGGTGGGACTCTTAAATCAATAACATCGCTACACAGCCCTTTGGGTCTTCTTAGCTGAATCTTGGGGTAAGTGTGGAAACTAATATATAAATACCCAAATCTCAACTGACTTTTAAAAGCTAGGGTCGGAAGGAGAATCTGAAAAACTCATTTCATTCTCTGCCAAGCTCACTTGCTATTTCAAACATGTCAGAGAGCCACTCCGAAGAGGTAGAGCTGGAACGATGATTTGACGGAGTTAAGAGTCTCTCCCCTGGGCCCCCTCTGCTCGAATATTACAGTGAGAATCGGGCAAGTGGTGAGCGAGAAGACGGGAAGGCAGAGAACCAAGAAGCCTGGCAGACTTCACACTGTATCAATCACCATCCCCGGACAACCACAAATCCTCCCCATCACCATCTTCGGAATGACAATGGAAGAAGCGTTAGCCAATATCTGCCCAGCTAGAACAGACAAATGACAGACCAGCACTTCTCAAACTTTCATGTGCAAAGCAAAGCCGTGAGGGTCTTAAATGACCTTGTGGATTCGATGGCTCTTGGGTGGGACCTGAGGTTCGGCATTTCTAACAAGCTCCCAGGGGATGCTGAGGCTGTCAATCTGTAAATGCATTTGGGGTTGGGGTGGCAGGGTGGGGCAAGACCACAGACTAAACCAGATTTTCAACTGGGCCTTCTTTCCTTCTGGAAACCATTTAGGCTTCATCTAATGATATTCCTTTCTTTCCATGCAAACACGCATGCTTTCCCCTGCTCCCCACCTCCCCCATCCCACAAATATTCATATTCTTTTTTTAAAAAAACAAACAATCCAGCAGTTTTTTAAAAAGCCCATCCTGAAGTCATCCAAAGGTTTTACCTCGTTTGTAATCTGGCTGCTGAGCTTTGCATGAGTGAGGCTGGGTGTGTCTGTCACGGCTGTGTACTTGAGCGACTGGGGATGCTGACGATATTTACTCTGAAGTTACACACAGGAGGGAATAGGAGGACAAGGTGAGATGCAAAACCAGAGGAAGAATCAGCTCTTTAAGCACTAGTTATAAAACCTCATTTTGCAAAGGTTGCCAGTCTGTGACCCAGAATCCAGTCCATCACCTGCTCTTGTGACCTCAGAACTCAGGGAGATGAAGAAACGGAGAAGAGGAGAGGACAGACGGAATCGGGGGCTTATTAACAAGAAAGGGAGAGCTAGTCCTTTGCCACGAATATGAACACGACTATTGAAATTCATGTTTTGGCCCCAAATTTCCTCTGCTCACTGAAGACCCTGGGTTCCTCAGCTTTGGGGGTACACGGGAAACAATCATTCAGCTTAAAATAACCCACATGCCTGCACACCACCCCAGGAAATGGGATTCAATAAATCGGCAGTAGCCTCAGGCCTCTGTAAATTTTTTAAGTTTCCAAAGGGGATTCTGATGTGCCATGAAGTTTAGAAACCACTTGCTTTAGAGATTTCATTGGAAAAGCAATGCACAAAGTTAAATCTCGACTCCCACAGTGAGGCCCTTTCTGCTTGCTCAGAGCTTCTAATCAATCAATGCATAAGCCAGTCTGAGGCACCCAGGCTGGATGCTGACCACCTTTCACTTCCAATGCCTTCCACTATGCCAGTCTACTGGGAACAGAAGTCCCAGAGTCCTCCCAGGGGTGGGCAAGATTCCTCAGGAGTTCAAAAAGCTTAGAATTCCAGACTTCTATATTTTTACCAAGAAATTATCACCAGGCTCACAGCAACGATTTCATATACAGCCAGCAGAGAAGCACAGGGCTTAGATGACTGCTGGTCCTCTCAAAAGCTAAATGAGACAGGTCTGAGTATTCCCATTTGACTGATTAAGATATTGAGGCTCAGAGAGGGCAGGTGACTGGCTTGAGGTCACACAGCAAATGAATCACCATCTGTGTCTCCAAAGCCTGCTCTCTTTTCACAAGCCACTCTTCAAAGGGATTGTGGGAAAGTACATCTTGCGAGCCAGTGAATAATTCTTGTATGGTATTAATACAGGATCTGACCCGGAATCTGGAAAGTTGTCTTATGTGGCACCCTTTCTGAATGGAGAAGGGAGTAAGGGGAGACGCCGGGCGAATCACTATGGCTAACAAATGTACCATCTAATTGGCTTTAGTAAGACGCAACTGATTGGTGTTTAATCTCTACTGTGGAATATACTCGACACCCCCACCCCGTCCTGGGCCCCCGGTTACCTCACTGATGAGTTCAGATGCTCTCTTTCTCCCTTCAATCTCTAATGTGCCTGGAATGACACAGGCAACACCTCGCATAAAGTTCAGGTCCGACCGGTACAAATTCTACAAGGAATCAGAAAAACCAATCACGTGGAACAAGGAAGGACCCACCACAGACAGCATCATAATTAGAACTCAAGGCCAAACCAGCCTCTCCAGACACATAATACTCAGCGAACGCACACAGGCTTCTGAGTAAATGCTCATTAGGGAAACAAAAATGTAGGTCAGAAGAAAATAATTCTGCTGTCACTCGTCTCTGTAGCTGTTAGAGGGGTGCTCAGCGGATTTTTATTTTCATGTGGGCTATCAAAAAATAATCGCTGGAGCGGATTGTGGTTAGAAAGTCAGCTGTCTTGGGGCAAATGTGGAAATGATTTAATAGGTCTTCAAAACAAACCCCAGCAGCAGAGGGCGGCATGAATTAATCATGGGTTAAGAAAGAACTAATAAATGAATCCAGAATAATCTGACGAAGCCCCGAGTCTGTGGGGATGGGGGCGGGGGCAGGGGGGTGTACCTGAAGGGTCTGGGCTGACAGTTTAAAGAGGGCCTCAAATTCACTCCCCTTCAGCCACCGAGGCACCTCCTGGGCGTGCCTCCTTCCAACTGCTAAGGCAATGAGAGGCAGGGACAGCCAGGGCTCTGCTCAAGTGACAAACGGGTCCCTGAGCTGAGCGTGGCGGCTCGCTAGTTCCTCCAGCTGCTCCTGGGTTCCCGACAGTTAATGTCACTCAGTAAACGCCGCACACGGGCAGGAAATTCCAACAGACGACAGCTACCCAGATCTGAGCACCACTCAGCTCTCAGGCTCTGCCAAACCAGAAAGCAGGTTTTTTTTTTGGGGGGGGGGGGGGCGGTGTGTGGCAGGGAGAGCTTGTCTTATTTCCAACTCAGGCCCATTACTTGCCAATCTCCCGGCAATGGAAATGTAGCAAGCTGGGGGATAAGATGAGCACCAAAAAGGATGCTGCTGCCTGTTGGGAAGATACATCGGTAAGTGAGGAAATTCTTCAACACTTCCCAATGCTCCCAGGCCTGGCTGCTTAAGAAAATGGGCAGCATGAGCTAGAAACGCACTTGGGGGGACTGTGAAGGCCTCGGGAGATTACTTGGGAGGGCCCAGGGATGGTCTCTGGGGCCCTAATTTCCCTGCACTCTGTCTCACTGGCTCAATGGACATGAGTCTGAGCAAACTCCGGGAGACGGTGAAGGACAGGGAAGCCTGGCGTGCTGCAGTCCATGGGGTCACAGAGTCGGACATGACTGAGCGACTGAACAAGAACCGCCAGACACTCTTCTCTGCCTGAATTGGGTTAGTTCCAAAGGGGCTCTGAGCACCTCTCTGGGCAGACCTCAGGCCTCTTTAGAAGACGGATGACCCAGGAACATATGAGGCTCCTAGAGGAACCCCCAGCCCAAACTGGGCCAGAGACAACACCACTGAACATGCTAAACTGTGAGCCTCAAAGGCATCTTCCTTGAACTCCCTCTAAATCTCAGCACCCCCTTTCTCATTTATAGTTTTGTGATATCGCATGAGCTATTTAACGTCTTTGAGACTCACTATAGTTTCTCTGCAAATTGGGGATAAAAACTATCGGGTTATTTTGAGTATTAAAAGAGACAATGCTTATAAATGCAACGCCTAGAATTCAGCAGAAATACTCAATAAATTGGAGAAGGAAATGGCAACCCACTCCAGTATTCTTGCCTGGAGAATTCCATGGATAGAGGAGCCTGGCGGTCTCCACAGGGGAAAGTTAAGTTCATGGGGTGACAAAGTCAGACACAACTGAGCAACCAAACACACACTTAACACACTCAATAAATTGTTGCTGTTATTAATAGATTTGTGTGACTGGGCTTATGAAGAGCAAGGCAGGAACAACGTGGGCAGTGCTTCAAAAGAAATCCCAGGTATAGGATTCTTCATCTCTGGAGCCCCCACTGAGCCAACAGGAGCTTGTGGGTCACTGCCTCACGGTCAAATTTAAGAGGAAAAGAGCGGAAGAGAGAGGCAGGTCCCCTCACCTCACTCTGCAACTTGTGAGCTCTCTTGGCACAGCTGAGCCTCAGGTCCTCGGCCAAGGACGTGTGCTGGGGGAGCGGGTGTCTGTAGTCCTGGTGGCTGGCCAGGGTCTGAGCCTTCCTGGCATGCACCAGGGTTACCATGTCCAGCGGCAGATGGAACTGCGCCTTTGAGTGTTCAAAGTCTTTCTTGTAATTCACCTAGATGGGCAGACAGATCAACAGTTATTTCAAAGCCGCCGTTTACATCAGGGCCACGAGGGAGAACAACATGCTGCGACTGTCCCAGGTGAGCCCCGAGGGGTGTTCTTGGCAGGCCCAGTCCTCCTTTCTTATGGGGACTGGCTTAATAAGCAGGACTCATCTCTAGGTCCTGCCACTCGCCACTCTCAGCTCTTTGCGGTCATTGATGGGGACCCAGGCTCAGGGCTCCCCCACTTGGAGAAAATACAGAAGTTCAAGGGGCAGATAAAATCTCAGTGGTTCCCTAGTTCAAGTCGAGATCGTCTTGCTTTCGAAAAGCAAGAGGAGGCATGGCTGAGCTGCCTCCTGCTCCCCAGCACTTCTTATCACCCTCACAAGTTCAGACTGAGACACCAGGGTTTCTCCCCGTATGCTAGCTAATGGACAGCGTCTTCAAACTTAGACAATGACATCCTAGTACATCTGGGAACTGGGAGCAGCAGGCAGATGCTTGAAAAGCCAGTTCTGAGGGAGGAGTTCCCAAGAGCCCAACATGCATCCTGTAGCAGGAAGGGGTTGGCCCATTTGCAGACCTCAAGCTCCACCCCAGTCCTCGGAGGAGCTGTTTGAAGGTCCTCGAAGCTCACTCTGGGCTTTCTGAGGAGTCAGATGCATAATCGCCATCTCTTCTTCCTCCAGTCTTCTCATTGCCCTCCAAGATCTGCCCACACTCCTTCCTAACCACACACCCCCACTTTTGCTCATCCTCCCCCAACCGCTAGTAAAAAGCCACGGACAATTCATGTCCAATCCCACCCTGGTACAGAAAGTGGAAAGAAGTGTTAGAAACAGGGAAACTGAGGCAGAGAAGCTGTGGAGAGAGCACGTGATGGAGAGCTGGCTCCATGTGCAGCTCTGCCCCTTTCCAGCCGACCTTGGGCAAGGGACTGAGACACTCAGGGCCTAGGTTTCCTTATCAGTAACCAGGATGAACAAACAATGTTCCTAGAAATAAGCTGATGATTAAACGAGGCACTGCGTGTTAAAGTGTGTAGCCCTCTGCTACATGTTGGACACATATTAGATTTCATCCCAGCCATTAGCCAACTCACATATGTACCAGGAGATACCATACATGCATGTACCAGCACCCAGAGGATCAAAGTCAAGGGGTGCAAACCCAGATGTCACCAGGAGTCAGATAGGTAGCATAATTGAGTGAAGGAGGCAGTGGGTGAGCAGGGCTTGGCTGCTTGACCAGGAGGGCACAGATCCCTTCTAAATGGGGCTCTCAGTAATCAACTTCAACAGTAGCCTTGAGGAATCCAGGCCTGGCTTCGGCACAGAACTTTAAAACTTTCATGCCAAGTTTCCCATTTTGAAAAGTCTGCAATTCATTTCCTCTGCAGACCCAACAAAATACCTCTGCAGTCCAAAAATCCAACCCACAGGCCTCCACTTGTGGCCGCTGGTCAAAATCATAGAATGAGAGAATCAAAGAATGCTCAATCTCTCACTTGACCGAGGAAGAAGCTGAAGCCCAGAGGGGCCAAGGGTCCTGACCATGCCACCCAGCTAGCCGGGACAGAGCCAAAATCCACAACCAGAAGGACACAGGACATCTGTGGGCTGTGCGTCATCATTAGGTTTGGGGGTCCAGGCTCCACTGAGTTCTCTCCCACTTACTTGGCTCTGCAGAGAGCTTGCGTACACTGAATGTGCAAGGCTGATATCATCTTCCAAGCTCCGGGAGCCGAGCATCTGCCCTTTCATTTTCTCAAATGCCTCTTTGTATTTGTACTAAAGGGAAAGAGAGCGGGAGAGAGTAACGGCTCAGGGACAAGGGACATGGAATGGAAGAGGTGGGTATTGGGCAAAAAATGTTTTGTTCTTTTGACAGTAACTGGGTGAGTTGAAAGAAAAGGCGCGGGAGTCGTCAAAAGGCCTATTCTTTCATATGCAAGCCTCCCAATGACTAAAGGGCTGGGATATGAAATGGCAGGACACAAGAGCGCTTGGGCGGCCCAGGCTGGGAGGAAGGTGGGTGCGTTGTTAACAGTCTCTTCACATGGACTGGCTTTAAGAAAGCGCTTGGCGGAGGGTGCGTTTCATCTGCCCGGGGTCCATATTTACAGTCCAGCATCAGCTTTGTACCCCGGCTAGGGGATTTTTGTTGTTGTTGTAAGGCATGTTCTTTCTCACCGGTCGTTATCTGATGGCTCTGACACAGTCAGTTGGGGATAGGAGAGGATATTAGCCACAGGCAAAAGAAGGCAGGGGTTAGGGGCAAAAGGAATACAAATGGGTGAGGATTAAACATTGTCACAGGAACGCGGGTGTGAAGCTCACATCACTTATGATTTCGCCAGAAGCCTTTGCTGCCTGGAACGGAATGGCATCCAGTCTCAGTTTATAGCCACCGTCTCGAAGTTTGCTCCAGGATTCCTTATAACGAGTCTGTTGAGAAGATGGGCACCAATAAAGACCTTTCCTAAATTCCCACGATCAAAACAAGAGTCTGGTTTCTTGTGAAGTGCTCCCCCCCAATTAAAAGATCACTGTGGCCCCGCAAAAACCAAGTGAGAGTTGGAACCTGCCTCGTGTCCAGCCTTGGAGGGGAGTGCCGTGGGGCTGGGGCTGGGGTTTAAAAGGCAAGAGCTCTGGGGTCAGAACCAGACTGTTCTGAACAGCAAGTTGATTGGAAGAAGGAGGCATGAGGCTGCAGATGCACAGCTCTTGACGGAGAATCAAGAGGATTCGACTGTCTCCGCTGAAGAAGAGGCAAGCGGGGTGCTGACAAGGATGCGGGAAGGAAAGAGCTCAGTCTCCCAAGTCTCTCTTTGGCTGGATGTCTTCACCTATATTACAAGGCTATAGAATATAGCTTCAATATAGAAAACAGGGCTTCACCTAGATTCCAGCCCCTCAGTATAAATGCCCTTTGTATGAAGGAAGTTTTCCTAGTCTCATCCTTATCAATGTGCTTGGCTCTTCCGCACGACCAGCCACAGCGTGCAGGGTCCATCGCAAAGGAAAACATGGGGCCCCTTGTCAGAAACCTTGCACATTTCGGTAACAGCAGAGCATTAAACCGAAAGCAGGAGTGCAGGATGCTTCTGAGCACAGGTGCGGTGCCACCGGGCAGGTCCAGGATCTCCCGCAACTAAAACCAGCCACCCCTCCATCAGGGCTTCCCTGGTGGCTCACGTGGTAAAGAAGCTGCCTGTAATGCAGGAGACCCAAGTTCGATCTCTGGGACGGAAAGATCTCCTGCAGAAGGGAATGGCTACCCACTCTGGTATTCTTGCCCGGAGAATTCCATGCACAGAGGAGCCTCGTGGGCTACAGTCCGTGGGGTCACAAAGAGTCGAACGTGATTGACAGACTAATACTTTCCCTTTCCCCTCCATCAGCCTCACCTCGCTGATATTCATGGCATTCAGCTTGGCCAGCAGGACTTCAGGGAGGTCGGCGGTCTGCGTGTAATGATGCTTTAGGTTTTCTCCTTGTTCCCGGTATAACCTCTGTGGATGCAGAGGGGTTTTGCATTAAACCCAGAAGCCTCCCCCATGCAGCCATCAGCCAGGTTACCCTCCAGGAGACAAAGGTACTGCCGCCGTTCCCTCCCCCATGGAGACAGGATCTTGGGTGCCCTGTCTCCTCCAGGACTGCACGGTGATCCTCTCCCCGGTGACATGCACTTCACTCCCTCCCGAGTTCTACTTCTTAGCCCAGAACATGACAGGCTGAAACCTGCCCTCTCAGTGAACACTCCCCTTGGAGCACACTGCTGAGATGGGTGTCCAATGAGAGAATGAGGTCTGGTTAATCTCTAGGAATTTTGTTATTAACTGTGAGCTAGGAGAGGACATGCGGCTGGGGATGAGATGGTTGGATGGCATCACAGACTCAATGGACATGAATTTGAGCAAACTCCAGGAGATAGGGCAAGACAGGGAAGCCTGGTGTGCGGCAGACTATGGGGTGGCAAAGAGCTGACACGACTGAGTGGCTGAACAAACAAGGAGAGGACCTCAAAATACAGCAGGCACAAGAGAGAATGGTTCTTCCACAGCTGAGATTTTCCCTGGACCTACCTCCATCCTCCCCTCATCCCTGCCACCTCAAGGATTCTTATGCTAACTAATAAACCTCTTCCCGGTGGGTTGGGTGGGTCTGGGGCTCTGTCCATCCAGATCTCTGATGTGGGCTTATGATAATTCTAGCAGTTAGCAGTGACACATGGAGTTGGCATCCACCACCAGAGAAAATTTCTAAATCAGGCTTTTCCATCCCAAATCTTATTAGACATGTCAAAGTTTCTACGTATCACAGCAGTGCCCCCTAGAGTTGGTTAGGACAAGGAAAAAGCAGGTATTTTTTTTTCTCTTTCTACACAAGTTCTTGTTTGACCATCTATGCTTCTCAGAATTAAATTTGCTTCTGACAGGCTGATGGTTAAGAAATAATAAAATTTCTAAACCCATAAGTCTGTAAACCATCCCATAACATATTCAGATAGGCACTCGAGCCATCTCAGAATGACTATCGAATATGGCACAACAGGAGTAATTTCTTCAATTGGGAAGCAAGGGAGACATTTGGCAACTCCTCCCCACCAAGGTTTGTCAATTTTCCTCGTGGCAAGTTTAAAGGTCTGAAGATATTTTAAAGGCCTGTCTGTCCTGCGCAATGACCCAAGGGCCCCTCTCAGTAGAATCAGCCAAACAGGGCTAATCCTGTCTTAACGTGAATTTTTAGAGGACCTCGTCATTCTTCCCAGTCTCCAAGGAACCCTGCGCTGAGAGGCAAAAGGCCAGATCTTGGTTTCACTTTATAAAGGGAAGATGGGAAATGGCTTGAAAGTTAGTCTAATGTACATAAATCAGATTCAAATCACTTTCCAAGTCTTTAGGGGAATTCAGAAAGCCAGAATTTCTGCCCTGGCTCCCAAGAAACCCTAAGCATTCCAATTCCTAAATATTCCAATCATCAAGAATTTCGTCCCAAAGTCCCATTTCTGAAAACAATGTTTCAAAACAAAAGGAGAGGGGAAAAGGCCTTGACCACAGACAAATCCTGGAGACATGCAAATAGGAAGGAATGAAAGCCAGGGGCACTGGGGTGGTGGCGCCCCACTTGGCAGCTAAGAGCAGCGGTAACACCCCATTTGCATCCTGATGAAGAAGCACCCCCGCTAAGGTGAGTCTCAGCAAAGGATAAGAAGCTCCTTCATCCTTAGAACAACAGAAGGAGCAAGCCAAGAACCCCTCAGCTTCAATCGCAGGGTTGAAAGAAGAGCCCACTCTTAGAGTCATAATGTATATACATTATCACTTACATCCACTGCTTGGGTATAACTAATTCTGGCCTGGACCATCTCCGGAGTGTCTTTAATACTGGTAAACTTCAAAGCATCTGGATGCTGCCGGTACTTCTTCTGTTGAGCAGAAAAAGATCAAAGCTGTGAATTTTGTGCTGCTCTTTCATGCCATTTGAAAGAGAAAATCATAGGTTGCTTGAGATTAGAGTGAATTTGTGAACATAATTATTATTCGGCTTCCTCCATCTTTATATCCTAGTGCCTTCAGGTTAATATTTGTTTCAATTTAAGAATAACCTCATGTCAATTAACATTAAAGTATTTCTACCTGGTGCAAAGAAAACATCTCAAAATTAGGTTATATGGGTAAAATACTGTAGGATACACACTTAGGAAAGGATTCTTTATATAGCCTTCAGATACTGTCTTGCAATTGTTTACATACCTTAGTTTGGGTCTTCCAAGCAAGAAAGAACATTCATAGTTACATTTATCATTGAAGCTTTCTAAATTCTTTCCACAAAAGAACTTGGAAGAGATATCACAGTCAAAACCCTTACTTTAACAGTCAGTGATCCTACAAACTGGTTCAGTTAACATATGCAATAATTCTATAGATGTTATAATAACAAGAAAAAGAGTGCTATTATTGAAAGGAATCATCAGACAATTTGAAAGAGACTGAAACAAACAATAAGGGTTACAAGAAATACAAATGCTAACAAAGTCTGAGATACCCAATTTTGAAATATTCTGAAAATCATGCTTAATTTTTTTAATCAAAGTACAGTTCCAGGAGAGTAAAACGGTTGCTTTCTTAATGGAATTATGAAGTGTATCCTTTATCCAATCAAACAATTATTTTAGAAACACTTCCTTTGGGTTGAATATTTGTATACTGGATTATCTTAAGAAGACAGTTAAATGTCCAGCTGAATTTGGTCCATCATTTGTTTTGTAAATAAAGTTTTATTAGATGCTCATTCATTTACATGTTTATCTATGGCTGTATATGGCTACAATGGTAGAGGTGAGTAGTTACAAAAGCAGTGGGGTGGCCCACAAAACCAAAAATATCTACCAACAGGTCCTTTACCAAAAAAAGGTTTGCTAACTCCTGGTTTAAATGACAAGTGTGTGTGCATCTGTGGCTCTTTCACAGAGCCTGGCATTCCATCTGAAAACTAAGAAATCAATTCAACTTGACCCTAAACTGGAAACACGCCAAACTGGAATGAGATGGTTGGGAAAAGTTGCTAGAAGATGTCCTTCCTGAAGTCTGAAGACCTGTATAAAGCATGGAGTGTCCCCTGGAATAGGAAACGGCAACCTGCTCCTTTTCCTGCTCCATGGACAGAGGAGCCTGTGGGTTACGTTCCACGGGGTCGCAAAGAGTCGGACACAACTGACTGAGCACACACAAAGCACGGAAGATAAGCAAATGTGTTAAATAAGTTTGCAAAATGTGGTGGAAAATTAAGGCCCCTATAGGAAAGATGGTTCCAAAAAAGATCCCTTGTCTTCCAGACTTAAATACATGAAGGAATCATCTCAAAGTCTAAATGATGTGTACAACGGCCTTTATTTTTATGAGTGGGTCCAATATGGAGAGTTTGGGAGCATGACTCTTCAACTCTAAATGATTCCTCCTGTAAGTTTCTTATGTTCACCCTCCTAAGGGAGCTTCTCCTTAATAAGACTGAATTATTTAATACTTAGGGCAGTACAATCTCTACAGAACTCCCAGGGTCTTCTGAGCCTTGAATATCCACTAACATTTCTAAAAATGAGGTCAATCAGAGCAAGGCCATTTTTGAAATCAGCTCTGTGACACATTGGGCTTCCCAGGTGGTGCTAGTGAAAGACCTTTCCTGCCAATGTAGGAGACATAAGAGACGCTGGTTTGATCCCCGGGTGGGAAAGATCCCCTGGAGGAGGGCACAGCCACCCACTCTGGTCTCCTTGCCTGGAGAATCCCATGGAGAGAGGAATCTGGCAGGCTACGGTCCATGGGGTTGCAAAGAGTTGGACACGACTGAAGCGACTTATCATGCATAAACTATGACGTGTCAGGTGACTGGAGTGCTCACCCATGGGAAAATATCAATGCCTGGCAGGTGTGCTTACACTAGAGGGAGGACCTGGGACCGAAACACTGTCCCAGGCTGCTCACTGTCTCAAGGTTGAAGTCTTCTGGGGCTATAGTCATTATGTCTCCTCCTCACCCAGGAACATCCAGAAAGACCAGGCTGCTGAGCAAGCGCCTCCCAAAGCAGACTTTACAGAGTGGATTTGGCTTATTGAGGGTGTGCAGCCTCTCTGTGAGTGTGAGACAAAGATGACTCTGATGTATCCAGCCCAGGAGCAGTCACTCCAGCTTGCAACAGTGTCTGGAGGCATATTTGTTTGTCGTGACTGGGAAAGAGTGCCGTGAGCGTCTAATGCTTAGAGGCCAGCAATGCTGCCAAATGCCCTGCAAGGCCCAGGACAGCCCCACAACAAAGAGTCATCAAAATGTCCACAGGGCCAAGGTCGAGAAACACTGACCTAGTCTTTAAAAGATCTGCTCAAAGATCAGATCAAGGACACTGTCCTAAAAAGCAAGGAAACAGTTCCTTTCAGAAGCTTGTGAGTCCAACCAGGGTGGCTGCAAGTAGACAGCGGTGAGATTCAAACAGAAATGAGGCCCTCCAACAAAAAAAGAACCATGTCACATGTTCGACACCACGTGAATATTCAAAAACTGTTTACACTGCCTGCCTTGGAAAGAAAGAGGAAGAAAATGTGCGTGAAGTCACCAAAGGGCTTTCTGGGTGCGAAAAATGTGTCTTTTTATCATCTCTCCCGTGTTGCTTCATTAAAAAGGTAAGTTGGTGGGTAGCAATTGAGCTCTGTTTGATTGTCATTATTATTCATAATATCATTTGTCACCCACTTTGTTTTTGCCAGGGCTCTGTGAGCCCCTACTGGGGTGTGTTTGGTATGTGGTTTTCCTCTAATTACTGGCCCTAGTCTGGGTTTGGAGGCCTTTCATGTAGCTTTGCCTTTTTCTTTGCCTTTTGAGTGGAAATTATTTTAATTTTATACAGAAATGCCGCACGCCTAATGCAGCCAGGCCCGCCGCACGCTGTCAGGGAATCTCACCTCGCTAATGAGTTCTCCTGCCTTCTTCGCCTGCTCCACATTTAATGACCCGGTGGCGACCCAGCCCGTCCCTTTCATCCACTTCACATCTGCCCTGTATTGGTTCTGACAAAGGAGAAAGCGGGGGGAGAAAAAGGCAGGCCATTGTTGGTGCGCAGACATTTAAAGGGCTATTAATGGCTCCCCGATGCCACCTTGGTGCCAGCTGAGTCAAATTAGATGCCACTTTTGTCTTATCCATTTCTGCACAGTCACAGGTAGGGCTCCAAAATGTAAATTAATGTCTCCCTTAATTGGAGCCGACCCGCAGATGGTGGCTTTAGCCCCACCCGACACTGCTGGGGGTGAAGCTGGATGAAGGGGGGCCCCCATCAGTCGCATTCCTCATTACAGGTCCACGGCAACCTCGGGAAGAAGCACGGCCTCATTGTCTGCTTTCCCCGGTTTCTTGTTTAAAATAACACGCAGGGGAGAAGAAAATGAGAATCCACAACGGAACCCGGGTGGGGAGCTATCTGAGGGAATTTCACAAGACGTGTGAGACTTCCCACAGTGCCAATTCCTTCTTAAGAACCTCAGTGCAGGGCAGCAGGGGAGGTATTTCTCATTTCTTTCTTTGCCATGGAAGGAGTAGTAGTTTTAATGGAAAATCATTTATATGGACACCTCTCTGAAACTAGCAGATCACCTCTCCAACCTAAAAGAGCTCTACCTGGAAGGGTGTGTCCGCACTGCCCCCACCCCACCTCCATGGGCGATAATCTGACTGTCGCTGACCTGTCTTTTCAGCTCGCCCACTTTCCTGTGCGAGAATCAACCGAAGATGAAAGAACATAATGGGGAAGGGGAAAGGGCTATGGAGGACTAGCAAGCTGCCCTTTCTAAACAGGACTACTGACCTTGGACTGAGTACCCAGAATGCTCTCTCCACTGGCAGGGCCACAGTAAAGAATGTCACATATACATCCCCCCGCCAACCCAGGAATAAGGAGAAACATAGATAACCTATGTCCATCAGAATGCCAAGAAGAAAAAGGAAGCTGTATAATTTTGTTTGGTAGTACCGAATCTAAAATGGACATAGCTCTGAGTAAAATTAAAGCACTAGGAAGCTTAAACATTTCCACTGAGGGATCCAGAAACAGGTCTCTCAAAGAATAGACTATGTCCTGAAGGGTTTGGGAAACACTAGCATGCACACACACATACACACACACACACGAGGAGCTTACATCACTCTGTAAACCGTAAGCCTTCTTGGCCCATTCCACCTTCATGTCTGTGGGCAAAGCTGTAAAGTGATGGGATGCCGTCTTGTAGCCCACGTCTGTGGCTAAGTGCTGAGCCTTGCGGGCATGCACAAGATGGATCATGTCCAGGGGGACGTGGCACTGGGCTTTGGTGTCCTCGAAGCCCTTCTTGTATTCCAGTTCACTCTGCAGCTTGGACACGTGCAGCGAGTGGCTCATTTGCGAATCCCCCTGGGCACCCTGAGCTCCAATGAGCTTCCCTCTGGATTTTTCATAATCCTCTTTGTACTTCACCTAAACGAGAGAAATAGAGCAGGGGCACCTTAGCAGATATCTCCTAAAGGAATTAAGCATCAAGTCACACAAGAAAGTTAAAACAAAGTCATACAACAGGACCTATCAGAATTAATGTCATAAAAACCGTGCCTCCTTTGAACAACTGATATATTTCCTTTCATCAAATATTGAAAAAAAAATTACAACTTATTATTTCCCTTTACACCTGCACTGCCAAAACCTCAGAACTAAATTCAAAGTTCAGCTATCAAACAGTCTTCTCCCCATTTCCTGGTGAAATTCCACCTTGTCTCTATATTACTTGAGATTACTCTTTCTGGGTTTATTTTTAAGTGGCCTGTTGCTTTCATGAAAGCCACTTTGTAATCTTTTTTGATAACAGTGAGAATAGTATGGAAAGTCATCACGAAATGAAAAAGACACAGAATACCTAAAATACAACTGCTATTTCAGAAAGAAGTTCAAATTAAAGACAACTGAGGTACATGTAAATATTTAGGAGTTACGGGGAGCAAAAGGGAGCACACAGGCCTGAAAAAGAAACACTAGGCCAAGATTTATGAGGAAACACTAGGCCAAGATTTATGAGGATCCGAAGAGAGAATAAATATGGAAATGCTTTGAAAACTGTAGCAGGATGCTGGTGTGTGGCATCATTTCAACATCATCATTACTGGGGTCATCAGGAGACGTGGGCTCTACTCTCAAATCTGCCAACAAGAACAACAGGATCACTATCCGCCATGATTTACTGAACACTTATAATGAGCCAGGGATGGTATAAATCTGTGCCACTCAAAAGTGCATCTATAGACAAGTGCTTGTTTGTGATGTGACAAAGGGTTTGTGTCATAATGCATATCAGCCACATTGCCAAGCCATTGTTTAATTCAGCTAATAGCTATACACTTTTATGGGTATATTTTTCTGTATATATATATCATTACATATACATACACAATAGATACAGAATGTGTATACACACATATATATTTGGGGTTTTTTTGGAAGCAAGACTTTCTTGATGAAGGAAGCAGTGAAAGTGAAAGCTGCTCCCCAGGTCTCTTGCATTGCAAGCAGATTCTTTATTGTCTGAGCCACCAGACTTATAACCTAAGCTCCTTTTCTCACATCGGAACTGTAATAGACAGCACTGGGCTACAGAACACTTAACACACATCAATGCATCTCATTTCCTCATAACCATTTTGCAATTATCAATTTACCCATGAGTTCACTGAGATTTTGAAAGGTGAGACAGCCTACCCTGAGTCACAGGCTATTTGATGATGGAGCAGGGATTTTACCCCAAGTCATTCCAACACCCGAGCCTGTACTCTTAACCTCAGCAGGCCTCCACATCCCTAGAAAGTCATGGAATGTCTCTGGGCATCAGTTTACCTGTAAAATGAGTGGTTTGGATTACTACTCACGCTACTACTAGTGATAATACCAGTGACCACTTACCAAAAACAAGTGTGTGGCCGGCAGTGTGCTAGACACTTACACGATTATCTCACTGCAAGATGGTCATACTTATCTCCGTTTTGCAGATTAGAATCCTGAGGCTCAGAGAGACTAAAAACCTGCCAGGACACTTTCGGACTCCCCCAGATATAGATGTCAGGATTCCTGGTGCCGAGTGCAAACTGGGGACTGACTCACCTCACTGGCCAGGTCCCTCTTGGCTTTGGCTGCCAGGAAGGCCAAGGAGTCAAGACGCAGATCAAACGCTTTCGCCTTCTGGTTTTCCCAGCTGCTCTTGTACAGTTTCTAAGGGGATTTAGGAGAAAAGAGATCATCCTGAAGTGAGAGGACTTCCCTTAGACCCTCTAACAACCTCTCCAGGGGGCAAAAACCCATTACATCCTTCCATAAAAACCCTAAGACCCAGAGAAACCTAGAGCCTGAATAAAAGCAGGCCTTACTGTTCCTACCTTAAGGCCTCTTGCCTTACAGGGCTTTGGATGAAAGAAGCAGACACTGAACTCCAGAGCCCTGGAAAATACTAAGAGGCTTCACAGAAGTCTAGTGACAGGTCATAGGTGGAATGACACCACACAACACACAGCAGAACTTCCAAAGAGTCTGCTCCCCGTCTCTGTCTGCACACCCCACCAGCCCGGCAGCTGCTGCCGGTGGACCCCTTTCTCTTTCTGAGCCCAGCCTCTACTGCATGTGAGTCTTTTCTTTGCTCCTCCCACTTCCTGTCCTGCCCCCACCTCCAGATTTCAAGTTCTTTCTTCTGGAAAGTGAAAGTTGCTCAGTGGTGTCCAACTCTTTGCGACCCCATGGACTGTAGCCCACTAGGTTCCTCTGTCCATGAGGTTCTCCAGGCAAGAATCCTGGAGTGGGTAGACATTTCCTTCTCCAGGACATCTTCCCAAACCAGGGATTGAACCCAGGTCTCCTGCATTGCAGGCGGATTCTTTACCATCTAAGGCTCCCTCCATTTCTCTGTGTCAATCAATTTGGCTTCTGTTTCTCCTTCCAGTTCTCCCCCCTCTCCTCAATATTTGCATCAGGACCCCAAAGACCTGGGAGCCCAGCAGAAGAGCCAAGAAAGGCCCTTCCTTAGAAGACAGAGAAGAAAAGTTGGAACTCCGCAAGCTTTCGTGCCTAAGGAATAAGTTCCCTGAGCATGCTCTTCCCTGTGCTTTCCATATATCGGCTCACCGAGACTTCGGGGCAACTCAGTGTAGAGGGAACTAGGAGTGCCCTCGTTTGCCAGTGGGACCACTGAGAGCAAAGAAATTGCCCACGGTTGCATACCTAGTAAGTGCTAAAAACCCAGACAGTTTGGAGCCAATGTCTGAGCTCTTATTCACTCCTCTCTCTATCACTACTCTTATGCTGTTTCAACTCCAACCCCGGAATAACCACTGCCTCCTCCTCCATCATATAGTCAGTGCTCATTCCTACCAAAGGTTGTCTGCATGCATGCATGCGTGCATGTGTGCATGTGTGCCTGCGTGCCTGTGTGCCTGCGTGCCTGTGTGCATGCGTGCCTGTGTGCATGCTCCAGAGCAGTGGCAACTCTCCTGTGACTTCAAACCAGGTCACAGACCTGTAACCCACCAGGCTTCTCTGTCCCTGGGATTTTCCAGGCAAGAATGCTAGAGTGGGTTGCCATTTCTTCCTCCAGGTGATCTTCCTGACCCAAAGATTGAACTGGCATCTCCGGTTTGGCAGGCAGATTCTTTACCACTGAGCTACCAGGGAAGCCCCTCCTGCTCACTAATACTGGTAAGGAGTTGACAACGACCAGATGTACGCAGCCTCACCGGACACAGACACACTGATATAGCTGCTGGATTTTACAGATCAGGTGCCTACATACAGGAAAGTAGAGCCCCCGGCCACCCGCCCCCTTGACTGTACCTCGCTGAGGTTGGCAGCGTTGGCTCGGGCCTGAAGGAAGAGAGGCTCGTCTTTGCTAATGCTGTACTGATGGACGGACTGCTCGTGCTCCGCCTTGTAGGCCACCTGTTGGGAGGGAACACTGGGTCAGCAGCAGAAGGCAAAGGGGGAGGTAAGCGGGCTGCTCGGTTCTTCTGTGTCTTACAGGGAAACTCCATTACAAGATCAATTGGGCCAGATGCTGGCTGGCAGCACGCAGGAAATGAGGCAGAAGAGATGACTAGGGAATGAGCAGCAGCAGCGAGCAGCTGGGAGGAAGACGTGGCCAGAGGACCAATCTGAGAACCCTCTAAGGTTCTCATTTTCTGTTAAAGAAAGTGAAAATGTTAGTAGCTCAGTCATGTCTGACTCTTTGTGACCCCATGGACTACAGCCTGCCAGACTCCTCTGTCCATGGGCTTCTCCAGGCAAGCATACTGGATTGGGTTGCCATTCCCTTCTCCAGGGGATCTTTCTGACCCTCGGACCTGGGTTTCCTGTATTGCAGGGAGATTCTTCACCATCTGAGCCATCAGAGAAGCCCCATTTTCCCAGGAGGCATCCACTTCCCCAAGCTGTTCCCATCCACAGTATCCATGGCCACAAAAAGGACCTACTAGAGGGCTAAGATGAACATGGACTCGCCAAGTGGGAAAAATAAGTATCTCCTGCCTCCTGCACCCCATGATCAAACCTAGCACATCCACAGGTAGTGACACCTGGAAAGTGAACAGTGACCAAAAAAGCAGCATGAGTGAACATCTTCTCCATGGAAACTGAATCACTCCTGCTCTTTTTCTCTTCCCTTCTCTCCCACTTCCCAGCTTGAGTTTCCATGCGGTGGCTTTCTGCTAACTCTGAATTATGTTAATCGCATCCGTTCTGGCAGATGTATCTGGACCTTTAGAAAGGAAAGCTAGGAACGTCCTGGCCAGATGGTAGCAACTACACTCGCTCAGCTGTTGATCCCTAACATGTAAATAACATATGTGGTGTTTCATTGTTCTGCCTTCCACATTTGAGTGCAAGTGGGCATGAAGTGTACCCATCTCACAAGCAAATGCTATCCTCCTCTAAGATAATTCTCTACTGGCTCCAGAATTCTGGAGTCCTTGATAAGAGAGATAAGGAGAAAGAAAGAAAAAGGAACTAGGCAAGATTGAAAACTGAAAAGGAACAATGTCAGCTGACATCTGTCCTTAACAACCAGAGAATAAATATGGTGAGTGAGGTAGGGAGGCCTGGAAGCCCGTGGAAATAAGGGTCCAGCCTATTTAAAGGGAAGGCTCTTTGGCTCCTGGCTCATGCCTGGGCAGCACCTGCTGTGGTCCCGGAGGTTCCCAGGCCCATGACACAGCAGCTCACAGGAGAAAGGGCAGCCCGGGACTCACCCCGCTCTGCAGTTCCTGGCTCTTCTTGGCATGCTCCATCTGGGAGCTGTCGGCCACACTGGTGAACTTCAGCTCATCTACCCTCTGCCTGTAGTTTTTCTGTTTCCAAAGAAAAGAGACCCGGTAGCATTAGATTGGGCTGTCCCCATCGTCACATACATGCAATCACCCATATACTTTCTGTGACTCAAGAATTTTCCCAAGGGGGATGGTCCAGCCATTCCTTTAGCTTAAAGAGGACCACTCAGACCTGAGACTTTCAGTCTGGTGAACTTGTTTAAGTCCCTTCTACTGAATGGGGACTTGAATATTCCCTTCAGTGAACCCCGTGTCACCGTAAGCCCTGGGATGGATCCATTTTGTAAACCTAGATCTGACATAGGAGAGCTGAGTGGAGGGAACTTGGACTTGATAGCCATGAATCCCAAGGTCCAAATCTCCCCCGACCTCTTTCTGGCTTCACGGCCTTGGGCAGATCCCTGGATCCCCTGAGCTGCTCAGGCTTGGACTGTACAATGTGGAAAACAATAGAAGCTGCTTCACTGAGGGTGGTGCGGAGGCTTCAAAGCCTCCCTTCCCACGAGTGGAGTCCATGGGCAGAGTGAGTGTTCACTGTGCTTGCAGTCACTGTTATTCACAGTGCTGTCAGGATGTTCCAGGAAGCATTGTGAAAGGAAACGCCAGGAGACACAGCCAGAAGGCAGGTGGCCACGTGGGTTCTGCCCTCACAGCCCTCCAGATTACTGAGGGCTTGTCTTCCTCATGTCCCCATCTCACAGTCGCAGGCCACGGGCAAAAACTACATGTGCTAATTCTGTTCCCCCACGGGGACTTCCTGTCCTTCCCGGAGATTTAGTTCCTCTGGCTTTTCCATTGGAGTTGCCAAAGTTGATGGGAAAGGAAGCTGCTGAGAATGGCTTATTGAAGCAGAAACTTGTGGGGAGATCACAGGTAAGCTGAGCCCCCAGCCCCGTCAGCAAGAAGGTTGTCAAGACCAACTGAAGCACAAATAGGGACTGGAATATTGAAATGTTCCGAATTTCTCCCAGGAGGAAGAAAAGAAATTCTACAAAAAATATTCCGAAGAGACTTGTACTTTCCCTTTCTCATTGGAGCATGTTGAATGGGAAAACTCCTTCACCACACAACTGAAGGAAGTCACATTGCCTTTCCGTGGTTGGAGATCCCTGGGTGTCCCAGCCTCTGCACTGGTCAAATCAGAAGTGCTGAGTGAGGAGCCAAGAACCCACCCTGCCCAGGGCGGAGCAGGGCTATGAGAAAGGTAAAGGACAGGTATCTTCCTGGCCCTGGAGGAGCTTAACAATGAGTCAGCACAGGAGTGAGATAGGATCAGGCATGCCTAAGGCAGAAGGTCCCCTTACCACACCCCTGTCCAAGACATACGGGGCTCAGCTTGTTCCACTTGGATTTCAATTGGTCTCAAAGAAGTTAAGTGATGGGAACCCTCAAGGGTATTCTCTTCTCTCTACCTTCCTTATTCATACACCCTAACTTTGAATGTGTCTGTGTCTGAGAGAAGGATGAGTGCAGTGGATAAATAAGAATAAGTTAGAAAAGGTGCTTCGGGAATCCAATATTGCTTAATCGTCCAGAGCTGGTGCATTGGACCAAAACACTAAGTACAGATCCCAGCTCTGCCACTTCTGGAAATGTAACTGTCTTACCTTCCACCTATGTAAAATGGGGATATGAATATAATAATACTAGTGTCTACTCACAGAGGAGTAATAAATGTGAGTGATAAACGAACCATGGGTGTGTAATACACCCACAGTCATCAATGAAAGACAGCACTGGTTGCATAATTATTATCAGCCTATAAACGGCAGCTGTTATCAGCACTATGAATACCATATGCAAGAAAAATGCCGACTCAGCCTTCCTGGCACCAAAATAAGAACCCCCTTTGAAGATCCCAAACAGGGTTCCCAAAATAGTCACACTTGCAAATGAAATGTCCTTCAAAAGTCCTCCTCTGCCTGCTGCCAACGCCAGCTGTACACCGAGTAAAGAGAAGCACAGGCTTGGAGCCACAGGGATTTGGGGAGGACCCTAGCCAACCTTCGCATTTTCATAAGAGAGGAGGAGGACTGGAAAGGTTGAATGACTTGCTCAAAGTCTACAGTAAGTTTAAGGCACACACACGGTGAGAATTGTTGTTCAGTCGCTTAGTCTGACTCTGCGACCCCATGGACTGCACGCAGCATGCCAGGCTTCCCTGTCCTGCACCATCTCCCAGAGCTTGCTCAAACTCATGTCCATCGAGTCAGTGATGCCATCCAACCATCTCATCCTCTGTTGTTCCCTTCTCCTCCTACCCTCAAATCTTTCCCAGCATCACGTGTTTTCTTTTTCCAAAAAGCATGATGAGAATGTGAAGTGAAGTGAAATGAAGTCGCTTAGTCGTGTCTGACTCTTTGCGACCCCGTGGGCTGTAGCCTACCAGGCTCCTCGGTCCACGGGATTTTCCAGGCATGAATACTGGAGTGGGTTGCCATTTCCTTCTCCAGGGGATCTTCCCGACCCAGGGATTGAACCCAGGTCTCCTGCATTGTAGGCAAACGCTTTACCGTCTGAGCTACCAGGGAAGCCCTGACCTCTAAATACCAGATCCTCTGATTCAGAAGCAATCACACACTCCTTACACGACAAACACATTTCCTATGTCCTAATTGTATATCACAACCGTTCTGACTCATGGATGTAAGTACTACTTAAATTGGTCGGCTTCTAACAAATACCTCCCAGGAAGCATAAGGGTGTAGAAAGCTAGTTCAGGGTGAGCTACACGTGCAAAATGCAGAAGTACTCCCCAGAGTCTCACTCAAAAACTAAGCCTGGGGGTTGAGGAGAATTCAGAGGGAACGATGGCTCTCCGGGATGACTTGGTCTGAGAAAGATGAAAAGCCAGGGGCTTGGGCTCAGGTTACCTCGCTGACCAGCTGTCCGGCCTTCTTGGCCTGTTCCAAATTGAGACTGCCCTCGGTCAGCCACCCAACCCCTTTCATCCACGCCAGGTCAGCCTTGTACTGCAGCTGCAAGAGGAAGACCAAGCTTAATCAGACACATGGATGCGGACTGGGAGAAGTTAACAGAGACATAGGAAAGCGCTCACGCCTGCCTTTTCTCTGCCCTTCATCTTATAGTCAGGCAGAACTCTGCTCGGGGGTGAAGCCACTGCCCACCTTGTAATCAAATGAGGCTATTCTACCTTAGCTCTGCAACACCACCACCATCTTTACCAAAAGAGAGGGCTTTTCAGACTTTTTGCCTAAGAACCTTATCTGCCAACCTGCTATGCTTCCTATATTTACTTTACAACATATATCAGCTTTACCACTTGCAGCACTTGCTTTCCTCTTTGCTCATCCCATTATCAACACACCTTGACTTTTCACAATAGCTCTGAGTCCCAACCCTCCACCCTCCAGTCTCCACTGTCTTGATTCTAACTCCATCTCTATCTCTACCTCCCCGTCCATCCTCCCTGGGCCTGGCACATCTCCGACAGTTCTTCCTGGTCCTGAGTCACCTAACAGACTCATGGACAAGTTCTAAGTCACTCTGAAAGTGTCACCATATCCAGCTGCAAGAGCTGCATGGGGAGAGCGGGCAAAGAGTCAGAGCTCACCTCGCTCTGGAGCCCGTAGGCTTTCTTGGCCCAGCGAGTCTTCATATCTTCGGGCAGCACAGTGTATTCATGCAGTTTTTTCCTGTAGTCCAGGTCACTGGCCAGAGCTTGGGCCTTCTTAGCATGCCTGATGTTGACCATGTCCATGGGCAGGTGAAAGTGGGTCTTACTCTTTTCGAAGCCTTTCTTGTATTCAACCTAGAAGCCACGAAAACACACTGTATTACTGGAAGCCTGCCTTGGCGGGAGTGATGTGAAAACAAACACAGGAAAGAAGCCCAGGCTTCCATGAGGAACTGGCACTCTGGGCAATGCCACCCGTCTGTCCAAAGGGTGAGATCCAAGTCCTGGCTCTGTTAGGTGGTGGCACCTGGGAACTGAGGTTACACACTACTTTGTCTCCGCGAGAAATGCCTCCTGACTCTTTTCACCCAGCTGCTCTAGGAAGAAAACACTCGATCCATGGTTTCTGTGGAAGCTTTGAGAGGCAAATATAGCAAAGTTTGGGCTCCAGGGTCAGCCAAGCTTGAGTTCAAATCTGATCTGAACTTTGCCAGCTAGATGGCCTCTGGGAAGTCACATCACCTCTCTAAAGGCTCATTTTCCTTGGAGGGCTATTGTGAAAAGTAAACAAAACAGTAGCTGAAACCCACTTAGCGCAGGGATGGTATACAGCAAACACTCAATAAATGTTGGCAATGAGGGGGCCAATGAGGATGGACGGTGGTGATGATGGTGGTGATGGTGTGATGGTGGTGATGATGGTGTGATGGTGAGGAAGTGTGGTACAGCAGAAGAAACCTAGAACCAGTAAGTTAAGAGTTCTATGGTCTAATTCTCTATTTCTCAGCCACCACCACTGACTACAATATGACTTTGGGCAAGGCCATCTTTTTTGGCCCCATTTGCTCCAACTACAAGTATGAAATACCAGTTTTGTTCTCTGTCTAAATTGAAGCCAAATACTCAGCGTCTCTGTATGCTTCATGACTGAGGACATCAGAGGGCTTGTTCCACAGGGCACATCCAAAAGGGTTACAAGATGCCAATTCTCTTATTCTATTCAAGCCCTGGTTCCTCCATGAGTCATCAGATAATCATAACCAAAGCAGCATAAGCCAGCCTCACCATCGTAAAGCACAATCAATGACCATGCTTCTTTTTTGCCTGTTTGGCATCGACAGGAAAGTCTTCATTGGGAACCAAATCTGACCCTTTTGGCAGACCACTCCTTCCCCAAAGGTTTCTGCTAAGGGATACTTACCCAGGTTAACCCCCTGCCACCAGAGTTGTTTATAAGCACTGCCCTTTTGAGTGGCTGGAACCTAGATGCCCCAGTTGTTGGCTAAACATCTTGAATACCACATGTGTTTGGATGAGAGGATTCATCCAGGACACCACCTCAATAAACAGAAAGCTTCCTGTCTAACGCTCCCAACATAATTAAACTCCATTAGAGAGAAAGCAGTTATACGTTGTTTACTCTTGCGACTCCAGTGTCTGACACAATATCTCGCCAGAGTAGTTGTTCAGTAAACATTTCAGAGTGAACAGATGTGGCTGAACATCCTGCACCATGAACAGCAGATGCCGGTCACCTTCAGGGACCACACACTTCTCATCTACTTTCAAAGAATAGTAGTCTTTGCCAAGATAAAGAAAGAAAACATTTCCCACATCAGCCAGGAAAGAAATGACAAGCAGCCTCAAGTGAAGCAGGCTGGGAAAAACTTTCACAGCAACACAGCCCTAAGTCAGGGGGTTGAGGAATAGAAAAGACTTCACCTCACTGCTCATCTTGGCAACCTGGAGCGAGTGCAGCAGCCTTGAGTCTGTAGTGCCCAGCACTTTGCCTTTTGCTTTTTCATACTCCTCTTTGTATTTAATCTGGAAAGAAATAGGAGAGTCAACTGTGAGAGATAAACTTTGCCATGTGAGGGACTGTGGTCAGTGCAAGGGGGACCACGTCCAGGTGACCACTGCAAGGGGAACTATTCTGAAAAAAACACCTCCCAGTCTTTCTCAAACCCAGTTGAAGATTAAAGCGTAGCGGTGTTTACAATGTTAACAGTCATTATTCTTTTCTGCGGGACCTCTGATGTTTTACGGAACCGTCTTTTACGCATTTCTGAGTTAATGAGAGAAACCTACATTGCTCGCAAGCTCTCCGGAAGCTTTGGCAGCCAGCAGAGACATGGCATCCAGCTTCATCTCAAATCCTTTCCCCTTTGTCTTCTCCCAGCCTTCTCTGTACTTGACCTGACAAACAGAATCACAGGTGAATGGGACTCACTGTCCAGTCTCGTCAAAAGTTGAACAGAAGTTTTTTAAATAACAAAGTTGGAGCCTTCATCTGCTTACAGAGCAGAATCTTGGCTGTTACAACCAAAGTGATAACAACAATTATTTTTTTTTCAATATTTTATTCATTCTTTTATTAAGTCATATGAGTTATATGAAAAAGAGCAGCACCAAGAGGAATGGAAATACCACGGAGGTGAAAAACCACAATTATCAACACTACTGATTCCCTCACTGTAGAGCCATGTGGGGTAGTGTTGGGACAGGACAATGAGAAGACCCATGGGTTCATCCCAGCACTGTTGCTGCCTGATCATGTGACCTTGGACCAATTACTTCACTTTTTTGGTCCTCAGTTTACCATTTGCAAAAATAATATTATATATCTCTCTAAGGGGCTTTCCACGTGGCGCTAGTGGTAAAGAATCCACCTGCCATTGCAGGAGACATAAGAGACGTGGGTTCAATTCCTGGGTGGGAAAGATCCCCTGGAGAAGGGCATGGTAACCTACTCCAATATTCTTGCTTGGAGAATTCCACGGACAGAAGAGCCTGGTGGGCTACAGTCCATAGGGTTGCAAAGAGTCAAACACAGCTGAAGTGACTTCACACAAGGGTGGCAGTAAGAACATATTCTGTACATGAGAACAGATATCCTCAGTTCATAAAGTGCAAACAGATACAGGGTATTGCTGTTGCCATGGGAATAACACCTGGCTCTCTGATACCAAAGCCCAGGCCACCAACTGTGTCTCTGCAATAAATAACTCCAAGGGGTCATATGAATATAATATATATGAAAAATTCCATATATAATGCCTATCCCAGTGTCCAGCACAGAATAAGCATACAAAAAAGATTACTTTCTCCTTTTTAAATTTTTTATTAAAGTATAATTTATAATACTATGCCAGTTTCCAGTGTATAGCAAAGTGATTCAGATATATGTATAAATAGATATATATACATATATATACATATACATTATACATATATATCCTTTTCAGTTCTTTTACATTATAGGTTATTACATGATATTTGGTACAGTTCCCTGTGCTATATAGTTCAGTTCAGTATAGTCGGTCAGTCGTGTCCAACTCTCTGCAACCCCATGGACTGTATAGCACACCAGGCTTCCCTGCTATATAGTAGGTCCCTATTATTCACCTATCCCACAGATAGTAGTGTGCATATGTTAATCCCAAACTCTTAACTGGGCTTCCCTGGTGGCTCAGATGGTAAAGAATCTGCCTGCAGTGCAGGAGACCTGGGTTTGATGCCTGGGTCAGGAAGATCCCCTGGAGAAGGACACGGCAACCTAGTCCAATATTCTTGCCTGGAGAATTCCATGGGCAGAGGAGCCTGGTGGGGTCCCAAGAGTGGGACATGACTTAGTGACTAAACCACCACCTCCCAGGTTAGTTCCTCTTTCCTTTCTCCTGCCTTACAATTCCCATCTAGAATAAGAAGGCTAGTCATAGCCTCATAGTGACTCCTGGGAGAATCTGGTGATTAAGTTTGGTCTTCTTCAAACTTAAACTTTACCCACACAGCAAAGCACCCGCTAGGAATCATCAGGATGATGCTGAGTATGTATGAGTGTGTGTGGGTGTGTTTTCCAGCATACACCATACACATGTACATACAGTGAGAATTCAATTGCTGTGATCAATTTATTCTCATGAACTACCACATGCCATGAGGCAGCAACATTCAAAATTACAACCTGATGGGCACCTCCGATGAACCTCTCCATGAACAGAGGAGTCCCGGGGCCCTGTTTGCTGGACTGCTCTTGTCCCTTCATTTTCACATCTGTTTATAGCCCCCACCGTGTTCTCACCCACGCTCCCTGCTCACCTCACTAAACAGTTCTGCATTGGTTCTGGCCTTCACCAGCTGAGGTACGTCCTGGGGCAATGTATAATTCAACTTGTTTTTCTCATAGTCAGCACGGTAATTCACCTGTTGGATTTAAAATAAACCCTCAGGGTAAGCACATGGTTTTGACATGGCAGAAGGAGAACTTTGGAGAGAATGCGCTCTTTTACACTCTCTTTTTGTAGGCCCATAGCCGAGAAGGAATTTCTGGAAAAGGCATTTCACAAGGAAGCCTGTAATTTTATGAACATTTTAAATGAACAGACGGAAGATGCCAAATGAAAAGTCAAACAACTCAAAGGCATGCTCACAGTTACAAGTTTGCAAAAGACTTCCCTGTGGCTACTTCACCCGCTGGCCTCTAAAGCACTTGAGGGTATGAAACTTGCTTTTTTAAACTTACTGCAATGCCAAACCTCTTGCTATGTGAAGTTAGATACTTAAAGAGTAATTATCAAATGTCTGCCCACATTGGAAACAGACCATCTTAAACCACACACAAAAACAGCCAACCAGACATTTTATGATTCCCAACGGAAGAACACGGCATCATATGAGAAGCAGTCTTGCCCCCAAATTAAACCTGAGCCTGACCAAACCTAGAGATCCAACTATTATTTTATAGGCACTGGAGGCCAGAGGAACACATATGCAATCCACACTGGGATACAGTCAGCAAAGCTCAGATGTGGGAAACTTTATAGGATAAACAGTTCAGTTTCTTCAATAAACAACTTGCAAGAAAAGAGATAAAGAGGAAAACTTAAAGATGAAAAGAGTCTTGAAGACATATCAACCAATCACAAAGTGTGGACCTTATCTGGAGCTTGATTCAGACAAACTGTAAAAAAAAAAATAATCTTATGAGACAACTGGAATGCTGAATGCCACCTGGACACTGGTGATGTTAAAAATTTTTGTTCGTTTTTTTTGGTGTGATATATCAAAATTGTATAAATATGTTTAAAATTATTTTTATATTTTAGGGTTTCATAGTAAAATATCTGTAGATTAAATTACACAATACCTAGGATTTCCTTCAAAATAATATGGAGGGGGGCAGTGGATGTGCATACAGAAGCAAGACTGGCTACGAGTTAATTCATTGAAGCTGAGTGACGGCTGCCTGGGGGTTCATTATGCTGTCCTTGCTACTTTTGAATGTATTTGAAATTTTATAAAATAAAGTTTAAATCAAAGAGAGTAATTTCTGAACTCTCCTAGGGGTCCAGTGATTAAGGATCCACTTGTCAAAGCAGCGGACATGGGTTTGATCCCTGGTCTGGGAGGATCCCACATGCTGCGGAGCAACTAAGCTGGCACACCACAACTACTCTAGGGTCCATGCTCCGAAACTAGAAAAGCTACCGCAATGAGAAGCCCAAGCACCACAGCCAGACAGTAGCCCCTGATTGCCGCAGCTATATAAAGGCTGCATGCACAGCGCAAGGAAGACCCAGCGCAGCCAAACATAAATAAATATTAAAAATAATAACTTTTAAAAAGAGTCATTTCATGGTTGTAACAGGACATATGACACCATCAATGGAAGTCAAATCTTCGGGAACCAGATATCCAGAACCCTGCAAAGCAACTGCGAGTCCCCCACATCTAGCTGGGCATGACTCACATGACTCAGTTGCTGGGCGTTGATTTTGGCTTGAACAATCTGAGGCGTGTTGGTCACAGAGCTGTACTTCAGCTTGTCGATGCTTTGCCTGTAGTTGACCTGGATGCAGAAAGGCACAAGGTGTCAGCTGTACTTTGCTCTAAGATTTCCTTAGCTCCCTCCCCCTCAGCCCTATAGAGCTGTGATTCTCAAGTGACCAAAGAAAAACCCGAAGATTCCAACTGGAGACCAACAGACACTCCAAGCCCACAGATGGAGAAACAGTTCATTGAAGAGTAAGTGACTGAACAGGCGGCTCATAAAAAGACTTCAACCGAATGGCCAGGGAATGAAAGAAAGGGTGACCGTCCACATCGTTAATCAGAGAAAGGAATTTTAATACCTACCATCACCATGCTAGGCCGTTTAGTCAATTAGGTTCTGGACCTGTTAGTAGCAGTCAGATCACCATCAAACATCCCACACATGATCTTCAGGCCTCTGTTTAACTGCCCAAAGCCCAGGGCCCCACCCAGTATCCTGCACAGTATTGCAGCTTCTTTAGGCCTCCAAACTCCAGTTTCCTGCATCCCACTAACTCTTACTACTCTGTCCATACCCCACCTACTGCCTCTGACCATGATCCCATAGCAGGGGGCTCTGCCCTCACAGGGGGCAGCCTTGCACTTTCCTACTATATCCTGTCTGTCTAAACCAGAGTCTGAGGTCTTTGCCATCCTACCCACCTGCTATCACCTCCTGTTGCCACCTCCCTGGGTGACAGCTCACCCCTGTGAGTCACAGACCAGTAGCTGGATGGCATTTGTCTTGGCTCGGTGTTTGGCCTCATTGTGGGGGAGTAATGAGGAGTGGTCAAAGGTCCGTCTGGTCAAGGCTATGGTTTTTCCAGTGGTCATGTATGGATGTGAGAGTTGGACTGTGAAGAAAGCTGAGCACCAAAAAATTGATGCTTTTGAACTGTGGTGTTGGAGAAGACTCTTGAGAGTCTCTTGGACTTCAAGGAGATCCAACCAGTCCATCCTGAAGGAGATCAGTCCTGGGTGTTCATTGGAAGGACTGATGCTGAAGCTGAAACTCCAATACTTTGGCCACCTCATGCAAAGAGTTGACTCGTTGGAAAAGACCCTGATGCTGGGAGGGATTGGGGGCAGGAGGAGAAGGGGATGACAGAGGATGAGATGGCTGGATAGCATCACCAACTCGATGGGCATGAGTTTGAGTAAACTCCAGGAGTTTGTGATGAACAGGGAGGCCTGGCGTGCTGTGATTCATGGGGTCGCAGAGTCAGATACGACTGAGCGACTGAACTGAACTGAATGAGGAGTGGTGGGGACTGTGGCAAAGGGCAAAGCTACCACTCAGCTCTGGGGGATGGGGATCTTGATCAAAGTGGGACTTGGATTGGCCAGACAGTCCAGTTATCACAAAGAAACCAGAAATCCATATTATTATATAAATTCTTACAATTTTAAATGCTGAGAAACAGTTCAATATTTTAAAACCCATTGACCCAAAGGAAAGAGACCCAGTGAAAAGCTTGAGATTGCATCTCTTCCTTGAACTCACTCCATTCTTGCCTGTCCCAACAGGAGGTAAACAATAATTACAGCTAAAAAAAATAGCACTTACTATGCGCCTGGCTCCACTGCGAGCGCTATACATTTATTTACACACTGAATCTTCCCAACCACCCTGTGGGGAGCACTGCTATCCCCACCTCACAACATGTAAACTGAGGCACAGAGCCCTGAAGTGACTTGCTCAAGGTCACCAGCTGGTGTCAGAAAGGGAGTGTTAATCACTCAGTCATGTCCGACTCTTTGAGATGCCATGGACTGTAGCCCACCAGACTCCTCTGCTCATGGAATTCTCCAGGCAAAAATACTAGAGCGGATAGCCATTCCCTTCTCCAGGGGGATCTTCCCCACCCAGGGGTTGAATCCCCGTCTCCGGCATTGCAGGAAGATTCTTTACTGTCTGAGCCACCAAGAAAGTCCCTGGTGTCAGAGCTAGGGTTCAAATCCCAGCAGTCGGCCTCCCAAAGGGGCTCCCAGACTGCAGACTATAACTGTGGTTTTGCCAATGCTGCTGCGCTTGGAACTGTCACCTGTTATCTTATAGATGAGCCAGGGGTTCCCTATAACCAGAGCTATCTCTGCTTAGAGAAGGAAATGTATTATGACAAATTAGAAAACAAACAAAACAAAAAGACTTATAAATTAGCTTCTAGAACAAGATCGAAGAACAGTGTTCCAGATACTAGACCACAGAATCTTTTGTTGGGATTTGGAGAAAAGGGACAGCATTGCTTCATTCTATTTAGTTAACAATTCAAGGAAAAAAAGTTTTTGCACATTCTGAGCTTTGGACCTGGGGTATGTAGAAAAGCTAGGAAATATGAAGTCATTTCAATGTCAAATATTAATGAGATTACACTATAGTAGCTTCCTAACGCACTAAGTCAGAGGGAAAATTATCATCTCATAATAGAGTCTAATAGAATTCAGAATTATGCATGGTAAAATGTCACAAAACTGTGTTTTTTAAATGGCACATTCCTTCCTGATAATTCTGCTTAAGTATGTCGCAGAGCACAATTACTCTCCTCTGCAGGACATAATTAACACTCTCCATGATTAATGATATCTTTGCAACATCACAGATGCTTGGTCAATGCTCCAGTCTACTTTCTGAAAGCTCCCTCTGCTAAGGGCAGAGTCTCATTTTAATGCTATTAGTGTTTTTAAAATCCATCTGAAAGGAATGTTCTCTAATTAAGGGCCCGTGCTTGTTTACTTAATTTCACGGCTATCTGACCAACTCTAAGACTACCAGACAGAAAGACAGACCACAAATATACTTATAAATGGATACGCAAACTTTCTGAAAACTAAAGTCCTACATTAAGGGCGGTAAAAATTTTCACAAAGGAGCCAGGAAAATAAAGTAAAGCAGGTTAAGGTGATAGAAGAAGCGGCCACTCAGGCCCCATCAACTGCTGCCATGCACGAACTAGGGCCACAGGTCCTATGTGAACTCACAATTTCTACATATCATTTCAAAAACAATTTTTCTTAACACTGTGTGGCCACACCAAATACCTCTGCAACCTGGATCTGGCTCATGGGCTGCCAGTGCAGAATCTACCTCTGCTTTCAATTAATATTTCTAATCCAATCTAGTTTAATTCATCTCTCAGACTTCTCCAGGTTGAGCTGGCTCTATTTCAGGTGCCTGGTTTGATCCACTGTCTTATAGAGGCAAATGTCATAGCAAGTCATGTTATAACAGGATTGCTGTTATAGGACCCTATATAATAGTTGTAGGACCCTCTCTCATTTTGTTTGTTACTAAGCATTGTTTCTAGAATTCTACTGTGAAAGTGAAAAGTGTTAATTGCTCAGTCATATCGGACTCTATGCAACCCCATGGACTGCAGCCCACCAGGTTCCTCTGTCCATGGGATTTTCCAGGCAAGAATACTGGAGTGGGTTGCCACTCCCTTCTCCAGGGGATCTTCCTGACCCAGGGATTGAACTCCGGCCTCCTGCATTGCAGGCGGATTCTTTACCAACTGAGCTACTATGGAAGCCCACTCAAAGAAAGAACTCACTCAGAAGCCCCCTATGAAAGAACTCACTCAGATTTTTATGAGATGCTCTTGATTCCTCAAGTTTCTCAGGTCAAAAAAGAAAGCCAAAAAAAGAAACCTGGCTTTGGTAGTCAAGTTTAAACTTGAATTTCATTAAGGTGAAATGAGTAAGTCAATGCAACCAAACTTTCTGGGAAAGGGAGAAGCAAAATGGGGCTCTTTATATTCTACTTCCCATGCCCTGCTTATTCACACATTTGAAAAGTCCCTTTCATCCATCAAGCTGTCATTTGCCACTGACTGGCCTTCATTGCCCTGTATCTATATTAGATGCTGGAGATGTCCAGCTGAACCTGCCACTGCTCCTACTCAGAGCAAAAGGGAAAGAGCTGCAAAGACCTATCTACCAACAGCACAGACCAAGTCAACTGCTGGAGCTGTGCTGACTCCAGAGGAATGTGAAGGAAAGTAGCCCTGACACTCAACGGGCACAAGTTGAATGATATACTAAATTATTTTTTTAAGGTTTTTTTTTTTTTTGATGTGGACCCTTTTTAAAGTCTTTATTGAATTTGTTACAATATAGCTTCTGTTTTATGTTCTGGTTTTTCTGCCATGAGGCATGTGGGATCTCAACTCCCTGACCAGGGATCTAACCCTCACCTCCTGCATTGGAAGGCAAAGTCTTAACCACTGAACCACCAGGGAAGTCCTTACATTAAATGATTGACTGAAGATAACTTTCACTGACAAACATGAACTGACAACTCAGTTCTAAACCACCTTATGTACTTTTTAAAACAATAGATAACTTCTACTGTTTTCCTTGTACATTTTTGTATTTCTAAATTTTCTGTAATAAACGTAGTAAAATTCTTGTAATTAGAAAACAATGAAATTAATTAATTATACATATTTCATTGGAGACAAACCAAATATAAATAAATCACTATTGTAATATTAAATAATTATTTTACTTAATCTTAAATTATTTTATTTAATATTATATAAAATTAAATTTTAAAATTATACACATATTTCTCCTGGGGAAAATAATTAAGTGCTCCTAGAGAAAATAATTAAGCCAATGTTACCATTTCCTCTCAACTTATAGCTATTTCAGTTTACTTCCTCTGGTCCTCAAACATAAAACCTAAAAAAAAAAAAACCTCATCATTGCTAGCAAATAATTACTTTAAATGTGCCCAGCAGCAGATATAGTTCCCAAATTCTAAGAGGTGAAATGGGACTTTAGGATATTTCCAAGATGAAACCAGGGCTGTCTCTGCCTATGCTGGAAATCCAAGAGTTTCCAGACATATATATGAACGTCCTGTTAGAAAAGAATTACTTTTTCTCAGTTCCTTGTATCTCCTATGAACTGCTGTATCCTGTTTCTTTCCATCTCACTGCCTAAGAATCACTCCATTGGAGGGAAGTGATGAGGAATAAAGGTCTATTGGAGAAGGACTCACATCTTTCAAGGGAACCAGTTTCATTGTTGTTTGATAGGAAGGGGTAAGAGTGGCCGGGTAGTTGTAGTCGACAACATCATGTTTGTAATCAGCCTTGTAGGCGATCTGAAACACAAAGAAAAGAGCAAGAAAAGAGAAATTAGCCCCCACTTTCTCGTGACCTTGTTTGAATGTCATAAAAATATTCTTTAAGTAACCAGAAACAAAATTAATTCAGTTTCATCACCTCCAAGGAAAATTAAATTACATTCGTACTTTTGCCTTTAATTAATTTGAATTCTTCTTCTTAATTAACCCAAAATTAGCTAACTTCATCTGTAACACATTTGTTTTATCTTTCTTATTAATCATGGAGTCCCTTGTAGATTTTTTTGTAAAGAAGAAGCATTTGCATACAAGTATACAATAAAAGAGCTTCTTGGCTAATGCCCAGGAAATAAATGAAAATTCAGGAGTCTTCAGAGTACTTGAAATTTTTTTCTAAAGGTCAGATTTGACTTTCTCAGGCAGATTAAGTTTGACATGTGTATGTTTTAATAATGAGATCAGCTTCTTCTTGGTGTCATTTACTTCCAAGATGTACAATTTGGCATTTGCAAATGTGTAAACCGAATGAACAAAGCCAGAGATTAATAGATCACATGCTTTAGCAAAAAGAGGGACCTGATCTATCTTGTTATCCCACTGTCTTGAGCAGTGCCTGGACACAGGAAATCTACAATGAACACTAAGGTGGAACGAATGAATAAATCAGTCAACCAACCAATCAATTTCAAATAAATCACAAACGCTTTGGAAATCTGAAGCATTTCAAATGAGAATTATGCTCATCCACTTCTCTTTATCTCTCAGAAACTGAAAGTTTTTGTTACACTGGATCAATTACAATAGATCCAAGTACTCTTCAAAGCAGAGAAAGCTGAGATTAATACATGGAAGCTTTTGAAAATTTTCAAGGATTTTTTACCTAGCCTTGGTTGTATTGATTAACATTTAGAAACTCTTTGAGGTCAGTCTTTACACAACAAAACACTGACTTTTTAAAAGGGAGGTTGGAAAAGAATTGGCTGAATTCCTCGTGCCCTTTCTCCTTCCACCCCAAGAGATCCCGAGGGCACGTCAGGCCCTTTACAACAGGACTCACATTGCTTGCCAGGCTTCCAACCTTCAGAGCATGGAGCATCCGTTTGTCCATCCCAACTCCTTCATAGTGGCCTCTCATGCGGTTCTGGTAGTTTTCTTTATATTTATTCTACACGGGAACACAAAACCTTCAACAAAAGCATTCCCTCCCCCAACTCATGGAAGACAAACGACTCATCTTAATGTGCTAAATCCAACACATAAATGATTAAATAGAGCCTATGTATGTATTCAGTGGGTCAGCGAATTAAAAATAAGACAAACCTAAAAAAAAAAAATTAGAATTCAAGAAGTTGGGGTAAAACAAAGCATACAAGCAAACATAGGATCTGACGCATAGACAGCACAAAACAGACCTGATTTTTTTTTTAACATTTTCAGTTGTAAACATACCAGATTTCTCCAACGTGAAAACCTATCACGTGAATGTGGAGCTTTCCCAGGACAAGCACTGATGATATAGGGGGTGCATGCAACCCCATGCCCCAGGCCCCGGCACTGCATGCCATTACCACTCTTTCTAGATACATGAAGAATAAAACCTGAGCTTTGCCAAATTCTGCGCCTTTTACATGACACATTGGTTACTACCGCAACCACGTTAAGTAGCTACATTATGTCCCAAATGCAGCTCACAAAGAACAAAACAAGAAGACAAGAAGTCATAAATAGAAAAATCTGAGTACTTTCTAGTAAAGCTACATTAAAATCACCTACCTTGGGAGGCCACTGAGCTTCCAGGCACTGAGAGTATTTTAACAGAATACTATTACTCTACCTCAGATACAGTTCTACTTATCTCAGTTAATCTTCACCAACACTCTATGAGGAGGAAGGATTTATTATCATCCCCATTTTACAGACAGGCAAAATGGCTCCATGAACTTAAACAACTTGCCCAGAGTCAGCCACTTGGCCAATTATGGAACGAGGCCCGTCAGCTCCAAAGCTGGCGTGCTCAACTATGGCATGTAAGCAAAAAAAAAAATTCCTTACTGAGCCTTACAAAGTCCCACGTGATTTCAGATTTTACTACTATAAGCATACTTTATAGTATAAGTAGAAGTATAATCATATAAACCAGTCATTGATGTTCTCAAGGATACATCCCCAGACCTGGAGAATTTCCAAATTTGCAAATGCCATGCCAGCATACATCTGCTCAGCTGTAAGATGGGGAAGTAACACCTGGCCCCCCAGGTGACCGCGCAGGATAACTGAGATTGTGTACTAATTTAAGAAGCACAGAGTCAAGTTGAGAGGGAATGCTGCATGCTCAGCTAGCCTTCCTGACCAGCATTTGCCACTAGGATCCGGATACTGTTTTACATGAAGGAGGCAAGAGGGCAGATGCCACCCTGAGGACTCAGGGTCAAGTGCATGCTGGGGATTTAACACTCCATGGACCAGCCCAGCAGGCAATCTCTATCAACACTCATAGTATCTGTGCCTAAGAAGCCATGCTTCTCCAAGACACTCAGATGCATTCTCTTAGGAGACCAAGAAATTCAGGTCATTAAAAAAAAAAAAAAGGCCAAACAAAGGCTTAGGCATTAAAAACTCACATCACTGGTGAATTTTGAGATCTTGCACACATTCCTGAATTGAGGCGTTTCACAGTAGTTGATACTATGACCTTTACTACTTTCCAGATCCTTCTTATACTCCACCTTGGAAACCAAAACACCAGATGCACAAGAGAACCAAACCCGAAGTCACTCTTGAAAATGTCACCAGAGCTCAACTTAGGATATTTTTAGAAAACTTTCAACCGAAGATTTTAAAATATCAGGCACAGGCTACTGTAGGTCAACAATACATGTTTTCCTTTCAAATAGTGAATAAGCAAATAATCAGTTTGGTTCTGAATATTAAAAATAGTCCCTTTTAAGAGTAAATACTTTAAGATTTTTATATAGTATAGCTCAAAAAATGGCAAAATAGTTTTAGAAATCAGGAAAGTGGTCACTTCTGGGGACAGGTGTCTGGGGGGGATGTCAGGACTTCTGGTCATGTTCTGTTTTTTGATCTGATTGCTTGTTACAAAGATGAGCCCACTTGTGGAAATTCTTCCTATTGAACACTTATATGCACTTCTCTGTATATATACTTCAGTAGAATTTAACCAAAAAAGTTACTTTACAAAAGAGTATAATAAATGAGACCACACATAAACGCAGAGTGCCTTCTAATTTTAAATGGCTAGTTGAGCTCCTCTGGGTAGTTGTATGTAAGATGTGAGGTCATTGTTATAATAGAATCCAAGTCGTTCCAGGTAATTAGAGAAGGCAGCTGAAGGCTAGTTACCATTAATAGAGGCAGGGCTGGTTTGTCTTACTAAATAAACATAAAGGCAAAAAGAAATGGAAGGTTCCCTTGTGATGCTTACCAAAGGAAATACAATTTATTATCATACTTATAAAACATTTGGTGGGAATATGCCTCTTAAAGTTTGCAAGATGCATCACAATGCTTATAATATGATATAAAATGAAAAAAGCATATAAAACTGTACACACAGTTGAATTCTAATTCTATGAAAATATGTTTTTATATTCATATACTTATTTATAGTATATTCACATAGAAAAGGTTTCCCTTGTGGCTAAGATGGTAAAGAGTCTGCCTGTAATGCAAAAGATCTGGGTTCGATCCTTGGGTCAGAAAGATCCCTGGAGAAGGAAATGGCAACCTACTTCAATATTCTTGCCTGGAAAATTCCAGGAATGGGGGAGCCTGGCGAGCTACAGTCCATGGGGTCGCAAAGAGTTGGACACGAATGAGCAATTAACACTTTCACATAGAAAAAGGCCAAAATGGTAACAGTGTTATTCCTGGGTCTGGTTCTAGTTCTGTCCCTAGAAGCCTATCGAAACCAGAACAAGACACTTGACTTTTCCAGGTCTATGACAAAGCCAGGGAAAAAAGACTACAAATACCCCACCTAGATCTAATGTTCCATGAGTCAAAACGTAAGATTCAGCAAACTTTTTCTATAAATGAGCAGATAGTAAACATTTGAGTCTTGGCAGGACGTTGTGTGTGTGTGTGTGTGTGTGTGTGTGTGTGTGTGTGTGTGTGCTGAGTCACTTCAGTTGTGTCCAACTCTATGTGACCCGATGTGCAATTTTTTCTTTATCAATTTTGTCTTTATCATTCAAAAGCAGATATACGATGTATTTCAATAAGACTTCATTTATAAAAACAGGCTGCAGGCCAGATTTGTTACTCAGGTCATAGTTTGCTGACCTCTGGCCTAGAGCCTAAGAATCATATGGATATTTTGTTTAAACCGCAGGTTCTGGACTTCCCTGGTGGTCCCATGGCTAAGCCTCCACGTTCCCAATGCAATGGGCCTGGGTTCGATCCCTAGTCAGGGAACCAGATCCCATGTGCAGCAAATACAACCTGGCACAGCCAAATATACAATTTTATTTTTAAATGCAGGTTCCAAGGGCTAGGCACCTATCCACTATTTCTAAGTATCTGAAGTTTCTGATGATGCCCAGGAAATGTACACTCTTGTGATTCTGAGCAGCATCACAGGCTAAGGCACTTTTGGAATAAAGGACTGACTCTCAGGAAAGAGAAGAAAAATCTTTTAGGATATTTGCGTGTCTTTTTTTGAGTTTCAGACAACTTGTTAGATGAGTCCTATGCAGAGCCTGGCAAGAGGCTGACAACTCAAATGACTTCAGGGTCCTGATAGGTGATGCCAACAGAGAAGAAGCTGCTATAAGAAACTCAAGAACAATAAAAAGGATATGGGGAACTAGAGGGGATATTACCTTGCAAACAGCCCTAGCAATTCTAAAAATCCTAACCCCTTGGCAGGCCAAACGAAACACAGTCTCTGGCAGCCAGGTCCGCCTCTAAGGCAAGGGGAATTCACACAGCACACAGAGCTTCTTGGAAACCTGGCTACAAAAACAAGACAATGAGGGAGGTTCCATGTTCAAAACACTCCTCATCTTTGATTTCCACTCTTTAAGAATGACATATGGTTATAAAGGTTGGCTCATCCAATATTCGGGCAGCTAGAAATCTACTCCTGGGAACTTTGGAATATCCACAACCCTGTGAGAATTTCAGGAGGAAACTTCTGAACCATCAGAGGAAGATTTAATTAGTTTGGTTCTAGGCTCTGTTAAGACTACCTGTTCGTTCTTTGGCAACTGGAAATGCGTGTGTAGTTCATGTGGCGTTAACACAGAATTTTTCATTCTGGGGTCACCCCTTCACTGTCTGTCGGAATCAAAGGCAGTGACAGCACACAGATGGGGCCGTCCCCCTACGTACCTCACTCACGAGCTTGTTCACACTCTGAGCCCGCTTCAGAACCAAGTTGTCCTGGGCTGGGAGGGAATGATAATGCGCAGCGCCCTTCATCTTATTGAAGTCCTGCCTGTATTTTATCTGAAAGAAGCACACGAACAACCAGAGTTGTTTTCCTTCTCCAGGAGAGAAGTCACTCCACATCTACCCCGCATTTCATGTCAACATTTATTTCATACAAGTTTCTGGAGGAAAAAAAAATCACATGGGTTTTTCCTCCACTAAGTCCCTACACCACTCACTCCCTTTTAGATTAAAATATTACTGCCCCCTTTCACATTTTTTACACTTTACATTCTAGTTCTGCATGAAGAAAGGTCTCAAAATGATCATACCTAGACGTATCATCCAAAAACCCATTCTGCCTTTGGTTTTAACAACCATTTCTGATCCAGCCTCGAGTGATGAATGTGTCCTTTATTTCCCCTCTCAGGACAAAGTGCACTTTTCTAGGGAAATGGGTAATAACTGAGAAGGAACAAAATAAAGAAGAAGGGCAACGGGGGTATGAGATGAATGCTGGGCTTCTGATTGATCAAGATCAAGACGGTGAAAGATCTGCAGTGTGCATGTCACTTTACCAAGTGTATCTTTCAAGGATGGCCAATTGGCTAACATTCTACAAATAAAAATTGTTTTATCAACTGGGTTATACCCAGTTTGATAATCATACTGTTTATTTTAAGCAGCTATTCCTCTTGAGTGCTCAATTTCTAAAGTGGGTTATTTTGCAAAGACTCTCCTAACTCCATCCTATTTGGCTGGACTGGTATCTGCACTTGCTTCGGCTGACCTCAAGTAAGTGATGTGGTTTGTCCATGTCAGTCTGCTTTAAAGCAGACAAATGTGACCTAACTGTATGAACCCAAAAAGCAGATGTCGGAAATTTGGTTAGGAATTGAAGGTTAACATTCTGCTTTGACTCAGCTCTGAAAAATTTAACTGGCTATAGGTTTCAGCAAGCACAGCCTCCAAAGTCTCATTTTTCCTCTGCTCCTGTGGCTCTGTGGGTTGTCGCAATGAGGTTACTTACATCACTAGCGAGTTCGTTGGCTTTCTTGGCGTTCTGATAAGCTGGGGTGATCATGGCCGGGAAGCTACCCTTTCCTCTGTGCTCACCATACTGTTCCGAGTAACCCTGCTGGGTCAATCGAAAATTGTAATCAGGGTACTTCCTTGGTGGTCCACCAGTTAAGAATCTGGGGTCATGGGTTCTATTCCTGGCCTGGGACCTAGGATCCCACATGCCCCAGGGGCAACTAAGTCTGTATGTCACAACTACTGAGGCTGGGTGCAGCAACTACCGAAGCTCAAGTGCCCTAGAGCCTGTGCTCTGCAACAACGAGAAGCTCTGAGAAGCTCATGCACAACAGTCAGAGAGTAGCCCCTGCTCACTGCAAACAGAGAAAGCAAAGCAACAAAGAAAGCAAAGCAACAAAGACTCAGTGCAGCCAAATAAATAATTAGCTAATTTTAAAACACTTTCACAGCAATGCTCTATCACTGGAATGCGTAGGGGATTAGCAATGACCTCTCCTACATCTCTTGTCCTTACACGTCCTGTTCCCATGGAGTCCTGTCCACACTGAACCCTCCTGTGTTCACCCCTAAGAGCAGTACATGTGATTATTGAGCTGGTGGACTCTGGAGGCAGACCCACCTACTATTGTCCAGCACACTTACTGGGGTCAGCACTAAGTAAATGGAAATGACTACCATTGGCATCATTGCTCCCATCAGATAAGTTAAGACACTGTATGAGTCTCCTAGGTGCACAGGGTAATCATTTCTTAAAGGACACCAGGAAAGTCCCTCTGCCTTCCAAGGGTCTTGAATGCTACTGTTCGCAGACCTGCTGGCAGATCTATGCAGAGAGGCACTGATATCTCACAAACTGCCTCCCCCAACGATGGATTCATTTCATTTACCAATAAAGGAAGGTTATATAACAATTTGAATTTTTGATATTTGGAGGAAAAGATTTCAAGTTTCCATAAGATGATCTCAACTGGGACCAAATGTATATTTCAAACTAAGTATTACAATCTGAGTCTCGATTTCTTCCTTCCTCCCCACCACATCACCCTGCCACTCCCATAAAGGAGAACCTTCCTTCTCATGGAAATGTCCTCACGTTTGTTCTAAGTTGCTTCAGTGACATCCAATTCTTTGCAACCCTACAGACTTAGTCCACCTGGCTCCTCTGTCCATGGGATTCTCCAGGCAAGAGTATTGGAATGGGTTGTCATGCCTGCCTCTATGGGATCTTCCCGACCCAGGGATCGAATCCAAGGCTCTTACATCTCCTGCATTGGCAGGCAGGTTCTTTACCACTAGCACCACCTGGGAAGCCCCACGTCACTGGTGTACACTTTCCCCGGCAATCAGGAACCGGATGTACTTCAAAACTCCATCAGATGCTACCTTCTCTCCGGGGAACTCCTCCCTCACTCCCGGGCCTGCCCCAGGCAGAACCGGCTGCTTCCTCACCTGTGCTCCCACCAATCTGAAACAACCCTTCGTGTGTTCCCTCGGCTCATGACTCCATCTCACTCTGGCCTTCACTGTGGTGGGGCTGCCCGGCTCCAGAAACACCATTCCAAGTCTGGCACACTACTCTCTTATATGAAACAGTTAGAATGCCCAGGGTTCCTTTCTACCCAGTAATGACAACTGCTTAGCCTAAGAGCTCCTTTTTGGTCGGTTGCCAGAAGGTTCTGGGCCACATGTAGTAAGTGAAAAAAGTTAAGCTAAAAAAATAATAATAACAAAGACTCAAATTTTTTGGTAGCCTCCTTTTGCCCTTCCTGCATTATGATTTGGAGTTGGTTTGTAGCTTTATTTTAACGTCTCTGTTTATATGAATGTATGTTGTGTATGTAAATCTTGTTTTTTTAGTATGTAAATCTTTTTGAGACACTTAATCCTATTGGGAAGATGACTGGTTACAAATAATAGATTACATGCTAAAGTCCATTAACCTAAAAAATATGCATTAAAAAGAATGAACTGTTTTGTCATTTAGGCATTACAGATATTTATAGTTCATCTGACTGCCTGTTTCTCTTTCACTTCCTGCTATTCTCACCCTGACGAGTCACGTAAATCATAATGAAACACCACAGAGGATGGAGTCCTCTTGACTGACAGCTGCTGGTGGTGCTATCAAACCAGACTCAGTTTGATTCTTGTATTTGTTATTATCATGATTCCATGTGCTGTGTGCTCAGTCGCTTAGTCATATCAGACTCTTTGCAGTCTCATGGACTATAGCCCATCAGGCTCCTCTGCCCATGAAATTTTCCAGGCGAGTTCACTGGACTGAGGTGTCATTTCCTACTCCAAGGGATCTTCCCAATCCAGAGATCAAACCCATGTCTCTTGTATCTCCTGCATTGGCAGATGAATTCTTTACCAGTAGCGCCACCTGGGAAGCCCATTATCACGATTGGAAACTTCAATCAAAATGCCCTAATAACCAAGGCTCCACTCTGGCACTAGGAAGTTAAATTTCATCACTGTGTATAGAAAGGCCTAGACACACATAAGAAATTATATGTGTGTAATAACAGTGGTAGATCGGATGGCCCAAATATAGAACAAAATATTTTCTGCTGAATATAGAAGCCAAGTATTTTTAAAACTGACTTTGAAAAGTTGTCCAGAGCATCTGAGCAACATATTTACAACATAAAACCAATAAAAACATATTTTGGGGTTTCCCTAGGGGCTCAGGGGTAAGGAATCTGCCTGTCAATGCAGGAGACATGAATTTGATCCCTGATTCAGGAAGATCCCACGTGCCACAGAGCACGTAAGCCCATGCATTACAACTATTGAACCTTTGCTCTAGAGTCCACGTGTCACAACTGCCGAAGCCTGCGCATCCTAGAGCCTGTGCTCCGCAACAAAGGAGACTATTGCAATGAGAAGCCTGCACACTGCAACTAGAGAGTAGCTCCCGCTCACTGCAACCAGAGAAAAGCCCGCACAGCAACAAAGACCCAGCACCACCAAAAATAAATAAATAAATACAATTACAAAAAATATTCTCATTGAGCTTTAAGCACTAAGAGACCATCTGACTAACAATTATTGTGGAATTTAATAAAATGGCCTTATAAATTCAAACATTTGTGTTCAGACAGACATTTGCAAAGGGGTCGAAACCTGTATTTATTTAAAGTTTCACATGAAACATGTATATTATCATATGTGAAACGAATCGCCAGTCCAGGTTGGATGCATGAGACAGGGTGCTCAGGGCTGGTGCACTGGGATGACCCAGAGGGATGGGATGGGGAGGGAGGTGGGAGGGGGTTCAGGATGGGGAACACATGTACACCCATGGCGGATCCATGTCAATGTATGGCAAAACCAATACAATGTTAGAAAGTAAAATTAATTAGTTAACTAATTAAAAATTTAAAAAAATTAAAGTTTCACATGAATATATCCCTCAATATAAGCAACTCAGTTTTCTGAAGAAGAGAAATCAGTTATTTGTTTCCTTTTATAAATTATATGTATCGAATAAGTCACATGTGTTGTAAAGTCTACTCGGTGCCAAAAAATTTAAACAACTGTCGAATTAAGAGAAAAATATCAACTAAGCCCAACTGAACATACTCTTTCAGTACACACATTTGATCTTCCAACATTCTTTAGTTACAATCACGAAAAAATAATGTTCCATTTTCCCCTTATAACAGCTGTCTAGTACCAGAAAATGCAGAGGAATATGCAAATAAAATTAGCTTGTAATTGTCACTCAATCTTTTTACATCCTGTCAAGATGTAGTTCATTGAAGAAATGAAATTGATAAAAAAAGGCATAAGCAATATGCTTTTTGTTCCCCCCTCTGGCATATTGCTTTATCTGGCAACCTAGATAAGAAATTCACTTTCTAAGAAAAAGGATCCTGCTACTCAGCGAAATATTTTTCAATACATGCATTGACCCCTTTGGTACTGCTACGTAGTAACAGGCTAAACACAGCTAGTCTGAGTCCTCAGGATTTTTCTTCAATGAATAGATGAGGATGCTTTATTCCTAGCAAATGCACCATTCTGATATAGGTCCTTTAGTTTTTTTTTTTTTAAAAAGGAAAGATAAAGTACTTAGAATTTGTTTTCCTAAGTGAGTCAAGTTGAAACCTGTGTAATTGTTTGCCTGCTACTTTCCGGCTTTGAAATCCACTTTCCATAAATAGGACAAATATAAACGATATCCCAATCCCTGAGTAAACTGTCACAGGTTGTGTCACAGGCTAGAGGGTTGCCAAACTGAGACCTGACCTTCCAAAAGGCTAGTCTTCGAGGAAGTCACTTTATCACATACCTGGCCATACTGGTCCATGTATTCCTTTGGCAACGGGCCCTCCGCTCCAGCAGCAGGGCCAGCCACTCCCTTCATTTCTCTTTGATATTGTTGATGGTATCTCACCTATTTGAAGGGGAGAGAAGGATACACCTGGTAAATTGAGCCTCTCATGCACACGGGTCAGAAGAGTCAAAATGAATGTCTATGGAAAGTTCTTTTTCTGCTGGAGTCTAGGGAGCGTGTCTTAGACATAAAAGTGCCAGATCATTGTTCTAGTAAAACTGACTGAAAACTCTGAAGGAACATTCCTTCTTGGATCCACAGTACGCACAAAAGAAGGCAGGAAATTGGACTCACCAGGTCTGGGTAACTTCCTGACCCCTCCCCTCACGTGACAACACTGCCGGGACACTTACATCACTTGCCAGCTCGTTGGCTCTTTTGGCTATCTGATAAGCAGGTGTGATCATAGCAGGAAAACTGCCTTTCCCTCTCTGCTGTTCATAGGCCTCTGTGTATCTCACCTGGGAAAAGAAATATTTTGAATCACATACCGCAGTCCCACCATCTACCAGGCAATCGGAGTGAGAAGTCCCGCTAAGGGCTCCCATAACACCTGTACATCTCCCATCAGATCTCTTAGGCAATGTAGTAAGTTTAGTGCTTGATGGACCCTTATTTACCATCTTATTCCCAGCACTCAGTGTCTGATACATGGAAATGCTCAAGGCAGAATTCAACACATACTTGTGAGCACCTGGTGCAGGCCAACCAAGGCAAGTGGAAGCCACTCGTTAAGCTGAACCTGGATTCGTGCTTAAACTTCCCAATCAGAACAACACTAAGTTTTCCATCTTATTATGCTGTGGAGCAACTGGAATTGAAAAGGCAAATGGTACAAATTCTTTGGAAGTTCTATTCTGTAATTTGCAGTGACAAGGAGAGAATTCTTTCAGGTTAATCAGAAATATCTAGTTTGTTACTAATACCATGTAAACTTTTCTAAGGAGGAGTTTTCACATGGTCTGTGCTAGCTGCTGAATCTGACCTGACCACCCTTCTCCATGATAGGAAAGAGTGGGGAGCCTTAAAGAAGAGTCACAGTGTCTGGCCACCATGGTCATTGCTTTCTTTTCTTTTTGGCCACTGCACATGGCATGGGATTCCACAGACTTCCCTGGTAGCTCAGACAGTAAAGGATCTGCCTGCAATGTGGGAGACCCAGGTTCAATCCCTGGGTCGGGAAGATCCTCTGGCGAAGGGAATGGCAACCCACCCCAGTATTCTTGCCTGGGGACATTCCATGGAAGAGGAGCCTGGCAGGCGGCAATCTGTGGGGTCGCAAAGAGTCAGATATGACTGAGCAACTAACACACAAACGGTATGGGAGATCCTAGTTCCCAGACCAGGGATTGAACCCAGGCCCCCCTGCAGTGGAAGCGTGGAGTCCCAACCACTAGACTGCCAGGGAAGTCCCTAGCTTCTATCATTTCTTACATCACTTTGAAGCTGTCCACCAGCCTTGGCCCGGAGCAGCTCGGGGGTATCCGCCACCGTGCTGAACCTGGAGATGCGCTCATCATGCCCTCTCTTGTACTCCACCTGGCGAGGAGACAGCACAGAGTCAAGGTCACACCCAGCAGCCTTTGTAGGACCTCTCCCTGTGACTGAGCTGAAGCTACACCACTGGGCAACACTTAAGGCAATCTACGGCAACACTTAAGGCAATCTATGGCAAGTCTTTCTGGCTTGCTTTATGGGCTCCTCTCCAAAAGCATGCACATGTGTTCAGTCCAAGAGAGCACCAGGAACTGCTAAACTTGAACAAATATTCTTTTGTCTCCATAACAATCACATGAGGCAGGACTATGATTTTCCCCATTTTACAGATGAGCAGCTGGGGAACAGAGAGGTTAAGTAATTTGTGCAGGGTCCCATTGCTATGAAGCAAGAGAGCCAGGATTCAAATCCCAATATAGCTGGCTCCAGAATCTGAGATCTAAATCAACCAGCTATACTGTTCTTCAGTAGGATCTGCCATCCTCTTAATAAAAATCAGCATCCTTGATGCTTAACCTCGAAAAATTATTTGGTTCAGTTTTGGGGTGAACAACATGGCCTTCTCTCCATTGATAGAGGAGGCATGGGCATAGATAATGACTGATACAGAAAAGGTAAGAACACAGTCTTCTTTGTAATATCATACTCAGGGTACCTACTGCCCCCCAAAGAGCTCTCCTGTTGGATTTTACCTGAATCCCAGGGATTCACTAATGACAAAAATTAGTGTAATCAATGGCAAGTAAGCACTAAGATACTCACTTGGCTGGCCAGCTGGTTGGCGATCTTGGCCCTTTGATAAGCAGGTGTGATCATGGCTGGAAAACTCCCTTTGCCTCTCTGTTGCTCATAGTCTTCTGGATACTCCTGTTGGTCAGACCAATGTCAGCATGAGAACCAATAGGATCTCCAATGAGAACGAATAAAACTGCAACAGCAAGCATCATCAGAACCAATGCAACTGGATGTATACGGTACTAGGAAAATATTTTGGTCTTCTGGAATAAATTTGAAAATTATTCATTTGGTGATTTAAATTAAAATCTTCAAGGCTGAAGAAATCATATTTCCCAGGTCAAAGAGTTTCCCCTTCAATGTTTATATTAAACTCTTGGAACCTGGCACAACCCAAGGGAGGCCCCTTTACTGAAAGGCTTGTAATATAATGCAGCAATTATTATGCAGGAGACCCTTCAGCAACTCACCCACTAGACACAGCTCTGGACTTCCCTGGTAGCTCAGTCGGTATAAAGAATCTGCCTCCAGTGCAGGGGACCTACATTAGATCCCTGGGTCAGGAAGATCCCCTGAAGACGAAAATGGCAACGCACTCCACTATTCTTGCCTGGAAAGTCCTTACGGACAGAGAAGCCTGCCAGGCTCCTCAGTCCACGGGCCCACAGTCCATGGCGGGTTCTACAGTCCATAGGGTTGCATATTTGCACACGACTTAATGACTAAACCACCACCAGACACACTTCTACAGTGCTGGGAGTGAAATATCTGTTCTTTTCTCCCCCTTACTTTTGAATATCTCTGCTAGTCTGCTTTCCTAACGAAACACAGCACCTTAGCAACTGTGATTCAGTTGTTTTCTTTCCATGTGCTAAAGCAAAGTTACTCAAGACTAACAATATTTTCCAAAGTGGCTTCTTCAAAGGACAGGTGCCCTGGGTTTAGGGAGAGAACTAGAGGATATAGCATGCAGATCATTAAGGAATTCCATAACCTTGGGTAAAATTGTCTTTCCTAGGATGAAAACCTACTAAGATCTCTCTTATGGTGCGACAGGTCCAAAATCTAAAATAGGGCATCAGGGCTGGTTCTGAAAGCTCTGGTAGGAAATCCATTTCTTTGCCTTTTTCCAGCTTCAAGAGGCTGTCCACAGTTCTTGGTTTACAGCCCCAGACAGCTTTGACCTCTGCTTCTGTTGCCACATCATCTTTTCTCTGACTCTGACTCTCCTGCCTCCCTCCTTATAAGCACCCTTGTGATCACATTTGGTCCCCGTTAATCATCCAGGATAATCTTCCTATCTCAAGATCCTTACCTTAATTAGGAACTTGAGTTTAGCAGATACAAACTACCATGTATAAAATAAAAACCAAGGTCCCATTGGATAGCACAGGGAACTATATTCATTATCTTGTAATTAATTATAATGGAAAAGGACATGAAAAAGAATATATGTGCATATATATGTATACATATAACTGAATCACTCTGCTATACATCAGAAACTAACACAACACTGTAAATCAACTTATGTATGTTTGTTCCATCGTTCAGTCATGTCCAACTCTTTGCAACCCGATGGACTATAGCCCACCAGGTTCCTCTGTCCATGGGATTTTCCAGGCCAGAATACTGCAGTGGGTTACCACTTCCTCCTCCAGGGGATCTTCCCAACCCAAGGATCAAATCCATGTCTCCCGTGTCTCCAGCCTCTCCTGCATTGACAGGCAGATTCTTTACCACTGAGCTACCTGGGAAGCAAATCAGTTATACTTCAGTTAAAAAAATCCCTACCTTCATCATATCTTTGGCCATGCATAGTAGCATATTCATAGGTTCCAGGGACTAGGACATGGGAATGTTTGGGAGAGGGCCAGTATTCTATCACAATCTTAATGAACATTCAAGCTAACTGCTAAAGTAATTTTCTAGGGCCCTTACCTCACCCAGTGACTTTCGTGCCTCCACCATCCTTACGATTTCAGGGTCTGGCAGAGATCCTGGGCACCAGGCATTCCCTTCCCTGTATCCACTCCAATAGGCTCTCTGGAGAGGAAAAACACAAATGCGTACAAACACACAGCCCACATACTTGCTTGGTAAGATCATCCTACCTACCCCACCCTCCTGGCAATGCTCACCTATATTGTCAACATAAGATAGAAAAGACAGAAATTCTCTAAAAATGATAAACTCCTCCTAATACATGGCAGGTCTCAGCTAACCAGAATGTTCATTTTTTTCAAACTAGAAAATAACCTAATCTCCTAAATAACCAAAACTTTTGGAGATTGACTGATATCATAGCAGTTCCAAATGTAACTTAACATTTTTTTGGCTCATTATTGCACCAAAATGGGGCAGCAGGGAGTTGCTGTGGACAGGCCATTTGAGATTAATCAGCATTATTCAGCCAAGCTTCAAAATCCTGCTACCTGTTGTGTGCCAAGCGCTAGATTAAGCAATTAACACTAGGATAAGAAAATCAAAAAAGAAAAAAAAGAAGACAAAGTTCCTCTTTTAAGATATGTGTGGTTTATCTAGGGAGATAAAACTAACACATGAAACAATTAGCGATTAGAAAATGCTTGGTGCTTAAATGTACTGTATTGAAGATAAACACAGTGAGAGTTTTGAAAAAGCAATCTCCATGTGAGGGCCCCAGATTTGGACAGGAATTTGAGCTGGACCTCCAGGGATGAGGTCAGTTACCAGACGATGCAATGGGACAAGAAAAAGCATCTGCTCAAGGAGGTCTGTTCCATGAAGGCAGAGATTTTTGTCTGTTTTGTGCATTGAAGTATTCCAGCAGCCTGGAATAGTGCCTGGCATATAATACTCAATAAATACATGCTGACTTTAAAAAAGAAAAAAAAAACCACATGTTGGATAAATTCTAAGAGTGGGGACTGCCATGAATAAAAGCATGAAGGCAATGATAGACTTCGTGTGAAAGACCATGAGGAAGTGGATTTCACTGGAATTGGGGGAAAGAGATAGGGAGCCAAGTGGGCTGGAGGTACGGCAGATTGGACAGTTTGGGTAGAACCATCCTTTGGCGATCTGAAAAGTCAGATCATTCATGAATGAAAATACGCTCAACTAGACTCGCAATCAGGAAAGTTTAAATAGAAAAAACCAAGCTACAGGTTGTCAAAACTTTTGTCTGGTAATAGCAAGTATTGTGAGAATGTGGGAAACAGACCATGGAGGTCTTCTGTAGACCACTGGAATGACAAGATGGATAAAAGAAAGCTTAACCAATTCCCTCTAGAAGTAATGCTGACTACACATGTCATCTGCACAACATGTCATTCTTCTCTCTGCTTCCAAACCTGTTTATAACTCTCGCCTCACCTCATCCACCAGTGGTTGCCTCTTAGGTGCAGTGGCCTCATCCTTGGATTTCATGTCCCAGTGAAAAACTGACTTAAACCGTTCACCATCCTCTTGGCCATCGATCTGCACAATGAAGATGTTGTCAGTAATGCTTCCATCAGACACGAGAAAGGTAACAAATAATATTGAACTAAATTGGGAGGGGGAGCGGATCCTAAGTCTCAACTGCAGAGCATCTTAACTGTACTACAAGCCACACTGTGCTGACAAGTGTCACCACCGGCTTCATCTTTACCACAAGCCAAGTGGCACGTGGCTAGCACCTACTGTGTGAAAAGCTCTATTTTGCAGTGCAAATAAAAAGACAGTGTCTCTACAAGCTTATGGCCCAGCACCAAGTATTCAGCTTAAAACACTAGACATGAGAGCAGTGGTTCCTAACTAGCCTGTGCAACTTGTTAAATGCTGGCTCCTCAAATTCATGCAGGTGTTCTGCTATGCTTTATGATTCCACCTTTCACATCTTGATCCATAACACACCTTGTATTAATGTTTATGTACAGATATGAGGTAGGTATCAAGGTTCGTTTCTTCTATGTAAGTGTCCAGTCACTCGGGTACCATTTATTTAAAGATGATTCTTGCTACACTGAAATGCAGTGGTGCCTTTGCTGTAACTCAGGTGACCACATATGTGCAGCTCTATTTCTGAAACTTGTATCGTTTTCCACTGACCTGTCAATTCTTATGCCAATATTATTCCACTGAGTTAACAACTACAAGAGGCACCCTGGTGGTTCAGATGATAAAGAATCCACCTGCAATGTAGGAGACCTGGGTTCGATCCATGGGTGGGAAAGATCCTCTGGAGAAGGGAATGGCAACCCACTTCAGTATTCTTGCCTGGAGAATTTCATGGACAGAGGAGCCTAGAAACCTGATAACCTAAGTCCTTTGATTTTGTTCTTCAAGGTTTCTTGGCCATTCTAGAATCGCTGTATATTCACATCAATTTTAGAATCAGTTTGTCAATTTTTATGAAAAACACCAGAGTTTTGGCTGGGACTGCATTGAATGCGTTGATCAATTTGAAGAGAACTGTCGTCTAACCACATCTTCATGACTTTGGAAGAGGCAAAGATTTCTTAAGGAGAACATAAGAAGAACTAACCACAAAGGAAAATAACGGGGCTTAGGTTCAAACCCAGATATAATGTTTGAGATCCAAGATGGAGCCCAGAAATCTGCAACTTAAACAAGTTGAAATTTAAATCATTAATTTTACAGATGAGGAAAGAAGCTCAGAGAAGAGAAGTAAACTTATTGAAATCATTCAGCAAGTTAGCAAGGCCAGGTTGAGAACCCGGGAATTCCAGTTCCCTGTCAAGGGCACTTTGTCTGGGCTTGTTTAATGCAGCACTAACATGTATATTTTTAAGTACATAAGTTGAGAAATCTTTACATGCCTTTTCTCTTGGCTATTGAGAAATTACCTTGAACACTACATAAACTCACGGCAAAGTTTCTTGTAAGCAGCTCCTCTGACATTTGGGGCCAGTTCATTTCTTGTTGGGGGCAGCCTGTCTAGCTCATGGCAGGATGCTGAGCAAGATGGGTGGTCTCTATCCACCAGATGCCACCGGTATTCTTACCTTCCCAGTTTTGACCAGAAAAAGTCCCTCAGACATCACCAAATATCCCCTAGGGCGCAAAACCGCCCTCCTTTAGAGCCACTGACTAAAGGAATCAGAATCACGTGAAAAGTACACAGGAATTTGTATTTTCTGCCCTTCTCCCACAGTATAGGCAGCAAGGGGGGTGCCTGCCTCCGTAGAGACCTCTCACAGGGCTCATGACTATTCGGAGGAAATAGGAAGAGGAAAAAAGCCATAAATGTTATTTGTGGAGTAAGGCAGCATTAAGGGCTAAAGTTCATTCTCTGAATAGAAGAGAATCTAGATGTTCTATTCTGCTAAAAGTTCCATTCACACCTACCAAACAGGAAATTCTGTCTTAGTAAATATTTATTTATGCATTTATTTTTTGAAGAGTGACATTTTAAAAAAACAGAAAAATGTTGACAGCTTCAAATGCCATTTCACCTTCATCGCCGTAACTGAAGAATCCCTTTCTTTCCTTTTTTAATTTTAGCACATGCACTATGAATCTGTTTTTTATTCAATTGGCAAAGTCTCCCAGAGAAGAAAAGGAAGTAAGAATGCAATCCACAACATTCCCCAGAGGGGTTGTAAGATCTGGGGTCTAGAAGGGACACGAGTGTCCACTTGATTTTTCCCCTGGTGGGAAAGGAGGAGAAAGGGATCTCAGCAGTCAGCTGTTCTGTACACACGCACACACACACATGCACACGTATACACATATATGCATACATACACAGACACACGTGTTGTGTACACGCATGCATGCATATGCATGTACACACATATGCAAGTATATACACATGCATGTAAACACACATCCACCATATACACACAGAGATAACACATACATACACATATACACATACAATACACATACACAAATGTGCACACAGGCATGTATATACACATTCATATATGTTCGCACATGTATATACACTGTGTATACACACATGTATACACATGCACACACATTTACACCTACATACACACATACATACACTCCCCATATGCAAACACACATATTTACACACATACACACATATTCACATAGATCCGAACTAACACACACACTCAGGCTTCCTGGGAAGCTCACGTCATTGCCTGTGGCTGGAAACAGAATGAGCGATAATCTCGCTACAGGTCCGGCCTGTCATACAAGTTACAAAAAACTGATTTCACCACCACTTCAAAGGAAGGTAAGTATTGCCTGATCTGTTGTAAGATTTTGTAAGGGGGGCATGCCAGTTGATACCTCACTGAGGGTGGAAGATAGAGATATTATGGATCTTTTTGTGACAAATACAAACAATAGTCTGACATATAAGTACACCTTGTATTCAATCTGTGGGCAAACTCTGGCCCCAGAGTTGCTGAAATATCTGGATGTTTGTAAACATAAACAAGTGCTTTTTTTTCCTTCTGGATAGTTTGTCACACCTAAGTACATGGGAATAGGCTGACTGAGCAGCTTAGGATATGGGTCCTAGAGCAATAGAGGTCTGGATTTGTACCCATACAACAGGCCTGGTAAAACTGGGTAAGTTACTTAACTTCTGTGAGCTTCAGCCTCCCCAACTGTAATATAATACTGCAGAGGGTTTTTGTGAAGAATAAGTGAGATTATACAGATAAAGGGCATTGCAAAGTGTCTGGCACTCTGTCGAACTGAGAGTTAAATTCAGTACTGTCAATTTTGTGTGAGACGTTAAGAGACAAAAACAAACAACAACAAAACCCACACAAAGAAGCAAAAACAAAAAGGATTTTTGAAAGCAAAATCCTAAAAGATTCAGCCTTCTCTGTAATCAATGGCTCATGAATTCTTCAGGCTTCTCAACTGTTAGAAGTCAACAATAGATATATGAACAACTCTCCAGGCCTCAGTTACCTCACCAGTAGAATGGGATAATAATAGTATTTACTTTATTGGATTGTAATGTGTTAGTTAAGCAATTACACTGTAAATGTCACCTAAGCTTGTTAAAAAAAATAATAAACTCACAATTGGAGCAAAGCACTTAGTGAAATAAGCTAGTTGGCAGTTATGTATAGAAAGCCATGGTAAGGATAAGCTCAACCTAAACCATCTTCTTGAGGAGGACGTGGCCTGGGCAGGCAGGAGAGTCAGGACAGGGTGAGGTAACATGAGGAAGGCAGATTACTAGACAGCCTTCCACCTCTTGTGTCATTCTCTAATTTTAGAAAGCTGCTAGTTCCACCCCATAAAACAACTTGCTATGAAGCCTGGGGGAGGCAAGTGAAATGATTCATCATTTTAATAAATGCAGGTGTTCAATCAATAGTTATCGGACAAAACTCTACTGTTAGTTTTTCAAAACAGGTTGGTTAATCAGTATGGCCTCCTGGTCTACCGAAACATCAGTTACAGATCAGAATATCTCTGACCTACCCCTACCCATGGGGAAAGAGATCTTAAACACTACTGAATGCAGAGAGATTTAATAGTGTGGAACTAGAGGTTTCCATGTTTGTACCCAAATATAATGGGGAAAGAAAGGGCTTTGTAATATTTTCCAACTATATGAACTTTGTTTTATGTATTAAGCACCTGGTGTATGCATGGCCTGCTGTATCAATGTGTACAGAGCTGACAGGCACAAGGAGATTAAAATGGATACAAGATCCTCAGATATTCAAGCTGGATTATCCAGTATGGGCCTCTATGTTGTGGCAGGACAAACAGCAATATTTGTTACTCAAAGATGCCTAGGTATAAACCTGCCCATTTTCTGCCTAGATGTGAACTTGCCCATTTTCTCCATATTTACAAAGACACTTAAAAATCTAAGAAGTGCCTGAGCTAAGAAAATTTCTTTAAACACTATTTTGAAATTCAAAATTAAGTAACTTACCCCACAAATGGCCTCTGGAGGTTTCCTCACATTTAGATTTAATGGAGTGTAATAGACACTTGTAAAAGTGTTGTTCTTGGGGTTATGGCTACAAAAAGTAGATATAAATCAGAATTAGAAATGTACTTTATCCAAGATGACTGAATGACTATTCTTAAAGGAAGAGTCACTTTTTACATCAAAAAAATATGACATAATAATTAAATTCAAGAGTTTCCAGGCAATGAGGCATAAAGAAAGAAAATCAAATCAAATAAATTCAACCTATTTAACATAAACACCAAATTTAACAGGAAATTATTTACCTGAAATTATTTAAAAGAAAACATTTTAAAGCTTTCTGTATATCCACAGCAATTACACTATTCTGCACAATCTTTAATAATTTGACATGGGGTTATAGAGGATAGATTTTGTGTTTCACTTGTAAGAAATTTGAAATTTTCCACTTTCTGTCCATTTCATAAAATCCTGTGTCAGATCTCTTTAATGACTGTATGTAAGTAAAAATTTCTGAGAAGACATTTCTTGGGTTCTTGAATATAACCCTGGAGTGTGAGATTTGAACCTCTGATTGGTTACTTATTTAAAAAAAAAACAAATATAATTCAAGAGGTGGTGGGGAGGGGCATCAAACACTTACGCGTGACAGTATGGCTTTTTCTGGTGACTCACAAAGTTATTCACCGATAGCATCATCTTGCAAACTTCACAGTGAAAACAAGCTTTGTGCCATATCTAGAAACCAAACAGAAAAGATTGAGCAAAATTACCTTTTCTTTCGTTCTCAGGAATCTTATATATTTCTGGGCAAAAAAAAAAAAATGAGCTTTAGGGATAAATGGTGATAAAACTCACAATTTTTTTTTTTTTGAGACAATATAGGAGATGTAGCTAGAAATGGGTAGAACTAAAGAAAAGTGGGGAAAACATCATATCTTGGTGGCTCAAAAAAACCCACATGTCCATATGTGATAAGATATATTTCCCAAGTTTGTGACAATCTGCAAAGGCAAAGAAATGTCTACTGACCTGGTCAAGACAGTTGATCTTCTCAGCAGGGTACACTCCGTACCCACACCTAGAGCAAGCCTGCACATTCATCGTGAAATCTGAAGAGAAAAGACCAAGAACAGGCAAGAAATCCAAGGAGAAGCCGCTGTCTGGCTGTTCAAGTCTCCAAAATCCTGACTCCTACTAAACTCCTGTGGGCACCTTGACCGTTCAGAATCCAACCTCCACTCTCCTCTGCTGACCTTCTGGTTTGAAGTCGGCGGCTGGATGGTTTTTAAAGCTGCCACTTACTCAAAGGGCTATTTTGGAGACTTGCTCGGCACGCATGCGTCTGGGTAATAAGGTGGAGGTATTTCTAGCTGACATGTTTCTCTAAATAGAAAAGTGAACTCACAACAGCATCATGTTTATGTGGATGACCAAATCCTTGTGTATGATCAGGCAGCATGCAGTAGTTTAAAACTAGCTGTGATCATAACCCAAGAAAAGAAGCCAAAGGCATACCCCACACCCTCATACAACGACTAAATGAGCAAAGCTCGTTCTGTGAGGCCTGTGACTAAAGCAGAAAGTCCAACTCACCCCTCCAAAGAAAATGAAAAAGGATTTATTCACTCCATGGAGGGTAAATACCATATTTGAAATTTAGCCTTATCTCTTAAAAATGTTTAATATCACCCAACCATAAAAAGAATGAAATAAGGCTATTTGTAGCAACATGCATGGACCCAGAGATGATTGAAAGTAAGTCAGACGGAGAAAGACAAATACTATATGATATCACTTATATGTGGAATCTAAAACATGATACAAATGAATGTATCTGAAACAAAAAAGACTCACAGACATAGAGAAAAGACTTGTGGTTGCCAAGAGCTGGATGGGGGTGGGAAGGCTTGGGAGTTTGGGATTAGCAGAGCCAAACTGTTACAGATAGGATGGATAAACAACAGGATCCTACAGTATGGCACAGGAAACTACATTCAATATCCAGTGACAAACCATAATAGAAAAGAATACAAAAAGGAATATATGTATGTATAACTGAGTTACTTTGCTATACAGCAGAAATTAACACAATACTGTAAACCAACTGTACTTCAATGAAGCTTTTTTAAATATAAGAGTAGGATGGAAAATTTATTAAGATATCAATTCATCTTTAGCTTCTGCAAGGAAGCAAAAATAAGGACAGGTGAGAACTCTTTGAGGGTTGACCTCTGTTATCTTCAGTTCAGTTCAGTTCAGTCGCTCAGTCATGTCCGACTCTTTGCGACCCCATGAATGGCAGCATGCCAGGCCTCCCTGTCCATCACCAATTCCCGGAGTTGGAACTCATGTCCATCGAGTCGGTGATGCCATCCAGCCATCTCATCCTCTGTCGTCCCCTTCTCCTCCTGCCCCCAATCCCTCCCAGCATCAGGGTCTTTTCCAATGAGTCAACTCTTTGCATGAAGTGGCCAAAGTATTGGAGTTTCAGCTTCAGCATCAGTCCTTCCAATGAACACCCAGGACTGATCTCCTTTAGGATGGACTGGTTGGATCTCCTTGCAGTCCAAGGGACTCTCAAGAGTCTTCTCCAGCACCACAGTTCAAAAGTATCAATTTTTCGACACTCAGCTTTCTCCACAGTCCAACTCTCACATCCATATGTGACCACTGGAAAAAACATAGCCTTTACTAGACGGACCTTTGTTGGCAAAGTGATGTCTCTGCTTTTTAATATGCTGTATAGGTTGGTCATAACTTTCCTTTCAAGGAGCAAGCGTCTTTTAATTTCATGGCTGCAATCACCATCTGCAGTGATTTGGGTTCCAAAAATTCCTTGCCTTCCAGGTCTTCCTTAGTCCCTTGCCTCCCAGGCTTGAAAGGAGCAGCGTGAAGACAAACTTTCTCTTCTTGGCTTTGTGAAGCCCCTCATTGCCTAAATGTCACTGAAAACAGACCTTCCAGGAACAGCTTACAAAAAATGGCAACACACTTGTCCCCACCCTTCGGCTCACTATCTTCTACAACCCTCTTCCTGCTTTATGTTCTTCACAGCAGCTACCACCACCTGACACCTTAAATATTAGTGTATCTGCTTTTAAAAATTATGTCTCTTCCATCAAGATATGCGTTTCATCAAAATAGGGTCCTTGGTCCATGTTGTCCTTTCTGTATCCCCAATGCCGAGAACAAGGTCTGATACAGAAAATGTACTCAACAAATATTTATCAAATCAAAGAAATTAACACTGATACCAAAATGCCTGCAAAGATTGAGGTGAAGCCATAGGTCACATGCCCCATCTGAACCACCCCAGCCAACTTGTGATGAGGGAATCAGCAGCCAGCAGGGACAAATATTCTGACTTTTCCAGAAAAGCCAGATACCCGCATCTGCACCTGCAATTCCCTCTTTTGCAAAACACTGGGAATAAAACAATAAAACAGAGTCATGGGCAGGACTCAGGCGGCAGACTACCAAATAGTGACTTTCCACCTCAAGAAAAGGCTCTGAGGAAACTCTGCTGGGGAGACCTCAGGTAAGACAGAGAACTCAGTAGTACTTCTGTGTTGTGACAGGAGAACCACAGGGAGGAGGCCACAGAACAGATGAAGACTAGCGTCGCCACGACGCTAAGGAGAGGATGCTGTGAGGTTCCCCACAGAGAAAGAGGGGGCGTGGAGCTGCCGTCTCAGCACCAGAGGAGACTCTGAGTAGGGGCCCCAGATTCAGGAAGACTCAGGCTGAAATGTGATACAACACAGCCTGAACAAATGGGAACAGTAAAGGCAAAGAACTAAGGCCTACAGGTTAGGGACCTCCCTGGTGGTCCAGTGGCTAAGACTCTGTGCTCCCAATGCAGGGGATCTGGGTTCGATCTCTGGTCGGGAAACTAGATCCCACATCCCACAACTAAGTGTCCACATGCCTCGACTAAAGATGCTGCAACAAAGATTTCGTGTGCCACAACTAAGACCCGGCACAGCCAAATAAATACCTTTTACAAAAAGACCTACAGTTTCCCCACATATTTTTCTCTGTGTGGGATTTCTCCAGCTATACCTGGACATGGGCTGGAAGTCTCAGTAATCACTGAGAAAGAACTCTGCCCCAATCCAGAGGGATGCAGAATCGCAGCCAAATTTCCTTTAAAGAAAAATGACCTAACGCTTCTCTAAGGCTGTGACTGCATCACTGCTGTAAGTTGTGAAAACAAGGATGAACCAAACGCAAGATGCTAAATCTGACTTGTACCATCACTTCTGCTTTTGAAAGGCACTTATTATGTATCAGAAATTGTGAGAAGAAGCAACCCCGCAGAACTGGAAGTGGGACAGTTTAAAGACCTAAAATGAACATGCATTGCTGGGGCCAGAGACACACAGCCCTCATCTGCTTTGCAGACCTTATGGATGGTCTTCCTTGGGTGCATCCTAACCCTCTCACATCAGGCAGAGCCTCTTACACTTCTGACGGTGATTACATCAGACCCTCCACATCTTAGCCAATGAACAAGCGTGCTCCTCTGGCCCCTGGGATTGGTTCAGACAAAACGTATTAGTCTAGATTCCCCACAAAATAGAACCTGGGGCAAAGGCTTCCATGCGAGAACTTTATTCAGAAGTGTGATCTAGGGGGCAGGAAGTGGAGGGAGAGAGCCAACATCCTTTCCCACAGAAGATTTGGACATTGGATTTCTTGGTCTCTACCTTCCAAGAGGCCACATAAACCACTGATACTCAGGAACATCTACTGGAGGAAGGAAGCAGGAAGGAAGTACCTGCTGGCCCTGCCCACCACTGACTAATGTCTGGCCCCACTGGGTGTTAACTCCCTAATACGTCCATGCTGTGCATATGCTCAGGCAATCCCACAGCATCCTATGCTTCAATAGCAACAGGGAAAAAAGCAAGGGCAACAGCAGATCAAAGACACTGTTGGCTAAACTGACATAGAGCTAGCTGCCACTGTCAAGGCTGGACTGGCATAAGTCTTAAGACAGGTGAGGCTAAGTGGATGGAAAAAGGCTCCTGAGAGGTGTGTGATATGCTGGCCAATCAGCAGAAAGTCCAGGACTTGGGCTTGGTGGTGGTGAGCCAGTCAGCTGAAGTAGAGGCTTGTTAACCTCTGATCGAGATGCTTCTGTCAACAGTGTCCCATATTGCTTCTTTTTTTTTTTTCAAGTATTGACTCACAGGGAGATTGTGATCAATGAAAAACCCCATATTTCATTTCACATTAGTGACTATCATGTTCAGTACATAAACAATCGATTTTTTTTTTCAACTTTACCATAGCACTTGTTTCTTTTAAATTGCTTTCTATTGATGGCAGCCCCATTGCTTCAGCCAGTCAAGATCTTTTTGAACCCTGGTTCTGTCATCGAGAATATGAGGTAATTCCTCTAGCTCTGAACCATTTCCAATGCCCTGCAGGGCCATGGATGTAAAATGGTTTTGAGATTATGAAGAGATGACCAAAGAGAAGTAAAAAGAAAGCTATCAAGCCTCCAGTCTGTTATTGCCACTCTGGTTAGACAAGGCTTTTTCCTCCCATGGTCGGGGTGTGTGCATGCCTACCTTAGTTTAGCTTCTCCCAAAAGCAGAGCTTGAGGTAAGGACTTGGCTGCAGGTGGTATATTTGAGAGATGATCTCACAAAGTAAGAATGAGGGTCTGAAGTGAGTGAGCAGAGAAAGAAAAGTCAATAAAGGGTGCATCCTGAGCTAATTACCACTGTGGGCAACTGAGGTTCAATCTTGTTAGGGATCCTCTGTAGCACTGTGTAGAATATTTCCCCAAACCATCTCACTGAAGGACAGAGGCTGGGATACTTATCCACCCAACTCTCATCTCCCAGTGGCTGCATCTCAGGGGCATTAACTCCCTCCACCTCTAGAGTACACCTGTCTGAACAAGCTGAACAGACTTCTACAGCTTCAGAGAAAGCCCAGAGGCAGAGAAGCAGGGGATGATGCTGCAGGAACTTAAGGGGGTCCTGGTGCCACACATGGAGCTATTGATGAGCCGAGGGGATGCAAATAGGGTACTGCAAGGTCAGTCACTCAAGGAAACTAACTGTGAGAAGGGGCAAGGAAAGCATTTGCATGAGATACACCATGAACTTCCATGGTCTTCTTTTCCAGCTGCTGGTGTCAATTCTATTCCCTCCTTCCTCTTTTCTGCACTGTGCAACATGTGACCAACACTTGGGGTGGAGAATTCAAGAAGCAAGGGCTTGCCTCTAGCAGTCGGGCTTTCCCAGATCAGAACTCCCACCCCACGCTCACCCTCATCCCTTGGTGTTTTCAGGTGCCTGGGGGTGATCACATGGGCTTAGACAGAGGCAGAGTTGATTTCAATGCATGAATTTGGAGGCAAAAGAAACAATTCATTCCATATAGCCCGTCAGGCTCCTCTGTCCATGAAATTCTCTAGGTAAGAATACTGGAGTGGGTTGTAATGCCCTTCTCCAGGGGATCTTCCCGACCCAGGGATTGAATCCGGGTCTGAACTGCAGGCAGATTCTTTACCCTCTGAGCCATGAGGGAAGCCCAACAATATAACACAACTTAACTTGCCATTAAGTCCCTTGGACTGCAAGGAGGTCAAATCAGTCAGTCCTAAAGGAAATCAATCCTGGATATTCATTGGAAGGACTGAGGTTGAAGTTGAAGCTCCAATACTTTGGCTACCTGATGCGAAGAGCCAATTCATTAGAAAAGACCCTGATGCTGGGAAAAATTGAAGGCAGGTGGAGAAGGGGACAACCGAGGACAAGATGGTTGGATGGCATCACCGACTCAATGGACATGAGTTTGAGCAAACATGAGTTTGGCTCAAGCTCATGAGTTTGAGATGGTGAAGGACAGGGAAGCCTGGCATACTGCAATCCATGGGGTCGCAAAGAATCAGACACGACTGAGCAACTTTGAACAACAACTTTCCATTACCCCTAGAGGGCCTAAGGAAGAGCCCCCTGCACCTTCTTCCCACCCCAGGGCTGTGATCCAAACTTTATTGAAGAGAGCATGTTAATGGCTTACTAGATGCAGGGAAGTTATTAGCGGACTGTGCCAGTGGAACTTGCTAGTGATCTGTCCTCTAGAACTTTCTGGAAATCTACCCTCTAGTGCCAGAGACAGCTGTTTGTGGGGAAGTATCTCAATGGAATGACACCTGAAGGGGGTGCAAGGGAAGTTGCTAATTGCCGGGTACTGCTGGGTGCTGGGGAAGCCAGGTGTGTGATAGGAACCTAGAAAGTGTGCATCCCTTCTGTAGGAGCACGATTCCTCAAAAGTATGCCAGACACACCAGAACCAGGGAACAAAACCTTTACCTCCTGCAGTCTCTCTTTTTGCCTTTTTATACAGTTCATGGGGTTCTCATGGCAAGTATACTGGGGTAGTTTGCATTCCCTCCTCCAGTGGATCACGTTTTGTCAGAACTTTCCACTATGACCCGTCTGTCCTAGGTGGCCCTGCACATCACAACTCATATCTTCACTGAGTTACGGAAGTCCCTTCACCACAAGGCAGTGATCCATGAAGGGATGGCATCACTGGTTGGATGGCATTACCAATTCAACAGACATGAACTTGGGCAAACTCTGGGAGAGGTGGGGGACAGGGAAGCCTGGTGTTCTGCAGTCCATGGGCTTGCAAACAGTCAGACACAACTTGACAACTGAATAACAACAACAATCTTTCTCTACTGTCCCCAACTGGCAAAGCTGAACATAGGACCACAGGCAAAGGAAAACTACTTAAAAGACCCAGTTCCATTTTCACAGAACAGAGAGCTCAGAGGCAGTGGATAATAGCATCAATTCTTCTTGTCAGGGAATTCAGCCTGAATCCTGACCCACCCCTCTCCCCCTTTGCAGAAGCCTGCTGGTGCCTTGGCCAGAGTCGGGCTTGGGCCTGTGAGTCCTAAGACGGGCATTTCTGTTACTCAAGGGATTATCCTTCAGTGGAGTCCTGTACGAAGTCATAGCCTGGCCTGAGCTGTCTTGTGAATAGCAAGAGAAGCAATCACTGATTGCACCCCATGGAGGTGTGGTACCCAGCAGGATGAGGGTGGGATTGTTGAGCTCAGCAGGATTAGCAGCCTCATCCTGGTGACTAGAGCAGAGGGCCAGAGGCAAGGTCCAGAGGGAACAACCCAGGAGCACCCATGAGGTCAGCTCTTCTAAAGACTTCTGAATAACGGAGTTGGGGATTTTTCTGGGGTGAAGAGAAAGACTTAGCTCTAATTGAGTGAGTTTGGAAAGGAAGCAGAAAACAGTGACATGGGCCAAAGCTGGAGAAACACAGGAAATACAGTTAGAAGAAAATAGCATTTGGATCTAACAGGTCAGTACAATTATCAGAGAGGGAAATTTTTTTTTCTTTAGTTCTTTGAATGTTGATTTATTAATTTATTTATTTTAATTGGAGGCTAATTACTTTATAATATTGTAGTGTTTTTTGCCATACATTGATATGAATCAGCCACGGGTGTACATGTGTTCCCCATCCTGAACCCCCCTCCCACCTCCCTCCCCATCCCTTCCCTCAGGGTCATCCCAGTGCATCAGCCCTGAGCACCCGGTCTCATGCATCGAACCTGGACTGGCGATCTGTTTCACATATGATAATATACACGTTTCAATGCTGTTCTCTCAAATCATCCAACCCTCGCCTTCTCCCACAGAGTCCAAAAGACTGTTCTTTACATCTGTGTCTCTTTTGCTGTCTCGCCAGAGAGGGAAAAATTTAAAACTGTTTCTTCCCTTTCACATATCTGTAGTTTTATTTGTTGGTGCTGTGATAATCCAGCCTTGGAGCAATACTTTCGGAGTTGCCACATCAGTCCACACTAGAGAACTGAAAAAGCGAAGTTTTGCTTCAAATCGTCTTTCTGAGTCGGCAGTGAATTCCAGTGTTCAACACGTTTTAATAATTGCATGATATAATTATGACATAACTCTTGCAGATGGAAAATTTATTATTTTTATAAGCATCCTGATCCTGGTTCTGTCACTAGCAAGCTTATGATGTGGGCAACCTCTCTGAACCTCAGATTCTTTATCTATAACATGAGCAGAGGGATTAGTTGTGAAGGCTCCTCCACATCTATCACTGTTTCATTATATTTCAGGAATAACTTGCAAAAACTTAGTTATATAAATAAGACAAATTAAAGAGTAATTTATTTGCCTTACTAAAGGATTTTTCATTTCTCAAGTGATTCACAATTGAATTCCTTCAAAAAGTATTTTATCTTTGGGTCTACAATGCCTTAGTTGGCCCTGACATTTCAGAAATATGGGTATTAAAGAAAGAATAGGATACCCTGTCTTAGTCTGTTGCAGTTGCTGTAACAAAATACCACAGGCTGAATAGCTTACAAACAACAGAAATTTATTCCTCTCAGAACTGGAGGCTAGAAGGCCAAGAACAGTGCCAGCATGGTTGGGTTCTAGTCAACGCCTTCTTTGGGTTACAGACTGCAATTTCTGTGTCCTCACTTGGTGGCAAAGGCCAGGAAGCTCTGTCTGGCCAGCTTTACAAGGGCACTAACCCCAGAGCTCCACTTTTCAGATTTAAGCACCTCCCAAAGGCCCCACCTCATAACGTCATCACTTTGGGGATTAAGTTTCAATATATGAATTGGGGGACGTGTGCATATAGTGCATACACTATAGCATAGCCATAGTGTAAATAGTATAATGGCCTGTTTAAAATATTCATGAATTCGGGATTCTGGCAGAAGTTATTAAATTACAATTATTCACTTAGACTTGCCTGGGGCCAGTGTTTCTTAAACCAAGAAAGTGTCCTTACCTGGTGAGATTTTATGGAGCATATTGAAGTCTCAGGCCCAGAGGAGAGCAAAGAGGAGATTCCCGTTCTTGCCTGACGTCACATCCTGAAGATTCGCTCCTTTCTCTCAAGGCGTTGACAGTTTCACAGCAAATGTCTCTGGTGTGAAGAAAACTGTAATTTCTCCTAAGCTCTTTACACCTCAGCGCGCCTGTGTTCATTAGCCGGTCGCGTGAGAAGTCCTGGAGAGCAAGGCCCTGGAGGCCTCCGCTGGAGTCTCCAGGTTGAAGAAAGACAAATGTGGGGGCACGCGTGGGTGAGGGAAGTGGTATTGGGTCTACTACAATGTCGCTCCCGTGTTAGACTAACTTACGGCCACACACCCTGTGGCTGGGCTTCCCAGTTGGCATTAGTGGTAAAGAACATGGCTACCAATGCAGAAGACAAAAGACACGAGGGTTAGATCCCTGGGTCGGGAAGATCCCCACCTAGAGGAGCAAATGGGAACCCGAACCAGGATCTTTGCCTGCAGAATACCAGAGGAGGAGCCTGGCGGGTTATATATAGTTCATGGGGTCGCAAAGATTCGGACACAACCGTGCGACTCCGCAGGCACGCACGCACCCAGTGGCTGACACGTGGTGGAGCTCAATAGACAGTCCATGAATGATTCTGGAGCTCCATCCAAGCCTGCAGGAGGTGTTAGGCTGTGGGAACGCGCCCTGCAGAAAGGCGCGCCGCGGAGTGTAACCAAGTTCTGGGAGCTGGAGACCACGGCGGCTCCCACCGCCCGCCCTCGGTAAACTCGTGCAGGTGCGGGCGCCCCGTCCCCCAAGGGACCCGACCCGCACCCGGTGGGGTCAGGATCTGGCTGGGCAGCAGCCTTCGGGCTTTGGGAACTGGGTCCCGGAGCTGATGCGGAGGCCGAAGTCGAGCTGTAGACAGAGGGCAGCAGCCAAAGGACAGGAGCGGGGACTCTGACGAGCGCCCCATGATCCGCCGCCCCTGGGAAGTCTGCCAGGCACGCTCTCAGTTCAGCGCGGCTGGGGACACTGCGTGTGGCGGACTTGCGGAGCGCAGCGCGCTCTTCGGATCACTGGGAGCCCGGTCGATTCTGCAAAATTTTCTCGGGGGAACGGCGCGCGCGGCGGCGGGATCCCTTTAGAGCTCTGCAAACTTTGCCTAGCACGCTCTCTGGTGCGCGCCACTAGCTTTGCCCCAGGCGCCCTCCGGGGACTGCGGGCGCGACGCTCGGCCAGCGGGGCTGGGCGCGCTCTCCCCGACAGGGCGCGCGGAGACGCGGGGGTCCTGCGCGCGGCCGACGGTACTGAGCACCGGGTCCCGAGTCGGAGGCGGCGTCCATAGCCCCGCCCGCTCCGGGTCTAGCCCCTGGCGACTCCTCCCCCGGTTACGCTGGAGCTTTTAGTTTCGATTTGGTTCTAGCGGCCGCAGACCCTCACAGCTGAGCGACGGAGACGTACGCCATCTCCGGCCGTCCGGTCGCCGTGGGAACGGTAACTTCGGCCCCCGTCTCCGCCGGGCGTCTGTCCCGTGGGCCGCCGCCCTTCCTTCTCCCGCTTTCCTCCCTTCCCGCCCTGCTGCCCGCTCCGGTGTTGTCCCGAGCGCGGTCGTCGGGGGCCGGGTTCCTTCGGGCAAAGCAGTAAAACTTGAGAAAGAAGGCTCTCCCCACCCCCAGTATCACCTACTTTGCTCACTTTGCCCTCCCTTCCCGTCTAGCCCCCGGGCTCGGGACACTCGTTGCTATCCGGGATTCGAAAATGCGGGATGGACCTGGGAGGGCGGGAGAGGGGTACCTGGAAGGGGAGAAGGGGGGTACCTGGGAGGGCGGGAGGGGCTTGTTCTCCCGTCTGGCTAACACAGGGGCTTCCCGTGTCTGACAGTCCAGGGTTCCAGTCCCAGCGTCCGGCCTGTCAGCTGTGGGGCCTTGACCCTCTCTCTGCCTGTCTGTGAAATGGGTCTGGTGGTGGGCCGGGAGGGTGAATGAGGGGAATGCAGTGCACTGCAGTGCCTCTGTCTGGGCTTAGCAAACTACAGATAAAGCGTAAGCCGCTGACATCCTGCGGGGCTCTTGATTCCTTGAGGAAGTGGAGAAAGGCAGGATTCTCCGTCTGCTACCCTTCACCTTTGTATGCAAGTTTGCCTTTTATGGGGCAGTAAAATCGTTTGCGAGTGGTTCTGAGTAATCCCCGGGCCTTTTCCCGTGAACTTCTGGGCTGGCCAAGGACGTGGCCCTAATTACAAGGTAATTACTCCTTTAGGGTCTTATAGCCTGATGGCCACAGTGGTCGCCAGCCACTGCCTGGTCTCATAGTTCACTTCTGCCTCCTGTTAGCTGTGTGGCTTTGGGCAGGGTTTTTAACGTCTCTGAAAAAACCAAAGTTTCTTCTGTAATAGGCTCCAGCTTCCTGGCAGTGCTGTGAGCATCACAGGACAGTGGAGTTCTTCAGGCCCAGCAGAACCCCCCCGCCCCCCACAGGTGCTGGAGGTGAGCGGTGGAGGTACTCTGGGGGCCTTCTTTTTGAGCCTTTTAGAAAAGTGGTCTTCACTGGGGCTAGGGTGAGGCACAAGTTGTATTATGTCACTTTTCAGGGGAAACAGCTGCAATGAAATTCAGATAATAGCTGGGAAATGACTTCCTACCACGTATGTATGAGTCACTTAAACATGTGTAGAAATAATCACTAGGGTAACTTTTTTCCAATCTTCACAAAAGCTGTTTAAAATATTAATGTGATTTTTTTAAATGCTTTATAGCATTCTTTTTTAATTAAAAAAATTTTTAACACCAAAAACATTTTGTATTGGGGTATAGCCAATTAACAATGTTATGATAGTCTCAGGTGAACAGACTCAGCCATGCATATACATGTCTCTATTTTTTTTAAATACCAGTGGGAGTTGACAGTAGAGTGTTGTCTTAGTCTTGAGTTCTCCAGACAGTGGTGATAATAGGGAGTCTTTATCAAACATTTAGACACGTGAGATTAGAATATTTAGCATCTTACATGCATTGTTCCATTCATCCTCACAGCCGTGTGTGACTTAGGCTTCGCTGTTTTCCCATTTTACAGATGAGAAAACTGAGGCTTGGAGACATTGAGTACTTTGTTCAAGTGCGTGCATGTGTGCTAAGTCACTTCAGTCATGTCTGATTCTTTGCAATCCTATGGACCATAGGCTGCCAGGCTTTTCTGTCCATGGGATTCTCTAGGCAAGAATTACTGGAGTGGGTTGCCATGCCCTCCTCCAGGACTTTGTTCAAGGTCCCATGGCTGATATAGGTGGAGGTGCTGATTTACACGCCTGGCCTGCAGTTCACCAGGCTCTCAGCCACCTTCTCGAATCCCTTTGATTCCGTTGTCTGTCCCATGCCAACAATTTAGTCAGGGCCCTGAAGAATTCAAAATGTTTAAGTACATTTCAGTTGTGACATTAATAAAGAAATATTTACTGAGTGCCTGTTGTATACCTGGCACTTTTCTATGACTGAGACAAGAAAAAAAATGATGATTAAGATAACTTCTCAAACTACAGATAAGAGTCCTAGTGGATAATAGTAAGAGTAATAATAATAACTGAGTATTTACAGAGAGTGCCTGGCATTGCTAATGCTGTATGTGTATTAAATATTAATTTATTAAAAAGAAGATAGATATGTTTGACAATTGAGTAAGCGATATATTCCCCCAAATGACTGACTGGTCTTTGCAGCCTTAGCATTACAGCAGGAATGAATACAAGAAAATGACGCCAGACATACTCTCTCCAGGCATAGCTGACCGAGATAGGCCTGGATTATCTTGGGCTTCAAAGAGAAGCATAAATAAAAGGTCAACACCAAGCCTTGGCTTAACTGAAATGATGGGACCAAGAATAGGCACCCCACTAGGTCACCACTCTCATTCTGGGTGAACTTTACTTCAACCAGAAATTAACGCAAGCCTCAGAGGAATAAGACAGTCACTGAATGTTTAGCCTTACAGATACAAGAATGAAGCTCCATCTTACTGCCTCATTTTAGACACACATTCTAAACATTGTTAGAAGGGTCTCTCAGTGCCCCCCTAAACAAGTGTTCAGCCTCAGCCCAGAAAAATGCTATAGGTTTCAAACAGAAGACCCTCCTGGCTTAGAGTTTGCAAAGAAATCTCTGAAGATCTTCCTACCTCTGAGCTGTGGAAATCAGCCTGTCACTTAAGTCCAAACCCCTTTCAAGTGTCAGGGAGGGATGAGGGGTTTAAGTTGCTCCCCTCTGTCGATGGAGCGTTTCGGGTATTTGATGGGTATGTATTTCGCTGCCTCCCTCACTTCCACCTTCTCTGCTTCCCCTTTTCAGACCTCAGGTCAAGAGTGAAAGTATGAAAGTGTTATTCACTCAGTCGTGTCCAACTCTTTGCGACCCCATGGGCTATAGTCCTCCAGGCTCTTCTGTCCTTGGGATTCTTCAGGCGAGAATACTGCAGTGGGTTGCCATTTCCTTCTCCAGGGGATCTTCCTGACCCAGGGGACGAACCCGGGTCTCCTGCACTACAGGCCAACTCTTCACCTTCTGAACCACCGGGAATACCAGGTCAAGAGAACCCTCCCTAATTCCTTTGGGGCTTGGTCAGGTCCCTGCTCTGACCACAAGTGGCCCTGATCATGGTTGTCAACGTTCATGCTATGTGCCTGTCTCTCAGCAAGGCAGGGCCAGGTCAGGTGTCTCCCAGACTCCTAGTTCACACCTGGTGCATTGAACTTCCAGGAACTTGTATCTGTATATTGATACATAGATATGATGATCTATATAATGTTCACATTGTTTTATCATCATACATCCTAGGTTCAGTCTTCAAGATTAGCCTTAGCATTAATATACAATTCTTTCTTACTTCACTCTGTTTAACAATCTCTAGGACAAAAGACTTAAGGCTTCAACACCACATGTCAAAGTTATGTGTCTTTTTCTGGTGGATTTTGTATAACATTAACTGGTTAATTTTGAAAGTATCTCCGTGTTTTACTAATAATGATCCACAAGTAACTAAGTCTGTGTGAAGGAGATGAAATAAAAATGATTGTGTGTTTTCTACATGTCTATACTTAACATTCATTTCCTCTGGACATGGGTTATCTCTATTTTTAAGAAACGGTTTGGGTCCTAATCTGAAAAATCTTACTGCCTCCCATTCGAAAACAGTTTGGTGTCTATGGTGGGATGTTGATTGTGTGTTGAGGAACAAGATGGCCATCAGACTTCTCACTGTCTTTGTAGAGATCTGGTCATAGAACTTACTCTCCCTGTCACTTCTCACTGCCCAGCTGACCCCCAAATAAGCTAAGGTGACAGGATAATACCACTCAGGGCTACAAGGTCAGCACTTTGCCATCTTGGACGCCTACCCCCATCTAGATTCCTTCTGCCCGCTCTAAAAGTCATTGCTTGTGCTCTGGGGCACAGTCAGATAGATGCCTTATTTTCCAACTGCGTGAAAACCTCTGGGGGTGAGACTGATAGGAGTGCAGACCTGCAGCTGCCACCTGTGACCCCGAGATTGCTGAGATAGAAACCAGCATGAACAGAGTCTGGGGAGGTCTCGCTTTGTTGCAAAAGGCCACGCCCTTTACAGTAAAGGACACAGGGCTTGCTTTAGGAGAAAGGACTCTAGTATATGCTCTGCTTCTGACCAGCTGTGTCACTTTTAGCTAATTCTCTTCCTTTGGGGTGTTTGTTTCTTCCAGCTTCCCATTCAATTAATATTTGTTTAGCAAATACTTTATGAGTGCCAGGCGCCTCTGTCATGATGAACTTACATTGTCATGTTTGACAATGTCAAGCAATAAGAGTGCTGATAATCAAGACAAATACAAGGACTGTAAAGAGACTGGGGGAAGGGAAGGAGCTGGGGAGGCAGGTATAATCAGGGAGGACCTCCCAGCAGAGGTACCAGTGAACCGAATTCTGAAGATGGAGATCTAGCTATCTGGCCAAAGATGGCTTGTCCAGCAAAGGTTTGGGTGATGACTTCCAGACTGAAAGAACCGTAAGCCCTGATGGAGCCTGAAACAAGCATGGTGGGCCCAGGGATGCTCAGAGCCTGGGAGGCTGAATGGTATGTTGGTGAGGGCTGGGCTCAGTGCTGTTGCTGGCTTCAGTTCTGAGTTTGGTTAACTAGTTACTTAGCCTGGGGCCAGTTACTGCCTTTTTCTAACCTCATGTTCCTCATCTGTCAAAGGCAGTGATCATAGGGCTGATCTAATAGTATTTGAATGCGCGTGTGCTAAGTTGCTTCAGTCGTATCTGACACTTTATGACCCTGTGGACTGTAGCCCCACCAGGCTCCTCTGTCCTTGGGATTTTCCAGCCAGGAATACTGGGGTGGGTTGCCATGCCCTCCTCCAGGGGATCTTCTCAACCCAGGGATCCAGCCTCCATCTCTTATGTCTCCTGCACTGGTAGACAGGTTCTTTACCACTGACATCACCTGGGAGATCCCAACATCATTTGGGAGAGTATTAAATAAGATAATACTTACAACGTGATTACTCGGCAAATAATAAATTATTTTTATTATCATTAATTTTGCTTCTTAAAGTAAGGGAAGTAGTAGGTGAGTAGGAGATCCTATTGTTGTTTAGTTGCTTAGTTGTGTCTGACTCTATGATAGTCCATGGACTGTAGCTCACCAGGCTCCTCTGTCCCTGGGATTTCCCAGGCAAGGATACTGGAGTGGGTTTCCATTTCCTCCTCCAGGGAATCTTCCCAACCCAGGGATCAAGCCCCTTGTCTCCTGCTTTGGCAGGTGATCATTTATCTCTTGAACCACCTAGGAAGTCCCAAGGGATCCTGTTGGCTAGTAATTATCCTAGATCAGGGGTTTGCAAACCTGTTTTTAAAGGGCCAGGTGATAAAATATTTTAGGCATTTCAGGCCACATGATGTCTGTCACAATGATTGAACTATGGTTGTGGTGGGAAAGTAGCCACAGACAATATGTAAATGAATGGGTGTGACTGTGTTCCAATAAAACGTTATTTACAAAACAGGTGGCAAGTACATAGAGTGAGATTTTTAGCACTGAACACCTGTATGTAGGAAAGAAGTAAAGGTCACAAATCAGTAACTTCAGCTTCAACCTTACAAAATTAGAAAAATCATCTGAAACAGAGAGCTTTATACTCCCGGTTGCTGCCGTTTTTATTTTATTTATTTATTTTTCGGCTGTACTGGGTCTCATCGCTGTGCACAGGTTTTCTCTAGTTGTGGCCAGCAGGCTTCTGATTGCGGTGGCTTCTTTTGTTGCAGAGCACAGGCTCTGGCGCACATCAGCGTCTGTATTTTTGGCACCTAGGCTCTGCAACTGTGGCTCCCAGGCTCTAGAACACAGTTCAATAGTTGTGGTACACGGGCTTAGTTGCTATGCAGCATGTGGTATCTTCCTGGACCAGGGATCAAACCCGTGTCCCCTGCATTGGCAGGCGGCTTCTTAACCAAGGAGCCTCCAGGGAAGTCCCTGTTTTTTGAACTGGGCTTGAGGGATGCCAGGCAAAGGATGAACATCTTATAACCTGTCAGGGATTCAGGGGGAGTTTCTTGTTATTACAGACCTTGATGAACCTTCCACAGTTTCTCCTACACAGTGAACATTTAACAAAATCATGAATGTTGGATTAGAAGCTCCCAGAGGGACAAGGACTTTGCTTTCTTTGCAGCTGTGTATCCAGACACTGGAGGGAAGCCTGAAGTAGAGCTGGCACTCGAGCATTTGAATGAATTATTGGTACAACATCCCTGGAGCCCAGATAGGCAATACTGATCATCTCTAGGCTTAATTAAAAAGCTGTGTCACTGAATGAGTGTTATTTAAAACATCATGAGGCCAGTGATGCCACTGGGTACCAATTTTCTGGTTGGTTTTTTTCCTTCCAGATGGCAGATGATCAAGGCCATATTGTGGAGCAGGGACCTGAGGATCCCGAAAACAATGATACAGTTGATGCAAAGCCAGACCGGTCCTCTTTTGTCTCATCGATCTTCAGGTAAGTTTCCTTTCTCGCTGAGTTAAAGAGGAACCCTGGGTCACTTCAGCCTGTCATGCCTCTGTCATCTCCACTCACCCATGCGAAAGGGGGCCTTCAGGGGAGGAAGTCTGTGCTGTGCATGGGAGATTTGTGCAGAATCCTGCCTGCTGTGTATGACAACACTGGGGTCCCCCTCTGCACTCCTCTGTCTCTAGGGTAAGCCCAGGTGTGGGGAGCCAGGCTCCCCATCAGAGATAAACTGCAGCCAGCCTCCTTTGGGAAAAAGCATGGGCTACTGCTTCTGCCAGTTAGGACCAGGCTTGGCTGAAAAGCCAAACTGGGAACCATAGGATAGGAGATTTTAGGGTAGCACTCTGCTGATTCCTACCTTTTCTCTTTTTTCACTTCTTAAATCCTGAGCTTTACATTTAATAATAGCAGCTTCCTTTATTAAGCCTTCATATGTCAGCTCAGTATTGCATGTAATCCTCACAACCCCAGTAGCTGGTTCTGTTCTTACCATCACTTAACAGGTCGGTAAACTGAGGCATCATGAGATTTAGTAGCCTGCCTTTGTGATGGCAGTGATAGAGCTGAGATTAGAATCCAAGCAGTACCAGCACTGCTCACAGCCCTGCTATGCTTTCTACTTAAAAGTACAGCTGCAGGGAAGTGGAGGAGCCCCTACCTCCCCTCCTTAACATTGGTCATGGAGAGGCAGTGAGTGGGGCTCCCTGGCAAGAGGCAAGGGTGGTCTGTGGTCAGAAGCATCAGCCTTCTTGCTAGCTCCTGAACCAAGCCCCATGTTGGAGAGACAGCAAGGAGGATAAAGTCTGAGGTTAGGGAGTGCTCCCCAGCAGTGCTCAGGAAGGGAATTGCTGGTGAAGAGGGGCATGCTGGCTCCCTGCAACATCCCACGGACAACCTTGGGTCACATCATCCCAGACAAGGCTCAGAAAAGTAGGAAGACCTCAGCATCCTAGATCTGTATTCCACTGGCACTGGTTGCCATTTAGGGCCAAAGATATCCCATGAGATGACCAGAAAATACAGCTCCAATTGCTGAAAACTTTTCAAAGTCATGAGGTCGGGTGGTCCAGGTTAAACCATTCCCCAGTGCAGTAGCCTTCAAATTTTTCTGCTCACATACCCCCCAAATAATGTAAAACTAAGGCATACTCCCCTCATACACTTTAAGATGACATACAAATTTCTTGTCAAAATAGTTGCAAAGGATGTAATAGTATTTCTGTTTTCCCATCTCTCTTGAGTATTCAGGTTAAGTAAGTTGCCTCTAAGTAAAAGAGGAACTGGAATCGTGTAATAGTCATTTCATAAGTCTTAGTAAAGCCTTTTGTTTTACTTCCCAGAAATTATGAAAATGAAAAGGGTATTGTCAAGACTAACATTTAAAAATCATCCCTTTAAGTGTATGGAGTCTGATTCTTTAGTAATTTAACCCATTAGAAATGTTCATGAACAAGCTGTCCTGTAACATCTATAATTTTTATATTGTTTCTTTTTTCCCCCAAACCCCTTTTTGATTGTTTCTCTCCACAGTATTTTATTCTCATGTAATAGACTTAGTTGCTTGAAAGTCTTTTATTGATCACCTCATCATACATCTCTTTAACATATATATGTATGCATATGTACATATGCAGAAGTTTGAAGACATTTTTCCAGGTTTTATGAGTATTAAAAGAAATTTCTCCGAAACTAAGTTATTGTTTTTTATTCACAGTTGACCCAAGCAAATATATGTTGATAAATTGTTAGTGCTGTTAAATCATTTTTTGTAGAAATAATTATCAAATATGGGAGGGGAGGGCATTTAAGAAGCTAGTTTGTGAGTAAATGGACAAATAATACTTTTTGCTAGAGTAAGAAAGAGCTTAGTATCATCATTTTTACCTGTCTTTCATTTTTAGAGATAAAAGTGCTGAGATATGGTGAATAAGTACATGGGATGGCAGGAGTTTTGTTATTATAATGTCACTTAATTCTTTCACTTCCTTCTCAGTTCTGTGCCAAAAATGACAACTCAATTATTTCCTTCTTCAATTGTATTGAAAATAAAGAATTGGAAATTACCTGACTTACAAAACAAATTGTTATTCAACCCTTGAGACCTTTAATTTTTTTCAGTTTCTGGGAAGTACACCAAAAAAGACTTTATTAAAACTCCTCAAATAACTATTAACTAAACCTGTTTCTGTTTTACTTAAAGGCAACTTGTTTAACCCAAAATGCTCCAACAGAGATAAGATAATTAAAATCGCATTAACAAGTATTTTTCAGTATCATTTTGGTGAGATGCTTTTAGGCCGTCTGCTCTTTATTTATTTTTGAAAACTGGCCCTTTCTCCTCGTAACCCACTCCCCTTCTTTGTTCTCCACCTGAGTTATCGACACGGTCCTTCAACAGTCACCCAAGCCAGGTGAAAAGGAGGAAAGAAGGGAAGGGCACAAAAGCCAGTGCGGGGCTTTATTTATTCGCTTATTTGTGATTAAGTGTTTGCTTTGCTCTCCAAGGGCTGGAGCTCAGTGATAGAGTCTTTGGGAATAGTCAGAGTGTTAAAAGTCCTTAAAGGAGAGTCACACCACTCTCATTTCATCCTATCACGTGTATTTTTTAAAATATTTTTTTGATATATAATTGGATCTAAACAGCCCCGTGTGGCCCCATATCACCCTATTTCTGATGCCATCCTTCACCCTGATCAGACTCTTGTGTAAGTATTCATAACGAGCCCCTACCTCCTCCTTGAGCACACAATGCGAGTCAGGGAGACTCATGGACACCGATGTTTGACTGGCCCTTTGTTTGATGATGTGGCAGTTTCTATGTCTTCTAAGATTCAGGGTGGTGTGCAGTCCACCCTTCTCTTCTGTCAGCGAGGTGGGAGTTCATAGAGGGGCGGTGGTATTGTACTTAGGCAGACCACTTGTAGGAAAAATACAGATGGAAATTGAGGGTCTGACAGTTCATTCATTTAAAAATGTCTGCATCCCTCAGAAAGTCTTTGAGTACCCTGGTTAGAGACTGCTGACTGGAAGACCCACCATCTTGCAAAAAATAGGTGTGGTCTTTGATGTGGGGTTTTTTTACCCCCATAAATTCTTTGGAAAGGTGAATAAGCCTGTATATAATCTATATTCTGGTCCACTATACCTTTTTTATGTATTAGTTTCTCAGTTTTTGCAACCCCATGGACTGTAGCCCACCAGGCTCCTCTGTCCATGGAATTCTCCAGGCAAGAATACTGGAGTGGAAAAAAAAAACTGGAGTGAGTAACCATTCCCTGGTTCCAGGGCAACTTACCTTCTTTACAGTGTGGCTGATATTAACATTAGACTTCGTATTATCAAAATAAGTAGTAAGTACCCTTGCAAAATATTTAAATTAAATTCCATCTTCTGAACTGCTTATTTTAGTTGTATGAATTGCATCCATAATTGTTGACTTACTAAACAGTGTTTGAGCTACATTAAATATCAATTTAATGTTGTCTTCATCCAGGTTGTGAAATATTAGTTGCTTATTTTCTCTGCCTTCACTCAGATCTGACCGTATACCCACATTAGATAGTATACCAGCCACCTACCAAACAGACAATTGAAATTCAATCAAAATGCATGACAAACCCTTAAAATTTAGATTTTTTTCCTCCCTTTTTTTGTTTGATTTTTTTGCTTTTTAGCTTTAGTAGAATAGAAATTTCTTTCATCTAGTAAAGTATCTTTAAAATTTTAACCACTTGAGATACCATTTTGGTCACTAATTGATTATTTCATTTGTTCATTAATTTTTAAAAATTTATTTATTATTTATTTTTGGCCGTGCTGGGTCTCCTTTGGGAGGTAGTTTTGGTTGCAGTGTGTGGGTTTCTCATTGCAGTGGCTTCTCCCGTTGTGGAACACAGACTCTAGGCATGTGGTCTTCAATAGTTGTGGCACGCAAGCTGTTACTCCACCACATGTGGAATCTTCCCGGACCAGGGATCGAACCAGTGTCCCCTGCATTGGCAGACAGATTCTTATCCACTGAACCACCAGGGAAGTCCCATTCAGTAAATATTTACGGAGTGACTGAGAGAACGTAAGTCCCTTGCAGTAAGTCCCATAGTTGACTAGTGACAGAGCCAGGATTTGAACCTCTACTCACCTGCCTCTCAAACCGAGCTCTCAACCACCACTCTCAGTTGCCGCCTCATGTGCCAGGTCCTGTGTTGGGCCCTGGGTTTGCAGCCGGCAAGCAGACCAACATGATCAGTGTGGTCTCTGCCTCAGACACTCACACTCTGGTAGGGAAACCATACATGGAACCAGTAACTGAAGTGTGACGGTGTCAGGAGTGGGCAGAGCAGAGATGGGGGGAGATGGGCCGAGCCGGATTTTAGAAGGACTTGTCTACAGGTCACAGAACGGATCTGGAATTGGTTCTAAGGATGGGGAGGTTACTAAGGGGTTTAAGCCGTAGACTGACTTGATTGATGATACCTACAGAAACCCACAAGATCACCCAAGCTGCAGCACCGAGGAGGATGCTCTGAAGAGGGGTTTGTGGGGAGAGGAAGCAGGTTAGGAGCTCCCCAGGCAGAGTGGACGGTGTAGATGGAGCGGGATGGGGGCCTCCAGAGCTTCTGAGAGGTAGAAGTTGTCAAATTTTGACCAAATGGAAGAAGAAGCCAGAGAAGAGATTGACAAGAGGAGAGTGACACCTGGATCCCAGGGAGTGTTGAAGGCGGCTCGTGCCCACTGAGCCCTCTAGCTCGGCAAAGGGGTCAAGCCCTTCCTATTTGCAGTGTTGCAGTGATAGCACTGCAGCAGCGTTTGCTGCCTTTCAGTTCCTCCCTGACCGTGCCTGCTGCCTGTGGCTTTGCTGACCAAAACCTCCTGAGAAACTTGGATGGTATCAGAGACCTCGTATGTGATGGGGTGAAACTCCAAGTGTGATTAAGACAGGATGATCTGAAGCAAAGAGGGAGTGTCCCTTATCACACCTGGACTATGGACATTCCACACTTACCATCTGGGCTTTATGGATTCTGACTGGGGTTGTAATTCTGTAACTGGGGTGACCTGAACACAGCACTAGATGCTGGTTGTTTCCTGCAAGTCTGACAGGTGTGTGGCAGCCCCTCCATGGTTCCCTGTGTGGAGTGTGGGGAACTTTGCATCCCTCACGCCAGAGGGGTGGGTGCAGCCTGTGGCGTGGGAGTGTTGCCGCTCTGGGTGCCCCCTGCAGCTGATGGCAGGCACCTTCCCCTTCCTGTCCCATCCCCAGTTCCCTTCTCTAGGTGTCAGAATTGCAGGAAGGTAAGGCAGTGGACTCGATGGACATGAGTTTGAGCAAGCTCTGGGAGTTGGTGATAGACCGGGAAGCCTGGTGTTCTGCAGTCCATGGGGTCGCGAAGAGTCGGACACGACCGAGTGACTGAACTGAACTGAAGGCAGTGGAGAGGGCAGTAGCACCCCATCTGTCTCTAAGTGAGGACCTTCACCCTCCACTGGAAACCGCAAAGACTCCGGGAAACAAAAAGACCCCTCTTTTCCCCCCAGAAGTCTGGCTGGGATGGATGCAGTGGCCTAGGTGGTCCCAGGCCCTTTGACTTGTCTTGGTTTTTTTTTGTTTTTTTTTTTTGTCTCACTGCCACTAGATGGCATGACAGCATCGTTTTATTTCCATTTCATTGCATGCATGCTCAGTCATGTCTGGCTCTTTGCAACCCCATGGACTATAGCCTGCCAGGCTTCTCTGTCCGTGGGATTTTCCAGGCAAGAATACTAGAGTCAGTTGCAATTTCCTCCTCCAGGGGATTCTTCCCGACCCAGGGATCAAACCCAGGTCTCTTGAACCATCGGGGAAGCCCATTTCATTGGGCCTTGAGTAAGTGAAGTCACTCAGTTGTATCCAACTCTGCGGCCCCATGGACTGTAGCCTACCAGGCTCCTCTGTCCATGAGTAAACTAGACTATTCCTTAGTTCACATTTCTTAAAACTCAAAACTTTATTAAATAATGTCTTCTACTTATCTGATTATTGAAGTACACTTGGAAAAGACAGAGAACCTCAAAGTAAAAATATTTAGAATGTAAAATTTAAATTAGCAAAGTGTTTGGACTTAGCAACTATATTCCAATAAACTTTTTTAAGTAAAATGGAAAAAGTTCCATAAAAAATTGTTTTAAATGAGTTAGAAGTAAGTGCTGCGTGCCCTCTGTTCTGTACCTGTTAATCTAACCAACTGTGGATTGAAAATATTGGGAGAGGGGGTTCCAGAAAGTTTCAGAAAGCAAAATGGATTTGCAGAGTGCCAGCAACTATTTACACAGCATTTATATTGTTTTAGGTATTATATAAGTAATCTAAGGATAATTTAAAGTATAAGGGAGGATATGCCTATATTGTATGCACACGATGCTAAGCTGCTTCAGTCATGTTGGACTCTTTGCAACCTCCTGGATTGTATCCCATCAGGTTCCTCTGTCCATGGGATTCTCCAGGCAAGAATACTGGAGTGGGTTGCCATTCCCTTCTCCAGGGGATCTTCCCAACCAGGGATTAAATCCCCATCTCTTAGGTCTCTTGCTTTGGCAGGCAGGTTCTTTACCACTGGTGCCACCTGGGAAGCCCTATATGCCCTGTTTTAAACACCATACTTGAGCATCCAAGGATTTTGGTATCCTCAGGGGTCCCAGAACCAATCGCCCTCAGATACGAAGGGACAACTGTGTGTGTACCATCTATGTTCATTATGAGCCATCATTTTTGAACAAGACTTCATGTCATCTGAGCACTGGAAGAAGGATCTCTCTTGATATTAACAGTAACCCTAGATCTTAGCCAAGGTTACCTGCCATCCATGTTAACGATGTGGTCCCTGCTCTGGATATAAACTCAAGTTTATATCCAGCTGGAGGAGGAGGGACTCGTCAGAGAATAGACGGGTTATCGGGGGACTGGGGGACTGGAAGAGCCTGCCTGGCGGGGGTGGGGGGTGGGGCACAACGCCACGGGGAGTGATGGTCAGGCCAGGCCATACAGCACAGGTCTCCGTGGAGGCCCTTGAACAGGCTGAGTTTTGTCCCAGTGGCACCGCTGGAAGCCAGGGCAGATACAAAACCAAGTCCTGCCCAGTAGCCTGGAAGATACCCCCTCCCAGCAACACTGCAGCTGAGAAATCAGAGACTCCTTTCTGAGCTCTGCTCAAGGTCACTATTAAAGGAAATAAAAAATGCAGAAAACAGATTACACAGGCTCTCAAACTTCCCCGGGGCCTTGGTGGAGCCGGGGGTGTCCCTGCCGAGGGGTGTGTTTATCCTTCCAGTTCCTGAGTGAGGAGGGCAGGAGAAAAGCCTTGTTTTCGAAGCTTGATAAACTTCCTACTTTTGAGGCGCTGGCTCAGATCCCATGGGCTTTCCCCTGTGTGTCATCTCTGAGGTCCAACTTCTGTCCTTCCTGGAGTGTGTTTCATAAATAGCACTTGGTTGTAATTCTTCTTTCTCCTGGGCTACAGCTTGAGTTGCTCCACCAGTAAGTGTTATATGTAAACAGGTCCCTATTTTGTTTTTAAAAAGTGCTCTTTGTGTGGTTATAAGAAAGATCCAGGTGGCCTGCCTGTTCATTTGGAGGGGGGTGGGCGAATTGGAGAAAAGCAGAAACAAAGCAGACTTTAGCTTATTCCAAAGACTGTGTCCCTAATTAAGCAAAAGTCATTCAGTCATACTCGTTGATTGAAACAGACCAGGTCCAAGCACCCTAAAAGAAAAAGAACTTTAAAATATACCCAGGCAGTTTACTTTTTTTAGTAAAGGTAGCCTTCAAGTTCAGACCCTGGAATCCTGGAGGCCTGTCTCCCAACTTTTTATATAAAGAATAATCATGGTTTAATGATGTAGTTGAAGCAGTGATGGTATTGCTTAAAATACCAGTGCAGTGCAGAGTTGGACAACTCAGGTTCAGATCCTGGCCCTGAGTCCCACTCTAGTTGAGTAGAGTATGAGTAACTAGAGCAAATTTTTTGGCTTTCTTGAGTCTCAGTTTCCTCATCTATGTGATAGAAATATCAATACCATCCACTGGGTTGTTGGTGAGAATTAAAGGACCTGATGAGGGAGAAATCTTAGATCCGTAATTTCAAACCAGAGAACTCCTTGAAAGGTAATTTATGCAGTTCCCCTTCTGTAATGATCAAAGAAAGTGAAGACCAGAGAGGTAAAGTCCTCTATTCACAGTCACCCAGCAAGACCAAGACCCAGGTCTAACTTGGGGTCATTGCATCAAGTGCCATCCACAAGTGCAGTGGCATCGAGCTATTCAACCATATTAATCCACCAGCGGGGCGGTTTTTTTCTTCCACCCAAGTGGGTCAGCAAATTTAATTCTTCATTGAAACTGCTCCCTTTCTGCTTCACTTCAGCTGAGGGATGGTATACAGACAGCATTTCAACAGGGCTAGCGATGGGCTTTCTGATAAAGGGGGCCATGTGACCATTTCAGGAGCAGCGAGCCACACCTCTGAAACTTGATCAGGCAGTCTAAAACTTTGAAGCCATAACTTCTACATGTATAGGTGATTGCTCTTCTAGAAGAGAAATAACAAGCTATAAAGTTAGCAGAAAAAGTGAGGAAGGAGTTTGGGAGAGAATGAATACATGCACACGTATGGCCAAGCCCCTTTTGCAGTTCACCTGAAACTGTCACAACATTGTTCATTGGCTATACCCCAATACAAAATAAAAGGTTTAAAAAAAGGGGAGAAAGGGCGGTAAATAGTAATAGAACTTTTCAGACACTGTTAGCATAGAAGTCCAGTAATAAAAAAGTACTATGAGAATAAGACCCATTGTTTCCCAAGGGAACTTGTAGTCACAGTAAGAAATGTGCATTATGGTCTTGCATGATCAAACCCCAGCTCACTGGTGCTTAGGGCTTTCTGTCTGGCCTACAGCTGGTAAGATGACTTTGTAAACTCCGCAGCTGAAAGTGGAAAAGGTAGATGAAGTGGTTGTGAGAGAATCAAAATGGAGTGTCTGAGCTGTTCTCGGTTCTGGAGCCTGCAGCCACAATACAGATACCACTGCGTCTCCCACTTTGTTCTAGGCTATTTAAAGAGAATTCAGTGCTTCATTTCCCATGAATGAGTTTTTTTTAAGTCGTGCATCAGTTTTTATTGCCAGAGGTCTCTATTCTTTTTTAAAGGAGGAAGTTGGAAATATGGAGGCTGATAATTCTTCTCCTTAGCCTGACTTTAAACTGACTTTCTTTCCCAATGTAAGTGTATATTTGCAAACGTAGTTTCAGAGAGGAAGGAATGGAGCCAGTTTTCTCTCCTTCATAAACCTGAGGATGGCAAGTGATTAGGAGGTTTGCCCAGGAGAGCAGATGTTGTAACTCGACTTCATCAGCTTCACACCTTTCATTGACTGTGACCCTGAACCAGGAAATTGAGAACAGCACTGCTGAGCTGTTTGCTTAATAATCTGGGTTTTTATGTGTTCACCTCTTCCTCATTGCATTTGGAGGAGTGAGATAGGAAAAGTGTAGTCATTTCCTGAACCATTTGCTTTTTCCAGGACGCTTGTAAAATAATTATATGCCTTATTTGAAAATTAAGATGCTTGATATACCTCTATAGTCTTTTGTTTTATTACTTACAGTACTATCTTGAGTATCTTGATAAGGAAAAAAAATAACCTTAATGAATTTGAACTCTGATTGAACACACACTCACTTCCTACTTTCATTCACTTACATAAAATTTTACATCTTTTCTCAGTTCCTATGTGTGCTGTTTAGCCACCTTTTTGTGCATTTGGCACTTCGGTGGGTTGCCTACATCTGCATGCTCATCACTTTAAATAGCTGTGTAGTATTTTATTCTCCCTATCCTCTGTCCCCTGCTTGGCCGTTGCCCCATTGTTTCTAGTTTTTCATTCTTAAAGATGGTGCTGCTGGCTGCATCTTCGTGGAAGTGTGTGGGTTTTCCCTTGGGCCTCCAAGTTCCTGGAAAGTCACTTTTTCTCTAGGGAGCCGTCCGGGAAAAGGGAGGAGGCAGCCACGTGGAGCCTGGGCATTTCTGCCGGTCAGCAGAGAAGGGGGAGGCCAGTGTGATGTTCCCAGCCCCAGTGTGAATGGTCCTATGGAAAAGTCCAGCGTGCAGTTCACTGCTGATTCAGTCACAGGCCTTCAGGGCCGGGCGGACTGTGCCAGTCTCCTGCCCCTGCTGAGCTCCGAGCATGTTGAGTTTTTATTATTTCAGGGAAGAAGGAAACTCGCTGCCGGTCATCGCAGGGCGAAGCGTAGTTCTGATGCAGAGGGGGGTGCTTTCGGATGGAGACATGAGGTACCACCTTCACTCTTTTCCTTCCTCTCGGTCTTGTTCTGTGCCTTGGTGTGTCCCAACTGCTGGGGATGCCCTCTCCTTAAATCTTGAAACCATGAATGAATCATCGCAAAAATATTTAGACAAAGCAGCTATGAAAACCGGAGCTCTGGTTCGGATCGAAGCAGCCCTAGGGAATTGTGTGCCTGGTGGTGTGTTTACTTTCGTGTTGATGAATGTCTGCAAACAGAGCTACTGGGAATCCTATTCATGGAGACACTTTAGAAAATAAATAGGAGCGGGTTTGGGTGCTTATATATTCCCTTCCAAATATAGAAAGGTATAATTCACATTTTGAGCAGCCTAGGGGATCTGTAAGAAGATAAAACCTGTATTTATTCACTCCGATGATGGGGAAAATTATACTTGTGCCGAGTGTATTATAAAAATTTATTGTGCGCCTTCTGAGGTTTTTTACTTCTTTGTAAAGTAGGCACAGTATTTTTATCCTATAATGTTTTCTGGTATGAGTGACTGTGGATTTTTCAAGGAAGTCTTTTTATATAAATAACCATCGGAGCTTGGTTGTAATTCTTTGTCTCTTGATGTTGCTGAAATGACTGAGTTAGCCATGCACTGTGAAATTTGAGGTTCTAAAAAATGACTCTCAATCTAAGAGGTTAGAATTATCTAGTTCCTTCCTGATAATCAATGTTGGCATTAGCTGTGTTCCTAGCAGAGATTTGAGCTTACCGGAATGCATCTGGGAGTTGAAAATAGTGGTCCTTCCCCATATGAGCGAGGAACTACAACAGCAAGCAACATGAAGGATGGTGAGGAAGCACCATAGTCAGCCAGCCTGCTTCTGTAAATTAGCTGCTCATTGTATCTGAGTGCACACTTGAGCGCACTTCCTAAATCAGTCCTTCTGCTAGGCCTTCGTGGCTCTTGTGATCTTGCTTGTCTGGCCCCAATTAAGCATGGTGATTTTGTGGTCAGATTTGTTTTTTTAAATCTGCAGCCAATTGTGTAACTCATGAGCTTTTAAGAGGATTTTGGAACTTTTAATTCAGTGGTTTATCAGAGCCTTGCAGGGTTCAAAACCAGAATCCAGTGTTTCTCCTCAGCGCAATAATCTTGGCCAGTGTGTTCAGAATGTAGAAAGGTCAAGTTAGAGACTAAGTTTATCAGCACAAAATCAGCAAAGGGAGGGGACAGAATGGGGCCTGGGGAGGGTAGAGTGGGAAGGCATAGAATCTGGCTGGTCTTTCTTTGTTACATCCTTCCATACCTCTCATTTGTACTTTGTAGAACAAATGTGGGTAATGATTATTAGTAGACTTCATAAAGCATTAAACACTATTAAGAAATATTAATGGAACAACAAGGCCCTAATGTAGAGCACAGGGGACTGTATTCAGTATCGTGTGATAAACCATAATGGGAAAACATATGAAAAGAAGAATATATATATTCAGATATGTGTATCTGAATCACTTTGCTGCACAACATTGTAAATCAACTGTAGTTCAAAAAGACAAATTTTAAAAATGTATCAGTGATCCTTGTTCCTGGTGACTTGGGGGATATCTGAAGTGGTTCCTCCACCATTTATGCCATTTGTCAGATTCAGGAGAAAGGCTGGTTTCCATTGATCTGGACAGGAGCAAAGTGCAGGTGTCCAGCTCTTGGGGTCTGTGTAATAGCCGTTTTCACATGTGCTAGCATCTCCTGCAGAAAAGCTCAATGAACCTGAGAGGACAAGAACAGCCACTTTTACAAAATCTTATCTTTGGGGGAGGAAGTTTTTAAATCTTTAGAAGTTTTTAATCTGTATCCTTGAAAGCTTCTTATCACCCTGTTCCCTCCCTGGCCCCCACCTTTGGAGAACCTGCGCTGCTGAGGTGTGGACCAGACCACATTCATCTCTGTGCACTTGGCTGATGGATTAATACCATCTCTTTGGAGCTTTTGAGGGTCTTATGATTCTGTCCAACAGCAGTTGTTTATCTAACAATCTGTTTGGCTCTGGCCCCTGATCTCCAGACAGTAACTTTATGAGCTGCTAACACTGGGATAGCAGAGCTCCCCTCCCCACACTGTGCTGATATGAGTTATGGGGCCACCAAGGCAATGCTGGAGACTCGCTCAAACGTTGTGCAAACAAGGGCACATCAGGATGACCTTGCTTGCAAAGAGGCGTTTCCTGGAAGTGTCTTGGTTGTTCCTGTTAATTTCGGTTTAATGTTCAGCTCAGCTGCCACCTCTGTCACCTTGCAGATTTCATGGAGAGCCATAAATCCCACACGTGACCCTAAATATAACCATGCTGCTGACCCAGGGTGCCTTCCACAAGGCCGTGCTCCCCGAGGCATATCTCGTGTGACCTTCTGGCCCAGAGCTAAGGGGCCCAAAGGCTGCAGCCCTGTGAAGAGTGGCATTTGATAGGGTGGACGAGCTGGTGCTTCCTAGCTTGTTTAGGAGGGAGAGGGACAGGTCTACCCTCCAGGACTGGGACTTCTGCTTCCACTGGCTCTGGAAGTAACCAAGAGGCTTGAAGCAAGAGCAGAGACCCGAGTGAAAGGTCAGGGTCAAGAGGGCCCAGACTAGTGCTAAGGCCCTCAGGCTTCAGAGGGTGTGACTGTCTCCAAGAAAAGCACCCAGGCCTGGGGATCAGATCCTGGATCTAGGGCAAAGCCTGGGAATCTGTTTTAATAGATAAACCCTGGAATAAGGTGTTAGACCGCAGAATAAACCTGGGCACTGCCACTATCTAGCTTTGTGATCTTGGACAAGTTAATGCAATCTGTTCTATGAGTTATGGGGTTAATGCCTCATTGAGTTATTGTAAAGATTACATGAGATATAGTATGTAAAGCAGCAAGTGTTCAAAAAGTGGTACTTAGAACTGTATTTATTATTGTTGTTACTGTTGACACGTAGAAGAGCAAGAAGTTTAGAAAGTTAGGGAAAGAGGTGAAATTGCAGTAGAAAACAGAAAAATGGGGTGTTTGGGGACGTCTCTCAATAGTTTGCACAAAAAAAGTATGAATCCAAAAATTTCAAAAAGGTAATATTCAAAACAGACCTGATCTTGAAATTCATTTGCAGCAAGTGATTTTTAACTAGTAAATAATAACTTGTAAAAATCTTTGAATAGTTAACTTATTCATAGATACAAAAAGAGATACACAGTCAAAATTCTTCCTCCTTCCTACTGTCCTACCCTTGGCCCCTGGAACACAGGTGATTACTTTTGATGCTACTTAATAAATGACATGGGCTTCCCAGGTGGTACTAGTGGTCAAGAGCCCACCTGCCATTGCAGGAGACGGAGAGGTAAGAGACTCAGTTTGGATCCCTGGATTGGGAGGATCCCCTGGAGGAGGGTGTGGCAACGGACTCCGTATTTCTGCTTGGAGAATCCATGGACAGCGGAGCCTGGCAGGCTATGGTCCACAGGGTCACAAAGAGTTGGATATGACTAAAGAGACTTGACCGGCACGCATGTGATAAACAACATTCGTAATAATAATGACATTTATTTACAGCTTACTACATGTCAAACACAGTTCTAAGTGCTTTGTGGGTATTAACTTGTTTACTAGCTTTGAGGTAGAGGCTGTTATTGTTCTTTTTACAAATGAGGAAACTGAAGCTCAGAGAGGTTAGGCTAAGTAACTTGCCCAGGATCGTTCAGCAATGTGCTGGAGCAGAGTTTCAAACCCAGGCAGTCCAGTCCCAGAATCTGTGGATTTATCCTTTGTATCATCCTACAGGAGTCTCTTTATGCAAATCCAAGCGAGATACTAATTTTTCCTGACAGGTAGCACAGTGTTCTCACTGTTCTTCTGCTTTGTTTTGCTCTTCAGTTAATGCTACTTATTGGAAATCATGCAACAGCAAGACAGAGAGAGCCTCCCCATTATTTTTTAACAATACTGTTTGGTTTGGATTCAAGACCTTCTCTTTTAGAGTCCATCCAGGAAGTATAGACCGAATTGGATCTTGATACTTGCCCTGCTGGTTATTATAAGAGGGAGTGGCTAATTGAATAAACTTAGGTCTGCCAGCCAGGTCTTTTCATGGAAGCTTGCTATTATTAAGTTTCAAAATTGGAAATGGGAACCGTGGGAGGGAAAAAAAAAAATGGAAGAGAACTTCTCCAAAAGTATTTCCAAACAGTGTTAGGTGTCAGACACAAAAGAGAAACTTGAGCACAATGATTGTCCGGTGTCCTGTGGAATCAGCGCCTGGGGCTCCCTAACATAAGTCCCTCTCAGGAATCAGTCCCCTTCCTATGTGTGAGGCTGGTCCAATTCATGTCTCTGCCGCAGCCGGGCAGCAGTAATGGGCAGAGTGGGAAAGATGGCACAAGAAGGAGAATGGAAGGGAGCTAGATAATCCCCAGGAAGAGGGAGCCTGAAGCCTCACAGCTAGCAGGTGGTAGACTCTAGTCTCTTAGACTCTTTCTTGCAGAATACATCCATAGGCAACAGTCTGTAGTCCACTTGGGTTTTGTTTGTTTGGTTTTGGTTTTTCCTTTTTGTTGCTTTTGGCTGGGCTGGGTCTTCATTGCTCTAGGCAGACTTTCTCTAGTTGTGGCAAGTGAGGGCTTCTCTCTAGTGGCAGGGCAAGGGCTTCTCTTGTTGCAGAGCACAGGCTCTAGGTGTGTAGGCTCAGTAGTCATGGCACATGGGCTGCATTTCTCCAAAGAGGCATATGGAATCTTCCCCGAGGAGGGATCGAACCCATGTCCTTTGCATCAGCCAGCGGATTCTTAACCACTGGACCACCAGGAAGTCCAGTCCAATTGGTTTCTTCCTGGCTCTTTTCCCCTGGTGACTTCTCAACAATCGTTTCCTCTTCTGGCTTGTCTCTTGTTACATACGTTAAACTAATCATCAGGGTTTGCTTCCCCAGACTTAAGCTACAGGTGGAGTTTTCTCAAAGCCTGTGCCTCTTAGCAAGATGAACTTGATGGGATTGAGTTGATAATCGCTCTCTGATGCACATCTTTGGTAGAGAAAGACCTGGGTTTCATTTTAACAAAAACCTATTTGGGTTAGAAGGAAAAATGTATACAGACTGACTCAAATCCGGAAGGAGGAAGCAGATATGAAGTTCATTTTGAAAATGAGATTTCAGTTTAGGGGAAGAATGTTGTTGTTCTTGTTCAATCGCTAAGTCGTGTCTGACTCTTTGTGACCCCACGGACTGCAGCGCTCCAGGCCTGCCTGTCCCTCACTGTCTCCTGGAGTGTGCCCAAGTTCATGTCCATCGAATCAGTGATGCCATCCAATCATTTCATCCTCTGCTGCCCTCTTCTCCTTTTGCCTTCAATCTTTCCCAGCATCAGGGTCTTTTCCAACGAGTCGGCTGTTTGCATCAGTTGGCCAGATTGTTGAAGCTTCAGCCTCAGCATCAGTCCTTCCAATGAGTACTCAGGGTTATTTCCTTTAGGATTGACTGATTTGATCTCCTTGCAGTCCAAAGGACTCTCCAAGAGTCTTCTCCAACACCACAATTGGAAAGCAACAATTCGGCGCTCAGCCTTCTTTTTGGGGAAAGAGTAAGAAAGGGAAGTTGTCCTTACCTCCCTTAAGATATTTAATCAGGATGAGAATCACATTTCATATTCATTTTTAAAGTACTTTTTAGAACCATGGAAAGTATTTTCTTTAAAGTGTGTATCTTTACATGCACACGTTTTTGTTCCTATTTTTAAAACAGTTTATTTTCCAAATTCTGTTCTGATAGAAACTGAGTCCTTTTCTTGAATGTAACTTATAGCTGAGCCTGTTTTTTTTGTTTTTTTCTTTTTGGCTGTGCTGTGGCTTACAGGATCTTAGTTCTCTGACCAGGGATCAAACCCTTTGCCCTCAGCACAGATAGTGTAGAGTCCTAACCACTGGACAGCCAGGGAATCCCCAGAGCCTGTGTTTCTTATAAAAGATACTTGCTGGTGTAGTTTTGCTTATCACCCCTGAGGTTGGGTTAATGGCAGCCTAAAGATATCACTGGTGGCTCAGAGGTTAAAGCGTCTGCCTCCAATGCGGGAGACCCGGGTTCGATCCCTAGGTTGGGAAGATCCCCTGGAGGAGGACATGGCAACCCACTCCAGTATTCTTGCCTGGAGAATCCCATGGACGGAGGAGCCTGGTAGGCTACAGTTCACGGGGTTGCAAAGAGTCGGACACGACTGAGCGACTTCACTTTCTTTTTCTTTAAAGATACCACAGCTTGTTTATTATTTTGATATCATTGTACAAATTGCTTGAAAATAATCTGTATTTAAGAAAACAGTAAAATTTTATCTCTTAAAGGCCTTAAATTTGACCTCCAGCCTGTCAGACTTAATGCTCCTCTTGTTAGGGTCTTTGTTGTTTAGTGGCTAGGTTGTGTCTAACTGTTTTGCGACCCCATGGACTGTGGCCATAAATTAGCTAAAGACCTGTCAGGAGTCAGTGAGAAAAAGCAGATATGAGAATTTTATCAAGATAGCAGCCCATAAGAAATACTGACAGATGCTAATTATTGTTACATTACATATACAGTGGGTGTGATTATACCCCATCCTTCTACCTCAGAGGTGTCAGTTGAAGACCAGGACTCTGTAAATGTATGAAATATGGTGTAGATATTTTAGCTTGCACAGAAAACACCATCCGTGGAGGCCATTGACACAGTGGCAATAAGGAAGCCAGTCCTGCTCCTCCCCGGATGGGGTATCCTTGATCAGTACAGAAACACTTTTGCTGACACTCATCTCTGAGCTTTTATGGAGCCCTTAGAGTGGGAGAAGACTCCACGGGAAGACCTGCTGTCACCGAAACTCCCCACTGTTTTGTGACAGTCACAGAGGCCCCAGGGAATTCAAGAGAGGAAGCTGATGTTCTGTGAAAGCAGAGACTCACCGACCCAGGGCACACGGGATAATGCAGACCTCTGTCTGACCCCAAGTCCAGGGCTCTTTTGTACTGCCTCTCTGGGGGAAATTGTTTAGTCGCTCAGTCGTATCCAACTCTTTGTGACCCCATGGACTATAGCCCGCCAGGCTCCTCTGTCCATGGGATTCTCCAGGCAGGAGTACTGGAGTGGGTTGCCATTTCCTTCTCTGGGGAATCTTCCGACCCAGGTATTGAAGCCGTGTCTCGTGCATTGAAGACAGATTCTTTACCACTGCACCACCAGGGAAGGCCTGGGGGAAGTAGGATGAAGGAAAATTGCCATCAGCCCTGTAAACAGACAGGAAACAAAGGAGAGGGAGTCTTTGGAAGGAGAGACCAGACCGAGGACATTTCTCTTTTAGAAATAAAACACAAGAAAATACAACACAAGAAATTTGACCTTATAAAAGTAGAAGATAAAGTCACGTTGAAGCTGAAAACAGCAATAAGGAATCTGAATATTAAACTTACACAACTCATCTGTAATCTGGGCCAGAGTAGGAGGGGAAAGGCCACCTCCTTTCAGATTCTGATAAACTCAGGTAACACTGAATGAAAACTCAGAGTAAAGGACCCTTGGACCAGGGAACAAGCTCAGCTTTCACTTTCATTTTACTTATTTCAACTTTTTAAAAAATTTGTTTTAATATGAACCATTTTTAAAGTCTTTATTGAATTTGCTACAGCATTACTTCTGTTTTAAGTTCTGGGTTTTGGCTGCAAGGCATGTGGGAGCTTAGATCCCTGACCAGGAATTGAAACCTCATCCCCTGCATTAAAGGTAGTCTTAACCACTTAACCACCAAAGAAGCTCCTTCTTCCAACTTTTGATCAGAGCTTTGGGAGGGTGGTGGACACATCACTCTAACAAATACTCAAGGGCATAGGACTCTGGAACTCTGACTTGAAGGAGGAGACCTGGGATGGTCCCACTCCGCCAATCACTAGTTGGGTGACCTTGGACAACTCCCTGCCTCTCTGTGGACCTCAGTTTCCATGTCCGCCAAATGAGCAAACAAAACCTGATTCATTCATTCATATGACACTTTTTAAATCCTGATTGTGTCAACTAAAACCTCTCTTGCAGTATTTAGTAGAAGTGGCAGGAGTGGATATGTTCGACTTTTTCCTGATCTCAAGCGGGAAGCATTTAGCCTTTCATTATTAAGTATGTCATGAAAATTCAGTTAATTATCAAGTCAGAAAAAACAGAAATTTTGGAACTTGAGAATTGTACTCCGGGAAGCAGATTCACAGAAAGCTCTGAGAACTGCTCTACCTGTTAGACGTCAAAGGCATAATTATATACATTTTTGAGACACAGGATTGTACATCGAAATTGCATACTGGGGGTTTTGGTGGTCCGGTGATGAAGAATTCACCTTGCAATTCAGAGGACATGAGTTCAATCCCTAGTCGAGGAACTAAAGTCCCATGTGCTATGGAACACCTAAGCCCGTACCCTACAACTACTGATCCCGCGTGCCTCAACAAAGATTCCACATGCCACAACTAAGACCCAAAGCAGCCAAATAAATAACTTAATTTTTTAAAAAATGACATACTGGTATTTCACATGAAGTTCACCAAAGACACATAGTCCAGGTAAGCACATACAAAGCCAGCAGCAAGTCACCATGACCCCCCGCAGAGTCAGGAAAGAATGCTATATACATTGCTAGCATCAGAAGAAAAAAGAAGTATTGATCTTTGCAGCTGAGCAGGCAGCCCCATCCTATAAGAGCCCTGGTTAATGTATAATGCAGAGGCTTACTGCACATTAGGAAGCGGGGGGAGGCCCAAACAAACACAGAGAGTTTGTGTTTAATTTTTTCTTGCCCTGCCTAAAAATATAAATTTTATTTCATTAAGTATGATATTAGCAGTGGGGTTTTCATAGATGCCCTTTGCAGGCTAAGTGAGTTCCATTGTAATCCTAATCCGATTATCATTTTTCTCATAGCAGGGTGTTCAGTTTAGTTCAGTCACTCAGTCATGTCCAACTCTTTGAGACCCCATGGACTGCAGCATGCCAGTCTTCCCTGTCTATCACCATCTACCGGAGCATGCTCAAACTCATATCCATTGAGTTGATGATGCCGTCCAACCATTTCATCCTCTGTCATCCCCTTCTCCTCCCACCTTCAATCTTTCCAGCATCAGGGTCTTTTCCAGTGAGTCAATTCTTCACATCAGGTGGCCAAAGTATTGGAGTTTTGGCTTCAGTATCAGCCCTTCCAGTGAACATTCAGGACTGATTTCCTTTGGGACTGACTGGTTAGAAGTCTGTCACTGTTTCCATTGTTTCCGCATCTATTTGCCGTGAAGTGATGGAACCAGATGTGATGATCTTAGTTTTATGAATGTTGAGTTTTAAGCCAACTTTTTACTCTTCTCTTTCACTTTCATCTAGAGGCTCTTAAGTTGTTCTTTGTTTTCTGCCATAAGGGTGGTGTCATCTGCGTATCTGAGGTTATTGATATTTCTCCCAGCAATCTTGATTCCAGCTTGTGCTTCATTCAGCCCAGCATTTCACATGATGTACTCTGCATATAAGTTAAATAAGCAGGGTGACAACATACAGGCTTGACATACTCCTTTCCCAATTTGGAACCAGTCTTATTTTTCCATGTCCAGTTCTAACTGTTGCTTCTTGACCTGCATGAGTTTTCCAGTTTGTTGTGATCCACAGAGTCAAAGACTTTAGTGTAGTCAATAAAGCAGAAATAGAATGTTTTCTGGAACTCTTTGGCTTTTTCGATGATCCAGAGGATGTTGGCAATTTGATCTCTGGTTCCTCTGCCTTTTCTAAATACAGCTTGAACATCTGGAAGTTCACGGTTCATGTACTATTGAAGTCTGACTTGGAGAATTTTTTTTGCTAGCATGTGAGATGAGTGCAGTTTTGTGGTAGTTTGAGCATTCTTTGGCATTGCCTTTCTTTGGGATTGGAATGAAAACTGACGTTTTCCAGTCCTATGGTCACTGCTGAGTTTTTAAAATTTGCTAGCATATTGAGTGCTGCACTTTCACAGCATCATCTTTTAGGATTTGAAATAGCTCAACTGGAATTCCATCACCTCCACTAGCTTTGTTCGCAGTGATGCTTCCTAAGGCCCATTTGGCTTCTCATTCCAAGATGTCTGGTTCCAGGTGAGTGATCACACCATCTGGGTTATCTGGTTCATGAAGATCTTTTTTGTACAGTTCTGTGTATTCTTGCCACCTCACCTTAATGTCTTCTGCTTCTGTTAAGTTCATACCATTTCTGTCCTTTACCATGCCTGTCTTTGCATGAAATGTTCCTTGGTATCTCTCATTTTCTTGAAGAGATCTCTAGTCTTTCCCACTCTATTATTTTCCTCTATTTCTTTGCATTGATCACTGAGGAAGGCTTTTTTATCTCTCCTTGCTATTCTTTGGAACTCTGCATTCAAATGGGTATATCTTTCCTTTTCTTCTTTGCCTTTCAGCTCTCTCCTTTTCTCAGCTATTTGTAAGGCCTCCTCAGACAACCATTTTGCCTTTTTTCATTTCTTTTTCTTGGGGATGGTCTTGATCACTGCCTCCTGTACAGTGTCACAAACTTCCATCCATAGTTCTTCTGGCACTCTATCAGATCTAATCCCTTGAATCTATTTGTCACTTCCACTGTATAATCATAAGGGATTTAATTTAGATCATACCTGAATGGTCTAGTGGTTTTCCCTACTTTATTCAATTTAAGTCTGAACTTGGCAATAAGGAGTTCATGATCTGAGCCACAGTCAGCTCTTGGTCTTGTTTTTGCTGACTCTATAGAGCTTCTCCATCTTTGGCTGCAAAGAATACAATCGATCTGATTTTGGTGTCAACCATCTGGTGATGCCCATGTGTAGAGTCTTCTCTTGTGTTTTTGGAAGAGGGTGTTTGCTATGACCAGTGTGTTCTCTTGGCAAAACTCTTAGCTTTTGCCCTGCTTCATTCTGTACTCCAAGGCCAAATTTGCCTGTTACTCTAGGTATTTCTTGACTTCCTACTTTTGCATTCCAGTCCCCTATAATGAAAAGGACATCTTCTTTGGGTGTTAGTTCTTGAAGGTCTTGTAGGTCTTCATAGGACCATTCACCTTCAGCTTCTTCAGCATTACTGGTTGGGGCATAGACTTGGATTACCATGATATTGAATGGTTTGCCTTAGAAAGGAACAGGGATTATTCTGTCATTTTTGAGATTGCATCCAAGTACTGCATTTTGTACTCTTATGTTGATTATGAGGGCTGCTCCATTTCTTTTAAGGGATTCTTACCTCCATCATAGTTTAGCCTCAGGTCAAAGAAACAAGGGAAGGAACACAACCCTGCCCATCAACAGAAAATTGGATTAAAGATTTACTAAGCATGGCCCTGCCCATCACAATAAGACCCAGTTTCCCCCTCAGTCAGTCTCTCCCGTTAGGAAGCTTCCATAAGCTTCTTATCCTTATCCATCAGAGGGCAGACAGAATGAAAACCACAGTCACAGAAAACCAATCAAACTGATCACATGGACCACAGCCTTGTCTAACTCAATGAAACTATGAGCCATGCCATGTAGGGCCACCCAAGACAGACAGGTCATGATGGAGAGTTCTGACAAAACATGGTCCACTGGAGAAGGGAATGGCAAACCACTTCAGTATTCTTGCCTTGAGAACCCCATGAACAGTATGAAAAGGCAAAAAGATAGGACGCTGAAAGATGAACTCCCCAGGTTGGCTGGTGCCCAATATGCTACTGGAGATCAGTGGAGAAATAACTCCAGAAAAAATGAAGAGACAGAGCCAAAGCAAAAACAACACCCAGTTGTGGATGAGACTGGTGATGGAAGTAACGTCTGATGCTATAAAGAACAATATGCATAGGAACCTGGAATGTTCGGGGTATGAATCAAGGTTAATTGAAAGTGGCCAAACAGGAGATGGCAAGAGTGAACATTGACATTTTAAGAATCAGCGAACTAAAATGGACTGGAGTGGGTGAATTTAACCCAGCAGGGTATTGGGTTTTGTCAAATGCTTTTTTGCACCAACTGAGTTTATCACATAGGTTTTGTCCTTTATTCTGTTAATATGATGGGTTACATGGATTGATTTTTGGATGTTAAATTGACCTTGTGTTCATGGGATCAATCATACTTGGTCATGGTGTATAATCCTATTTATAGATTGCAGAATTGGCTTGTAAGATTTCATCAAGGATTTTTGCATCTATATTCATGAAGGATATTGATCTGTAGCTTACAGCAAAATATTTATTGAGCAACTTACAAATCAGGCATTGTTCTAGGTATTGGGGATTCTGCAATTTTTCAGAAGAGATTTTATTTTCAGAATATATATATGATAAATATGTATATAAATATGATAGCATATATATTTTCTCTCATGGAATTTACATTCAGGTGGGTGACTAGCGATGCAGCTCCCCACTCACATCTGATGTTTTTTTCCTCTACTCTCTCAACATTGCCCCAGGTTCTAGCTTCAGTGCCTGTGTGCCTGACTCTTAGAAAACTGAATGGTCAGTGTCTGGAGATTGGAAGGGGCCTACTTTCCATTTTAAGTTACTGTTCCTTTTCCCCCCTTTAATGGAAATGTTAACTGAATGATAACATCCATACCGAGAAGTGCACACACTTATGTACCCTTTATGTCTAGGTCCTTTCACTCAGTATTATCTGTTCGAGATGCATCCACATGGCTGTGTGTTGTCGTAGTTTATTCATCTCGTTATTGTAGGCATGTGTTTCAATGCACTCTGTTCATCATCATCACAGATCATGTATTTTTTTTTTTTTACAAACTGAAGGCTTGTGACAAACCCTATGTTGTCAGATGATGGTTAGAATATTTTAGCAGTTTTTAAAATTACTTATTAATTTATTTGGCAGTGCCGAGTGTTAGTTGCAGCACGTGGGATCTTCAGTCTTCATTGCGGCATGCAGGATCTTCTGTTGTGGCATGTGGGATCTATTTCCGTGACCAGGGATCAGACCCAGGCCCCCAGCATTTGGGAGAGACTTAGGCATTAGACCCGGAGAAGGCAATGGCACCCCACTCCAGTACTCTTGCCTGGGAAATCCCATGGACGGAGGAGCCTGGTAGGCTGCAGTCCATGGGGTCGCGAAGAGTCAGACATGACTGAGCGACTTCACTTTCACTTTTCACTTTTATGCATTGGAGAAGGAAATGGCAACCCACTCCAGTGTTCTTGCCTGGAGAATCCCAGGGATGGGGTCACACAGAGTCGGACACGACTGAAGTGACTTAGCAGCAGCAGTAGCAGTAGGCATTAGACCACCAGGGAAGTCAGCAATAAAGTACTTTTTAATAAAAGTATACCTACATTTTTTTTTAAGAAATAATGCTGTTGCATATAGTAGACTACAGTATAGTGTAAACATAACTTTTATATACACTGGGAAACAAAAAAACTAAAATCATCTGACTCACTTTATTGTAACATTTGCTTGATTGCGGTGGTCTGAACGCACATCTCCGTGTCTATAGTATTGCACTGTATGAATATTCCACAGTTAGCCCATTCTGCTGTAAATGGACATTTGGATTACTCCCTGTTTGGGGCTGTTACTGAACAGTACTGCTATGCACATGTGTGGCTCTGTCCTTACGCAAACATCTGCTCTCCTCTGGGCTGGATACCCAGGAGTGGAATGGGTCTCTCAAAGGGATATGTTTAAGTTCAGTTTTAGTAGATTCTGCCAGTTTCCACAGAGGGATGTACAAAGCGGGCTCCCCCAGCAACAGATAGTAACTCCAGGTGCCGAACACCCTGTAGCACTTGTAAGGAACCTACTGGTATCACATTATGATTTCAGTTGGCATTTCTGTAGCATCTAATGAAATTAAGCAGGAGATCCTATTCATTTTAAATATGACAGTTAAACAGAACAATCTGTCTACCCCAGGTCTTTTTTTTCCCCACAGACACTGCAGCTTTCTTAGGTATCCCTTTTATGCTAGTAGTAAAATCAAGAGGTCATTACTGTCTTGACATCTTCGATAGCCCCTGACTGGCTTTATATTTCCCCAGTAAGAAGAAGAAAATTGACTCAGGGAAATCAGTCAACACCCCCCGGGACCGAGTGCCTTCATATCAGTATAACATGAATTTTGAGAAGGTGGGCAAATGCATCATCATAAACAACAAGAACTTCGACAGAATAACAGGTGGGTGCTGGGGTCATGGGCTCAGCTCTTCTGTTCCCTTCCACTTTCTTCAGCTTCGTTCAGACTTATATGATGCATTTGTCAGCAGACCTCTATGTCTACCTGCTATAGCAGACAGCCCCTCTGCAGGTGGTGTCACGTGTTCAGGAGAGAGGGATGAGGGAAAACTGGGAACTTTCAGTTTGAGATTCCCATCATGTGGATTAGCAGATGTGAGACTTGGACCAAAGGACTCAGAAGGTGAAGCAGTGGGGCGGGCTGTTTGGCGTTGGCTGAGCCAGGTGGTGGGGCTTCCCATGTGGTGCTAGTGGTAAAGAATCTGCCTGCCAATGCAGGAGCCACAGGAGATGCAGGTTTGATCCCTGGATGGGGAAGATCCCCTGGAGGAGGAAATGGCAATCCACTCCAGTATTCTCGCCTGGAGAGTCCCCATGGACAGAGACGCCTGGTGGGCTGCAGACCATGGGGTAGCAAAGAGTCGGACCTGACCGAGCATGAGTCCAAGCCGCATGAAGAGGCTTACCTTTTGCGGGGGGCGGGGGGGGGTGCTCACCTTTTGTGTATGTGGTGGCCATCGGTGAAGTCGGCGCTTGATCCCCACAGGAATGGGTGTCCGCAATGGCACAGACAAAGATGCAGAGGCTCTTTTCAAGTGCTTCCGGAGTCTGGGTTTCGATGTGTCTGTCTATAACGACTGTTCTTGTGCCAAGATGCAAGATCTGCTGAAAAAAGGTACACTCATGCCCCTCCTCCTTCAGTCATCTTCCTGCTCCCGAGCAGAGCAGGGCCCCACCTGATCTGAGAAGCTGCCTTCACATGACGGGGGGAAGGATCTCAGCGTGGGAAGCCTTTCCTTCCTCCAGGTGACTCCATACCTGTCTCCAGGACACCCGTCTCTCTCGGTAAACTTAGATCTCCCCCTAAAAGGAGGAAAGCAGCTTACCTCACAGCAATAGGTTCTATACCCACAGAACAGTCTCAATTTCAAAAGGCTAATTCCTAGGAAAGTAGCAAATCTTACCTTTCTGTCCAGAACAGAGTTTAAGTATAAATTTTCACTGGTGACAGATAGAGAATAATAATCCCCATACACTTCAGAACTACCTTATTTCTTACACAACACATTCACAGAATTGCTTCTTTAGATCTTTAATGGAACCCCTGCTGTGTTGGCCAACAACATCATCATGCCCATTTCATAGATGTAGGGATAGAGCTTTAGAGAGAGTATAAGGGTCATACTGAAGGCAGTTAGGAGGAGCAGAACCAAAACTCAAGCATTAACAAGTTCCAGAACAATTATGTTTTCTATTACCCCACACCTATCTAGTGGAAGCTACCTATGATATTCTCATATTAGGGCAAATAATTGAAAGTAACACCCTCCCAGCCTGTTAGACAGTGACGCATGGGCAGAGGGTAGACAGTTTCAAACACTGCTGCTTTTCTTAGGTGTGCAGCTAAACAAGGAAAAGATCCCTCCCCCCACCTTATAACACTCTCTCTTAAGTACCCTTCTCTTACATTTTTAAAAACCAGGCATCTTTTCCTTACTTCTTCAAACAAGGATCTTAAGAGCCGACCTTCGGTACCCTAGTAGGCAGACTGGAAATCACAAGTACATGTTTGGGGTCTAGTCCAAGTTTGAGCAGCTGGGTGAGCAAGGCAGGGTGCCTGTGCCCTCCTGGTTTTTTGCTTTCCTGAAATGTGGATCATGATATAGCAAGTCCTGCTTCTTGGGGTTGCAGTCAGCATTAGCTGAGGGAAAGCTTGTGAGCTTGATTTGAGAAGGGTAATGTCCTATACAGATGTAAGGACTTGTCCCAATGGTAGTTTCTGTTCTTATGAAAAGTGAGTTATACTGGGACTTCCCTGGAGGTCAGGTGGCTAAGACTGCATGCTCCCAAAGCAGGGGGCCCAGGTTCGATCCCTGGTCAGGGAATTATTTCCCACATGCCACAACTAAGTCTTCATATGCCACAGCTAGAGAACTTCCACATTCCACAAGGAAGATCGAAGATCCCACATACTGCTAGGATTCCACACAGCCAAATAAGTAAATAAAAATAAATATTTTTTAAAAAGCAGATTATTCCACCTGAGCCCAGGTCATGTCAGGATCACAGAATTCTCATTTATTGTCCTATCAAAATAGCAAGGTGGTGATTTCTCTTGACAGGGCAAAGTTCTAGGACATCTCTGAGATGCCACTTTTTATCAGTGAAATAAAAATAAATGAGGCCTACTTCAAGGGGCTCTTGTAGAGGTTAAGTAAGATAACTCGGGCAAAGTACCTAGATCACTGCTGTAGTAGGTGTTCAGGAAATTCTTTTACTACTATTATTTTTTTGGCCACATCGCAGCTTGTGGAATTTTAGCTCCTCAACCAGGAATCAAGCCCAGGCCCTCAGCAGTCAGAGCATGGAGTCCTAACCACTCAACTGCCGGGGAATTAAGAAATTCTGAATCTTACTCTTCTCTCATCACTGATGAAGAGAAGAGAAGAAGAAAGTTTATAGTACATAGTTCTAGCTAGCTAGTTAGTTAGAACCATGGAACCTTAAATGAGATCAAGCTAAGCCAACTTATTGGGGATTCCCAGGTGGCGCTAGTGGTAAAGAACCCGCCTGCCGATGCAGGAGAGACATAAGAGATCCACATTTGATCCTGGTCGGGAAGATCCCCTGGAGGAGGAAATGGCAACCCACTCCAGGAACGTGCTGGGCTACAATTCATGGGATCTCAAAGAGTCGGACACTACTAAACGACTAACACTTTCTTTTCTTTTCAGTAAAAGTAATAGATTCACATTGTTTGGTAACCGCCACCACCCGCCTCCAGAAGAACTCTTTTCATCTTGCACAACTGAAACTCTGTTCCCATGAAACCCTAATGCCCCATTTACCATCCCCTCAACCCCTGGTAGCCACCATTCTGCTTTCTGCCTTGGTGAACCTGATCACCCCAGGAACCTCATGTACATGAAATCATAGAGCATCTTTTCTTTAGCCAGTGTCTTGTTTCACTTAGTGTGTTTTATCTTCTTTAACAAATACTTGCTTGATACTCATGTGCTGCTTTGCAACTATCAACCCATTTAATGGGTAGCTCCATTTTACAGACAAGAAAACCAAGGCACAAAATGGTTAAGCAGCTTGCCCCGTGTCACAGACCTAACCAAGGCCCTGGCCTTTAGCAGCCCAATATGCTGCCTCCCAGGAGCTGCCTGAAGCCTTCTTGCCTGTGGGATTCTCTTCCACGTGAGGCAGCCTCATTCTGGTTTCAGACTCAGTGGGGATTCTAGAATTCTCCCTCCAACCTCTCCCCAGTATCTTCCAGGGGTGCTCCTCCACCTCTGCCTGTCTCTCTTCGTCAGTGGCAGCTGCCAGACTGAAAGGGAATAGTACTTCTGAGGTCCCACACCCAGGAGTCATATTTTAACTTTTCAATGTTTCAATTGCTTGCAGCTTCTGAAGAGGACCACAGAAATTCAGCCTGCTTCGCCTGCATCTTATTAAGTCATGGAGAAGAAAATTTAATTTATGGAACAGATGGCAAGACAGCAATAAAGGACTTGACAGCCCATTTTAGGGGGGATCGATGCAAAACCCTGTTAGAGAAACCCAAACTCTTCTTCATTCAGGTAATCCATTTTCGGAGTCTATAGAGACTTCCCTGGTGGTCCAGTGGCTAAGACTCTGCCTTCCCAATGCCGGGGGCCCAGGTTCAATCCCTGGTCAGGGAACTGGATCCCACATGTCATAACTAAGTGCAACTAAACTGCAACTAAGACCCAGCACAGACAAATAAATTAATTTTCTTTAACTATTAAAATAATTTTAAAAAACAAAGTCAATAGAAATGAAAAAAGATTACAGAGTGACTTGGCTTGTATCATTTTTTACAAATCTACATGCTGTTTCCATTGGGGTATGCAAATTTAGGTTGTATTTTTCTACCTCTAATGCTTGGCATTTATACTGGCATTGGATCACAAAGTATCTGAGTTTAAGACATTATAGTCTCTTTATTTGCTCTGCTTGCTAATTCAACACATCTTCAGATTATCTTGGACATCATTGTGTTGCTGGTACATGCCAAGCACAGTTCTGAGACTGCAGTGGGTTACAGCTATGAATAGCACACATGTTCCTATTCTCAGTTTCATGCAGCCATCTCTGCTTTGATTTTAGGCTTGCCGGGGAACAGAGCTTGATGACGGGATCCAGGCTGACTCAGGACCTATCAATGACACAGATGCCAATCCCCGATACAAGATCCCAGTTGAAGCCGATTTTCTCTTTGCCTATTCCACAGTTCCAGGTATCAAGTCCCTTGTCTGCTAACCAGACTATGCATCCCACCTTCGGAATGGAGACTTGGAGCTGTGTTAGTTTCCCATTGCGGCAGTGATAAATTGCCCCGCAAACATGGTGGCTGAACACACACAAATGTATTATCTTACAGTTCCAGAGGTCAGAATTCCAGAATGGGTTGGCAGGACAGCAGTTCCTTCTAAAGACTGTAGGGGGGCGCAAATCCACATCCTTGCTTTCCCAGCATTTTTAGAACTGCCTGCACTCCTTGGCCTGTGGCCTCCTTCCTCTAGCTTCAAAGCCGGCAGCCTCACATCCCTGACCCTCCTTCCAACCTTACATTGTTCTTTCTGACCCTCTTATAAGGGCTCCTGTGATTAGATTATCCCGTCTGGATAATCCCAGGATAATTTCCCCATCTTGTTTCCTTGACCTCAACCCCATCTGTGAAGTTCTCTAGGGCAGCAGTTCCCAGCCTTTTTGGCACCAGGAACATGACTCGTGGAAAACAGTTTTTCCATGGACCAGGGTGGGGGTGGATGGTTTCCAGATGATTCAGGCACATTACATGTACTGTGCACTTTATTTCTATTATTATTACATCAACTCCACCTCAGGTCATCAGGCATTAGATCCTGAGGACCCCTACTTTATGGCATGAGCATTTCTGAGGGCCACTGTTCTGCTTACCATGGGGATACAGTCACTTTTCTCTCCAAGAGAAAGCTGAATTCTCTCATTTATGATGATGATTATTATTGGTAATTATAAGAACAAGCATGTCTATGGCACCTATTTACTGAGTGTTGTTCCTGTCTTTTACCCTGAAATAATTGTGTAGTAGTTAGGAAAGGTGTTATTTCTGTCCTAATTTTACAGATAGAAAAAAAATTGAGCTTGAGTAAGTTTAAGTGACCTGCCCAAGGTCATACAGGGATTTTCATACATAATAGAGTTATAGCTCAGACCAGAATTCCTTTATACAATAGCCTGTAAACAGGCACCAGAAATGCCAGCAGCAAGCAAGCCTCCCTCTTGTTTGGGTTTGCCTGAGCAAGTTCAGTGAAGTTCCATTGTTTGGGGTCAAAACCATCACTCAGAATTCTCCCAGCTGTAGTAGTACTTTGTCCAGGGCTTGGTATAGAAGTATCGGTTACAGTAAGTTGGCTGTTGTGTTTGGAAAGCCAACTCTGGCAAGATGTACAGATGGGATTTTGTGAGAATGAGAACTTCACAAGTTTTAAAAATCCTGTAAGAAGGAAATTTGGTTCCTGCCCTTGAGAGGAAGGTATAGTCATGGGAGCATATAGTTGTGCAATCCAACCTGTCAGTCGAGTTGGAAAGACCCTAAGCCAGGTCTGGCAGAACTGGAGGAAGAAGGGTGAATACTAAGGCTGAACTCTAGGGAAGCAGGTGAGAGAGGCTTCCTAGGAAAGAACTTCTATAACCGAGTCTTAAAAAATCAAATAACAGGATGAAGGGCACGATGGCTTATCAGACAGAGTGCCCAGGGGCAGGTGTCTCAATGCATTGGTAAAACTCAAGAGCTGGACCACAAGATGTATTAGTCTTTTCAGGCAGCTGTAACGTGAGTCCACAGGCTGGGGAGCAGAAGTTCATTTTTCACAGTTCTGGAGGTTGAGATCAAGGTGCCAGGCATTGTGGCTTCTGATGAGAGCTGTTATCCTAGCTTGTAGATCACTGCCTCTTCACTCATGTGGCCCAGGGAGGGGAGAGAGGCCATAGCACAGGGTGTGACTGGGCATGTTTTTGTTGTTGTTCATTAGCCAAGTTGTGTCCAACTGTTCATGACTGCAGGACTGGGCATGAACAAGTTTTAAACCTAGACAGGGAAATGGGGGCCCAATTGTGGTGGGCCCTGCGGGATGTCCTAAGTAGCCTAAATTTCACCCTTATACAGAAGGAACTGTTTTAGGTGAGAGAGGGACGTCGACTTAAAAAATATTCACAACCTAAAACTTGAGAGTTATGTTTTATTACATGGAAATTTTTAGGACTTAAGCCCGGGAGATAGCATCTCAAGTAATCTTGGGAAAACTCCAAGGAGACAAGGGAAGGAGCCAGGTTATATAGAAGTTGTATAACCTCTATGTGCAACAAAGGACAGGTAGTTTGAACATCAAAAGACCATTGTTAATTAAAGAAAACCAGATAACCCAAATTAATGTAGTGCTTTTCTCTATGTATGGGAAGATGTGAGAGTCTGAGCTGCCTGAAATCACTCCTTTCATATACATCAACTATTGGGGCCAGTATCCTGTGTTTTTCACAACCTGAGCTCCCTTGAGGCTCACCATCGGAAGTGGCTGCAGTCTGATGGCTGCTAGATCACAGGTATTCTTCTCCTTCCTGAGTGCCCTTTGGGCTCACCAGCTCACATTGGAGGGCTGCAGTCACTGATGACTATGACATCCTTGTTTACTGATATGGCAGGAAATATTCCATTTCTCAGAGACAACATGAGATTTGTGTTTTAGAATGATTCCCGGTAGTACAGAGTTTGGAGGACACATATCCCATATGAGTAAGTGGGGACTGCTGTCATTTCAGAAGAGCACATGTGAAGGCTCCAGTCACAGACAGCTCCTTCTGGGTAGTGAGCAAAGCAGCAGCCGGGTCAGCTGACTTCATCTTCTTTCTTTTCTCCTGTTGAAGGCTATTATTCATGGAGGAACCCAGGGAGTGGCTCCTGGTTTGTGCAGGCCCTCTGCTCCATCCTAAATGAGCACGGGAAGAGCCTGGAGATCTTGCAGATCCTCACCAGGGTGAATGACAGGGTGGCCAGGCACTTTGAATCCCAGTCTGATGACCCACGCTTCCACGAGAAGAAGCAGATCCCATGTGTGGTCTCCATGCTCACCAAGGAACTCTACTTCTGAAGATAACCATTCCAGGGGTGCATTCCAGCTGAGAAGCTACAAATCATTTGTTGATGAATCAGAAATTTTTTTTGTAATGCTCTTAAAAGATCCAGAAATTCTATAAGACTTTAATTTCAGGAAAATTATTGATTCAATGGGAAAGAAACTGGTGCTGTCTTAAGGTCTCTGAATTTTCAGAGACATTTTTTTTACATTGTTATCTGTTTGATGACTTTTTCTCTCAAGATTCATTTTCTGTTTGTCTTTCTCCTTGTTGTCGCACTTAGTACATACAACAAAAATGACCTCTGCAGATGACTTTTGACTGTGTCCACCGTGACTGGTGGTGACTTTGGTAGACTGTCAGAGTCATATTCGTACCTGGCAAAGAGAGTCCTTGACAAAAAACAGCCAAAGGGATGTTCATTCGCCTGTATTGCAGAAAGTGGGATATCGAATGCAGTTTGAGTGAATTTTTCATTGACATAGGGAAGATTCTTGTGCAAAAATTCCCAGGTATGTTAAGAGGGGAAAAAAATAAAATGATTCTAATATGTGGCAGTCAGGATCCAGTCAAGAAAACAGAAACCGTTTTAGGTATTTCAGTAGAGGGAATTTAATAGAGGAAATTGACATACGTAGATGATGAAAGAGAAGATAGATGAAAGGAAGCTGTAACCCAGGTGGCACTAGTGATAAAGAACCCACCTGCCATTGCAGGAGAGGTAAGGACTCGGGTTCAATCCCTGGGTCAGGAAGATCCCCTGGAGGAGGGCATGGCAACCCACTCCAGTGTTGCCTGGAGAATCCCATGAACAGAGGAACCTGATGGGCTATAGGCCATAGAGTCACAGAGTCGGACACCACAGAGGTGACTTAACATGCATGTGCGTTGTCACATAGGCTTATGAGGAGGTGTGGTTCCTTAAGTCCAGAAACTGGGATCCTGCACAGGAGCTGGAACCATGGTGGGGCTGCCTGGTGGGAACTGGACCACCCGGGAGTTGTAGGAAGTGAAGCAATGGCAGGGACAAAGCCACTGCCCAAGATGAAGCAACACCAGATGAGTCAGACATGGAAAAATTCCCTGATTTTTTCCACCTCTCCTCCTGCCCTGTAGTCTTCCTTCAACACCTTCCCCTTCCAGCTCTACCTGGAAGCCATCTGGCAAAGGCCCTGGGAAGTGTGATCTGCAATACAGAGCATAGCCAGGCATAGTGAGGCAGAGAAGGAATGAGAAATGGTTATGGGCCTGGCTGACAATGTGAATAGAAGGAATTCTATTCCCTGTGTTGAGTGATTCATCCATTCAGTCATTTATTCATTGAGTTGTCAGACAATCTGTGTTATTACCTACTATGTGCAAAATCATCTGTTTTAGCTTTATAATCTACCTGGAACTTTTTAGGTTATACCAAGCCTTATTCTGAGTAAATTTTTGTTACCTCTGATTCTCTAAATGGAAAAAGGTTTATAGCAAAATGTTTGCACTGTGTTTTCAAGGTGGTATTCTCTTTTGAATTCTTTATAAATTACTGTTTTATTTTGCCTAGTGACTTGTTAACAAGTGTTTATATTTATTGATTAAAATGTGATTGTTTAATTCCTAATCTGCTCAATTTGCTTTCCTTTTGAAGTGTCTTTTTTTTTTTTTATGGCAGTTGGAAAATGAGAAAACAGGATAAGAACTGAGCCTATGACTTGAACTCAACACAAAACATAATTCATGATTTCTTTTGAAGCTAGGACACTAATAAAACAAGTAAATAATCACTTAGGAAGCTGAAAATTTTCATGTAAATGGTTAATGAACTTGTAAAGCTGTTTGTGATGGACTGGCATTTATTAATTTGGCAACAAAATCAGATGGTGTAAAAGTATCTTCTTTCAATGAGAGAACTAATTTAAGGCCAGTTTCTTAGACTTGTCCCTGGTTTCCTGCCATCTAAAATATACCAAATGTTCAAAACATAAGTGGTGATCATGAATCAAGAAAATCAACAAGCATCTACCCCACTGTTTTCAGAATTCACTGGCTGTTCTTTGGGAAATAGGCCATCCTATTAAAGTTCCCTATCTTAGAATATGCCCAAGTGTATTGTAATTTGAAGTAAAAACCATAGTACTCTAGTTATTTGCCTTGTAATCTTCATTAAATAGACAGACATGATCAGCATTAATTAACGTCAGCATTAATTTTTTTTTTTAGTTCTCTGAGCAGTCACAGGTATTAAGTTTATAAATTATGAATATTACCTCATGCTCCTTAGTCCCGAGATATAAATCACTGTTGGAAAATAGCCTTTGTCTTTGAGTACATCATGGGGCAGATGCTCTCATTTACCAAGATCGGAAATCCTATCCCAAGTTGTTTATGTGTTCATACCCATCTCCATTCTTAAACTTTCTGATCTTTTTATGATCTGAAATTCTGATGAAAAATTACTCTAAAGGAGAACTCAATCCTGGTGAATACACATTCCTGGTTATTGTTAGAGTCCAAGCTTCCTCCTTGCAAAAATACCAAGCAGAACCCTGACGTCTATGAGGAAGATGCTTCCCTTGGCATCATGGGCTCAAGTCTGGGTTTCTATTTGCTCTTTCTCAAGGTGCCACTCGCCTATTTTAAGTACCAGCTTTAGGCTCTGTCCTGAGCTTTTTTCCTCTGAGCAAACTTCCATAAACCATCATAAGCCGATTATATTTGTAAATTACCCAAAATAGGTCTCACAGTACTAGGATGCAGTATATTCAGCATGGTTTAAGACCTCATGGAAACCAAGTTTCTCTGTGAGAAAGAAAATAATGTTCACTGAAAGGACATGGACACTGGTTGGCAAATCCTTTCTCTTCTCCAGCCGTCACCTGAAATCTTTGGACTAGATACTCTGGGCACCAAGGATTGCCTCTTGACTTCCTCGGAACACACCCTTCTGTCTGGCTTTCCATCCGGCAGGTCCTTTTCCATCAGATGTCTGGACATGTGAGAAGCTGTGGTGGTCACCAATTTAAAGCAGCAGCAATGCATCTGTATCTTTAGGCAGGGACACAAAGAACAGTAGCCCCAGGTAGCATGCATTTCCAAAGGAAAGTTATCCTTCAGAGTTCTGCAAAGAACTTCAGAGTTCTTTGCAAAAATATGCAAGGTCTAAATGTTCTTTTACACTATTTTGCCTTATAAATGTTTTTGCCTTGTAAATACAATGTCTGTGCCCCACAACATCCACATCCCCTTGGAGCTTGTCAGAAATGCAGAATCCCAGGCCCTGCCCCAGACATGTTCAACAAGAACCTGCATTTTAACCAGAGCCTCAGAGGATCCACATGCATGTGACAGTTTGAGAAACTCAGTATTGACTGCAGGGACCACTTGTTTATACATTTTGCTTCCCCTGTGCACTGAAGCTGGAGCTTCATAATATTTTTCTGTTGTTTGGTCACTAAGTCGTGTCCGACTCTTTGTGACCCCGTGGACTGCAGCACACCAGACTACTCTGTCCTCCACTATCTCCCAGAGTTTGCTCATATTCATGTCTGTTGAGTCAGTGATGCTATCTAACCATCTCATCCTCTGCTTCCCCCTTCTCCTTTTGCCTTCAGTCTTTCCCAGGATCGGGGACTTTTCCAATGAGTTGGCTCTTCCCATCAGGTGGCCAAAGTATTGGAGCTTCAGCATCAGTCTTTCCAATGAATATTAAGGGTTGATTTCAGGGAACAGCTACTCACTCCAGTATTCTGGCCTGGAGAACTCCATGGGGTCACAAAGAGTCGGACATGACTGAGCAACTTTCACTTTCACGCTCCTTTAGGATTGGCTGATTTGATCTCCTTGCTATCCAAGGAACTCTCAAGAGTCTTCTCCAGCACCACAATTTGAAAGCGTCAATTCTGCAGTGCTCAGCCTTCACAGTCCAACTCTTACATCTGTACATGACTATGGGAAAAACCATAGCTTTGAGAATACAGACATTTGTCAGGAAAGTGATGTTTTTACTTTTTAATATGCTGTCTAGGTTTGTCATAGCTTTCCTTCCAAGGAGCAAGCATATTTTAATGTCATGGCTCAGGGATGATTTCTTTTAAGATTGACTGGTTTGATCTTCTTGTAGTCCAAGGGACTCTCAAGAGTCTTCTCTAGCACCATATGCCTAAAATGAATTCATGAAAGAACATAACATGTTTTGGAGTTTTCATGGAAGACGTTTCAAGCATGTCTTAATCTTCGGCAAAATCTTCTTGTGAAATTATATGATGCCGTTAATCTCCATGGTATACTTTCTATGCCCATCTCCATTTTAAGTGGGCCTTCTGCTGAATGATACAATAAGATTGTTTACATGTTCTCAAAGTGTTTGAGAATGTGAATTGCAGGCTTTAAAATGTCTTCATAGACTGAATGGGATTAAGGGAGCCATTCTTTGCATGGTTTTGTTGCAGGCAGAAGTTGTTGTGCACTGAAACCACAGATCCTTCCTCTTCCACCTGTCCTCCCAGTTGAGAGAATAATTGCCTCTCCCTGCCAGTGTGCCCTCAGGCCATAGATCACCCTTGATAGATTTCAGTACTTTGTTTTGGATCAGATGGTAAATAATTCTGATTCATAAATCATTAGCACAGACACCCCAAGCACACATTTGGAAAGTCCCAGCCAGCACCACAGTATTGGTGGGGACATGGAAACACCATTAGCTTGCAAGTTCATACTTGACTAACCATCTAAAAGTACATGATCAACACCTGAAAACCCAAAAGCCAGATATGATGAGTTGACTTTAGCATGAACTTTGGTTTATATAAATATTAATGACACTACAATTTTCCAATAAATTTGTTTTAAGCATTTAAAGCCAAACTGTGTCAAAGGATTTACATTTGGAAGGCACTTGGGCTTATAACAGCAGGAATACAAGCCAGGCATTTCTTAAGCTTTAATGGCCAGATCCAGGTAGAGGGCATGAGGTTCAGAAAGAATTTGGGAGAAAGGGAGGCAGAAGCAGTCTGATAGGTTTGGTCTAAATCGCTAGTTCCAGGGAAGTTGCCAGCTGGCCTAGTGGTTTGCCACTCCATGCTTTCACTGCTGTGGCCTTAAGTTCAGTCCCTGGTAGGGGAACTGAGGTCCCACAAGCTGTGCAGCACGGCCAAAGAATAAAATATATGAAATAAAATAAGTTGCTAGTTGCAGCTTCAGTTGTTTGAGGCATATCTTAGTCCTCACAACATCAAGTTCTTTTTTATGAGTCAGCATTAGCAGAGATGCTTTTAACCATCCATATTCAGAAACTTGGCTCTGGACACTTCCCTGGTAGTCCAGTGGTTGAGAATTCGCCTTGCAATGCAAAGGACGCCAGTTCGATCCCTGGTCCAGGAGGACCCCACATGCCATAGAGCAACTAAGCGCGTGTGCTGCAACTACCAAGCCCACGTGCCACAGCTACTGAAACCCACATGCCTAGAGTCCGTGCTCTGAAACGAGGAGCCACCACAGTGAGGAGTCCGTGCACTCGCAACTAGAGTTGCACCCAGAGAAAGCTTGTGTGCAGCAACAAAGACCCACCACAGCAAAAAAATGTAAGTAAATAACCAACTAAATAAATGTTTAACAGAAAGAAAGAAACTTGGCTCTGAGTCCTAGTAAAAGATAAACTGAGGCAAACTAAAATTTTAGGAATTTATTTAATCCAAAGTGGGAAGTGATTAGAAGTGCTCCCTAAAGGGAGCTGGGGAAAATCTTTTACAGGGAAAAAGTGGAAGCGAAGTAAGAAAATTATTGAGTGGCTCTAGCTTAAACCCAGGTTGGTTGTGATTGGTTGCCCTTAGCTTTCTCTTTCCGGACCTTGAGCTCTTCATAGGCTTAGATTTTGATTTGCCCGTGTCGGTGCAGCAGCACAGTTATTCAGTCGCTCAGTGGTGTCTGACTTTGCGTGACCCCGTGGACTGCAGCACTCCAGGCTTCCCTGTCCTTCACTATCTCCCAGAGTTTCCTCAAGTGCATGTCCGTTGGATCGGTGATACCGTCCAACCATCTCATTCTCTGTCGCCCCCTTCTCCTCCTGCCCTTAGTCTTTCCCAGCAGCAGGGTCTTTTCCAAAGAGTCTGCTCTTCGTATCAGGTGGCCAATGTATTGGAGCTTCAGCTTCAGCATCAGTCTTTCTGAAGAATATCCAGGGTTGATTTCCTTTAGGATTGACTGGTTTGAACTCTATGCTGTCCAAGAGACTCCCAAGAGTCTTCTCCAGCACCACGGTTCAAAAGCATCAATTCTTTGGCGCTCAGCCTTCTTTATGGTCCAACTCTCATATCCATACATGACTATTGGAAAAACCATAGCTTTGATTTTATGAACCATTGCTGGCAAAGTGATGTCTCTGATTTTTAATATGCTCTCTAGGTTTGTCTGAGGTCTCCCAAAAGTGCAGGCATTACACCAAAGATTGATTTATGCAGCAAATATTTAAAAAGCACTGCTGAAAACCAGATGTTTTATTAGGAGTGGGGCCAAAAAGATGGCCAAGAAATGATACTTACCCCAGAGGAGGCAAACAAATCACTCCAGTAAAATAGTGACTTATTTTTGTTTATTAATTGAGCTGTGCATTCATCACTCTGGAGTACACATAAAGAGGTGTCCCTCTGCCTAGGGATTCAGAGGGGTTCCCGGAGGATATATGTAACTCTCTTCCACTTTGGCCTCCCAACAAGGCTGAAAGGAGGCAGCAGACACAGGAAACAAAGGTCAGCAGGTAGAAAATGTTTATTTTCACTTCAATTCATTTCAGTTGCTCAGTCGTGTCCGACTCTTTGCTACCCCGTGGACTGCAGCACGGCAGGCTTCCCTGTCCATCACCAACTCCCGGAGTTTACTCAAACTCATGTCCATTGAGCCGATGATGCCATCCAGCCATCTCAGCCTCTGTCATCCCATTCTCCTCCTGCCCCCGATCCCTCCCAGCATCAGGGTCTTTTCCAGTGAGTCAGCTCTTCATATGAGGTGGCCAAAGTATTGGAGTTTCAGCTTCAGCATCAGTGCTTCCAATGAACACCCAGGACTGATCCCCTTTAGGATGGATTGGTTGGATCTCCTTGCAGTCCAAGGGACTCTCAAGAGTCTTCTCCAACACCACAGTTCAAAAGCATCAATTCTTCAGTGCTCAGCTGTCTTTACTGTAGTGATTCTCAAGTTTTAGGTTCTTGAGAACCCTGGAGGATCTCTGTGATTGAAGCAGTTTCTTGCACCCCACTTCACTCCCATTGTAATTCAGTATTTCTGGGTTGGAGACCAAAAATGTTCACATTTAACAAACGTGCCTGGAGATTCTGATGTAAGTGGTCCTAGGACAGTGTGCTTTATACTCTTATTAAAAGATTCCCTTGCAGATCAACATAAGTGGCAGCAAAGCTTCAATTAAACAGCTAGGAAAAACCATGAAAGGGTCAACCATTCGTTGGCTATAATCATATCTGGTGACTTAGTCACTTTGGACTGCTGACAAATTTCTATAGAATGAGAAGCTTAAACAACATCTATTTCTCACAAATCTTGGGTCTATAAAGTCCAAGACCAAGGCACCAGCAGATTTGGTGTCTGGTGTGAGCCTGCTTTCTAGTTCATCATGGCCATCTTCTCACTGTATCCTCACATGACAATGGGCAAAAGAATTCTCTGGGAGTCTCTCTTATGAGGGCACTAATCCTATTCATGAGGGATTCACCCTCATGACCTAATTACCTCCCTCAAAGCCCCCCTTCCTAGAGAAGAAACAAATCAACAAAATTAGAAATGAAAATGAGAGATTACAAAAGACCAGAAACTATAAAACTCCTAAAAGAGAACATAGGCAAAACACTCTCCGACATAAATCACAGCAGGATCCTCTATAACCCACATCCCAGAATTTTAGAAACAAAAGCAAAAATAAACAAATGGGACCTAATGAAACTTAAAAGCTTTTGCACAACAAAGGAAACTATAAGCAAGGTGAAAAGACAGCCCTCAGATTGGGAGAAAATAATAGCAAATGAAGCAACAGACAAAGGATTAATCTCAAAAATATACAAGCAACTCTTGCAGCTCAATTCCAGAAAAATAAATGACCCAATCAAAAAATGGGCCAAAGAACTAAACAGACATTTCTCCAAGGAAGACATACGGATGGCAAAAAAACACATGAAAAGATGCTCAACATCACTCATTATCAGAGAAATGTAAATCAAAACCACAATGAGGTACCATTACACGCCAGTCAGGATGGCTGCTATCCAAAAGTCTACAAGCAATAAATGCTGGAGAGGGTGTGGAGAAAAGGGAACCCTCTTACACTGTTGGTGGGAATGCAAACTAGTACAGCCGCTATGGAAAACAGTGTGGAGATTTCTTAAAAAGCTGGAAATAGAACTGCCATATGACCCAGCAATACCACTTCTAAGCATACACACTGAGGAAACCAGATCTGAAAGAGACACGTGCACCCCAATGTTCATCACAGCACTGTTTATAATTGCCAGGACATGGAAGCAACCCAGATGCCCATCAGCAGACGAATGGATGAGGAAGCTGTGGTACATATACACCATGGAATATTACTCAGCTGTTAAAAAGAATTCATTTGAATCAGTTCTAATGAGATGGGTGAAACTGGAGCCCATTATACAGAGCGAAGTAAGCCAGAAAGAGAAAGATCATTACAGTATACTAACACATATATATGGAATTTAGAAAGATGGTAACGATAACCCTATATGCAAAAAAAAAGAAAAAGAGACTCAGATGTATAGAACAGACTTGTGGACTCTGTGGGAGAAGGCGAGGGTGGGATGTTTCAGAGAACAGCATCGAAACATGTATATCTAGGGTGAAACAGATCACCAGCCCAGGCTGGATGCATGAGACAAGTGCTCAGGCCTGGTGCACTGGGAAGACCCAGACGGATGGGGTGGAGAGGGAGGTGGGAGGGGGGACCGGGATGGGGAATACATGTAAATCCATGGCTAATTCATTTCAATGTATGACAAAAACCACTGCAATGCTGTAAAGTAATTAGCCTCCAACTAATAAAAATAAATGGAAAAGAAAAAAAAAACAGACAATGCAGAAATATGAAGGATTAAGTTCAGTTCAGTTCAGTCACTCAGTCATGTCCAACTCCTTGCAACCCCATGGACTGCAGCATGCCAGGTTTCCCTGTCCATCACCAACTCCCAGAGTTTACTCAAACTCATGTCCAGAGTCAGTGGTGCCATCCAACCAGCTCATCCTCTGTCGTCCCCTTCCTCTCCAGCCTTCAATCTTTCCCATCATCCAAGTCTTTTCAAATGAGTCAGTTCTTTGCATCAAGTGGCGAAAGTATTGGAGTTTCAGCTTCAGCATCAGTCCTTCCAATTAATATTCAGGACTGATTTCCTTTAGGATGGACTGGTTGGATATCCTTGCTGTCCAAGGCACTCTCAAGAGTGTTCTCCAACACCACAGTTCAAAAGCATTAATTCTTCAGCGCTCAGCTTTCCTTATAGTCCAACTCTCACATCCATCCATGACTACAGGAAAAACCATAGCTTTGACTAAATGGACCTTTGTTGGCAAAGTAATGTCTCTGCTTTTTAATATGCTGTCTAGGTTGGTCATAGTTTTCTTCCAAGGAGCGAGTGTCTTTTAATTTCATGGCTGCAGTCACCATCTGCAGTGATTTTGGAGCCCAAACACATAGTCTCTCACTGTTTCCACTGTTCCCATCTATTTGCCGTGAAGTGATGGGACCAAATGCCATGATCTTAGTTTTCTGAATGTTGAGTTTAAAGCCAAGCTTTTCAATCTCCTCTTTCACTTTTATCAAGGAACTCTTTAGTTCTTCTTCGCTTTCTGCCATAAGGGTGTTGTCATCTGTGTATCTGAGGTTATTGATATTTCTCCCGGCATTCTTGATTCCAGCTTGTGCTTCATTAAGCCTGGCATTTCACATGATGTATTCTTCATATAAGTTAAATAATCAGGGTGACAATATACAGCCTTGATGTACTCTTTTTCCTATTTGGAACCAATCTATTGCTCCATTTCCAGTTCTAACTGTTGCTTCTTGACCTGCACACAGATTTCTCAGGAGGCAGGTAAGGTGGTCTGGTATTCCCATCTCTTGAAGAATTTTCCACAGTTTATTGTGATCCACACAATCAAAGGCTTTGGCATAGTCAATGAAGCAGAAGTAGATGCTTTTCTGGAACTCTCTTGCTTTTTCAGTGATCCAACATGTTGGTAATTTGATCTCTGGTTCTTCTGCCTTTTCTAAATCCAGCTTGAGCATCTGGAAGTTCACGGTTTGTGTATTGTTGAAGCCAGGCATGGAGAATTTTGAGCATTACTTTACTAACATGTGAGATGAGTGCAATTGTGTGGTAGATTGAGCATTCTTTGGCATTGCCTTTACTTGGGATTGGAATGAAAACTGACCTTTTCCAGTCCTATGGTCACTGCTGACTTTTCCAACTTTGCTGGCATATTGAGTACAGCACTTTCACAGAATCATCTTTCAGGATTTGAAAGAGCTCAGCTGGAATTCCTTCACCTCCACTAGCTTTGTTTGTAGTGATGCTTCCTAAGGCCCATTTGACTTCTCATTCCAGGATGTCTGGTTCTAGGTGAGTGATCACATCAACGTGGTTATCTGGTTCATAAAGATCTTTTTTGTACAGTTCTTCTGTGTATTCTTGCCACTGCTTCTTAATATCTTCTGCTTCAGTTAGGTCCATACCATTTCTGTCCTTTATTGTGCCCATCGTTGCAGGAAATGTTTCCTTGGTATCTCTAATTTTCTTGAAGAGATCTCTAGTCTTTCCCATTCTATTGTTTTCCTCTATTTCTCTGCATTGACCACTGAGGAAGGCTTTATTATCCCTCCTTGCTATTCTTTGGAACTCTGCATTCAAATGGATATATCTTTCCTTTTCTTCTTTGCCTTTCAGCTCTCTCATTTTCATAGCTGTCTATAAGGCCTCCTCAGACAACCATTTTGCCTTTTTGCATTTCTTTTTCTTGGGGACGGTCCTGATCACCGCCTCCTGTACTGTGTCACAAACTTCCATCCATAGTTCTTCTGACACTCTATCAGATATAATCCCTTGAATCTATTTCTCACTTCTACTGTATAATCGTAAGGGATTTGATTTAGGTCATACCTGAATGGTCTAGTGGTTTTCCCCACTTTCTTCAATTTAAGTCTGAATTTGGCAATAAGGAGTTCGTGATCTGAGCCACAGTCAGCTCCTGGTCTTGTTTTTCCTGACTGTATAAAGCTTCTCTATCTTTGGCTGCAAAGAATATAATCAATCTGATTTCTTTATTGACCATCTGGTGATGTCCATGTGTAGAGTCTTCTCTTGTGTTGCTGGAAGAGGGTGTTTGCTATAACCAGTGCATTCTCTTGGCCAAACTCTATTAGCCTTTGCCCTGCTTCATTCTGTACTCCAAGGCCAAATTTGCCTGTTACTCTAGGTGTTTCTTGACTTCCTACTTTTGCATTCCAGTCCCCTGTAATGAAAAGGACATCTTTTTTGAGTGTTAGTTCTAGAAGGTCTTGTGGGTCTTCGTGGAACTGGTTCATTTTCAGCTTCTTCAGCATTACTGGTCAGGGCATAGACAACATGCCAAAACCAGACATGATACCAAAACCAGACAAAGACAACAGAAAAAAAAAAAGAAAACTATAGGCCAAATCACTGATGAACATAGATGAAAAAATCCTCAACAAAATTTTAGCAAACAGAATTTAGCAACAATCAAAAAGCTCATACACCATGATCAGGTTGGGTTTATTCCAGGGATGCAAAGATTCTTCAATACACACAAATCAATCAATGTGGTACACCATATTAACAAATTGAAAGATAGAAACCATATGATAATCTCAATAGATGCATAAAAAGCCTTTGAAAAAATTCAGCACCCATTTATGATTAAAACTCTTCAAAAAATGGGCATAGAGGGAACCTACCTCAACATAGTAAAGGTCAGATATGAGAAGCCTACTGCAAGCATTACTCTCAATGGTGAAAAACTGAAAGCATTCCCCCTAAGATCAGGAACAAGAACAGGGTGTCCACTTTCACCACTATTATTCAACATAGTTCTGGAAGCCCTAGCTACAGCAATCAGAGAAGAAAAAGAAATAAAAAGAATCCAGATAGGAAAAGAAGAAGTAAAGCTCTCACTGCAGATGACACAATACTGTACATAGACAACTCTAAAGATAGTATCAGAAAATTACTAGAGCTAACCAGTGAATTTAGTGAAGTTGCAGGATAGATACAAAATCAATACACAGAAATCACTTGCATTTCTATATACTAACAATGAAAAATCAGAAAGAGAAATTAAGGAATAAATCTCATTCACCATTGCAACAAAAGGAATTAAATATTCAGGAATAAACTTACCTAAGGAGATGAAAGAACTGTACACAGAAAATTATAAGACACTAATGAAAGAAATCAAAGATGACATAAACAGATAGAGAGATATTCCATGTTCCTGGGTAGGAAGAATCAATATTGTGAAAATGACTATAGTACCAAACACAGTCTACAGATTCAGTGCTATCCCTATCAAATTACCAATGGTATTTTTCACAGAACTAGAACAAAAAATTTCACATTTCATGTGGAAACACAAAAGACCCCGAATAGCCAAAGCAGTCTTGAGAAAGAAGAATGAAGCTGGACGAATCAACCTTTCTGACTTCAGATTATACTACAAAGCTACAGTCATCAAGATAGTATGGTACTGGCACAAAAACAGAAATACAGACCAATGGAACAAGATAGAAAGCCAGAAATAAACCCATGCACCTATGGGTAACTTTTTTTTTTTTTACAAAGGAGGCAAGAATATATAATGAGGCAAAGACAGCCTCTTCAATAAATGGTGCTGGGAAAACTGGACAGCTACATGTAAAAGAATGAAATTAGAACACTTCCTAACACCATACACAAAGATAAACTCAAAATGGATGAAAGACCTAAGTATAAGACTGGAAACTATAAAACTTGAAACTATAAAACTCTTAGAGGAAAACATAGGCAGAACACTGGATGACATAAATCAAAGCAAGACCCTCTATGGCCCACCTCCTAGAGTAATGGAAATAAAAACAAAAGTAAACAAGTGGGACCTGATTAAACTGAAAAGCTTTTGCACAGCAAAGGAAACTATAAACAAGATGAAAAGGCAACCCTCAGAATGGGAGAAAATAATAGCAAATGAGACAGCTGACACAGGATTAATTTCCAAAATATACAAGCAGCTCATACAACTCAATACCACAAAAACAAACAACCCAATCAAAAAGTGGAAAAAGACCTAAACAGGCATTTCTCCAAAGAAGACATACAGATGGCTAAAAAACACATGAAAAGATGCTCAACATCGCTCATTATTAGAGAAATGCAAACCAAAACTACAATGAGATATCACCTCACACTGGTCAGAATGGGCATCATCAAAAAGTCTACAAACAATAAATGCTGGAGAGGGTGTGGAGAAAAGGAAATGTTCTTGCACTGTTGGTGGGAATGTAAATTGATATAGCCACTATGGAAGACGGTATGGAGATTCCTTAAAAAACTAGGAATAAAACCACCATGTGACCCAGCAATCCCACTCCTAGGTATATACCCTAAGGAAACCAAAATTGAAAAAGGCACATGTATCCCATTATTCATTGTAGCACTATTTGCAATAGCTAGAACATGGAAGCAACCTAGATGTCCATCGACAGATGAATGGATGAAGAAGTTGTGGTACATATTACACAATGGAATATTACTTGGCCATAAAAAGGAATGCATTTGAGTCAGTTCTAATGAGGTGGATGAACCTAGAAGCTATTATACAGAGTGAAGTAAGTCAGAAAGAGAAAGATAAATATCATATTCTAACACATATATATGGAACCTAGAAAAATGGTGCTGAAGAATTTATTTACAGGGCAGCAGTGGAGAAACAGACATAGAGAACAGACTTATGGACATGGGGAGAGGGGAGGAGAGGGTGACATGTATGGAAAGAGGAACTTGGAAACTTACATTACCATATGTAATATAGAGAGCCAGCAGGAATTTGATGTCTGGCTCAGGAAACTCAAACAGGGGCTCTGTATCAACCTAGAGGGGTGAGATGGGGAGGGAGAAAGGAGGAAAGATCAAAAGGGAGGGGATATATGTACACCTATGGCTGATTCATGTTGAGGTTTGACAGAAAACAACAACATTCTGTAAAGCCATTATGTTTCAATAAAAAATGAATAAATTTTTTAAAAAGCCCCCCTTCCTAACACTGTCACATTGCAGGGGTTAAGATTTCAATAGGGCAGAGGCACAAACATTCAGTCCGTGATACCCGGCTAACCATCCTATCCCAATTCCAAATGTGCTCAGAACTAGAGAACACTTGACCAGGTACTTCCTAAGGCTAAACAGGAACTTCGAGCCCAGGATAACTTTCGGAAGAAGCTTGGAGAGTGTGAGGGTGTTTGCAGTGAGTGGGTCCAGATGCACAGGCTTCTCCAGCTGGTATCTGCAGGCACACCTCTTTCCTCTTCCTCTCAAATTACTTAGGCAGTCATTTCTAGGCAAGATGGGCCACTCATGTTTTCCCTCTCCTCTCACTTCTCGTAGATACACAGCAAAATACTCCCTTTAACAACATTACTGACATTTTAAAAGGAACTTTTCTCTCCCAGGTCTTTCATAATTAATATTAACCAGGTGAATGTTAAGTAAGAAGAGGAAAAATTAATTCTCAAGTGAGTGTTTTTTTATACCGGAGTGTAGGACTTTCTCTTAAAAAGCTTAGGAAAATCAACTTTTGCAAATTATCTTTTCTGAAGCTTCCAGCTGTATTAAGTGCTGACAGTTTTTAAGCACTGAGATGAAAGAGACAAATTCTTTTGCTTTTGTGTTGCTAATTATGATTTCGCTTGGTGTTATGAAGCCTGCATTTCTCCTGAGACGTTTGCCAGCATACATTAACTGCACAAATATTTACAGTCTAAAGCATAGGGGCTGCTTATACCAAAAAAGATATGGAACACTTGAAAAAAAAGTCTCTCCGACACATTATATTTGTAGCCCGTTACCCAGAATCAGCACTAACTGATTCTTAGCCTCAGCAAATGTGTTTAAAGAGCGTTGTCCGGGGTTGACCAAGTGTTTACTTTGCTGGCAGTGGATGCTGAAGCCTTTCTTCAAGAGCCTTGTGGGTGACAATTTTTTTTTCCTAGAGTTAAAAATAAAGTTTCCAAAAATACGTGTGCATCTTATGGATTGCTACGTTGTCAACACTTTTCATCTCCTAGGCCACCCACGTGGCGTGGAAGAGGTTTATCCAGTGGTTGTTCTAAATCCCAGGAGCTTCAGAAAGCTAAATTGAACAAGCTGGAAAATTGGAACAGCAAAGTCACAAGGCTCTCTGTACCTTCTCCTTTTCCTAGTGTGCTAGCTGAGAACAGACTCTGGAGGAAGAGCCCTGTTCCCAGTCTAGCTTTTGCACCTCCAAGTTGCATAACCTTGAGGAATCTTTCAAGCTCTCTAAACCTCAGTTTCTCCATCTTAAAATGGAAATAGCCATGTGTAGGTACCTAGGCTATGTAGGAGAAGAGCATGACAACCCACTCCAGTATTCTTGCCTACAGAATCCCATGGACAGAGGAGCCTGGCAGGCTATAGTCCATAGGGTCTCAAAGAGGTGGACACAACTGAAGAGACTTAGCATGCATGCACACACACAGGTACCTAAGAAATGGTATCTACCTTGAAGACTCTTGTGAGAAATAAATGGAATAATGAAAAAAAAATGGAATAATGAGTATAAAACTCTTAACACAATGTCTGACACACAGAAAGTACTCAGTGAATATTTAACTATGTTTTCAAACCATGGGACTTCCCTGGCATTCCAGTGGTTAAGACTCTGAGCTTCCAACGTGGGAATTAAGATGCCACGTGCTATGCGGTGTGGCCAAAAAAAGAAAACAAACAACCCAACCTGACTTTATTAATAATTTAGGACACAGGAAGGAGATTAGGAATGGGGAGAAAAGGAAGTGCAAGTGGACTCTAATCTACAGAAGAAGCTTTCTGAGAATTATGGCTACCCATGCAGAGGAGAGGAAGGACGGAGGCCCTGTGACAATATTGGAAGGCAAAAGAATGGTGGAGCCAATAGCCTGAGCTTCAGAAGAGGAATGGGCACTGAGTGTAGAGATGCCAAATAAAAAACAAGATGTCAGTTACATTGGAATTTCATATAGAACAACAACTTTTTTTTAGTGTAAGTATGTCCCACATATTCCATGAAATAAACATCCGAAAAATCACTTGTGGCTGATCTAGACTTCCAGTTTAACTGGGTATCCTGTTTTTATGGGGTCATTTTTTATTGTATTTGTCTATATGCTTTTCTCAGTCTGGCTGCACCAGCTCTAACTCTGCAGACCCTCGTTCCAGCGGCCGTCACCTCCTCTTGGCCCTGAATACCCACCTCACATGGATGTTGGGAGGAGTTAGAGAAAAAAATGTGTGGAAAGGGTTTTGCAAGCTCCAAAGAACTATAAAATCAAGTAAGGAGACATTTCCTTTGGTGGATGTTGTTATGAATCATCCAGCAAAAGCCAGGTCTTTGGGAATTTAAAGAGATAAATGGAAAATTCCAGGGAGTTTATGCAGAAGCAGGTGGGTGGGAGGGGGTGGAGTTCTAAAGACCCTAATGGGAGGGACTAGATGTGATGGTCCTCAATGGGGGCTACACCCTAGAATCACCTGGAGATCTTTTCCAGTCCCAGAGCCTGGGCAGCATCCCAGACCAGCTCGGTCAGGATCTCTGAGGGTGGGACCAGGAATCAGTGCTGTTAAACACAGATTCCAGTTTGCAGCCAAACTTTAAACCAGTGGTAGAAGGCACCCTTGGAAGAGGTAACAGTTGAAGTTGAACAGTTTAGAAATTTCAGAGCCCAGAGAGGGTCCTAAGGCATAGCTACACTCTTCAGTGAGACTGAGTTTAAGAAGGAGAGGAGGAAAAAAAAAAAAGAAAAAGGAGACAGGAAGGAATTGTAAAGATAGATGTATTCTATCTGCTAAACTGTTAAAAAATAATATAAGTACCACGAGCAAATGAGTATAGCTAATTTTAAAACCAGAAGATTTGGATGTGTGCTGGAAGCAGGGATTAGGTAAGAATACCAAGCAAGAATTTTCAGTAATTAATCAACCAGTGCCTAAAAGCCACATAGCTGATGTGAACAGTGGTCCCTCTCAGTTGAGAGGGCAAGACGGTTCATTTGTGACTGAAGAGGGCAGTTGAAGGATTTGTATTTTCAGTGAAGTCACAGCTGGTTCACAATTTTTCTTCCAACTTAGGACTTGTGGGAACTGAAGACTGATTTCTCTTTCAGGCATAGAGATCTGGAAGGTGTGGGTGGATATGTAAAAATGCACGAATTTGTGTTCTGGGTAAACTGCAGCTACATAGGAAGCCACCACTTGTCTTTGACTAATCATGATAGATACCAAAAAGGAAACAACCTTTTGTACACTTTTTTTCTCCCATCAACTGATATTTACTGATCTGTGCTAAACACTCTTCTTAGAATTGGGGAAAGAACAGTCAACAAAACAGTCTTTGGCCTCATAGAATTTATATTTTAGTGCAGAAGAGAGATGGTTAATACGATTTCATGTAGTGAGAAGTATGACGAAATTAAGCAGGATAAGAAGCTCAGGAGGGACTTCCCTGGTGGTCCAGCGGTTAAGAATCCACTTGTCAGTGCAGGAGACACGGGTTCTATCCTTGGTATGAGCAGGCTCCACATGCCATGGGGCAACAAAGCCCATAACCACAGCTACTGAGCCTGTGCGCTCTAAATCCTGTGCTCCGCAACAAGAGAAGCCCCTGCGATGAGAAGCCTGTGCACCGCAACTAGAGAAAACCCACATGCAGCAACAAAGAGCCTGTGTGCTGCAACAAAGATCCAGTGCAGCCAAAAATAAATTAATAAATTAAAAAAAAAATTTTTTTAAGCAGCTCAGGAAATGATGAGGTAGGTGAGAAGAAGGTTAATTTATGTTAGAATGACTGGGAAAGATCTCTCCCAGACCTATATTTGAGTAGACTGATGGAGTAGGCCCTGTGGACATGCAAAGAAGGAGTTTTTTTAGGCTGAGCAAGCAGTCAGTGCAAAGGCCCTGAGGCAGCTACCACCTGGGCCTATTTGAGAAACATCAAGAAAGCCAGTGCTGCAGGGTAGGATGCTGGGAAATGAAAAACAGGCAGGGTCTGATTGTGTAGGGCCCTCAACCATGGTGAGCACGTGGACTTCATTCTAATATAACAAATGGGAAGCCTTTCAAAGGATTTGAGCGGGGAAGTGATGGGATCTGATGGACTATTTATCACTAAAGATACTCTAGAGAATAGACTGAAGAGAGGAAGAGAAGAAGCAGGGAACCCAGGTGTTTCAGCAGTGGCCGAGGTGAGAGAAGACGGCAGACTGGCATGGCCAGGGATGTCATGGGAGGTGGTCAGACATGGGCTTTATCTTGAAGGCAGAGGCAGGACTGGCTGACGGATTTGGAGCAGAGATGTGGAAAAGACGAAACCAGGTTGATTCAGGTTTATAGGCTAAGCAGCTAAATGAAATGGTGCTGTTTCCTGGGTCTGGAAACAGGTGTGGTGGGAGGCGGGGAGAATGTGAAAATCAAGGTTTCTGTTTTGCACAAATTGTTTGAGCTACCTACTGAACTTCCGTGCTAGACCCAGGGGTTAACCCATACAGGATCGATTCTCTCTGCATTAGTTTCTAACTACTGCTGTAACAAATCACCACGAATGTCATGGCTTAAAACAAAACTAATGTATTCTCTTGGAGTTATGAAGTTCAGAAATATAAAATCAAGGCATCAGCAGGGCTGTGTTCCACATGGAGGTTTCAAAGGGAATATATTCCCTTGCTGTTTAATAAAGCTTCTAGAGACTTTATATTCCTTGGCCCTTGGCGCCCACCCCCCACCCCCCACCCCCACCAGAAACACTTACTCCACTTCCAGACACCACACCCTCTCAGATTTTCACTTGCTCCTTTTTCACTCTCCTCTTTCACTTTCATCAAGAGGTTCTTTAGTTCTTCTTCACTTTCTGCCATGAGGGTGGTGTCATCTGCATATCTGAAGTTATTGATATTTCTTCCAGCAATCTTGATTCCAGTTTGTGCTTCATCCAGCCCGGCATATCACGTGATATACTCTGCATATAAGTTAAATAAGAGGGGTGACAATATTCAGCCTTGAGGTACTCCTTTCCTGACTTGAAACCAGTGTAACTTACCTGATATCAAACATTTTTTATCAGCTGCCTTCCCTTCTTGGGAATAATATCTGCCCTGCTTCCCTTGCAAGATTTTTATGCAGGTAGAAGGAGACTCTGCATAAGTGTTTTGTAACTAGCAAACTGCAGAATCAGTTAAGCTGATACCAGCTTAACTGGTACCTACTCCCCTCCTCCAGAGGGAAGAAGGGGACAAACCCAAGGTCTTCCAGTGAACTGAAGTAGACCAGAAGCATAAACTTGGTGTACTGATTCTAGGTCTGGCAGGTTTCAACTCTGTCATGATGTTTATTACCAGATGACTCTTAGATGATTACTGAGCCTCCTGTGGCCTCTATTTACTGATGTGAAACATGGAAAGAATGACGTCACACCCCCAGTGCCACTGTAAAGTGCTTTGGAGAGTCTTTAAACCCAGAGGGGAAGCTTCAGTTCAGTTCATTCGCTCAGTCGTGTCCGACTCTTTGTGACTCCATGGACTGCAGCATGCCAGGCCTCCCTGTCCATCACCAACTCCTGGAGTTTACTCAAACTCATGTCCATTGAGTCAGTGATGCCATCCAACCATCTCATACTCTGTTGTCCCCTTCTCCTGCCCTCAATCTTTCCCAGCATCAGGGTCTTTTCAAATGAGTCAGTTCTTCACATCAGGTGGTCAAAGTATTGGAGTTTCAGCTTCAGCATCAGTCCTTCCAATGAATATTCAGGACTGATTTCCTTTAGGATGGACTGGTTGGATATCCTTGCAGTCCAAGGCACTATCAAGAGTGTTCTCCAACACCACAGTTCAAAAGCATCAATTCTTCAGTGCTCAGCTTTCCATATAGTCCAACCCTCACACCCATCCATGACTACTGGAAAAACCATACCTTTGACTAGATGGACCTTTGTTGGCAAAGTAATATCTCTGCTTTTTTTTTTTTCATTTATTTTTATTAGTTGGAAGCTAATTACTTCACAACATTGCAGTGGATTTTGTCATACATTGACATGAATCAGCCATGGAGTTACATGTATTCCCCATCCCGATCCCCCCTCCCACCTCCCTCTCCACCCGATTCCTCTGGGTCTTCCCAGTGCACCAGGCCCGAGCACTTGTCTCATGCATCCCACCTGGGCTGGTGATCTGTTTCACTATAGATAATATACATGTTGTTCTCTCAAAACATCCCACCCTCGCCTTCTCCCACAGAGTCCAAAAGTCTGCTCTGTACATCTGTATCTCTTTTTCTGTTTTGCATATAGGATTATCATTACCATCTTTCTAAATTCCATATATATGTGTTAGTATGCTATAATGTTCTTTATCTTTCCGGCTTACTTCACTCTGTATAATGGGTTCCAGTTTCATCCATCTCATTAGAACTGATTCAAATGAATTCTTTTTAATGGCTGAGTAATAGTCCATTGTGTATATGTACCACAGCTTCCTTATCCATTTGTCTGCTGATGGACATCTAGGTTGCTTCCATGTCCTGGCTATTATAAACAGTGCTGCAATGAACATTGGGGTGCACATGTCTCTTTCAGATCTGGTTTCCTCAGTGTGTATGCCCAGAAGTGGTATTGCTGGGTCATATGGCAGTTCTATTTCCAGCTTTTTAAGAAATCTCCACACTGTTCTCCATAGTGGCTGTACTAGTTTGCATTCCCACCAACAGTGTAAGAGTGTTCCCTTTTCTCCTCACCCTCTCCAGCATTTATTGCTTGTAGACTTTTGGATAGCAGCCATCCTGATTGGCATGTAATGGTACCTCATTGTGGTTTTGATTTGCATTTCTCTGATAATGAGTGATGTTGAGCATCTTTTCATGTATTTGTTAGCCATCTGAATGCCTTACTTGGAGAAATGTCTGTTTAGTTCTTTGGTCCATTTTTTGACTGGGTTGTTTATTTTTCTGGAATTGAGCTTCAGGAGTTGCTTGTATATTTTTGAGATTAATCCTTTGTCTGTTGCTTCATTTGCTATTATTTTCTCCCAATCTGAGGGCTGTCTTTTCACCTTGCTTATAGTTTCCTTTGTTGTGCAAAAGTTTTTAAGTTTTGTTAGGTCCCATTTGTTTATTTTTGCTTTTATTTCCAATATTCTGGGAGGTGGGTCATAGAGGATCCTGCTGTGATTCATGTCGGAGAGTGTTTTGCCTATGTTCTCCTCTAGGAGTTTTATAGTTTCTGGTCTTACATTTAGATCTTTAAGCCATTTTGAGTTTATTTTTGTGTATGGTGTTAGAAAGTGTTCTAGTTTCATTCTTTTACAAGTGGTTGACCAGTTTTCCCAGCACCACTTGTTAAAGAGGTTGTCTTCTTTCCATTGTATATCCTTGCCTCCTTTGTCGAAGATAAGGTGTCCATAGGTTCGTGGATTTATCTCTGGGCTTTCTATTCTGTTCCATTGATCTATATTTCTGTCTTTGTGCCAGTACCATACTGTCTTGATGAATGTGGCTTTGTAGCATAGTCTGAAGTCAGGCAGGTTGATTCCTCCAGTTCCATTCTTCTTTCTCAAGATTACTTTGGCTATTCGAGGTTTTTTGTATTTCCATACAAATTGTGAAATTATTTGTCCTAGTTCTGTGAAAAATACCGTTGGTAGCTTGATAGGGATTGCATTGAATCTATAGATTGCTTTGGGTAGTATAGCCATTTTGACAATATTGATTCTTTCAATCCATGAACACGGTATATTTCTCCATCTGTTTGTGTCCTCTTTGATTTCTTTCATCAGTGTTTTATAATTTTCTATGTATAGGTCTTTTGTTTCTTTAGGTAGATATACTCCTAAGTATTTTATTCTTTTTGTTGCAATGGTGAATGGGATTGTTTCCTTAATTTCTCTTTCTGTTTTCTCATTGTTAGTGTATAGGAATGCAAGGGATTTCTGTGTGTTAATTTTATATCCTGCAACTTTACTATATTTGTTGATTAGCTCTAGTAATTTTCTGGTAGAGTCTTTAGGGTTTTCTATGTAGAGGATCATGTCATCTGCAAACAGCGAGAGTTTCACTTCTTCTTTTCCTATCTGGATTCCTTTTACTTCTTTTTCTGCTCTGATTGCTGTGGCCAAAACTTCCAAAACTATGTTGAATAGTAGTGGTGAGAGTGGGCACCCTTGTCTTGTTCCTGATTTCAGGGGAAATGCTTTCAATTTTTCACCATTGAGGGTAATGCTTGCTGTGGGTTTGTCATATATAGCTTTTATTATGTTGAGGTATGTTCCTTCTATTCCTGCTTTCTGGGGAGTTTTAATCATAAATGGGTGTTGAATTTTGTCAAAGGCTTTCTCTGCATCTATTGAGATAATCATATGGTTTTTATCTTTCAATTTGTTAATGTGGTGTATTACATTGATTGATTTGTGGATATTAAAGAATCCTTGCATTCCTGGGATAAAGCCCATTTGGTCATGGTGTATGATTTTTTTTAATATGTTGTTGGATTCTGTTTGCTAGAATTTTGTTAAGGAATTTTGCATCTATGTTCATCAGTGATATTGGCCTGTAGTTTTCTTTTTTTTGTGGCATCTTTGTCTGGTTTTGGAATTAGGGTGATGGTGGCCTCATAGAATGAGTTTGGAAGTTTACCTTCTTCTTCAATTTTCTGGAAGAGTTTGAGTAAGATAGGTGTTAGCTCTTCTCTAAATTTTTGGTAGAATTCAGCTGTGAAGCCATCTGGTCCTGGGCTTTTGTTTGCTGGAAGATTTCTGATTACAGTTTCGATTTCCTTGCTTGTGATGGCTCTGTTAAGATCTTCTATTTCTTCCTGGTTCAGTTTTGGAAAGTTATACTTTTCTAAGAACTTGTCCATTTCTTCCAAGTTGTCCATTTTATTGGCATAGAGCTGCTGGTAGTAGTCTCTTATGATCCTTTGTATTTCAGTGTTGTCTGTTGTGATCTCTCCATTTTCATTTCTAATTTTGTTAATTTGGTTCTTCTCTCTTTGTTTCTTAATGAGTCTTGCTAATGGTTTGTCAATTTTGTTTATTTTTTCAAAAAACCAGCTTTTAGCTTTGTTGTTTTTTGCTATGGTCTCTTTAGTTTCTTTTGCATTTATTTCTGCCCTAATTTTTAAGATTTCTTTCCTTCTACTAACCCTGGGGTTCTTCATTTCTTGCTTCTCTAATTGCTTTAGGTATAGAGTTCGGTTATTTATTTGACTTTTTTTCTTGTTTCTTGACGTAAGCCTGTAATGCTATGAACCTTCCCCTTCGCACTGCTTTTACAGTGTCCCATAGGTTTTGGGTTGTTTTGTTTTCATTTTCATTCATTTCTATGCATATTTTGATTTCTTTTTTGATTTCTTCTATGATTTGTTGGTTATTCAGAAGCATGTTATTTAGCCTCCATATGTTTGAATTTTTAACAATTTTTTTCTCTGTAATTGAGATCTAATCTTACTGCACTGTGGTCAGAAAAGATGACTGGAATGATTTCAATTTTTTTGAATTTTCCAAGACTAGATTTATGGCCCAGGATGTGATCTATTCTGGAGAAGGTTCCGTGTGCACTTGAGAAAAAGGTGAAGTTGATTGTTTTGGGGTGAAATGTCCTATAGATATCAGCTAGGTCTAGCTGGTCCATTGTGTCATTTAAGGTTTGTGTTTCCTTATTAATTTTCTGTTTAGTTTATCTATCCATAGTTGTGAGTGGGGTATTAAAGTCTCCCACTATTATTGTGTTACTATTAATTTCCTCTTTCATACTCGTTAGCGTTTGCCTTACATATTGCGGTGCTCCTATGTTGGGTGCATATATATTTATAATTGTTATATCTTCTTCTTGGATTGATCCTTTGATCATTATGTAGTGTCCTTCTTTGTCTCTTTTCACATTCTTTATTTGAAAGTCTATTTTATCTGATATGAGTATTGCGACTCCTGCTTTCTTTTGTTCTCCGTTTGCGTGAAATATTTTTTCCAGCCCTTCACACTTTTAATCTGTATGTGTCTCTTGTTTTGAGGTGGGTCTCTTGTAGACAGCATATATAGGGGTCTTGTTTTTGTATCCATTCAGCCAGTCTTTGTCTTTTGGTTGGGGCATTCAACCCATTTACATTTAAGGTAATTATTGATAGGTGTGGTCCCGTTGCCATTTACTTTGTTGTTTTGGGTTCACGTTTATACAACCTTTCTGCATTTCCTGTCTAGAGAAGATCCTTTAGCATTTGTTGGAGAGCTGGTTTGGTGAAAGCTGAATTCTCTCAGCTTTTGCTTGTCTGTAAAGCTTTTGAATTCTCCTTCATATCTGAATGAGATCCTTGCTGGGTACAGTAATCTAGGTTGTAGGTTATTCTCTCCTGCCATTCCCTTCTGGCCTGGAGGGTTTCTATTGATAGATCAGCTGTTATCCTTATGGGAATCCCTTTGTGTGTTATTTGTTGTTTCTCCCTTGCTGCTTTTAATATTTGTTCTCTGTGTTTGATCTTTGTTAGTTTGATTAATATGTGTCTTGGGGTGTTTTGCCTTGGGTTTATCCTGTTTGGGACTCTCTGGGTTTCTTGGACTTGGGTGGCTAGTTCCTTCCACATTTTAGGGAAGTTTTCAGCTATTATCTCCTCGAGTATTTTCTAATGACCTTTCTTTTTGTCTTCTTCTTCTGGGACTCCTATGATTCAAATCCTGGGGCGTTTCACATTGTCCCAGAGGTCCCTGAGGTTGTCCTCATTTCTTTTGATACTTTTTTCTTTTTTCCTCTCTGCTTCATTTATTTCCACCATTTTATCTTCTACCTTGCTTATCCTATCTTCTGTCTCCATTATTCTACTCTTGGTTCCCTCCAGAGTGTTTTTGATCTCATTTATTGCATTATTCATTTTTAATTGACTCTTTTTTATTTCTTCTAGGTCTTTATTAAACATTTCTTGCATGTTCTCAATCTTTGTCTCCAGGCTATTTATCTGTAACTCCATTTTGTTTTCAAGATTTTGGATCATTTTTATTATCATTATTCTAAATTCTTTTTCAGGTAGATTCCCTATCTCCTCCTCTTTTGTTTGACTTGGTGGGCATTTTTCATGTTCCTTTACCTGTTGGGTATTTCTCTGCCTTTTCGTCTTGTTTAGATTGCTGTGTCTGGAGTGGGCTTTCTGTATTCTGGAGGTCTGTGGTTCCTTTTTATTGTGGAGGTTTTACCCAGTGGGTTGGGTTGGACGATTGGCTTGTCAAGGTTTCCTGGTTAGGGAAGCTTGCATCAGTGTTCTGGTGCGTGGAACTAGATTTCTTCTCTCTGAAGTGCAATGGAGTGCCCAGTAATGAGTTTTGAGATGGGTCTATGTGTTAGGTGTGACTTTGGGTAGCCTGTATGTTGACGTTCAGGGCTATGTTCCTGCGTTGCTGGAGAATTTGTGTGGTATGTCTTGCTCTGAAACTTACTGGCTCTTGAGTGGTGATTGGTTTCAGTGTAGGTATGGAGGATTTTGGATGGTCTCTTATTTCTTAATGTTCCATGTAGTCAGGAGTTTTCTGGTGTTCTCAGGTTTTGGGCTTAAGTCTCCTGCCTCTGGATTTCAGTTTTATTCTTCCAGTAGTCTCAAAACTTCTACAACTATACAGCACTGATAATAAAACTTCTAGGTTAATGGTGAAAAGATTCTCCCCTGTGAGGGATACCCAGAGAGGTTCAGAGTTACATGAAAAAGAGGAGAGGGAGGAGGGAGATACAGATGAGCAGGAGGAGAAAAAGGGGACTCAAGAGAAGAGAGACAGATCTACGCAGTTGTCTGTTCCCAGAGTGTTCTCTGTAGCCCAGAAACCCACAAAGATTCACAGAATTGGATTGGGAAGAGAAGGGGAAAGGAGGAAATAGAGGTGTTCTAGGGAAGAAAACGGAGAGTCAAGATTGGGAGAGAGTAATCAACACACTCCTGAATAAAAATGGGAACTGAATACTGGATTCTTAAATGTCCACAATTTATATAATATACTGAAAAACAAAGATTAAAAATCTAGAGTAGAGGTTAGACTCTTAAAAATACAACATTAAAAACAAAAACCAAAACACAAAAAATTTTAGAAATATATATGAAGTTAGGTTTAAAAATAGGGCTTCTCTTTTTTTTTGGCAAGGTTATAGTGTAATGAAAATGAAAATTAAGGAGTAGTAGAGGAGTAATAGAGGACTTTAAAAGGAAATAAGAGAAAAAGAAAAATAGAAAAAAGAAGAGAAAAAGGAAAAAAAAAACAAGAAAAAAAATTTTTCCTAATTAAAAAAATCACAAAAATCTACGAAAATGAAAGTTAAGGAGTAATGGGGGAGTAATAGGGAATTTTAAAAGAAAACAAAAGAGAAAAGATAAAAAAGAAAAAAGAAAAAAATTTTTTAGTTAAAAAAAAAAAGTAAAACTATATCTAGGAATTTCTCTGGAGCTGTTGCGGTCATTGTGGGTTCGGTTCAGTTTCAGATAGCTCCTCGTTCCAGGTTACACTTCTCAATATCTACAGGCCCCTTCCGGTGTAGTCGGTGTTATCTACGGGGATTTTAATCTGTTGCACCGGTCCCTTCTGAAGTGGTTCCCTTTGTTTATTTGGCTTCTGTTTGCCGTCTCTTCAGTGCCTAATTTCCACCTTAACACAGGCGGGCGGAGGTGGACTCTTATTCAGGTTGCTAGTTCCGTCGCGCTGCGGAGAGGGACTGGCGCTGCTTTCCCCGTTTACGCTGCTCAGGCTCCCGGCTGCTCTATATGGAGCGTGCCCTGCGCTGCGTGCGGTTTCAGCCCTCGGGTGTTCCACAAAAGCGCGGACTCAGCTGCGCCTGCATTTTGTGCCTTCCCCGCCAGAGCGGCTCAGGCAGCCAGGAGCTTGACAGGCGCACTCTCCCCGGGTGCGGCGCGCCTTCTCCCCTCCACGTCCCAGCCCCAGTCCCTGCCCGCGTCGGTCGGGTGTGTGCATGCGCCCTATGTCTCGCCGCGACCCTTCTGGCAGTTGTGGATCATCCAGAATCTCAGGAGGTCTTTGGTTAGAAACTGGAGGCCTGTTTGCAGTGCGGTAGGGGATGCGGTCCTTGGGGCTGAGCCTGCCCCTTTCCCCTCCTCCCTGCCTCCTGCCTCTGGCGGGGCTGGGCCGGTCTGCAGCCTGCGAGCTCTTCTCTGGACTTGCTCAGACCCTTTGTTCTGCGAACGGCTGGCAGTGTGTTTGGGCCGGTTAATTTTCTCTCTCTCTCTTTTGCTATCCCACAGTTTAAGTTGGTAACTCACAAAAGCTCCCTCCGATTGTCCTCAGGGCACTCAGGCCCAGTCCTTACCCTAAGCAATGCCGCCCGCTCCTCTCCGTTCCGCCCCCACTTGCTGGTGGCGGATGCGGGCGTCTGGGGTACTTTTCTGCTGGGAATTGCTTTTAGGCAATCTGTGGGTTTTATTTATTCTTCCCCTCCCAGTTAGGTTGCCCTCTGAGATTCAAAAACTTCCCCCAGACCCGCCAGTGCGAGGGTTTCCTGGTGTTTGGAAACTTCCTCTAATAAGACTCCCTTCCCGGGATGGGTCTCCATCCCTAGCTCTTTTGTCTCTCTTTTTATCTTTTATATTTTGTCCTACATCCTTTCAAAGACAATGGGCTGCTTTTCTGGGCGCCTGAGGACCTCAGCTAGCGATCAGAAGTTGTTTTGTGAAGTTTGCTCTGCGTTCAATTGTTCTTTCGATGAATTTGTAGGGGAGAAAGTGGTCTCCCCATCCTATTCCTCCACCATCTTGGCTCCTCCCCTTGTCTCTGCTTTTTAATATGCTGTCTAGGTTGGTTGTAACTTTTCTCCCAAAGAGCAAGTGTCTTTTAATTTCAGGGCTGCAGTCACCATTGCAATGATTTTGGAGCCCCCCAAAACAAAGTCTGCCACTATTTCCACTATTTCCCCATCTATTTGCCATGAAGTGATGAGACTGGATGCCATGATCTTGGTTTTCTGAATGTTGAGTTTTAAGCCAACTTTTCCACTCTCCTCTCTCACTTTCATCAAAAGGCTCTTTAGTTCTTCTTCACTTTCTGCCATAAGGGTGTTGTCATCTGCATATCTGAGCTTATTGATATTTCTAGCCCCTTTCATTAGAGGTGTGACTTCTACACAAACTCATTTATAAGCTAAATTCCATGCACGATGCCCCTGACTTATTCAACAAACACATAAAGTGCTTACTGTGTGCCAAGCACTTTGCAAATAAGTATCTGCTCATTTCATTCTTGTAACAACTCTATCAAGTTAGTATTATTATCGTTCTCATTTAAAGACAAGGAAACTGAGGCACCGAAAAGCTAAGTGGTTTCTCCAAGAGTACAGAGCGTTAATAATGAACTCCAGGAAGTCTACAACTCTGACTCTATGCTTGAAAATACTATGCTAGGACTTTCCTGGTGGTCCAGTGGTTGGGAGGCTGCCTGCCAGTGCTGGAGACACAGGTTTGATCCCAGGTCTGAGAAGATCCCATATGCCTCGAGGCAACTAAGCCCACATGCCACAGCTACTGAGACCACACATCTAGAACCTGTGCTCTGCGACAAGAAAAGCCACCACAGTGAGAAGCCCAAGCACTGCCTTGGGGACCCAGTGCAGCCAAAAATCAAATCGTTTAAAAAAAAAAAAAAAAAAACATTTAAAAAAAAAAAAAAAAGAAAATACTATGCTGTGCTCAGTCATCTTCTTCTTCACTCTGCCTTTTTGATCCTTTTTCTCCTATTAACTCTCTCTCCCTCTCTCTATCCCTAGGGCAGTTCCTCATGTTCAAATCATAACACCCCTCAATCAAAATGAATTCCACTTGCACAAAACAAACAGTTTAATGCAACCTGATTTCAACAGTCAAGGGAGTTTCCTTTTCTTCTAACAGCAAAGTCCAGAGGAAGGATGAAATTCAAGCACAGTTTAATCCAAAGTTTACCAAGCCATCACGACAGCGGCTCTATCTCTGTGATCCTTCCAGCTCGGCCCTTACCCTGCGTCATCTGCATTATCAGGTTGGCTTCCGATCGAGGAAGCAAAATGCTTTCCTGTTGACACACGGCGCTGCCCAGAGAAAGAGAAGGAGCCTTTGGCCCAGAATCCCACTCACAAGCCTTGAGATTCCCTCGGCCTCTGAACCAGCAGCTGAGGCCAGTGCTGAAGTCCAATGAGCCCCTTATCCAAGAGGCACATGGGTCCCAGAGACCACTGGGAAGTGGGAGAGGGAGGAGATTTTAAGACCCAGCTGAAGTGTCACCTCCTCCGTGAAGGCTTCCTTGGTTTCCTCCTCTTCCCTCTCTGGAAGAACAGCTGTTTCCTCTGAATTCCTGTGACTCTTGATCTGCAGCCATCACTCTGCATAATCCTCACTGGACTCCTCGTGGCCCATCTTCACTTGTCCCTCCAGAGCCATTCTCCACTATTCTGTTCTTCTCAGCCCTGCTCTGGGCCCAACCAAATGAACCCTTTCTCCCTGTCTCACAATAGTGAAGAGGAAGGGACAAGCAGAGTAGAAAGGAGACTCCCAAACTGGGGACCCCCTGCAGGAGTCACTTTTCCAAAACCCATCCCGTGTACAGTGCCTGTGTGCTAAGTTGCTTCAGCCGTGTCCGACTCTTCGTGACTATAGCCTGCCAGGCTCCTCTGTCCATGGGATTCTCCCATGGCAAGGGTACTGGAGTGGGTTGCCATGCCCTTCTCCAAATGTATAGGATGGGGTGTAATTACTGACGCCTTAGGTTTCTCCACTGGTCTGCAATGGGGCTTCCCTGCCACTCTGGATCTCACAGCTTCCCACTTTATTTGTACTGGATCTTCTATTGTAATAGAAGTAACCATCTTTTATTTATGGACCTGGAGAAGAAAGAGCATGTTCCACATGGATTTTGTATGAATCGTGAATTTGAGGAATCAGGTGAAGCCCATAAAATCAGCATTGAGCAACATTTTATTCTTCTGTCTTTTGTCCTGGAGGATGCATAAACATTTAAAATGCTTTTATCCCTTTCCCTTCCTATTGAAGTTGAAGGCAGTTAATAAGAAAGAATATTTTATTTCAGCATTTATTAGTATCAGTTGCATAAGGGTCCCTATTAGGAATTAAAAAAAAAAAAAACACAGAAAACTAAGATGCCATCAGACTTTCCACTCTATACCACTCTCCCAAGAGAGCTCTTGCCAAGGTCATGATGACCTCTGTGTTGCCCAATCTGGTGGTCAATTCTCAGTCTTCATCCTACTCCTCCTCCTGGCATTGTTGGATGTGGCTGATGCCTCCTCCCACCAGAAACACTTACTGCCACTTCCAGACACCACACATCCCCAGATATTCACTTGCTCCTCTGACTGCTCCCTTTTGATCTCCTTCACTGGCTTCTCTTCATCCGCCCCATCAATCCCTGTTCTCTGCATGCGGAACCTTGGTTCTGACTGTGGCCATGCTCCTTCCCCATCTTACAGCCACTGCTCCGGTACCATGGTATCTCTCCTATAGCTACAGCCTGGAGGGAAATCTGCTAACACTGCTCCCTCCTCATATCCCAGCAGACCTGCAGGTGGTAAAGGTTACTGCTAGATCCTGCATGCCTCACCAAATCTTTGGGCTCTCTTAATCCAGCTGCATACATGCTAAGTCTCTTCAGTCCTGTCTGACTCTTTGTGACCCCATGAGCTATAGCCTACCAGGCTCCTCTGTCCATGGGATTCTCCAGGCAAGAATACTGGAGTGGATTGCCATGCCCTCCTCCAGGGAATCTTCCTGACCCAGGGAGGAAGACCTTCATCTCGCGTCTCCAGCATTGGCGGGTGAGTTCTTTACCACTGGCACCACCTGGGAAGGCCCTTAAGCCAGCTACACCTCTGTAAATAGTCCCTTTGGTAACTCTCTTCCATAAATCCTTTGAGTGTCCTGTTCCCTGCTAGGACCCTGATAGACACACTGCTTGCTTTTGTATGTCGCTTATCTCCTATATTAGCTTGTAAGGTCCTAAAAGAAGGACTTAGTTCTCCCTTTATTCCTAGTAATGATTGTTATACAATTGGTACCAATAAATGTCAAAACAAAATATTCTTTCATATTAACTGCCTTCAACTTAAATAGGAAGTGAAAGAGATAAATGCATTTAAAATGTTTATACAACCCCCAAGACAAAAGACAGAAGGATGAAAGAATGCTAGTTGCTGATTTTATGGGCTTTGCCTGATTCCTCAAATTCACATTTCATACAAAATTCACGTGGAACGTGCTCTTTATTCTCCAAGTCCATAAATAACAGATGGTTACTTCTATAGCAACAGAAATTTAAGTACAAATAAACCGGGCCGCTGATGAAATCCAGAGGGGCAAGGAAACCAGCAGAGGATCAGTAGAGGGATCTCACCTAGGGTGTCAGTAATTACGTCACATCCTATACATGTGATGAGCTTTGAGAAACTGGCTATGCATGGGGTCCCCACTGTGGGGGGGGGGGGTCTCCTTTCTACTCTGCTTGTCCTTCCCTCTTCACTGTTGTAAACTGCACTGCTACTCCTTCCCTACCAACTCTAATCCCACTGCCCCAGTGCCAACCAAGTGGGCAATATGAGGACTCAGTGCAATAAGGGAAAAGTCAAGGAAGGAAACAGAAGCAGCTCTCATCATCTTCCCACTGGCCCCAAAGGTGGTCTTTTTGGCTGTCTTCCCAGCCTACAACCTTAGATAATCTTCTATCACCTATACACATTTGCTAATCCTCAGAAACTGGACCCAAATGTTCTTGTGAAACAAAGAGGCTTCTGACTTCAATCATCTATAGATCCAAGGGTCCTCCTTTGACATTTGTGTCTACTTTTGCTTTGACAAATGAATTCAACTATTAAAATGGACACTGTTGTGTGTATGTGTTAGGGGAAGTGGGCAGAGATGATTAACTTCATTCTGTTTTTAATTTCAAAAAAATTTAGAGAATTTCAAAAGGATTTTGTTCCATAAACTAGACATCTATGTGGATGATCAACCACATAGTCAAGTTCCTTGACATCCTCATTGCCAATGACCTTCTTATACACTGTAACTCAGCCATCCCCTCCCTGTAACTGTTCTCCTTTTAAGATCATCAGTCAATCATCTTCTCTCCAAGGATCACCTCCTACCCTTCCAGCCAGCTTGTTCTACCTGTCTTCAATCTCACCCTTACTTCCTCTCCAGGAGCCCCTCCTATCTTCTCTTGCCTCCATATGCCTCTCTGATTCTGTGGTTCATCATTTGGGGCACCCTTTTGCAAATAACCTAAACTGCCCTGCTCTTTCGTCCTTCTGTGACATCTCCCCAGCAAAAATGCTAAGCCAGAATGAACCTCACCACCGGCTTCCCCACATCTGCTACTAAACAGCTGGGTGCTGCTGTAGAAAATCACACATCAGGCAGATAGGAATCTTACCAGATTTATGGTCACCAACCTCAATGAACCCTCAACAGTTCCAGCATCAAAAAATGCTTGAAGAGTGGGTAAATAGCTAGGGAAGGAATGCTGGGGATTCTGAAATGTAAGAATTCCATGCAGGAAGAGGAGTGAACAAAAGAGACAAAGAAGCTAGATCAGCAGAGAAGAGAACCAGATGAGGAAGTAGCTTGGAAGTAAAGGAAAGATATTTTCAACAAGGCTTCCCTAACTGCCATTTTCTCTTTTGAGCAAATCTTTGTGTCACCAGCCACTAGCCAGCCCAAGGGAGGGGTGACTCTAGGGTTACCTGCTCACCTGATTCAAAGCCCAGGTTGGCTCATTTCCTTTAACAGGGGGTTGAGGAATGGCAGGTTCAGCTAGAAAAGGTCACTGATCACAACAGTCATATGAAGGTATGAGGAAGGGTCAAGAATCTTGAGGGTTTGGAAGGCTGGATAACAGGTTTAGTTGAAGTAAGAAATGGTAGAGGGATGGGAAGTTGCAGTCAGAAGATGGGATACCCAAATTTTAACATGATCAAAGGCCAGACAGGTATGAGTAATTACAGAGTTCAAAGTATGGCCGTGGGAGTAGGGTATGAAAGTGGAGTAGAAGCATCACTGGAGCATTAGAGTTCATTGTCTCTGGTCTCCATGGCCATATTATGAGCTCTCAAAAGACATTCATCTTTTCATTTATATTTTAACCCATAAAATAACACCTTGCATATAGTAGGCCCACAGTAAATGAAGAATAGGAGAAGCATTCAATCTAGCTACTGGGGATGGAGTGGTCAGCAGAAGCCAACATAATACTAATAATTCTCAAGTATTTTGCAGCCTGGTGGAGTAAGAGACAGACATTAATCAAATAATCAGACAAATGAAGATAAAATTACAAATGGGAAAATGTGTTCTGAAGTTAACACAGCACCATGATAATGTACCAAGAAAGAATCTTGCCTTATCTAGGGGAAAGAAGGAATCTCTGGGAAGTGGAGAAGTTTTCCAGGTGAAGAGACGATAGAAGAATGAATCAGAGAGAGGGAACAGTAGGTACACAGGTAAAGATGCCTAGAGGGCAGGGAGCATAAGTGGGAGTTCTCAGTGATCTCGGAGAGGGAGTCAGGGACCAGGTAATGATGTCATCAACAGACATTCTTCATCCTCTATCTTCCTGATAACTGTACTTCAATTTTGTTCAGATGCTAAGGAAAAGGATCATGATTGGTCCAAGCCAACACAGGAAATCGCATTTCCTCTTGGTCAACGATAGACCTTGAGGTGACACAAGGCCTATTTCGTACAATTTGATGTAAGGGGAAGTCTTCTGCAGGTCTTGTAAGAAATTTTTTTCCTCCTTAAAGTGGAAGGTATATAAAGAGAATCTTCCTTTTCCCTCAACCCTTCTCTGCTGCTTGAGATGCTGTCTTGTGAAACTATGATGCTTCTGACAGCAAATGTATGTCCGTATAGAAAAAAATCAAGAAAATCAGAGACATGAATTCAACCTTCTAACATCACTGAATCACCAAACCAACTCTGAATCTGGTTCACTTCAGACATCTTACATGATATATAATAAGCAAATTATAAGCCACTATCGTTGAATACTTTTTTTTCACAGGCCAAAAGCAATCCTGACTGTGTAGCAATTCTCAGTCATGGAAAAGAATGATAGAAAACATTTTATATTATCTATCCTGTACTCTTTACAAATTTAAGATGATTCAGATTGCCACCAAATAGGCTATAGAAGGTAGATTTTCATCTATTATCATTTTAGCACAATCTAAAAGGCACCCTAGTTGTTTTTTTTTTTTTTTTTTTCCTCCTGTGTACAGCTTTCCCCTTGTTTCCCTTGGAGTCACTGTTCTAAAGAAGAGGTAGAGCAAGAAAATCCTCAAGTGATGTGATTGATGTCACCCCCTCACTGGTGACATCAACAAAGGCATATATACTATCCACTTGGAGAACAAGCATGCAACATGCAATGAGACAGCCTGCATGCTGATGAGTCATTGACGTTGCCTCAAGGGCATCATCATAATCAGAACTGAATGGGTACTTAGAGTTCCTTAACAAATGGACAGCAATGGGGTTAGGAGGCCCAGGAAGTATCAGCCTCTGTAGGGTCACACAGTTGGTGGCAGAACAGGCCAAGAGCCCAGGCTGACTGATCCCAGCCTAGGATTCAACACAGCATAGGGTACCAAGGGCACATATAAGCTTAATAGTCAAGACAGTCTGATCTCTTGTGGTCTACATGTTAGCTGTATGACTTTGAGCAAGTTGTTTTTTCTCTCTAAATTTCAATTTCCTCTTTTCAAAAGTAAGGCATCACAACACTTATCCTACAAAATTGTTGGGATTAAATAAGATAGTATATGTAAAAGAAAAATTCCCAAGTGTTAGGTCATATAATATAAACTGTTCAGTTGTGTTTTGCTTAAAAGCCAGCAGACCTAAGCACCTCTTTCATGATAGAAAAGCACAACTGGCAAAATCAGGAAATAATTTACTTGATATTTCAAATGAACAAATGATTGGCCTTTTGCAACAGGTATTTCACTGATCTCTTGTTTACAGGTCATTGAAGATAATAAAGGAAACTATACTTGCTTTTCATAGGTATGGTCAGTTTTTACAAGCTTAGTATTTGGTGTCTACTTGCCATTTTTTTTATTTTTTAGATGGCATCTACAGTACAAATAACTCTCATAAGCACCTGTAAGATATATTAAGCCTTTCTTCAAAGAGCTTTATAATACTGCTAGGAAAATATGACCAAAAAAAACCTAGAACAAGGTGAACTGGGTGGGTAGATATTTGAATGGATACACAGATGAATGGATGGATGATGGATGGATGGATGGATGGGGAGTTCCTTTGTCTGTTTAACTGGTTTATAGCCTTTCCAAAGGAATGCAGTCTTAAAGTAATCTTCTCTCCTCTGCTTTTTGGTTAAGTCCCTGGATTATGAGATACTGTCTGTAGCTTTATAGTTCTGAGTAAGTAGAGAGCAGCAGCAGATTTTCAAGAGCTACTTAGAGCAAAAACTAATGATATCTGGTTAAAGATCAAATGTAAAGATACGAAAAACTATTTTTAGAGTAGTTAAAACCTGGCCTAAGGAAACATCTAGAGAAATACATTCCAAGAAATTATTTCTTCTCACTCAAGCAAAAGCTGTCCTGTGCAGGAAGTAAACTATAAAATACTCACTTCTGCATTTCTGAAATTCATCTGTTTGCTAAATGAAGTATTACCTGCACCCTCCATAAGGTACCAAAAAGGGAAGCAGAGAAATAACCATTGTTGAATGCTTACCATGGATCGAGTACTGTGCTGTAGGGTTTTTATGGTGAAATCTTCATTTTTAAAAGATCCTGTGAGGTTAGTATTATCCACTCCATTTTTCAAATGAGGAAGCAGACTCAGAGAACTTGAGTAACTGGCCAAAACCATTCAGTGACTATCTGGTAGAGCTGGTTCAAATCCAGCTACACTAGTGAAGACAAAGATTAAAATTATGTACTTTTACTTCTGAAGGTGATATCAGAAGTTAGTCATTTGCCACTTCCTCTTTCCCCTAAAAACAACTTAATAGAAATGAAAATATATCTAGGGCCCTTTGGTGACCAGATATAACTGAGAATGACCAGTCACGGTAGCCTGCTCTTTTTTTTTTTTTTTTGGAGTAACTAATAGTTATTGAAGATTACAATTGTACAATATGGAGAAGTATAGAACGAAATACAATTATTGGGGAACAGTTGCTCTACAATATTGTGTTGGCCTCTGCCACACACCAACACGAATCAGCCACAGGTATGTATAGGTCTCCTCCCTCCTGATCCCCACTCCCATCTCCCACGCCATCCTACCCCTCTAGATTGTCACAGAACACTGGGTTGAGCTCTCTGTTTGACACAGCAAATTCTTTTGCTGTCTATTTTACATATGGTAACGTATATGTTTCCATGCTACTCTCAATTTGTCCCACTCTCTCCTTCCCACATGGTGTCCACAAGTCTGTTCTATTTTTCTGCATCTCCATTATTTTTCAGAGTTGTTGGCGGCAGTGCAGGATGTTCAAGACAGCTTGCCCAGTGCCACGCTGTTGATGACCACTCCATTATGGATATATAAGCAAATCTTCAGGAAGACCCTTGGCCATGTGCAAGTGTGTTGGAGAAGCCAGGCTTTTATTTCTTCATCTGGCATAAAAGAACCCTTCCTAACCTCCCCAGGAGGACCCTGGGAGGGTTTGGATGGGTGGGTAGCAAAGGAATTGTTTCACCGGCAGTCACTACAGGAGGTCAAGACTGGGCTGGCACTGTTTTCAATAACAGCCATTGTGATCGTGGTCCAAAGTCTGGCAGAAACTTTTTATATGTTTGCTTTCATTTTGTTGTTAGGCACCTGGAATGCCAAGGGCAGTTCTGTGCCAAACCACAAAAAGAATGAAAGCCCAGGACTTCCCTCGGGTCACCAGCTTCCTTCAGCTTGGGGCAAGAGTAAAATCTGCCCGAAGGTAGAAGTTTGGGAATTTCCCATTGGCTCACATTTCAAATAAGCTTGTACTTAATCCTCAGAGCTCAGAGTGAGCAGGGGTGAGTTCAAGAGACACAGGAACAGTGCACTCTGCTGAGAAACACACTAGCAACCACCTGGCTTCCAGTAAGTACTGCTTGACGTGATAAGTGATGAGTCTGGGTTTTCAAGGCTCTGCTAATCTGGGCTGTCGTGACTCTTTCTTCATAACCTTCTTGGGCTGTACCATCAGGGGGAAATAAGACCTCTTGGGATCACACTCATCAGATTTAATTATAATGAACAGGTTAGGCAACAAGACTGGGTTGAGTCTCCTGAATAAGATCAAAGAGCTAAATCTGAAAAGGTTTTTTGTTTGGGGGCAATGACAAGAAATAAAAGCTGAACTATGAACAGATTTAATTCTTTTTTCTCAGATAAAAGGAAGGGCAAAGTAGTTCAGACACCAGCTCTCAAGTTAGGATTCTGACTCTGCTTTTTCTTAGTTATGTGATCAAAAGCAAACTACTTAATCTCTCTGGTAACAGTTTCCTAGTCTGTAAAATGGATATCATATCACTGTAAAAATAATGAAAACTTTATAGTATTGTTGTATCTTATTGTTATGTTATGTTGAATCTCATTAGATTTCATGTATGTGATAGATAATATTAAAGTCTTGCTTATGTTATTTAAGCAGAGTTTCATATATGTGATAGATAATATTAATATTAAAGTTTTTCTTATATAAGCAGAGTTTATATAATAGATTTCATGTTTTCATGTGCATGTAATCATAAATTTCATATATATGTATACATATACTGGATTTCATAAAAATAATTTGAATTTGATATACAGAAATTAAATTGCATATATATAATATGCAATATATGCTATATGAAATCCAGATATGTATACATATATATGAAATCCACTGATATATATAAACATATAAAATCTATTTTACAGGTTTTGCTTAGAAGTGCTTGGAATGTATTAAACACTTAGTACATGCCAGTCATTAAGAAGCAATCATAGACTCTCTGACCTGGACATGACCTAACAAGCAGCACTTGTAAAGCACCTATAAATTACTGAATACTCTTTGCCAGATTATATCAAGTAATACTGATAAATCCTATGAGGGTGGTGATATTATCACTTCCATTTTATAGATGAAGAAACAGGGGTGTAGAGAGGTTAATATGTACATATGTACACACATGTAATATACATACATATAGTATACTATGTGTGTATGTATATAGAGAGAGTATAGTATATACTATATCGTATATAGGATTCCCTGGTTGTTCAGCTGGTAAAGAATGAGTCTGCCAATGGAGGATACACAAGAGACGTGGGTCTGATCCCTGGGTCAGGAAGATCCCCTGGAGGAGGAAATGGCACCCCACTCCAATATTCTTGCCTGGAAAATTCCATGGACAGAGGAGCCTGATTGGTTACAGTCCATGGGGTCGCAAAAGAGTCAGACATGACTGAGAACACATGCGCACAGCAAGCCACATAGAGAGATGGGAAGGGACAAAATGCTTTTCAAACACTTCCGTCCTTCACCCGTGAGTTATCTAATGAATAATTGTGTGTGCGATATGAACATGTATCTTTCAAGAATTTCTATGAGTCACTTATATCATTTATAGCCTGGGAGGAATGAGAGTTTATGCTGGAGAAAGGGAGCACTCAGGAGAGGAGGAATGAGCTCATGCCACCCGGACAATATAGGATCCTTTGGCTCCTCCCATTTACTGGGATGACCCTGACATTGCCCTGTTCAGTGCTTCCTCCTATGTGAGTCCTATGAACTCAAGGTAAAAATTTGATTCCTGATTTAAAGATCACACCTGCCCCTTGGGCTTTCATCCTGTGGGACCCCTCTATGCGCAGGGCCTCATATCAGTCACAGGATTGCCAGCAGATCTGTGCAGGAAAGGACTTGACCTCTAGAGTCAGTCTGAGCACATCAGCCTGAGCTCCAAGGGCTGGGCAGCCTTGGGAACAGGCCTCTCGGGTGGCAGAGGCAGTTTAAGGACAGGGGTGTGCGCCGGTCCTTGCTCTCGGGTTTCCCTCTAGAGAAAATGTGTTCCTGGCACAGAGAAGAGCTTATTGTGGGCTTCCTTGTGTTCAGGAATGCTTTATCCGCTGCATTTGGTCCATAGCATCCTGCCCTCTGCCCTGTTCTTGTCTCCCTTGTTTGGTGTTTCTGTCTCCAGGGCTCTCTTGTCAGAGCCACTTAAGAAGCAGAAACGGAGAAAGTCCAGGGAAGATGCTCCCTCAGTCACCCAGCAACACTTCACAGAACTGCTACTTGGTGAGCACAGGCTGCTGGTCCTCGTTACCATGACTGCTATCAGCCTCAAGGGCAGGACGGGAAGCGGGGCTGATAACCGGTCTCACCAACAATCGAGAGCGCCATTCTGGCTCTTGGTGATTGAGTGGCTATCAGTGAAGCATACTGTCATTTGGGGACTAACACTTAGTCCTTCTTTTTGGCAGGTGAGAACAGACAGCCATAATGGAGCGCAAACCTCAGAAGAGTTCAGGTACCCAAGGGGCATACTCTCAGAAGGAAAAACCTTTTTATTGGAAGTGATGATCAATTCCCATAAAAGTAGCCAGGATACAGAAGATGGTTTTAGTAAGGATAATGGGTGGCATTCTAGGGTAATGATTGTTGATGCAGAGAATGTAGCAGAGATGCAGAGACTGTTAGATTTGGTTAATCATTTTGTAAGAGCTCACTTATCTAGAACTTTGGCATTTTCCAACTTTTATGGATCAAATGTTTTATGGAGATGGTATTGATACTAACAGCACACTATAGCCCTGAGAAGACTGGAAAATATTTTCTTAATTTTGTAGGAAACTCTCACTTGGACAGAAACTGCCTAAATTGTTACCAAAGTTTATTATGGGGATAGATTAAGGGGCAACATTCAGATGTTCTTGCTTCATGCTCATATGCCTCACCATGTAAATGACTCACCAGAAGCATCACATTTAGGATGAAGTAACTTAGAAATCAAACTATCCAATTCAATTCAAAGATAAATATTAATGAATAATTATTCAAAGCACCTATTATTAGTAAGTTACGGTACTTCCTATTGCAGAAGGATGTACAACCTAATTAGTAAGAGTCTTTGCTCTCAATGAGCTTGTAATTTCATTCGGAAGTTAAGATAAACACATCTGAGTAGCTATACTAGGAAGTTAAGATAAGCACATACAATCAAGATCAGGTTATGACACGTAAGAGCAAAATGCTGTAAAGTTTGAAGAAAAAGGAAAAAAAAAGCCACACACATCATTGTGGCAATCCAAAGAGGTTTTATGGAGAAGGCATTTGAACTGGACCCGAAATGATCCAACTGAGTTTCAGAAGAGATTGGGAAAGAAAGCACATCTCAGCAGAAAGGGATGGTGTGACCAAAAGCAATGAGTATGTTAGAGGCAGGTTGTGTTCAAGGAGAATATGGCTATAAAATAGGACAGGAGAGAATAGATTGGTGCCAGGAATTTACGTCTTAGAACCCTGGCAACCCTTGAAGAATTTCAAGCTCAGAAAAGGTATCATCAAATATGCTTTTGAGATTGCTCATATTTTGAGAAAAATAGCTTTATTGTGGTGTAACTGACATAAAATCAACTGCACATATTTAAAATGATTTGTGTGTATGTGCCTTGGAAATGATCACCACAGCAAAAGCGTAAGCACCTGCATCACTCCCAATAATCTTCTTGTGCCTGTTTATAATCCTTCCCTCCAGTAACCAATCCTACTCCCCACAGTTCTGCTTTCTCTCATTCTAAGTTCATTTGTACTTACTAGAGCTTTACACAAATGGAATCTTACTGAATGAATTCTTTGGTTTCTTTCACTCAACTTAATTCTTTTGTGATTCACCTATGTTGTTACATATATGAAGTTTTTGTCTAGACAGTCAATTGAATTTTTATGTTTTGAATAGTAGTGCCATTACCACTTCAGCATTCATCAATCACTTGTATAAATTCAGATTTCCATCTGGTGTCATTTTTTCAGCTGAAAGATTTCCTTTAGCATATCTTATAAAGCAATCCTCCTAATTCTTTCAACTTCTGTATGTCTGAATATGTCTTGAAACTGCCTTCATTTCTGAAAGATATGTTTGCTGCATATAAAATTCTAAAATGACCTATTTTTCTTTCAATAGTTTAAGCATCTTGTTTCACTGGTTTTTGTTATTACTGTTGTTTGCTTGGATTGTTTCTGATGATAAATCTAATGTCATCTGTATTTTTTTTCTCTATGCATTAATGTCTTTTCCCCTCCTCTGATGGTTTTTAAGATTTTTCTTTATCACTGATTTTGAGCAATTTGATATGATGTTTCTTATCAGTTTTCTTCATATATTTTGTGTTTGGAGTTCCTGAGCTGCTTATATTTCTGAGACAGTTTTCTTTAAATTTGTGAAAATCTCAGCATTATTTCTTCAAATATTTTTTCTGTCTCTCTCCCCCTCTTCAGGGACTCCAGTTACTTAAAATTGTTGTTGTTATGCAGTTGTTGAGTCTGATTCTTTTCAGCCTCATGGACCGCAGCACACCAGGCTTCTGTGTTCTCCACACTCTCCTGAAGTTTGCTCAAATTATGTCCATCAAGTCAGGTCACTTGAAATTGTCCCACAGTGCACTGGTGCTTTTTTTTAATGTTTGGGTGTTTTGTTTTGTTTTGTTTTGTTTTTTGCTTTTCATTCTGTGTTTGTTTTGGTAGTCCTGTTAATCCCATCTGGTACTGTTGTTTTTCTGAGACATTATAGTTTTCATCTCTAGCTCACTTTGGATCTTTTCTATATCTTCTGTATATCTAATTTCTTGAATGTGCAAAATGCAATTAATAATGCTGGTTTTAATGAACTCCTCTATTAATTCTCACATCTGTGTTAGTTCTAGGTCTGGTTTGATGGATTGATGATTATCCACATTATGGATAATGCTTTCCTGCCTCTTTGCACAACTGATAACTTTTGATTGGTTGCCAGATCTTGCAAATTTTTACCTTGTTGGGTACTGGATATTTTCGTATTCCTATGGGAAAAAAAGAAATCTTAATGACCCAGATAACTGTGATGATGCCATCACTCAGCTAGAGCCAGACATCCTGGAATGCGAAGTCAAGTGGGCCTTAGGAAGCATCACTACAAACAAAGCTAGTGGAGGTGAAGGAATTCCAGCTGAGCTATTTCAAATCCTAAAAGATGGTGCTGTGAAAGTGCTGCACTCAATATGCCAGCAAATTTGGAAAACTCAGCAGTGGCCGCAGGACTGGAAAAGGTCAGTTTTCATTCCAATCCCAAAGAAAGGCAATGCCAAAGAATGTTTCGGAAAAACATCTACTTCTGCCTTATTAACTACACTAAAGCCTTTGACTGTGTGGATCACAACAATTGCACCCGTTTCACATGTTAGCGAAGTAATGTCCAACAGTATGTGAACCATGAACTTCCAGATGTTCAAGCTGGATTTAGAAAAGGCAGAGGAACCAGAGATCAAATTGCCAGCATCTGTTGGACCATAGAAAACCAGGGAGTTTTGGAAAAACATCTACTTCTGCTTTATTAACTACACTAACGCCTTTGACTGTGTGGATCGCAACAAACCGTGGAAAATTCTGAAAGGGATGGGGATACCAGACCACCTTATCTGCCTCCTGAGAAACTTGTGTCCCAGTCAAGAAGCAACAATTAGAACTGGACATGGAACAACGGACTGGTTCAAAATTGAGAAAGGAGTACGTCAAGGCTATATACTGTCACCCTACTTATTTAATTTCTATGCAGAGTACATCTTGTGAAATGCTGGGCTGGATGAAGCACAAGCTGGAATCAAGATTGCCAGGAGAGATATCAATTACCTCAGATATGCAGATGACACTACCCTTATGGCAGAAAGCAATGAGGAACTAAAGAGCCTCTTAATGAAAGTACAAGAGGAGAGTGAAAATCTGGCTTAAAACCCAACATTCATAAAACCAAGATCATGGAATCCGGTCCCATCACTTCATGGCAAGTAGATGGGGAAACAATGGAAACTGAGAGACTTTATTTTCTTGGACTTCGAAATCACTGCAGATGGAGACTGCAGCCATGAAATTAAAAGAAGCTTGCTCCTTGGAAGAAAAGCTATGGCAAACCTAGACAGCGTATTAAAAAGCAGAGACATGACTTTGCCAACAAAGGTCCATCTACACAAAGCTGTGGTTTTTCCAGTAGACATGTATAGATGTGAGAGTTGGAGCATAAAAAAAGCTGAGCGCTGAAGAATTGATGCTTTTGAACTGTGGTGTTGGAGAAGACTCTTGAGAGTCCCTCAGACTGCAAGGAGATCAAACCAATCAATCCTAAAGGAAATCAGTCCTAAATATTCATTGCAAGGACTGATGCTGAAGCAAAGCTCCAATACTTTGGCCACCTGATGTGAAGAGCCAACTCATTAGAAAAGACCCTGCTGCTGAAAAGATTGAAGTCAGGAGGAGAAGGGGACAACAGAGGATGAGATGGTTGAATGGCATCACCGACTCAATGGACATGAGTTTGAGCAACCTCCAGGAGATGGTCAAGAACAGAGACACTTGGCATGCTGAAGTCCATGGGGTCGCAAAGAATTAGACACGACTGAGCAACTGAACAAACAAAAAATAAACCTTGAGCTTTTTTTTTCTGGGATGCAGTTAAGTTTCTTGCAAACAATTCAATCCTTTTAAGACTTTCTTTTCTGATTTGCTAGATCTGGAGCAGTCCTCACTACTGAGGCAAGACTTTCCTGAGTACTCTTCCCAGAACTCCATAAATGATCAGTTTTGCTAGTTTGGCTGGAGGGAACAAGTACTTTCTCTGGCCCATCAGAACACTGGGCACTTTCCATCTAATTTTTTCTAGTGCTTCTTTATCTGGCCTTGAGAAATCTTCCCACACACATATACTAATAAATATTCTTGAATACTTGAAGGGGACCTTATTAATGTCTCTGAGATTCTCTCTCATGCAGCTCTTTGCTCTGCTTTGTGAGCTCAAGCTGCCTTGATCTCCCCGAACTCTCATCTTTGTTCCCCCAGTTCAGGGGTCCACCTGGTCCCACCTCAGTTCCCCTTTTCTGTGCCGTGGGCTGGAAACTCCATCAAGGAAATTGTGGGGTTCACCTAGTTTGTTTCCTATCTCTTAAAGGCCCGTTGACTTTTATTGCCTATGACCAGTGTCTTGAAAAACCACTTTTTTCAAGACACAACAAAATATTTTGTTTATTTTAAACAGGTAAGTAAATCCTATCACTACATCTTTGTCCAAAGTGTAAATTTGGTCAGATTTGGCATGGGTTGGGAAGACCCCCTGCAGTAGGAAATGGCAACCCACTCCAGTATTCTTGCCTGGAAAATCTCATGGACAGAGGAGCCTAGTGGGCTACAGTCCATGGGGTCACAAAGAATTGAATATGACTGAGTACAAGCACAAACGGATTCTTTAGTAAAGGCTATCTTTTACCAAACCCATGGATGAACTAGAATTTTAGCCTGGATGTAAAAGCAAAGTCAAAATCTTCTTTTCAAAATAAATTCTATTTTAGCAACATTAATTTTTTTCTAAATAATGAAAGTAGTTCATACTTCTTGCAGACATTCTCAAAAAATATAGGAAAAATCAAAACTGTCTCTACATTTCAATCCTTACAGAGAAGTAATTAACAATTTGGAAATCTCTTTTTTAACGACTTTGCCACCTTATTTTCCATAGCAGGTCATTTTGCTTTTGTTTGGTAAGTCAAAGGGCAAGGCAGAATTATCTGGCTGTGGCTGGTGCTTCAACAGGAATGGAGACAAATCTTCGTTCACATCTAGAGAGCCAATAGCCTCCTCCAGAGATGGGGAGCCAGACAGGTGTGAGCTGAATTAAAGAGCTTCTAAATATCATCTGAATGAATGTCCTAACAGTGGATGAATAAGAATCACACACATGGTCCTGAGTTTTTTGTTCTTTTGGCCTATAATAGATGTTCTTTTCCATAACTGAATAATTTGAAGACCTTTCCAGAGGTAAACAGTGTTTTTCAATTGAATCAGTTCTTCTCAGAAATTTATAGAAAACAGACTGAGTCCTGTTCACTTTCTTTTACCAGGCAAACAATTTACATTCTATTATGAAAATGAAGTCTGCAAACAAGATTACTTTATTAAATCACCACCTCCTCAGCTTTTCTTCTCTGCGGTAAGTATTCACAAAGATTTAACAGGCCTCCCACCAGCCTCATGAGCATTTTTTAAATCCTTTCTCTTCCTCTGAGATTTAACTGAGATGCAAAGTGTTTTCATTTTTCAGACCTCTTGGAAAAAGCGGTTTTTCATTCTGTCAAAGAGTGGGGAAAAGGACTTTAGTCTTTCGTATTACAAAGACCATCATCATCGAGGTTCTATTGAAATTGACCAGTGCGTATCCGATCAAGAAAATGTTGATAACAACAAATACTAACATGTTGCATGCAAATTAGAAAAGAATTAGCAAACGTTAATTTGTGGAACCAAGACTCTAACTGAAATATGAATTTTTCAGTTAAGTTTTAGGCTGAACAAAGTATTTTTAATCAGTGATAAACTAGATCTAAACTTATTTTCTTAAACTATTGGACAATTTTCAAAGCATTGATCAAACAGATCTAAAGTTTTATTCAGTTGGGATCTTAACAATTGAAACATATTAGTCAGTTTTCTTCCTAATTTTGTATTTGTATCTGTTTAATACTTTATATCTAATAGAAATTCCAGTGTAGAAGTTGGCATCAGGAGCCATGAAAAAATGCAGTCTGTACAGAAGATGTTTAAATGTCAGCCTGATGAAGTGATGTCCATCAAGACCACTAACAGAGAATATTTCCTCATTGGTTATGACAGGTAAGTAGTAAGATAACACGAAGTGTCTCCTGTATGCAGAATAAAAAAAAAAAATATTTTAAAACAATAAATATGCCTTGAATAGAAACCAACAGCCACAACCTTATAATCAGCTATGCATGCATGCATACTAAGTCGCTTCAGTCGTGTCTGACACTGTGCGACCCTATGGACTGTAGCCCGCCAGGCTCCTCTGTGCGTGGGTTTCTCCAGGTAAGAATACTGGAGTGGGCTGCCATGCCCTCCTTCAGGGGGTCTTCCCGACCCAGGGATGAATCCACGTCTCTTACATCTCCTGCATTGGCAGGCATGTTCTTTACCTCTAGTGCCACCTGGGAATACAAAACAAAAAGCCATAAAAAAAAAGGAAAGAAACTCATGACTACAACCTTATACACCATCTTGGCAGTCTTTTTCTTTTTCTTTTGTAGTTTGTTTAGGCTGTGCTGGGTCTTCGTTGCTGCACGGGCTTTTCTCTAGTTTCCGGTCGACAGGGTCTCATTGCAGTGGCTTCTCTTGTTGAGGAACACGGGCTCTAGGGTGCGTGGGCTTCAGTAGTTGCCGTCCTGGGCTCTAGAGCACAGACTCATAGTTCTGGCAACAAGCTTAGTTGCTTCGTGGCATGTGGGATTTTCCCAGACCAGGAATCAAACCTGTCTCTTGTATTGGGAGGCAGACTCTTTACCAGTAAAGCCCCTTGGCATTCTTTATTATGACTTTAGTCCTTATTATGCCCCTTGACACATCACAGTATTCGTTTCCTAGGGCTGCCATAACAATGTGTCATAAACTGGGTGGCTTAGAACAAAAGAAATTTGTTATCTCACTGTTCTAGAGGCTAGGAGCCTGATATTGAGGTGTTATGGGCCATGACAGTTCTAGAGGTTCTAGAGAAGATCTGTTCCAGGCCTCATTGCTAACTCCTGGTAGTTTTCTGGCCTGCGGCAGCAAACTTCCAGCTCTCCTATGGGGCTCTCCCTATGTGCACATCTCTGTGTCCAAATTTCTCCTTTTTATAAGAACACTAGTCATCTTGGATTAGTACGCCCTACTCCAGTCTGACCTCATCTTCACTAACTACATCTACGACAACCCGACCTGATTTCCAAATAAGGTCACATTCCGAGGTACTGAGGATTGGGATTTCAGTACATGAATTTAAGAGGGCACAGTTCAACCCATAACAATCACCATCACCTCAGAGACACTTTATGTGCAAGAACCCAATATACAAACGTCTGTGCAAGCTACATGTATTAGGGAGGAGCTGTGCCCATCCCTGAAGGAGTCTTCAGTTTTTAAGAAGGGTTTCTGGTGCTGGCAAAGACGCCTAATGGATCCTTTGTAGATGATTATCTGCTTGACAGAGAGGCTAAAGTCGGGGGAGGAAGGAGTATGGAGGAGGGAGGCAGCGAACGCTCAAGCCGGAGTATGAAGAAACTTGATCTGCTGTAGATCAACCCCAAGGCGAAAAGCTTTCTTTTCAACTGTCCTGAGAGTCAACAGAAAAGGAGGTGTGATTGATACACATTCGTTCAAACACATCCTTCATAAACACACGCATTCCCTAATGGAGAGACACCTGGGGAGCTACACAAAATGGCGCTGACAGATCAAGGGGCCACTTAAGAACGCAAAAGAAATACATGTCAAAGCCAAAAGCTCCAAACCCTGTGATTATACTGTTACCTCCCACTTTTCTTCCCATTTCTCTGAGCTTTCCTCACAGAGGTGGCATGAAGGTTAATTCTAGTGTGTGAGTGTGGAGGTGGTGAGGAGCCGGGGATGGGCATTTAAACTACTCAGGGAAAAAGTCCTTATTTGCCTGGTACCTACCCCCACTGCCTGTTCCAATGTTCACAAAAGAATCATTCTCTGGTTCAGGAGGAGTGCAGGCCCCATTGTTGCCACATGCCAGCTGAACGTTTATTTCTTTCAACAGGGAGAAGATTAAAGACTGGGTCTCCTTCTTGTCATCACTATGCCGGCATGTGAAAGCAGCGCACCAGAATACGGAGGTGACTCCATATCACTAATAAAATCACAGCGCCCCTGAACACAGCCCTCTTTCCCAAGGGAACAATGCAAGCTTTTCTCCCCCGCTTGGCAACTGGCATTAACAAGGAATAAATAAGTGAGAAAGTGTACATCCTTGTAATTTTTATGATTAACAATAGAAAAAAATTCTTTTGTGTTTTACAAGAAAGCTAAAATACAGACACTTCAGATTTTCATTACTGGAGTAGGAGGGGTAAAATTTAACTGTGGCATTTTTTTAATAGTAGCTGAAATGACAGTATTTTCCATCATTGTTATTCAAAGTACATAACAGCTACCTTTGGAATGACTAAGTCCATGGTGGTTTCTATAGAAATGCATTTCACCTGTCTTGTATTTTCAATAGAATGTTTCTCTGATGTAAATGCTAGCAATTTTAAATTGCTTACTTGCTTCATAAGAACCTTTGCTAAATTTACCTAAGTCCTTTTTTAAGATAGGCTTCCCTTGTGTCTCAGCTGGTAAAGAATCCACCTGCAATGTGGGAGACATGGGTTCAATCCCTGGGTGGGGAAGATCCCCTGGAGAAGGGAAAGGCTACCCACTCCAGTATTCTGGCCTGGACTATACAGTCCGTGGGATCTCAAAGAGTCAGACACGACTGAGCAACTTTCACTTATTTCACTTTTCTTAAGACAGACCTTTATTAATGAAACTGGCCTCTAGGTACCATTTTGACATGGTTTCTAGGTTGTCCTATACTTACAACAAAAGCAGAGGCCAAGGAGAAAGGGAAAGCTAGGGCGTGTCTCAGATGATGAGAGAGAAGGGGCTGGGTACAGAGGGATACAGGGTTGAAAAGACAGGGAAACTCAGAGCATCTCTGAAGGCCAGGCTGGAAGTCCTCAAGTGTTTGGGAACAGGAGAGGGACAAGATCAGCTTTAATCCTAATGGGAGCAGGCTGAGCAGCAGTATAAATGCTAGTGGTCAAAGATTGGGAACAGAGACCCCAAGACCAGGCTGTTGCTTCATTCTAGACCAGGGATCAATTGTGCCCTGATTCCAATATTCCTTTTTCATAAGCAGGAGAAACTCTCATCAGGTGATAAAAGGCCCTCTTCAGACCCTCTCCTTGGACTTTTCCACAAGTCAGAGACTGTCAGCACCACCATGCCAAGAAACAGTCTTCCAGACATGGTAATCAGACTTCTCTCTCCTTGTTAGGACATCATGCCTGGAGCTAGCTGATTCAGAAGTCAGTTGTATTTGACATCTTCCTCAAAGCCTAACCCATCATGAATGATTCTTGGTCCTAGGATCTATCCTGTATTTTGTCTGTTTCACCTACCATGATAAGCCTCACTGCTTGCCCTGCCTACCTCTAAATCTATTCTTTCATTTTGGATGCTCCTTGTTACACATCCAGGTACGTATCCACACTGGGTGGAGATCCTTCAGCTAAACAAAAGCATGGCTGTCAACCTCCTCTTTCCTTTCACCCACAGGGCAAAGATTACTTCTGTAAAAAAAAAAAAAAAAAATTCCCCAAACACCAGTTGACCATTTATACTCCTGAAGCAATATCAGAGTTCTTATTAATTTCGTGTATTCACCCAAATCAGTCTTACTTCTGTGTGTGTGTGTGTGTGTGTGTGTGTGTGTGTGACTTCAATTTCATCTCTAATGAAATCCGCTTGAGGAAAAAATTGTAATACATCTGCCCCTTGAAAGTGATTTGTAATTTTGCCTCAGCTTTCTTAGATTTGTAGGCTTCCTAGTTATGGATATTATTAACAAGCAGGCTGGGGTTTTTTTTCTTCTGCCACGGATGCTATTTTGCGTCTTAGAGATGTAGCCATGGGCGTTCTCTTTTTTTCCCCCTTTTCCTCCCCTTTTTTCCCCTGGGTACCAGGCACGTCTCAACAGGGCCTACCCTCCTGTTTCATATAGTTGGAGGCTCTCCAACTATTTTAAAAGCTTTTTGTAGCATATCAAATGCACCAGGCCAAATACTTCACTTGGGATTTGTAGTAAAGGTGGTAGGAATCAAGCCTGAGAAGGATAACTCTTTTCAGTAAATGCTTCTTGCCCTCCTGCTTTTCAACTTCCATACCCTTCTCCCTAAAAATAACATTATTGGTCATTTTGTCTGTTCATGCAGTGCATTCCAATCAGTTCCCATTAAGGGTACCACCTAGATTGTTGGGAGCTGTTGTGGTGGTTGTTTCCAAAATAGAATGGGAACCCTTCCTCATCCTCAACTCAGCATGGCCTAGCTCCATGAACTTGGAGCTAGAAAAATGGATACAACTTAAATACATCTTTAAAAAATAAAAAATCACTTTCTTTCAAGGACTTTCTAGAGAACATTCAGGGTTTTTTTCCAAACCCACCTCCCCCTCTCTTGCTTTAAGGCATTGTTCTTGAAAGAACTGAATTATAACAATTTTTCTGCCAGGCAAAGCAGCTACTTTGCAGAATGTCCTGTGTCTATGAGGGAGGGAAGCAATAATTGGTAGAACCTAGATCACCTTGAAGCCTATAATTCATACTATCACAAGATCAATGCTAGAAAATTGCATTGGAAACAATAGAGGTATACAAGCAGAACACAGAAGAGGAATATTGAGCAGAAAGGGAAAAGATGCAGTGTCTTGACTTACCTTCTCAGATGGCACTGGGTGAAAAATAGAAAAAGATGAGAGTAAGGATTTTGTGGCAGAGCTTAGTGACTTAAAACTCTACCCACCAGAAAGAATCACTTATTTTGAGTTCCAGGACCCAATAGTAGAGAAAAGCCTGAAAGATGGGCTTATAGTTTTTTATCAGTGGTAACCCAGACTCAAGAAGCAGGTTTAAGTTGTATGGGCTTCTGGATATAACCCTGGAAGATCCTCGGATGTTCTCAACCCAATTACTCTATTATTTCTTTTCCAGAAAACATGTGGTTTAATTCTGTCTCTTGCAAGAAAAAGAAAAAGCATTAATTCTGTCTTGATCTCTTGATTCAGCGTTTAGTGAAAGAACATCCTCCAGGACTCAGAGAAGCTCGTCTATCGCATGACTTCTCATCAGAAATCTCTCAAGATTCAGAAGAAGAGAGCCATTATATTAGTCCTCGGAGTATTCTTTTAGAGGTAACCTCTCCCACCCGTTAGCCGTCTATTCCTTCTACAAATATTTACTGAGCCCCTACCAGGCACTTAGATTAGGTTCCGAATCAGACACAGATGATGTGCTCATGGGGTTGACCCTTTGATAGGAGCTAGCCAGGACACGCAACAAAAAAGTCTCTATGCTGAAGAGAGTTGCTTGTAAAATGCTCAGAGGGCCTGAGGGGTGGTAGGCAGGGGGAGCTGACTTTCAGACAGAGGCCAGGGAAGGTTCCATGGAGATGACATTTGGCCTTATATGCCAGGCGACATTTAGACTTGAGGGATGGACCTGAGGAGTCTTTCTGCATTTTGGATAGAAACAATAAATATGAACAGACACAACAATATTCTTGGGTGAGAAACTGTGTGGTATGTACCAATCAGTATACTGATCATTGGGAAGCTCCTACTGAGTGCCTTATGTGTGCTAATCCTGTCCTGTGCTAGGCGTGGTGGCTGCCAGAAAGGACCTGATATCATGCCTGCCCCCCCTTCCCCCACCGAGCTCACAGTCTTACCAGTCTTACAGGACGATGCTCCAGCAGAGGTGTGGTCAAAGAACTCTGGAAGCAAACAGCAAGGTCCTATAATATAGCACAGGGAACTGTATTCAATAACCTGTGATAAGCCATAAAGGTAAAGAATATGAAAAAGAGCGTATTTATATAGTGTATAACTGAATCACTTTGCTGTACAGTAGAAATTAACATTGTAAATCAGCTAAATGTCAATAATTTTTTTTTTTTTAAAGAGCCCTGGAAGCAATAGGAAAAAAAAATTTTCTGTCTCCACTGGAGTCAGGGAAAGCTTCAAGATACAGAATGGTATTTGATACATGTATGATGAATAGTTTAGATGAGCTCTAACCTAACATTAACAAGTGGCCTTTTGGGGGGAAATGCACAAAAACCAGTAAAAAGACTCAGTCAAACCATGATGGATTATGAATGCCAAGTTGACTTCATGCTACAGGCAACATAGCGGGCAGTAGCAGCTTCTCAATCAGGAAGGAGCAAAACCAAATTATCTTCTAGTACTGTTAACCCTGGGCTTCCCAGCTGGCTCAGTGGTAAAGAATCCACCTGCCAATGCAGGAGACACATGTTCAACCCCTGGGTTGGGATGATCCCCTAGAGTAGGAAATGGCAGCCCACTCCAGTATTCTTGCCTGGAAAATTCCATGGATAGAGGAGGCTGGAAGCTACAGTCCCTGGGGTCGTTAAGTCAGACATGACTGAGCACTCACTATTAACCTAGCAGCTATATTCAAGGTGGAAAATGGAGAGAAGAGAATGGAAATAGAAGGTAGGAAGACAGAACTGGGGGGAGGGGGGCAGGAGTTCTCAAACCAGGGGGAGGGGTGTTTGCAAAATGATGAGTTGTGTTCATATGAAGGAAGCATTCTGAAGTCAAGTAACTTCTAGAAACAGTAAATCAAAGTAATTTACACAAACTTCTTTTGCTGTAGAATTCTCAGAGCCTTTAGCATGCAATGGTGCCTTATAAACAGCCAAGCAAAATACAATGCATAGCATGTGACCTCAGGACCCTGCTTTATCCCAGATTTTTTCACAGCTGTGTTCTCTGGGACACAGTGACGGCAACTAGTCTTTTCATGACGGTCAAACCAACCGGTCAGGTGATATGAACACTAAGCTATAATGTCCTGCATTTTCTAGCTACTTTATGAGATGCAAGGTCTAGTTAGGCAAATAAAACTAAGCTAGTAACTTCCCTGGCAGTCCAGTGGTTAAGACTTCGCCTTCCAGTGAAGGGAGTGTGGCTTTCTATCCCTGGTCCGGGAGCTAGGATCCCATGTGCTTTGCACCAGAAAACCAAAACATAAAACAGAAACCATATTTCAACAAATTCACTAAAGACTTTAAAAATAGTCCACCTCAAAAAAAAATCTTAAAAAAAAAAACCTGGAAGACCGTTACAAAAATTAAGTGCAACACTGTGCTGTAGAAGTTCAGAGAAGGAAAAGTTTGGCAGTGGTTAATGTGGTCAGAAAGACCTCAGGCCGCCTGAATACAGCATCATTAGACAGAAGGGAGGGCTTCCCGGGTGGAACTAGTGGTAAAGAATCTGCCTGCTAATACAGGAGATATAAGAGACTTGGGTTTGATTCCTGGGTTGGGAGGATCCCCTGGAAGAGGGCGCGGCAAGCCACTCCAGTATTCTTCCCTGTAGAATCCCATGGACAGAGGAGCCTGGCAGGCTGTGGTCCATAGGGTCTCAAAGAGTCAGACACAATAGAAGCGACTTAGCATGCACACGGACAGAGGGGAAAGGGGGCACTCCAGGCAAAGAAAACAGCATGAAATGGGCACTAGAAGCACACTGTTTGTAAGGGGCATAGTGGGAAGGCTGGCTTGTCTGGAATGAAATATTCCAATAATGGTTGATGATTTTGTAGGTAGGCCATCAAAAGCCCTTAGGAAATTTTGAGGAACCATTGCCCCAAATGACTCAATTCTGACCACCTTGGTGGGGAGCCCCCAGAGGGCAGTATTTTCTAGGACCTTCACAGCCCCTTGAAGCAATTTGTCTGCCTGTGAGCAGAGTAGCCTGCTCTCTACAGAGAGAGGCCAGCTCTGCGTTGTGTCAGAGTCTTTGACCCAAGTGATATTATTCTGTAATAGCACCAGTTGGGAGAAAAAGAGTTCATGTCATTAACTGCCTAGTGATGAAATGAAAAAATAAATAGCAATTTAGTCCAGTAGTGCATTTGTATCAGGAGTGTGGGGAACCCAAGAGAAGAAAACAGACTGTGAGTCTGCAGAAACTTTGCTGGATCATTCTCTCAGAACGAGCACCACTGTTCATTCAATGGTAGAGGTACTTATGGTTTCAGGGACCAGAGCCATGAAGAAGGGGGCAACAAGGTACCTGGCTTATTGGTAGACTTGCATCCTTATATCTCTGCCTGTTTTCTTTAGTTGGATAATATTATTGCTGCCAATGATTCTGGGGAACTCACTGTCCCCATTGGACCTCGTGATCCAGACCAGGTCTCCAAGACAGCTGAGCGTCGTTATGTGTCAATGAAATCCTGGTAAGTTAAACTGCCATACTCTAAAATTTGCCCTTAGCTAATGTACTGTTCCAGAACAATTGCTGTGAGTTCATTTAAAGGATTGATATAATAACACAAATGCATTACCATACACCAAGTTCAGCATATTATTCATCTCAAAACAAGAAAAAGTGAGAATGTTTTCCCTACCTATAGAAAACGCTTAGAAAAAAAGAAAAAAAAAAGAAAACGCTTAGTCACATTCTTGGGACATTTTCTGTCTTGTGGGGAATTTCTTTCCTATTTTGCATTTACATCTCTCACACTCTGACTTCTGTCTCCAAACCGTCCCAATGTAAAGAGCTATTTTGATTCCATATCCATTAGAAGGAAATTCTATTGGATTTAATTCTGACTGTGGTTGGGATTCTGCTGGTTGGATATACTTCAAAACACTGTTAATTTTTACACGGCTGTTAGCTACTTAAATCTGATTCACACACCGTGGAAAGTCGTAGACAGATATGCTGAAAAAGCTTTTGTGTTAACTTCTTATGCTCTAGTCTTCTCAAAGAGCTGTCCCTTGAGTCTGTTGATGGCAAAGAGGAATTTCAGCCCCTGGCAGAGATCCAGAATGGGGAGCTTCATCAGCAAGAACAAGCCTTGGGAACTCACTTCTATCTTCCACCTGCCAATTCCGAAGCACAGACCACGATTGACACAAAGCAGTCGGCCTCACTAACTGTTGTGCAACTGTCTATATTAATCAAGTAAAGTCTTCATTTCTAAAACTTTATGGGCCCATAGAACAAGGCAAACTTCCTTTTGTACTCAGAATTCACATTTTCAAGCAGTTCCTAAAAATCTCCAACTCGGCCAAGAATCTGACCTTGGCCTTGTCCCTGTAGTGGTGGTCAAGGACAGTAGGTGCCAGAGCTAGGACTACAGTGGTCCCTGGGCAGCAGGGGGCACTTTCAAATACTTCAAAAAAATTCTCTGTTAGCTGGGCTTTCAGATCCTGGAATTTTGGATCTTTCTGATCAGGTTAGCACATCACCCAGATTTTACTATTAAAATTACGGGCATGCAAGCCATGTCATGTTTGGTTATAGACTAGGAGGGGGGAACAATTAGGTTTTAAATGACGCCAAGAACATTTGATGAGATTGTTCTCAATTTTAACTCTTTCTGGTGTCTCCTTCAGTGGAGAAATGTACAATCTGATGTGATACATAATGGATTTAGTCCAATTTTTACTTCTTTTTCATTGTCTACCATCATTAACCCATTCCAGGAGGGATGAGGGAGGGCATTAATGAGGACTTAAATCTATGTTCTTCTCCAAATGTTTTAGATAATCTTTAACTGGACAATACCATCTCAGGTGTCAGAGGCCAAAGTCCAGTCAGAAAGTACAGATCAGAGCCTATGATGGCTGCCTGATTTTTGCAAACATCTTATCTTACAGTAATATCCTGGATGAAAGCCAAGTGCAGAAACTGAACGTGTTCCTTTCTCCTCCTGACATCAAAAATTATCTTGTTCTCAAAGAAGCTGCAGGACGGATATGGTAGGTAGGAGATTTGAAGGTTATTGATTATAAACGGGGTTGGATGATATGAAAACAAGAATTATATCTTGAACTACTGTACGTGGCAAAACTGACTGGAGAACTTGGACTTGCGTCGCTGTTGTTGTGCATGCGTGCTGAGTCCCTTCAGTCATGTCCGACTCTGTGCAAACCTATGAACTATTGCCTGCCAGGCTCCTCTGTCCATGGGATTCTCCAGGCAAGAATACTGGAGTGGGTTGCCATACCTTCCTCCATGCTGTTGTCACAAAGGGTCTTTGATTGAGAATATTGTTGTATAGGAGAGTCAGCTGAGGGTGGGTCAGTATAGAAGGACCCCAAATTCCAGGAAACAGTAAATTTCTGCTGGTTTGAAATAAGCAGGGATATGTATGGTCCAAGGAAACCATTGCCAATCAATGATCAGTGATTATTTTATAAATGAATGACGTTACTGAGGTCAACAAGAATCTAAGATCTAGAAGAAAACGGCATGCCAGGGTAGAAGATGTCCAGACATCAGCTAAACACCTGCTGGTCAGGAAACTCAGACACAGAAGACTGTGTGGCAGAGAATTTCCTTAGAATGACCACTGTTTGTGTGACTCTATATTCTTTTTAACACTCTGTAACTCATTTTGACGGAAGATGATTTTATAAGGGAAAAAAGCTTGTTAACATAAACATCACATATCAACTGTCTTATAATTTTATTAGAGGGCAGGAACCATAGCTTGCCATTTTTCCAGACTTACCACAATCCCAGGCTCAACATAGTATTTGACAGGAACTATAGACTTCTGTGTCTGAGCTTGCTCATCTGTTAATTCATTTACGTGCCCATTAGCTATTCATTGTGTAATCATTGTGTGCCCACTTTCAATAAATACTTAGCATCTTCTGTTTATAGAATTATAAAAAATATTTTAAGGGTGGTACCATATGCCTAGAGTCTCAAAGCCTGGTGGAAAAGACAGCTACATAAACAAGTAAATATAAAATAGCATTTTATTTAAATATACAATAAGTGAGGGACTCACACAATACAATAGACACCCAGAGGCAGGAGAGATTAATTAAGCTAAAGGAAGTGCGATGAGGGCTTTGTAGAGGTAGCATATTGGAGTAGGATTTTGGAGGAAGGTTCAGGCTGGTAGAGTAATGATAAGGAAAAAATATTCCAAATAGAGAAAGGAGTTTGATTGTTCCAGATATGGTGAAACACAGCTAAAGAAATTAGTAACAGTAGTGGTAGAATAGACTAGAGTGAGGAGCCCAATCTGTGTCCCCATCTGTGCCCGGCATTCCCAGTGGGCACTGTCTCACGCTTGTGTTGGATGCTGTACCCTCATTGCAGTGTGGCTCAGTGGGATGCGCCCCCGCATCTGGGATGCTTGTTTTTTCATGGAGATCACCTTTTGGCCGTGAATGACCTGACGCCCCAAAGCCTAGAGGAGGTCTCCTTGTTTCTCAGCCGGTCCATCCAGAGGGAGGTGAGTGTTGCTGATTGGCTCTGGCCAGGGCAAGAAGGAACAAGATCAAGGCCTTGGTTGGCATCTGAACAATACTCTGAAGACAAATGAGATGTTTCGGTCCTCAGCTGCCGAATGGAAATAAGAGAATCAGAAGTGTAAACAACACTTCATACTATATATCTAAATAATAAGAATGTTATTTTAGGACCCTTTTAAAATTCTTTCGTATAAAGTAGTATTTGGAGGGAGCCCTGGGCTAGGAGACTGAAACAGCTGGGTTCAAGACCTCAGACTCAGCATGACCTGGCAAAAAAAGAGCTTGCAGGGAAGTCAGATAGGCTTTACATCCCGCCTCCTTCAACCAAATGGTGCTTCAATTTTCTCTTCTGTGAAATTAGGGATAATGGTAATACTAATTGGGCTTCCCAGGTGGTGCTATGGTAAAGAACCCACCTGCCGATGCAGGAGATGCAGGAAACACAGTTTCAATCCCTGGATCAGGACTATCCCCTGGAGTAGGAAATGACAACCCTCTCCAGTATTCTTGTCTGGAAGATACCATGGGACAGAAGATCCTGGCAGACTACAGTCCATGGGGTCACATGTACATATATCCTTAAAAGGCTCATCATGTTTCTACCTATTAGTAAGTCCCAGTATCGTTATCCCTTTCCTGGTCTTATTTTATTTTTGATGAGCCACGTGACCTTGGGAAAGTCACTTCCTTCTCTGACAAGTGAATTTGAGTTTCTTCTCTCCAAAGTGAGAGATGGTTGATTTTCAAACTGTACTTCTTGGAAACCTGAGACAAAGACAGGAGGAGAGGGGAGGAGAGGGACAGTGTTCAGGACCTCAACTAGAGAGAGTAGGGTATATTTATCGTTACTTTTTCATGTTTGAGTTTCCTGTTACCTTTCCTTGAGGAAATAGTGACTTGGCTTAAAATTTCTAAAAACTGCTCTATTGGAAGATCTCTCAAATTTCTTCCAGCTCTGAGAGTTTATGATTAAATATGTCTTATCTCGTCTGCATCACACAATAACCTTGCTGGTTAGACAAATTGTACTGCCCCTACTGTCTAAATGGGGAAACTTAGTAAGAATGAGTGAGTTGTCTACAATACATAAATCGTTAGTGTTAAAGCAAGGACTCATTCATTCCTTCATTCATTTGCTCACTCGCCATTTATTGAACATCTATTGTATGCTGGATTCTCTGCTAGGTCCTAGAGCTACAAAAATGATCTTTGACTTTAAGGAGCTTGCAGATTAGTGGATAAAACAAGTATGTGCTAGTTACAGGTACAGTGTGTGCCTTGAGATATGAGCAGAGGGCCATGGGATCACAGAGGAAAAATGAAGTTAATCTACTTGAGGGAGGCCAGAAAGATGTCTCAGAGAAAGGGATGCTTGACTTGGGTTTTGAAGGAGTTTGTGTGGTGGAAAAAGAGGGAGCTTTCAGGAGTCCAGCCCAACAATCTAGTAACTGTGGTGTATTTCCTCTGCCAAAAACCCACACTGGGGCCAAGTGTTTAATATAATCTTCTGAAAGTTACCAAACAACACTCTCATCCAGAGACCCAGGCATCAGCTCCGAAGCCAAGAAAAGGGTTTTTGCCTGGGAGCAGATCCAGGAACTCCACCTGGGCATCGCTGACTGCAGTTTATCAAGACTGCCTTCTACACTATGCACTCACTTGCATAAGAGTGGCAGACAAAGTTTGTTTTGGGCCCATTCTGCCTCCTCACTTTCTCCTGTGTTCTATTGGGAAATACGGGGTGTTCACTGACATGATTATTGGAAGATCAAAAAATTTCCCAACTTGCTCACCCCACCATTCCTGATCTATTTCTTTATGTTAAAAATGAATACCCGATCCTTTCTAAAATTCAAATAGCTGGTCTCTGGAAGGAAAATAATGTTGGAAGAGGGGACATGTGGAACCAAAAGTGTGTATGTGTGTGTGTGTTAGTCTCTCAGTCGTGTCTAACTCTTTGCAACACCCTGGACTGTAGCCCTCCAGGCTCCTCTGTCCACGGAATTCTCCGGGCAAGAATGCGGGAGTGGGTAGCCATTCCCTTCTCTGGGGATCTTCCCAACAGGGATCAAATCTGGGTCTCCTCCACTGGCAGGCAGATTCTTTACCCTCTGAGCCACAAGGGAAGCCTAGAGGGGGTAGTCAAAGACTGATAATGTTTTAGAATAGTTGAACCAGGCAGATGCATATTCCATCTTTGAGAAAGGAAGTTGATGGAAATAGGAATTTGGGGTGAGCAAGGGCTGGGGTCGGGGAGGGGAGAGAATGTGTGAGTGTAGAAGGGGAGGAGATGCTAGATTGCAGAAAAAACACATAGAGCTTTAGTTTCCTCTCAATTTTGTCAGAGGCTGGTCCTGTCTAGTGGTCTTGTTTGGATGCTCTGGTTACAAGAGGCTTTTTAATTCTTGGTACAAATGGGCATTTCTGGGCAGGATTAATGTACTCTGATTGTGTGTGTGTGCTCAGCTGCCCAGTGATGTCTGACCTTTTGTGACCCCATGGACTGTAGCCCCCAGGTTCCTCTTGTGGATGGAATTTTTCAGGCAATAATACTGTAATGGGTTGCCGTTTTCCTCCTCCAGGGCATCTTCCCGACCCAGGGATCGAACCCGCATCTCTTGTATCTCCTGCATTAGCAGGCAGATTCTTTACCACTAGCACCACCCAGGAAACTCCAGTGTACTCTGGAATCTGCCCTGAAGTCTCAGGCCAGTGGAGGCCAGAGAATAAAAACCCATCTTCCCCCTGAATATATAAGGTCATCCTGGCTTTTTCCTGCCCAGAGTTTCTTCGAACCCAGCTTCACAGGGTGTGAATGAGGACAGACTGAAATTGAGAATCAGCAGTCCTAAGGATAATCTTTAGCCATTTAATGTTCCTCTCTCTTGTGTTTTAGAAAGTAAAACTCACCATCGGTCGTATCCCAAATTCAGAGAAATTTCACACAAGAGCCTGTACATGCTCCTTAGAAGACCAAGGTATTAAACCTTCTCAACTGGTTACATCCTCACTGGAGAGGACACTGAAAAGGACTCCAGCCATTAAAAAGGGTCAGCAGGAAAGATCTGGAGAGTAATGTGCTGGGGCCCACCTCCATCAAGCCAGGACAGGCTTTGGACTCTGTGCTGGTCTCTGCCCCTCACCACTGTGTGACACCAGGCAGTCAGCACACCTCTGAATTTTTCCATCTGCATCTTAACAATGGAAATAACCCTCCTCTCTCTGGCTTTTGCATCAGGGATGCTGAGAGGTCCAAATGGAATAATGTCTATGGAACCCAGTGAACATGTAAGGCCTTATTATCTCAGACTTTGTCCCAAACACCACAGACAGAGATTGGGTAAGCTTCTCATCTAAAATACACTGTGTGTTCTGTGAGGTCATGGTCCACACAATCTCTTCTTTGTTAGGGAATGGACAGTTGGAAATACTCATTCCGGGAAGCCAAGATTCCCCAGGGAGATGTGATACCATGTCGGCCTTCCCAGACACCTCCTGCTACTCATCATGTCCAGAATGTTGAGACATCAGTGGCCTCTTGGATTCAATGATCGTCTTGTTTTCTTAAAGACTCAGGAAGAATTTTAGAAGTCAAAGCAGTTTGAAGGTTATATCTAGCAAAGTTTGCATGTTCTACAAGTACTAAAAGAACTGCGTAGAACTTGAAAGTTTGAAGGGTCTAAACTAATTGATGAGCTTCCTAGGTGGCGCTAGTGGTCAAGAACCCACCTGCCAATGCAGGAGACATAAGAGACTCGGGTTCAATCCCTGGGTCAGAAAGATTCCCTAGAGGAGGGCATGGCAACCCACTCCAGTATTCTTGTGTGGAGAATCCCATGGACAGAGGCGCCTAGCGGGATACCGTTTATAGGGTCTCAGAGTCAGACACGACTGAAGCGACTTTGCACGCACACAACTAATTGATGCATTAACTCATTGATCCTGAAAGGCAGGAAGTATTTTTTCTCATAAATAAGAAAACAAATGCAGAGGACTAAAAAGGATGAATCAAATCAAGGAATGGTAGAGCAAAAGAAGCCTTTGGAAAATAGATCTTACTGGGTTGCTGTTTTACACAGGAAGATATAAAGGCCTCCAATGTTTACTGATGTATTTTTTTTGTGGCTCCTGGTTTCATAGCTATTTAGTGGCAGAACCAAGAATCTGAGAGCAGATCTGGCGATGTCCTGATCCTCTCTTTGGACTGGGGTTTATATTTGAAAAGACCTTCTGCACATAGATAGAAAGCACTGATGGCTCAGACAGTAAAGACTCTACCTGCAATTCAGGAGACCTGGGTTTGATTTCTGGGTCAGGAAGATCCCCTGGAAAAAGGAATGGCAACCCATCCCAGTATTCTTGCCTAGAGAATCCCATGGAAGAGGAGCCTGGTGGGCTACTGTCCATGAGGTCACAAAGAGTCGGGCACAACTGAGTGACCAACACTTCCAGCACATAGATGAGACACTCAAATACAGTTTATTTTCAGTCATCTAGATTGTATAGAAAACTATTAAAATTTTTATTCATATGCCCTATTGGATCTACTGTTTCTTTCTCTATTTTTGTAAAGCTCTATTGGAATTAAGACTCTACATTTTTTCCAGTTTTATTGAGATGTAGTGGACGTATAACATTGTACTAGTTTAAGGTGTACTGTATAATAATTTGATATGTGTATATTGACCTACTGTTTCCACTCCTAGAAATTTATCCTATGGAAATGCTCACACAAATACACAAAGATATCCATTAAAAAGTTGTTCACAGTAGCACTGTTTGTTACAACGCAACGGAAATCCTTTGGGAATTGCTTGATTATAATGACTTCATGTAAGTGAATGTTCTGTGGATGTTCGAAGTTTCACATTTATGATTAGGAAAGATGTTCATAATACCTTAAGAATGAAAGGAGCAGGTTGCAGTACAGTAAGTAGAGCATCATCACACTCTTAAAAAAATGATTGGTGTTGGTATATGTAACATTTCCCCAACTCTAATTAGGGAGAGAAATTCTTACCTTGCGGGTGTTGTTGTAAGGTTGAAATGGATGGTCTGCATACAGCACCTGACACATTGCCTGACAGGGAGTGAGCACTTAGTAAAGATTAGTTCTGCCACTGCTGCTCAGACAATCGTTGTTTTTTTTTTTTTGGTCTTCTTAGAAGAACACACATCTAATTGTCAATAAGAATCATCTCTGAGAAGTATGATCACAGTTGGCCATCGGGGGGAGGCATTTCTGTAATGTTTGAATTGCTCTCTCTCCTTTTTACTATGAGCGTATGTCATGTTTATAATGAAAAATAAATACAGGTGTAGTAAATAAATAATATATGTATTTAAACATATTTATGTATTAAACCTTCATAAGTAGAAATCAAGCCATCTTACTGAAGGAATTAAAAAACCATCAAGATAAAACTGTCTGGGAATCAACAGTAGGGGCGGATACACTGCTTTGAAGCCCAGAAGTCCTTCTTCCGTCCTTCTTTTGCCCAGACATTTAAACTCAGATGAGACGGATGGACAAGCCTTAGCTCACAGGCCCTTCAGCCTCCCCCCACTGCGGGGAAGAAGAGCCTGAAGACAGGCACTGACGTGTCTGTGTGGCTCCCAGAAGTGCCGGGAGGACTCAGGACTCCTGGCTGCCGGTCCACCCTCTTCCTGAACCATGAGGGAGGCGAGCCTGCTCCCAGCACTCTCTTCCTACCAAAACATTCCTCCTGAAGCCGAACCAGCTGCGGTACTTGTCATGAAGATTCTGCTCTAGGGGCTTCCCCCACATGAATGGCTTTGCTCCCCCAAAGGAAGTCTCAGGGCAGATTTCAAGGTGTCCCCCAACCCAAAGATTCTGATGCAGTAGTTCTGGTATGGGGTCCTGGAATCTGCCATTCTGGGGTGACCAGATGGCCGGTGCGCCAGGGGGAGCACTTTGAGGGAGTGTCACTTCCCTGGGTCACAGGGAGAGGCCTGTGTATCTTCTGAGAGGCTGCAGAACTCGGAACCTGCACAAGGATGACATTAAAGGGAGAGTGTCCTTCATTTTTGACAGCTCTGGAAGAGGCTGACGATAAACCCCCATCTCTTCCCCTCCAGGAAAGAACCTGTTCCTGAAGAGAGAAGCCTGGTTTCCACTCTTGGCTCTCTGCCACCGGGGAGTGTCATAACCAAGGCCTGGAAGAAAAGGCCTGTAAAGTCCTTGTACGCCACTGGGAGGCGGGTGAGGTGCGGAAGCTTTAGGATGGAGAGGAATGTGGCATGGGGCTGCAGGCTGCTCCTCATCCAGTCTCATTCCTTCCCAGTGCGGGAAGCCAGCTCCTCTTTCCCAGGACTTAATCTATGTCCAGCTGTGGCTCTTCTTCCTCCTAACAGTGGTAGTGGTCCCAAGGAAAGCTGGTGACTGAACTGGCCCCAAAGCCTGCCAATGTCCCAGCGCCCAGCTTTGGAGTCTTCCGTGACTCAGCAAAGAGCACTGTAGGACAACCTGAGGATGGGTGGAGGCAGGTCTGAGGCCAAGGCTGAAAGGACATGCGCCTCCGAGAAATATAGTTCGTGAGAGCAGAGAGGGTAGGACAGACCCTTCTCCCGCTGCGCGTCCCGAGCCATGTCCACAGCCATCCTGGGTACACAGAGCCCTCTGTGACCTTCCCCTTCCAGACCTGCCCTTGATGTTCATGCCACCCGATTCCAGGGGATGACCAGAGTGAAGGTGGAGCGGAGGGCTGCAGAGTGATGGAGCCAACTGTCCCTGCAAGGGAGAGCCCTGTTCTGGGTGTGTCTCTGGAGGAGAGGTGGTAACAAGAATGGATTATAAGCTAGCCTTGGAGACTTTCCTGGTGGTCCAGTGACTAAGACTCTGCACTGCCAATGCAGGGGGGCCCTGTTTGATCCCCGGTCAGGGAACTAGATCCCAGATGCCAAAACTAAGACCTGGTGCAACTATATATGTTTCTCAGTGTGTGTGTGTGTGTGTGTGTGTGTGTGTGTGTAAAGTTAGTCCTGGCCATCATACAATCTAGGTCCAAATCTGGTGCAGTCTTGCTGGGGAAGAAACCAGACCTGGCCATGCACAGAGACTTACCTGAGCTCCCCAGCTCTGTGCAGTGCCTCCAGCTCCCAGATCAACATCTTTTCTGCACTTGTTCAACTTCCCAGCAGGGCATTTGGAACTGTCACCTCTTGGCCACTCCATTTTGCTAATGGTTGCCTCATGTCTCTAGAACAAGCCCCAGAGGGTGCCTGTCTCTTTCCACTTTATTCTTTCTGCTGAGGACACAAACTATTCAGAGTGAAATCTAAACAGCAGCTGGTAAGATATGCAATGAACGTGCAGAGTCAAATGCATCCATTCCAACGCAAAGCTGCTGACACGTGAGCATAGATTCCAGAAAGGCGTTCATCATTAGGTAGAGGGTGAACTGCTGTGCTCTTCAACAGATGTGTGTGTGTGCACATGTGTGTGTGTGCATGTGTGTGTGTGTGCGTGTGTATGTGTGCATGTAGATGGCAGGGATGGAGCCGACAAGGAGGGAGTAACAATAACTCTTTAAGCAGCTGAGAAGCTAAAGCCCTACAATCATCCCACCCCTCCCCTTTCTCTTCAAGACTTGTGTCAAATACTTTCTCTTGGGATGATAAGGAGAATTTAAACTATCATAAACAGGCCCAAGGGAGAAGGCTTTCAGATTCAGAAGCTGGATTAACTCAGGGTTCTTTGGTGAAGTTGAATTTACAGATAGGCAAAACATGTGCTTGTTGATGAAGTATTTGTCTAACGAGCAAGGATCTGGAAAGACTTTGGGAGCCATTCTCAATATCAACTCTGGCTAGATGGCTCTGGAAATCTATGGGTTTAAGTGAATTTTGCATTCACAGTACTGAACTTGGAGCTAGGCTGCCCAATTCAGTAGCTGCTAGCCATGTGTGGCTTAAAATTTTTAAGCTACCAAAGCTAAATAAAATTTAAAATTTGGTTTTTCAGTTGTACTCACTACGCTGGAATTATTTGGTAGCCCTGCATGGCAAGTGGCTACAAACAGATATCAGAGTATTTTCATCACTGCAGAAAGTTCTAGTGGACAGCCCCGATCTAGAATGTATGTTAAACCCTTCAGAGGGGAACAATGCATATTTGCCTTGCTCAGTACCATATTTCTAGCACATAAGTACAGTGCACTGTGCACAATTAGTGCTAATAACATTTATATCAAGGGACTTCCCTGGTGGTCCAGTGGTTAAGACTCCAGGCTTCCAATGCAGAAGATGCGGGTTCAATCCCTAGTCAGGGAACTAAGATCCCACATTCTGGGGCAACTAAGTCACATGCTGCAACTACTGAGCCCCCATGCCCTGGAGCCTGCACGCTGCAAATGAGACCTGACAAAGCCAAATAGAAATTTAATGTAAATAAATAATGTTATAAAAATATGTTGACGGAAGGAATCACTAAATATGGGGTTATATACCTTTTCTTTAGCGTTATTCTATTTTGATAATGTTTTCAAATAAAATATTCTTAATGATTTTTATAACCTTTTTTTTTTTTTTGGTGTGGGGTCAGATCCAATTAACTTAAAAGCCCACCTGCAGACCTTTTTAATATAAGCTGTTTTCTCAACAATTCACAGGTTTCTATGGACTACTCAATGTTATCTTGGGAGATTTTGTGGGGACACAAACAATATACAAGATCTAAAATTCTTTAAAAAAGAGTTTATGACATGGTATAAAAGTGGAAGATGACAAAACTGTGATCTCCTGTTTACCTGATGTCATTTGCAAAATCACTCATCTATAGTTTAAATTTTAAATTATGTTCATCACAATCTTTCTGAAATTACCACACTCTAAGTATTTTCTAATAAGTATTAGGACATGGAAGCCTTTTTTTTTTCCCTTATACCAAATGATCTTGGACTGCTTTTGTTTATGCTGTGGGCTGGGGAGGCAGATGGTGCCTCGTGTTGTCACTATATATACAGCAAGAGTTAATAGGCTATGAGTGTGGGTATAAGAGGTTTCATCAGTAGAGTCCATTCATTTTTATTGTATTTTATCTTATTTTCAAACTTCAAACTTTTCATTCTGTATTGGGGTATAGCCGATTAACAATGTTGTAGCAGTTTCAGGTGAGCAGCAAAGGAACCCATTCATTTTTAGTATAGGGGTTCTGTGACATTAATTTGGGGTGTGCAGTTATCTTGATGGTGGTAGTGGAGCTATTGTTATTTGCCTGCCTCCTGGCTCTCAAGTGTGTTGTGGGAAAGTGACTGAGGGACTAAGTAAAATTATAATAAAAGTTAGAGGACAGTTATCACATACCAAATTGTATGTGACAGAGGAAGATGTGATGGTGGAAGGGAGTGCCAATCATGACTAATATTCAGTGAGCTCATGCATACTAGTGAACCAACAACAGGACTGTCACTACCCCCATGGTTTGGCTAGGAAACCAAAGCACATCAACACTAAATAATTTGCTCAAGGCTATGGCTGCTGCAGTCCATGGGGTCACAAAGGGTCAGACACGACTGAGCGACTGAACTGAACTGAACTGATGGCTGACACATGACAGAAAATGATAGTGATGGTCGCTCAGTCGTGTCCAACTTTTTGCAGCCCTGTAGACTGTAGCCCACCAGGTTCCTCTGTCCATAGGATTTCCCAGGCAAACATACTGGAGTGGGTAACCATTCCCTTCTCCAGGGAATTTTCCTGATCCAGGGATCGAACCCAGGTCTCCTGCATTGCAGGCAGATTCTTTACTGTCTGAGCCACCAGGGGAGCCCCTATCCATGACAGAGTCAGAATTTATATCAGACCGGTTGATTTTGGAGGCCACAAGTCTAACTACATCACACTGAGAGATTCTTGGAGAAGGAGAGGACTTGAACTCGGGGAGTAATCCACAGGCGACAGCGGCACAGACAGGAGCGAGCGCAGTGCATACTTTCCAAGTACAAGCAAGGACTGCGTGGAATGACTGAGATTTTTCATACATCTCTGATTGCAATCGTATCCACTCATTGACTGGGCCTCTTGCCCAGGAGAACCATAAAAGTCGACACCTTCTGTTCCAGGAACCAGGGGGATTCTACGGAGGCTCCTGTTATGACTGGTCAGCATGTTTTACACCCCTCCTTTTGGATGGCCATCTGGCTCCACAGGACATTCAAGTTGCCAAGCAATGCACATCTCCAGGGGCACAAAGGTATGAGACTGGAACTGTGGACAGGAGAAGAGCAATAAAGCATCTTTGACTCTGTAAACCTTTTCATCAAGTGGAGGAAATAGAAACGCATGCATAGATAATTGCAAGACAAATCCAATAGCCCTGAATCCTTTGTTAAAGTACAAATTCAGTGTTAAATGAGTAAAAGACTTAAGGATTAATCCTATTTGGTTGGCTTGGGGAGAGCCTCATAGGAAGTGTGATTTTTATTTATTCATTTTTATATTATTTATCTATTTTGAGAGGTGAAATTTTACCTATGGAAGAGTGCATGACATTTACTTTAATTTCTAGAACAGGCCAAACCACCAGTGCACTGACATCAGAATGTGACTGGCAGGACCAAAGAAATTCTCTAGGCCCTTACACCATCCGAGCCCTTTGAATTGTCACCTTAGGCACCTTTTAAGCACATCTTGAGTTCAGAGAATGATACCAAACACTGATGACATCAACAGAAATAAAATATATTCTCTTGGGGATGAGATAGTCTAATAAAGGATATGGGTATAAAAATTGCTTAGAGATAAAATTTTTCCAGATAGAATTAAAATATATGTTCACACAAAAACTTGCACATGAATGTTCATAATAGCATTATTCCTAATAGTCAAAAAGTGAAAATGTCCATCAGTTGATGTATGAATAAATAAAATGTGATATATCCATACAATATAGGAAGTTAGCATGCTAGTCTCTCAGTCGTGTCCGACTCTTTGTGACCCCATGGGCTGTGGCCCGCCAGGCTCCTCTGTCCAGGCAAGAATACTGGAGTGGGTAGCCATTCCCTTCTCCAGAATGGAATATTATCTAGCCATAAAAAGAAATGAAGTACTGACATCTGCAACAACATAGATGATCCTTGAGAAGGTGCTAAGTGAAGAACAAAAAGTCACATATTACATGATTCTGTTTAAATGAAGTGTCTACAATGTACAAAGCCATAGACAGAAAGTATGTTAATGGTTGCCCACAGGTGGGAGGAGGGGATAGCGGGGAGTGACTGCTAATGGGTTTGAGGTGAGAATGTTGTGAAATTAGATAGTGGTGACTGTTGAACAACTCTGTGGATATCCTAAAAAACCACTGAATTGTACACTTTAAAAAGGTGAATTTATGGTGTGTAAATTATATGTCAAGTTTAAAAATATAAAAGAAAAATTCCCCTCATAGACTCTAACCTAGGGTAGGGAAATTGGATATCAAGGTTATCTCCTCAACCTTGAAGATAGGGTTCATTTACAGTTGATGAAGCAAAAAGGCAGGAGCAGCCTTTTCTGTGGCTGATGAAGCAGTCTTTTCCAAAACACTTCTTCGTGTGACGATGATAAGAATATCCCATTGTCAGAAACAGTTCATCACCTGATTAACAATAATCTTTAACTCTTTTATAGGAGTAATTCTTATTACCATCAAATCTTGAGATATAAGTACCTTAAGGACATGAGATCCCATTTAAAGCCTCATTTAGACTAAGGTATAAATGACTACAAATCTTATAGCGGAAGGACAGTGAGCAAGGACAAGAATGTACTCAGTGCCTAGAAGGGCAGGGTGTGCAGAACTAGATGACAAAAAAAAATACCAATAAATATACCAAGACAAACAAGGTCCAGAACAAATAGCATTATTAACTCATCAAAGTAGCTACTGACACTGGCTAAAGTGGCCAGAAATTATATTCCCTCCTCTGAAGCCTTCTTCTAGGAATTGCTGAGGAAATATAATTGTTATTCTTTGTTCAGAGTCATATATACTGGCAGGATTTTCTTGTGCTCCAAAGAAAGTGCTCCTTGATCAAATGTTTTCTACCTTCTATGCAAATCCAGTCCTGCTATCTCATAAACTGCTTTGCAATCCCACTTTCTTGCCACCAAAAAAAAAATCACACAGAATTTAACACTGTATTAAAAAAAAAGTCTTCCCAAAGCCCCCCAAAATTTAACACTGTGGTAAAAAGGCCTTCTCAAAGCCTGAATCAAGAGGATCCAGCTAGGAAGTCAGAAGCTCTAGCAACGAACCAGAAGGAGGAAGAGAAGGACTTCAGTTCAAGAAGAAGGAGATTTAGGAAGAAATTGGTTTTAACCAATTACAGATGGCTAGCAAGATGCTGCCAACTCAACTCAGCCTGGATGCTATAATCCAGCTTTTCTTTAATTAATATCTCACACTTCCAAACAAAGTGGGTGAGATCACAAATGCTGTGCCAGGATTCCTCTCAGCTTACATAAGCCCAGCTTGAGCTGGGCTGTGGGTTTATTAGGCGCTGCTATGAACATTGTTAATGCAGTATTTATTTACTGAGCTGTATAAATAGGCTTGATACTAGCGTTACCCTCAGTTTAGGAAAGATGCTCCTCTTCACATGGTGGTTGTAAGACATTTGCACATTATTCATTATCTTCAAAGCATCTTCCACCCTCCTTTCCTCCTTGCCATCTTTCTCTCCTAATTTGCTGAATTTGAGAGTACAGATGACAATTCAGATATCAGGATTGCCTAGTTAACTCTCTAGGAGGCAGGAGTTAAACGAAAAGAAGAGTAACGCTAATCACAGCACTGTGAGCATTTTTGAATGCTCACATTTAAAAGCAAACTTGACCCCTAAGGTCCATCTCAAATGTCATCCTTCTTTATCTCTTTGCCTCTCTTTCTCAAGTAGAATGAATTGCCCCATCCATGCTTCCACATCAATTTGTATTCTTTCCTCTGTAGTATGTAGATCTATTCGTTTTTTGTTGTTATTGTTGTTGTTGTTAATATGTCTGTTATTCCATACAAGTCTGTGGATTCTTTGCAAGCAAGGCTGTATCTTGGTCACTTTTATATTATTAGGATCTGTGAGAGTGTTCAGAATAACAAATGCGTGTCTAATTAAAGTGAAATGTGAGGTTACAATCTCACAATATGGAACGTTCCCCAACATGCAGCTACATTGCCCATTGCACACCAAGTCTCCACTTGGTTTTAATAATGAAGATAAGTTCTTAGAGCTGTATACTTCAGAGACGCTAGGATGATAGAATTCTAACATTTGTCATCAGCAAAACTCCTCTACTTTTCTCTTAAGTCAATAAGAGTATTTATTCAGTGGTGCTTAGTAAGACCTGGAGCTTAGAAGTTGTAGAAGATACCTACTTTATTCTTCAGGATGTAGAAAGAAATGAAAAGTGGTCTTTTTTTTTTTTTTTTTGAGCATTTATTCAATAACACTAGGCACTGTTTTCTGTACATTATTCCATTTAAACTTCTCAACAATTTTCCAAGGTAAGTACTATCAACCTCATTTACAGATGAGGAAGAATGAAGTTGAGAGAGGTTAAGTAATTGTCTCAAGTTCACAGATTTAAACCCAGGTGCCATGGCTTGAAAACCCATGCACTTCCTTATGAGGCTTTGAGGTCCCACTGATCTAGCACCTAACTGCCATTTGACCTTGGGTCTGGAACATTCACTTCATCTCCTAGGCCTCAATTACTGCATCTGTAAAATGGGAATGATGCTACCTTTTTTGGACAAATGGCAGCCTAATATTTTAAGAAACTCTTGTAACCCTATCAGGTCTGTCATATTAAATCCATTAGAGGAAAAAAAAAAATCCATTAGAGGACATGTGACTATCATGAAACAAGTATTGTGTAACATAAGAAAGAATGTATCAAAGTGCTAAAATCTACCATACACACAAGGAATAATGCAGGAATTCACAGGAAGATCATGTGCATGTAAGCTAATGTTCCCTGAGAATGCCGCTTGGAACAGAAGTGTGATAAACTGGAACTAAAAGGATGAATGAGATTTGGAAAGACAAAGGAGAGAGAAAGCAGAATGAACAAAGGAAAAATGAATTTGAAATGAGCATGATAGGGAAGCACTCCATATAATGATAAAGAAAACTTCCATTTATTGTGTGCTTATTATTAATATATAGTGAGAAGTGCGCCAAGCACTTTGTAAGCATTACTTTATTTAATCCTCACCCTAATCTTTTGAAGTTAGCTGTTTGAGAAACCCCATTTTACTGATGGGAAAACAAAGGATCAGAGAGGTGAAGTGATTTTCCCAGGGTGACACAGTTTCTAAGTGGTAGAACCAGAAGTCTGATTCCATGCTCTTGACTAACCAGGAAAGATGACAATGTGTTAAAGAGAGGTTATTCAGAAGACTCTGGAATATCATATGGCTTCTGTAGTCACTGAGGTTATCAGTCTATGTGGATTAATTTTCCCCACAAAATATTAATAAATGTGACACCCTAAAGATATCTTCCCTAAATTCCTGTAATTTGTCCTACCCTTTGATGGACCAAAAAATTCAACTTATTTGATTTGGACTTTTCTGGATATTCATTGCATCATTGTATTTTTGTTATGTCAATAGATTTCATTTTTGTTTGTTATATTCTGATGTCATTATAAAATCAAGGTGGTTTCTGTTACTTACTTTTCTTCCCTTTTGAAAGTTAGCCTTTCTCCCTCTTTTCAGAGTTAATATCTAGTAACTTTTTTACTTAGTAACTGGTCTGTTATCCCATGTCGAAAAACAACAGGGAGAGGTTGGCAGTGAATAAGCAGATTTATTTCTTTAATTCCATCTGATAGATGGTAACCAGATGAAACTCTTTACAGAGACACATTTCCCAAGGGTTCTTTAGGAGAAAATGGTTCCTTGAGATCTTTGTAGTCCAAATTTCTTTTAATTTTATTTAAGAGTGCCAAGTGTTGTTATTATTGTTATAATTTCTAGATTTGTTCTTCATGTGTCTGTTGATATTTTTTTCTTTCTCTTTCTCCCAGGCTTTTAACTCTCAGTTCTTCTCTTTGAGCTCTTTGACTAATAATTTTTTCTACACGTTAGTGTATCAGAGAATTTGGCTCTCTAGAGGCTTTGGTTCTATCATATATTTAGTCCTTGTGTTCTAAGAAATTCAAGAATTTAACACTAGACCTCTAATATAGAAGTGATATCATATAAGAAGTCACTTTCTCACTGCACTGCACAAAACAGGACAATCAATTACTATGACTATGTGACTTCAAGGGTCAAGAAGTGATGGGCTTCAAATTAAGCCACCCTTGACCACTGGCCCTTTTGGGTTCAGAGAGAACTGCTCTAGAAGACCACCACGCTTTCAAGCATCCACATCTGTTTTCACTCATCTGCAGTGGCAAAAGCTCAGTCAACCTATCAGCCAACTTCAAGGCACAAATGTTCAAGGCATAACCTATCTCCCAGCCTTCAAGGCTGGGGCCCCCAACACTTGGTGGGAATTTGTGCCCAGAATGTGTGGCAGTCTTGAAGATTCAGTGGCCATCAACTGAAGTTGCTGTTACACATTGCATTGACTTTCTCAGGACACCAATTATTAAAGACTAAAATGAATACCCATCAAAGGATAAAGTCTTTCCAGAAGGGAAAACTCTGGATGTTGTGGCACTAGATGTGAAGATTACCATGCGGAAAGGAAGTAAGTTGTGTTGAAACGAAGAAGTGTTAGTTGCTCAGTCTTTTCTGACTCTTTGTGACCCCATGGACAGTAGCCCACCAGGCTCCTCTGTCCATGGAATTCTCCAGGCAAGAATACTGGAGTGGGTTGCCATTCCCTTCTCCAGGGAAGGTGTGTGTGTGTGTTGAAAGCTGGCTTTTAATAATAACCACTGTTGTCACTCTGAGGAGCATAAATGGACAGAGGAAGAAGGTGTGGTGAGGTGGTGGGGAAGTCTACTCCTGTACCCCGTCCTTGTGTTCCCAACTCCCCATGGTGTCTCATGTGAAAATTCAGCCATGCAGCGCCCCTAACAGTGAGTCTTGATTAGGTGGGAGCAGCATAGAGCAAGCTTAGCCATATCCTGTCAACCTACCGGGTCTTGGAGAGGAACTCATATTGGAATGCTTAGCCAAAGTATCTTAATATAACATAAATTCTTTGGAAAATCACATGGAGAATTATGCAGATAGTACTTTCTTTAAAAAATGACTGGCAGGTGGAGAGGAATTGTGCAGTGGTTTCCCATATGTGAACTGCTTCTCATTTCAGGTTGGAAATAAGACCAAACTTAATCATTGCAGCAGGACTGAATAACAGTGTGTCTATGTGCTCAGTCCTTATGTCGATTTTTACCCAGATTAGCATTTGTCCAAAGAAATAGAAAGCTACACTTAAAACTGAAATTGCATAGTTCAAAGCAAATTTGTAGATGTGTATTGAAAACCTAGTATGTGCAAGATATAAGATTAGATAAAATATAGCTCTTGTTTTTATTGCCTCCCCAGGCATTGAAAATTGTCACAGCGAACATGTGACTGCCAACACATGGGATGAAGATTTGAAAATATAAATCAAGGTCAAAGTGGAAATCCCTTCCTTACCCCCAAATCAATGACCAACCCCAGCCTGAAAGTGGGAATGGTGGTGGGGGTGGTTTAGTCACTAAGTCGTGTCTGACCTTTGTGACCCCAAGGACTGTAGCCCACCAAGCTCCTCAGTCTATGGGATTTCCAGGCAAGACTACTGGAGTAGGTTGCCACTTTCTTCTCCAGGGGATCTTCCCAACCCAGGGATCGAACTTGGCAGGCAGACTCTCTACTGTTGAGTCACCTGGGAAACCCGGAAGTGAGAATAATATCCAGTTTTAAATTCTCCGTGGTCTTAGTAAATTCTCCAGATTTCCAGTCCTGGTCACTTGGTGGCCAATTTGTATCTGTTTAAGAAAAAGCCACTGGTTCAACAAATATTTCCAGCACCTTTTATGTTCCAGGGACTATTCAAGGTATCAGAGCTGTAGCAATAAACCCAAAAAGCATTGCTTTAGAAATTGGTGTCACTATGTTCTCTCCCTGAAGATTATCAATCTGTTAATATCTACATTTTTAAACTGTTGGAACTGGTCTAAGTATGGAATAAATACCATAGTGACTCAGACTCAAGGAAATGTTTTCTAAAATCAGCTTCATTAAATTACTTCCTACTTCCATTTCTGGATCTGGTATCTCCTAAAATGTAAGAAAGTAGTTACTATTCATGATAAATCATCTGCTTGTTACAAATGTGAAGTTTCACAAATAAGTAATACATGCTATATTTATCGAGGTGTCTACTGCTTAATTGTCCACTGTGACCAGATTATTAAAGATTACTCTATTTTCTGCAGTTTATTACACAGTAAGTCTTTGAGTAGGTTGAAGTTTAATTGGGGAACAAATTTATATTAGAATATAATTTATTTCTTTTGACACTTAAAAAAAATTTTTATTTTAAAATAAAGATCTACTGAAATTGAAAAAATAGTACTGGGAGTTCCTGTGTAGGTTTTCACTTAGTTTCTTTTAGTGAATTTTTAAACTTTTTTAATATTTTATTTTGGGGAAGGATATAGCTGACTGAAAAACAATGTTGTGATAGTTTCAAGTGAACAACGAAGGAACTCAGCCATACATATACATGGATCCGTTCTCTCCCAAACTCCCTTCCCATCCAGGCTGCCACGTAATATTGAGCAGAGTTCCATGTGCTCTACAGTTAGTTGGTCCTTGTTAGTTATCATAGAATACGATTTAAAGTGTTTTTCCCTATAGACTTTTTGACCGGGGAAGCAAAAGACAATGTTGATTAGTACATTTTTAGTACATAGCTGTGTTTCTGTAAGACATGTTTCTGCATGTCCCAGAGAGCCAGAAAACTTTGTTCTTTGCTTCCATTTGTGGGTTCTGTTTTTGTGGGGGTTTTTTTTTTTTTTTTTTGAGAAATGCATAAAGGAATAAAATCTTCCTTGTTAAAAAAAAAGCAGCAAAGTCACTGCTTTCATTGACCTTACATTTTGGTAAAAATATCACCTCCGACATAGAAATTATAATAATGGATGTGTTTTCTATACAAAATTGACAGAGAGTATGTACTTTCTGCCAATATTTTTTAGGAAGAATTTTTATTGAGTGACATCTAAACTGAAAATAAAATTTCCTGATTTTCCCTCTGTGTGTCCCATGGACAACACCTGAGGTATACAAGTTAATAAGCTTCTGTTTGTTTTTCTCTTGTTAAAAAAATAAACTCTTCTGAATAACACTGTTGATGAAATATTAATCAGATGATCTAAGAAAAAATGTAAAATTTTACTTGAGCCAAATTTGAGGATTATAACCTCATTTTGAGAAGAGCATCTCAAAAAACTCTGAGGATTGTTTCACCTGTTAGAAGTCAAGGCACAGTTATATAAGTATTTTGAGACTGAGGGCTATACGTTAAATGACATATCATTGATAGTTTACACAATCCAGATCTAAGTGGCATCATGGCCCCCTTACAAGATCAAGAAGAAATGTTATCTTCTAAGGAGTTGCTTACTGATGCTGGGAGAAAGTTGCTCTTCTTGGTTGAGAGAGGGTGTTTCTGCCAACCGGGAGGTCTAATTGTTGCATAATGCAGATACACAATGCACAGTGGCAGGGAGAAAGGAGGCCAAAGAGCAGAGAAAAATTTTTACATCTAAATCTTTCTTGTCTTGCCATAAAATGTAAATTTCATTTCACAATATGTGAACTGGTTACTATTTAATTATACCCTTATTTGAAAAATAAGATACTTTAAAATTTAAGTATAACTGTGCTATTAATTAATATGCATATTTTAACTGACTATTTAAACATTTAAATACACTTAACATGCTGACAATATCAAAACACTTTCATTAATTTGCTGTTATTTCTAAGATCCTGGGTCTTGCTGCAATGTGGTTTCTTGGCTTTCCCCTCCTGGCAAATGTAATCTCTTGAATAACTTTGTTTTGTCCTAAGAAGTAACAATCCCACATGTGTACCCTTGAAAAGGCCTCAACTATTTTTCACTTCATAATTTTGCTTCATTTGCAAGGTAGTTGGAATGGATCAGACATTTCCTAGCAACATCTTTTAGATATAAAAAGTCTGGAATTTAACATTCCAGTGAGAAAGTGCACCATTTGGAAAAGCAAGAAATTGATTAAGAACTTGCAGAGGTTTGCGTTTACCAAAAGAATTAAAAAGAGAGTAATGTCAACAGTGCATTTGACGGTGGGGTTCCCAAGGTGGTGGGGTGTTGGTGGACTGGAAAATATTTGGATATAGCCTGACCTTCACCATGACTCACGGTGCAAACTTAGATGAGTGACAAGTTCTCTACGTCCCCAACTCTCTCCAGTTTAAACCCACACCTGGCCTCCAAATAAAGAGTCTTCCCTCCTGAACAATTCGATGGAGTAGATTGGGTCTCGACGAGCAATCCTGTTTAGTTTAAAATAGAACCAGGTGGAACAATCCATCTTAGTGATAGCGTTTTGACTGATGTTGACACTAATCTCAGGAATTTAGAACTGCCTGTTTACTTTGCAGTACCAAAGGGCACTGGAATGACTTCCTTCCGAGTACAAAATGATTTTAACAGAAATTTAAAAATCACATTACCTCCCCTAGATCTATTCTGGATAATCAGAATTGGAATCTTGGCTAAATTGAAAATGATAATGCTGGGAAATTCACGGGACTATAATCCTCTAGATGAAACAAGTGTGAGGGATGAGCTAGTGGGTTATTTTCAAATAATTTCACGATCACATCTCTCTAGTTTTGTAACTCATCTTTTCAGCCATGAAAACAAATAATTGCACAATGTCTTCAGAACTTTAATTAGGCAATAAGACTAAAAACAAATGAATTTATTCTGCCTTCCTTTCATGTGTCCTTATATTTTGTAAGGCTATATTTATTGGAAATCTTTTAAGTTCAGTGAAATTTTCAGATTCATCTTGTTAAATAATGGGTTATATTCTATTACAAAATGTTTTGCGTAAAAATTGCACTTGAGACTAACACTGGCAATTCTCCCCCATCAGACAGAAAGCACTTAACAAGACTGTGAATTTTTTGTGTGTTTATAAAATTTCTGAAGCTAAGGAAAGGCCTAAAGGTCAAAAGATACCAGATGAGTTTTTTTGTTGTTACTAGTGGGGGTTTGGTTTGGGGTTTGGCTTTTTTCTAGAAAGCTCACACAGTTAGAGGAAAATGCCCCAGCTGTAGTTTCCTAAACGCCATGAAGGCCAGCAGGTCAGAGTGTCAGGGTCTCACAGGCACAGGTGATGGATAGATTCTAACATTCTGTCCTGACAAGATAGAAAGTCTCCCAACAATAATGAGGATGTGTAGGATGAGCAGTCTGATGCTGCTTTCTCAATTCATCCCACCCTCTCCTTCTCCCACTGTGTCTGCAAGTCCGTTTTCTACAAGTAGCACTGACATATACACAGTGCTGTGGTGTGTGTCCTTCGTCACTCAGCCGTGTCCAACTCTTTGGGACTCCATCGACTCTAGCCCATCAGGCTCCTCTGTCCATGGGATTCTCCAGGCAAGAATACCGGAGTGGGTTGTCATGCCCTTCTCCAGGGGGTCTTCCCAACCCAGGGATCCAACCCAGGTCTCCCCACTGCCAGTGGATTCTTTACTGTCTGAAACCACAAAATACTGGAGTGGGTAGTCTATCCCTTCCTGAGGGCATCTTCCCAATCCAGGAATCAAACTGGGGTCTCCTACTTTGCAGGTGGATTCTTTACCAGCTGAGCTACCAGGGAAGCCCATATATATACACTACCATGTGTGAAATAGATGGCTAGTGGGAAACTGGTGTATGACACAGCAAGTTCAGACCAGTGCTCTGTGATGACCTAGAAGGGTGAGATGCAGTGTGGAGTGGGAGGGATGCTCGAGAAGGAGGGGATGTATGTATACATATAGCTGATTCACGTTGTTGCATGGAAGAAACCAACACAGCATTGTAAAGCAATTATCCTCCAATTAAAACTAAACTTTTAAGAAAAGGATAAACATGCCATGTTTTCCTTTGGGCTGTTTGAGACTGGAATTGCCTAGGGTGTAAAAACGCTTCCTGACCTGCAGCCGACACAATACCTCCTGGGAACACAAGATTAACATTTATTTATTCTAATAGATGTTCTTTGGATCATCTGTCAAATTCACTTCCAAGGAAATCAAACCCCTTTTCCCATCCATTTGTAATTTGTGAAAATATATAAGATTTGTACATGATGCAAGATAGTGTGTGTGTGTGTGTGTGTGTGTGTGTGTGTGTGTAAAGCTTATATTATTTTCTCCTCTTGAAATGTTCCGTTTTCCTCATGACCGGATAGAAATTCAATCTCAAATAAATTGCCTTTTTAGTCTGCCTGCTTATAATAGTAAGAAAGCCTCTGACTTAGTCTAACATTGACTCATGTGTTAAAAGAATGCCAAGCTTACAGGAACATTAAAATGAAGTGCAAACCACCTCTTTCTGAATTATACATTATCATAGCTTTTAATAAGAAATGCAGTAAAATAATAAAGCTAACTTATTTTAGGCTGGATTCCTGTTTAGTCATGAGGAAAATCCTAAAAGTTTACAGAGAAAATAATTGATCTATTTTTTTAATCCATAAAAATTACCTAGAGTCGAAGTGAGTTGTATTAATGGTATGAAATAAACTGGGGTACTGGTCTAGATATAACAAAATTGAATGCATATTTTTCACAGTTGCATTACCCTTCTTATTATCCGTACTAGTGAGATTTGATTGATTTAGGTTGGTGTCTCTCAATCCTGGCTACAATTTAGAATTCTCTGGTGAGCTTTTCAAAAAATATCACTGCATGGGGTCCTCCCCAGACAGAACTGAATCAGAATCTCTAGGGGTGAGGCTTGGGTATCAATACTCACAGCAGCTTCTTTTTTGTGGGAGCGCAGAGTGTGGCATGCAAGATCTTAGTTCTCTGACCAGGGATCAAACCTGCAGTAGAAGGACGGAATCCTAATCACTGGGCCACCAGGGAAGCCCCTGGTATCAGCACTCTTGAAAACATCCCATGTGGCTCTGATATGCAGGTGAAGTTGAGAATCATTGATTTACAGAGAATCTGACCCCAAAACAAATGATCGCATGGTCTATGGCCTAGAAGGTGCCATTGCAGACTCACTACCAGCAGGTAGCACTAGAGGAAAATGAAAACCCAGGCCAGATGCCAGCCCTGGTTAGTAAGCCTGACCCAGTGGGCCCCAAAAGGAATCCTTAAAGACTGGAGGACTTCTTGAAAATTATTCTCGAGGTTGTGGTTTTCCTGTTTCTAAAACTTATATTTGGGTCTGCTATTTGGAAAGGTCAACACATTTATCCAAGGCAAAGATGTATGGAAGCCCAGAAAATGGAACAGGGAAGAAAAGAAATCACAGAATAAAAGATCTTTCTTTCTCAAGGACTTCTTTGCTTCCAAATAATGCAAAGTTATTGAGAGAAAGAGCTGTATCTCTCTATATTTATGTCTGTATTTAGGTCCTACATGTTCGGGATTTGGAAAGAATCATGGAATTTCAAATTAAAGGTAGAGGAATCCTGATGCTACGACAATGAGGTCTTGAGCAAATTAATCTCTATAACCCCCAGTTTTCTAATTTGAAAAATATAACTTAGATGGAAAAACAACTGAAATGCAAACCACATACAAAATTTTCAAGTGTGCAAGTATTAATTGTTTTCTTTAAAGTTGGCTTTCAGGTATATTGGAATTTCAAGGTCAGTCCCTCAGCAACCATTCTTTGAGAGTCTCCCATGTACAGAGCTCTATACTAGGGGCTTTACCTAATGATGAGCCTGACTTGTTACCAAGTATGGTTAAGAATACTCATCATGGGAACTTCCCTGGTGGTCCAATGGCTCTGTGTTCCCAATGCAGGGGGCCTGGGTTCAATCCCCAGTCAGGGAATTAGATCCCACACGCCACGACTAAGATTTTGCATGCCACAGCTGAAGATCGCGTATGCTGCAACTAAAAGATCTTGCGTGCCACAACTAAGACTCAGTGCAGTCAAATAAATAAATACTTTTTTTTTTTTTTTTTTTTAAGAGAAGACTTCCCTGATGATACAGTGGATAGGAATCCACCTGCCAATACAGGGGACACAGGTCTGACCCTTGGTCCAGTAAGATTCCACATGTCACGCACAACTAAAGCCCAGGGAGCCACAACTACTGAACTCACACTCTAGCACTTTAGAACCCTCAAGATGCAACTAATGAGCCCACACGCCACTGAGCCCATGTGCCTGGAGCCCCCAAAATGAGAAACCTATGCCCTGGAAAGAAGAATAGCCCAGCTCCCTGAAATAAGACAAAGCCAGTGTGCAGCAACAAAGACCGGTGTAACCAAAAAATAATGAATGGATTAAAGTATTTTTTAAAAAAGGATACTCATCACAAAAGTAGCCATTGTTCTAAATACTTGTACATGCCTTGACTTTTTCTTGTTGTCTCAAACTAGCTAATAAGAAGTTAAAAATTCAATTAAAGTTACTTAAGTGTGACTAAAATAGGACATTCTCTTCTCAGCAACTGGAAAAGAGTGCTGGGTTCTGGAGAACCGCCGAGTTTTAAAATGTTTATATCCGCATGTCCTCCTGCCCCAAAAGGCTTAATAAAGATTCTGGTTGGAATTAAATTTACAATATGGTGACTAGACATTTCATTTTTTACTGAGATGCAGTCTAATCCCCTTAGAGTATTGCATTTCATCTATGTAAATATCTACAATTTGCAGATGCCTGTCCCTCCTCTAATAAATTGCAAAAGACTGTTGATGATATTTGGCCTCCCAAGAGCTCACAGATTTGTTTACAAACTGTATCCAGTATTATTTTCAAGCTTTGCAATCAGAATTGTGAGCCTCAGCAGTCAGCTGCTTGGGCATTTCATAACACATAGCCTTGGACTGATAATTCGACACTTGTTTGAAGGCCTTAACCCCTCAGCTGCATTGTAGGTACTGAAGGTCAGATACCAAGACCTCGGTTTCCTGTCCCTTCTCACCATCTCCTATACTTCTCATTCAAAGTTTCTCCATAATACAGAAAGTGCTGGAATTGGATGGAGTATGGGAGGCCATTTGATATAACAGTTTCATCTTCTGAGTAAGGTTGAAACACTCCAGAAACTCCAAAGACATGTCCATGGTAACTCAGTAGCAAAATGACAGCTTGAACCTAGCACTCCTAACCTCTAGATTCATTGGATGAATTGGTAAGAAACATTAAATATCACACAGAAGATCGGGTGGTTTCAAAGGCTGCCAGAAATAAGAAAGCAATAAAAAGTGTGGAGTCATTCTATTCCCCTTAGCTCCCTGCAGGTCCCCTGAGATAGAATGACACTAGGTTGCCAGTCTTAGTGGAACACATGAAAGCAGAAATAGTGGCATTTGGAGGGATGTAAGGATGGACAGGGAGGCCTGACGTGCTGCAGTTCATGGGGTCGCAAAGAGTCGGACACGACTGAGCGACTGAACTGAACTGAACTGAAGGACGTGAAACAAAAGTGGAAGGGGTCTTCTATTCCAATCTCCAGGAACTTTCCCAGCTTGTCCAGACCTGGTTCTTGAAAGAGCACAAGCTGATAACCGAAGCTCTAAGTAAGGACTTTCAGGAGATCTACTTATATTGGTCTGGATTTAAGTAGGTGAGATGAGTGGGAAAGAGGTTTGTAAATAACAAAGCACCAGACAAGCAAAAAGGAGATTATTGTCCATCATTTATTTTAATCCAAAAAAGACATGACTTTCATTTGTACTGTCAACATATGGAATCACAAGAAAAAATACCAAGAATGTTACAAAACTCAGGCTCAGCTTTTACAATGCAGAGTGGCCATACTTGTTCGCTTCATCACAGGAAAGCCTCAACTTACTACAAGTGAAGTTCTCTGATGATACTCTCATTCTAAGTACATAAGAAGCACATATCTTTTGTTGGATTCAATTCCACACATGCCTAATATTTCTAAGGCTGACAAAACACAAGAACATAAGGACAGCTTTTGTGAGTAATCCTTGTGTAATATAATGATTTCAGGCATTCCAGGATTTGACGTTTACAAAATTCAATGTCAGTTTCAGCTCTTGTTACTTGATTCATGACAACAAATCAATGACACATTGTTACAACTCAGCCAATGAAAAGTCACCATACTTAGAACTTCCAGGTTTTCCCAATGGACTTTGTGTTTATAAACAGTCCCTTCCAACTTCCTCTTCTCTGCTATAAAATAGTTTTCTCTCTTTTGTTTTACTAGACTTGCATGCCCTGAATTGCAAGTCTTTGTTGCTCCCAATAAACTTGTTTTGTTGATCAGATAAATAGCTGTTCTATTGTTTGAGGTTAACAAGAGTCAGTAGGGAAACAGTATTTGTCAAAACCTGTAAGGATTGTATAAAGATGGAAAACTTCATAATTTAGCAATATAAGCTTTTATAAATACAAAACAGAGAATTTTTTTCTATCTTATTCATCATTCCACAAAATGTTCATTTAATCCACGCAGAGTGGATTACTGACAACCAAAAAACTTCAATTATTGACTTTTCTTCTTTTTTTATATATATTTTTTCTGGCTTTTTTTTTGGACTGTTTTCTCCTTGGAATGTTCCATTTTTCAATCCCACTGTTGATTTTAAATGATCCTATTTTTGACAGAGTGACTTTGCTTTAAGTGTTTATAAAAATTTCCTTCTTCTATTCCTATCCATGAAAAACAGTTTAAGAGGTGGGTCATTACAGAACTGGGGCTCCCCTGTGCTCAGTGACAAAGAATCTGCCTGCCAAGCAGGAGACATGGTACATCCCTGGCCTGGGACAATCTCCTGGAGAAGGAAGGGAATGGCTACCCACTCCAGTATTCTTGCCTGGAACATCCCATGGACAGAGGAGCCTAGCAGGCTACAGTCTATGGGATCGGGAAAGATTCAGAGGCGATTTAGCAACTGAACAACGACAACATTACAGAACACAACATGGAAAGCATAGGTGCTTTTCTGGTTGTTGGTTGCTTGCTTGTGTCTTGGCTTATTCTCAGACAGCGGGTTTCCAGGGGTACCTGCTGTTTTATCTAACACCATGGACGTGGGCTGTCTTCCTTCCCCTCCGTGTATCCTTTCTGAGTATCTTCGGGAAGCTCCTGCATACTGAGTTCTCAGCAGAGAAAACCCAGAAACACGGGTTTGCATTTCAGGGATAAGCCAGCCACCTGGCCAGGCACTGGATCTCAGTGTTTTTCTGCTCAGATTATAGTACTATTCAGTCAGCTGCATTTCCTGGCTCTGTAACATGCAGACTGTGGGTAATGAGCCATTGTGCCCGCCACGAAACAGGGAAGAATGCCTCCAGCATGGACAGTTGGCAGTAAATTGTGCAGGACAGTGTGCTGAGGTCCCTAAAAAAAAGCCACTTCCTCACTGAAACTTTGTTTTCAGGTGCGTCATCTCTTTCCATATACATAGTACGTATTATTCTTAAGCCCCCTGCAGATGAGCTTCCTAATTCGCTTTCTTTTTGAGACTTATGATGTTGGTATCTTTTATGATATCTGACTATGTGTCATAGCAATGCAGCAAATGTTTTCTTTTTCAATATTTGTACACACATCTTTCTTTAATGTTTTAGGACGCTTAGAGCTATGCAACACCCACATTTCTTGGCTGGTGATGCAAGTTCTAGACACTGTCAAATTTTATCCTTCACAGGGAGAAAAACAGAGCCCTGAATCCTATGGATTAAGGCAGTGATTCACAAAATTTTGGTGACATTAAGAATCATCTGAGTCCTTCCTCCTTAACTATAAAAAAAAAAACAACCCCTGCATATTATAAATTCCCAGGTCAACCCTGCTAGCCCCCTTGGAGATACAGATATAGGTCCAGAAATTTGTCTTTTTTTAAAATTAGGGCCCCAGGTGATTTTGAGAAATGCTCCGAGAAACCCTGGAATGGAGGAGAGCTGTCTTAGGTTTACTCACCTCCTTATTAAGCTCTTATCTGAGGGTTCTCTAAGCTCAGAAAGAAACCCATGAGGAGTAAAAAAGTCCTTCTGGGAGTGAACTGCACATTCCACAGTGGGAAGCTTCTGGAGGCCTCGAAAGAGATACAGGCAAATGCTTTGTTTCAAAAAATGGGCTCATTTCATCACCTGGTTGCCTTCTTCTTCTTCCTGTTCTCCCTCCCCCTCCCCTTCTTCCTCTTCTGTCTCCTCCTTCTCCCCCACCCTCCTCCCTTTCCTCACCCCCTGTCTCTCCTCTCCCTCCTCCCCCTCTCCTTCCTTCTTTTTTGGTGCGTTTAGGCACTATATTCTTTTCTCCTTTCACTCTCCAACCCCTTTTTGCACAAGCTGTTGCTCAGTCTGTCAGGTGACTATTTTTAAGAAGATGGAGTAGGTAGAAATTATCAAATGCTAGCAGAACTGAAAGACTTCTGGGAAGCTAAAGAGCTGGTCTCCGCAGAATCTTGGCACTGGCTGGGAAAAAAATTACCTTTCTTATTTTTAGGGTGAATCAGATAGGTGTGTAAAGTGGTAGAGAAATTCAGCAGCACTCCACTGCTCAGATCCTAGCAAGGGAGAATTCGCCACCCCACCCCACTCCACACAAACACGCCCATTACCAGGAACAGGCAAACTCAGAGTCCAAGTTCCTACCAAATTCAAAGCCATCACACACAGGCGTTAAGACTCTGCCACAAAGAAAACCTCCAGGAACTGATTATCAAGATTAGTCACCAGGGTGACTCACAGCCCAAGAATGGGCAGAGCATTTGAAGTAGCCCTTGGGGAATTCGGGGGTAGCAAGGCTAATTTAAGAGGTTGCTAACACAGACAAAGCTATTTACAAGCAAGGCCTTTCATTCTTTTATCGGTGAAGCAAACCAGCTGCCTGGTTTGTCTTGACACTGTAATCTGACCAGTAAAAGGCAGTTGGTGAGCAACATCCTCTCTCATCAGGCCAGGATGTGGCAAAAATAAATTGTCTCCATGGACCCCTTTAGGGATAAACAACAGATAATGCTTAGTATCTTTTGATCATGTCACTGTTGGGAAGATAGGCATTGCCAAAATGGGTGAACAATTGCCAGTGGGGTTTGAATCCTGGTGGGTTTGTATCTGTTTTACTTATGGTTGAAGAGCTGGCTCCAGAGACTGAGAGAAAGAGAGAGACAGAGACAGAGAGACAGAGACAGTGGAACTTTAAAAAGCTCTTTTTTTTTCAAAAGCATAATAGCTCTGTCCTCTAGTGTTCCAACTAGGGGCCAGGCCTCTCTCTTGGCTCGCCTCAAAGAGAATTAAGCCATCTTCCATCTGGGAAGAGAAAGGGGTAGAGAAGGGAATGGCTGCTCACTCCAGTATTCTTGCCTGGGAAATTTCACGGACACAGGAGCCTGGCAGGGTATAGTCCATGGGGTTGCAAAGGGTTGGACATGACTGAGCATTAGCTCATTAGCCATTATAGGTCTTACCAACTGCTTGTATGACACCTTGCTTATCAAAATGAATAATCCGAGTTTGCAGATTTGTGCTGTTCCTGTGTGCTCACTATTCCCTGAGAATGCAGAAGAATAAACATGCTCTTCTTACTCACTCTTTCATTTACTTACCGATGGGCTGGTCTGTTGATATTGACTCCTGGTCTCATCTCATTTTTAAAGTTAACACAACTATTTTGGTTAATAACACTATAAGGGATCAGTTCTGCCATTGCTTTACCTCCAAGGTCGCAAATCTAAGTGGCAGGAAGTTCTGCTTTAATATATATTAAACAAAATAAATTGGTTGAAACCCTTTTCTCATCTGACAGACATATTTTAATATTATAGAATATACATATTGTGATAAGCAGCTTGACCAAAACCATCATATCCAAGTCCTGGAAAAGCATGAAACACTCTGAACAAAACAACAACTGAGCTAACAGGACTTAGAATTACAGAGTCACGATCTAGAGTTCTATCAGTTCTTCCATTATAGTGGGGGAAACAGACCTCATTTCAGTAATTCAGGGAAGTGAATTAATTTGCCCAAGGTCACAAAGTTTGTGGCAGCTGCTGCTGCTAAGTTGCTTCAGTTGTGTCTGACTCTGTGCAACCCCGTAGATGGCAGCCCACCAGGCTCCATCATCCCTGGGATTCTCCAGGCAAGAACACTGTAGTGGGTAGTTAGTGGCAGAGCCAGGCATAAATTATAGCCTCTGGACACTAAGCCAAAAGTTTTCATTACTATACCTCCTACATCAGCAATGTCTCTTCTCAAAAAAAAATTGAAAATTGATTACATGTTGTATATGATGATAGCGGCTTTCCTGGTGGCTCAGATGGTAAAGAATCAGTCTGCAATGTAGGAGACCCAGGTTTGATCCTGGGTTGGGAAGGTCCTCTGGAAAAGTGAATGCTACCCACTCTATTATTGCCTAGAAAATTTCAAGGACATAGGAGCCTGGCAGGCTACAGTCCATGGGGTCACAAAGAGTTGAACATGACTAAGCAACTAATACTTCTACATGATGATGAGACTGACTGTCTTTTTTGCAGAGCTAACACCTGAACCCTTTGAGAAACATGAAATGAAAATAGCATTCCTAGCTCACTTGGCTAATTCCACCATGTTTAATTAGAGATAGAAAAATTTCCCTCCTCCTTTGGTTGGTGGTCATGCCAACCAAAAGGTTTTCATCATCTAAGAGCCATGAGGAATGAGGTTGCCTTACCCATTCACATTCATCTCTTAAAGGGACTCAAGCCTTGCCATCCGTCTCTTGATCTGGGCTTCCCTGGTGGCTCAGATGGTAAAGCGTCTGCCTACAGTGTGAGAGACCTGGGTTCGATCCCTGGGTTGGGAAGATCCCCTGGAGAAGAAAATGGCAACCCACTCCAGTACTCTTGCCTGGAAAATTCCATGGACTGAGGAGCCTGGTGGGTTACAATCCATGGGGTTGCAAAGAGTCAGACACGACTGAGCGACTTCACTTTCTTTCACTTTCACAGCAGGGACGACCACAGCTGTCAAGACTTTATCTACAGGGTTTTCCAAGTGTGAGGTCTAATCTCATCTCATACTCTCCCCACAAACTCCTGGATGTATCAGTCTGAGGTTTCTCATTCATTCACAGACTTATTGAATAGCTGCTAAGGCCTGTATTTGCCACTGAAGTTTACAGCACATACGTGGAGTCTGCCACCAATATCGTGTTGAGAAGTACCTGAGTAAATGTTTTGATGATAAAACAAGTGGCTTATAATTAAAGACATTTTGTTTGAACAGAGTACGAGCTACCACAAAACAATCTGGCCCTTAATATTCGTATGTAATTTGCTAAATCACTTATTGCCTCCAAGAGTTATTATAAAGGGAAAATCACGAAATACAATGGAGGAAAGAGAGATTTCATATTGGTTAAGCAGAGGCAAGAAGTGTGGCTGGTTAATTATAAAGGAAAAGTAATACTATGATGGAGTTGTGTTAAATGAGAAATAATGGCTTGAAGGAAGAAAGAAGAGGGTGGGGGAATGCCATATTAAGGAAATATCCATGTGCTAAGAATATCCTAGTAGAGAAAATTTGGAAAAATACACAATCCAAACCTCAATCAATAATCAAAAACACAGCAGCAGCAGCATAATTTGTAATTTGTAAAGTTATAAGATCTATTATCTTTTTCTGGATCTTGAGTGTATGTGTGTGTGTGTGTAGTTATACCAAGAAAGGTGAAAAGACACGCAGAAACTGTGAATGTGATTATAACGCAGGAAAAGCCAAGCATCTGGAGGACTGGTTTTGTAGGGTCACGTTCTGAACCAGCACAAACAAGGCGCTGTCAGCTCGCTGATAATGCGCTGATTACAAATGTGACCAAGTGGAAAAACCTTCCTGCTGCCAAATTAGTCATTGGAAACTTGATAAGAAAGTGACAATTTAGCAGTGGGTGCAAGTTCAGTGAAGCATGAACATTAAAAGGGGAAAACCCTAAAAAGGAGGAAAAGGTGGTAGCTCTGTCAGTCTCCTTAACACAACAAAATGGTCCCCAGTCCCTATTTCCTCATATGTTTCTAAGCTCCCCAAGCAAACATCACTCACGGCCTCTTGGTTCTAAATACAATGGCCATTTTTCAGATCTGAACTGAATGCTCTATTGGCAGCACTCTTCACTTTATGTTGGTGACTCTCAAACCTATTTCTAGCCAAGCTCTTCTAGCCCTGGAAAGTCAAATGTTCCCCGACTGCCTTTACGTCCATCAACACCAGGAATCTTCAAGTTGCTCGCTGGTCGCCCTCTGCCCATGTTGCCCCTCACGCGACTGCTCAGCAAACAGCCCATCATCACCCAGGTCACCTTGTCAGACTTCTGAGTTCATCCTTGATTCTTCCCTCTTCTTTGCATGCATGCGTGCTCAGTGGCTTCAGTTGTGTCCGACTCTTTGCAACCCCAAGGGCTATAGCCTGCCAGGATCCTCTGTCCATGGGATTCTCCAGGTGAGAATACTGGAATGGGTTGTCATGCCCTCCTCCAGGAGATCTTCCCAACCCCAGGGATTAAACTCATCTCCTCTGTCTCCTGCACTGGCAAGCAGATTATTTACCACTGAGCCACTGCGGAAGTTCTCCTCTTCTTTAGATCACAAATATTCACTGAGTGTCAACACGTACCAGGAACCGTGCTAGGTGGTCCCTGGAAAGGAGTAGTAACAAAGGTCCTTGACCTCACAGAGCTTATAGTCATGAACACGCTTCATTCTCACTGATGCTGCTAACACTGTCCTATTGTTCTTGAGTCAGCCCCCTTCTCTCTAACCCAACCACTCTTTTCCCGCTTCAGGGATCCATCATTTCTCGCCTTGATTGCTTCAACTGCTTCCTAAATCATTTCTCTGATTCTAGGCTTGCCTCTTCAAATCATTTCCACAATACAGAGAGATGAACCTGCCTGAAGCCAATTTTATCCCACCATCTCTGCTTAACACACCCCAGTGGATCCTCACTGCTCTTCAGTTCAGTTCAGTTCAGTCGCTCAGTCGTGTCCGACTCTTTGTGATCCCGAATCGCAGCACGCCAGGCCTCCCTGTCCAGCACCAACTCCTGGAGTTTCCTCAAACTCACTGCTCTTAGGTAAGGGTAAAACTTCTCAAGAAATGACTCATTAAGTGGCCTGTAAGACTCATAGGAAGGAAGATAACACAATGTCTTTTCAAATCTAAAGTCTTTAAGTATTCATTCAACATTGTTAATCAGGAAAAGGTGGATTCTATTAATAAAACCTGAATATCCATTTTTATCTAAAGTTAGGAATTCGCCATATGCATTGACTATAACACAGCATCTTTTTTATGCATATGTGCTTCATATATATATACAGAAATAGATCTAGCTCTACATATTGATGTGTTATGCAACCTACTCTTTTTATTTTCATATTTCCATGTTATTAAACATTCTTCTACCACTGTGATGACCATACAGTATTTTATTGATTTGTTTATTTTTAAGCTTGATCTTTTCCAAAGTGATAAGTGAACAAGTTAAAAAAATTAAATAGCATTAAAGGGTTTATAATAATAATTTTAAAAACCCAATAGCACCCTGTGCCAACAGTCCACCCTCCAGATCTGGTACCAAGAAGGAGCCACTTAAGAATGTTTCAGCTGTTGTTTTTCCTAACTGATCTCTATATTTCCAAATAATATGGGTATGCCACTTTGTATTGATTTATTTTATCTGTTGTGATCGAGTCAATAACTCAGCTCAAACATGTTACTCACTACTATGTGCCAGACACCGTTGCAGGCAATGAGCGAAACAGACAAGATTATTATATTCGTGAAACTTAATTCTAGGAGAAAGGCAATCAAAATGCAAATAAGCAGGACTTTCCTGATGATCCAGTGGTTAAGAATCTGCCTGCCAATGCAGGGGACGTGGGTTCAATCCCTGGTCCAGGAATATCCCATGCATGTTCCTCATGCCGTAGGGCAACTAAACCCGTGCACCACTGAGGCCTGCACCAGTGCTCTGCAACAAGAGGAGCCACTGCAATGAGAAGACCTTTCTCTGCAACACGTAGCCCCTGCTCACCACCACTGGAGAAAGCCCTAGCACAGCAACAGAGACTCAGTGCAGCAACAAATAAAAAATTAAAAATGTTTAAAAAGGAAATGTCCTCTAAAATGACATCTGAGGTGAGCCTGTATTCTGAAGATCTAGAGTCAGAAAGAATGGTATTAATTAGGATCTGGGTAAGATGCATGTAACAGACCCTGTAACAACAGCTTAAACAAATGAAGATTAGTTTTTGCCTTATATCGTAGCCTGAGGGTAGGCCAGCTGGTGGTCCAGGCTCCTTCTGTTTTCTTGCTTTTCATCTGTAAGGTCCAAGATATTTTCACTACCTTCGTGTTCCACCCGGCAAGGTGGAAGAAAGAGCAGGGTACATCCTTTCTCTGTAAGGACACAACTCAGAAATTTCCCATCTCTTCTGCTCACAGTCTTTTAGCCAGAACTTAGTCACAGAGACACAGCTAGCTGCAAGAGAAACTTGAAATGTGGTTTCTATTCTGGGCAGCCATGTGCTGAGCTAAAATTCTATTCCTGTGGGAGAAGAGAATGGGTAACAGGGATCAACTTATTCTCCAACAAAAGAATATTTTACACGCAGGAACGATCAAGGGCAAAGACTCTGAGGAGGGAAAGACCTTGACTTGTTTAAGGAAGAGAAAGAAGGCCAGTGTCACTGAATGATGGTTCAAGAGCTGGGGAGAGAGGCTATGGGTTCCAGGGAGGCAGACAGGGACCAGAGGATGTGAGGATTTTTAAACCACGGTGAGGATTTCACTCTAGGTGCAATTGGAACCCATGGGAGGCTTTTCAGCAGGGAACTGATATAACCATTCTCTCTCACATCCTCCTCTGTTCCATTCCTTAATAGTGTTACAAAACTGACTTTGATGAAATCATCATCACCGTTAACATCATCGTGCCTATGTGCTTAGTTGCTTGGTCATGTCCAACTCTTTGTGACCCTTCAGACTGTAGCCCACCAGGCTCTTCTGTCCATGGGATTCTTCAGGCAAGAATACTGGAGGGGCTGCCATTTCCTCCTCCAGGGGATCTTCCTGACCCAGGGATTGAACCCACGACTCCTGTGTCTTCTGCATTGCAGGTGGATTCTTTACCCACTGAGCCATTGGTGAAGCCCATCATCATGATATGGAAATATTGTTCACTGTAGAACCAAGTAGTATAACTGGGCTTCCATTTGATCTCTTGTATAGCTTTTGGTTTGCCTCATGCTAATAATATAATTTGGTTTTCACTTACTTAATTATACACATATGCACACAAATACACAGTTTCAATTCATTCCAAAGTATCTATCATACCATCTGTCATCTATTCTGTCCAGCTGACTTTCTTCTGTCTTCCAGAAATTTCTTGTTGAAATCTTTCACCCACTGGTGGGATTATTCATTTTTTGGTTTTGTTTTGCTTTGTTGTTGTTTTAATTGGAGTGTGGTTGTACAATGCTGTGTTAGTTTCTGTTATAGAGCAAAGTGAATCAGCTACATGTATACATAGTATACACAGAGCCCCACTGTTTTGAATTTAATTCCCATTTAGGTCACCAAGTGAGTAGAGTTTCCTGAACTATACAGTTGATTCTCCTTGGTTATATATTTTATACAGAGTACTGTATATATGTCAATCCCAATCTTCCAATCAACCCCCACCATGGGATTATTCTTATGTATCCATTTCTTTCTAATACATTTACTACCATGCTAATGAATCTCGGGATAGAGAGGAGGAAAATATCCATCCATTTAACTGACATTCCATTAACATTTTAGCTTAAAAATTTCTCTCCTTTTACAGTAACTATTAACTTGGAAATACACCTTAAAAATAAGACTCCCCTTTTGACACTTTTGTGAGACTACAGAAAAGATTCAAACTCTTCCAATATGTCTCTGTTTAATTGTTCCCTTGTATGTGTCTAGATGCCAGGGGCTCAGCTTTAATGGGGCCATACTCCTTCTTTGTCAGCCTCCAACTTGGACACTATCTCTGCCCATACCATCTTATTTCCCAGATAATGTATTTTTACTTCCTAAAAGGCAAGTATCTCTCTTTTTGACTGCTTTTGAACTGCTCTGTTTATTGCCTGAACTTTTGTGGACATTTAAATATTTCTTGGATGTATGAATGCTGTTCACCTCTTCTTTGAGTGGACACCTTTACTCACAACCAACTTTCTTTTTTTTTATGGAACGCTTCACGAATTTGCATGTCATCCTTGTGCAGGGGCCATGCTAATCTTCTCTGTATCGTTCCAGTTTTTTAGTATATGTGCTGCCAAAGCGAGCACTCTCAACCAACTTTGATTTTTCTTTTTTAAGATATAATTGTCACGCTGAGCTTTTATCTATTATCAGTATCCCAATTATTGTTCAGTTGCTAAGTCATGTCTGGCTCCAAGATCCCATGGGCTCTAGCACACCAGGCTTCTCGGTCCTCCACCATCTCCCAGAGTTTGCTCAAATTCATGTCCATTAAGTCAGTGAGCTATCTAACCATCTCATCCTCTGCTGCCCCCTTCTCCTTTTGCCTTCCATCTTTCCAGCATTAGGGTCTTTATCAATGAGCTGGCTGTTCACATTAGGTGGCCAAAGTATTGGAACTTCAGCTTCAGCATCAGTCCTTCAATGAATATTCAAAGTTGATTTCCTTTAAGATTGATTGGTTTGATCTTCTTGCCATTCAAGGGACTCTTAAGAGTCTCCTGTAGCACAACAATTCAAAAGCATCAATTGTTCGGCACTCAGTCTTCTTTACGGTCCAACTCTCACATCCATACATGACTACTGGAAAAAACATAGCTGTTTAAAATCTACTTTAAATGCTACCTGGTCCCCGAAGACCTACCTAAGGAATCCAAGCCCCTTCCCTTGCCCAACACAGTGTCTTACATATAATTAACATCCAGTAAATGTCTCCGGAATGAATAAACTAAGTCAACCAATGAGGATTCAAATGAACTTTTTCATGCTATGTGTTAAAAAATTTTCAAGTTTCTGCCATTAAATATTGAACAGCTGGAAAAGCCAGCATTGTTAACGTCAAGCACCATTCCTAGCCTAGACACAGACATGTAGCAAAAGGATATTTAACATTTTCCTCAATTGTTTATTTGGCACAGCAAGGGTAATGTAACCAAACCCATCTGTTTCCTCTTGTCTGGGGATTTCATATGGTGACAAAAAGAACTTTATGCTGACCTTCTCATGACTCCTGACTCATCTCACCTGTTCTTTGTCACAAACTTGTTAAAAATTTTAATACATATGAATAAATTACTAGGACATAACCTGGGATAAGTAGAGAGTTCTTATATAAATGTCAACAGCTTCAAAACAAAAAGATAAGTTTCTTGGCTGATTATCTATTCTCATGACAAGTGAATAGCTGAACTGTTTAAAACACTGTGCTTTTATTATGTACTTAAAAAAAACCCTGGATGTTAACCAGGAATTATATAATTAGAGGGTTTAAGACTAAACAGGACCCAAGTAAGTTTTTTATTTCGTTATCTAGCCTTCACAAAATATCTGAAATAGCATGCTGCAACTTTAGAGTTTAAGAACTGGATAAAGATTTACATTTATGTATTCACATCAACTTGTTGGCCACTTTTATAAACTGCATCGCTTATTCAATATGATCTGCTATTATCGACCACAATATTTGAAAACTTCCTATCTTCCTATCTCAAGTCTTCCTTTCCAACGTATAATTACAAAGATCATTTTGCTTCCTTTTCGCAAACTGAGGCAGGAAGTCTGTGTTACCTGCGTTGCATATAACCACTTTATGGTACTTGGAATGCTGTTATGCATTTTAAATTTATCTTGTTATTAATTCAAGTAATTCTCATTGGACCAACATTTTACACCTGTCTTTACTAAACATCATCTTCTAGCAAGTCAAAGCCAGTCTATAAAACTATTTTACTTAGGCTTAATACATTTTACAACAACCAGTTAAGTAAGCTTTCTGAACAGTGTACTCTTTCAAGATAGTGAAAAATTGCTCAACATCATTAGTAATTAGGGAAATACAAATAAAAAGCACAACCAGATACCACTTCATATCCACTGGTAGTAATCAAAAAGGCAGACAATAATAAGTATTGGTGAGAATGTTGGAGAGGTTGGAATCCTCATAGATTCCCGGTGGGAATGTAAAATGGTGAAGCACTTTGAAAAACAATTTGGAGTTCCTCAAGAAATGTAAACGGAGTTGCCATATGACCCAGCAATTCCCTTCCAGGTACACACCAAAAAAAAAAATATAAAACCTCTCCCACAAAAACTTGGACAAAATGTTAGCTGCAGTTTGTTCATAATAATCAAAAAGTAGATAACCCATATAGCCACTAGCTGATGATTGGATGAACAAAATGTATTTTCAAACACTGGAATATTATTTGGCCATAAAAAGGAATGGCATACTAATACATGCTATAACATGGATAAACCTTGAAAATATTAAATCAAAAAAGTCAATAACAAAAGACCATGTATTATATTCATTTATATGAAATGTCTAGAATAGGTAAATATACAGAGACAGAAAGATTAGTTGTTGCCTAGGAAGAGAGGATGGTGGTAGTGATTGGGTGGGGGGAGGGGAGCAGAGGCCTAGGGAGTTATTGCTAATAGGCATGGGAGTTCTTTGGGTGGTGATAATATAAAATTCATTGTGTCAATGGTTGAACAACTCTGTAAGTATACCAAAATCCATTGAATTGTACACTTTGAATGGGTAAATGATATGGTATGTGAATTATGACTCAATAAAGCTGTTTTTTAAAAAAAACAGAATTTAGCACTCTTTCCATGGATAAAAGACACTAATAAAAAAATTGGCTGATTTAACAAAACAAGGGTATTTGGCCTTTAATCCCTTTCCAGACACTGTTGCTTTTAGTTCATTTACAGTTTTATCTGCTTATCCTGTGTGATATGTAATCAGAGTCCGGAGCCTCGGAAGGAAGTCTACAACAGTTTTTCAAACAAACTTAAAAAAACAGTTTAATAACATTATCTGATAGTGTATTAAAGCATTGCTTTGAGCATTGCTTTATGATTTTAAGCTCCTTGCTTTCCACTTTGAAATAGCAGAAGGACTTATACAGATAATGTAATTTGACTTTATGAAATTTCTTTTTTCATTGGAAAAAATCTATAATATTTAGGACAAAGCAAATAGTGTTCTTAGCTGTTTTTATTTTTATTTTTTTATTTTTCCATTTATTTTTATTAGTTGAAGGCTAATTACTTTACAGTATTGTAGTGGCTTAGCTGTTTTTAAATCCCTATGTAATCTACAATAGCTTGATAAGGATTTTAAACCACAAAATGCAGTCCAAATAGAAGAACAGCACTTATATAAACCAAATTTGATTTAAATAAGCTTGTTAAAGACCTGTTCAATTGATCACTCATGAACTGTTTACATATTGTGTCTAAATTAGTTTCACGTGTTTTCTATTTCATCAGCTAGCTCATATAACTCCAACCTACTCCAATCTCCTTTCTCAAGATATAAAGCCACATAAATTTCTCTCTTAATAATTTTACATATATTAGCTTTATTTTCCAGCCCCCTAAAGACATGCTAAGCTCCTCAAAGGCAAGGATTTTGTCTTAAATGTCAACATCTCTGATACCCCATAATTATAATGCTTCTCAAGGTTCAACGCTTAGCCCAGTTCTCCTGTCAAGCTGTATATATTGTTCATATATGTATTAATATATGTGTGTATATATATATCAATATCTATCTCACTTTTACTTCATTTCCTATACATTAGTATATGCTGGTGACACCCAAACCCTCAAAAACTTTCAATTTTCTTCAGAATAACCTCCAAACCCCTTAGTGGGGTTATCAGAGTTGTTTGCCATCTTCCCCACCTATTATTTCTAGCCTGAGCTTCACATGTCAACACACCAATTGCTCAAATCCAATCTTCCACACCTTATATCTGCAGTTCCCAACCTTTTCGGCACCAGGGTCTGGTTTTGTGGAAGAAAATTTTTCCACAGACTGAGGCAGGGGGAATGGTTTCAGGATGATTCAAGGGCATTACATTTATTGTGTGCTTTATTTCTATTATTATTATATCAGCTCCACCTTGGATCACTGGGTATTTGATCTGGGAGGTTGGGGACCTCTGCCTTACACTGTCATACTTCCAGGACCCACTGTCTTACTTTTCTCTTCAGCCTATGAAAAGTCTGTTGATCTTTTAAGGGCTGTGTAAAAAGTCATCTTCTTTATGGAGTCTTTCTTATCAGAATTAAGTTCTCCCTTTGAAGTGTTTGGTATTATATCAGTTATCATGACTGGACTTACATGCTGCCTGGAGACATGTCTTTCTCTCCTGATACTACTTTTTGACATTGAAGACTATTTTATTTATATGTGAATTTCTGGACAAAGAACATATTTGTATGCCTTTCACCTTATACAGCATAATCATTCAATAAATCTTTATTTGATTGAATTAGTCTCACTTTCCCCATGACACCAAAAACAGTGTGGGCACACAGCAGTTATCAATCAACAACAAAAAATGTTGATAGGACATAAGTTCTGGAAGGGAGGATTCAAATACTCAATGACTGATTTTAGTGACAAACTAAAGTGATAAAACTTGATAAAAAAAAGGTTTATTCTTTAAATTGATCATATACTGAAGTAATAGACATTTTAATATACCAAAACAATCAACTGAATAGTTTCAATATATTTTTATTTTAGTGGTTCTTCTGGAATCAAACTATTTTCACCTGAGGAAAACACATAAAAGAGGTTTGGAAGTCAAATTCTTATAATATAGATGGATTTTTCACTGTTTATTCAAGATTCATTCAAGCATTTACCATCTGTTAGAACTATCTCTGGACCAGACACTGAAAAAGGTACTAGATCATAAAATGAGTAAGATATAAGCCCTGCCCTGAAACTGTTTATAATACCCCAGATGAAGAATCACAAAGGAATCTGGGTTTTGGTGCTGGTATAATTACCTCTGTATCAATGAATCTGGAAATTCTTGAAATTATACTCTTCTAAACTCAGATTACAGTATTTACAGATATTAAAAACAGTGTATATAAAAGTATATATATAAAAATAGTATATATTAAAAACAAAGCTATAGTGATATTCTATTTAGAAAGCCATTTTGGATTTATCAAAAGAGCAAAAAAAAAAAAACATAATTAGGGGCTAGCAATCAGGGCTCAGGACTAGTGTGAGGCAAGACAGATTTCCTAGTGTTGAGTTTAAGAAGATACTCTCAGGGTCATGTGAGCATGGGGTCAGCCTTAAAATTAAGACTTTCAACTTTTGCCTTTTAAAATCTTGTACTCCAGGCATCTCTCCTGCCTCACCCTAGCTCTGGCCCAGCTATGACTGTTCAACAAAAGAATAATTCTGTTATGCTCGGTGTTGTATATTTGGTCTACTCCATAACAAGTGTTTTATAAATTATTTGTGGCTTACCAAAAATAGAAATGTGAAATCATGAAGGATTGAGTTCCTAAGCAAAGACAGTATGTCTACTTTCTGGAGAAGGGGTAGATACTAATGGAAAGATGAAATATAATTAGCATATGAAATGATTAGCAAGTTAAAAGCTTCTATCTAGTCATATTAGAATGAATTCTCTTACTAGATCATTCTACTATTATCTATAACCATTAACTTATAATTCTGCTGATTTCAAATAACTGCTTATTTGGAGTTTTTCTAGTATCAATTCCACATGAACTGAATGAACAGGAATAAAACCACCAGAAAAGTTACAAGGCAATATCAATAGTCTTTCAAGACAGATAATTTTGGATATTAGCACGTGAAGCTCCCTGGTCCAGTATAGATGGTTGTTGTTGCTGTTGTTCGGTTGCTAAGTTGTGTCCAACTCTTTGCAAGCCCATGAACAGCAGCACACCAGGCCTCCCTGTCCCTCACTATCTCCCATAGTACAGATGGTTATTCAGGATCAAATAAGTAAACTCTTGATGTATTTGGTTCACAGGAATATAACTCCATAATTTAGTTTTTCTGAAAACCAGCTTCATATTTAGGGACATGAAAAAATGCAGGGAAAGTGATAAATAACTTAGAAATAAAAGGCACTGACATCAAGTAGAAAAGGTTTTCCCATTAAATCAAAGTCATGAGAACTTGAAAACAACCTGTCATGTATCATTGTATCTGGTAACTGAATATTCAGTGTCAGATTAAGAGTATAAAGGAACTTTCTGAAAAGTTCCAAATACACGTGATATGTAGTAAAGCATTTTCCCCTGCATTGGCTTAATTCTATTTCTCCCTCTCTACTCCTGTTAAGGCTGTTCAAGAGCTGCTGTCCATTTATGTTTTTTCTTCTTTTACTTTAAAACTGAAAATTTTTACCTACCAAATTAGGTTGTTGGGCTATTAGAACTAAGAATTTCATATACAGTTCTCAACAGAGCCTTGAAAAGTTTGGTTGTTGTGACTTATTTATAAAATAAATCCCATTTTTGGAATGGTCTCTAAATGAGGTTGTGCATATTCTGCAATAATAATAGCAAAACAAAATCATTCTAAGCTGCCATAAATGGACTATTGTGTAGAAAGATGTTTCTGCACTAGAAAATGAGACAGCTGAGGCTGCTCTTAAATAACATGCCTGGATTTCCAAAGTAAAACATTCAAAATCATGAAAAATCTTTTTGCCAATGAAAAATACAATTCTAGGAAAAAACTATTACTCAAATAATAAGTAATAACCTTAAATGACTATACTGTCTCTCCCATGTTAAAAATTCCTTTATTTATAGACTATAGTCTAATTATAACTCTTAATAACTTATAAAAAGTTTAAAACACCAAGCCCAAACAAGTCAAAATATTTTAAATATGTAATTGAAGTCAACCGAGAACATACTTACACTGGATTTATTACTTCTGGGCCCCCAAAGTTTTTCCTCCCTTAATGTGATCCCTGTTAACAATTACCTCCATAACAAAGTAAAATTCAAGCTTATGAAAACAAATTCCATTGACAGTACCATCCTTCTGGTGACTAAACTGTTATGGAAAATAATTTTCTATTAAAACATTTATTAAGAAATCCCTAAATTAATTTCATTGTTAGAGGCAATGCAAGGATTGTTGTTGTTGTGTAGTCGCTAACTCATGTAGGACTCCTATGACTTCATGGACTGGAGCATGCCAGGCTCCTCTATCCATGGGATTTCCCAGGCAGGAATACTGAAGTGGGTTGCCATTTCCTCTTCCAGAGGATATACCCGGTTCAGGGACTGAACCCACGTTTCCTGCATTGGCAGGTGGATTCTTTACTGCTGAGCCACCAGGGAAGCCCAGTGAAAAAAAATGTATTTCCTGATTTAAACTCCATTAAAACGTTTAAAACACACATTACCCCAAAAATTTTAATTTTGTATCAGCTACTTAATCTCTGTTGGAGCGATCAAGATTCATAAATAAATTACATAATCTCACTTAAAAAACTGCAGTCTAAATTTTTAGTTATCTGATGTCTTGAGCAAACAATCCAGATAAACATTATTCATGCAAGCTTTTCTCCATCCTTTATTGAGTAATTATCTAGGCTCTCTGAGTCATCTTCAGAGTCAAATGTTCAATTACTGTCACTGAAATTTTATGAAATTACATAAACATCAGTTATAAATCCTAAAAAACAAATGACACTATAGCATATTTAAGATTAATTTATTTAAGTATGCATATCATATAAACTTTTTATCTCATAAAAATATGCCCCATATTAAATAATTTTAAAGATACATAATTACTTATATATAATGCTTTCAATCTAGTTCATTATCATTAATTCTTTGGTTCCTGCATCTGACCTTGTTTCCCCTCCTACTGCTGGATGCAGAATACAATAGCCCCCGCAAGAAGGGGCAAAAAACAAAGATACTAGGCTGACCAATTATCATGGATGATGCTAAGATGCTCTCCATAGTCAGCACTATGAACATACTACTCAAATGTAAATGAGAACGTAAGCAGAATGAGTGACCTTCATGAAGTTTTTCACATAAAGTGTACTTCATTATCACTGAAGATTTAACTACTAACAAGCGAGGTCTAAGTTATTTAACTATTTCTGAGCCCTTTGAGGTAATGTCAATATCCAGCTTCCAGTTTCCACTCTTGAAAATATTTCTCCATTGTGCGTCTAGATTTCAAGGTGCCCACATTCACAGTAGGTATGATTTTCTGCGGCCTCAGCCACTGAACAAAACGTTTCATCTCTAGGTAGCTGCTGTGTTCACTGTAAGGAATCCCTGCAACACAAAAGATAGTGCCTACTAAACATCAAACTAATAAAGAAAACTGCACACAAATAAAATAAAATAAAATACCCAAATAAAATACCCAAAATCAAATAAAAGAGAAAAAGAAAGCAATCCGAGTACTTCTGCCAAAAACTCCTCGGTGCTTCTTTTTCTGATGACAAAATTTGCTAGTATTTTTTACAAATTGTTTTTCCTTTGTTCAGTCGTTAAGTCGCACTCAGCTCTGTGCGACCCCACGGACTGTAGCATGCCAGGATCCTCCATTCATGGGATTCTCTAGGCAAGAATACTGCAGTGGGTTGCCATGCCCTGCTCCAGGGTATTTTCCCAGGTGAGGCACTGAACCCGTCTCCTGCCTTGGCAGGCGGATTCTTTACCACTGAGCCACCAGGGAAGCCGTCTCTTACAGATAATAAAGATTAAAATTAAGTAAACACTTTTGAACATTAAAAAATGCTATTACTTTTCTACGTGGGCTTCCCTGGTGGCTCAGATGGTAAAGAATCTGCCTGGCAATGCAGGAGACCTGGGTTCAATCCCTGGGTCTTTTCTATGTAGATACTTAATAATATGCATTTCTATAGATTCTTATTTGTAAATAGAGTTTTTCTTTTTAAACAATTCTTCCCCTAAGCACTTTGCCCAGCTACCGATTTCACGAAAATTCTGGAAGAAATATGAGTAAAACCTGAAGGGTAACAAGCAAAGGATTCTTGATTTCCAGAGCAAGTAAGCAGATTCCATCCCCAAGCTTTGTACACATAAAAACGAAAAAAAAAAAGATTAAGTATTCAAAATCTCATTATCTTCTTTACTAAAGATAAAATACCATAGAGAAAGGGTCCTGGTTAGAGTAAAGAAGGGTCCAAAAATGTCTCCATTGGCCATTATAGTCATAAGCCCATTTCTGAGGACAGAAATGGTTAACGTACTCCAAAGATGAAAAAACTAAAGTCAAGTCTGTAACTCTTGCTGTCACCGCATCCGTCACTGTCTTCCCATTCTCAGTGCCACCGCATCATTTAACCTTCCACAGCACAGTGGTACCACCCATCTCTCCTTTCAAGTAGTGTATTGGGTTGGCCAGAAAGTTCTACAATCTCCCCGACATGTCACTGATAACACACACGGACTCCTCTGTATTAGTCATTGTCTACTAGCTGCACTCCTTTATATGAGTTTACAATGTACTAAAGATACAGGTTTAGAAAGTGAGGAGCAATTTTCACCTGTTAAATTCTTAAAGATACTTTGGCGCCTCTTTTTTGTTGGATCTTAATTTTACTGCTTTTTAAAAAAAAAAATGTAACTACAAATATAAAGAGTAAAAGCAAAATGAATATACCGTATATTGAAATGTTTCCTTTGGTCTGGGGAATAATATCTGTTAGTCTAGTTAACTTGTTAGAATGCGTCCAACCTGTAGGCCGAAAAGCCAAAATCTGATTGTATTTCCCACCACACTTCTTCAAGTGATTCTGTAAACCCTGTTAAAAAAAAAAAAACAACAAGATATTTATTTAATGGTCAGTGAAGATGGGTAATGTGGAATAAAACAGAATGATTAAAATGTTACATCGGCACAGTTTTAGGGAGTTTTCAGTTGGTGAGCATTGGAAAACCTAGTGCTGTGTTCCTCACCAGAAAATAAAAAACTGAAAAAAAAAAAAATTTCCCCTTTACTTATCTGAAGTTGTGTGTGTGTGAGAGAGAGAGAGAGAGTAGCTCAGTCGTTTCTGACTTTTTGCAACCCCTATTAGAGGTATGATACTAACACTGATACATGTGAGTCCATATTCTCCAAGCATTTACACCAATAGAGGACTGACGGATGGCTATAAAGATGGAAATAACTTTATAACTGCATTATGCTCAGCACAGACACACATTTGAAGACCCACAGTAGCTCTTTTCAAATGTTTACTCCTTTTCACCCTTTAAACATGAACTAGAATAACTGAAAAACTTCTCATGCTGCTGTAATTAGAAATAAAATGCTAATACATTTTGAGTAGAAGACAACTTTCCAAACTAAGGTTGTCAGTAATGAGGACATTAGGTAAGCTTCTTAGAAAATCAATGACCAAGGTTCAACCTTCAAAAGATAAGAAAAACCCAGATAAAGGCAAAATGTCATGAGGGATATTAAAAAAAAACAAAAAGTCTAATACTTTTTGGCTAAAGACTAAACCCAGAGGGTCAAAGGCTTAGTGTAAATTTATAATAACATCCTAGTTTTATTTAAAACAATAGAAAACCTAAACAGTATATAGTGTCATCTTGGATTTCCAAAAGTCTCCTGTTTCTTTTTTAACCATATATATAAACTACTGAATATTAAAAAGATGCTGGCAGGAAGTTCTGAAGAAATCATAAAGACAAAATCACTCATCTACCTATTCATTCATTCAATAAATATCTGTTCAGGTGCTGATGTTTGACTGGTCAGTGAGACAGAGCCTTCACCTTCTGGAAGCCTATAGCATAAGGGGAAGACTTCAACGAACACCACTTTCTGAATCCTTTTCTTTTTTTTAGTGGAAACAATGTGCTCTTTCTTTTAAAAACTCTTACCATCTATTACACCATCAGCACCTAGGAACCTTAGATTGATCTCTTCAGAAAGGACTTATTTTTTAGTATAAACTCTTAGAAATGGAATAGCTAAGGATTTACCCATAATATCTCCTATAAGTGGATGAAGAGTGCCACATTCTCTGAATCTCAGCATAGGAATACTACCTTCTTTAAAAGTATGCCTATTTGGCAGAAGATAAACACATCATTGTGTTTCATTTAAAAATTTTTTTCTTATTATTATCTAGAGGCTGACGATTTTGTGTTTATCAGACATTAATATTTCACTGGTGAATTAATAATAATCCTTTGATTTTTAGTTTATATCAAATAATGATCTTTTACTAATTTGTACACCTACCATTAAACAGTCACATATCTTACCAACTACTATCCCTCCTCCAAAAAAAAAGTTTCAGTTATAGATATATAAGTTGTCATTACCATATCCCTGGCTCTGAAAATTTTCAGGTTTTTGTCTTGCTTAGTCTAGGATCTAGCTAATATAATACTGTTTGCTTAATTACTAATCCTCTTCTCTTCCTGGCCTCACAAAGAAAAGAAAATTACAGGAACCAGGTTTAAAGCAATTATACATGTAATATCATAAACTAAGAGTCCAACTTTCAAAAGTAGGTCATCAAATTTATCCATTCTTATGTTTCTCTGTAAAAACACTTGGGAGAACTGAATCAGAAGTAATTTCTGCTTTTCATGAGACAAATTAGAGTTACCACAAAAACATTATTAACCTGTGCCACAAACAAAAACATAGGACATCATCATCTAAGCCAAGCACATAGAAAAGACTGCAACCACCACTAGTCACTCATTAGCCACAACTGGAGGACTACTATCAAGAGGAATTTTATTATGATTTAGTCGACATAAAGTCCCTGATCTATGACTTGTCTCTCTGTTTATTGGTAACTAGTTTGTGATAAAAATGCTACTAAAGTTATTTTTCAGTATGTAAATTAATCATCTATAACTAATGTTTTACCACATCTCATCAATCAGGTTAAAATCAGTGGTGGTAGTCAATTACGTTCTTACATATATGAACCTGGTTTGTTGAACTAGGTAGCATGAGTGCTATTATTTATAGCAAGGGTCTCCAACCTCTGGGATCTAATGCTTGATGATCTGAGGTAGAGCTGATGTAATAATAATAGAGATAAAGCGCGCAAGAAATGTAATGTGCTTGAATCATCCCCAAACCATTCCCCTCCCACCTCCCAGTCTGTGGAAAAACTGTCTTCCATGAACCCAGTCTCTGGTGTCAAAAAGATTGGGGATCCCTGATTTACAGTGTTTCTAAGCCTTTCAAGCTTGCCTCAGAAACGCTGACAACTGTATCATGTTTACATTTCCACAAAAAAGTCATTATCTCTGATGCAATAAAACTATTTTGCCTAGTTTAAAAAATTGGCTTTAAGTACTAACTAAAATGTAGCTTTATGGTAACCATCTGCTGCCACTCCATCTGCGTTTTGAAGATATGAAATTGTAAAAAGAATGTCATCATTATCTGGTCACTTAAATGGAAGAAGGGGAAGGGCTACAGAAAAATACCAACAACATACAACAAATAATGGAAATAAGACAAAGATTTCAGATATTCTTTTTTTTTTTTTCTTCAAAGCAGGTAACGGGTCAGTTTTTGTTTTTTTTTAAGCATAGAGTTCAGTGGTTGTTGGTATAGTCGCAAAGTTATGTGACTATCACACTGTCTAATTCTAGAACATTTTCATCAATACCTCCACCCACTCCCCAAAGAAAACACAGTTCTTATTAGCAGTTGCTCCCTATCCCCACTCCCTCAAGCCCTGGAAACCACTAACCTACTTACTCTCTCCAGATTTACCTATTCTGGACATTACATATAAATGAAACCACAAAATATGTAGCCTTTTGTGTCTGACTCCTTTTACTTGGCATGTTATTCATACAGTAGCATGAAACAGTAATTTATTCCTTTTTACAGCTGAATATTTCTGTTTTATGTACCTATCACTTTTTTTTCCTTTTTATCCATTCATCATTTAATGGACACTGGAGCTGTTTCCAGCTTTATGGCTACTATGAACGATGCTGCCATGAACATCTGTGTAGAAGTTTCTGTGTGGACATAATGTTTTAATTCTCCCAGGCATATACCTAGGACTAGAATTACTGATCATATACTCACTCCATGTTTAACTTTTAAAGACATTAACAAATTGTTTTCTAAAGCAGCTGCACCACTTAACGGTCTTATTAGCAATACATGAGGTTCCAGTTTCTCCATATCCTCATCAAAAACCGGCACTATCTTTCTCACTACAGGTATCTCTGTGAGTGTAAAGTGGTATCTCACTGTGGTTTTGATTTACAGCTCCCTGATGGCTAACAGTGCTGATCCTCCTTTTTCATGTGCTTATTGGCTATTTGTATACCTTCTCATTCATCCCTAGCTCTCTGCTGCCTCTGGCTTCCTCCATTACTTCACTGAAATGGTCCTTGTGAACATCATCCTTTCCTTATATGACCTCTGCACAGCACATGGTAGTCTCGAACATTCTTTCCTGAGAACTCTAGCCCCTTCACTTCCATAATATTCTGACTCTCCCACCTGTTTTGTCCCCTTAAAAGGATCATTTGTTCAAATGAAACAAACTAAGCAAGAAATAAGACTGTAGGATAAAAATCATAGACATATATTATACCCTCCTCAGGATATCAGTGTTCATTTTTTGATTAAGCAACATTCTCATTAGCCTCCACGCAAACTGGATACCTCTCAAATTTAACATATGTTTGCAAAGCTGGCTTAAACACTAATGGACAACACTGTGACTTGATTATCCTTGACATTTTTATGAATTACATACTCATGGAAATAGGTGCCAAAAGGATTTTATCATAATCTCATGAAAAGAGGAGAATTCCTTACTCAAAGGATAGAACTAAAATACTAATTTTCCTTATACTATATCAGTGTTCTTATTTATGACAAAGTAATCAATACCTACTAAGCTATTTCAAAAGGCTCCATAAAATTGTTTCATAAATATTATAACAAAATTAAAAATATATTTTTTTTGGTGTACATCATGTTCTTTATTGCTTTTAATACACAGGTTTGATGTATTCCTTTGCAAGGTGTCAAAATGTTAGTAAAAGGAATGAATCTTAGTATCTGAATAAATCTGACAAACCCCCATAGATTACAGGGAGGTCACATCATATGTTTCTTAATTTATACCTCAGAACTAACATTAGAACTTTCTTTTAAAATACACTTCTACTATTTCATTTAATCCTCACATATATATTTTCAACATATATCAATGGTAGAGTGGCTTAATATTATACAGAATAGACCTGAAGAAAAGTAAGAATGCCTTAGAATTCTTCAATCATTTCCCCACTCATCCAGGAAGAAATGGAAAATAATCTTATAAACAGAAGGTCTGAATGGCCAGAGAGATGCATACTTTTTTCTATTTTTGTTTCTTCGTTTCTTCCTTCCCGAGCTCCTAAACTCCTGGTGAGCATGTGAATCACACTATACAGCTGCACCAAAAAAACTTAAAAACATTTCAAATTCCACTTAAAAGATTTTCTAGGGCAAACTTTACTTTGACTCCATTGTAATTGAATTCCTCTACCTTAAATGCAAGCAAAATGGGATTCTAGTTTACAATCATCAGATTGCCTTTTCTAGTTCATCCTAAAGACGTATCTCTTGAATGCTTACCTTAAAATTAATTTGCGTCATTGGGAGAAGGTGAACCAGTGAATTGCACATGTCTGTAGTGATGAGGGAATTGACTTCTGGCATGCTGAAGCACTGTAATGTGCTGTATTTTTCTTTGGACATGCCTACTTTTGAACCTAGAACATCAGCAATGGCTACAGGAAAAGTTCAAAAATAGTGAGTTATAGTTCATGAAAAGATTAAACAACTTAATCAACTTTAAGACAAGAATTTACAAATAGAAAGAAATTCAAAACATTCACACTTTTGCAATAATGTCTCAAAAAGGCTAAATAATTTTCTTGGTTAACCATGAGGAATAAATTGTGAGAAATCCAAGAACTTATTTTTAAAGAACTAGTCTTTCAAAATTGCAAAAGATAGATGGAAAGGGGTTGAGGGAGGGGGAAAAAATAAGTTTGCATGAGTTAAAACCCTGACTTTATCATTTTACATCTTAGTATTTGACATTACGGAACCACAGTTAAGAAGAAATGGAAAATACTTTGCAAAATAGCACCATACTATCTAGAAAAATTACAGTTGCATTTCCAGAGATCATTTAGGAACAAAATCTAAACCTGTTCTCTAAAATAATTGATAGTTATCATCAAAAAACGCAGTGAAACAACTACGCACTAGTCATCTCCCAGTCTGCTAAAATATTAATGTAGCATGGACTTTTGCTCTATAAACACTTTGTAGATATAAAGGCTACCATAAACCCACTTATCAAATGTTTCCATTAAGTCTTTCAAAGTTCATAGGAATTAAACTCTATCAAATTTTTCTTCGACTTCAAAGGTAATACTGAACTGTTTCAGGAAATAAACATCGAGCACAAGAACGATGCCTGAAAGGGCTTTGTGCAAAAAGAATCTGATCCTTGTAATACAGTAATGTTAATTAGCTATAGCTATCACCCACCTAGGAAGATTTTCTCTTTTCCAATAGAGTAAGTGCCACAGACAACAAGAGCCCGTGGGTTTAGAGTTACAGTCTCAAAGGCAGTGTTGATGGCAAACTGGATAACCTCTTGCTGAGACGGAAAAGAGTATTCTGGGCTGCAATATCTGTAATATGTAAATACAGTCTTATTAAAAGAACAACAAGAAAGCCATAGCATTAAGTCGGATGCTGTTTTAGAAAAGAAGCTTTATCAAAACTATATACAACAGCAGTATAGTGTATTAACACCACTGTAGCTACCTCACCAGTGCCTGTGGTTAAAGTATTTGTTAACAGCTATTGATTATTTATAATGGAATTACATTTTCAATATACCTTTTTCATTATATTTCTTTTATCACTCTCAAATAAACTGCATTTTCTTCCTTCAAGAATATTTCTAGCTAGCTATTTTAGCTATGAATTGTAAACCTTAATATCTTCTTTTTTTAACCCCAACCCCTATCAAAGAAAATACTATTGATAGGGATTATCTTTATGGACTACAGAATTCTGCTTTATCAAAAATATATATTTTTAATAATGAAACTGAACATGAATTTGATGAAGTAGCATTAAATCAAATAGTTAATATTCACATGGTTGTTATTCTCTCTTGGGAGATACAGAAATATATATAGTATTATAGGAATATAGCAGATCTAGTTGTGTCTACCTCAATATAATAACACCCAATGAAAAATACTATTAGTATTAACCCTAACACTACTAGTTATAGATATTTGACATGAAAAGTTCAGCACTTTTCAACTAAAAAACTCATAAAGTATAAACATCCAAGAAATATACTCTTTGCTGGTCAGCTATGAGAGTAGACAAAAAACTCAGTCCTCTCTCCTGTAAGAACCCACAAAGAAATTCAGAATGGTATGTAGACTAAAGTAACAATGAAAAGGTTTCTTTTAAAACATTATTTTCTTAATTCACCAGGTATTTAAGTACATATAAAAGGATGGAAAAATTAGCTATAGTGTTAGAAAACTAGATATGGAAAGATCATCTTTTACTAAAATATGCCATCCAAACTCAGGTCTTCTTGAGACAGACTGAAATAGTTAATATCATTTCTGAAAAACCAATGAGATATTTTAAGAATAATAAAAAGACAAGGGATTAGATCTGATAGACAGAGTGCCTGAAGAACTCTGGACGGAGGTTCATGACACTGTACAGGAGATAGGGATCAAGACCATCCCCAAGAAAAAGAAATGCAAAAACGGCAAAATGGCTGTCTGAGGAGGCCTTACAAATAGCTGTGAAAAGAAGAGAAGCGAAAAGCAAAGGGGAAAAGGAAAGGTATACCCATTTGAATGCAAGGAGAGATAAGAACGCCTTCCTCAGCGATCAATGCAAAGAAATAGAGGAAAACAACAGAGTGGGAAAGACTAGAGATCTCTTCAAGAAAATCAGCGATACCAAGGGAACATTTCATGTAAAGATGGGCACAATAAAGGACAGAAATGGTATGGACCTAAAAGAAGCAGAAAATATTAAGAAGTGGTGGCAAGAATACACAGAAGAACTATACAAAAAAGATCTTCATGACCCAGATAACCACGATGGTATGATCACTCACCTAGAACCAGACATCCTGGAATGCGAAGTCAAGTGGGTCTCAGGAAGCATCGCTATGAACAAAGCTAGTGGAGGTGATGGAATTACAGTTAAGCTGTTTCAGTCCTAAAAGATGATGCTGTGAAAGTGCTACACTCAATATGCCAGCAAATTTAGGAAACTCAGCAGTGGCCACAGGACTGGAAAAGGTCAGTTTTCATTCCAATCCCAAAGAAAGGCAATGCCAAAGAATGCTCAAACTACCACACAATTGCACTCATCTCGCATGCTGGCAAAGTAATGCTCAAAATTCTCCAAGCCAGGCTTCAGCAATATGCGAACCGTGAACTTCCAGATGTTCAAGCTGGTTTTAGAAAAGGCAGAGGAACCAGAGACCAAATTGCCAACATCAAAAAGCACAAGAGTTGCAGAAAAACATCTACTTTTGCTTTATTGACTATGCCAAAGCCTTTGACTGTGTGGATCACAACAAACTGGAAAATTCTTCAAGAGATGGGAATACCAGACCACCTGACCTGCCTCTTGAGAAATCTCTATGCAGGTCAGGAAGCAACAGTTAGAACTGGACATGGAACAACAGACTGGTTCCAAATAGGAAAAGGAGTACATCAAGTTTATATATTGTCACCATGCTTATTTAACTTATACGCAGAGTACATCATGAGAAATGCTGGGCTGGAGGAAGCACAAGCTGGAATCAAGGTTGCCGGGAGAAACATCAATAACCTCCGACACGCAGATGACACCACCTGTATGGCAGAAAGTGAAGAACTAAAGTGCCTCTTGATGAAAGTGAAAGAGGAGAGTGAAAAAGTTGGCTTAAAGCTCAACATTCAGAAAACTAAGATCATGCGATCTGGTCCCATCACTTTATGGCAATAGATGGGGAAGTGATGGAAACAGTGAGAGACTTTATTTTTTTTTGGCTCCAAAATCACTGCAGGTGGTGACTTCAGCCACGAAATTAAAAGAGAGTTATTCCTTGGAAGAAAAGTTATGACCAACCTAGACAGCATATTAAAAAGCAGACATTGCTTTGCCAACATAGGTCCGTCTAGTCAAAGCTATGGTTTTCCTAATAGTCATGTATAGATATGAGAGTTGAACTATAAAGAAATCTGAGCACAGAAGAATTGATGCTTTTGAACTGTGGTGTTGGAGAACACTCTTGAGAGTCCCTTGGACAGCAAGGCGATCCAACCAGTGTATCCTAAAAGAAATCAGTCCTGAATATTCATTGGAAGGACTGATGCTGAAATTCCTACATTGTGGCCACCTGATGCAAAGAACTGACTCATCTGAAAAGACCCTGATGCTGGGAAAGACTGAGGGTGAGAGGAGAAGGGGACAACAGAGGATGAGATGGTTGGATGGCCTTACCGACTCAATGGACATGAGTTTGAGTAAGCTCCAGGAGTTGGTGATGGACAAGAAGGCCTGGTGTGCTGCAAAAGAGTCAGACACGACTGAGTGACTGAACTGAACTGAAAAAGACAATGGGGCTTCCCAGGTGGTGCTAGTAGTCAATAACCCTCATCCAAGGCAGGAGACATAAGAGACGTGGGTTCTATCCTGGGTCGGGAAGATCCCCCTGGAGGAGGAAATGGCAACCCACTCCAGCATTTTTGCCTGGAGAATCCTATTAGTCAGAGGAGCCTGGTGGGCTACTGTCCGTGGAGTCGCCAAGAGATAGACACAGCTGAAGCAACTTAGCATGCATACAGTCAAAAAGACAATTGTTTATACTATTATGTTGATAGCACTTAGTAATTCAAGACTCTTGTTTGTAGATTACCTTTTGGAGAAAGGAAGAACGTAATTCTGAATATTCAGACACAGACCTCACTCTGTTTTCTTTTCTTCATAATCACACTTGTTACACAGATACTTTAAAAGGATAATCTTAAAGGATGTTTTCCTAAAGTTTGTTCCCAAATTTCAAATTTCCCTTCCTTGTTTCAGCAACAAGATTCTCATATAAACCATATTTTCAAAGGGATATTGCAAAAAAAAAAAAAATTGAGCTGGAGTCAATTAAGACATGTAATCCCAGATTTGTCCTTAGTAAGTGTATGTTTTTTCAACCATTCTTCTGATAAATACTTAAAATGATAATTGACAATAAGTCATCACTTTGATTACCTAAGCACAAGCTCAAATTATTCATAATATACAGGGAAATACTGTCAGTGGAAAAAAGAGGCAAACAAACAAAGCTTCTCTTACGTTGTATCTAAGTAAAGCATGTGGACTTTCTGGCCTGCAAGTAGAGAACGTTCCATGCTGGGGTCTGCCCTGAAGTCTCCCGTGTGTAGTATGACATGACCATTAGGAGGATAAAAAAGGATCATGACAGCACCTGGACAGCTGAACACAAACATTTCAGAGGAATATTATTTACACAGATCAAAGCATCTAAAGAAAGAGTTTCCATTTCAATATCAACAAGTTAACACACTTTATTAACTGACTGTAATGATATAGCATTGTACTACAGAGAAGTGTACCATTTTAACTTCAGGGAATTCATGTCACACACACAAAAAACTGGTGTGCAGGAAAAGGTTAATTCAGCAGGCCAAGGCTGGTAAAACTCCACATATCCTCAAGAAAAGCCTGTCTTTAGGACTAGTCCTTGGCTGGCCCTTGGGAGATGAGTTCTGAGTCCTTGGGAGCATTCTGCCTGCTAAGAGTGTTTTGGATGCCTCACCCATTGGGCCATGTGTTACTAGTTTCATCAGATAGTTACTAGCAGTGGTGAATACTTGTTTCTTGCATTAGCTGACTGGAGGTCAGTCATATGGGTGCTAGAATTATACACCACTGACTTTCAATAAAATCCCTGGATACTAACGCTCAGCTGAGCTTCCCTGGTCAGTCACAGGTCCCATGTGTTGTCAAGGGCTTCCCTGGTGGCTCAGATGGTAAAGAATCTGCCTGCAATGAAGGAGACCCTGGTTTGATCCCTGGGTCGGGAAGATCCCCTGGAGAAGGGAATGGCAACCCACTCCAGTATTCTTGCCTGGAAAATCCTATGGACAGAGGAGCCTGGCGGGCTACAGACCATGGGGTTGTAAAGAGTCAAGACACAACTGAGCGATTAAACAACACCAAGAATGCCACTTTACTACAAGAGGACACCTGGAAGCTCGGACCTGGTTTCTCCTAAATTCACCCTCATTTGCCTTTTTCCCTTTGCTGATTGTAATGTGTCCGTTCACTGTGATAAGCTGTCACCACAAATAAAACAGCTTTTCTATGTCCTGTTAGTCCTTCCAGTGAACCTAGAGGTGGTCTTGTGGAATTCTAGGAAATTAAATTCTAGGAAAACACAGGAAATAATTACAAACTTCCCCTTACTTCCCTGAACCCAAAATCCACACCTCAGTGACTTCACTGGGCAATTCTATGAAACATTTAGGGAAGAAATAATAACAATTACTACATGACATATTTCAGAAAATAGAGGAGGGAATACTTCATGAGGTCAGTATTACTCTGATATCAAAGTAAGATAAAAGTATTATTTAAAAAAACCTGTAGACCAATAGACATTGTAAAACAGACAAAATTCCTTTACAAAATATTAGCATATCAAATCCACCTATGAATTTTCAAAAAGGGTAATATATGAAGACTAAGTAGGTTTATCTCAGTAATGTAAGGCTGGTTTAAATCCATCTTTGTCATTTACCACATTAACATTATAGAGGAGAAAAATTATATTATAATCTCAATAGATGCCAAAGAAACTCTTCCGACAAAATTCAACACCCATTCATCATCACAAACTTCCAGCAGAGGGGCTTTTCCTCAAAACTGATAAAAGGCACTTATGAAATACCTATTGCTAACATCATACTTAATGGAGAAAGACTGAATACTTTCTTCTTAAGATCAAAAACATGGGAACATGTCTAGTCTCACCACTTACATTTGACAGTATCTGAAGGTCTAATCCAGTACAATAAATAAAAGAAAAAGTACCACTCTAAATGGAAAGAAAGAAGTAAAATGAAATCATCTTTATTTGTAGACATATATGGAAAATTTTCATGAATCTATTAATACAAAAAAACCTAAAACAACTAATGATCAGGTTTAGCAAGGTCTCAGGATGCAAAGTCAAAGAACAAAAATCAGTTGTCCATCAAGAACTGAATGGATAAAATAATTGTATTATGTCATTCAGTAGATACTACACAGTAATAAAAAGGAACACGTAACAGCATGGATGAATCTCAAAAATAAAACATGTGACAGAAGTCAGATACAAAATAGGAGTTACTATATGATTTCATTCAGATGAATTCCTAGTAAAGACAAATCTAATCCACAGTCACAGAAAACAAGGTTTTCTGAATCCGAGTTGGGATTTGGGATTGACTGGGAAGGAACACAAGGAAAACTCCTATGGTAGGGAATATTTTCCATATTTTTATTCTGGTGGGAATTACATGGGTGTGTACTTTTGTCAAATTTCAACAAAGACTTAAAATAGGTCCATTTTATTTACACAAATTACATCTCAATAAAGTTCACCAAAAAAAAAAAAAGATCAGAACTGGAGTTGTTATAATTGGTGATTAAATAAATAATCACCAGCAAAGTTAGCAGATTAAATCTCACGGGTGATCTGAAAAAAAAAAAAAAAAAAAAGCACTGGCCTGGAATTTAGGAGACCTTGGTTTAGTCTTAGTTTTAATTCTCTAGGTATCTATGATCTCTAAGGTACATAAGGATAACATTCCATGGAAAGCGTAAAGATGCGTAGCTAACTGACAGTTGTATTTTGGCACTGTGAATCCTGACAGTACTTAACATTAAAAAAATGAGGCAAAAAAGAAAAACATATTTCAAGAAAAAAATCTTCCAAGTCTTTAGTATCAAAAACCTAAAGGATTCCTTAAAGGAAAAAAAAAAATCCTCTAGAATCTGAATGGAGTACCAGCTGTTAATTTATATAAGTGATATTAAAGAAAATGGCAAAAGGTTATCTCTTAAAGAACAGCAGCAATATGTTAAAAGATTAAAAAAAATAAGATAGAGTCTCATATGTAAAGCACAGTAATTTAAACTGTATTAAAAAAGGGTTAGAAAACACTTAGATTAAACTCTACATGTTTCTGTATTGGGTACATTTTGTTTTTTCAAAATAAGAAACACATTTTACTTGTTTTAAGAAATATCAAGCATAATAGTTTCAATAAAAAGTTCTTAAATAACCATGCAATGTGTTTCCCTTTTGAATATTTAAAAACAGGTTGTTAGTAAGGTAACTTTAATACTTACTGATTGGCATCTAGCAAAATAACCTTGATACCATTCACTATACATTCAGTGTCTATTGGCAATGGATGGATATATTGTTCTCGTACGTGAAGTTTGCTCTTCAACAAATTGCCAGTTATCTGCAAAACAGGATGAGTTTGCTGATACATTAAAACACTAAATAAGTCTTTTATTTCATATCTACTTAAGAACTCAAGCATCTTAATAATTTCCTTGTTCTTTCACTTATATATTCATGTAAACTTACCAGAATGCCAGGAAGAACTTTCTAAAATGACTGCATCACAACTTTGCTTAAACACTATCATCGACTTCTCCCTCACCTATAAAAAGTCTATTACCCCATCATGAGACACAGAATCCTTGATGATTAGGCCCCTACCCATTTCTGCAGGTTTATCTACTGTTACTCCTTAGCTTGTTTTTAGCAACTGGAGTTCTTGGAATGGCTATACTTCTCAGTGTCTGTTCCTTTACACAAACTCTTCTCTACCTGGAAGCCTCTCTTCTCTTTCTTTTGCTTGGATCTGGAGTCAGACAGACCTGTGTTCAAATTCTGTGTCTGTCATTACTAGCTCTGTGACTTGGAGCATGCTACTTAACCGCTCCAAGCCTCAGTTGCTTCACTAATAAAAAGAGGATTATTCAAGAATACTTGAAGATTAAATCAAATTCTAGCCAAAGTCCTTAGTAGTACACATTAAAATGCTCACCTATTCATAATTAGCTCAAGGTGTCTCTTTCACCATGAAACTGTTTCTAACCTTAGCCAGGACACAGTAATGCTCACCTATTCATAATTAGCTCAAGGTGTCTCTTTCACCATGAAACTGTTTCTAACCTTAGCCAGGACACAGTAAAGCCCCCGACTTCTCCTTACTTCTAGGCATTCTGTTTACTTTTCTACTACAAATAGAGAGCCCACTGGAGAACTGGTGAATGTGTAGGCTGTAAGCTCCCTGAAGTTAGGTATTTTGCCATGAGTCTCTTTTCAGGCATTCAGTAAATATTTAGTAAATATTCAGTAAATATTTACTGAATGAACCGTATTTCAGTATATCATGAACTAGCTTATCTATTGTCTCCATAAAATAAAGCATATTTTAAAACATCTATTGTAACTATCGACAATAACTCATTTGATTTTAGCCTCAATGTGGAATCTGCTTTTTCATATATTTTCCAGAAAAATGATCTTACAATTTTAATTATCTTTTAACCAGACTGCTTAGAAATTCACTGCATTCCACAAATTCATAATTTAGAATACTAGAACTTACCTCACTACAATAAATGGGAAACGTGAAGTTTTTAGACAATCCAGCGTAATGATCAGAATGGAAATGAGTGAGAAAATAGGCAGTGCAACCTTCAACCCATCCATACTGAAAGGCGTCGACCGTAAAGCCAGTTCCTACAATGAAAACACCAAAGCAGCTGCTTTAGCAAGAGTGATGTAAAAATTACCCAATTTGCTTATATAGCAAACCCTCTTACACCTTTACATCTCATGTCCAACTTAACTTTACAATTTAATTAAAAAATCTATTACACATAAATTCACCAAAGGATGATCCTAGAGATGAAAATGAGTCTTGTAAGTTTATGCTAAATATACCCAGTATAGTCTTTTTTAAGAATAACTTTGCCAAAAAAAAAAAAAAAATGCCCTAAGCTACAAACCAGTTATTTGGCTAGCTGAATATTTTCATGATACTTACTAGGCACCTAAAAATCCTTTACTTCTGTGAAACAGCAAAAGGAGAATGCTATCTTTCTTCTAAAACATGAAATCTCAATGGGGGTGACGCTGACCTGCTTCTGGCAGGAGAAAAATGGTTGATGACCCAAATGATCTCACTGGCCCTCCAAAGAGTCACAGAACAACAGGTAAATAGATATCTGTAGTATTTGAATTTCATTGTGGGAGGTGGGGAGGAGAAAGGGAAATGAGAAAAAAAAAGCCTAAAAAGGCTCCCTAGAGCAGCAATTATGGAAAAAAAAAGAGCTGTTCTAAATATGCAGGTAAATAAGCATATCTCCTATATATATAAATAAGCATACCTCCTATATATATAAATAAGCATACCTCCCCAATTCTACAGAGGCCTACCCACACATGGCCCACTAGTTCTGGGCTCACTTTAAATACATAAATTTAATCAAGGTAATTAATAAAAACAGAACTAGTGCTGTAATGTGCATAAATAACTTTTCTTTACAAAAATATTTTGAGCAAACTATACATTTATAGTATCAAAAGAGCACATTAAAGAATCTTCCTGAAACCAAGTGCATTTTGGCAGTTTTATATTCTTTTCAGAAGGGTACCTGGTTTCTTCATTAATAAAATTCATTTTACTACTCATTTTTCTATTAGCTCTTCTATGAAGGCACAAGAAATTAAAAAAATATGAAAAGATTATGAAACTAAGCTATGATATGGTTTTAAAATGTTTAGCATTTTAATGAAAATTTTATGAACATTTAAAAAGTTGAGCATTATTATGACCTGTGTAACCCATGACATTTTCCTTCTTTGAAGCTTTTTAGAATTTTGCATTTTTCTTAAGTTCTTAGAGGCTATCTGTTACTATGGTTACTTACATAAATCCTTTCCTTCCTCTGTATTAAACTGATCTATATTCATTTTTGTCAAATCTGTAATATCTATTTAACTAGTAGAGTATCTTGTATATGGTGGTGGTGGTAGTCAGTCAGTTGTGTCCAACTCTTTGTGACCCCATGGACTGTAGCCCGCCAGGCTCCTCCGTCCATGGGATTCTCCAGGTAAGAATACTGGAGTAGGTTGCCATTCCCTTCTCCAGGGGATCTTCCCGACCCAGGGATTGAACCTGGGTCTCCTGCACTGAAGGCAGATTCTTTACTGTCTGAGCCTCCAGGGAAGCCCCATTTTGTATATAGAATATGTTTAGTAGAAGTTTGCTGAACTAAATGGACCAAAAAAAGATTAAATAGGCACACACACACACAAAATCTGCTACAGGTTAATGAGATATAAAAAATAAGGGAAACGCAAACAATTGTTTCACAGGCACACAACATGAGCAATGAACATGAAGTTTAAAGAAGTTACGTCTTTGTAGATACACTGAGCATTGATACTTCGACTTACCAGGTATTCTCTTATAGAATGGACATGTCCTTTTCCTTAATTCTCCTGCATTAGATGACTCTGAGATTTTCGTGTTCTCCCTCTGCACCCTGCGACGAGTTGATTTCATGAAGGCTTTGTCTTTACTTAAATTGACTGTTTCAGGCACTGTCTTTTTAAGGTGACCTGGATTCTTCTGATGTCCTCCTTCCTGCAATGAATCTGACTTTTTAAGTCTCTTTCTTTGACGCTGTGACCCCTTATCAGAAAGCTCCACAGAGGGCTGACTTTCACTTGAATTCTTTGCCTCTAATTCTAAATCACTTAAAGATTTTTCTGCTTTCCTCTTGCGCTGCTGGGACCTCTTTTCATTAGGACTTACAGCTGTATTGAAGTTCACCCCTTCTAATGAACTTTCCTCCAGCACTTTCTCTTCTTTTCTTTTGGGTGGCAGTCCAAAATACACACCTATATCCATCTGCTTCATTACCTTAGTAGAAGGCTGTGTTGCATGACACTTAGGGCCAGAGGGCAACATTTTCGAAGGCTTAGCAACAGTAGGTGTACTAGAAAATGTTTCTGAATTTAAAACCGGAACTTGATTGTCCAGCATACCATCTGATGTCTTTCTGCAGAAACATGCTGAGTTTGCGTTGTTCTTAGCATTGGAATTCTTATTTGATAATTCTCTGATTTTACTTTGGGTTGGGTGGACAGAATGACACCCTCCTCTCTGGTTTTCAAAAGGTTTTGACATTTTACTCTTCAGTAGTGGAAGAGAGTTTTGATTGTAAACAGCTGATTCTTCAATCACCTGTTTCTCTTTGTTTGATTGAGAGGAGTGAAATTCTGGCTCATTAGGTTTTGATTTAGAGGCTTGGTAACTAGGAGAAGTAAACCTCTCTGCTAATGCAGGTGGAAGCAACATAAAATCATCATCAGTATATGCTGGATGACCACATGAAACAAATCTCTTATTTTGGAAAGTAAGTTGAGACGAATCATTAAGAGAGTTGCATTCATACAATTCTTCATTGTATTTATCCTGCATTAAGAAGCTATCCACTTCGGGGCAGGCCTCCTGGTCCTTCAGTAAGGAGTCATATAGTTTTTTAGACAAAGTGGAGCTGTTGTCATCTTCTTCTAGGCTACCATCTTTAGAGCTTTCCATGAAAAATAGTTTCTGTTGTGAATCATCCAGCTTATCATATGTATCGTAAGTTTCTTCATCACTTTGAAGTGGAGAATAGGAGATTTCACAGTTGCTAAAGTCATTTTCTGGCAATGGCAAATTTCTTTGTTCTGGGTTGTTTTGGCTGTCTAATTCTTCAACAAGAGGCAAACCAACTCCTACCAGTTTGTCACTATTAACATGTCCTGTAAATTGTGTGACTTGTTGGGAAGTTTGGATATTTGTCAAAGAGGAAATCTTTTTATGGGTTTCAGTTGGAGACTGAGAGCTTTTTAGACATTGTGTCACTAGCAAGGGATCAGTTGAAACATTTTTTAAGATTTCTGTTTGTTTCTGATGTGAAGACCATCTTTTCTCAAGGCTACAAAGAAAGTCTGAATTAGTCTCACTGAAACTCCAACCTGATCCATGGGAAGGATCCCTGAGAGGACTATTACCAGCCCTGCTTTGAGCTAGCAGAAGGTGAGTGTATCTCTGGTAATGAGAAGGAATTGTTGAGGAACACTGAAGGCCATCAGGACACTCTGAAAAAAAGAAAAAAGTATTACTGGATCAAAGCACAGACTAAGCTTTGACAGTATTAGCACTATAAATTAACAGGTAAGTGGTTTAACAGGTAAGTAATCAGCCCTACTTTGCAGCCTTAGGACAATAGCTATTTTTATACCAACAAAAAAATCAACACACAATTATCAGCAATCAAGTATGGTTTTACAAGGTGCTAGTTATTATTTTTAAATCAAATATTCTTTTAAGTTTCTTTTCAAATACTCTTTTCTTGGGGAAAAAAAAAAGTTAAGACTAACACCTTTTTCTCCCCACTAAAAACTTTCACAAAGATAAGCTCCTCCAAAATGAATATCATGCTTGCACGAGAAATCGATCCTATCAGTTTCACTACATCTCTATTGCTCAGGCAAAAAAAGAGTAGAGAAAGCTGGTATGTCTGAATCAAGTTTAAAATTCCACAGACTAAAATTCTACTCCAATTTTTGTCTTATCAGGCAACACAGATATATGACAATTACAGTACCAAATTAGGTTCCATTATTTAATATTCACACTGTATACAAAAACAATAATAGCAATCTTAATCAGAGCTGTCCATACACTAAACATTTTAGATTCTGTTGTAAGATTTGCAATTTAATTTGATAAATTGGTTAATAATAAGGCTTAAGTAATCTGGAAACTCCCGTCATACTATTATGATCGAGAAACAGTATGGAAACCGTCTTGGCACAACCTCCCCCCTGTATGTCACTTTCCAGGCCTATCAAAAAATGACTCCCTCCACCTCCAAAGGGCCTGCCTTGTGGCTCAGCTGGTAAAGAATCCACCTGCAATGCGGGAGACCTGGGTTCCATCCCTGGGTTGGGAAGATTCCCTGGAGAAGGGAAAAGCTACCCACTCCAGTATTCTGGCCTGGAGAATTCCATGGACTGTATAGTCCAAGGGGTCACAAAGAGTCAGACATGACTGAGCGACTTTCACCTCCAAAAAGGATGTTACATTAAATTGGAAGACTTCATTGCTTAAAACTTAAAACTACCTCATAAAAGTATATGTTATAGAACTCAAGGACAATCCACCTGAGATTCTGTTCAAAGGAGTTTATCAGTGAAAAGCAAAGAGAAAAATCTCTTTGAGGTGGCTTCATCGGTAAGACATTTCACCCTGAGGGGCTCATTATGGGACTTCGATTTCTGATTTTCAAGCCATTGAAAACGAAATTACTAGCATTTGTTGAGGCTTTTACTTATACAGAAAAGGCTAGTGCCAGTTTTGTTATTGTTGTTATTTTGCATCTTTGCAGTACTTTAAAATGAGAACTAGAAGTTAATAATAAAATGTCTTTTGAATCATAGTTAACATGAAAGCCATATTGAGTATTACTTTTATTTTACTGAATTTCAGTTTTTTGAGATTTAAAATTTTACATATGGTATATAACTTCATACAAATCAATAACAACTCATTCTCCATATACTATAAGTAGGATTTTCTACATTTTAAACATGACATTTACTATATAGTTTAAAAGATAACAAAAACGTAATATTACTTCAGTTCTCATTTGGCACAAGTTTATTTACTAGAATCTTAATAACCTAACACTCTTCTTCTTTCTGTATATTAAGAAGAATGTACAGCATTCGTGACTTCAAGAATCCTGGGGACTACACTCATGATTCTCTAAAAGTCTGTTTCATAAAAGATAAAATGGGCAAATTGTTCAACTTTTAAGAACACTAAGTGCTCAAATGGTAAAGAATCTGCCTGCAATGAGGAAGAACCAGGTTCAATCCCTGGGTCAGGAAGATCCCCTGGAGAAGGAAATGGCAACCCACTCCAGTATTCTTGCCTGGGAAATCCCATGGACAGAGGAGCCTGGCAGGCTACATCCATGGGGTCGCAGAGTTGGACACGACTGAGCGACTTCACTTCACCTCGATTGGATATCAATTGCTGTTGTTTAGTCACCAAGTCGAGAAGGGCATGGCAACCCACTCTGGTATTCTTGCCTGGAGAACCCCTATGGACAGAGGAGCCTGGAGGGCTGCAGTGTCTAGAGTCGCAAAGGTTCAGACATGACTGAGCGACTGAAAACACAATCGCTAAGTCATGCCTGACTCTTTGTGACCCCAGCGACTGTAGCCCCCCAGGCTCCTCTGTCCATGGGATTTCCCAGGCAAGAATACCAGAGTGGATTGCCATTTCCTTCTCCAGATCTTTCCAACTCAGGGATTGAACCTATGTCTTCTGCACTGGCAGATGGATTTTTTTTTTTACCACTATGCCACCTGGGAAGCCCATTAGATGTCAACACTACCTACCTTATGCAGGTCAAAGTAGCTTAATATGTGCTCAATTAACATTTATGAAAAATCAGATGTTTTGGAACTTCTTAAAATGCATTAAAACTTTCTTTTTGGCCACGTGGCTTATAGGATCTTAGTTCTTGAACCAGGGATTGAACCCGTTCCACCTGCAGTGGAAGAAAGGAGCCCAAACCACTTACCACCAGGGAATTCCCCTTTCAAATTGTTTTCAGGTTTGCAACACTCTCTACAGTTATACCAATGACTAGCATCTTTTTACCCTCACAAGAAGGGTAACAATGCATTATCTTGTTTCATTCAAAGGTGAGTCATTCTTACTTAGAGAATCTCATCTCACTTCCAGTTTACTACTTATCTTGTTTCCTTCCTTCCTTCCAGATTGGTAAGTCTGGCCTCATTCAGGTCTTGTTGACTATTGAGTCCACTTCTTTTTTGGCATCTTACCTGTTGCGGAGACTGGTGTGGAATCCAAACACTCAAAAACATGCCATCGAGGTGTCTGACCTAGCAAGGAGGAAAAAGGCATCTGGCAGTTGGGACAGTACCCATCATAAACCGGTCGTGTCTTTGGAGACACGTGTTTGTCTTTGTGAGTCCTACAGCGCTTTTCTGGAGTGGCCTCCGTGTCTTGGCACTGTTGAATACCATCTCCGCAAGTGGAGTTCTGACTGGAAGCTACAGAAGTCTGACTGACTGTTTCTCTAAGGCACGTTTCTGGGGTCTTGGCCTTCTTTTTAGTTTCTACAGTCCTTTTTTTATTTCTGTTTCGTTTTGACTGGTGTTGTCCATCTGTTGCTTTTTCAACAGATTCTGGAATATTCTCAGAGCAATTATTTGGATGTACTCGTTTTGGTTTTCTTCTGGATTTGTATTCCCAGATGTCTTCTTCTGAAAAAGCATCTTCTAACATGGCAAAATTATTCTGATCATTAAAAAAGTACTAATCTTAAGCAAACTGACAGTCTGTTTCTTGTTACAAAATTATTAAGGGAATTATTTTGCTGAGGAAAAAAAAAGTAACAAAAAACTTACTAACTTGATAGGACTCTAAAGCTCTGGTAATGAATATATTGGCAAACTACAAACCTTATACCTAAGAACACCTGCTGTTCCATTTACAGCACAGTAAAATTAACGGGTAGCATCTGAGTTTTCCATTGTGTATACTTCATTCAGGTCTCTTGGCTTTTTCCAGGACTTGATTCATAAAAATAAGAATCAGTAATACTTTGAATACCAAGCCCTAATGGAAATCATAGGTTTAACAGACTAATTTCAGAAGGAGCTTTGTAAAATCGTTATAAAGCTCCTGTCAATTCTTTTCCAGCTGGACAACTGTCCAAATCACAAATCCAACCACAGTCCCCAGGCAACGGACTCAGCAGGTGTTCCAAACACTTAACGGCTGCTGCAACTTGCTAGTAACTCTAGTCACACCATAATTAAATGTGTGATCGGCAAAAGAAAAGTAATCGCCCTTATAGCCGTGACTCCAGGACATTCAACAACTTCGGTTTCCTAGGTCAGTACAGTATCTTCCTCCAGCGGCAGTGAATAAAGGCTGCACAATGAACAAACAAAATTCAAGTATGTGAAGTTGAACCTGCACCGAGGTCACCCACAAGCCTAACTTCAGATCGCAGAGGTGATCTGCCTGCAAGTGATCAGCTTTCTTTCCCATCAGCCTCAAAAACCAAGGTTCACCTGCCTGATGACACCCACCGGCTCGACCTCCTGTTTGGGAATTAGAGGCGGCGAGGCCAGTGGAGGGGGCCCTCATTCCCCTCCCCACCCCCAGGGTTGGGAGTGAGGGAGCTGCCAACACAGCCCGCTCCGCAAAAGCCATCGGTGCCGCCACCCCTCTTGTGAGGGCGGACGCCGGGCCCGCAGGGATCCCCGCAGGCGCCCACCTGCCACCCTCACCACCCCCACCCCGCCGCGAGGAGCTCCAGCTGCGTCCGCTCCCCCCGACACCCCTCGCCCGCTGGGTCACCCTGTTCGTTCCTGCGCTTTCATTGCACTGCCTGGTAATAAAACGCGGCCTGGGTGTATAAGCCAAGCCATTGGCTAGTCCCTCCCAACTTAAAAAACCCTACTCCTTTACCTTTCATGTCGAGGCGGGAACAGCTTCCCGTGACCAAAGCTGTGTCGAATCGGCTGTTCCCGGTCTAAAAGGGGAACTTTGAAAAGAAAAAAAAAAAGTTTGGGCCCTTTAAGTTTTACAGATCTATCTTGTTTTATTTTAGTTCTAAAAGCTGCTAATTTCCAAACTGTAGGGTGGGGAATTGTTCTCTCGGAGCTTCTAGAACGCCGGCTCAGGGGCCTTTTCCTTGTTGAATCTGGCGTTCTGAATGTCCAGGCTCCCCTGGGGCGGGAAGACTTAGGACGGGCGGGGCAGCTTGGGAAGGTAGTTTAATTACGTGCCTGGGAATTGCGCCGATTTACACTTTAGCCTTTGAACAAAGTGCCGTTAGCGTGGAGTGGGGCTGGTGAAAAGGGAGGCGAATGTGCGGTTTGGAAACCAAAGAACAATAAGCGCTTTCTCTCTCTCCACACGAAACCGTCCCGCGGGCTGGGCGGCCGCCCCTGGACCATCCGGAGAGAACATGGCGGCGTCCGGAGCCCGGAGCTGCAACCTCTCGGGCCTGCTCCCGGCTCAGACCTCGCTGGAGTACGCCCTGCTCGACGCCGTGACCCAGGAGGAGAAGGACGGCCTGGTCTACCAGTATCTGCAGAAGGTGGACGGCTGGGAGCAGGACTTGTCGGTGCCCGAGTTTCCGGAAGGTGAGGGGCTGGCTTCGGGGTGGGGACCCCTCCGGAACCTCCCCTTTCTCGCGGACCGCGCCCTCCCCTGAAGCGGTGGGCGAGGCGGCTGTGAGGCCGCGCCGCGGAGAGACGCCTCTCCCAGCCGAGCCTCTGCCCCCAGGCGGCAGCGAACGGGGGTTTGTGGAGGGCGGGAACCTGCATCTTCGTCTCTATCCTCCGTCTCTGCCCTGGCCTTGGGTTAACTCAGTACACTGAGTAAAATTTCGTGGCCCCTGTTGGCAATGATTCCAGCGCCCACGCCACCCTGTCCTTTCATTCTGGTTGCCCATCATCATCTTTGTGCATCACCCAAGCTAACGGTTACGGATCACTTGTGGGCCACACAGAGTCCTGAACACAAAGTATTTGTTATTTAATCCTCTTTAGAAACCATCGAGGTGGTCTTACTGCATGCGTGCTTAGTCTCTTTGCCATGTCCAACTCTTTGCAACCCCATGGACTGCAGCCTGCCAGGCTCCTCTGTCCATGGGGATTCTCCGAGCAAGAATACTGGAGTGGGCTGTCATGGCCTCCTCCAGGGGATCTTCCCAACACAGGGATCGGACGCAGGTGTCCTGCATTGCAGAAGGATTCTGAGCCACCAGAGAATCCTGAGGTGGTCTTGTTAGCTGCTTTACAGTTGGGAAACTGAAGCACGGGAACAGGGTCCTTTGCCTAGGGCCTCTCAACTAAGAAATGCCGAAGTTGGATTATACAGACACTGCCTCCGACATCGGCTGGTTTCTTAACTGGGCCACCCTCCTCCTTTCAAAGTTGTGAAACCTGTAATTTTGAAAATCAGAATCAATTATGGCCTGTCTCCAGGTTTGAATCCTGTTGCTGTCAATGTTCGGAGGGTGAGAGAACTGATATTCCCAGCAGTGCTATTTGTGAAGCTCATCTTGCTATGATAAAGGAAACTGAACTTTACCTTCTTTGGTTGGGACTGGCATTGTTTTGCCCGGTGGTGTTGGCATGTCTCCTGTCATGACACTGAAACCACATGTATAGTTAATTGGTTGGCTGTGGCAGGGTTCAGTGTCTCATGGGAGGCCTGTTGGAACCCTGCCTCTGACGACAGCCTCGTGTCTTTCCAAGCCTTTTGCTCTGGCCTTCAGAAGTGCTTATTTTTTTCTGTTGTTAATCCTATACTGGACTTGAAATATTGCAGAATTCTGTCAAAAGAATTGGGTGCATTAGTGCTTATCCTATCCTAGAAACTTCAAAAGTTTATATACGTGTTGTTGTTGTTTGGTTGCTAATTCTTGTCCAACTCTTTGTGACCTTATGAACTGCAGCCATGCCCGGCTTCCCTGTCCTTCACTATCTCCCAGAGTTTGCTCAGACTCATATCCGTTGAGTTGGTGATGCTGTCTAACCATCTCATCCTCTACTACCTGCTTTTCCTTTTGCCTTCACTCTTTCCCAACATCAGGGTCTTTTCTAATGAGTTGGCTTTTCACATCAGATGGCCAAAGTTGGAGCTTCAGTATCAGTCCTTTCAATGAGTATTCAGGGTTGATTTCCTTTAGGACTGACTGGTTTGATCTCTTTGCAGTCCAAGGGGCTCTCAAGATCTTCTACAGCCGCACAGTTCTGAAGCATCATTTCTCTCAGCCTTCTTTATGGTTCACCTCTCACATCCATACTTGAGTACTGGAAAAACCATAGCTTTGACTGTACAGACTTTTGTTGGCAAAGTGATGTCTTTGCTTTTAATACACTGTCTAGGTTTGTCATAGCGTTCCTTCCAAGGAGCCAGCATCTTTTAATTTCATGGCTTCAGTCACTCTCGGCAGTGATTTTGGAGCCCAAGAAAAGAAAATCTGTCACTTCTTTCACTTTCCCCCCTTCTATTTGCCATGAAATGATGGGCCTGGATGCCATGATGTTAGTTTTCTGAATGTTGAGTTTTAGGCCAACTTTTTCACTCTCTTCTTTTACCCTCATCAAGAGACTCTTTAGTTCCTCTTCATTTTCTGCCTTTAGAGTGGTATCATCTGCATGTCTGAGGTTGTTGGTACTTCTCTGAGCAATCTTGATTCCAGCTTGTGCTTCATCCAGCCCAGCATTTCAAAAGATGTACTCTGCATTTAAGATACGTAAACAGGATGAAAATATACAGTCTTGTCATACTCTTTTACCAGTTTTGAACTCATCAGTTGTTCCATATGAGGTTCTAACTGTTGCTTCTTGACCTGCATACAGGTTTCTCAGGAGACAGGTAAGGTGGTCTAGTATTCCCATCTCTTTAAAAATTTTCCACAGTTTGTTTTGATCCATATAGTCAAAGACTTTCACATAGTCAACGAAGCAGAAGTAAATGTTTTTCTGGAATTCCCTTGCTTTCTCTACAATCCAACAAATATTGGCAATTTGATCTCTGGTTCCTCTGCCTTTTCTAAACCGTGTTTGTACATGTAGAAGTTCTTGGTTCATGTATGATTGTATGGTAGTTTGAACATTCTTTAGCACTGCTCTTCTTTGGAATTGGAATGAAAACTGATCTTTTCCAGTCCTGTGGCCCCTACTGAGTTTCCAAATTTGCTGACATATTGAGTGCAGCACTTTAACAGCATCATCTTTTAGAATTTTAAGAGGCTCAGCCGGAATTCTATCACCTCCACTGGCTTTGTTTGTAGTAATGCGTCCTAAGGCCTACTTGACTTCAGATTCCAAGATGTCTGGCTCTAGGTGAGTGACCACATCATCATGGTTTTCCCAATGAATATGAACAGTATAAAAAGCAAAAAGATTTGACACTGGAAGATGACCCCCCACCCCCCCACCCCCCCGTCAGAGGGTGTCCACTATGCTACTGGGAAAGAGCAGAAGGCAATTACTATTAGTTCCAGAAAGAGTAAAGCAGCTGAGCCAAAGCAAAAACAGCACTCAGTTGTGGACCTGTCTGGTGGTGGAAGTAAAGTCCAGTGCTGTAAAGAACAATATCACATAGGAACCTGGAATGTTAGGCCCATGAATCAAGGTAAATTGGAAGTGGTCAAACTCCAGGAGATGGCAAGAGTGAATGAATATCAACATTTTAGGAATCAGTGAACTAAAATGGACCAGAATGGGTGAATTTAATTCAGATGACCATCATATCTGCCACTGTGGGCAAGAATCCCTTAGAATAAATGGGGTAGCCCTCATAGTCAACAAGAGAGTCCGAAATGCAGTACTTGAGTGCAGTCTCAAAAACGACAGAATGATCTTGGGTTGTTTCCAAGGCAAACCATTCAACATCACAGTAATACAAGTCTAGGCCCCGAACACTTACGCCAAAGAAGATGAAGTTGACCGATTCTGTGAAGACCTATAAGACTAAAATTTTAAAAAGATGTCTTTTTCATCGTAGGGGATTGGAATGCAAAAGTAGGAAGTCAAGAGATACCTGGAGTAACAGATAAGTTTGGCTTTGGAATACAAAATGAATCAGGGCAAAGGCTAATAGACTTTTGTCAAGAGAACACAGCAATCCTAGCAAACACCCTTTTCCAACAACAGAAGAGATGACTCTCTGCACAGACATCACCAAGTTGTTAGTACCAAAATCAGTTATATATAGTACACTGTCATAAACCAGCATGCCAGCAACTAGGACTTTGCTCAGTGCTTTTATTTTCTTGTTGGTGTTTACAATGAGTGTATTTTATTACCATGAGATTTGATCTCCATGACTCATATGTAATATAATAACAAAATACTCAGTCTTTGTTTTTAGCATAATTACTGAGGACAGATTACTGGGTGGGTTTTTTCTTGGTTTATCAATTATGGTAATGAAGAAGTCATGAACATAACTCAGAAACACTTCACTTTGTTCATTTCTTAAAAGAAACATGTTTTATGGGAAGCAGCATGGTATAAATGAAGGATTCAGACAGACCTGGAATTAAACCTTGTTATTCCATTTGTTAGTTATATGATCTTGAGCAAGTTACTTAACTTCTCCAAGCCTTACTTTTCTCTTACTTATAAAATGGAACCAGTATTTACTTTTCAGGTTTATTATGCAGTTTGGAAGTAATCTATCTAAAGTTCTTACTTCATATGAGAGCTCAGTAAATGTTAGCAGCTTTTAAAATTATATTCATTGTTCTTTTTATTATAAAATGCATTATTATTATTAAGTCTGCTAAGCACCTAGCACAATAACTGACATATATAATAATACTTTCCCTCCTTCCCTAATCTAAATCACTTGATTATTTATAAAAAATATGTTTGAGACTCATAGATATTTTAAAATTAGGGGATGTGAAATACACATTAATTAGTTTGAAGTTTTATATGGTCATTTGATCAGGTATATAATTAACACTTTATTAAACTGGTAACTAAGACCTTGCTGTACCCTGAAACCTCACTGTTGTGCTTAGTCTCTCGGTCATGTCTGACTCTCTGTGACCCTGTGGACTGTAGCCCACCAGGCTTCTCTGTCCATGGGGACTCTCCAGACAAGTATATTGCAGTGGGTTGCCATGCCCTGCTCTAGGGGGGTCGTCTCAACCCAGGAATCACACCCAGGTCTCCCACGTTGCAGGCAGATTCTTTACTGCCTGAGCCACCAGGGAAGCCAAAACCCTCACTCGGTTGGACTATTGACAGAAATACTAGTTTGATTTGCAGGGTTTTTTTTTTTCTAGATTTTGTTTTGAGTAACTCCAGTTGCCGTTATTAGTTGTTAACTGTTATTATTCACTGGTTCCACCCAACTTTGGTTTTCAGTTTCTATAAACTATTTCCAAGCTTCAAGGCATAATGGTTTTAGTAGGTACATTTATTTACTTATAAGCAACAAACTCATTATCTTTGTTTCTTAAATTGGTAACAGAGATGCTGCTCTTTTAATCTACTTTTGTTTAACAAAATTTTTCTTCATAGTGTGTAAAGTTTTGTAAATCATGGTCTAGTAATTATAAATTCTGATTTATGAAAGCACAGATTAATGAGATTTTATTTTTCTTTGGAGAGAAGGGAACATGCTCTTCATCAATATTAATATTGCTTTCATGAACTCTTTAACTGTGCTTTGCTTAACTTTTCAATTAAAATATTTTGTATTTAAGGTCTCATTTAAATCCAGAGCATTTTAGCTCTTTCTCTTACAAAATTGGCTTAGGTATTTTGTATGTTATCCTTTGCTGACAAAGGTCCATATAGTCAAAGCTATGATTTTCCCAGTAGTCATATACAGATATGATAACTGAACCATAAAGAAGGCTGAGTGCCGAAGGATTGATGCTTTTGAACTGTGGTGTTGGAGAAGACTCTTGAGAGTCCCTGGACAACAAGGAGATCAAACCAGTACATCCTAAAGGAAATCAACCCTGAATATTCATTGGAAGAACTGATGCTGAAGCTCATGCTCTAATACTTTGGTCACCCGATGCAAAGAGCTGACTCATTGGAAAAGACGCTGATATTAGGAGAGATAGAAGGCAGGATAAGAAGGGTACGACAAAGGATGAGATGTTTGGATGGCATCAGGGACTCAATGAAGATGAGTTTGAGCAAGCCCTGGGAGATGGTGAAGGACAGAGAAGCTTTATGTACTGCAGTCCGTGGGGTTGCAAGGAGTCGGCCATGACTGGGACTGCACAACAGCATGTTTATCCTTAAAGTTTAACACTATTCCTTTTTGATATTTATTCTGTTCTTAAGGTTGACTTTCATTTTCAATAGCTTATTTGTACTTAATCATGTACTTAAGTCCTTTTAATATTGATTCTTCCTCCCATTTTTACCTAAATATGTTGGTCTTCCTTTCACACACAGACTAATATGCTATTTCTGAGAGAATTTAGTAGCTTTTTCTTACTGTATTTGCGGACTGCCTCATAATAGTAGCTTTCTATGTATTAACTCCCCTCTCCCTTCCTGTCCCCTCTCTTTTCTTAAAAATAATAATGGTTCACATTTTAATGGAAAGTTTTAGATAAGTTATCTTCATTGTTTCCTTTAATCATTACTTATTTTGTGTAAATTTCAGGATTAGAATGGCTGAATACGGAAGAACCTATTTCGGTCTACAAGGATCTATGTGGAAAAGTGGTCGTCCTTGATTTCTTCACCTACTGCTGCATAAATTGTATTCACCTGTTGCCTGATCTTCATGCATTAGAACACACATACTCTGATAAAGGTATCTGCTCTTTTTAATTGGCTTCTAACGGACTGTCCTGGCATAGTCTCTGGAGAGTGGCTGACTCATTTTGCTTATATGAGAATGAACATTTGGCAAGACTTCGGGGATTCTGAAAGTAATTTCTAATCTATAAATTGAGGACTCCGTGTACCTTTTTGTGAAGAGTTAAGTTTAATGATAATGGTTTGCCTTCCTAAAGAACTAGCATTTAGTATATGATTTTTCTTTAAAAATAAGGATATAGTTTACTTTTTTCATGATCAGGTATTTTAAAAACGTCTTTTTGTACATCTGGACTTACCTAAATTTGTTCTGTGAAAAAAAGAGAAAATAAAATGCATGACTAATTTTATACTCTTCTCACTGTGATAAAAAGGTTTAAAGTTCTTTTTAGGAAATATAACTAGGCTTCCTTTGATTTCAAATGACCTAAAACTACTACTGATATTTTAGAAGGCAGAATATTATAACAGATACTTTTTCTTTGACCCTGCTTTATTTATTTATAAAGGTTAAGGCTTTCCAGAGCACACTAGGAAATCCTTTTTTATGGTATTACAAATTTTGAAATTTTAACAAGAGATTATGCTTAGTATTTTCTTTAAAACTTTGACTTTTTCAGATTTTGTTTTTTGTTTACTTCTTTCTATAAAAAGAGAACATGTGGAGTAAATGAAATAAAGATTTCATTTGATTAGGCTTAAATTAATTGAAGCTGTCCTCTTTGCAGTGACTAAAAAGTGTTCGCTGATCTTGTGAGAGTAAAAATGAGAATAGCGTATGCATGTACAAAAATGAAGGGTATCTTAAAACTTAGTTATTTAAAAAAAAAGAAATATTGAATAAAATCTTCAGTGCAAGTGAAACTTCTGATGCTTTTAATTTGTAATGGACTATATTGGAATTGCCTGTTAATGAGATTTATCAAAAACTCAATTATTCCCAGTAATTAAATCATGTTTTTAAAAATTCATCCATATTTAAGAAATAAGAGTATTTCATTATCTCCTAGGTTTTAGATGCTTGTATGTCTTGTTCAAGTCCATGTAATAAATGCATTTATTGAGTATGTATTATGTGCAGGATACTCTTAACTGCTAAGGAAATATATAACAAAGTTGAATTAAAGCAGTGGGGAAAGGAGTAACTCGCTTTGCCTAAAAGCTTTGGAAGATGTTTCTCAGAGAAGGCAATTAGGTTGAAACTTGAAAAATGAGCAGAAGTGTAGCTGAAAATGAAAATGGGGCAGGAGGGACACTCCTGGCTGAGGAAGTGACAGGTAAACAAGCAGGGAAGCAAAGAAGGACTAAAGTTGAAGGAGGAATACTTGGTTTACATTTTATATTTCTGTTTGAGTTCTTGCCATATTAATGTATTACCTTTATATAAAATGCTTTTATAAAAATTTTAAAAGAAACAGATTAATTATCTTAAAAATTATTTAAGTTAGATTTATAGCTAATATGAGAAGCAGTTAATTCCCCTGATCCATTTAATCAAATTAGGAAATTTTACAATAAACCAATTAAACAGTGATACTCTATTCATATAGTCAAAGATTAGAAATGTCCATGAAATGCTTTACTTATAATCCTCCTTCTAGGAAATTGCAAACATTTTCATCTCTCTTAGGTACCAAATGGAATGAGTAGATTTGAGGAGTGGAAAATAGTTTACTGTGGCAAGACTGTAGGGGCTCCTTGGAAAAGTGAAAGGAGAGGAGGGTAGATTAGGTTCAGATTCACTATGAAGAGCTTTGTATAACATTTTTAATAGTAAAGTTAATAGACTTTTTCATCCATTGAAAGTACAGAGATGTTTCAGGTTTTTCTTTGCATAATAGGAGAATGACAATATGATTTGTGTTTCAGGATGGCATATACAGACTGGGTTAAAAATCCCAAAGTTAACCGTTTCCTACTTCAGATCACTGCTAATAAACTGTTCGGTTAACTCAGTTGTTTAACCTCTATCTGAAGCAACTTCAGTGGCTTCTTAGAATGGATCCTTATAATCTCTTTTCCAGTTTACTGAAAATATTTTACAACACTTTGTGACAAAAAATAATAACAATTTTTACATATAAATATACTTCTGAAAAGTAAAATACTTTGTAAGTGGTTTCAACATTGTAATTTCAAAGAAACATTACTTCAGTAATATGCTACTGTATTAAAATTCTGGTAACTTAGAAATAAAAGATTTTTATATTGCTTAGAAGATAAGTTCAGTTCATATTCACAAAAGCAGGCATAATCAGAATTACCATATGAAAGTTCAGTAAGCTGGCACTAAATTAATTTGCTTTCTTGCTGCTAAGAGTCTTTTAAAAAAATTTTTTATTGGAATATAGTTCATTTACAATGTTGTGTTAGTTTCAGTTTTAGCAAAGTGAATCAGTTGTACACACACACACACACACATACATATACTTTTTCAGATTCTTTTCTCATAATAGATTATGTTATTACAGAATATTGAGTAGAATTTACTGTGTTTTATAGTAGGTTCTTGTTATTTATTTTACATATATTAGTGTGTATATGTTAATTCTAGCCTCCTAATTTATCACGCTGCTGTGTCTTATCTCAGTACTGTCTGATATATTTATGAATGTATCTGCAGCAGTGTTATTTATGTCCTTGAAGAGGCATTCAGCAGCCTGTTTTTATTTCATGGAATTTCAGTTCATTTATCAGTAAGCCAGAAATGCTCAGCTGAGTAAGGAAGTGGATGTTAATTTAAAAACACTCTGAAAGAGGGCTGATTTCGTACTCAGTCTCGTTCCTCTTAAACAGCTTTTAGAATCAGGTTTGTAATGGTGACCAGTATCACTTTCACAATAGCATACAAGAAATTATAAATGTCAAAGATCTAAAGCAAAAGTGAAAAGATACTTAACAGTACTGAATGGTTCTGATGTTCAAACAGTTTTTAAGAATGTAGCTGGGCCCTAAGCTTGTTATTAATTTGTAATGAGTTAGCATATATTTGTATTAAATTGACAGGTACCTCTGTTTTTTTTTTTCCCTTTTCTCCTTGAGGGTTTCTAATTTTTTTTTAATCTCTTTATACTGGATATATTAATGGTATATTTTTATATAACATGCAAATTTAGCACAGTGGCTATCTAAGGAAAAGCACTGATTTTATAAGAAAACATCTAGTAGGAAAATTTGGCATACTTTTAAATGTGCTTGCTAGGTGAATGTTAATATATAATTAAATCAGCCTCTAGAAATCTAAATTCCATAATACCTCTGAGTAACCACTGGTATTCTCATTATGTAGTATATGCTATTTTTTCATTTCATACTTTGTTAAAAATTAGAATATATTTCTGATTTTACAGTGAAAGTAAACTTTTTTTAAAAAATTTATTTTTTTAATATTTTTACAATATTGTGTTGGTTTTTGCCATATATCAACATGAATCAGCCATAGTTATACGTATGTCCCCTCCCTCTTAAACCTCCCTCCCACCTCCCACCCCAGCCTTCTCGGTTGTCACAGAGCACCAGTTTGAGCTCCCTGAGTCACAGAACGAATTCCCAATGACTGTCTCTTTTACATATGGTAATATATATATTTCCATGCTACTCTCTCTATTTGTTCCACCCTCTCCTTCCCCCACTTTGTCCACAAGCCTGTTTTCTATATATGCATCTCCATTGTTGGCCTGCAAACAGGTTCATCAGTACCATCATTCTAGATTCCACATATATGTGTTAATATACAATATTTGCTTTTTTCTTTCTGACTTCATTTTGTATAATAGGCTCTAGGTTCATCCACCTCATTAGAACTGACTCAAATGCATTCCTTTTTATAGCTGAGTAATATTCCATTGTGTATATGTACCACAACCTCTTTATCCATTCATCTGTCAATCAACAGCTAGGTTGCTTTCATGTCCTAGCATTGTAAATAGTATGGCAGTGAACATTGGGGTACATGTGTCTTTTTCAATTAAGCTCCCTCGGGGTATATACCCAGTAGTGGGATTGCTGGGTCATATGGCAGTCTTATTCCTAGTTTTTAAAGGAATCTCCATACTCTTCTCCATAGTGGCTGTATCAATTGGCTTTCCTACCAACAGTGCAAGAGGGTTCCCTTTTCTCCACACTCTCTCCAGCATTTATTGTTTGTAGACTTTTTGATGATGGCTATTCTCTGACTGGTGTGAGGTGATACTTCATTGTAGTTTTGATATGCATTTCTCTAATAATGAGCGATGTTGAACATCTTTTCATGTGTCTGTTAGCCATCTTGGAATCCCTTGGACTGCAAGGAGATGAAACCAGTCAATCCTAAAGGAAATCCATCCTGAATATTCTTTGGAAGGACTGATGCTAAAGCTCCAATACTTTGGCCAACTGATATGAAAAGCTGACTCATTAGGAAAGACCCTGATGCTGGGCAGGTGGGGGGGCGGTGAATAGAAGGCAGGAGGAAAAGGGGGTGACAGAGGATGAGATGGACTCAATGGACATGAGTTTGAGCAAACTCCCGGAGATGGTGAAGGGCAGGGAAGCCTGGCATGCTGCAGTCCATGGGGTCACAAGGAGTCAGTGGGAATATCACTGAACACTGAACAACACAAAGCAGCCATCTGTATGTCTCCTTTGGGAAATGAAACCTTTTAATGAGTCATTATCTGATGATTTTACTCTGCCAGGGTTCCCAAAACCACCCCTAGGTCAGTTCTTGAGGACTCACAGGACTCAGCATGTAGTTATACTCCTGCTGGCTACAATTTTTTACAACAAAAGGATACAAAGCAAAATTAGCCAAGGGAGAAGACACATAGGGGAGACCAGGAGCAAGTTTCCAGAGTCCCCTCTTGGTGGAATCACATAGTGAAAGTGAAAGTCGCTCAGTTGTGTCTGACTCTTTGCAGCCTCATGGACTGTAGCCCACCAGGCTCCTCCGTCCATGGGATTCTCCAGGCAAGGATACTGGAGTGGGTTGCCATTTCCTTCTCCAGGAGATCTTCCCAACCCAGGGATCGAACCCGGGTCTCCCGCATTGCAGGCAGACGCTTTACGCTCTGAGCCCCCAGGGACGCATAAGATGTGCTTAATTCCCCCAGCAAGGAGTTGTTAGGATAAGCTTGAGATGTTGCCAACCAGGAAAGGTCATTAGAGACAGCACCCGAGGTTTCTGTCGGGGGCTGGCCACAGAGGCGTCTTCTGCCTGGCGCCATGTACCAAAGTTCCAGACTCCCAGAAGGAAAGCAAGTGTTCAGCATAAACCATAGTGTTTGTACAAACAGTTTAGGTCTTGTGCGCTACTCTTATCAGTTCTGGAAATGATGGGAACACTCCCAAAATCCCAGCAAGGCCCAGCCCTGGAAGCAGACCTTTGAAAGAACAGCAGTGGGCCTGCTGTGTTAACTCTTTTTTGTGCACACTTCATATTTTCTTTTTGCAGCAGCCCATATGTTTATTATTCTTTGTTCCTAAAGTATGATGAAGATATTGGTCAATTTATGGTAAACTTTCAGAGTGTTTAATGTGGACACAGGGAAATGTCAGTTTTTGAAATTTAAAAAACATTCAAATTTGCTTCTGGCCTCTGCTTTAATTTAGTTTTCAGTGACTGTGATGTTTTTTCACCTTATGTTTTTAGTGCTCTTGGTATAAAACCTAAAATCCTCTCTCTCCATACCTTTCTTGCTTTCCCTCGGTCTTCTAACCTCCCTTGTCTGCCTTCATCCTTTCTTGTGTATGCATTCTCAGTCGCTAAGTTGTGTCTGACTTTTTGCGACCTCGGGGACTGGAGCCTGCCAGGCTCCTCTCCATGGAGTTTCCCAGGCAAGAATACTGGAGTGGGTTGCTATTTCCTACTCCATTGGATCCTTTCTTGCCTAGTACTAAAGTCACACTTGTCTTTTAGATCTCAAGATGTGTCAGTTTACAGTTTTTGTAACAGCTAAAACCCCTCAATTATTTTTAGTTTTTGCATTGAACTAAGTTATTATACTGCCTGTGATCAAACTATACTGTCTTTTATATACTATATATACATAATACATGAGGCTTTTCGGTGCGGTGGTAAAGAATCTGCCCACCAATACAGGAGGGACAAGTGATACGGGTTTGATCCCTTGGTCAGGAAGATCCCCTGGAATAGAAAATGGCAACCCACTCCAGTATTCTTGCCTGGAAAATTCCATGGATGGAGGAACCTTGTGGAGTTATGGGGTTGCAAAGAGTCGGACGTAGCTGAGCAACTGAACACACACACACACATTATGTTTATACTACTATATATAATTGTATCTATATGTCTATACATTTCACAAAAATAAGACCTTTAAAGTTTTTTAAATGATTTTAACACATTATTGACTGCTTCTGCAAAAATCCCCAGTCACTGACGTTAAAAAACTTAACTTTATTACTAACATTTTAGAAGCTGTTACTCATTATTTGGTTCACCTTCCCTTTTTCCCTTTCCTCTTCCTCTCCCTCTCTTCTCACTTTCTTCCTTTTCCCTCTCTTTTCTTCCTTCCATATTTTAAATGCAGTAGTTTTGATTCATGTGTTGGCAAAAGATCTAAAAGGAAAGAGTCTTTTACATCCTGTTTTATTTTTTGTGTATGATTAACAGAACAAGCAAACTATTTTAAGAAAAATCTCAAAAAATAAAAATAAGAAAAAAAGAAAAGAAAAATCTCTGTATGCGTACTTTAAGGTTGTTGACACTGAAAAACATGCGATGCAATTGTTTGGCAATTATTGTTGTATATAGATCAGTATAGATACCCTATTTTGTCAATATAGTATGGCTTATTGCACACATAAAAGTTTATTTAGCATTTATATCCTGTCCATTCATTACCTTCTTTGTACTAGGCACTGTGCTGGCAAATAGTAAAATGGTGTATGGTCCCTAAATAATTAATAGGAATTACAGTCTAACAAGGGGAAAAGTTAAATAACCACATAAATATTTTTATAATTTCTGATCAGTGCTAAGAAGGAAATTACAGTCACCTGGAAGAATAGAAAGCTTTTTCTGTTTTATTGGATGTTGTGTTAGCTTCTTCTGTACAATAAAGTGAATCAGCCACACATCCCCACCCTCTTGGATCTCCTTTCCCCGACTCCCAAGCCCACCCATCTAGGTCATCACAGAATACCCATCTGAGCTCCTGTGCTATCTGTAGTAGCTAAATATCTAGCTACTAGTTCCTCTCCTGGAACTGGAGTTACCTGGGTGGGTAACTTAATTAGTGGAGAAGAATGGATCTGTGACAAGGCTGTTGTGTTCCCTGTGAGACAGGATGATAGCTTGAAGTCGGTTTTAGGTAATAAGATCAATGGGACTTGATCATGGATTAACTGTGGGTGATGATAGAGGGCTGGTTGGTTATGACAGAGATATCCTAGGTAGTTTTCTGGCTTGTATAATTGGACAGATGGTGGTGCCGTTCTGTGACAGGAAATGCTGTAGAAAGGACAAGTTTGGAGGGGAAGTTCATGAGTTTAGTTTGAAGTATCTCTGAGGCTTGCACTTCATTCTTCATCTGACTTCCATTGTTTTTAAGAATGAAGATCTCAGTCCTTAATACGACTCACGAGCCTGTCTCTGTCTGTAGTTGTATTCTCATTTTGTCCAGTGCTCCCCTTTGTTCTGTGTGTTTAGTCACTGACCTTCTTCAGTCTCTTTTGCGTGTGTTACTTTCTCTCCCTGCAATCTCCTTCATTGCTGTCTTCACATAGTTAACATCTTCTCATCTTTCAAATCTTACCTTACTCATCACTTTTTTGAAGAAGTATTGGCGTATATTGACCAGAAGGAAAAAAAAACACATTTTTTTAAGTAATATGGTATCAGTTCAGTTGCTCAGTCATGTCCGACTCTTTGCGACCCCATGGACTACAGCATGCCAGGCTTCCCTGTCCTTCACCCTCTTCCCAAGCTTGTTCAAACTCATGTCCTTTGAGTCGGTGATGCCATTCAGCCATCTCATATATACATATATATATGATATATATTCAGCTCAGTTCAGTTGCTCAGTCGTGTCTGACTCTTTGTGACCCCATGAACCACAGCATGCCAGGCCTCCCTGTCCATCACCAACTCCTGGAGTCTACCCAAACCCATGTCCATCGAATCAGCGATGCCATCCAACCATCTTATCCTCTGTTGTCCCCTTCTCCTCCTGCCCTCAATCTTTCCCAGCTTCAGGGTCTTTTCAAGTGAGTCAGCTCTTCACATCAGGTGGCCAAAGGATTGCAATTTCAGCTTCAGCGTCAGTCCTTCCAATGAACACCCAGGACTGATCTCCTTTAGGATGGACTGGTTGGATCTCCTTGCAGCCCAAGGGACTCTCAAGAGTCTTCTCCAACACCACAGTTCAAAAGCATCAGTTCTTCAGCGCTCAGCTTTCTTTATAGTCCAACTCTCACATCCGTACATGACCACTGGAAAAAAAATAGCCTTGACCAGATGGACCTTTGTTGGCAAAGTAATGTCTCTGGTTTTTAATACGCTATCTAGGTTGGTCATAACTTTTCTTCTAAAGAGTAAGCATCTTTTAATTTCATGGCTGCAATCACCATCTGCAGTGATTTTGGAGCCCAGAAAAATAAAATCAGCCACTGTTTCCACTGTTTCCCCTGTTTCCCCATCTATTTGCCATGAGGTGATGGGACCAGATGCCATGATCTTAGTTTTCTGAATGTTGAGCTTTAAGCCAACTTTTTCACTCTCCTCTTTAACTTTCATCAAGAGGCTCTTCAGTTCTTCTTCACTTTCTGCCATAAGAGTGGTATCATCTGCATATCTGAGGTTATTGATATTTCTCCCGGCAATCTTGATTCCAGCTTGTGCTTCCTCCAGCCCAGCGTTTCTCATGATGTACTCTGCATATAAGTTAAATATATTTGAACTCAATTCATGAGTTCTTATTTGTTTCTATAAAGCATCACTGTCATTATTTATTTTGATTTTCAGAGTTTTCCTATTTGACTAATAGGATCACCTTCAAACTATTCTATACTATCACCTGTGTCCTTTTGTCCTTATCATTCTCTTAGCACTTCTTGTCAATAACAAAATATTTCCAGGTTCGTCTTGTACTTTCCCAGCCCCGTATCTAAATCAGCCATTTTTCCAAGAAGCCTCTGATTCCCTTTAGTATTGAATATTGAGAATGGTTTTGAGAAAATAAGATCTGGACACTAGATGTGCTTGTTGGTACTGGGGTGTCTTTGCTTCCAGTCCCTCTGAGCTAAATTTAAAAATTATTTAAATTAGTTCCTCGTACTCCCCACCCCCCGTGAGATTATGTTATTCATTTGAAGTGCAGCAAGATTCTTTTGTTTTTATTTGTATTTTTAGCCCCCCTCCCCCCATTTTTATTTGATATTGTTTGTTTTTAGGTATGCAAAACTATGGGCTTCCCTGGTGGCTTAGACAGTAAAGAAACTGCCTGCAATGCAGGAGACCCAAGTCAGGAAGATTCCTTGGAAAAGGGAATGGCTACCCACTCCAGTATTCTTCCTTGGAGAACCCCATGGACAGAGGAGCCTGGGAGGCTACAGTCCATGGCATCACAAAGAGTTGGACACGACTGAGTGACTAACACATTCACTACTTCATGAAGAATTATAACTTGGTCTAAAAGTCAGAACCACATAGAAAATATAGTTCCATCTACCCATCTCTTCTGCTTATTCTTACCTTCTCATTCTTTTTGTCCTGTTCTTTTTCTTTTTTAAATTTCTTCTTTAAAAATATTTTGTATTATTTTAAGTGACATGCCATTGATGTTTTTGTGCACTTTACTTTTTATCATGTAAGTTTTCCTGGCAGTCACTCCATATAAATTTATAGAAAACTTCCCGGTTATTTTTAATAGCTGCATAGTAGTGTGTGCGTGTGTGTCTTGTGTGTGCATGAGCACGTGCTGTAACTTACTCAGCCACTCTGCTGTCCTGTGTATTGACCCTTGTTGTTCACTCGCTAAGCTGTGTCTGATTCTTTGCGACCCCAGGGGCTGCAGCGCACCAGGCTCTTAGGTTGTTTCTAATAGAAACAGTGAATAATCTCGTGGGTACGTTTTTGTGCTGGTTAGTCAGTCTACCTGTAGCTGTTGCCTGTATGTCTGATGGCTCAACTCGAAGTCAGGCGGTCAGGCAGTTGAGAAGGAAAGATGGATATGAAGTAGGGGGGAACAAGGGCAAACTACAACCTGTATGCCTGAACTTAATCCCTTAAGGATGAGCTGCAGCCATGTCAGCTTCCAGCTTAAGTCATGAGGTGACCAGCAGAATATGTTTGTTCACTTCATCATGGAGCTAGCAGCTCAACTTGGCCCAGGAGTTGGACATGCTGAAGGAGGAGATTTGGCCGAGCTAGAGCAGCTGGGGGGGGGCCAGCCGCTCCCCCACAGCCCTCCAGGCGAGCCCGCAGAGGAGGAGCGTGTGTAAACTGCAGCAGCGCCTGTGCCCTGCACCAGTCTCCCCACAGGAGAGGATCAGGCTGCGGCTGCTTTACACCTTCCAGTTCTCTCTCAAAGCATCTCGTGGTCCAGGAGAACCCAGAACTAGGGAATAGACTACTGGACAACAGTCCAACCTAGCTAATCAGCAGAATACAACCCGAGAGTTGAAGAGTAATATAAAATCATATATTCTGACAGAAAGAATGCAACTAAAGAAAAATGGAAATAAAAGGGAAAGTGGGGAAACAGGCTATTGATAATTGTATAGGTAATAAGTGGCAGTTAAAGGATACCATTTAAAAATGATAGACCAGACCATAAAAGATTATAAAAATGGGAATTAATACGTTTATAATATGATAAAAAATATTAATAGAAAATAACCACTGGAACAAAAATAAAAACCTTCCTAAAACCCCCAAAAAGTCTTTTAAAAAAAGGAAAACGGGCATACCAAATAGAGAAACACACTGTAACATAATATGCAGTAATTACAGTATAGAGAAATAGAAAAGGTTTGATCAACAAATGATCACATCAATAAATGTGATTAAGGTTAACTTTCCTACTGAAAGAAAATACCCGTCAATTCCTATTTCCTGTTTTTCAGTTTTTTATATTTTTTTGTCAGGAGTGAATGCTGAATTAAAAAATTTTTTTATCTCATGAATTTCTTGTTTATTACTTGCTTTCTTTTGATTTATTCTCTTTTCCTGGCCATGATTAGAAGCTTGATTATTTCAGACCCCTACCACCCCCACCTCTCATCCCTCTTCTCCAGAGAGGGGAAAGAGGCTGGAAATGGAGTTAATGATGGACCATGCCTCTGTGATGAAGCCTTTATAAAATTTCCAAGGGTATAGAGCTCAAAGGACTTAAGTTGGTGAACACAGGAGGAGCTGGGATAGTGGCAGACTGGGGGAGCACGGAGAAGCTCTGTACCCCTTCCCACACACCTAGCCTTATGTTCTCTCTTCCATCTGGATGTTTGGCTGTATGCTTTATCATACGCTTGTACAGTAAACCAGAAGTGTTTCTCTGAGTTCTGTGAGTTATTCTAGCAAATAATCTAATCCAAGGGAAGGGTCATGGAAATCTCATTTGTAGCCAATTTGAACAGAAGTGTGGGTAGCTTGGGGACCTGTGACTTGCTGTTGGCATCAGAAGTGGGAGGGCAGTCTTGTGAGTGACTGCCCGCATGTTAGAATGGAGAACACCCAAAAGTTGTTGCAAACAGTTGCCTAGTGTGGGGGGAGAAACCCACCCATCTGGTGTCAGCAGTGTTTTAAGTGGTGTTAGTGTAGGAGTAAAGAAGAAACATGCAAGAATAGTGGAGTTTTTCTGAAACAAAAGACAATTTTTTTGTTAATAATACCAGTTTTACTGTATTGTGGTTTAGAATGTAATCTTTATAAGCCTTTCTTTGTGATCAGTATTTATAAATATCCCATGTACACTTGAGAGGAAGGTGTATTTTTTATTACTGGAGTGTGTCTGCTTTATCAAGTTGCTTCCTTTATTCCTTGGGGGTATTCCTAGTTGTTTTATCTTTGTTGTAAATGCTTTTCACATTAAAAAATTTCTTCCTTAGTTTAATGCTGTGAGGATTGACATCTACCTTGTCAGATATATCCTACTGCTGCTGCTGCTGCTAAGTCGTTTCAGTCGTGTCCAACTCTGTGCGATGCTATGTACAGTAGCCCACCAGGCTCCTCTGTCCACGGGATTCTCTAGGCAAGAATACTGGAGTGGGTTGCCATTTCCTTCTCCCAGATATATCCTACTTACCAGAATTACACCCTTCTGTTTCTATCCTTTCGTTTGCCCACATATCTTTTCCCATATCTTTATTTTTTGCTTTTCTGGTTCACTATGTTTTCGATGTGTCTCTGATGTACAGAATGTGTCTGAATCTTTTTAATAGATGAATTAAACCCATTCACATTTATTTTTAAGTATTATTATGTATAATTATGTGTTATTTTGTATATTAGGTTTTATTTGTTGTTTGTCAACATATGCTTTTTTTCTGTTTTACATTACTAATTTCTTTTGATACATAGAAATTGTTATATTTCTCTTTTATTGGTTATCTTTGTACTTATAACTTAAATAATAATAATGAACATTTGTTGAGGTTTTACAGTGTACTAGGTACTATGCTAAATGTCTTATACAGATTATCTTTATATCCTCAAAGCTGACCTGTGAGGCAATTACTATTATTTTCCTAGTCTAAAAATAAGAAAACTGATAACACAGAGAGATTTAGTGCCATGCCCCAGGTAACTCAGAAAGTAGTAAAGCCAGAATTTGAATTCAGGGAGCTTATTCTATTTTTTTAAGAACTTTATTGCTGTATATTTGACATACAGTGTATTTTAAGTGTACAGGCCTTCCCACTCCTCCCCACTGCCCTTCTACCTTGTTCTGCAAAGTGCCACTCATTACTGTCTTTTTTTCTGCAGCTGCTTTCAAGACATTTGTGGGGTTGTTTTTTTTTAATCTTTGGTTTTCAAAACTTAATGATGTAGGTAGGCATGGTTTTCTTTCAGTTTCTCTTCTTTAGGATATACTAACCTTCTTGAATATCTTTAATCAAATTTTGGAAGCTCTGGTGTTATGTATTTTTTCTGCCCCAATCTCTTGCTCCTCTCCTTCTAAGATTCCTGTGGCATGAATAGTAGATAGATCTTCTGAAACTGTTCCACAGGTTCACTGGGGCCCATTCTCAATGCAAAGCTGTGAAAGGGGAAGCAAAATACAGCTGGGAACGCGCCCTCCTGTAATTTGCTTTTCCAAGTGCTGACCCCTCTCTCACAGTCTTCCCTGCTTTTGTTTGCTGTTCTCAGCCGTCAGGCATATGTGTGTGTGTGTGTGTTTTGATTTGGAGTTGCTAGTTGTAATGGAAGGATGGGCTCTCTGGTACTTAGACCTCCCAATTTGTGTGGTTTTATTTTTTCTTCATACTGGTTTGTATAGTTTTTAATAAATATGTTGGGAGATTCTAATTTACATGGCTATTATTACCTCTTATCACCTTGGTAGTCAATACTGAGTTTTTCTGTGAATCCAGCCTAACACTTCATACTTTTTTTTTTCTGTGTTATTTTCTTGACATGCTGTATTGATTAGGTAAAAGACATACTTTGTTTTTAGTTTTCAGCAATTCTGCTATCTATAATATGATCTGTTCTAAGAGCTATACAGTAGGAATTTTAAAATAAATCAAGGACCTTATGGCAACATCTTGTTCCTATTCATTCTGTTAATCTATGATGTAGTTAGATCAGAAAAATTTAAGAGGATTATGTGACAGTCAATACCAGCAGAAAGCAATCATAGTCTTTGTGAATTTTAAAGGAGCTTAAAATAGGTGGGGAAAGGTTACAAAATTTCAACATCTTTTTAATAAAATAATTATTTTAAAGCTTTAGCTAGATAAAGGACACAGGGTTTTAAACTTAAAGTTGCTACGTGATTTTGATCATATGTGGTTTTTATGTAGTCATCAAGATTTGAGTTTAGATTTAAATGTTAGTTTTTTATTCATGAGCTTAAATACAGTTGAAGATACTAATTTAGTCCTATCTTTTCTCTTTTTATCTGTTTATACTTATTAATGACCTCAACCCTAATATATGGATAGTGGTAGTCAAATATTAATACTTAATAATGTTCAACTTTTAATTTTTTGCATTTAGATGGTCTTTTGATTGTTGGTGTTCACTCGGCTAAGTTTCCAAATGAAAAAGTCCTGGATAATATTAGGAGTGCTGTTCTTCGATACAACATCACCCACCCTGTGGTTAATGATGCAGATGCCAGCCTTTGGCAAGAACTAGAAGTTTCCTGCTGGCCAACTCTGATCATACTTGGACCCCGTGGAAATATGTTGTTTTCTTTGATTGGAGAAGGACATAAAGAGAAATTATTTTTATATACTTCAATAGCTTTAAAGTATTACAAAGACAGGGGACAGATCAGAGCTAATAAAATTGGAATAAAACTCTATAAAGATTCCTTGCCACCGTCACCATTGCTGTTTCCTGGCAAAATAACAGTGGACCATGTTTCTAATAGACTGGTAATAGCAGACACTGGACATCATAGAATTTTGGTCGTCTGGAAGAATGGACAAATTCAGTACAGCATTGGAGGTAAAGTTTGCTGATTATGATATGTAATGTATTTTACATTATATATGTAAAATTATTCAGAGAAATGTATTAAAATGGAAATTTATAAATAACTACAGAAGGGCAATATACATTGACTGTTAACTTCATCAGAAATTATTCTGTTAATTAATGTGGGGTATCTGAATTAATGTCTTCTCACTTCCTCAAAAACAACCAAAACTACCCAAAAAAATCCCATTAAGATCAAAAGGAGGAAATCTTTTGTATAATTTTCAAGTATATCTGTATATCCCATCTTGTTTGTTCAAAAAACTGCCACTTTATTGTATCTTATGAAAATATTGTATACATTTTAGATTTGGGGCATTTTATATGGAAGTATTATATTTCCCTTTCCATCAAAATATAGCCATATCTTTTTTAAGACCAAGATTATACCCTAAGAACTTGAGACTTAGGTTATAAAATAAATAACCTAGGATTTGTATAACATTATACTTTTCTCTCCTTCCATAAGAACTTAAGCATACTTTTGAATCCATTGCCTTTGGTTGTAGCAAAATAAAAGTATCATATAGGCGTAGGTCATTTTCTTCCATATCTCCCTGGTCTGTATCTAAAAAGGGCTCTTGTTGACATCTTACCTAATTAATAAAATCTACTAAGTACACTGTTAATCCTGCTCATCCAGGCTGAAATGACATCCAACAACATATTAGTCAAATAGAAAAGTAATTCATCTCTTTGCAGTCTTGATTTAGTCACACATGCACTGTTAGTACATAAGGAAGGATGCAAATAAACTAATCATACCCTAAGCCCTGGGGCTGTTATTATGCCAAGATAATATTCCCTTAGCTCTTGAATGCATTTGTTTGTTGTTTCTGTTGTGTATGTTCTGTGTTGTTTATTTTGCTTTGGCAATTTTGTATCTTAATTTGTAACAGGCAGAGAATTGTTACTCAAAAACATGTGTTATAGCAAGTTACATTTAAATAATTAAAAGTTTTTTTAATAGCTTCTCAAATTTTCAAAATAGTTTAGATGGATATTCTCCTTTGTTAAACAGAGAAACCAGCAGCAAACTACCTTTTCCATACATGTTTCTAGAAGTACTGTTATCTTGTGATAAATTTATAGTTATTCTGCAAGTTTTAAAAGAGAATTTTGTGGTCAGATGCACTCAGGAGATACTGATCAGATGTGCTTTAAAAGATTCTTGGTGGTGGTGGTCTCATTCTACTATCTTTTACTCTGCTAATGTGGCTCAAGAATATATGTGAAGGAGTTATATAGTACCTAGTACTCTCCAATCTGGTGACCACAGTACTCTCCCCTTTTTTCCCCCTCAGAGAGCTCTCATCATCAACAGTGATAGTGTTATTAATAGTAACAAACAACCAAAATATACCTGGCATTATTCTGAGCACTTTACCTGTATTAATGTACACAGTGCTATAAGTCACACAGAACTTGCCTAGATCAACAGCTAAGTAGAGCTGGGGTTTAAACCAAGTCTGTTAAGTTGGGATTCATGGGCTATTATTAAGGAATGCTTGAACGATCCTCACGACCTGTGAACCCCTTGAAATTGTTTGCGACATTTAATGCTGCTGCTGCTAAGGTGCTTCAGTCGTGACTGACTCTGTGCGACCCCATAGACGGCAGCCCACCAGGGTCCTCTGTCCCTGGGATTCTCCAGGCAAGAACACTGGAGTGGGTTGTCATTTCCTTCTGAAAGTGAAAAGTGAAAGTGAAGTCGAGCAGTCGTGTCCGACTCTTAGTGACCCCATGGACTGTAACCTACCAGGCTTCTCCATCCATGGGATTCTCCAGACAAGAGTACTGGCGTGGGTTGCCATTTCCTTCTACAGACATTTAATGGGCATGTGTATTTTTGTAAGGGAAGGGCTCATAATTTTCACTGTTACTATTGAAGGAGTTTATGTTCCAAAATTGTTAAAAATCATTCATCTAGATGCTGAAAGATTTAAATTATTTTTAATTCTTTCTAGTCTAGGTAATAGATGCCTTTTGAATTAATTTCTTCTGATACACACTACTGAAGTATTTCAGTAACCATTATCTAGTAAGTCCTGTTACTTGCAAAACTTATTCCTGAGAAAAACAGGTATCTTGGGAAACAGTTTAGTTTTTAGGTTGTTGTTATTATTCAGTGGCTCAGTCATGTCTGACTCTCTGCGACCCCATGGACTGCAGAAGTATCATTTATATTAAAATCCCAGCTTTAAATACAAGTTTTTATTTTCGGGTTTTTGTTTGTTTGTTTTACTTTGAGATAAGAAAATTTTTCTCTTATGATTGCTTTGTCTTTTAGGACCCAACCCGGGAAGAAAAGATGGAATCTTTTCAGAGTCAAGTTTTAACTCACCACAAGGTGTAGCCATAATGAATAATATCATATATGTGGCAGATACAGAAAATCACCTTATAAGAAAGGTAATTTTCCATTTTAAATAAAGGTTTAATACTTCTAATCAGAAAAACTTATATATACTTGCTACATAAATATTTGAAATGAGAGGGTGTTGCTTAAATATTTCAGATCATCCTCATTCAGTTTTTCTCAGAGGTACTTGCTTTAACTTTATTCTTATGTAACTTGTTTTTCTGTGGGTCAGCCTATTGTCACAGAGGGCAAATCCATCAAGTCCTTTTTTTAATCCTTTATTTCAAAGTCATGTGCCTAATCACCCTAAGGCTTCTCAATTTGAGGTATCTTCCTAATCAGTTTGTGAGTGTTGCTTTGTCCCTTTTCAGTTAAATTTTCTCAAATCTAGGAAAAAAACAAACACACATTTCTGCCTCCCTTCAGCCCTTATGTTTTCTCTGAGAATACTTATGTGTTAATTAGACTTAAATATTTTTTAGTCTCATTATAGTAGCAATATATGATCTTTTTTTTTAAATGATGTAATACTTAAAGAGTTTTAAAGTCCTGAGTATTTGGGCTCCCTAGTGGTAACCAACCATTGTTAAAATTTGTGTCTTCGGAAGTTTTCTACTCATACACAAGTTAATTTTGTCTTTAGAGAATGTTCCTTTTTAAACAAATGGAATCATAATATATATACATAATTTTTGCATTCTCCTTTAACTTTTTCCCCATATTAGTCATATGAATATGACTGCATAGTATTACCTAGTTATTTTAGGCATTTCTTACAGATGAGTATTTTGGCTGTAATTTATCGTTCTTTAACGTGCCATCTATTTGGAAAATAAGTTCATCTAATCCATTCTGTCTGAACATACTATTTCAGGCACTTCCCTTGCTTTTCTATTTCTCTCTCTTGATGTTTTTGCCTATTTATATTGACAAAATTGTCAACTAATATACTTAGTTTATAATTATACATAAAATAGGGAAAAACGTAGGACATATAATGATAATAATCACTGTAATGTAAATCCCCACACGGGCATGAAATTTGTTTTCTTTACTACTGAAATTCTAAGCACCTAAATTAAAACAGAGCCTGGCCCACAGTAGGTATATTTAATAGATATTTATTGAATGAATTTATGAGCAAGTAACATCTGTTGAATGAAGCATTTTCTAAAGTGTGTTTATCCTAATATGAAAAGATGTTACATGAGGAAAAGATTTTGTGGCTTTGTAAATTAAAGCAGATTTGTTTTTTAAACATCTTAGAGAATTTCTTAGATTTTAATATGCCAATATATTGTGCATACATTAGTGGGGGGATATGTGTGCAGTATTTCTAAGCTTACTTGACCAAGAAGCCCTATTTGGCAGAACTTTTCATAGGACTGATAACTTAACATTGTGTACTTCGGGTTGCTCCTTAAAGGTCAGTATTTCTTTATCATTATCTTTTTTGGGTTCTGTGCTTCTAAAATTCATCAGAGTACCGTAGATATTGAAGAGAATAATGAGGTAGTAAGGTATTTAGCCCACAAGGTAGAGGGAATACTTGTCCTTTTTTGACTACACGTTAATTTCTCTTGCTTTAGAACTTAGTGGGTTCTAAAGTATTGATAGCATAATCATCATAACAAATATAGGTTACTTGGAGTCATTTTTATATTATATGACAGTATCTTCAGGAAAAGGAAATGATGTAGAATTATTTCTTCCTCTCTTTTTAAATCTATAAAAATGTTTACTTTACGTTTTTAAGATCCCATTTGCAGAGGGTGGATCACACTCCTATGTTTATACCTCACAAACATCATTGTTCCATGTCAGCCTGTTTCTTGTTAGAAATAACTTACTTATTTATTTTTAAACTCCTCCTCATCTCCATTTCTGTTTCCCCTGCCGTTCCCTGTGCATAAGTATACCTATAGGCAGCCTTTTTGATGTGTTTGATTCACATCTTTTTATTTGTTTGTGACCTTATAAAACCTGTAGTATTTTATTTGTATGTGACCTTTATTTTTGGGGGCTCCAAAATCACTGCAGATGGTGACTGCAGCCATGAAATTAAAAGATGCTTACTCCTTGGAAGGAAAGTTATGACCAACCTAGATAGCATATTAAAAAGCAGAGACATTACTTTGCCAACCAAGGTCCATCTGGTCAAGGCTATGGTTCTTCCAGTGGTCATGTATGGGTGTGAGAGTTGGACTGTGAAGAAAGCTGAGCACCAAAAAATTGATGCTTTTGAACTGTGGTTTTGGAATAAACTCTTGAGAGTCCCTTGGACTGCAAGGAGATCCAACCAGTCCATCCTAAAGGAAATCAACCCTGGGTGTTCATTGGAAGGACTGATGCTGAAGCTGAAACTCCAGCACTTTGGCCACCTCATGCGAAGAGTTGACTCATTGGAAAAGACCCTGATGCTGGAAGGGATTGGAGGCAGGAGGAGAAGGGGACATCAGAGGATGAGATGGCTGGATGGCATCACCAACTCGATGGACATGAGTTTGAGTAGGCTCTGGGAGTTGGTGATGGACAGGGAGGCCTGGCGTGCAGCGATTCATGGGGTCGCAAAGAGTCGGACACGACTGAGCGACTGAACTGAACTGAACTGACCTTATAAAATCTGTAGTATTTTAAGAACTTTATTGTGATACATTTTTCATAGAATAAAGGTCACCCATTTCAAGTATATAATTCAGGAATTTTTAGTAAATTTAACAAGTTGTGAAACCATTATCATAAATCAGTTTTAGAACATTTTCATCTTCCTAGTAAGAACCCTCATACCCAGTTATAATTAATCCCCATTTCTACCCCCCAGTTTCTATGTCTATAAATTTGCCTCTTGTGAACATTTATATAAATAGAATCATATAATGTATGGTCTGTGTGTCTGGCTTCTGTCATTCTGTGTAATATTTTTGAGGTTCACTGATGATGTAACATGTCAGGAGTTCCTTTATACTGCTGAAGAGCATTCCATTGTGTGCATAAACCACATTTTATCCAGTAACCAGTTGTTGACATTTAGGGTGTTTCCAATTTTTGGCTATTACAGATAATTCACATAGAAGTTTTGTGTGGGCATACATTTTTATTTCTTTTGGGTGGTGGTTGTTGTTCAGTCACTCATTCCGACCCTTTGTGACCCCCATGGACTGCAGCGTGCCAGGCTTCCCTGTCCTTCACCATCTCCTGGAGCTCGCTCAAACTCATGTCCATTGAGTTGGTGATGCCATCCTACTGTCTTGCCCTCTGTTGTCCCCTTCTCCTCCTGCCTTCAATCTTTCCCAGCATCAGGGCCTTTTCAAATGAGTCAGTTCTTTGCATCAGGTGGCCAAAGGATTGGAGCTTCAGCTTCAGCATCAGTCCTTCCAATGAATATTTAGGACTGATTTCCTTCAGGATGGACTGGTTTGATCTCCTTGCAGTCCAAGGGACTCTCAGTAGTCTTCTCCAGTACTACAGTTCAAAGCATCAGTTTTCAACGCTCAGCATTCTTTATGGTCCAACTGTCATATCCATACATGACTACTGGAAAAATCATACCTTCGACTAGATGGACCTTTGTCTCTGCTTTTTAATATGCAGTCTAGGTTTGTCATAGCTAAGGGTTCAACTTCATTCTTTTACATGTGGACATCTAGTTATCCCAGAACTGTTTATGGAAGAGACTGTTCTTTCTCCTTTGAGTAGTCTTGGCAGCCTTTAGAAAATCAATTATTCATACTTGCATGGGTTTATATCCAGACTTTCACATCTATTCCATTGGTCTGTTTATCTGCCTTTATGGTAATATCACACTGTTTTGATCGCCATAACTTAATAAGTTGTGAAATCAGAAAGTATGAGTCCTCCTACTTACTTCTTTGTCAACATCTTTTGACCGTTCCTAAATCCCTCACAATTCTATAAGAATTTTAGGATCACCTTATCCATTTCTGCAAAAACTTCTGTTTCCTTCTCATGTGAATATATTGTTTGAAAAAAACACACAACAGTTTTATCTTTTCCCTTTTCATTTTTATACTTCATTACTTTTATTATTATTGCTTTTAAGCATTATGGTAATAGTAGATATCTTGTCATGCTCATAGTCTTAAGTAGAATGCATGTAAACTTTCTCCAGAAGTTTACATGCATTTTCTGTAGCTTTGGGAGATAAAATATTTATGAACTTAAGAAATTTTCTCTTAGTTACTAAGAATTATTATATGATTTATTAAATGCATTTTCTGGAAATAATTTATGCATTTATGGAAATAATTGTATAGTTTTTTGCCCTTAGTATACTGATGTGATGAATTATATTATTAGGTGTATTTGATGTTGAATCATCTTTTTATCCCTGGAATAAAACTTACCTAATCATGATTTTTTAAAAGCCAAATTAGATTTGATTATCCAAAATTACATTCAATGTTATAAAATTCATATTCATAAATTCTATATTTTCTTGTACTGTTCTCACCTGATTTTGGAATCAAGGTCATACTGATCTCATCGAAGTTAGTTTTTTTTCTTTTTTTATTTTCTGTTTCTTTGTAATAATTTGTCTCACATAGGAATTAATGGTTTTTGAATATTTATTAAAACTCCTATAACATTACCTAGGCCCAGGCTTTCTCCAAGATGAATTTTTAAACTATCCTGTCAATTTCTGTGAAAAGAAAGTGAAAGTGAAGTTGCTCAGTCGTGTCCGACTCTTTTCAACCACATGGACTGTAGCCTACCAGGCTCCTCCGTCCATGGGATTTTCCAGGCAAGAGTACTGGATTGGGTTGTCATTTCCTTCTCCAGGGGATCTTCCTGACCCAGGCATCGAACCCAGGTGTCCCGCATTGTAGACAGACACTTTACCACCTGAGCCACCAGGGAAGTCTTAAATCAAGATCTATTTCAAGAACTCATCCCTGGCTGCTAATTGTATTTTTGCAGATTATATGTTGCAATAAAAATATAAAGTTACATTGATGAACATTTTTTATAATTTCAAAAGATTATAGAGCAGCTACTAAAAATAATGCAAGAGGATATCACCAAAATAAATCAATGTAATTTACCATAATAACAATGAAATAGCCATCTGATGCTTTACTAGGTTCAGAAAAACAGCGGGAAACATTTAATCATGTTAAAATTAATAAACCTGAAATGGAAATGAATGTCCGCAATAGGATAAATGCCGTCTACAAAAAGCCTACAGCTACAGTTAATGCAAAGTATTGAATACTTTCGCCTCATGGTTGGGAACAAGACAAGGCATGATCACGTTCATCATGCCTATTAGACATTGTACTGAAAGTACTAGCCATTATAATGACGCAAAAAAGAGGAATAGAAGGCATATAGGATAAAAAGGAAGAATAACAACTATTTGCCAGAGACATGTCATGTACATAGAAGATTCTGAGAAATCTATGCAAAGTTACTGGAACTAATAAGTGAATTTGGGAAGGTTACAAACTACAAAGTCAATGTAAAAAGATCTTTATTTTTATATACTAGTAACAAAGGTCCATCTGGTCAAGGCTATGGTTCTTCCAGTGGTCATGTATGGACGTGAGAGTTGGACTGTGAAGAAAGCTGAGCACCGAAAAATTGATGCTTTTGAACTATTGTGTTGGAGGAGACTCTTGAGAGTCCCTTGGACTGCAAGGAGATCCAACCAGTCCATCCTAAAGGAAATCAACCCTGGGTGTTCATTGGAAGGACTGATGCTGAAGCTGAAACTCCAGCACTTTGGCCACCTCATGCGAAGAGTTGACTCATTGGAAAAGACCCTGATGCTGGAAGGGATTGGAGGCAGGAGGAGAAGGGGACATCAGAGGATGAGATGGCTGGATGGCATCACCAACTCGATGGACATGAGTTTGAGTAGGCTCTGGGAGTTGGTGATGGACAGGGAGGCCTGGCGTGCAGCGATTCATGGGGTCACAAAGAGTCGGACACGACTAAGCGACTGAACTGAACTGAACTGAACTGCAAAGGCAATGGCAACCCACTCCAGTACTCTTGCCTGCAAAATCCCATGGATGGAGGAGCCTGGTAGGCTGCAGTCCATGGGGTCGCTAAGAGTCGGACACGACTGAGCGACTTCACTTTCACTTTTCACTTTCATGCAGTGGAGAAGGAAATGGCAACCCACTCCAGTGTTCTTGTCTGGAGAATCCCAGGGACGGGGGAGCCTGGTGGGCTGCTGTCTATGGGGTCGCACAGAATCGGACACGACTGAAGTGACTTAGCAGCAGCAGCAACGGTCAACTGGAAATGGAATTTTAAAATTCTGCTTACTTAGCAACCAAAACAGAATATTGGAATAAATTTTTAGAAATACATAACTATAAAACATTGCAGTCACCGCAGATGGTGACTGCAGCCATGAAATTCAAAGACGCTTGCTCCTTGGAAGAAAAGCTATGACCAACCTAGACAGCATATTAAAAAGCAGAGACATTACTTTGCCAACAAAGGTCCGTCTAGTTGAAGCTATCATTTTTCCAGTTGTCATGTATGGATATGAGAGTTGTAGCATAAAGAAAACTGAGCGCTGAAGAATCGATGCTTTTGCACTGTGGTGTTGGAGTAAACTCTTCTTTTTTTTTTTTAATTGTACTGGTTTTGCCATACATTGACATGAATCCGCCACAGGTGTACATGTGTTCCCCATCCTGAACAACCCTCCCACCTCCCTCCCCATCCCATCCCTGTGGGCCATCCCAGTGCACCAGCCCCGAGCACCCTGTCTCATGCATCGGACCTGGACTGGCGATCCATTTCACATGATAATATACATGTTTCAATGTCATTCTCCCAAATCATCCCACCCTCGCCCTCTCCCACAGAGTCCAAAAGACTGTTCTATACATCTGTGTCTCTTTTGCTGTCTCAGGTATAGGGTCACTGTTACCATCTTTCTAAATTCCATATATATGCATTAGTATACTGTATTGGTGTTTTTCTTTCTTGCTTACTTCACTCTGTATAATAGGCTCCAGTTTCATCCACCTCATTAGAACTAATTCAAATGTATTCTTTTTAATGACTGAGTAATATTCCATTGTGTATATGTACCACAGCTTTCTTATCCAGTCATCTGCTGATGGGCATCTATATTGCTTCCATGTCCTGGCTATTATAAACAGTGCTGCAATGAACATTGGGGCACACGTGTCTCTTTCAGATCTGGTTTCCTCGGTGTGTATGCCCAGCAGTGGGATTGCTGGGTCATATGGCAGTTCTATTTCCAGTTTTTTAAGAAATCTCCACACTGTTCTCCACAGTGGCTGTACAAGTTTGCATTCCCACCAACAGTGTAAGAGGGTTCCCTTTTCTCCACACCCTCTCCAGCATTTATTGCTTGTAGATTTTTGGACAGCAGCCATTCTGACTTGTGTGAAATGGTACCTCATTGTGGTTTTGATCTGCATTTCTCTGATAATGAGTGATGTTGAGCATCTTTTCATGTGTTTGTTAGCCATCTGTATGTCTTCTTTGGAGAAATGTCTGTTTAGTTCTTTGGCCCATTTTTTGATTGGGTTGTTTATTTTTCTGGAATTGAGCTTCAGGAGTTGCTTGTATATTTTTGAGATTAATTCTTTGTCAGTTGCTTTGTTTGCTATTATTTTCTCCCATTCTGAAGGCTGTCTTTTCACCTTGCTTATGGTTTCCTTCGCTGTGCAAAAGCTTTTAAGTTTAACTAGGTCCCATTGGTTTATTTTTGCTTTTATTTCCAGTACTCTGGGAGGAGGGTCATATAGGATCCTGCTGTTTATGTCGGAGAGTGTTTTGCCTATGTTTTCCTCTGGGAGTTTTGTAGTTTCTGGTCTTATGTTTAGATCTTTAATCCATTTTGAGTTTATTTTTGTGTATGGTGTTAGAAAGTGTTCTAGTTTCATTCTTTTACAAGTGGATGACCAGTTTTCCCAGCACTACTTGTTAAAGAGATTGTCTTTTCTCCATTGTATATTCTTGCCTCCTTTGTCAAAGGTAAGGTGTCCGTAGGTTCGTGGATTTATCTCTGGGCTTTCTATTTTGTTCCATTGATCTGTGTATCTGTCTTTGGAGTAAACTCTTGAGAGTCCCTTGGACTTCAAGGAGATCAAACCAGTCAATCCTAAAGAAAATCAGTCCTGAATATTCATTGGAAGGACTGATGCTGAAGCTGAAGTTCCAATCCTTTGGCCACCTGATGCAAAGAACTGACTCATTTGAAAACACCCTGATGCTGGGAAAGATTGAAGGCAGGAGGAGAAGGGGACAGCTGAGGATGAGATGGTTGGTTGGTATCACTGATTCAAAGGACATGAGTTGTTTTATTTATTTTTATTAGTTGGAGGCTAATTACTTTACATCATTACAGTAGTTTTTGCTATACATTGAAGTGAATCAGCCATGGACCCACATGTATTCCCCATCCCAGTCCCCCCTCCCACCTCCCTCTCCACCCGATCCCTCTGGGTCTTCCCAGTGCACCAGGCCCTAGCACTTGTCTCATGTACCCAACCTGGGCTGGTGATCTGTTTCACCCTAGATAATATACATGTTTCAATGCTGTAGGACATGAGTTTGATTGAGCAAGCTCCAGAAGGTGATGCTGGAGTGGGAGGCCTGGCGTGCTGCAGTCCGTGAGGTCACAAAGAGTCTGACATGACTGAGTAACTGAACTGAACTGAGAAAAATTAACTCAGTATTGGACTGCAAAACTCAGTATTAGAATTCATTTTGTTCTAAATTGATCTATAGACTTAATGCAGTCCCAATCCAAACACCCTGACTTTTTGGGTAGATATTAACAAAAGGGTTCTAAAATTTATGTGGAAATGTAAGCCAAGGATTATTACATCTAAAACACTGTTGAAAAAGAACAAAGTTAAAAGACTCGTACTACCTGATTTCAAGACCCTATAATGCTATGCAGTATACTAATGCTATACTACATACTAATCAAAACAAGTGATAGTTTCATAAGGATAGATATATAGATCAGTTAAAAAAAAAACACAGCACCTAGGGGTAACCATACACCTATGCAATTACTTGATCTTCTAAAAAAGCATCAAAACAGTCAGTCGGGAGAAAGGAGAGTCATTTCTGCACATTGTACTAAAACAACTAAATACCCACATGGGGAAAAAATAAACATGACCCCTGCTTCACACACCATGTGCAAGCATCAGTTCAAGATGCATCGCAGACCTAAATGTAAATGCTAAAACTGTGAAGGTTTTAGAAGAAAACGTACAGGAATATCTTTGTGACTTGCATGTAGGCAAAGGTCTCTCAAAGACAGGACACAGTAACAAAAATCACAAAAGAAGAAAACCTGTAGATTCACATTTATCTAACTATAAAACTTCTGCTTATTATTAAAATTTACTGTTAAAGTGAAAAGCCGTGGGAATTTCCTGGCGGTCCAGTGGTTAGGACTCTGTGCTTTCACTTCTGAGGGCCCACTTCAGCTCCTAGTTGGGGAACTAAGATCCCACAAACCACATGGTGTGGCCACAAAATAATTAGGCTGTGGCCTTTCACCTTATTTTATCAGAAAATAGTCACAAAAATTCACAAAAATACATCTATGAAGAGGATCAGTATCCGTGTAATATAAAGGTATCTACGACTGAAAAATGGGATGACAACCCAATAAAAAATGAGCCAAAGATTTTAACATTTTCAAAAGAAGATATGACAGTAACCACAAGTACGTAGAAAAATGATCAACGTTGTAAGTTGAGAAGGAAATGTGAGTTCAAACCACAATAAATATCACTGTATAGCCACTGTAATGATTAAAATTAAAAAGACTGGGAGATTGGAAGGAAGTTCAAAAGGGAGGGAATATATGTATACCTATGGCTGATTCATGTTGAGGTTTGACAGAAAACAACAAAATTCTGTAAAGTAATTATCCTTCAATAAAAAATAAAAACAAAATGATACCAGAGGTTGGCGAAGATGTGGAGCAATTTGAACTCTCATACATTATTGGTGGCAATAGAAAATGATAGACCATTGGAGAAAATCTTCTGGAAGTTTTTATATCAAGCTGCTAATATACCTGCCCTATAACATAGCAGTTATTGTCCTGTGTACATATCCAAGAAAAGTGAAAGCATGTCCACAAAAAGGCTATATAAGAACATTGACAGCATCCCTACTTAAAGGTCCCCAAGCTGGAAGTAGTCCAGGTGTCTATCGGTAAGAAAATATATAAATGAGGGACTTGGTAGTGCAGTGGCTAAGACCCTGAGCTCCCAAGGCAGGGGGCCCAGGTTCAATCCCTGGTCAGAAAGCTAGTTATCACATGCTGCAACTAAAGATCCCACATGCCTCAACTAAGACCCAGTGCAGCCGAATAAATAATAATACATTTTAAAAAAATATGTAAATGAGCTGTGATAGATTCCTTTGATGGAATACCATTCAGCAATCAGAAGGAACATGAATAAATTTCAAACACGTTAAAGAAGCCTTACAAAAAGAGTACATTACTGTATCATTTCATTTATCTGAAATCCTAGAAGAGTTACAGCTAATCTATGATGGAAAAAAAAATTAATACTGTTTGCCACTGGGTTTGGGGATGACTGGAAAGAGGTGTGAGGGAACTTTCTGGAGTGATGGTAACATTCTGTATCTATGTACGTTGGGACTACACAAGTTTATGTATCTGTGAGAATTTATCAGATGATACACTTATGATTTGTACATTTTGTTGTAAGTTTTGCCTCAAATAAAGGAAAACGGAGCTCTGAAAAAATGAAGCACTCGAGTTAAATTCTTTCAGCTTTTCTCTGTTTGAAAATTTTCATAAGATGTTGAAAAGTCTCATGAAACAAGAGCATCTTTTTTTTTCTTGGTAGAATGCATTAGTTTTTTGGTTTATGATGCAGAAGCATGTAGTAGAGCTGGAAGTGGTTCAGATCCAAGATCCTGGACTTACTGGCTGTGGGGTATTGGGATCTTACTTAATGATCTGTGCCTCAGTTTCCTCTGAAATAATCAAAATCACAGTTATAGAGGTATATGAGTTTGGATGGATAGATGAGGTCAGTGCTTACCACATGTTAAGCTCTAAATGTGTCAATTACTAACCAAGCACAATTTAAATATGCATTTAATTTTAAGAAGTGTTTTTCTTGATGCTGCTTTACATTTTCAAATGTCACCTTCTTTTAAAATATTTTATAGTTGAGTTCAATTCCAGTTTTGGTAGAGGCATGATGAAGGCGAGTGGGTGAGAGGAAAGTTGGGGAGTGGATGGATAGAGAAATGAAAAGGACTAAGTTTTGTGCATTTTAATAACAAGATCACCATGTACTTGATAAGCCTTTTTTCTTAAGCTTTTTTTTAAAGTATTTATGTTGCACGTTTCCTTTTTTATTTTATATACTAAAACCACTCAGTTTTTTAATATATAAGTTCACACATAGTGTAAATAAAGCACATGTTTTCTATATGTTCTGTTGGAAATAGATGCATTGTATAAAACCTGTATTAATTTCTATAGATTGACCTAGAAGCTGAGATGGTGAGCACTGTGGCTGGAATTGGAATTCAAGGTACAGATAAAGAAGGTGGAGCTAAAGGAGATGAACAGCCCATTAGTTCCCCTTGGGATGTAGTTTTTGGAAGGTCAGGTATGTAAACTTGATACTAAATAAGTAAATTTTGCTGAGTTAAAATAAGATTTTAAAAATATTATAGGAACATTCATTTGGATTAATTGTTACTAGTTACTTTATGCTTTTATATCCATGACTTGGGATTTGTTAATTGCATAAAAGCAAAGCTACCAATAATATATAGAAGGTAGGATAACTATATCTTTATATATAACATGTGACATTACATGCATATTTTATATACAAGATAGATTATATATTTCTCTTTTTTTTTTTAATTTTTTTATTATTTTTTTTTTAATTTTTTATTAGTTGGAGGCTAATTACTTTACATCATTACAGTAGTTTTTGTTATACATTGATATGAATTAGCCATGGATTTACATGTACTCCCCATCCCAGTCCCCCCTCCCACCTCCCTCTCCACCCAATCCCTCTGGGTCTTCCCAGTGCACCAGGCCCGAGCACTTGTCTCATGCACCCAACCTAGGCTGGTGATCTGTTTCACCCTAGATAATATACATGTTTCAATGCTGTTCTCCTGAAACATCCCACCCTCACCTTCTCCCAGAGTCCACAAGTCTGTTCCATACATCTGAGTCTCTTTTTCTGTTTTGCATATAGGGTTATCGTTACCATCTTTCTAAAGTCCATATATATGTGTTAGTATACTGTAATGGTCTTTATCTTTCTGGCTTACTTTATATTTCTCTAATGTTAAAGAATTTCATCTTAGTTGCAGTTTTCAATTAAGATAGTTCTGAATATTCTTAAATTGGAAGGATTATAGTTTCAAAATTTCAAAAGATTATTCATGCAGTATACTGTTTAACAATGTCCTTTTTATTTACTGCCATGTGAAAAAGCAAATCAAGAAATGACGGGTTTTTTTTTAGATTATTAAAATTTTAATTTAATAATTATAGCTTATTTTGAGTAGTTTAAAAAAATAATAATACTTCTATATACTGGAATATTAGTCAGTCATAGAAAAGAATGAAATCTTGCCATCTGTGACACCGTGGATGGATCTAGAAGGTGTTATACTATGTGAAGTATATCAGAGAAAGACAAACACTGTCTAATCCTGCCTATAATCAGAATTTATATTGTTTAAAAATTGGGTGTACTTTACCAGATGCTTTACTATGTTGGATTCATTTAGTAGAGTACTTACATATTTTTCTAGGCTAGAAATTGTTCGGTCCTACTTTATGGCATGGAATTTCTGGTTGTTTATTTCATATTGAGAGTGTACCCAAATTGCTTTCCAAGGAAAATATTGGCTCTGTTGACAAGTACTCCTTCAGCTTCTAACTGGAGTGATGTGCTGAGGCTTATATCTTTATTAGGCTCAGTTTTTAGAAAGGAAATGAGTGCTACCTTAGCTCAATAGATCATTAAAAGCATGCGTGCATGCTAAGTTGCTTCAGTCACGTCTAACTCTGTACAACCCTATGAACTGCAGCCTGCCAGGCTCCTCTGTCCATGGGATTCTCCAGACAAGAATACTAGTGAGGTTTGCTGTGCCCTCCTCCAGGGATCTTCCTGACCAAGGGATCGAACCCACATCTCTTGTATCCCCTGCATTGGCAGGCAGTTTCTTTACCAGTAGCACCACCTGGGAAGCATCATTAAAAGCATATGGCTCTGCATTTAACTTAACAGTTTAAAGAGATGGGAATACGAGACCACCTTTTACCTGTCTCCTGAGAAATATGTATGCAGGTCAAGAAGCAACAGTTAGAACCAGACATGGAACAACAGACTGGTTCCAAATTGGGAAAGGAGTATGTCAAGGCTGTATATTGTCACCCTACTTATTTAACGTATGTGCAGGGTACATCATGCAAAATGCCGAACTGGAATCAAGATTGCCAGGAGAAACATCCGTAACCTCAGATACGCAGATGACACTGTCCTTATGGCAGAAAACGAAGAAGAACTAAAGAGCCTATTGATGAAATTGATGAAAGTGAAAGGGGAGAGTGAAAAAGTTTGCTTAAAACTCAACATTCAAAAAACTAAGATCATGGCATCCAGTCCCATCACTTCATGGCAAATAGGTGGGGAAACAATGGAAACAGTGAAAGGCTTTATATTTTTTGGTTCCAAAATCACTGCCGATGGTGACTGCAGCCATGAAATTCAAAGACGCTTGCTCCTTGGAAGAGAAGCTGTGACCAACCTAGGCAGCATATTAAAAAGCAGAGACATTACTTTGCCAACAAATGTCCATCTAGTCAAAGCTATGGTTTTTCCAGTGGTCATGTATGGATGTGAGAGTTGGACCATAAAGAAGGCTGAGCGATGAAGAATTGATGCTTTTGAACTGTGGTGTTGAAAAAAAACTCTTGAGAGTCCCTTGGACTGCAAGGAGATTCAACCAGTCAATCCTAATGGAAGTCCTGAGTATTTGTTGGAAGGACTGATGGCTGAAGCTCCAATCCTTTGCCCACCTGATGCAAAGAACTGACTCATTTGAAAAGACCCTGATGCTGGGAAAGATCAAAGGCAGGAGAAGAAGGGGACAACAGAGGATGATATGGTTGGATGGCATCACTGACTCGATGGACATGAGTTTGAGCATGCTCCAGGGGCTGATGATGGACGGGGAAGCCTGACGTGCTGCGGTCCATGGTGTCACAAAGAGTCGGACAGAATTGAATGACTGAACTGAACTGAACTTAAAGTGACCTCGCTTCCAGATACTTGGCAAGAGGAATAATCTTGAATTTAAATAAGCTTAAATAAGCTCAACACCTTTCAAATGCTAAGAGTAAATGGTTTTCAAATACTGTACGAATGTCCTGTAATCTCAATGACTACAAGAGTTTTTTTTTTAAAACCCTGAGAGTTTTTAACCTTGACTTAATATACCCAAGGCCATTTGTGATTAGACTTTGTGAAGTTCTTAAATTTCCCAGAAATTCTATTTAAGGTTTGGGGGAATTGGTCAGATTCTCATCAGAGTTCCAAAGTGGTATGTTACCCAAAATCATTTTTAGAACCACTGCTTTAAATCACTCTGAAATATAATCCTAGAAATGTATTTTGTTAGGGTATGGGGAAATTGGATCATAGACTACTTTCTCTCCTTACAATTGTTTTTACTAAACTATATTTTGGCATCATATCATATCATTCATTTAAAAATATTTTAACATATCAATGTATCTTACATTCATTTTTATTTATATGTTTCATATTTATATTTCATCAAAGCACAGTCCTATGGGACTGTTAACTGTTTTTACTGTAAGGGCTTGCTGCTCATTTTAGTTATTATCTTAACCTCTCTGAATATCTACTAGAGAAGTTCTTTTCTGTGTTATAAATAATTATACTTTTTTCTCAGTATCAAGTTTATTTTTAAGCTCTGGGATAATTTAAGTATCTTAACTGATTATGTTTGCATTGTTATATTGATTTGTAGGAAACTTAGAGACGGATTTGTCTTTAGCAAAGTATAATGGAAACATGACATTCATATTTTAATATTAGTATGGCTGCATCTTTTGTTTCTTCTCTCTTTACCTATTGCTTCAATTTTATTATTTTAGATTTATTTATCTTATTAGGGTTTCTTTCTTTGTGAACTACCTAAATACTTTGTAAAATAAAAGTAGAGGTGAATAAATCCAGTAGAATCCTTTATTGAAGTGATTGGCTATAAGTGATCCATAGAGGAAAAAAAATGGTTAAATCTGAGAATCATAAAACTAAAAATGCTTTGTGTTAAGAACTATAAATATATATTGTGTCCCCTGATAGTCTTATGCCACTCAAAATGTATTATTTTGGTTTCCTTAAACCATGATGAGAGTTTTTTAAACACCTGCAAAATAAACTGAGGGCTGAAATTTTTAAAAGCTATTCTTCCCAGTTATCTTTCCACATCTAGTTCACTAATAGTTTGACTTTACTTGCCTTTATTGAGTCTTTCCAAAGTATTAACTTTGTTTTCAGAGAAATAGCTTCCCTTTTGCATTCATGTTGAGTTGATTCATATATATTTAAGTTATATCATTGTAGAACTGGTTTAAGCAGATATGGGATTAAATGTAATTTGACAGGGATTGTGGTTAAGAAAAATTGTTTTTGTAAACACTTAAATTCTTTAGTACTTTAAAAATTATATAGAATATTTCTGAAATTTTACCATAGTTAGGAATATGAAAGAGGGTGGAATTATCAGAAGGAAAACATGAAAAATAGGTTGTATTTATTATAATATCTTCATATATTAAGCAGTTGTGCAGTACAAACAAGAGCCCACAGCTATACCTAATAGCTTGGATGAGTATCAGGAAATCTGTTGAGCAGAAAAATGTTCAGTTTTTGTAGAATGTTCAGTAGCAAGCAAGACTAATTATACAATGAGAGAGCCATTCAAACATGGTGATTTTTAAAAACTGAAGAATATAATAAAAAAACAAAGTTTTAGACTGGTAGAGAGGAAGAGGATATATTCATAAAGGGATGCAGGAGGTTTTTAAATAATACTGCCTTTTGTTGAGCTGGTGGTATGCACATGGATATTTACTTACTATTAAACTTTATAATGAACACTTATCTATTCATATGCATATTTAAAGAAAAAGTAAATCTTAAAAGGAAATGAAATAGGTCAGGTAAAGAGAATGGAAAATAAAAGATAAATATCCAGTTGTGTATATACTCCCCCAAGAGACTCAAATAATGAACAGCATACTTAAAGAAGATATTAAGGAAAGGGATTTGAAATACCTCTGGTTATTTTAAACATATGTGTGATATGTAAGTGTGTGTGTTTGTGTTTTTAATAGTACCTGAATATTTAATCCAATTATGCTGTTACAGTGATAAAAGCATGAAAATAATTAACATTTATGCCAAAGTTTTTTCATCTTTATTTTTGATTATCACTCTAAATATGGTCAGAACTTTGTCATCCACTAAAAATAATTAAAAATAACTCCAAAAAAATCACTTTTCAGCAGAAACATTGCCATGTTTCTAATGTGCATATTAAGTCTGTGCTGACTCTTACTCATACAAGACAATAACCCAAGAATTATTTTTTATCATAAAGAACTTTTTTTTCAGTAACCCCTGTTAGTCTCTAAGTAATTCAGACTTTACCTGATTTAAAATCGCTTAAGGAAAGATAGTATGCCTGAATCCCATTAACCTTCCTTGGCCCTTTAATCAGCATTTCCCTAGATAGAAATTTAGCTGTACTTATTTGACCTTTAATGATTGAAATCCAACTATTTAGTATGCTTGTCTGGTAATTTACAGCTTAGATAATATGCTTCTCTGACTTCCATTAATATGCTCTAAAATAACATTTATCTTCTAATCAGGTGAAACAATTTTTTTTGAGGAATAAATCTTATATAATGTGACTAGTGTGTTTTTATTTTAATAAAATAAAACAGTTGTATTTTTGTGTCTGAATATTATCACATTGACTTGGTGTTTATAAAGCACAAGCTCACTTCTGTAGTTCCTTCATTCTGATCATAACACTAATCTGGATTTGGCCTCACTGCTATGTGCTGCTGTGTTAGTCACTCAGTCCTGTCCAACTCTTTGTGACCCCAAGGGTTGTAGCCTGCCAGGCTCCTCTATCAATAGAATTCTACAGGCAAGAATACTGGCTGCTGCTGCTGCTAAGTCACTCCAGCCGTGTCCAACTCTGTGAGACCCCAGAGACGGCAGCCCACCAGGCTCTGCCATCCCTGGGATTCTCCAGGCAAGAACACTGGAGTGGGTTGCCATTTCCTTCTCCAGCGCATAAAAGTGAAAGTGAAGCCGCTCAGTCGTGTCCAACTCTTAGTGACCCTATGGACCACAGCCTACCAGGCTCCTCCATCCGTGGGATTTTCCAGGCAAGAGTACTGGAGTGGGTTGCCATTGCCTTCTCCAAGAATACTGGAGTGTGTAGCCGTTTTCTTCTCCAGGGGATCTTCCCAATCCAGTCATCAGACCTGGGTCTTCTGCATTACAGGCAGATTCTTTACCTCCTGAGCCACCATGGAGTTGAACTCACTAAGGTATTAGTATTCCAGGTTTAGCTGTGTGAATACCAACAAGTTATTTAACCCATTTCAATTTCATTTTCTTTATAAAATAGAGATGATAATAGCAGGACTTGCTAATGTTGTCAAATTAAACGAAATAATCCATGTAAAGGGCTTATTATTAGCTCAGTGCCTTAAACTAGGAAGTGTTCTGAATGGTTATCCTTTTCACCACCACACCCCCCATCATTATCCTTATCAGTTGGTGTGTAGAATCATAAACTCCTGAAACCCAACCTGATACAGCCTCTGCTTCTGCTCTCTTTTTCATACCTCCAACTTCTAAAGGAAATAAGGACGCAGAGACCAAGAACAAACAGAGGCTCACACTAACATTACTTTGAAGCTTTGGCCTCTTACAGTCAAGCCTAGTTGAACAAGACTGGCCTGTTTGGAGAAGTTGGACACCTGATTTGATCTTTTACTTATGTATAAACCAGACAGTTCTTTGGCCAAGTTAGAGAGGCTTAAACTCATGTCATCTTCTAATGTTTACAGTTTTATTCCCAATCTTTACGCTTTTTGCTTCTTTTTCTTACTTGTATGAATTAGGACCTTCATATGATGCTAAATAAGTGTTGATAGCAGATCTTCCTTGTCTCATTTCTATTCTCAGGGGGAATATCTTAGCTCGGGCTGCCATAACAAAATGCCACAGACTGGGTGGCTTAAAGAATTTTATTTTCTCACAGTTGTGGAGTCTAGAAGTCCAAGGTCAAGGTGCCAGCATGATTGGTTTCTGGTGAGAGCTCTCTTCTGGCTTTTAGAAGGTCATCTTCAAGCTTTGTCTTCACATGGCAGGGACAAAATAAGAATAATGAAGAGCTTTTGATCTAGTTTTAAAGTGATTAAGCAGAGACTGAGTCCCCAGAGCATATGGATGCCATTGTCACTCTTAATACAGTTTTTGTTTATAAGAGTATTTGACTATGAAAAATTAAATTGAAATAAACTATCTTTCTTTAGATTTCTATGATAGCAATTAACAGAGAAAGGGGCAATATGTTAAATAGTTTTCTCTTGGATTGCCTGGGTTCCGATTCCAGTTCATTCATTTACTAGCTCTGTGATCCTGGCAAGTGACATGACCTCTCTGAGCCTCAGTTTCTTCTGTAAAGGGCCTGTAAAAATGACCTAATGACACCACCTGTCTCCTGGGGCTTTTGAGAAGATTTAGGTAATATTCTCTATAATGTGCTTGGCATATAGCACCACAGTTTGTTGATCATCACCATTATTTTTGTTGCTATGAAAGACACTTGAAAATAGTACAAGTTAATGAAGAAATATTTCTTCTGGACGTAACTGAAGTTAACGAAAAAATAAAATAATCTTACCAAGATATTTCTTTTAGCACAAGATACATCTGAACAAATTATTTTAGTGAAAATGTCTCAACTACATGTAAAAGTAGCCTCAGAATTCAGTTTAAATTAAAATAATTAAATATTTTAACAGTAGAATTAATTTGAGAAATGGAGCCTTGTCACATTGTAATAAGTTGTAATATCAGTTTTAAAAGACAAAATTATTTATTAACTTTAGAAAATAGGTATAATATATTGTACTCTTAGCTTTATTGCATGTCAACTATATCTTTTTGAGAAAAGTTCACAACAATTAAACAGTAGGTTTTTAAATAGCAGTAGTGATGTGAGTCTAAGCCTAAAAGCTAATATATGGTGGAAATATACATTTCTTAAACTATTAAAAGGTACAATTCTTCATGAGAAATTGTTCAAAGAACTATTCCTGTATTCCTGAAGCATGTAATTTAGGTTCTTGACTGCCAAAGTTTCTCTGGAGCATGTGCATCAAGCGATTTCTTGTCACATAAAATAAGAAATCAGATGTTTAAAAACATCATGCCCAGAGATGCAGAGGGACATTTTGCTACTGAGAATACTTTGGATTTCTGTGAATGTATATTTTTAAGTCTAAAGAAGTAAACCTTTCACGAGGAAAATGGAAAAATTTCCAAAACGACTTAAAACATTGCAGATGTTTTTGCTTCCTTCTATCAGCTGATTTATAAACATACTATTGTCTCCCTTAATTTAAATTTCTGAAACAACTGGGAGTGTTTGTTAACCAGATACATATATGATAATTACTATTTCTTTTCATAAAGGTTCAGAAGTCCAAAGAGATAACATTCTGTGGATAGCCATGGCAGGGACTCATCAGATATGGGCACTCTTGTTGGACTGTGGCAGATTACCAAAGAAAAAGTAAGTGGTAACATCTCTCTTTGGGTAAACATGGAGTTCACAGAATTCCTTTTCCAAAAGTCTCCATCCTTGTAACACCCGCTGTACTAGACAGGATATGCGGGGCTATGCTGCCATAATGAATAGCTGTGGTTCTCGGTGGCTTAAGACAAGGTTTGCTTGCAGGGGAAGCACTGCTCTGCCACCCAAGCTTATGCAGCAGCCGCCATCTGGAGCTTTGCCAGTGGTCCTGGCAGAGAGAGAGAGGTGATGAGGTGTTCACCAGCTCTTAAAACTTCTCAGAAGTGACATATCACTTCTACTCACATTTCATCAGCCCAAGTATGTCTTAGGACCACACCCAACCCTAAGTAGCTTAGGAAGAGCAGTCTCACCAAGCATTCACAAAGAGAACTGGAAACATCTTTTAACACTTATTTCTAATCTCCCTGATCAGTTCAGATATATGAAGACTGCATGGAAGAATGATTAATAGCTCCGGCTTTGTCATCAGGCCTGATATTGAGCCTGGCTCTGCCACTTCTTATCTACATGAGCTTAGGAGAGTCACTTTAACTTTCTAAGCCTCAGTTTTCCTTACTTATATCTACCTCATAGGTTTTGTTTTGAGAATTAATATGTGTGAAAAGCTCAGCCTAGTGCCTAGCCTGTACAGTGAATGTAGGTAGCATTGCTGCCACTGTAAGGGGTATAAAGATGGAAAAGTAGTGTCTCTACAGAGTTTCTTGTATTTCTCCTGTAAAGCCTTTCCTCTTCCTCTAATACCCCAGCCTTTCTCTTCCCCTCTCCTCCCATATCTCCCTTCTTCCCTCCCTCTCACCCTTCATCCCACCACCCTCCCCTCTTCTCTCTCTCACCTTCTGTATTTTTGTTTGCACTTATTTGTTTACATAGCTATTTTCTCCTACTAGTCTGCCTCTTTAAGGAAAGGACCCTTTCTCATTCACTTCTTGTCCTCTGCACCTAGCACAGTATCTGATATATGACAGGAGCTCAGTGAAGGTCTGCGGAAGTAAATGAATGAAATTCATAGACCATAAAGAATGTCAAATCACCGTAGAAAGTACGTGCCAGTCACCTCAGTTACCTTTATCAGTAGAGAGGAGCAGTTGTATAGATAATCCAGAATATCGGATATCCTAAATTGTGTGTGTGTTGCTTTGTGAGATGTTTAGCAGCATTTAATCATCTATTGAAAAATATTTATTAAGCAAACAAGGCACTATGCTTTGTAGTAGAGATGAAATGGCATATCTCTTACATAAATAAGAGGAACATCTGATATAAATAAAATTTAAGGTATCAAAGGAAGGCTTCCTGGAAGAAGCTACTAACTAAGAGCTTTTTAGCTACTAACTAAACCTGACAGAAGGGTAGGAAGGAGTTCAGAAGGGTAAAGGTTTTCTAGGCAAGAAATGACCCTTGTGATGTCAGTAGAAGCCAGATCCTGAAGTTCCTTGTGAATCTTTCTAAGAGATTTGAAAGGTATTCTGCATGACTTGATAGGAAGTTTTAGGTTGGGAAGTGATATGATAAGATCTGTGTTTTTGAAAGAACACTGGTAGCATTTGGAGTGTGGCAATACTACAGACAGGTACAAGGAGGAGGCCGCTGCTGTTATCCAGGCCAGAGCTGACAGAAGCTGAACAGTGAGGTAACCAACAGCATATGAGATGAGGAAAAAAGAAGTAGCAGAGATGACCAGACTGCGTTGTTCTAAATGATGACTGTTTTGGACCTAGACAGTCAAGAGTGGTCTAAATTTCACTAAGTAGAGTTGTCACTCTTTCACAATAGAAAAGTGTCCAGTCTGACTTGTATTATAATTTCAAGAATGCGTTATTTGTCACTGACCTTAAAGTGGTAATAATTCCTGAGCTTTTAGAAGTTACTGTTTCTCCCCACTATTTCTAGCTTTTATTAAGAGAGCTCCTTTGTAAAATTGTTATAACTCCTTTGTTTGGCATATTTGTTATTACATAAAAATAGGCCTTGAATAAATGGCTGTATTTATACATTTTCTATCCCTTTGCTTCTACTCCTTGTTCCCTACCTACGTTAGCATTGGGATGATATTAACCAGTAAGTGACTGATGGTCATTTTATACTTTTTTTTGCATGTATTACAGTATTAGAAAATGATACAGAGTCTCTCATTGTTTTGTATCCCAAGTCAGCTTCTTCCCTCCCCTCAATACAGGACACTAGCATGTCTTCCTTACAGTTCCTCTGACATAAACTTAGAAAGCAAGGTATAAAACTTTCTCCACATTACAAAGAAATCATTACAATAGTCCTTTAAATAGAAATTTCCCTAGTATACATAGGAAATGGATTTGTACAATTGATTAAAGCAGCAAAATCATATTATTACTTTAAAATGAGCACCCATCTTTCACAGATGATTCTTTTAATTCTTTTTGCTGGTCTCTTCTTATATTTTTTGTTGTTTAGTCACAAAGTCATGTACAACTCTTTTGCAACCCCATAGACTGTAGCCTGCCAGGCTCCTCTGTCCATGGAATTTTCTAGGCAAGCATACTGGAGTGGGTTGCCATTTCCTACTCCAGGGGATCTTCCCAGCCCAAGGATTGAATCCACGTCTCCTGGATGGCAGGTGGATTCTTTACCACTTAGCCACCAGGGAAACCTGGTCTCTACTTATGTACAAGAAAATAAAACATTTTTAATGAAAATTTAAGCTCAGAACTGTCAAGAGCTAGAAGAGATTACCTAGATCTTTTTAATTCCCTTTTAAGCTCAGAACTATCAAGAGCTAGAAGAGATTATCTAGATCTTTTTAATTCCCTTTCAAAATCTAATATTGCGTGAAGCTAAGACACTAGGATATAAAGGTGGAATCTAGCTGTACCTACCTCTGATCATCTGGAGGAAAACTATCTCATCAGTGATGTGACCTTAATTCATGTATTTTTAACTTTGTCTGGGATCTCCTGTTTAATCATTGAGAATAGTTTCACTTTTGTGTATGTTTAAAAAAAAAGGTAGAAAGAGCCCTATACAGTGGGTAAATAAGTTAATACTTAGAAAAACTACAATGAAAGCTTATTTGCACAATTTAACTAGGTCAAGATCAGCAAATTTTTTTTTAATATATAATGCTATCACCATTGGCTTCATCATTTACATTCATTTGTTTAATAATTAAACTGGGCACAATGTAACAGTGTTGACATTTCACCTGTTAATTTGTCTTCTTTAGCGAGTTAAAAGAAGGAACCTGTCTTCGGTTTGCTGGAAGTGGAAATGAAGAGAATCGAAACAATGCATACCCTCACAAGGCAGGCTTTGCCCAGCCTTCGGGCCTGTCTCTGGCCTCAGAGGATCCCTGGCGCTGCCTGTTTGTGGCAGATAGTGAGAGCAGCACAGTGAGAACCGTCTCGCTGAAAGATGGGGCAGTGAAGCACCTCGTGGGAGGAGAGAGAGATCCCATGGTAATGAAAAGCGCTTACACGGCGGGCCTGCTTAGCGAGCTTGCAGTTTTCTGAGTTGTGAAGTTCATAAGACGTAGGAAGGAGACAATGCTTGAACTTACCCATGTTAAAATGGAAGTCAAACCAAAGGAAATGTGACTATAAAGAAGCACAAGTAACAAAACCACCTAAGAAAAGTTAACCGATATGATTCGATTCTGTATAAATGTCAAGGCTTCCGAGAGAAGGGAAGGATAAAATTGTGATTACTGAGCAAGGGGAAAATGAAGAGTAGAAATTTGGCAGGAGGGTGGAAAGAGCACCAGAGTAGTAGACCTGACCTGTCCAGATCAGATGTGTCATTTTTGTGAATAAGATTCCGTAGAACCACAAATTAAGTCAGGTTCAGAATTCTGTCATTTTTTTTTTCTAGTTTCAGTCAAATGCCCAACCCTATTTATATGAAATCAGACTTTTCTCCCTTTAACTTAAATAGCATGTACAGCCATCTGAATTTTCACTTTATACCCTAACAAAGTTCTGTGAAAAGACTTTAATACATGCTGCTTCTTTTCTTTTAAAAAAAAAGAATTTATTTGCTTTTGGTGATGTTGATGGAGTAGGAATCAGTGCAAGGCTTCAGCACCCACTTGGAGTAACTTGGGACAAGAAAAGGAATTTACTGTACGTGGCAGACTCTTACAATCACAAGGTGAGTCTTGACAGAATTATATAATACCCTGCTTTTTACTTGTGGTATTTAAAATGCTGAAAGATCTGTGAGTCTCCTACAACTGCCACTCTAAAATGTAGAGAGAAATAACAGTCTTTGACAACTGTACATAAGCCTTTCTGTTCCTTTTTTGGTCCTTTCTTTGCAGAAATGATGTGATAGTACTCTGAGCTGGGGAAAGGACTAAACAAATTCCCAATGACAATAGCCAAAAATTGGGAATTGCAAGCCACTAAAGCTGTTTAGTAACAACTTCAGTAAATAAGGAGAGGGCAGGTAACAGGGAAATTAATATGTCAGTTAACAGATGAACATTTTTGAGCCTTTGCATAGTTGCCGTGCCTGTTAGCAAATAATTCGTTTTCATCAACATTTCTGTTTTCTTTGTCTATTTTATTTTTACTATGCATTTTTAAAATAAAATCATTGGAACATAAATATTAGTATTGTGTGGTGAGAAGCTTATGAATTTAATGTAATTGAAATACAGGAATCACAGCATCTAACGTAAGTAGCAAATCTGCAGCCGGTATTAGATGTTCCTAAGAAGGAAGTCAGTTCAACTGTGTCCCATTGTGAGGGAAAAGAATAACATTAAATAATTTTTTCAAAGAGTTCTTCTAGAAGACAGGATGTAACTGGGGATTTTATAGTGTTTAACTCTCAGGATGAAATATCTCCCCTTAGAGATATTTGAATGTTTGGCTGTTCAAGAAAATATGGAAGTGTCTGTTCTTTCTCTGATGTTTATTAAGAATACTAATGGCAATCAGGATTTCTCTGCCTTGCTTATTAATATGTTACTCTTCCACACCACAAATGTGAAACTGAGCTTCAGATAAATAAATTTTTGTTCTGTCCTTTTTAGATTAAAGTTGTGGATCCAAAAACAAAAAACTGTACAACATTAGCAGGAACTGGTAATGCAAGTAATATTATCAGTTCCAGTTTTACCGACTCAACTTTTAATGAACCAGGAGGCTTGTGTATTGGAGAGAATGGTGAATTATTATATGTGGCAGACACCAATAACCATCAAATTAAAGTGTTGGATTTAGAAACCAAAACAGTTTCCGTGGTAAGTAATCTTTAAGTTAAGGGGCATCATTTTAAGAAAGATTCTGAAATCCCTAGCAACAACAGAGGCACTTTTGGTTAGACCAACACTAGTGGTGAAAGTGAAACATATAGACAGAGTAGTGAGTGGGTGCCTCTTCCAAGGATATCCTGTTATTTTTAAAGTAAAAATTTCATCTGTGCCAAGAATGTTTGAGAAAAACACTAGAAGTTGGAGAGAATTTGATGAACTTTCAGAAAAGGAAAAAAAAGGCGCATCTGTTTTTAAATATATGGACATACTGATACACACAAACTATGTGGGTTGGATTGTTTAATCGAGTGTTTTTGTTTTTTTAATTTTTAAACAATCCTCAGACTAATGTGTAATCTTTGTTTCCTATGGTGAATCCATTACCAAATAATCTTTAAAGAAAGGTCTTTAAAGGTCAGGACTTAAAAATAAGATGAGAGGAAACTTAAATAAGTTCTAATTTTAAAGATATAGACAAAGTTATCCCTTTCTATGTCACATTTGTCCAGAAAATCCAGGAGTTCTTTGTCTAAAATTCTAACAATTTCCAAGATTTAAAATAAAAACACAGATGCCATCATAAGTTCATTTCTCTTGACATAGATCTCTGATATGAGATGATTGACATCTTATAGTTGGCAGTGAAAATTATAAGAGGGTGTGTATTACATCCACTGCCTTTAAATTGATAAAGTTTTATTTTAATTTCCTGTTATCAATAAACATATTGAACAATTTCATTCCATTTCATTCATAAATGTTGACAGTCTTTTGGCTAGGATGAAATATTTTTTGAACCTACAAAATAATCATGAGGAAGTCTAAGTAAATGCATTCTGATTCAGAAGAAAATGGCAATTAAGTTTCCTTGACATTGAACCTCACTTTTGTTCTGAAGTCTGAAAAGAAGCTCTCTCAGTCTACAGTACTGTAAAGTACTTGTGCTTTAAAAAACAGATTTTCTTGTTTTTAGTTCCCAGTCTTCACATCTGAAAATGCTGTGGTGGATGGTCCATGTCTAGCAGAAAAACCAAAGACCTTACCCAAACTTCCTAAATCTGCTCCGGGCGTTAGACTTTCCCCCGTGGCTGCGTGTCCCGGACAGACTCTTCAGTTCAAGCTGAGACTAGACCTCCCATCAGGAACAAAGCTGACGGAGGGAGCGTCCAGTTGCTGGTTTCTGTCAGCTGAAGGTATGACAGTAACCTTTTCAAATGCAAATATTTCGTGAATTTTTGATGTTTGATCTAGAAATTTTTCTCGTTTGTTACGTGATACTTTAACTCTACAGTTAGGATTTGAAGGGGGTCTTATAACACAAAAAGATCCAGATCTAACCCCACTTTAGCAGTTTTCTTTAGTCTTTGAGGTTGATTCTCTCTCTTTATTAAGTAACTGTGTAACTCACCCAAAGTTAATCATAATTGCTGCCATTTGCTCCTAGGCAAGTTCATCACATGAGGCGGACTGTTGGGTCTTAGAATGATAGGTCCTTGAATATTAGAACTGAAAGGCATCAAAATACACCCTTTGTCCTAAGCCTCTTCTAGATGAGGAGACTAGTGGCTCAAAGGGGTAAAATTATTTGCTTGAGGGCATATTTTAATTAGGTCAAAAGATGGAACTTGAACCCAGCCCTGCTAGTCCTTAGTTCAGTATCTTTTCCTTTGTGCTCTGTGTGTGTGCTCAGTCGCTCAGTCATGTTCGACCCTTTGCGGCCGCATGGACTATGGCCAGCCAGGCTCCTCTGTCCCTGGAATTTTCCAAGCAAGACTTTTGGAATGGGGTGCCATTTTCTCCTCCAGGGAATCTTCCCAGCCCAGGGATCAAACCTGCATCTCTTGCGTCTCCTTCATTGACAGGCAGATTCTTTACTGCTAGCACCACTTGGGAAGCCCTTTCCATTGTGCCCCTCCATCTCAAACGAGCTCTAGGGTTACTAGTGCTTGAAATGAACTTAATTTTCTACAGACATAAAATTCAAGGCCACCAGTTACACATTTGGATGTTACAGAAGTTTCCAAATCTTACTCTTGGTTTCTGCACTTAACTCATCATTGTGTTGAGTTAACACATTGTGTTGTGGACCAACACCCATCCATAGGTTATACTCTGGTGGCTCTGTTCTGGCACATTGCAGCACAGAGATCAAGGAGGGGAAGAGGGAGCCTCACAGGAGACTGAAGAATGAATAAGCAAGTACAGGCAAAACTCAGAGAGGGTAGTTTTCTAGAGCAGGTGTTTTAAGGAAAGAGTGATCAGCTGTGTCAAGTGCTGTTGATAGATGAGCTAAGGGCCAAGAATTGATCTTTGATTCAACATTATAGTTAATTTATATCCTCAACCAGAGCTATTTCAGAATGATGAAGGAGATGCCTGATGAGAGCAGATTTAAAAAGAAGAAAGGAACTGGAGAAATCAAATGTAGATAGCTCTTTGAGGAGTTTAGTTAAAAAGATAACGAGAAAGAGAGCAGTTGCTTGAAGGGGAAAGCAGAGTTGGGAGAGCAGTGTGTTTTCTGTTATTGATGGCAAAGATCAGTAGAGAAAGGATGATGTGTGGTAGCCGTGGATATCCTTTAGGAAGATATGAGAGAGGATGGGCTCGAGTGCACAGGTGGAAAACTGGTCTTTGCCAGGAAAGTGGGCAGCATTTCCATGGTAAGGAGGGAAGGCTCCAGGTGTGACCCAGAGATCTGGATAGGAAGCTGTGGAGATGAATGCTTGCAGAAGTGTTTTTCTGCATGCTTGTTTTCTTAGTATTAATATGTTGGGAAATACAACCATCAGCTGAGCATGAGAAGGGGATGGGGAGAAGGTTTTGGAGGTTTGAAGAAAGAGGGTCCGAAGGGTGAAGGGGTGACTACGTGAGGGAAATACAGTATGACTGCTGAACGGCTGAAAGGTTGCATTTGAGGCTGGCTGTCATGAATTGAAAGTTAGTCTGGTCCACATGGAAGTGGTTTTTCTCCAGCCAAGGTTATGCATGAGGGAGCAGCTCTGTGACAACCTAGCGGGTGGGGTGGGGGACTTGGGAGGGAGGTTCAAGAGGGAGGAAATATATGGATACGGCTGATTCACATTGCACAGCACAGACCAACACATTGTGAAGCAGTTATCCTCCAATTAAAATTAATTTTAAAAAGTGTAGTTACTAAGTAGTTTAATCAGGAGTTCTCTGAAGTCCTGATCCAGTATTAATTGTGATTACCACTATACCATTAAATCTCACAGATTCTAAAGAACTAGATTTCCCCCTTGAGTATGAATTTTTTTAAAATTTTTTATTCTTGTTTTTAATTGAAATAACTTGACATATTCTAATTCAATTCTTTGGTTGTTTTATTATCTTTCACTTTTCCAGATAGTTTCTTGTCAAATACTTTAGAGCTTTCAATTGCTGTTCATTTTATTTCAGTAGTATCATTAAGAACTGACTTGTTCAGTTGCTCAGTCATGTCCAACTCTTTGTGACCTCATGGACTATAGCACACCAGGCTTCTCTGTCCTTCACTGTCTCCCAGAGTTTGCTCAGATTCATGTCCGTTGAGACCAGTTATTAAGCTTGAATCTGTGTTTTCTTCTCTAGAGATTCCCAAAGTAGAACTTGAGCCCCATTAACTTGCTTGCTACAAGAAAATGAATGCCAAAGCCTTTGCTTAAAAGTATGCCATTCGAGTAAAAGAAAAAACATTGTTGGAGCAGGATGTGTAATTGAATACACACAAATTACTATGATTAGAATCCAGGCAGAGCCTTTGTCCTCACTCTCTAATTTGTGATCTTTTAGCCTAAGAACACTTGTTGTTTGAGCCTATTCTCAAAGTATTCAGTTACTGTAAATTATGTTAAGACTTGGGTGTGTATTTGAATCAGTGTGAACTTATTTCATGAATTAACAAGTAATCAGTATACTACTTGTCTTATAGCATTGCTTTCCAGCATCTCTAACAGAGTAGATAATAATTTCAAAGTGAAATAGTGTAGTCCATAACTGAATTCTGACTTCTTGTCTCTAGTGATCTTCCTCTGTCCTAGTCTCCCAAGCTTTTTCACATGTTCTCACTCAGTTTTCAGTTTCCTGCCCTACTCCGCCTCTCTCATGCCCTCTCACACACTTTTCTTTTGTAATTACCCAGATCCAGGCTTTATGACCTTCTTACCTTGGTACTTTCTCAGGGCAGCAGCTGTTGTCCTGCTGCTGCCCGCTTGGAATCCACAGCAAGAGAGCAGAGGGCTCTTGGTAGGCTAGCCAGAAGACACTGTGTTGGCTCCGGAGGGACCAGCTGAGCCTGTGAGAAGATCACCACCATCCACTCCATGCAGAGGAGAGTTCTGAGCCATGCAGCACTAGAGGATGTTTGGAGCTAGCTTTGTGGGCAGAAGAGAACTCAGACCCTGGCCATTCATTCCTCAGTTAGTTTAGAGCAAGTCCTCGGCTGCCAGTTCAGCTGTTCGGCCTCGGTCCATTAGTCTGAAAGCATTGCATCACTGGGAGATCATGTTAATTTAATTTCTCTCTGTGAAATTAAACATTATTTTTAAGTAGGATATTGGTAAATTTAACATGCTTATTTTAACTCTACTTTGTCAATTATACAAGTTAATGGTATTAATATTGAGTTATTAGAATACAAAGTATAGATAGTGTTAAAGGAAAATGAAATAACCTAGAGAGAAAATTCTTAGTTATCTTAACACTTATCCAAGGCATGGGTTCCATCTTTATTGTATTGTTTGCATTAGTTGCCAACTCATGTCCAACTCTTTGTGACCCTATAGACGGTAGCCCGCCAGCCTACTCTGTCCATGGAATTTACCAAGCAATGGAAAATGGATTGCCGTGACTGGAATGGGTTGCCATTTCCTTCTTCAGGGGATCTTCCTCACCCAAGGATCAAACCCGCATCTCCTGCACTGCAGGCGGATTCTTTACCTCTGAGCCACCAGAGAAACAATTTTTTTTTTCTTTTTGGTATAGGGACAAATAAACTTTCAAGCAAGAATCCTAATAATTTAAGTCTTTGACTATTATTTTATAGGGTACCTTTGTAAACCTGTGATTAAAGGACATTTTTTTCTTCTTGGCCTGTTATTTAGAGACCATAACACTGATTTTTAACTAAATTTTGGTGGGTCTAATCTTAAAGCTGCCAGCATTTATGGGAAGGTTTTAAGCCAATAAATTAATAAATAAATGGCAGTATAAAAGCCCCAAGGGCATGTTGTGCTTCACAAATCCTTCATGTGAAGTATTTGAAAATTGTCTACAGAAACACTTTTATTTCTAAACCTGGACATTAAAATAGCATAATTTATTATTTTCCTGTTTTCATTTAAAATATAAGAAGTTCCCCTACTAATCTGCTGTATAACAAAATCAAACATATTCCTCAGTCCAGAAATAAACAAAGAAGGCCAGAGACTTTAAAAAGAATTATGTTTAAAAGCTCTGCATTTAACTCTTTAGAGTCTCACCTTTCACATTTTCCTTACTCTTGATATATTTTTCTCAAATTTAATTTTTCAATCAACAGAATATTAGAAGCAATAAACTAAAGGAGAGATGAAGAGGACAGGTAGAGACAGGTGCTGTAGTCTGTCGACTCATCCTGAAGTCAAAACAGAAAGAGAAGCTAAAAACTAGACATAGAGTTTCATCACTGCTCAGTAGGTGGTCCGGTTTTTGTCCAGATAGCCCTGAGTCATTGGTAAGTCGTTAGATTATGTTCAGTGTATTCTGTTTCAGATGGCAGGAAAGCATGCCCTGCATTTCCCAAACACTGGCTCTTAATAGCTAAGCCCCTCTAACGCTGTCAGCCTAGGTATGTGCTTCCTCAGGGTGACACACACATTCCTTTGGAGAGAAGACACTGGGTGAATGAAGACATTTTGAAAACTTTAATACTAGAAGACAGATTTTTAGTGATTTTTAGATGTTTGTTGTATAGATGATTTATATATTTGAGTCTCAGAGGAGTCTTATGTATTAACATGAAGTAAACAAAGATCTGTTTTTTACATTGAGTCCATTGGAATAATGTATGCAGTGTTACTTGTTTCTGAAAAATAAAATCAATTTTTTTTATTATCCTTGGATAGTCAATAATTCATCACTGTCTTTACTGGAAAGTCGTTGCAGAGCTGTACATACGTTTGTATTCCCTAGCTTGTTTTGTAGTTTGCATGTTATGTTTCTAGACACTTTTATCTGGTAAAAATTAACTATTTTCTGAAGTGTCTTATGTTTATTTCTGGGACTTACTAACAGGTTTCAGTTTTACATTTTCATTTTAATTTTACCACATTTTAAATCTATAACCATACTTGTAATTTTCATCTTGATTTCAATAAAAATTAATTTATATTTATGTTTGCAGTGTTCAAAAAAAGAATTTTAATTTGATATCAGGATAACTAGACTAGGACTTCTTATATCTTGTGTTCCTCACACAGAGCACAATGCCTGGCATTTAGAGGCTTTCAGTAAATATTGTTAGTTGAGTAAATATAGTGTTTGTAAAGTCTGTCTGATTTCCTACTCAACTTATGCAGTCTTAATAATTTATCTCTTTATTTTCTAGGCAATGAATGGCTTCTTCAAGGACAGATACCATCTGGAGAGATAGAGAGCATTTCCAATCAACCAACAATCTCACTGCAGATTCCTGGAGATTGTTTATCACTTGAGGCCATTCTGTCTATCAGCGTGTTTCTCTATTACTGTAGTGCAGACAGTAGTGCCTGTATGATGAAGGGAATTTTGTTCAGTCAGCCTTTACAAATAACTGATACACAGCAAGACTGCATACCTCCAGTAGAACTCAAGTATATATTTTAGCAAGCTGACTAGCAACCCAGTGCCGCCTCTTCTCAATATCCCCACCATCACTGTAATTTATGAAAAGAAACTTTATTTCTGCTTCTGTGTACCCAGAAACCCATTGTTCAGTTCTAGCAACTTATATTAAAGTATGCTGCTTATTTAATTATTTATTATAGACAAATTCCTTCATTCTGGCTGTGTAGCAGCAAAGTCACTGACCATGATTCCAACCATGATTCTGTAATCTGGGCTGTTACTTGGCACAAGACTTAAGTCCATGTTACAGGAAAGATAATTTTCAGTGAATACTGATAACAATAATGATACCAAATATTTTAACTAACTTTTTTACCTTTTATGAAGCAGCACATCTGAATGTGTAAATTTCACAGTAACTTTAAACAGCGCTTAAGATCCAGTCTACGTGTTGGTATAAGGACACCTGCCATTCAAGGTGTAAGGTCTGTTTTAGGTCAAGAAAAAAAATGTCTTTTCATCACAGTAGTAGCTTAAAGAGCATCTAGGTGGTAAAAATGTTCCTTGTTCTCTTCTGTGATTTTCTCATTTGAGATATATTTATGGTTATAAATTATTTGCTATTTTAGCATACCATTATTAATGGTATGTTAAATATTCTGTATATTTCTATATACAGAAAATATATTTCTATATTTCTGGAAGTTAGAGTCTCTAAGGACATATACAGACTCCTTTTAACGTTTTTCTGAATGAACAGTTTTAGTAATGAATAAACAGTCAGCAATGAATGACTCCTTAGAAATACTATGACTTTCAAGGAGAAAGGGACTTCAGAACACATTACTGCATGTGACACCACTTAATGGTAAAGAATTAATTGTTACCGCTAAGTCCAATGCAAATGGGTATGTGTGTTGTATTAGAAATTTACATTTCAGTTGAAGCATTAAATGCAGATTTGCCAGGTTTGAGGGTTTTTTGGTTCCCGTATTGAGAATTTAAATGATCGTTGTTGTGATGTTTTTAAAAATAGCTGTTAAGCCTTCAAGGTGAAAATTTCAATATGAAGCACTTTTATGCTTTCATTATGTATAGTATCTTAATATATTACTTTAACATATTAAGGCTGAAACATACAGTGACTTGCTGATCCTGTTTTTGGTATGTTTTTTTCTAACCTTAAAAGAAATAGTCACCAGAAGATTTTGGAAAAGTTTTTTTTTTCAGTGATGCTTTCTCTTTATAACTATTTTAAAAGACTGCTTGTTTTTACTAAAAGTGATTCCACATGTTTGTGGTTTAATCAGCTTACAAGATTTTAAAAACAACAGGTGAATCATACTTATTCAGTAAATATTTATAGACAATATAACATAATACACCTTCTTGCTTCAAAACCAGTGCACAATTTGAATTGTAATTTTTTAAGCATAATCATCTGCCCATATATTTATATTCTTTTGAAATATAGTTTTGAACATACTATTTCAGATTACCTAAATATGAAGTAGGGGAATGCATAGATCATGACTATTTAATTTGTAGCCTCCTAAAGCTATTTTTAAAGAGAAGAATAAATGTAAAGTTAAAAGAAATTCTGTTTAAAATTATATATGTTATAAGTACCTCATAAACCTTTTCTCTCCATAAAAAAAAAGTTCTGTAATAAAAGAATGTATAATATTGACATTCTCTTTTATGGAGAATAGGCTGTAGTCATTTTTAAAATCTCATTTTATTATTATACTTCTCATTTCCAGCTGGACAGAATGAAAATAGTTTGACTTAATTTTTTCCTATTTAAGGACATAAACAATTTCACTCTCTGAAGAAAATATATACACTTTTAACTCGCTAATTCAGGAATGCTTGATAATTATTTTTGCAGTATTTTGCATGAACTTACACACAGTATATATTTTCATGTACATTAAAATCCAAAAATATTTCTAGAATATACTAATGTTCATTTTGTCTGTATAGAGTTTTCTGTTAGTATTAAGCTTATACTCTTCTTGATTTTTAACTACAGTTCTATTGAACATTCTTATTCTTACCCATCCAGTAATCTACATTGTTTTTCACATTTAAAATACTATGTATAGATATTACATGATTTTTTGTAAATCATGTTAAGCAATATAAATAGGTTCTTAGAATTTATGACTAACATAATAAACCTCTTACATAAGAGAGAGCACTAGAAAGTTCATTTTTAAAAACTTTTGTGATTCCTGACTCTGTTTTTAAACTTATGGCATGAAGAAAAGCAAAAGTTATGTTCAGTGATAGTTTGAAAAACTATTTTAGTGTTAGTCACCATAATCAAAATGCCAGTAATGTGGCATTACATACACTTAGACATAGTACCTAGAATCTTTGCCCTAAATTATTCTGCTTCTTTGTCACTGTTTTTTCCAACATTCTTTATATCACTTCACAAATGGTAAAATTTTCTTTTCTGTATTTATACTCAGGATTGATATCTCCAAAAAGAATTTTGGTTATCTTGGAAATGCTCAAGCAAATATTTAACCTGTCCACAAGGGAAAACTTTACAGTTTAATCACCCGTAGGTGTAACTTTGACAAAGTTCAATGACTAAGCAACTTTCTCCTAAACTATTGTAATAATATATTTACCTATAGTATTATCAGGCCTGCAGAAAGCTATAAATCTTAACACAGCCCCCAAAAAGCTTAGTATATGTAGATAAATGTACGTGTCTATATACTTACACAGATACAAAGATCAACTAAATTTCTCACATAGCCAGTATAGTCTGGAGATAGTACCACTGAGATAAGTTGCTCTCTGCTTGCTTTTTCAAAGTTGGAAAATTTGGGAAGACATTAACATTACATACCTCTGTAATATAGTAATTTTCTACTTGCCTAACATTTAGTATTAGTTTATATCTGTCGATTAGAAACAGTCTAACCATTATATTTGACATAGGAACAGTCATCAAAAACTAAATTTCTTAACTCATGAATTGCATGAAAATATATGCAAAGGGACTGTGTCATGTGGTGGGCTGTGAGTGGTGGAATTGTGAATATTTTCAGCTTTTTCTGTTTTTTTTTAATTGTAGAGTTGTGAATATTTTCTACTTTTTCATTTTTTTTAATTGAGCAATGGGTTATTTAAAAAAAAACTGGGAATATGCTTTTAAAGACTTAAAATGAACTGAACAGTAAGAACTAATTACATAATAACTTTTTCTGAAGTCACTTTTATCAAGAAAGATCAGAACTCAGTTTAGAGCTCTTTGATCTACCAGTTCTCTTCAGTTTGTGGTTTGGTGGAGACAAAAATAATTGTGGCTTTTGCTGCTAGTATTTTTATTGTGTGATGTAGTAGTGTTTCTGAACACAGACTCTGCGGTCACTTGGGTTCTGCCCTGTAAAATGGGGTCGCTGTAAGGGCTCAGTGAAATAGTATTTGTAGAGCAGTTAGTAGATAATGAAACTGCCAGTTATCAGTCATGAATAATAATGATAATAATTTATGACCATAAAACACATGGCTTCACACTTTCTTTGCAACTGCAGTTTCTAAAGGAAACTATTCCTCTACCAACTGTGTGGTATGTTAATACTCTCTGCAGTGCTGGGATTCAAGAAGAGAAATAGTTTTATAATAAATATATTACTGTTTTATAAACAATGTTATAAAGAAACAAACCTCCAGTTTTAAGAAGTTTTTTAAGACCTGTAATGATGACTGATGAACTTCCTTTGAGAAAGTCCAGATATACCCTAAACCATGTTCCTGGAATATCCACTGATGGTGCTTTTCCAAGCCTTCCAAGTGCCTTCATGCATTTTGCCTCACAAGTCAGACAGGTAGATCTTATGTCCATTTTACAGATGAGGAAGCAACTTTAAAATGTTGGCTTCATGTCTCAAGTTCAGCACTCCCCGAATAACTGCCTGATGCTGGAGAGGCGCCTGGTGCAGGCAGTTGCTCAGCCAGTTTTGTTGAATGATTAAGAGTGACTAGTGGGTGATGGATCTTCTATTTGAACACAGATCTCCTAATTTCTAGCTCTACTTCTAGACATAGAGTGAAAACAAACTGGGATTAAGAGTATTTATTTTTGTGAATGCTTTCTTAAGCCTTTGCAGTATTTGAATAAAGTTATAAGAATAATAGCTAAATCTATTCAGTGCTAACTATGTGCCTGGCACTTTTCTAAGTGCTGTCTGTGTATTAACTAATTTAATCCTCACAACCACCTTATGAGAGAGGTTCTAGTTTTCCTTATTTCTCTGATGAGGAAACTGAGACACAAAGAAGTGGTAACCAATTAGACCAGCGTAATTGAGATCAGACATTTAGGACTGACCCAACCTGGGTGCATCTACTCAACTACCATGCTTTTATGCCTGCCTTTAAAAGTGTTTGTTCGGTTTTTTTACAGCATAAATCTTCCATAGTTATATATAGTAACTAATCAACCCAAAGAACTTCAAAAGTCCTAGTAGGGATTGTTTTTGAAGTTTAAAGTAAATCCATTTAATTATATCAGCTTTTTGGACTTTTCATTATACGTAGTTACCCTTCAGGGTTTGGAACAGTCTGTATAATTGTTTCTCTCAGAAGATTTTATGTGCCATTCTTTCTTAAATTCAGATATTATCAAGAGTTTTTCTTGGCAGATGGATGTATTAAAGAACTAACTAGCCATTCAGTATTAGTTCCAACAATGCTATTTTAATTGGTCTTCAGAAGGTAATTATAAGACCTTGTCACAAGTATAACTTTATTCTTAGTACAGGACTGTCTCAAACCTTTGAAAGCTTGTTCATATTTAAGAAAATAACTGTTTTAATGACCAAAGTGAGCTATAGAAACATAATACTCTGCCCATCTGTTAACACACAGAATCATCTGCCTACTTGATTCATAACTACTGCAGTATATAGACCTTACCCCACTCTGCCCCCCAGGACTCAAGATATACACAATTCCATTCTAGTAAAGTTTTCACCAGATCAACCTATTATTCCAGCTTTAGGTACTATTAAAAGGTCTGAAGTAGAATGCTGCCTACCACGGATTATGATTCATGAGCATCCAGTTACAGGAATGTAAATGTTTTTCATTTATCATCTGCTAATTTAAATGTTACTAGAATTTGTTAATATTGTTATAAAATTCCAAATCAGAAATCTATAAGGAAATGTGCATCAACTTTAAGACATGGCAGTGTTATACTTTACAAGTAGAATTAACTGTTAATCACCAAGATTTCCTCCTTTTCTCTTCCAGTGGCACACAGTTTATTTAAATGAATTCACAGTAACCATAAATCATGATTTTGTTCTGAATATTTAAAAGTGTGTCCCCACCCCCCTCTTTTCCTTGCAGTAGGATAATAGAAAGCATGCCTTTAAGAGCTAGAGGCTGGACTAGCCTCCTGTGTGTATTCCATGCCCTGCACACCTTGGCCCTTTCATGTATTATTAGACTGAGGGTCAGCCTGGCTGGTTTGGGCCAGGGCTGCCAGTCTGACCCCAGCCTGGGAAAAGCAGAGCAGGAGGCGGCGCGGCCGGCTTCTCTGACTGCATCCCCTGTGTTTCTCGGTGTGCGGGTTCGGTTTAGTTTTTGTCAGAAGTTGGAGTTGGAAAGTGAGAACCCTAGATACCTGTGGACTGTCAGCCTGGCTGTAGTTATTGCTTGTTTGGGATGTCCCTTTTCCACACTGGCATGTCACTCTCAAGTGGACCAAAGGACATTTTATTCTGTTGAAAGCCCCGTGATCAAAAGGAAAGAATTGTAAGTACTTCCAAATCTACTTCCTGGCCTCTACCAACCATATCCTGAAAAGCCCTGAACAAGCTTGGTGAAGCACTAAACAGCCACATACTCGCAAGCATTTTTGGAACATGTCAGGGCATGGTATGAATTCCTTCCTCTTAAAGGAGCAACTTTCAGAGCTGGTGTTTTTCAGTAGTACAGAATTAAGCAAAATTGTCAGATTTTTTTTGAGTTAAAGGGACAGTGGAATTTATTACCTTTTGCCTTTAATATACTGGGTTACATATTTATGTTTGAAATGAGGCCTCATAATAGAGGGGGGAAAAGCAATCCTCAAATTTGAATAGAACCAGTTTAAATAGTATTTTTGATTATCTAGTGTGCTATGCTCATAAAAAATATGTGTTAAGGTATATAGGGTAAAACAGTTGATAAATTATGGTAATGAAAGGTAAAAATAGACACATTAATTTCTGAAAAGACAGGCTCAGTCTTGGAACTATCTTCTATTTTTAGATTTTTGTCATCATCATTCTTAGTCCCACCAGATATGTGTTAACTCTGTGAGCATGTGCAGAATGGGCTACCTGTTTTGTTCATTACATGTTCAGATGCTAACAAGTGTGTGTGTGGAGTTGGAATGTACTTTCTCTGTGTGCCTCTGATGTTCATCACCCAAATTTACCTGTAGAAATACATAGCACATCCACTCCACACCTTAGGCTTCCCTCTCTTTGAAAACAGTAGTGTCTGTAGAAGTTGCAATGAGGAACTATATAGTTCCACAAATGACAGATACAGTAGATTGGTTTTGTTGTGGTAAATTTTTTTTTCTAAAATTCTTCATATGTCCATTTCTAAAGAAGGAGAACAGTGTGCTACATGACTTTAAAATCAATTTTACTCTACTTGAAGGTATATGTTTCTAATTATGTTATACATAGGTTAATATTTTTTAAAGGTTTGAAGTTTTCACTGTTAGCATGCATTGAGAGTCAGTTTAGAAATGCTTTAATTGCTGTCATCACTTTACATGTGGGTTATGGATTAATCAAAGTTTGCTGTGATACATATATATCACATACATACACATATACATACATATATACACACAATCACTTTCAAATTGTAACATTTCATAAATTTGTCAAGTTTTAAAAACTCAGACTTCCCCTCTTGTGTGTGTGTTAAGTTGTGGTTTTATCTTTGAGAATAGTGTTGGTCTGCTGTGCTGACTTCACCTCTGTCATTCCAAGAGTTTGATTATATCTAATTTTTCTTCAAAGATAAAGAATGCGATTGAAATCCAATTTACAGGATCATGTATTAGACTTAGTTGAGTTCTAAAAGAATTGACTTGGTCTGCATTTGTGAGCATTTCATGTAGATAGAGTAATATATTTTTGTACAACACTGTATTTCTACATTTATTTCAAGTCTGTTTTCAGTGACTTTTTCAAGTACATGTGTTAAGATGGTTTGGAATGAGAGCACAGTAGCCTTCATTTCCAACTCAAAAGAAGTGTATAATACATGTGATTATAGAAAACCAGAATGTTTATACTGTACACTGAAACCTAATGCCTCTTTTCTGAAGCTTTGTATATTTTTTTTCATGAAATTGATTAAATATTTTCCCTCTAACGCTATGTTTCTCTTTTTTATGCTTTCTGTTTTAAATATACCATGAGATCATTTTACTGCTTGGAGTCCTATCATCCAGATTAAAAATGGTGCATAGTTTGGGTTGGAGGAGTCTGGGAGGTGAGGTGAGGGTGACCAATAGATGTGAGTCATGTGATCCTAGCTTTTGTGTTAAGTGATTCAGGAGTTTTAGGGAGAGGGGTTAAAACCTGGGGTTATGGATAATACAACTGCATGTACTTCATTCCATTAAAAAAGAGAAGGCAGTGAGGCTGGTACAAACTTGCTGCACTGGATGGGGGTCGGGAGGATGGGGACAATGTCAAGAGGGTAGGCAGCAGCCAAACTTGAGTTATGTGCATCCTCTAGCATTTCAAAGTTAAGCTAGAAGCCGTTATGGAATTTTTAACAGGGAGTCCTGTGATCTAGTTTGTCTTTAAAGATCTCTGTGCCTGCCATATGAAAAATGGATTATGAGAAATGGGGCCAAGAGAGAGGAAGCAGTTAGAAAGCTATTAGTCCAAGCAACAAAGAGTTAATTATGCAAGACAATATGGTCCTAGCACAAAAACAAAAACACAGATCAGTGGAACAGAAGAGAAAACCCAGAGATAAATCCACACACCTGTGATCACCTAATTTATGACAAAGGAGGCCAGAATATACAATGGAGCAAAGACTGCTTCCTTCAATAAGTAGTGCTGGAAAAACTGGACAGCTATGTGTAAAAGAATGAAATTAGGACACTCCCTAACACCATACATAAAAATAAATTCAAAATAGATTAAAGACATATATGTAAGGCCAGACACTACAAAATTCTTAGAGGAAAGCATAGAACACTTCTTAGACATAAATTGCAGCAAGATCTTTCTCTGACCCTCCACCTAGAGTAATGAGAATAAAATAAATGTACCTAATTAAACTGAAAAACTTTTGTACAGCAAAGGAAACCATACACAAGGCAAAAAGACAATCCTCAGAATGGGAGGAAATAATTTGCAAACGAAACAGCTGACAAAAGATGAGTTTCCAAAATATACAAACATCTCATGCAGCTCAATATCACAAAAACAATAAAAAAAGAGTGGAAAGTCTAAATAGACATTTCTCAAAGATGTACAGATGGCCAAGAGACACATGAAAAGATGCTCAATATCGCTTAAATGCAAATCAAAACTACAATGAGGTATCACCTCAAACCTGTCAGAACGATCATCATCACAAAATTCTACAAACATTAAATGTTGGAGAGGGTGTGGAGAAAAGGGAACCCTCTTGCACTGTTGGTGGGAATGTAAATTGATACAGTCACTATGGAAAACAGTCTAAAGGTTCCTTTCAAAACTAAAAATAGAACTACCATGTGACCCAGCAATCACACTACTGGACATGTACCTAAGAGAAAACCATAATTTGAAAAGACATGCACCCCAGTGTTCATTACAGCACTAGTTTACAATAGCCAGGACATGGGAACAACCTAAATGTCCATCAACAGGGGTGGATGGAGAAGATATGGTACATAAATACAAGGGCTTCCCCAGCAGGTCAGCAGTAAAGAATCTGCCTGCAACACAAGAGATGTGGGTTCTATCCCTGGGTGGGGAAGATCCCCTGGAGAGGAAAATGACAACCCACTCCAGTATTCTTGCCTGGGAAATTCTTGCCTGGAAAACAGGAGCCTGGCAGGCTACAGTCCATTGGGTTGCAAAAATCAAACGCAACTCAGCAACTAATCAACAACAACATATATACAGTGTAATACCAATATTAAACATAAAAAGGAATGAAATTGGGTCATTTGTAGAGATGTGGGTGGACCTAGAGACTCAAAGTAAAGTCAGAGAAAAACAAATATTGTATATTAACAGATATATGTGGAAACTGGACAGATTGGTATAGACAATCTTATTAACAAAGCAGAAATAGAGATGCAGACGTCAAGCACAAACATACGGATATGAAGTGGGGAAAGGGGAAATGGGATGAATTCGGAGGTTGGGACTGATGTATATACACTACTATGTATAAATAGACAGCTAATGACAGCCTACTGAACGGCCCGGGGATCTCAGTGATCTGCGGTGACCTAAATGGGAAGAAAATCCAGAAAAGTGGGGCTGTATGTATACGTAGAGCTGATCCGCTTTGTTATGCAGTAGAAACTAAAGCAACTATACCCCAATAGATATTTTAAAACTTTTTTAAAAAGCTAATTATGAATTGGCTTAGTATGGGAGAACTGGATAGTACTGACACTTGGAGGTAAACCCATGAGATTTGCTGGTAGATTTGACTTTTTTGCCCATGAAATTGGCAAGATTTAAGAAGACTTGGTGAGGTCACATGGAAATGGGCACTTTTATAATGGCTTAAAGGAATATAAACTATACATCTCTTTCAAGGGCTATTTGGCCGTGTCTATCAAAGTTTTAAATGCATAAATGTCTTGACCCAGTAGTTGCACTTACAGAAATTCATTCATTAGAGTACTTGCCTACACGGACAAAAGAATGTCAGCAACGATAATAGTGAAAAGCTTAAAACAACCTAAATGTCCATCAATGGAATGTGGTAATGTAAATATCCTATTACCTTTTTTTAACTACATGTATTACCAAAAAGACAAAAACAAAAACTGTTGGTGAGGATGTAGAGAAAGGGAACGCCTGTGTGTGTCCTGTTGGTGAGGATGTAAACTGGTGCAGCCGTCGTGAATCATGGAAAATACTGTGTGCTGCGCTTAGTCGCTCAGTCGTGTCCGACTCTTTGTGACCCCACGGACTGTAGCCCACCAGGCTCCTCTGTCCATGGGGATTCTCCAGGCAAGAATCCTGGAGTGGGTTGCCATGCCCTCCTCCAGGGGATCTTCCCAACCCAGGGATCCAACCCAGGTCTCCCGAATTACAGGCAGATTCTTTACTGTCTGAGCCACCAGGAAAGCCAAGGATATTAGAGTGGGTAGCCTACCCCTTCTCCAGGAGAACTTCCAGACCCAGGAATCAAACTGGTGTCTCTCTCCTGCATTGCAGGCAGATTCACTACCAGATGAGCTACCAGGGAAGCCCTGGAAAACAGTATGGAGGTTCCTAAAAAAACTAAAAATAGACCTATCATATGACTTAGTAATTCCATTTCTGGATATTTATCCGAAGAAATTGAAAACACTAACTTGAAAAGATACATACATTATTGCAGCATTATTTACAAGAGCCAAGATATGAGGGGAAAAAAAACCCTGTGTCCATTTATGGATGAGTGGATTAAAAAAATGTGATACATGTATGTGTGCATAGTATATGTATATATGTGTGTATGTATGAATATATACAGTAGAATATTATTTAGCCATAAAAAGAAGATCTTGCCATTTGCACCAACTTGAATGGACCTTGAGGGCATTATAATAAGCAAAATTAAGTCAGACAGACAAATACCATATAATCTCACTTTCTTGTGAATCTAAGAACAAACAAATAAAACACAAACCAAAAAACTGAGCTCATAGATGTAGAGAACGGATGGGTGGTTGCGAGGTGAGGAACAGGCAAAATGGGTAAAGAGTCAAATGGTACTAAGTTCTACTTAAAAATAAACAACTATCTCTATAGAGGTACACATTTGTTTACACACACACAAATTACATAAATAGTCATTGCTATGTACAGTAATGCAAGATTATAAAAATGACCATGCATGCAAGCTGAAACTGCAAAGCAATCTTGATAATCAATGGGAGAAAGTATTATTTTTCCATGATCTTTAAAACTATTTGTTAATTAAAATATTAAAAATTTTCACATTGATTATAAATGTATGGGGGAAATTTAAAAATAATGCTAATATTTATTTAGCACACTGTAATTTAAAACATTACAGATATTGAGAGTTAAAATTTTTATTTCTTCGCTAAGAAAATTTACCAAGACTATTTGAACAGTGTTTGCTTTCTTCTCATCACAAATTTATGAGACAACGCAGGTGTCCTTTCTCTGCCCTGGAAAATTGTCATGCTCCTTTCTAAGTTTGGATCAGTTACCAGCATTTAATCTTTGTGCTTTAAGCACTGTGATATCTCTAAGAGTTCCTTTAATGTGTGTGTGGTTTTTTTTTTTGGCCAGTGTCACTTCCTCTGAGACAGCGAATTCTTTTCATTACATTCACTTTCCTCATTTATGTTAATAAGTTCACCCTCACTAAGTTTCTCTGGTTGTGTACCTAGAGTCCATCAAACATTCTCCTGGGCAGCTATTTTCTCTGAAACTGTATTTACATTCCATTCAGATTTAACTTTCACTGTTTTCACTTTTCATTGCTTTGCTGTACATTTTGTCTTTTAGGCCAATTCCCTCTTTTGATTTTTCACTTTTGTAAAATGTCACATGGCTCTGTGACAAGATGGCAACACAACTACATGATTTGCTGTCTGTGCATGAACTAAAAACAAGAACGGTGACCAGTCACTAATAGACTTTGAAGGTGACATTATGAATCACTGGTCATGGGATGCATCTGTTCATAGGTAAGTTACTCACAGTTAATATACCGTGATACCTGAAGCTGAAAGTTGTGTTGTTGGGCAACGGGTGTTATTTAAACTGTGGTCCCTAAAACTGTGCACACCAGAATTGTTCAAAGCAAGGGCTGCCTTGAATATAGAGAGAAACAAGAAATAGATAATAGAAGGGACACAATAATTTCCTAATAACTATACAGAGTTAAGACCCTGATGTTGGGAAAGATTGAAGGCAAGAGGAGAAGGGAACGACAGAGGATGAGAATGGTTGGATGGTATCACCAAATCAATGCACAGAAGTTTGAGCAAACTCGCAGACGGTAAAGGATAGGGAAGCCTGGCATTCTGCAGTCCATGGGGTCACAAAGAGTTGGACAGGACTGAGCGACTTAACATTAGCAACAAAATATAGAGTTAAATACAGGGGATAGGTAAGGACTAGTATTTACTGACCTGATATATTTTTCTATTGTTTGATCTTTTACAAACTAATATTTATAGCTTTGAGGGCAAACGAAAGTGGGAAAAAGATGATTTCTGTCTCCCAAAATCGCATGCTGTCTCCCACAGTCGGCATCCTGGTAAAGGTAACCAGAAGGACATTGAGAAGTATTAATAACATGAGAAACAGTGCTGAATAAGAAACTCTTTGTTGGGGGTATAGGGGTCAGGAAAGCCTGTGATGGTTATCTTCGAATATGTGAAGAGAAATCATATAAAGTGAGAGTGCATTTGTCATACAGCATAGCGGCATGTCTAAAACACTGAATTTGTGTCAACTGACCTGATACGATCACTGAATAACAGAATACCCTTGAGCAAGTCACTTCACCTCTGACATTGCTTCTCCATCTGTTAGACTGAGTATTAATACCTCACAGAACTATTTTATGATAACATTAGAAAAGAACTTAGCCCAGTGACTAACAACTAGCCCATGCTCCAACATTGAGTCATTCATGTGCCAAGAGCACCGAGTTCTCTGCCCATGAATGTCTTCAGATAGAGGTTGTAAGATAGTTGGAACCAGTGTTTATCACAGTGGGTGGTAAATGAAACCAGATGACCTCAAATTCTGAATCACTCTAAGAGTCTGTGATTTGGAATACATATGGAAAATTCTGTTAACTTTTACTTCAAAATAATAACAATTCGTTATTTGTGACTTAGGACTTTAAAACATTTTTTCGAATGAAATATACACACTACAAACCAACTCAAATACTAGTACATTTAAAGATATACAGATTTTTAATAGGACTCAGAAAATTATCTAAAACACTTATAGATAACCCAATGCAATGTTGTTAGTATAAGTAATTTTGTATAACTTCCCTTTTGCTTTATGAATATGCCACAATAAATATTTTAAATATCCTTTATGTACATAAAACCTTACTTAGAGTATTTTAAAATCCATTAAAATGAAGGTTTACAGAAGGTCATGGGCTATCCAATATACAGTAATTGTGCTGTTTTACAGATTTGTGACCTTGATCTTAACTGCTTTACAAAAAATATATTGCTTTTTATTTTGTGATTATTTTTTTTATGACACATGGGATACATCAAGACATTGATGATGTTTTGTGCTCAATTCTTATCTAGCTGTTTAGGAGCAGATATAATCAAGGAACTTGGATACTGAAATGACAGGCAAATGTATTTCCAAGCTCCTGCAATCTGAAATTTGCCTTTCAGTAGGAGAAAGGTAAAGGCAAAGGAAAAAGGAAAGATATACCTATTTGAATGCAGAGTTGCAGAGAACAGCGAGGAGAGATAAGAAAGCCTTCCTCAGTGATCAGTGCAAAGAAATAGAGGAAAACAATAGAATAGGAAAGACTAGAGATTTCTTCAAGAAAATTAGAGATACCAAGGGAACGTTTCATGCAAAGATGGGCACAATAAAGGACAGAAACTGTATGGACCTAACAGAAGCAGAAGATATTAAGAGGTGGCAAGAATATACAGAAGAACTATACAAAAAAGATCTCCATGACCCAGATAATCACGATGGTGTGATCACTTACCTAGAGCCAGGCATCCTGGAATGCAAAGTCAAGTGGGCCTTAGGAAGCATCACTACAAACAAAGCTAGTGGAGGTGATGGAATTCCAGTTGAGCTATTTCAAATCCTAAAAGATGATGCTGTGAAAGTGCTACACTCAATATGCCAGCAAACCTGGAAAACTCAGCAGTGGCCACAGGACTGGAAAAGATCAGTTTTCATTCCAATCCCAAAGAAAGGCAATGCCAAAGAATACTCAAGCTACCTCACAATTGTGCTCATCTCACACTAGCACAGTAAAGCTCAAAATTCTCCAAGCCAGGCTTCGACAGTATGAGAACAGAGAACTTCCAGATGTATAAGCCGGATTTAGAAAAGGCAGAGGAACCAGAGATCAAATTGCCAACATCCACTGGATCATCAAAAAAGCACAAGCATTCCAGAAAAACATCTACTTCTGCTTTATTGACTACGCCCAAGCCTTTGACTGTGTGGATCACAACAAAATGTGGAAAATTCTTAAAGAGATGGGAATACCAGACCACCTGACCCACCTCCTGAGAAATCTGTATGCAGGTCAAGAAGCAACAGTTAGACCTGGACAAGGAACAACAGACTGGTTCCAAATCGGGAAAGGAGTACATCAAGGCTGTATATTTTCACCCTGTTTATTTAACTTATATGCAGAGTACATCATATGAAATGCTGGGCTGGATGAAGCACAAGCTGGAATCAAGATTGCCAGGAGAAATATCAATAACCTCAGATATGCAGATGACACCACACTTATGGCAGAAAGTGAAGAAGAACTAAAGAGCCTCTTGATGAAAGTGAAAGAGCAGAGTGAAAAGTTGGCTTAAAACTCAACATTCCGAAAACTAAGATCATGGCACCTGGTCCCATCACTTCATGGCAAATAGATGAGGAAACAATGGAAACAGTGAGAGACTATTTTTGGGGGCTCCCAAATCACTGCAGATGGTGACTGCAGCCATGAAATTAAAAGACGCTTGCTCCTTGTAAGAAAAGCTATGACCAACCGAGACAGCATATTAAAAAGCAGAGACATTACTTTGCCAACAAAGGTCAGTCTAGTCAAAGCTATGGTTTTTCCAGTAGTCATGGATGGATGTGAGAGTTGGACTATAAAGAAAGCTGAGCACCAAAGAATTGATGCTTTTGAACTGTGGTGTTGGAGAACACTCTTGAGAGTCCCTTGGACGGCAAGGAGATCCAGCCAGTCCATCCTATAGGAAATCAGTCCTGAATATTCACTGGAAGAACTGATGCTGAAGCTGAAGCTCCAATACTTTGGCTACTTTGGCCACCTGATGCAAAGAACCAACTCATTGGAAAAGACCCTGATGCTGGGAAAGATTGAAGGTGGGAGGAGAAGGGAACAACAGAGGATGAGATGGTTCGATGGCATCACTGACACGATGGACATGAGTTTGAGTAGGCTCCAGGAGTTGGTGATAGACAGGGAGGCCTGGCATGCTGCACTCTATAGGGTTTCAAAGAGTCAGACACAACGGAGCAACTGAACTAAACTGAACTGAGGTGAACAACACTTTGTCAGTATCCACGGATGTGTCAGTGCAGCTATTTTCTAAGCGGGGATAAACCCCTCAAACTAAACAAACAGGATTGCTTCAAATCAGGTTTTAAATGGTTTGTTTCTCTTGTTTAGTCGCTAAATCGTGTCTGACTCTTTTGCAACCCCTTGGACTCTAGCCCACTGGGCTCCTCTGTCCATGGGATTTCCCAGACAACAATACTGAAGTGGGCTGCCATTTCCTTCTACAGGGGATCTTCCCGATTCAGGGTGGGAACCTGTGTCTCCTGCATTGCAGGCAGATTCTTTGCCACTGAACCACCAAGGGAAGCCCTTTTAAATCATTAGGTTTTAGTGAACTAGGATGAGAATTTTTTTCACATTAATGAGTATTGTACTTCATTTTGCTATTCACCAAAGCACTTTAAGTTGACTTTCTTTTAGCTCAGATAGAATTTAGCTTTTTAGCATTATGTGTTGAAAGTGAAAGGGTTACTTGCTCAGTCGTGTCCAACTCTTTGCAACCCCATGGACTGCTGTAGCCTACCAGACTCCTCTGTCCATGGAATTTTCCAGGCAAGAATAGTGAAGTGGGTTGCCATTTCCTTCTCCAGGGGATCTTACCGACCCAGGGAGAAAACCCTGATCACCTGCATTTCAGACAAATTCTTTACCATCTGAGCCACCAGGGAGCTATAATACTCAGTATAAATATATTGATTACTATATCTATCTATATATCTATATGAATATAATCATAACATACATATGAAATTACATATGTAATACATAGTTTACATATAATTTTTATGTATTTCACCAACTGTAGTTCCTAGTTTTTCCTTTTTGACTCAACAGTCAAATTCTAGTACCCTAGAGCCCAACTTTAATAAGTAGTCATTTTAACCATACTTTGCAAATGATCATTTAAATATATGTTCAGTATACTTTGTGTTGCTAAGAGAAGTTGTCTAGCATCACTGTATCTGCTACTTCTTCCTCTTATTGACGAAATTGCTGAACTGCCACTGGAAGAGTGGGAGGATCCCAAAGAAAGACCAAGTTCTATAATCTTGCCAACACGTGAGAACATGTATTTCCCTTAAGATTTTAAGATTTTAACTTGCAAAGAGGCATCTCATTAAATAATATCTATCTTTTTAACTTGAAATCATTCTATATTTGGCATTTCATTTGAAATGACATCACAACCAAGTGCCTTACTAGAGTAAGCAAGATATTGCTGATAAATATTTGAAGTATGATTTATCTCCTCATCCTGGAAAGGGAAAAACAATAGATCACCCATGTTCCGGAAGCTGACATGCCCTAACAACCCAAGCATTGCTGGGGATCTAACAAGGCTGTTTACCCTGTGCTTCAGTCTGGGCAGCAATATAGCTAACAGCCTTGCCAGAGTCAAGAAGAAAAGATAGCTGTTTTTATTTGTTTAACTTCCTGGTGAAGTGAAGTTGCTCAGTCATGTCTGACTCTTTGCGACCCCATGGACTGTAGCCTACCATGCTCCTCCGTCTGTGGAATTTTCCAGGCAAGAATACTGGAGTGGGTTGCCATTTCCTTCTCCAGAGGATCTTACTGACCCAGGGATTGAACCCGGGTCTCCTGCATTGTAGGCAGACACTTCACCATCTGAGCCACCAGGGAAATCCTTAACTTCCTGGAGGAAGAACAAAATACTCATCTGTCCGGCCCAGAACATCATTTGGTTTAACTGCACTTTGCTATTAAAAACTATGGTAACTCAAGTGGTAAAGAATCTGCCTGCAATGCAGGAGACGCAGGTTTGATCCCTGGGTCGGGAAGACCCACAGGAATAGGGAGTGGCTACCCACTCCAGTATTCTTGCCTGGAGAATCCCATGGACAGAGGAGCGTGGTGGGCTGCAATCCCTGGGGTCTCAAAGAGTCAGACACAACTGAGCGCACACACATATTAAAAATTTTTAAATATTTGTATTTTGCTCTGACTGAATATTGTAGGTAAAATGTACAACACTGATGCTATTTTAATAATTTATGTTAATAAAGTACCTCTGTCAAATTCTTCCATAATGAATGTGGTGATAGGGAAGCTGCATTTGACTTACTCAGGAGATCAATCACCTAAAGTTGAGGATCCAGTTTGCTTTAAAGTGCTATTCTACAAGCTTTATGGGCAGCACACTCTGCTATTTAACAACCTTATGAGAGATTATTTGTGTCTAAGTTATGTGTCTTGCTCTCCATTGCAAGCATTCCACTTTTTTGTTGCTCAATGAACATGTCCTAAGCTCTTCACAACTTTAAACTTTACTTTTCAAAGGTAATTACTTCATATTTTAACATTTTCTCAAATTCAGTGTTAACTCCCCACGTAACATGTCTCCTCTGTGGTCTTTGTGTCCTATTTTCTGTCAGCCCCCCATAAACTGCTCACAGCCACCTCAAGTTACAAAGCCAAGACTTGAAGTGCATTGCGGCAAGGCTGCAAATTGGGCATACTTCTAGAATTTCATGTGGGGAGTCCTAAAGACCCTCTTTCCAGTGAACAACCTTAACTGGTGGAATTATCTATAAATAAACATCTCTGTAAATTGTCTAATTGCATACAGCAAAGGAAGAAATACTGAACCAAGAAAATCTACTTCAATGTCAAGAATCTGTGGCCCTAGAGCTGTGACCCATGCTCTTCAGCCTCTGCCCCAGATCAGCGTGATAGAAGGCTCACTCTGGCAGTCCGAGAAGACTGAACTGCCTCTCCCCAGTTCCCATAAAGAGCTGCAGTGGTTCTGCAGGTGGGCAGGCCACCTGCGTGTCTATCTCGCCTACCCCACCAGCCTCTGTTGAAATTCCAGGTGAGTGTAGCCAAGAGATCATGGACTCCCTTCCTTTACCCAGCCTCACTTATACCGTGATGGCTCTACTCCAGCCAGGTATAGCAAGCCAAGAACCCTGGGGCCTGAGCCCCTCATCCTACCTCACTCATTTGGCAGAGGTTCCACAGCATAATACTCAAGCCAAGAAGACCAGAGGCTACCACCCCTGCCCACCACCATGCTCATGAACCATGAGTGTCACTCCAAAAAAACATAGGGCAGTATCCTTATTACCATCTCCAGAACAGTGGTACAAAGAAGCAGAAATGAAAGAGGGGTGTTACTACTGACCTTACAAATATAAAAATTAAAAAACAGGATTATGAATGAAAAATACAAATAACTCAACTTAGATGAAATGGACATATTTCCATAAATAAAAAAATGACTGAAACTGACTCAAGAAGAAATAGAAAGTCTTAAAAGACTTAAGAAAATCAATAGATTGAATTATTAATTGCAAAACTGCTCACAAAAATTTCTCCAAGAATAAATGACTTCACTGGTAAATTCTACCAAATGTTGAAAGAGGAATTAACATTAATTCTTCACAAACTCTTCCAAAAAATACCAGAATACTCCCGAGTTCATCCTATGAGCCTGATACCAAAAACAAAGCAAAGACATCTATAAAGGAAGTCTATAAACCAATATCTCTTTTGAATACAGATGCAAACATTATCAATTAAAAATACAGACAAATTGAATGTAGCAAACAGGAATGGCACACGATGATTGTTGTATAATAAATGATCTGTCTTTTCTTTGCCCAGGGTTCCTGGCATGGAATTTCCAAAATCCTTGGAATTTCCTGAGTGATGAAGTACCTTTGTTATTTGTGAGCCCCTTGGATTACACCTAAGTTTGTGCCAATGAGTTGACTCAGAGTGAACCCCTGTTTAGCATCAGAATGGAGACTGGTCATGCTGGAAAGAACCCTGTGATTAGAGAGTTGGAACTTTGAGCCACATGATATCAACCTGACCTCCTGATCTCCAGGGAAGAGAGGGGAGGAAAGAGCTGGAGACAAGAGTTCACATGGCCAATGTTCAATGCAGTGGTAACTTAATAAAAACTCTAGGCATGACTGGTAGAGCTTCCTGGTTAGCAAAATCATCAGTGTGCCTGAAGGGGAACATACACTGATTCCCTGGGGAGAAGGCATTGAAGCTCTGTGTTTGGGATCCTCCCAGACCCCACATTACCTGTATCTTCTTTTGCAGGTTAACTAAGGTGTTGTCCTGAGTTCTGTGGCTTATTCTGGTAAGTTACTGAACCCCTCTGGCTTGTAGTCAGTTGATCTGACATAGGGTCAATCTCGTTGTGGACCATACCCTTCAACTTGGGGTCTATACTAACACTGTCTGGTTGACAGATTTTATCTTTGAGCACTTTGAATATATTATTCCCCAGCCTCAGGCCTCTATTGTTTCTGCTGAGAAGTCAGATGTTAATCTTATTGAGATGCCCTTGAATGTAATGAATTTGGTTTTTTTCTTGTTTTCAAGATTCTTTCTCTTATCTTTCACCATTTTTACCATGATATGTCTATTTGTGAATCTCTCTGTATTTACCCTACTTGAAGTTCATTGAATTTCCTGAGTTGTGTAGGTTATTCTTCATTTACTGTTTGTTCTTAGGATCATTTCCAGAAGTTTTAATGGCTGCTTTCTTATAATTTTAACTGGTTTCACCAGAGAGTGAGTCAACTCTACACTCCACAGGGTGACCTCCTCTCCCATCTTCTTGGGTTGTACTCCAGACAGGGACCGTCTTTCCCTGCCTTGCACTCATGAGACTGTTCTTCCTTTATAACTGTCAAACAGCAGCCATCTCCAAAGTCATCGTGAATCTTTTAAAAGATTTAAAAAAAGGCCTTTACACAGAAGTTCACGAGGATGTTATATAGCACTTGTAGAAATTCCAAAACAGTCTCCTAAAGCCAAAAGCTCAAAGTGGCATTCAGTGGTTCAATGTGTGTGTGTGTGTGTGTGTGTGTGTGTATAGGATTAGGACTTGGAGATAAGGATTTTACTTACTCTTAGTCTGTTTAATCTGCTTATAACAAAATATCATATACTGGGTAGCTTGTAAACAATGTCAATTTCTCCAAGTTATGGAGTCTGGAAGTCCAAGGTTAGGGTCAGCATGGTTGGGTTCCAGTGAAAGCCCTCTCCTAGTTTTCGGGTTGTCAATGTCTCACATGTCCTAATATGGTGCAATGGAGGGGCTAATTCTCTGGGTCTCTTTTATTAAAGCATTAATCCCTTTCACCAGGCTCCACCATCATGACCTCAGCAACTTTCAACAGCTCCACCTCCTAATACTATCACCTTGGGGGTTAGGATTTCAACATTCTATGAATGGGGAGTGGTGGGAAAGACATAAACATGAAGACCACATCCCTACATCTCTAGTTTTATTCCTTTTACTGGATAAAATTCCTAAATTGATTTTCCTGAAGGTGTGTTCTAGGAAATCCAAGTCTGAAGAGTTTACATGAGAAAAGATTCCTTGCTTAATAATTTTCACTTTCTATGAAAATAATTCCACAGGAATTTTGGCTTCCCATCTTATCAGACCTCAGGAGTAAGACTCAAAGAATAGATCCTATTGGAGAATGGCTAATAATACATCCATTACCCTAAAACCACATATGAACCACAGATATGATTCCCAATATATGGATGGAAACTTGGAGACAGTGAAATGGTAACTGTCAGAATGTGACCTTATTTGATAAAGAGGTCTTTGCTAACGTTGTTAGTTAAGATGCGGTTTTAATGTATTCAGTTCAGTTCAGTTCAGTCGCTCAGTTGTGTCCAACTCTTTGCAACCCCATGAATCGCAGCACGCCAGGCCTCCCTGTCCATCACCAATTCCCGGAGTTTACTCAAACTCATGTCCATTGAGTCGGTGATGCCATCCAGCCATCTCATCCTCTGTTGTCCCCTTTTCCTCCTGCCCCCAATCCCTCCCAGCATCAGGGTCTTTTCCAATGAGTCAACTCTTCACATTAAGTGGCCAAAATATTGGAGTTTCAGGTTCAGCGTCAGTCCTTCCAATGAACACCTAGGACTTTAGGATGGACTGGTTGGATCTCCTTGCAGTCCAAAGGACTCTCAAGAGTTTTCTTCAACACCACAGTTCAAAAGCATCAATTTTTTGGCGCTCAGCTTTCTTCACAGTCCAACTCTTACATCCATCCATGACCACTGGAAAAGCCATAGCCTTGACTAGACGGACCTTTGTTAGCAAAGTAATGTCTGTGCTTTTTAATATGCTGTCTAGGTTGGTCATACCTTTTAGGATGGCCCTAATCCAACAACCAGGGCTTCTCTGATAGCTCAGCTGGTAAAGAATCTGCCTGCAATGCAGGAGATACCAGTTTGATTCCTGGGTTGGGAAGATCCCCTGAAGAAGGGATAGGCTGACCACTCCAGTATTCATGGGCTTCCCTGGTGGCTCAGATGGTAAAGAATCTGCCTGCAATGCCGGAGACCTGGGTTCGATTCCTGGGTTGGGAAGATCCCCTGGAAGAGGGCATGGGAATTCATTCCAGTATTCTTGCCTGGAGAGTCCCCATGGACAGAGGAGGCTGGTGGGGTATGGGCCATGAGGTCACAAAGAATCATTCATGACTGAGCAACGTAGCACAGCACAGCACAATCCAACAACCAGTGTCCTTTAAAAAAAAAAGGAAATTTGGACACAGATGCATGAGAGAGACCATGCGAAGACATAGAGATCCAGAGACACGGAGAGATAAGGCTACACAAAGACAGAGACTGGAGTGATGTACCTACCAACTAAAGACCATGAAGAGCTGCCAGAAGCCCTCTGAGGCTAGGGAGGGAGGAATGAGGTAGATCATTCCCTGAACTCAGAGGAAGCATGGTCCTGTCAATACCTTGGACTGTCCGCACCTTGTCAACACCTGTCAACATTTTGAGTTTGGACTTACAGCTTCCAGAACTGGGAGAGAAAATTTCTCTTGTTTTACACCACCAAGTTTGTGGGACTTTGCTATAGCAGCCTTAGGAAACTGATACAAATTAATTCTATACAAATATTTACTATTGTATAAAAAAATAACAACAAAGCAATATTGAATTCTAACAAGGTAGAATTTTTGCTGGTTTAAATGTTACCTCAGAAATATAGTTAATCTAGAGGTATCTCTACCCCATGGGCACTGTCAAATTACTATTATCAGTTGACGTTTAATTGTGTTCTCTAAAAGAATCGTGGGCATTTGTTTCTCATGAGTTAAAAGCTCAAGAATTTGGAATAAAATCTATGGTCTCTGTCCAGGCCAGCTTAAGTTTTCAAAAATTTTATTAATAAAAGAAATCATTAAGCATTTTTGCAGACGTTTCTGAATTTTTTCTCTTTTTTTCCAGCATATTGCCACTGCCAATTCAGCTTGTCCTCAAAATAAGGTCTTTTAATTAACTAATCCTTCAGAAACAACATATGGTGACCAGATTAAAGATTAAGTAAGGGCATAAAATTGGTCTTTGTTAAAGAATGGTTAGCTCGCCTGATGTACCAGCATCAGTCTGGGTAAAAAACCTTCACTGATTTGTGGATGGTTTCCCAAGTTCATCACTTTCTTTATTCACCAACATCCTCCCCTTTGCTTCACCCAGTGTATCAGTTTGCCCCTCATAACCACACATTCAACCCTGAGTCTCAGTACCAGTCTTTGCTTTTAAAATGCGATTGATTAAATAAGCCCTCTTTCTTTAAATTTGACTCACTCATTTATGTCATGAATGAAAATAAAAATAATTAAGACAACAGCAGGAGTTACTCACTTTGTGGAAAGCAAGCCCACCCATCATGGCAGCAAAGCCTGTCTATGACACCCTTATTATGGATGTCACTGTAGCTGATCAGTTGATGGAAGGTAAACAACTTACTTGGGGACTGATATAGGAAACAAGGCATTCTTTGTGTGAATTCTGCTTTTATGCTGATTATGTAGCACTTGAAAGGGATATCTATACCTTGACAAGTTATGAGCAATTAAACCAGACACATGACTGAACTAGTGGCCCATTGTCCAGCAAAAGGCTGCTCCCCACATCCAGGAACCACAGAGATCTGTGTTGGATTTTCCAGTTCTTCTGGTTAGGGCCAGTGGACTCTGCTTTCAAACGGAGCAAGCACGACAGTGTCAAGCAAGCCCACGTCAGGAAGAAACAGCAGCATGCACTCCCACTGAGAGACAGCTGGCCGGCTTGCAGCATGGTGACAAGGACGTGCAGTTTGGAACTAAATATGGAAAGTCCTAAAACTCCCTGTGAAGACCTTCCATCACGCTGATGGGGACTGGGTAGGTTTTTTTGGCCATCTGGTTAATCGCTGCCAGCTTCAGTGAAAGGTGTTTCTTCTCCAAGTGGAGATGCCTCCGTTTAACCATGGCTCCCACCAGCCTCATATAGGGGTGTGACCCAGAAAGTACCCCCCAAGGAGACCCCCATGAGAGGTGGTGGCTGGGCTGCCTTGTGTCACCCCAGAGCATAGCGAGGCTGGGGGAGGGGTCTATTTCCCTGGACTCATTTATCTGGGAAGAAAAACATGGCTTGCTTTGAGCCTTTTTCTAGGGCTCTACAGAGTGCCTTTATTGACCCCCCAGAGTGGGAAGTGACACCCTGGGAGACCTGACGAGGACTCAGAAGTTCACAGGGCCATGGAGACCCGCTAGCTGAGCCATCATATTCTCAGGGAAAATCAGACCCACGGAGCTTGTGACTTAACACAGTCCTACTGTTAGTGGCAGAACTGAGCTTAGAACCTAGGCATCTAGCAAGGCTATTACACTTAACACCATCATGGTCTTATTCACCATACTCCAGATTCCCCAAAGGCTGCTGAGACTCTCATAGTGGTATTTTCTCACTCTATACATCAGAAAACTTGGGAAAAATGATGCCCTTTCATCTCCTGTTTACTTTGTCTGAAGACTGATAAAATATTTCCGTACCCGTAACAAAATGCTCTTGCTCCCCGTGAGATTATATCTGATATTTACTTAGGGTTTAAACCTGGGGCCCAACCAGGAGGTTCTGGCTGTCTGGCTTGGTCCTAGGAAGGGTAGCAGAGAGCAGAGACGTTTACAGATGCAAGTGTTTGCCTGATGAGTCATAGACTCTCAGTCCCATTCTCCTCTGAAATCTCTGGATACAAATTAATGTTCTTGACATCAGGTGCCCAGCCCTGGTATCAGTGACTATTTACAGTATGTCATCCTACCCTTCACAGCACCTCGGAAGTGAGGCTGTTGTTATCCCCCATTTACTGTCTGGAGACTTGGAGTCACGCCCCCAACATCACCTGGGCAACACTGCCAAGCCAGGACTCAAACCTAGGTCTGTGCAACTCTGCGGCCTCTGATACAGTTTCATAGTGGGCAACAAAACCCTTTTTGTTAAAACACTGTCAATTTAGCATCTGACACATTTTAGATAGGTAAATGAAAGTATAAAAAGATCTTAGGAGGTATCGTTAAAATTACATCCGAGAATAAACTCCAAAACACAAAGTCCATAAAAAGTACAAATGACATTAATTACAATTTTTTTTGGGGGGTGGGGCTGCACCACAAGGCATGTTCCCCAACCAGGATCAATCCCCTGCCCCCTGCAGTGGAAGCACAGAGTGTAAACCATTGGGCCCTAGGGAAGTCCCTAATTACAAATATTTGTTACTCTTTCATTTGAGCAATTCCCCTAAAGACCTCCCTCTCCCAAGTGATTTTCTATTTCTCTAGGTTGAGAATAAGGAAGTTGCATTTCCTTGATAATTACCTAATCCTGACTGTATGCATTCTTCAGGAGGACCTAGACTTCTCACCTGAAAGATTACTTTTCCTTGTTCAGGTACAAGAATAAGTTTTAAAGAGTAACAAATACAACAATTGATACATCCTTGGTGCCCAGAAATGAGAAGGTTTCAGAAAGAGGCTTACAGTAAAATTAGAGGATATTACAAAGCCACACCCAGCTCTCACAAAAAGTCCCTAATTGTCTTTGCTGGTGCCTCAGATGGTAAAGAATCTGCCTGCAACGCAGGATACCCGGGTTCAATTCCTGGGTTGGGAAGATCACCTGGAGAAGGGACTGGCTACCCATTCGAGTATTCTTGCCTGGAAAGTTCCATGGATAGAGGAGCCTGGTGCGCTACAGTCCATGGGGTCCCAAAGAGTCAGACACGACTGAGCGACTAACACTTTCACTTTCAAGAAGTAAACATCAGGCTCCAAAAAAAAAAAAAAAAAAATCAGGCTCCAGAAAAGCCAGATGTCTTCAGCGTCTACACCCAGCACATGTTTCTTTCTGTTTCCCATCCAAATCCATTCTTTCCTTGGTGTCCCTTTCCTTTGCATGTGCAGATATAATATAACTTAATTCCAGGCATCACCAGCCTGGCTTTGAAAACCACCGCCAATAATACTGCTCTAGTCTACCCTTAGCGGAGAAGGCAATGGCACCCCACTCCAGTACTCTTGCCTGGAAAATCCCATGGGCAGAGGAGCCTGGTGGGCTGCAGTCCATGGGGTCGCTAAGAGTCTGACACAACTGAGCGACTTCACTTTCTGCATTGGAGAAGGAAATGGCAACCCACTCCAGTGTTCTTGCCTGGAGAATCCCAGGGACGGCGGAGCCTGGTGGGCTGCCGTCTATGGGGTCACACAGAGTCAGACACGACTGAAGCGACTTAGCAGCAGCAGCAGCAGCAGTCTACCCTTAGGGTTATCCTTAGGGTTAGGGTACTGGAAGGCGTTCTTACATATGAAATTGGTATCTGCAGTGCTTGTTCATAATCCTCATTACAATCACTCCTGGGAGCTTAAAAGGGTGAGATTGCTTTCTTTGGAGGAAAGGGTAAGCTGATTTTCATGATGCTGCTTTGGGGTCAGGGCATTCAAGTCATGTCTGAATGAGATGCCCTCATTTAACCTGGCTGCATGAAGAAGGAAGGGGAAGTTCTCTGGAGAACTAGATAGAAATATGCCACTGGAGCAGTCTGAGAACTACGCGGTTTCCTGCTGATGTACTTCTCATTCAGGGCAAGGCATGTCAGAGCCATGGGCTCGTGAGAAAGTGGAGAGCACATGTTAAACCAGCAGAGTCCTGAAATCTTATTTCTGTTGAGGCATTGTCAAATAGAGTGCCTGGGAGATTCAGCTTTGGAAGCTGAAGGAAGGAGGCAGGAATGTCCATGGAAAGCCTGACGGCCACAGAGGAGCCCATGCACCAGTTCAATCACATGCCCCTCTTCACTGGGCATTGTTTCTGCAACAACTGTACAAGGTGGCGCTGTGTCCACCCCAGCCCTCGAAGCAACTAGATGCACAGGCCAGAGTGGAATCCATTTGGGATTTAGAGGCCCTGGCCAATGCCCACAGGACCTCAAAGAGGCAGCCCCACAAAATGTAGAAAATTACAACAGCTTCTGTTGGTCACTTCATGGCATATATAAAGGGAAAGGTAGAAACAGGGACAGATTTTATTTTCTTGCACTCTTTAATCACTGCAGATGGCGACTGCAGCCATTCAATTAAAAGATGTTTCCTCCTTGGGAAAAAAGCTATGACAAACCTATGCAGCATATTAAAAAGCAGAGACATCACTTTGCCAACAAGGGTTTATAAAGTCAAAGCTATGGTTTACCCAGTAGTTATGCACGGACGTGACAGCTGGACAATTAAGAAGGCTGAGTGCTGGAAAACTGATCCTTTTGAATTATGGTGCTGGATTTTGAATTGTGGTGCTAGAGAAGACTCTTGAGAGTCCCTTGGACAGCAAGGAGAACAAGTCAGTTAATCCTAAAGGAAATCAACCCTAAATATGCATTGGAAGGACTGACGCTGAAGCTCCAATACTTTGGCCACCTGATGCGAAGAGCCAACTCTTTGGAAAAGATCCTGATGCTGGGAAAGATTGAAAACAAAAGAAGGAGGTGACAGAAGATGAGATGGTTAGATAGCATCATCGACTCAATGGACACAAGTTTGCGCAAACTCCAAGAGATAGCGGAGGACAGAGAATCTTGGTGTGCTGAGGTCCAGAGGAGCCTCGAAGAGTCAGACATGACTTAGTGACTGAACAACAATTGCTGATCCTATCTACAGAACCCAGAAAGATCTAAATTGTTCTCCTTCATGTTGTGATGCAAATCCAAATGGCCTAACAAGGAAAGCTTTAAATCTTTTTAAAGAAATCCTTAGAGCCCATCACCCTCTGGCATCATGATGTGAAATGTGACTAATAATAAGAATCATTTGAACAGGGCATTACTTAAAGAAACCCAAGTGTGTATTCAGCGACTGCCCTCTGGTCTATTCCAGGCAGTACCACAGGTTTGCATCTGAATGAGTGAAATTGATCACTTGGTTCTTTTACCTTACCTGTTTCCTCCCTAGGTTAAAAGAACAGAGATATCAAGACCGATTATCTATGCAACACAGAACTTTCATTTTTTTCTCTTCTAGGGCTAGGAATCCTCTGCAATATCATGAATCCAGGTGAAGCTTGCTACATTGCAGCTAAGCAAAACTGTCATAAAATTATTTGGTCCTTGATTTGTTCCTCTTCAGTTAACTTAAAAAAAATCCCCACCCCCCAACATCTCCCACTTCAGCAAAGACTTTGACAACCCCTCATAAGCCTGCACATTTGGTGACAGATCTATGATTATATTTAAGCAGGCTTGTCAGGGGAAGCACATGCAAGCTTTTAGTTGTTGTTAGCCGATTTTGAAGAGTGCAGTGAACTCATTCATGTTCTAATGAGAGCCTTCTGCACTTCAGAAAGGAATGGAAAATGGGTGGGACTTTTCGAAGGTGATGGTTGTCATTAATACATACAAACAAAATAAATAAACATACTAAGCTACACTAAAGGAAGTCTGTCTGGACCTAACCCTCATTGGAAACTAAGGCAGGGCAAGCTTAGCAGTCAAATCAGTAAAGGGATTCATTGGGAGGTGGGGTTGGAGAGGGGGCTTGGAGGCAGGCAGCGAGGGTAACTGTCCTGGGACACAGAAGGCTCTAGGTTTTGTCCTGGTGGCTCTGGAAGCAGCTGTCAGCAGACACAGCAGGAAAGTAGATGCCCTCTGATTACAGAGAAGGGCGAGACAACAATTAGACATGTCTGTGAATGGAACGGACAGGAAAAATCGTGTCGCCCCACAGCCGGAAGGGTTCAAGCAGAGGATGAGTGATCACCTGGCCTGGCGAAGAGTGTGTGGAAAGTGTTTCTCCTTTGGGTGAGAGATGGAGCTAGATCACAAAAGACCAAAGGTGTCTTCCATCGCTAAAAGCATGTGATTCCATGGAGACACAGACATGGAGAATGGGCGTACGGACACAGCGGGGGAAGGAGAGGGTGGGATGAATTGAGGAAGTAGCTTTGACATATATACACTGCCGTGTGTGAAATAGAGAGTTAGTGGGAAGCTGCTCTATAACGCAGGAAGTCCAGCCTGGCGCTCTGTGACAACCTAAAGGGGCAGGATGCTGGGGGTAGGGTAGGAGGGAGGCTCAATAGAGAGGCTTAATGGGCAGGATGGTGGGGGTGGGTGGGAGGGAGGCTTACTAGGGAGGAGGTCTCAGTTATGACTGATTCATGATGCTGTATGCAGAAACCAACACAACATTATAAAGCAATTATCCTCCAACTAAAAACAATGAAAGTGAATGAAAGCATAAGGTTCCACGGCTTTGGACAATACGTAGTCCACTCTGGTCTCAGTTTCCATATCTGAAAAGTGAGAGCTTTGACACATAGTGAGAGCTTTTGACCACATAGCTATGACCACAACGTCTAAGGTCCTTCCCAGCCAGAGGCGAGATAAAGGGATGGCCTGGTAGACTGGTTTATGTGGGAGGCCATGCCTGGCAGCCTCACTCTCTGTCTAACCCAGACGAGGTCCCCGAGCTTCTCTGAGATTTGCTCCGAGGTCTTTCTTGTAATCTGCAGTCAAATGGCAGACTGGGCAGACACAAGCTCACCACCGAGGGGGAAAGCGACAGGTCAGATGACCAAAGTCAAAACATTGTAAAGCAGGGAGTAAGAGGAAGGCCCAAGAGGGCGGGGATACATGTATACATATGGCTGACTCACGTTGTTGTAGAGCAAAAACTAACACAACATTGTAAAGCAGTTTTACTCCAATAATCAGATAAAATTTAAATTTAAAATATCATTGATAAAACAGAGGTTTTCTGAAATTTGTTTCAGACAATATCAATGGCGAGGAACACTGGGACAACACCTTAGATTCCTTGTCATGGATTTAAGGGAGTCTCTTGGGCGGCTTGCGTTGATGGCGTGTCTTACAGAGCAGTTTGAGGTCTGAAGAAGGAACGCCCCCCCCCCCACCCATAACTATGCATGCTATAGAGTATATCTGAAAATTACCTTGACAACTGGAGTTGAATCCCCAGTAAGCAAAGTCTCTGGGGGGAAGGGGGCCACTGTGACATCACAGGGACATGTGTCAGGGCTGCCAGGCTGGAGGAAGCTCTCATGCCTTGAGGCCATTCCCTGGCATGCTCCCTGGTTTCTGGTTACATTTTTCCATAATTGAGTGAATTTTTGCCTCCCAGGGAGCTATTTGTCCCTATACAAAGAGAAAAGGTATTTGCACGCACCCAACAAGCAATGCTAATGTTTTTTTCTTTCTAAACTGTCAGGGAAAGAGAGAGCTATGTTGCGCTTAGTCACTCAGTTGTGTCCAACTCTTTGCAACCCCATGGACTGTAGCCCTCCCGGCTCCTTTGTGCATGGGGATTCTTCAGGCAAGAATACTGGAGTGGGTTGCCATGCCTTCCTCCAGGGCATCTTCCCAACCCAGGGATCCAATTCAGATCTCCCACATAGCAGGCGGATTCTTTACCAGCTGAGCCACTAAGAAGCCCTAGAGAGCAGCGTGCACTTTATCTATAAAACTGAAATGCAAAGACTTGAAAGACCCTTGCTCATAACAGTTCGTTGGGCAAAGTGATGAAATGGCCAAAAGAATCTCTCTGATTCTCTTTCACTTCCTACAATCTTCTCTCTGCGCCTTACCAGTCATCCCCAATACTTGTTCCAAGTCCCAGGGATAATATCCCACAGGCATTCAGTTGATGCCTATTTCTTGATATTTATAAGATTTCGTCCTATCCAGCCCAATAGCCCAGTACTCCTGGACACACTTAAGCACCTTAAACTCCATCCAGAGCAAGGTTTCAGGTGACTGATGCACATGTTCCTGATATTAACATATGGTTTAGGGTGTTACCCTTCCAAGGACATACACGTTGTAACAAGATTGAAGTTCAAAGATAGGTAGAGAAAACTCTAGACTACATGACATGCAGCTTTTCCTTACCAATAGTTAAGACACATGAACTGAAAAGATAATAATATACTTAAAATCAGAGCTACTTTGAAAAATTGAAATATCCATTCCACTAATTTTTCAAATTATATAAGTTAATAGGAGACCTTGTTATCTAGTCATCATATCCTCTATTTCTTCACTTTTTCAAATGATTTGATATATGGGGAGCTAGTCTGTATTTCATTGTAGGAGTCTTGCTGGAGGTCTAGCTACTTGCATACAAGTTTCCTCTCTCTGATGAGACTATAAGCTTGTTAGGCAAGACTCTTGCCCTAATAATCTCCACATCCATGGTTCATAGTTGAAGACTTATAGCAGTTTGCTTAACTGTCACATGATGGGTGGATGAATGGATGATGGAAGACTGGTTACACCCACTGGAGCCCACAGCTTAAACTGTAGGTGCTGTAGGAATGGAGACTGGATTTAAGAAGAAGAAGACAGAAGAGAGGCAAGTACCACAAGAAAGAGAGCAGAGCCCTTGGTGCATCTGGTTCAGGGGTAGGACAGGAAAGGTTCTGAGAAGACTGAAGAGAGTCTCTGGGCCTTCACTACTCTGCTGCCAAGTGAGTAGGTTTAGATCACTGTAAGGTCCCTTGCAGCCTGAGAACCTTTTGGATCACAGATTGTGAATTACTAGCCAGTGGGCCCTGGTGGATGCAAATGGCCCAGCTTCTCTCACCAGAGGACGCACTGGAGAGTGGTAATCATTTCTGAGCATTATTTTAAGGACAACCTTTAAGCCTTAATCATAATTCTCATGATGAGCTATGCGTCCTCCTTTGAAATTCTTGCAGTTCAAAGACTCTGCAAACATGAGCATGAGCCCCTCACATGGCATTGAATCTGAAGAACATCCTTTCAGCCTCCCTCTCCTTTGCACAATGCAGCCGATTCCTCTGTGTGAACCTGCCAACTTGGATGCACAGAACGTCTCCCATAGCCACTACCCACCTCACAGCCACCTCTATTCCTGCTGAACCCTGTCCTCTGCTTCTTATTTTAAACTGGCATGATTACGAGGCAGCTGAGACAACCAAAAACTCTACACTCACATATACAATAGCTGCTGTGAACAAACTGCTCCAACTACAACCAAGTTCAAGAACATGATGAGGAGAAGGGCAGAGGGATTTTAATCTTTGGCCTATCACATGAAAGAAAGGAGACAATCTCACGTACCCATGCTTGAGTCCTGTGATGTTCACCATCTGAGATCACAGGCAATGAATCTATTCCCTGTGTCCCCTCTCCTCCCCCAACCCTGGGTGAGGGCTGCTGGTCTGGAGTTAGAGAGGATAGGATGCCCCTCCCCAGAGAGGAACCAGGAGACTGAACTCTAGATGGAGCCTCCAGAGGCTTGATAAATGGGGCCTAAACCAAGACAGCTGTGTATCTTGACTCACTGTCAGAAATCCCTTGGACTTACTGCAGACACTGGAAGGTTTGGCTTGAAATCTTTTTCCAAGGAGATAATACATGTACTGCTTCTAGGGTCTGCAGTATGAGAGGTACGTTGTTGTAATAGCAGCCTCCAAGGCCACCACCAGGCTGGCTAAACCAGAAGCCACAGGACTTTAGGTGATAGGCAGCTTCTAGGTCGGTCCCCAGTAATTCCTGCCTCCTGGAATTCAGATCCTGGTGTAATCCCCTCCCCTTGTGTAGTGGCTGGACCTGTGACTTCCTTCTAATGGATCTTGCAAGAGATGGGATGTGAATCCTGAGATTAGGTTATGAAGAGGCTCTGGCTTCTGTCTTGCTTACTCTCTTTTGCTTTCTTACGCCCTCCCTGTGATGGAAGGCAGATCCACATTGTACGCTGCCCTACAAAGAGGCCCACATGGCAAGAAACTGAGGGTGGCCTCTCTCCAGCCTGTGAGAAATTGGAGCATCCTGCCAATACCACTTAGGAGGCCTTAGAAATAAATTCTCCCCAGTTAGCCTTGGGAGGGCAACAACCAGGCCAACAGCTTGATTACAGCCTATGAGAGACCCTGAGCAGAGGACTATGTCCAGATTCCTGACTTACAGAAATTATGAAATAATAAATATTTATTTAAAGGCACTAATTTGGGGGTAACTTGTTATACAACCATAGATAACAAACTGCTGTGGACCGAATGTTCTTGTCTCCCCCCAAAATTCATGTTGAAACCTAAACCCCAATGAGATGTATCTAGGAAGTGGAGCCTTTGGAGGTGATTAGGTCATAAGGGTGAAGCCTTCGTGAATGAGATTAGTGCCTTTTTAAAAGAGACCCCATGTTGCTCCCTCATCCCTCTACCACATGAGGACATAACCAAGAAGACTGTCATCTATGAGCCAGAAGGCAGGCCTTCATCAGACATTGAATCTGCCAGTATTTTGTTCCTGGAATTCTAAAGCTCTAGAATTGTAAGAAATCTCTGTTGTTTATAAGCCACCCAACCTATGATATTATGTTATAGCAGCCAGAACAGACTGAGTCATTAATGCAGCTTATTAAAGCAATTAAAAAAATGAGAAACAAGAGGAACGAGATGGGGTAGGGTCCAAGTGAAATGAAAGACCACATAACTGAAACCCTCCCCAATGAAAGACCCATTTTTGCATATTAATTTTTGAAAAATATACTTAAAAACTCTTTAAAAGGTGGGTATAGAGGGAACATACCTCAATATAATAAAGGTCAGATATGACAAGTCCACAACTAAGGTACTCAACAATGAAAAACTGAAAACTTTTCCTTGAAGATCAAGAACAAGACAAAGATGCCCACTCTTGCCACTTTTATTCAACAAAGTATTGAAAGTCCTAGCCAGGGCAATTAGATAAGAAAAAGAAAGAAAATGCACCCAAATTGAAAAGGAAGAAGTAAAATTGTCTCTATTTTCAGATGGCATGTTACATACAGAAAACCATAAAAATTCTACAAAAAAAAAAAAAAAAAAACAAATGGTTAGAATAAATAAAAAAGGTAAAATTGTAGGATACAAAATCAATTTTACAAAAATATAACCAATCAATATGCAAAAATCAGTTGCATTTCTATACACTACACAAAGAAAGAAATTAAGAAACCAATCCCATTTAGAACTGCATCAAAAGAATAAAGCTCCCAGAAATAAATTTAACTAAGGAGGTGACCACTCCAGTATTGGGCTTTCCTGTGGCTTAGCTGATAAAAAATCTTCCTGCAATATGGGAGACCTGGGTTCAATACCTGGGTTGGGAAGATCCCCTGGAGAAGTGAAAGTCTACCCATTCCAGTATTCTGGCCTAAAGAATTCCATGGGCTGTATAGTCCGTGGGGTTGCAAAGAGTAAACACAACTGAGTGACTGTCACTTCACTTCACTTTAAGGAGGTGAAACTATAAGACATTGGTGAAAGAAATCAAAGAAGACACAGATAAATAAATATATTCCATGCTCACAGATTGTAAGAATATTGTTAAAATGTCCATACTCCCCAAAGAAATCTACAAATTCAATGCAATCCCTACCAAAATTCCAATGACACTTTTCACAGAAATAGAACAAACAATCTTAAAATTTGTATGGAACCACAAAAGGCTCCAAATAACCAAAGTAATCTTGAGAAAGAAGAACAAAGCTGGTGATATCATGTGTCCTGATTTCAAACTGTATTATAAAACTATAGAAATCAAAACAGTATGATACTGGCATAAAAGACACATACATCAATGGAGCAGCATAGAGAGAGCCCAGAAATAAACATACATACCTACACACACACACACACACACACAATAAATTTATGACAAAGGACCCAAGAATATACAATGGGGGAAAGGACAGGACATTCTCTTCAATAAAGTGCTGGGAAAACTGGACAGCCACATGCAGAAGAATGAAACTGGACCACGATCTTCCCCCATACACAAAAATTAACTCAAAATCAGTTAAAGACTTTAATATAATACCTGAAACCATAAGGAAGAAAACATAGACTGTAAACTCTTTGGCATTGGTCTTGGAAATGGTTTTGCTTTTGGATTTGACACAAAAAGCAAAGGCAACAAAAGCAAACGTAAACAAGTGGGACTATATCAAACTGAAGACAGATGAATGGATAAAGAAGATGCAATACTTAGATACAATGGAATATTAATCAGCTATTAAAAAGAATGATGCTTTTAAACTGTGGTGTTGGAGAAGACTCTTGAGAGTCCCTTGGACTGCAAGGAGATCCAACCAGTCCATCCTAAAGGAAATCGATACTGAATATTCATTGGAAGGGCTGATGCTGAAGCTGAAATTCCAATACTTCGGCCACTTGATGCAAAGAACTGACTCATTGGAAAAGACCCTGATGCTGGGAAAGATTGAAGGCAGGAGGAAAAGGGGATGACAGAGGATGAGATGGTTGAATGGCATCACCAGCTCTATGGACATGAGTTTGAGTAAGGTCTGGGAGCTGGTGATGGACAGGGAGGCCTGGCGTACTGCAGTTCATGGGGTCACGAAGAGTCGGACATGACTGAGCGACTGAATTGAACTGAAAAAGAATGAGATAATGCCATTTGCAGGAACAAGGAAGTATCTAGAGATTGTCATGTTAAGCAAAGTCAAATAAAGACAAATACATATTGCTAACATGTGGAATCTAAAAACAGGTTACAAATGAACTTATGTTTCTACAAAACAGAAATAGAATAACACATGTTGACTACAAACTTATGGTTATAAGGGGGTAAGGTGGGAGGGATAAATTGAGAGATTGGGATTGATATACACACCACTATATACAAAGCAGGTAACTAATGATGACCTATTATATAGCACAGGGAGCTCTATGCTCAGTAATGGCCTGCATGGGAAAATGATCTAAAAAAGAGTGAATACATGCATACGTATAAATGATTCAGTTTGCAGGACACATGAAACGAATACAACACTGTAAATCAACTATAGTCCAATAACATTTTTTTTAAGAAGTAAAATGTTTTTTACTTCATTCCCTTCTCACCCCCCTCCCCCTTTTTTTGAAGGAGAGCAGCAAATGTTTGATGTGGAATCAGATGCTGCTGCCAGAAGCCAGTTTTTCCACAAGACAGTTCCCACATGGGAGTTGTCCTGCTTCTCCCCAGAGTCTCCAAAGCCAGGTTTCAGAGGCTGTTCTGACAGCCCAGACCTGGGCTGATGCCAGGAGTTCCAGGTCTAAAGCACCCCTTGGAGGAGTTTTAATGTTCTTGACAGACTATTAAAATACTCATGTCTTCATTTGGAGTTTCCATCTCTGTGTTTTAACTGAGTTCCATCCAGCTAAAAACAGAAAGAAAATACTTGATGTGTTCTTTACTGCAGGGTCCAGCCAGATACCAACCAAACTTTATTTTCAGTGGCACCAAATTCCGCACCATCTGCCCAACCTGGAGACTCTAAATGGCTCCCCAAGGCCATGAAACTCGTGTGGACTTGGGGTCTGGAAGAGGGCAATTTGGTTCTGGCAAGTGCATGGCAGGCCACCTCCCAAGCCTGAAAACACCCATCGGAATGATTTTAAGTTCAAATGAACATCAGCTGGCTTTAGCCACAGTGCCCCATTTATGTTATAAAATCATGCATTCTTAGAGCTAGAAAGGATCCTGGAGATCTTCTAGGACAACATCCTCATCCTGGAGCAGTAAGTTGAAGTGGGTCATCAAAGGAAACTTTCTGGTTGGTAACAGAGGTGGGACTGGGACCCAGCCAGGCCTCCTGACCCTCTAGCCCCAATCCAAAATTGTATCTGCTCACTACAATTCGGCAGGGTTTCCAGGTAACCAAAACACGGAATAGACCCTGCCAGAGGCCCACCAATTTCAGTCTATATTTGCTATAACAGCGTTCCAACAGAACCTAGAGATTTTGACATTCCTTTCACGGGGCTGGATGTTTCTAGTAGGAGAAAGATGCTCTTTGACTTTTCTATATAAGTGATCTGTTTATTGAGTTTGCCCAGTTGAGTGTTCTATACTCCTTTACCAGATTCATGTCCAGTAAACATTTCACAAACATCTAGCCTATTTCTGCTGCTTCTGTAGCCCCCAGAAAAGATTCACAAGACAAACACCTTCTGGTCCCCTAAGGCAGGCTGAGGTTGAGTAGCAGATGAGAATTAGAATTTTCTGCTATTTGGTTCTGGGGGCTTCAGTTAATGGAGCCACTGCACCAGAAATCAGGGGGACCTGGGGGTGAGTGTGGATCTGGTTCATCCCTGCATGGCTCCCTTGGAAAGCCTGTCTTAGCCTGGCTTGTAGAAGCCAGGAGGGATGTAAGCAGCTCTGCCCTGGGCTCTCAGGTTTGACTGTGCCAACTGCCTGTTTCCTAGGTTGGCATCTGTGCTTTGCTCCTCTGTGCCCACGGTATTGTCTACCAGGCTCCTTGCTCCACTCTACCCTGCACACTCACTCATTCTTCCCCACAACCCTGTCTGTGACAGATGTCCTAAGAGCTGGGTTCTGGACCCCCTGCCCTTATGTCCTGCCAACCTCTTGGAACGAGGAACAGTCTTAGACTAGACCTCTCTGGTGCCAAAGCCTCACCTGGCTGGGTTGGAACGAAGCACATGGTGGTTCAGAGTCTGTACATGTGTGTACATGCAGGTTCCCAATCTGATGTCCCACCAGGATTGGGAACCTCTAGGCTCGTCCTCTTTCTGGCTTCCCTCCTGGTCTCAGCTAGCTTTGCCTAGCCCCCTCTACCCCTCCCATTCCTCCTTCAGCCCCTTGGATGGGTCTAATTCCAGATTAATCCCACCCTGTCTTATGGAAGCCAAGGGGGCCAGGCTGGACACCATGACTTAAGGAAATGCTGACATACACAAATACGCAAGCACATGTATGATTTCTCTGGTTATTAGCATGAGAGGCATATAAGACAGGGCATGCAAAACTTGGCCACTAGAAAAACGCTGGGTCTCCTGAGGAGAGTTTGATTATTTATTAATGTCTTTAAAGTGATCTTAGTTTATATGGGAGTAGAAATATACCCACTTAATGAAGGTGAAAACTGAGGATCTGAACATGGTGATGGGTCGGTCCTGTCCGCAGACTCAAGTGGATGTCACCGACGTGTGGAAACTCAGCCATAGGAAAGATACCAAAACAAGACTTTGAATTCTGAGGACATGTTTTTTAAGCCTGTGTGTATGTGCTCCAAGTTACTTCCTCTTTGCAAGGAAAGTTATGACAAACCTAAACAGCATATTAAAAAGCAGAGACAAATGTCTGTATAGTCAAAGCTATGGTTTCTCCTGTAGTCATGTACGGATGTGAGAGTTGGAACATAAAGAAGGCTGAGTGTCGAAGAATTGATGCTTTTGAATTGTGGTGCTGGAGAAGACTCTTGACTCCCTTGGACAGCAAGGAGAGCAAACCAGTCAATTCTAAAGGAAATCAACCCTGAATATTCACTGGAATGGTTGAAGCCAAAGGTTCAATACTTCAGCCACTTAATGCGAAGAGCCAACTGGTTGGAACAGACCCTGATGCTGGGAAAGATTGAAGGTAAAAGGAGAAGCGCACAGCAGAAGATGAGATGGTTAGACAGCATTACCGACTCAATAGACATGAATCTGAGCAAACTCCAGGAGGTAGTGGAAGACAGAGGAGCCTGGCATGCTGAGTCCATGGGGTCACAAAGAGGCAGACATGACTTAGTGACTGAACAACAACAAATGTGTTCCTTGTGAAAAGTACTAAATCTGGCGATATAACAAAATGGACTTCGTTTCTATTTACATTTTGTTGATCAAAAATCTGGGTTAACCACTTGCCCCCCTGACAGTTTCCAAAAGTAAGTGCCTTCCTGATACAGCTCTCAAAAGTGAATCTAGTCTGGGCTCTTGTCCTAAGCTCAGGACTTTGCCTTTCTTCTGGAGCCCTGAGAAAGGTCACACAGGGAGTGGAGTGGGAACATGCTGATGATCCTTGGGTGGAAAACGGTGCCGACTTAGCAGACAGAGCAGTGCAGGGGTCCCCCGAGGCCCAGGAGGATGAAAGCTCCCAGTTGTTGGGATAGCACCCGGAGGCCAACAGTGCTGAGTATGTTATGCAACAATTAGCTTCAGGTCACCTTTTGAACTTTTGTTCTGTCCTGACCCCAATACTTCAGAGATGGAAGATTTGCAGTCAGTTCTGCAGTTATTTCAAAGGCAATTTCTCACATTATGTTTCACTAGTAAATTTTCACAATGATCATAAATTGTCTTCAGTGGGGTCCCTCAGATGTGGACTCAGGAGAAGGTTCATGGGCAAGTGATTTACAATGGAGATGCTCCCAGGAGAAACCGGCCAGGGGCTGGGAGAAGCAGCTCCAGCAGCCCAGCAACCATCCTCCAAAGGCGGTCTCAGCCTGGAGCCTTTGGAAGGAAAACGCTAAGAAACTGGGGGATAGGCACACAGAACCAGTCAAAGGGTTCTAAGGAGGCCTGGGTACAGTACTGACAGTGTCTGCTACACCTGGGCTACCTTGCTGGGTCCTTAAACAACTCTAGGAGACAGGAGAGAGTACAACCTCCATTTACGTCTGGAGTCCCCAACCTCAGATCTAATGCCTGATGATCTGAGGTGGAGCTGCAAATGTAATGCACTTGAATCATCCTGAAACCATCCTCCTGCCCCGGCCCTATGGAAAAAAATTGTCTTCCACAGGACAGGGCCCTGGTAGCATAAAGTTTAGGGACCACTGATTTACAGAATGTGGGTGCTAAGATAAAGAGAAGCTATGCCCAAGGTCACATAGTGTAGATAACTAGGCATATAGGACTCACCTGTCTGTGCTCTGCCTACCAGGATCTTCCTTCTCTACCACATGAGTGCTTGCCTTCCACAATGGTTTCCCACCTGGTCAAGATAATGCACGTCCAATGTGATTAGGAAGTCAAAACAGCTGGAGACTACTTTTGGGTTTGTTGATGTTGATTATTCAGCTTTCTAGCCCCCTAAACTAGAAGAGGTAATCAGGAATTGGAAGAAATTTTGTACTTATTAACCTCAACCTCCTCTGGAAAACAGACATCAGAATAGTGTTTCAAGTACACAAATTTGCCACTCTCCTGGCATGCCTTGCTGCATCTCACTTTGTACCTATGCTGTTCTCATCTGTGAACCGTACCCACCCCCTCCCACCACTACTGAAGACCCCACCTAAGCCAGTGAACAAGTCTTGCCAGATCCCCTAAACCCCCCCAGGGGTCTGACCTCCTTGGAATTTGGTTGTGTAGCCTTTTGGTGGCATCTTGTCTTGCTTACCTTGTACAATGGGTTTGCTTCTTTTTGCCCAAAGAGAAGAGCTGCTTTTTAGGACTGGTCTCACATACAGTGCGGAAGCCCAGGTGGTGCAGTGGTAAAGAATTCACCTGCCAAGGCAGGGGATGCAAGAGACGTGGGTTTGATCCTTGAGTCAGGACGATCCCCTGGAGTAGGAAACGGCAGCCTGCTCCAGTATTCTTGTCTGGAGAATTTCATGGACAGAGGAGCCTGGTAGGCTACAGTCCAAGGGGTCACAAGGAATCACCCATGACTGAGCTCACACATGACTGAGCGCACACACACTCTCACATCTGATGCCACTCTATATTCTCTGCTAAGTACAGCATGATGCTTCAGAAACAAATGTTTGAAGAGCTTTCAGTCATTCAACTTTGGAGACAGAAACGGAAGCAGCAAGAGCAGCCTACCCAGATGAATCACAAGCCACGGGCTTGTAGAGACTTCCTCTTGGTTTTCCTCGTTGAAACCGAGAAGGACTGAAGAGAGCTTGGGGAGGTGGGAGGGGGGACTGGGATGGGGAATACATGTAAATCCATGGCTAATTCATTTCAATGTATAACAAAAACTACTGTAATGATGTAAAGTAATTAGCCTCCAACTAATAAAAAAAAAAACAAAACAAAAAAAACACTCCTTTTAGCGCTGACAAGAAAGGGGCAGGCTCTGAAGTCTACCTGCCTTCCTAAGTGGTTAACTGTGTGGCCTCAGGCAAACCCACTTCACTTTCCTCTGCCTCTGTTTTCCACTCTGTAAAATGGGGTTATTAATAGCACCTTTTTCATAAAATTATGGAGCTTGAGTTTCATGCATATAAAGACCTTTAAAGGGTACAGAGGAAGCACTTTAAATAGATTTATCTGTTATTATTACTATTACTGCTGTTATTTTATGAGTACAAAAGAATAAGGAATTTGCCTAAACATTTCATATCTAGGAAGATTGCACTTAATCGTCAGCTCCTCACTGAAGCCTTCCCTGACAACCCTGTTTAAATAGGAATTTTTCTTCTTTGTATTCTTTGTCGCCCTTCCCTACTTATCACCTTTTAACCTACCCTGTAACTTACTCACTTTGCACATTATCTGTTCTCCTCACTAGTGGGGAGGCCAAGGCTGGTTTTCTGCCCATTTTGCTCACAGCTGTGTCCTACCCCAGCCCTCCACCCCCTGAGCCTGGAACAGTGCCTAGCACATGGAGGGGCACAATAAATATCTACTGAATGATGAAGTGGAAAATCTGGGATTTGGTGTCCCCTTTGGTGGCTGTGGATACCTCCATATGCTGGTCTGGGTGATGTAGCTTCTGGTGGACAGACCTCCATCTCCAAACCCCCACCCCCAGCACCCACACATACACAGTGACTCTTCAGAGGTAAAGCACAGAAAAGGTTCCATGTCTCTGCCCAGGTGCTATGTGAATTAGAAGGCAGGACAGTTGGGTTGCCAGTCAGAACCATATCCCCGGCCCAGGTTGGCCTCTCTCTAGGCGTGTGTACCTTGGGGAAGGGCCCTCTGTCTCTTGGGACCCTCCTCTGGGCATGGTAGTCTCCAGGCCTCTCCCAGTTACCTTGATCTCAGTTTTAAGGCTTGCTTACTTGCAAAACGAAGAACATTTAGATCTCCCTGACCTTCCTCGTTACACCTGGTTTTAAAATCAGCAAGGGCCACTCTGGGCACTGTTGTTCTTCATGAAACCAGCCCTGGCCCCAGGGAGAGTGAAGAAGGAATTCATAGGGCCTGGACTCCATCTTAGGCCTGTTCATGCTGATCCTGCTCGGTCACCTCTCCAGTGGACTCAGCCCTGTGTTTAGTGCCTATGGAAACGACAACAGAAGGATAAGACCCCCTCCGGACAGGGGAACCTTGAAGATCACACCCAGGTTACTCCTCGGCCAAGAGAACACATACACTAATCACCCCTTCCTCCAGACAGGCCATAAATTTTCTGTACCGATCAGAGTGTAACCACGGGCTTATTGATTATTGGCCAATGTTTAACTGTCTAAGCACATGGCACATGAATGATGGGGTTATTAGGATTGTATTTACCCTTCCTTTGTTTATGTAAGTCTCAAGAAATTTGGGATGGTGGGTTCGGACACATACACATGGGGTATAAAAGATTTTCACAAATGCTGGTCGGGGTCCTTGGCTAAGAGGAGACTCTGCCTTGGGCCCGGTGTAATAAACTGCACTCCACCATCTGCATTGTCCTTCTGAGTGAGTTTGTTTCCCGGAACGCGTGGCTACAAGAGGAAGGGAAATGTGTAGGCTGCACTGGCCGCCCCGGCCAACTCTCCCAGGACCGGCTCTCATGCAACCCCAAGCAGCAGAGCCTGAACACTTGCTGAATCCTTTGAAGCTGGGACTGTCGCTTGGGGCTGGGGCTGGGAGGGGGCAGCAGGCAAGTGTCTGCCTGGGCAAGCTTTTTGCATTTTTTTTTTATTTTTCCTTATTGCAGAGAATTTCCGCTTCCAATGGCATTCATCTTCCCCCGGAACTCCCTTCAGCTAAAAGAGAAAAGAAAAAGCAAACAAAAGAAACTCTCCCTGGACAAGGAGATTTTCTTTCTCTGACTGTGAGACCCTGATAAGAAAAACCCTCTGCCAACTGCGGCATCCTGTTCTAGATCTGCCTGCTACTGCTCTCCTTGGCAAGGCCATTGTGTCTCTCTGTCTCCCAGACCCACTTTTTAATAACAACATATACACATTGCCTGCTAGACAATGTGTTTTAAAAAGATAAAAATGACCACATTATCTTTTCTAATCTGAAACACCTCTTTCACTTTAATAATGAAACCCGCAGGCCTGAACCCACCAGAGACTGAATTCTCCTGTATAGGGCAGAATCGCCATCCAATATGGAAGCTACCTGCCACATGTGGCTTCCTAGGCACTGGAGATGTAGTGACTCCAAACAAAGATCGGTTGTAATTGTAGATACGCGCCAGGTTCCGAAGGCTTAATATGACCAATATGTACAATATAGCAATAGTAAGTTTTATACTGATTACCTGTGGACATGATAATGTTAGGGATATATTGAGTTAAATAGATGACTGAAATTAATTTTTACTTTTTTAATGTGACCACTAGGAAATTTAAAATTATGTATATGGCTCACATTACATTCTATGGATTGTGCTTTTTCTTTTCTCTTTCAGCTGAAGAAAGTTCCTGGGGAAGATGAATGTCATTGGAAATGGAAATTTCTTATTTTCTTAGGATTACTTCTAGTCTCTACATTCTAGCAAAGAAGACTAATATTTTGCCCTGCGCATCTTCCTTGGATATTCAAATCCACATTTCCCAGACTGCAAGATGAGAAAGAACAATCCTTTATTTCTTGCTAGTTATTGGCTCCGAAAATCCCGAGGAGGGAGGTAAGCACAGGACTCCGCTCAGTTAGTCAAGTTAAAGGAGGATAAGTTCCCATTTTCCTCCATAAAGAAGCTATGGTAGTTTCTGCCGTGGACAACCATCATTTCCAACTGCACCTTGTACTCAGAAATACTTGTTATTTCGGAATCTTCTTTGTAAAACCGCTGTTTTCCTAATTAATCAATTAGCAGAAAGTGCTTGGAAAGGCATTTGTGAGCAGCTGAGTTAGGGATAGCTCTGCTGGAAATCTTTAAGAATAAGTCATATGCTTGTTGCTATGCACTGCCTTAACCTGCACATTGTAAGAGCAATTATAAGACTAGTACTCGGGAGACACGAATGCCGACCCCAACTCTTAGACTAGTAACTGCATGACTTTCAGAGAGCCACTTCTCTAGCCTGCAATTCTGTCATCCGTATGTGGCAGGTGGCTTCTAAAGTTCCTTGTTCCTTTTGGACTAGATTTAAAATTCTAGACTTGAAAATAAAACATTCGATTTTTCAATATGCATCTTGAGTATGACAAGCTTAATGATAATGTCATATTCAAGATGCTATAACAAAAAATTGAAGTTTTATAGTCAATTTTTTTACATTATGCAGATGTTTCTGATTATCTTATAAAGATTTTTCCTCTTTTAAGTTTGTGATTATCAGATCTAAAGAGTAGAAGGACCTATAGCATGATCATAATTATTTTATAGTAAAAACCACATCTGGTTTGTGCAAATCACCCCATAGTAGCAGTTTGGTAATAAATATTAAGAATGGCAAAACTCATCTCCTGTGATCCTTTCTTGGAATCCATCATAAGGAAATTATCAGGAATTTGAACAAAGATTTGTATGGGGACACAGCACTGTGAATCAACTATACTCCAATATAAAATAAAAATGAATTTGAATTTAAAAAGAGAGTTAATGGAGAGTTAATAAGCAAGGCTACTTAACATATAACAGCAATAATAATAAAATCCATATGTCCAGTAACAGGTGAACAGTAAAAATAGATGAAGTAAATCCATACAGTAGAATATTATTACAGATTAAAAATTGGTTTACAAAAAAAAAAATGGTTTACAAAGCTATTTCACAACATAAAGAAAGTATTTTTTCTATTTTTAAAATTTGAAGAAAATTCTTCATCCTAACAATAGTTTTCTCCAAGTAGTGAAATTTATGAGTGACTTTTATTTTATATTTTTTGTTTTCCAAATTCTTTAATAATTCTAATTACCATGATAATCAGAAAAATGATGACTTGAAAAAAAGAAGGCCATTGTATTTTCTAAGCCCAACAATGTCCTAGGCTTTATTTGATTCTGTGATGGATTTGCGGCTGAGCCAGAGTGCGTGGCAATCTACATGCTTTAGAACAAGACATAGAAGTGTTCAGCAAAGACTTGATTACTGAATGAAGAATTGGAGAGAAAATATAAATCATGACGAGGTAAATAAAATAACGAACTTTTCAGGATTAATTTTTAAATGAATGGTATAAAAAACTGAGCTGAGAGGGAGAACAATCACAATGAACTTCAGCTGAAAAACAAGACCTTTTGGAGGAAACCTGCATTAGCTTACCGGGGCTGCCATACAAAACTACCACAGACCAGGTGGCTTACACAATAGAAACGCATTTCTCACAGTTTGGGAGGCAGAAGTCCAAGGTCAAGGTGTGGGCAGGTGTGGTCTCTCCACAGGCCTCGCTCTGGGGTTTGCATGGGGCTGCCTTCAGGCTGTGTCCTCACATGGCCTGGGTGTGTGCATCCCTCCTGTGTGGGTCTAAATCTTCTCTTCTTATCAGGACCCCATTCATATTAGAATAGGCCCCACCCGAAGGGCCTCATTTTAACCTAATCATCTCTTTGAAGACTTTGTTTACAAATGCAGGTACTTTCTGAGGTCCTGGGGCTTAGGGTTCCTATGAATTTGGGGGGACACAATTCCGCCCATGCCAATCCCAATCCAAAGTGATTCCATGAACCTAAAACCTCCCAAGTGGTCCTAAGTGGTCCCGTTGGAGGAGCAGAGAATGGACTTAATTCTCTGGCACTTTCTGCCAACACTGTCCCGCTCCCTACCTGCCAGAGACGTGTCAGAATCTGAATCGGAGACACCAGTCAGAGACTTCAGTGGAGCCAAAGGTCCCTTTGGGAATGTTTTTGGAGGAAAAGTAAGGAATCACATTAGAAGAGTAAGAATGCAGTAAATCCTTTCATTCTTGGCCAAGAAATTAGATGTAACTCTGTAGATATTAGAGGATTAGTGCTTATTAATATAGATATTAGATATTAGTGCTTAGCCTGTCATGTCCAACTCTGCGACCCCATGGACTGTAGCCTGCCAGGCTCCTCTGCCCATAGGATTCTCCAGGCAAGAACACTGAAGTGGGTTGCCATGCCCTCCTCCAGGGGAATCTTCCCAACCCAGGGATCAAACCTGGGTTTCCCACATTGCAGGCGGATTCTTTACCATCTGAGCTACCAGAGGATCACTAGACAAATATTAATAAAATAAACTTGTGTAACTTCCTTCTTTTTTTTTTTAATTCTAAAAATGACCATTCCACATGAGATTTCAGAGGTGTTTCTGGTTAATACGCAGCATTTAAATAGATATAATCTTGGCAAACAAGTCTTGGGGTTAAAAAAAAAAGATAGCCTTTATTCCATTAAATAAAAATATCACACAATTGAACAAACACGACTCTGTTTCATTGTGCCCCCACAGCCAAAGCAGAAAGTCAAGTCAATTATCTAGATAATCCTGTTTTACTTATGAAGCTTTTATTTCTAGTGAAGGATGCTTACCTAGTCCTATTACATTTTAGAAAATAATTAAATCCTGAGTCCTCTAAGTGCTAGAGGTAAAGTGGATATTCCTTCCAGAATTTTGTTTTTCGAGTTCCTGTATTGTGCAGGCTGTCTGATTTTTCCTTAACCTTTGACTTCCTCTGCTACCCTCTCGAGTTGCCAAATTCCCCACCAAGAGATCCCTAGAGGAAGGCAGTTACAAGAAAACTGTCAACTGGCTGTGATGGAGCCTGCTTTTCTTATTGAAATGGAGATTTAAGGTCAGGGAACCAAACAAAAACCGAAACAGAACAAGCTCATCAAAATGCAGTCCCCTTAATTGAGACTAACAGCATTTAATTCTTTATTTAAAAGAGAGATGGAAGAGAATGCTGCTGGCTTTCCAGAAAACAGGGCAGTTTCCCCTCCTGAGACAACATAGATTTCGTTGTCTTCTATTATAAGATTCAGCCATATATTTCATCCCTACCCTTGTTGTCTTTTACCTTGTATTCTCTCAGTGAGTTCTAATTTTTTTTTATCTTTGCAAGCCACCTTAAATTGCTTTTAGAACAAGACACACATAGAGACACACTTATCCTAACAAATAATACTTGAAAGCGCTCATTGATCATGCCGCTGCTCAGGCTTTTTTCTTCTCTCCACTTTGTCTCCTTAAAGCCAGGCATGTGCAAAAGGAAACAGCCTGGGTCTTACCCTTCTATTCAAGTCTCTCCATATCCACTTCGGATTGGTTCTAGGATCTTTGCCCCTTTCCCCATGCTCCTCAGATACCAAATCCAAGGATGCTAAAGTCCCTTATGTTAAATAGTGTGGTATTTGCATATAACTTCCATACATTCTTCTGTATATTTTAAATTATCTTTAGGTTACTTAGAATAACTAACAATGTAAGTGTTATGTAAATAGGTGTAAATACAATGCAAATGGAAATACAATGGAAATGGAAATACAACATAAATAGTTGCTGTGCTGTGCCTAGTCGCTCAGCTCAGTTGTGTCCAACTCTTTGTGACCCCATAAACTGTAGTCTGCTAGGCTCCTCTGTCCATGGGCATTCTCCAGGCAAGAATACTGGAATGGGTTACCATTCCCTCCTCCAGGGGAACTTTCAGACCCAGGAATCAAATTGGTGTCTCCTGCATTGCCGGCGAATTCTTTACCAGCTGAACAACCAGGGAAGCCCAAATTTGCTGCTGCTTGGCAAATTCAAGTTTTGCTTTTTGAACTTTCTGGATTTTTTTTTTTTTCTTTTTTTGGCCACCTAGGAGCCTGTGGGATCTTATTTTGCAACCTGGGATCGAACCCATGGCTCCTGCAGTCTTAACCACTGGCCTGCCAGGGAAGTTCCCATTTTTCTGAGTGTTTTTGATCCAAGGTTGGTTGACTCCACAGATGCAAAACCTGTGGCTATAAATCTCACAGACACAGAGAGGTGCAACTGCATTCTCAACTGAGTGTTGGCAGAACTGAAGTACAGAGGACATCCAACAGAGGGTCCTTTACTGTGCCCCAAGATTGTCACCATGTGTTATGGAATGAGGGCTTCCCAGGTGGTGCTAGTGGTAAAGAATCCACCTGCCAGGGCAGGAGACAAGAGATGCAGGTTTGATTTCGGGGTTAGGAAGATCCCCTGGAGGAGGACACAGCAACCCACTCCAGTATTCTTGCCTGGACAATCCCATGGACAGAGGACTCTGGCAGGCTATAGTCCACAGGGTCACAAAGAGTCAGGTACAACTGAAGTGACTTAGCACATATGCACATTATGAAATGAATGCTTGTATTCCCCCTAAAAGTCCAATGTGGAAGCTCTAACCTCCTATGTGATGGTATTTGGAGGTGGGTCCTGAGAAGGAAATGGCAACCCACTCCAGTATTCTTGCCTGGATAATCCCATGGACAGAGGAGCCTGGTAGGCTACAGTTCATGGAATCACAAAGAGTTGGATACGACTGAGCAACTGCACTTTCACTTTCACTTTCCTGCCAACAAAAGAATGTCCCTGGTCATCTGGTTCTTTAAGAATTAAGTTATTAGCCACTGCCATCACTGACCTTCAACACATCCTAAAAGGAATTCAGGGTGGAGATCAGGAATGAAGCACTCTGTGCTCTCGGAAAACTGGCAAAACAAGTGTTCAAGGAGTTAGTTATTTCCAGGAGAAAATTTATGAACCCCAGTTCTTGCATCTTCCCATACATAAAAAGCACTAAAGCCATTAACTAAGATGTCGGTTTCTTATGACTAGCAGCAGCATCTACTAAGATGTATGCTTGATTGCACATCTTCCTTCTGCAAAGTCACACATATACTGACCTCCCCCTTACCCCACCTCTTTGGAGAAGTTCCTCAGAGCTACCTGAGAGACTGTCTCCCAGGTGTAGTCCTCAGTAAGTCCCCCAACTAAAATGGAAACTGACACCTCTCACATTGAGTGTTTTTATTTCAGTCAATATTCCTTTGGGAGGAAAATAAGTTTAGATGATATCCTGAGAGTACAGTCCCCAAGGTGGATCAGTGCCCTTATAACCCTGGTGGTCCAGTAGTAAGAACTCCGCATTTCATTGCAGGTGGCCCAGGTCTGATTCCTGGTCAGGGAACTAAGATCCCACAAGCTGTGTGGCACTGCCAAGAAAAATGGAAGAAGAAGAGAAAGAGATATCAGAGCTTCCTCTCTCCACCACAAGACACATCAAGAAGCGGGCAGTCTGCCAGTCAGGAAGAGGGCCCTCACTAAGAGCTGAATCTGCTGGCATCTTGATCTTGGGCTTCCCAACTTCCAGAACTGAGAGAAATAAGTGTGAATTGCTTAAGCCACCCAGTCTGCGGTCTTTTGTTATAGCAGCTGGAGCCCTGGCCAGACAATGAAAGCAAAGCAACAAACCTCCCAGCAGTCCTGCCATCAAGCCACCTGGCAAGTCATGCCATGGACCACAGTTGGCTCTGATGGGTTTCCATTACCTCCTAGGGAAGAGCCTAGGACTGGTGAAGCCTTTTTGAGCCCTGAGGATCTCAGAGGCTTCATATCATTTCTTTCTCTCTTAGAAAAATTGGAAACACCTGTCCTTAAACATCTGAGGCTCAAACTAGCATTTTTTAATGCTCATAGGATTTGGTGGAGCTTCATAGGAAGTAAAATTTTCCTCTCGTGTGTTCCTGGGAACTGACCTTTTCTCTGACTGCTAATGTTGCAGTTTCCATAAAGTTTCACCACGTGCCATCTCTCTAAATTTATGGCTAAATTACTTTTTCTCTCTCCATCCCATTCAATGAAAGCCAGTTACAAAAAATTACACATTGCATTTTTCAGTCCAGGCAGGCGGTCCAGTTGACGACAATATGTTAATTACAGAACTTTGCGCTGTTCATCTAAATGAAGACTGATATGGTCTAATTGTCTGAATTGGTTGGAGGGTGGGTGCAATTCTAAAACCTGTGCCATTGCCAAAATACTCTGCTGCCTAATAAGCAAGCTGATTATGTTTCTCTGAAGCTATTTTGCATAGAGCACTATGGGGAGCTAGGGGTCACACTCAACCACCTCTGACACTCTTAGTCCTCTCTGGCCTTCGGATTTCCGGCAGAACTTAGACTCTAGCTCATGGAGTCACAGGCCAGCCCCTTGGGTCCCCTCTGCATCAACCCATTGTCAAAGTTCTCAAGGGCTCCTCTGGAAATCCCACAGGCTTAGTTAGGCTTAGATGAGGGGTCTGGGGGATTCACAGCCAACCCCTGAGTGCTCATTCCAGTGCATTGGATCCCCTCTTTCTCACTTTTGTTCTGGCCTTGGTCAGTTCCCAGGGTCATGTCTTTTGGAAAGCTGTGTATGGGAAGGGCTCTATATCCACACGTGGGCCCAGTAGTTCTCAATCTGGCAACACTGTACCCTCAGGAAGCTCATGGAAATACATGAAGACCTTTCTGAAGATTGTTGAAACAATGGGTTGGAAGATTCTTCTAGCATTTTAGCACCTGGATCAGGGATGCTAAGTGTTCTGAAATGCATGGGGCATCCCTACATGCTGCCCCAAATGTTAGGAGTGACTCTCCTCCTAGAGAAACACTGCTCATCAAAACTAGGGCACAAGAGCCCCATTCTAACAAAATGGTATATTCTGGAGCCCCCTTTCTGCTTAAGTGAGAGCCTCTCTGGAGCCTGAGTGACTTGGGAAGAATCCTCCATTTGCCATCTGTGTCTTTCTGCCCAGACCATAAGCATCTTGAGGGCTGATGCTATTTCTGATCCTTTGAATGGCATCTGCGACATAGTAGATTCCAATTAGGTCTGTTGAACTCGATGAACTGAATTGCATTTCACTATTTTGTGAGAATATGAACAAGGATCCAAACACAGAAAGTCTGAGAAGGATAAAAACCCTGATTGGACAGGACAAAAATACTTTGCAAGGGACAGTGAATAGGAAGTATACTTACTGTTCCTTAGAAAGTGGGTTCACTATACCTTCCCCATGGTTTCTGTTTGTACCCCATCCCTGCCCCACCCTGGCCTGGTCAGGAAAAATTCAGTAAATATCCCAGACTCAACCTCTGGGCAAGTAGTGAATCAGAGCAAAGAGCAAGGTGACAAAGAAACAGCAGAGCTTTGGAAATGGGCAGAAGTTAACACCCCAGAAGGTAAAGGGGGATCTGAAAGGAGGGAAGGGTCAGGAGAGCCAGACTGTGGGCAGAGCCATGGTGGGAAGAGTTTGGACAGGGGAGGGGAGGGGATGAGACCAGGCTCAACAAGGATAATTTGGAAGCATGGTCATAGGGTCTTTAGGTCCTTCACACCAGTTTTATTTGTTTGTTGAGCTTTCTCTTACATGTGGGAGATCACAAAATCAATAAATAGTTGACCACTATACAAGCATCTAGGGCTTCCCTGGTGGCTCAGTGGTAAAGAACCCTCCTGCCAAAATGCAGGAGATGCAAGTTCAGTCTCTGGGTTGGGAAGATTCCCTGGAGGAGGAAATGGCAACCCGCTCCAGTATTCTTGCCTGGGAAATCCCAAGGACAGAGGAGGCTTGCAGGCTACAGTCCATGGGGTTGCAAAGAGTCGGACATGACTGAAGTGACTTAGCAAAGATAGGTTACGAGGGTGGAGCGCTACTGGTTTAGTTAAGGTTCCAGAAACAGAGCTTGAGACAGGAGTTTGAGGCAAGTGATTTATGGAGAGAGTGCCTCTCAGGAAAACCTCCATGGGAGGGCAAGGAGGAGAACAGAGCAAGGATGGGTCTGATAAAGGTGAGCTGTGACCACAGCATTTCCATATGGCAGTCACACTGTCCTAAGACAAGCGGGCTGGCCCTGTGCCTCCTGCTGTGTTGGGGGGCAAGCAGCTTGGAGATGAGGGCCCTGGTCTGGTGAAAGGATATGGCTGGTTCTCTTGAGGAATGCCATACCTTCATGACTCACGTATGCAAACCACCCACAGGCTAGAGAGCTGAGATGGTTGTTCCTGGAAACAGGAGTAAACTATGGTCCAGTTATGAAGTGATTCCTCTAGCTAAGGGATGACCATGGTTCAGAACTTTCCCGTGTGAGAACTGAGGCTGAGAGGGTGAAGGCAACTGATGACTGACATGGAGGGAACTTAGCTATTACCTGCTACATGGCAAAATATGGGCACAGCAATTTTTGAAAAATGTTTATGTTTTAATTGGAAGATAATTGGTTTATAATGTTGTGTTGGTTTCTGCCATACGACAGTGTGAATCAGCCATAATTACATATACATATATCCCGTCCTTCTTAAGCCTCCTTCCCCCGCTCCCATCCCATTGCTCTGGGTCATCACAGAGCACCAGGCTGGACTCCCTGTGTTATATAGCAGCTTCCCACTAGCTATCTATTTCATATGTGATAGTATATATATATGCCAATACTAGTTTCTCAATCCATCCTACCCATACCTTCCCCCACTGTGGACACATCACTGTTCTAAGAAGAGAGGAAAAAATAACTCAACACACAAGTCTACTGCTTGTAAAACCCAACATCACAAAATACCCTGATAAGAACTGACGCCAGAGAGGCATTTAAATAGTTAGCATCTTCTTCTGCAGTGGATGTAATTACCACTCTGCTTCGTACATCTGTGTTTGCTGTACCCTCCAAATGGAACAGGATGCCATTCCACTGATTTGGCAGATTCATCCACCTGGCTTTTGAGCAGTTGGTCACTTTTCAGTCTGGTGGTGAATGCTTCCCCCACCCACTTGGGCATGCAGGCTGGCCCCTCCCACCCCAAGCTCCCAAATCCAAGAGAAAAAGAAGAGAAGTCAAGCAGAACTCAACACAGGATGGTTGGCTTTTCCATTGATTGTCTGCTTTCTGATCCTTCCAGAAAATGCAACTGGCTACTTCAGTGGGCACTGGGGGAGCAGGGGCAGCTTAGCAACCCAGAAATGACAAATGCCAATGACATACCCAGAGGGAGAATATCTGCTCGTTGACCAGAGGGTAGGTCCCAGTGAGGTGTGGAAGGACACAGCTGAGTCCAGTGGCTGTGAGGCACAGTCACTGCCATCCCAGGGAGATTGAATCTGATCTTCTGACCCAAAGAGTCATCTCATCTGGGTTTCCTCCTGGTTTCTTGCACCATTTGTAATCATCAAGATAGCACTGATTTCAAGGAAGAAACTTTCTTATGGCTAGGCACTGTGTCAACTCATGATTTGCCCAGCTCAGAAATTCTAGAGTGATGAGACTGTGTCCTTCAGGGTGGGGTGCAGCCTTCCACCTCCTTCAGCCTGTGTACAGAGGAGACTTGCTCTCCAGAAATCAGCCTCTATGGGTGAGTTTGCAGTGCTCAGGGCCGGCCAGGAAGATTCTAGAGCCCTTAATCGCATGAATAAAGTGAAGTGAAGTCGCTCAGTCGTGTCCGACTCTTTGCAACCCCATGGACTGTAGCCTACCAGGCTCCTCCATCCACGGGCTTCTCCAGGCAAGAGTACTGGAGTGGGTTACCATTTCCTAAACAAGGCTTATCCTCTGCCAGAGTTAACTGCCAACTCTATCCTAGAGCCCCAATGAGTTTCTCCCCTCAACCTCCCTCCTGCCCCCTAAGCCTCCCTCTGGAGTAGGAAGGTGAGTTATGAAGTATTGGATCTGTCAGGGATGCTGACATCGTCCAGCTTAGGGGGCTCACTTTCACGTTGTAGTCATCAAAGAAAAGTAAACCGTGAACACGAGTTGGCTCAGGTCAGAGCAGAGAGGACACTGACTCCAGGCTTACAGGCCTACCCCCATCCACCGACTCTGGAGCCCCCTGGAGTTCCCAGAGCCATTTGGAAACCACTGATCCCCAGCAACTCCTTCTGATGTGCATAAAGGAAACCCTGGCTACCATGGACAATTATTTAGTCACTAAGTCATGTCTGACTCTTGCAACCTATGAACTGTAGCCCCCCAGGCTCCTCTGTCCATGGGATTTCCCAGGCAAGAAAATTGGATTGGGTTGCGATTTCCTTCTCTAGAGGATCCTCCTGAACCAGGGATCAAACCTGGGTCTTCTGCATTGGCAGAAGGATTCTTTACCACTGAGCCACTAGGGAAGCCCAGTGAACTATCACCCAGCCACAAAACAAGAAAATAAATGAACCGTTGCCATTTGCAACAACATGGATGGACCTGAAGGTTATCATGCTCTGTGAAATAAGTCAGAGAAAGACAGTTACTGTATGTTATCACATATGTGGAATCTAAAAAAATAAAACAAACCAGTGAATATATTAATAATAAAACAGAAACAGACTCACAGATATAGAGAATTAGTGGTTACCAGTGGGGAGAAGGATGAGGGGAAGGGCGAGATAGGGGTAGGGAACTAAGAGACAAAAACTGCTGTATATAAAATGAATAAGCTATAAGAATATATTGTACAGCACAGGAAATAGTATCAATATTTTATAATAACTTTAAATGGAGTATAAAGTATAAAAATTTTGAATCACTCTATTGTATACCTGAAACTAATGTAATATCGTTAACTCAACCATACATCAGTAATAATTTTTTAAAAGCACATCTAATTTTACACTTCGAGGGAAAAAAGAAAGAAAAGCAAATGCTGGCCTTAAAGGGAAACCTGTGTTTCCAAGTCTCAGGAGGTCTACGGGGGAGAGGGGCCTGGATCCCTCCTGTGTCCCGACGCCTATGGCGTGTCCTACGGGCCTGACCAGGCTCCTGCTGGGACTGTGTCCCTTCCCAGGTCAACCCCGCTCCTCGGTCGAGGCTCCACATGAAAGACCAGACTTGGTTTTCGTGGTTCACGTGCTCAGGCCCCTGACTCTCCAGCACCACAACCCCAAGGCCGCCTGCCCCACACCCACTGTGTGTGTCCTGGGAGGGTGACACCCAGGCTGGGGCAGCCACTGTTTGCCTCGCCCAAGCAGAGGACGAGTGTGACTCTGTTTGATGTTGTTAAGGAAATAAAAATAATAAAACCGCAGGCTCCACAGTGAGGTTTTGGGTATGACGGTGCAGCACTGTCTCCCAGGGTGGTGGGGCTTGGAGCCAGGGCCGGGCTGGGTGATGAGAACCACGGCTTAGGAGAGGGTGTGGGGGGGGGAGGAGGGGACAGGAAGACAGCAGCCACGTGATGAGGAGACAGAGAAGTGACAAAGGAATGACACTACTCTTAGGGGAGTCTGCGTGGTGCCCCAAAGGGCATTTCTCTTTTTGGAAAAGTATTTATTTTTATTTATTTATATATCTGGCTGGGCTTCCTTGGTGGTTTAACTAGTAAAGAATCTGCCTGCAATGGGGGAGACCTGGGTTCAATCCCTGGGTTGAGAAGATCCCCTGGGAATATCCCCTGGAGAAGGGACCGGCTACCCATCCCAGTATTCTGGCCTGAAGAAATTCCAGGACTGTATAGTCCATGGGGTTGCACAGAGTCGGACATGACTGAGCGACTTTCACTCTCATATATTTGGCTGCACTGGGTCTTAGCTGTCCCGAAAGGGGTCTTGGATCTTCACTGAGGCATGCAGGATCTAGTTCCCCAATCAGGGATTGAACCTGGGCCCCCTGCATTGGGAATGAACCACCAGGAAGCCCCCAAAGGGTACTTCTTAACACCAGAAAGGATGCAGACTTAGCACCTCTGAGTCTCCTTTTCTCTCGCTTCTCTTTCTGCTCTTGCTCTCTGTCTTTGCCCTCGGTCACTTGTTTCCTGTCTCCTGGCTTCTTTACTCCCTCACTCTCTCTGTATCTGTGTTTACAGAAGCCCATTGCTCTGTGGGTTTCTTTCCCTTCTGTGCTTCCATTTCTCCATCTCTCTGCTTTCCCTTTGGCCATTTGCATGAACACACACACACACACACACACACACACGATACACACATGGACACTACACAGTCCCACACAGCTCACACTCTCCCAGACTCACTCTCACATCAATGCACATCCACACTCCCACCTCCCTGTCTAGGCTAAAGTGAGTAAACTCAGGAGAAGACCAACTGGATACTCACAGGCTTGTTGACACCTCTTCATATTAAGAGCGATTAGTAACCATAGGGGCGTCTTGGTTAATCAAATATCTGAGGTTCAGGACCAATAAGCTGGGAGGCCTCGTATATGAAACTTGTTCCAGCCACATCACCCCCTGGAAGGGAGCCTCTTGTCTCAGTCACTTGAGCAGGTGGTGACTCTATCAGCTGTAGACAGAGTGCTAAGAACTGGAACGTCTCATTTGCCTTTTGAAGATGGTTGTGGTTAGAGTTTGGAGGCCTGTGTTGGTTTAGATTTTCTGAGACTGACTTTAGAAAGGAAGTATTATTTTGAGGAAGGAGATCATAATCACGCTAGTTTGTCTGATTTGTCAGTTCTCCTCTTTTATATAAGACTCCTCAGGAGAGATGCAGATTTTGCTATGTAAGTCAAAAGGAAGATGGTAGCTTCACCAGGTCAAAGAAAAGAGAGAGACCTAAGGAAATCTAAGTTTTCACCAGCCTTGCTACAGATCAAGAGGTTGATACCACTGCCAGTTCACCTCCTGTGGCCTCAGTTACCTATTCTCACCATGCCAACAGACCCCTAGGGATGGTACTACCAATGAAAGCATTTGTGCAGAAAATTATTTATCAGGGTTGAAGGGTAACAAACAGGAAACTGCAAAATATTTTTATATCATTTTAATTCATGCAAGGCAAGCACATGATTTATGATTCCCTGTTGCATTGTAGTTTGGAGCAGATTATCATAAAGACAAGTAGCCTTTCAGATAGTGACTGTTGTACCTGAACAGAAAACCAGGAAATGTAATCTGATAAGAATAAAGAAAGTAGGATAGAATCTTTAAAACTGGGATCATTCCATAAAATCCGCAACACATGGTAGCTTTCCAATACTGAGTGATCCTCAAGGGTGATGCCATTACATGGGATAATAGTTTACGTTCAAAGTAAGAAATCCCACCCCCACATCACCAAAATGTTAAATAAAGTTTAATGCATTCTGTTTAAGTAGAAAGGAATATATATGAATTCATATTTATATGAATAAATATATATGATATATATGACTCATATGTATGATTCACAAAGGACTTAATCTTCCCAAAGATTAAAATGTTAAACTTGAACGTTTAACTCAAAATGTTAAAAATGAAACTTCCTAAAAGTTAAAAATGTTCATCTTACAAAATGTTTAAACTAAAAGATGTTTCAGGTCTTAAATGAGTAAACCCTCAGCTTTTTTAGAAAAACTCAATTGTCATCAGAACATATTTAGTAAGAGTCCAGATAGCTGAGACTTCTCTACACATAATTTATAATTGTCCAGCATCTAGTAGTTATGAAGAAGAGGTTGCTTTTCTATCTCTTGGGGGCATGCCAGTTGGGACAAGGGCATTAAGGTATTAGTTGTCTAGCATTAGTATAACAAGCTACTGCAAGCTTAGTCATTGAAAACCAGACACACTTACTCTCTTACAGTTCTGTAGGTTATAGTGAGCTAAATTCGGGGTGTTGGCAGGACTGCTCTCATGGAGACTCTAGGGGAGAAAGTTTTTCTATGCCTTTTCCAGCTTCTAGAAACTGCCCACATTCCTTGTCTTATGACCCCCTTCCTCACTCTTCGAAGCCAGCAATGATGGAAAATTGAGTCCTTCTTGTGCTATGCTATGCTATGTTGCTTCAGTCATGTCCGACTCTTTGTGACCCTATGGACTTTAGCCCGCCAGGCTCCTCTGTCCATGGGATTCTCTAGGCAAGGATACTGGAGTGGGCTGCGGTGTCTCCCTCCAGGGGATCTTCCTGACCCAGGGAGCAAACCCACCATCTCATTAAGTAACCTGCATTGGCAGGATTCTTTACCACTAGCACTATCAGGGAAGCCCCTTGAGTCCTTCTTATATTACATCAATCTGACCCCTTCCTTCTGCAGTCACATCTCCCACCCCCCACCCCTCATAGCCAGGAGAGGGTCTCTGTTTTTGAAGATTCAGATGATTAGATTGGACTTGCTTGGATAATCCAGAAAAACCTCCCCAACTCAAAGTCTTAAACCTTAATTACATCAGAAAGTCCCTTTTGCCTAGTAAGATGACATGTTCACAAGTTCTGGGGATTCAGAAGTAAATATCCTTTGGGGGTGGGGGTAGTGGTGGGAGATAGAGACCAAGATTCTAGATGTGAAATTAACAGGCTGGTTCAAGCTTAAGCAGTATCAGCAAATGATTGTAGGACTAGAGCAAGGCACGGAATTGCTCTGCAATTTTGCTTTCCCCTCCAGCCAAATAAGAAAAATAGGAGTTCTTCACCTCATGGGCCATGTCAGACAGCAATTTGAGTTTGTCCCACTTCGGAAGCATTATTCGAAATCCTGGGAAGAGGCTGCTTCCTGCAGACCCCAGAGAGAGCCCAATGCAGCCTATGCCTACATCTGCATGCTCAGTCATGCCTGACTCTTTGCAACCCCATAGACCCACCAGGCTCCTCTGTCCATGGGATTTTCCAGGTGAGAATACTACAGGGGGTTGCCATTTCCTACGCCACAGGATCTTCCTGACCCAGGGGTCAAACCTGTATCTCCTGCCTTGGCAGGCAGATTCTTTGCCACTGCAAAACCTAGGAAGCCTATTACATATCAGAGCACAACATCAACAACCTGCTTCTGAGAAAATAGCTGCTGGATCCAACTGTTGGATTTCAAGCACAGTTGTAAAGTGAACTGGTTTGCATTTTAGGAGACTTGGGCTCCAGTGCGGTGACAATAAGGGGATGATGCTGGGGGCTGAGGAGAAAAAAAAGATGATTGATTCCTTGAGTCCCTGGATTAAAGTGATCTATAATTTAGTGATAGGATCAAGTACACCCATCACTCAGATGCAGGACAGGGTGAAATAGGGGCTGCAATTCAGGAGGAATGTGCCACAGGGCCATGCCCAGGGTCCATCCACAACATCCTGCGTCTCTGTTAAAGACATAAAGAAACAGTTTTGTGGACGGTTCAGTCAAACTGAGAAGGCCAAAGTCATTCCCTAAATTTTCTCGATTTCCTGCTAATAGTGCATTTTGGTTCTATCTTGCTTTAATTTATTTAATTGTAGAGACCTTTCGGAACTCTGAAAGGGTGCGGAGTAAATGTGGTGCTTTTTTTTTAATAACAGAGAGGTTTGTGAAATACCTTTTGTCTTTTTCCCACTTTGGATTTTGACAGACTTTTTCTCTGCCTCCCAAGGATAAAGAGGCTATGGTGAGACCTCTGTTGCTTGAGTTTTATGTTGGCAAACATGACTAATACCCAACTATCCAGGTGTCTCCAAAGTGCCTACTGTGTTCTTAGCAGTGTTTGTGCATTCCACCGTGTTGGAACAGGACTTTCAACATGGCGCTGTGACAGGGATTTTGGTTTGGTTTTGACGTATTCAAATTGATGTAATGACATAAAAGCAAAGGTATGGTGAACAGCCCGTGGGGTGGAAGAGGAGTGGGGGGAGAAGTAGGGGGAGGATGGGAATATCAACATCCCACCTTCCAACAGAGACTCCAGAGGTGATGGGGATGACAGAAAAGGCGGAGATCTAGGAGGAGGAACTGAAGGTGGAGTGTTTGCCAGGGAGGGGAGGTGGTGATGAGGGGATGGTGGTAAAGATCGTATCAGGGAGCCAAATCTGTACCCATCAGGGCAGGAAGTCAGCAGACAATGTCAAAAGCTGATAAAATAAGAAATTGTGGTATAAGCATTTTAGTTAAAGATAGGGAAGTCACCACCAGAAACAGAGAAATGAAAAGGAGGAAATGCAGTTAGCTCTGGGGAGCAGGACTGGGGTTGCAGAGGGTTAAGCAGAGGTCAGTTTTTACTCACCCTTAGAGCCCTTCTACCCCAGTTGATTTTCTGAAAGACAATGTGTATGTCTTGTCTGATAGGAACAAATTTGTTGAGCGGATTAATGCAATGAAGAGTTCCCATTCAACTTCTACAATATTCTACTCTTTCAGGGAAGTTTAATTCTTTCTAAAAGAAACATATCACGTATGTATTAGCTGCATATATATAATATAGATATCAAAGGTCAAATGCATCTATATAAATCTTAATTACTACATTCATTTTTTTTTTTACTCTTTGCCAACATTTTGATATAAAAAAGTTTCAAGCATATGAAAAACTTCAGGAAATGTTTATGGTAAATATCCATATACCCACCACCTACCCACAGTTAGCATTTTATTATACTTGCCTTATCAGCTATCTGTCATCTATCCATTCTTCCATCTGTCAGTGTATCTTAGTTTTTTGAGGCATCTATTATGTTGATATTTTATTGTGGTAAAAAAAAACACATGATAAAACTGATTGTCTTTAAGTGAACAGTTCAGTACTGTTAAGTATATTCACACTACTGTGGAATCGATCTCCAGAACTTTTTACATCTTGCAAAACTGGAATCCTATATTCATTGAACAACAGCTCCTCTTTCCCCTCTGCCCTGGCCCCGGGTAATCACCTTTTAATTTCTGTCTCTGGAACTTTGGCTACTCAACACATCCCATATAAGTAGAATCATATAATATTTGTCTTTTTGTGACTGGTTTATTTCATTTAACACAATGTCCTCAAGATTCCTCCATGTTGTAGCATGTATCAGGAATTCCTTCCTCTTTAAGGCTGAATAATATTCCATTGTATGCATATATAACACTTTGTTTATTCATTCATCTACTGATGAATGGGTTGCTCCCACCTCATGGCTGTTGTGAATAGTGCTACTATGAACATATGTGTGCAAATGTCTTTATGAGACCCTGCTTTCAATTGGGATATACCCAGAAGTAGCTTACTGGACATCTACCAACCTGGGGTGTTCATCTTTCAGTGTCATATCTTTTTGCCTTTTCATACTGTTCATGGGGTTCTCAAAACAAGAATGCTGAAGTGTTTTGCCATTTACTTCTCCAGTGGACCACATTTTGTCAGAACTCTCCACCATGACCAGTCCATCTTGGGTGGCCCTACATGGCATGGCTCATAGTTTCATTGAGCTAGGCAAGGCTGTGGTCCATGTGATCAGTTTGATTAGTCAGCTGTGATTGTAGTTTTCATTCTGTCTGCCGTCTACTGGATGAGGATTAAGAGGCTTGTGCAAGCTTCCTGATGGCAGGGACTGGTTGTGGGGAAAACTGGGTCTTGTTTTGGTGGCAAAGCCATGATCAGTAAGTCTTTAATCCAATTTTCTGCTGGTGGATGGGGCTGTGTTCCCTCCCTGTAGTTTGGCCTGAGGCCAAACTATGGTAGGGGTAATGGCACCTCCTTTAAAAGAACTTATGCCAGCATAAGCCTCCTGGGAGTGCTGTAGTCAGTGCCCTTGACCCCGCAGCAGGCCACTGTCAACCCATGCCCCCACCAGAGACTCCCGAGAACACACAGGCAAGGCTGGCTTGGTCTCTGATGGGGTCACTTATCCTTTCTCCTGGGTCCTGGTGCACACAGGTTTTGTTTGTGCCCTCCAAGAGTCTCTCTTTCCCCAGTCTTATGGAAGTTCTCTAATCAAATCCTGCTGACCTTCAAAGTCAGATTCCCTGGGGATAATCAGTCCCTTTGTCAGATTCCCAGGTTGGGAAGTCTCTTGTGGGACCTATAAATTTTGCAACAGTGTGAGAACTTTGGTATAATTGTTCTCCAGTTTGTGAGTTGCCTGCCTGGCAGCTCTATGGTGGAGCTAATGGTGACCTCCTTCAAGAGGACTTCCACACGCTGCACCTCCTAGGACTATTGTTGCCAGAGCCTCTGTCTCTACGGCAGGCCACTGCTGACTCATTCCTCCACAGGAGAACATCAAGCACTCAAAGGCAGGCATGGTTCAGCTTTTTGTGGGGGTCATTGCTCCTTCCCCTCAGTCCCGGTCCACACAAGGACTGTGGCTTAGATAATGAACTCCTTATTGCAAAATCTGAACTTAAATTGAAGAAAGTAGGGAAAACCATTAGGCCATTCAGGTATGACATAAATCAAAACCTTTATGACTATACAGTGGAAGTGACAAATAGATTCAAGGGATTAGATCAGATAGAGTGCCTGAAGAACTATGGACAGAGGTTCGTCACATTGTACAGGAGGCAGTGATCAAAACCATACCCAAGAAAAAGAAATGAGAAAAGCAAAATGGTTGACGAGGCCTTACAAAAAGCCAAGAGAAGAAAAGAAGAGAAAGGCAAAGGAAAAAAGGAAAAATATACCCATTTGAAAGCAGAGTTCCAAAGAATAGTAAGGAGAGATAAGAAAGTCTTCCTAAGTGATCAGTGCAAAGAAATAGAGGAAAATAAATGAATGGGAAAGACTAGAGGTCTCTTCAAGAAAATTAGAGATACCAGGGGAACATTTCATGCAAAGATGGGCACAATAAAGGACAGAAATGGTATGGACCTAACAGAAGCAGAAAATATTAAGAGGTGGCAAGAATACACAGAAGAACTATACAAAAAAGATCTTAAAGACTTGGATAGTCATGACGGTGTGATCACCCATCTAGAGCCAGATTTCCTGGAATGTGAAGTCATGTAGGCCTTAGGAAGCATCACTACGAACAAAGCTTGTAGAGGTGATGGAATTCAAGTTGAGCTATTTCGAACCCTAAAAGATGGTGCTTTGAAAGTGCCGCACTCAATATGCCAGCAAATTTGGCCACAGGACTGGAAAAAGTCAGTTTTCATTCCAATCCCATAGAAAGGCAATGCCAAAGAATGTTCAAACTGCTGCACAATTGCACTCATCTCACATGCAAGTAAAGTAATGTTCAAAATTCTCCAAGCTAGGCTTCAATAGTATGTGAACCAAGAATTTCCAGATGTACAAACTGGATTTAGAAAAAGGAAAGGAACCAGAGATCAAATTGCCAACATCTGTTGGATCATAGAAAAAGCAAGAGAATTCCAGAAAAATATCTACTTCTGCTTTATTGATTATACCAAAGTCTTTGACTGTGTAGATCAAAACAAACTGTGGAAAATTCTTCAAGAGATGGGAATACCAGACCACCTTATCTGTTTCCTGAAAAACCTGTATGCAGGTCAAGAAGCAACAGTTAGAACCGGACATGGAACAATGGACTGGTTACAAATTGGGAAAGGAGTACATCAAGGCTGTATATTGTCACTCTGCTTATTTAACTTCTGTGCAAAGTACATCATGCAAATGTCAGGCTGGATGAAGCACAAACTGGAATCAAGATTGTGGGGAGAAATATCAATAACCTCAGATATACAGAGGATACCACACCTTATGGTAGAAGGTGAAGAGGAATTAAAGAGCCTCTTGAAGGTGAAAGAGGAGAGTGAAAAATCTAGCTTAAAATTCAATATTCAAGAAGCAAAGATCAAGGCATCTGGTCCCATCACTTCATGGCAAATTGATGGGGAAACAATGGAAACAGTGACAGACTTTATTTTCTTGGGCTCCAAAATCACTGTGGACGGTGACTGCAGTCATGAAATTAAAAGACATTTGCTCCTTGGAAGAAAAGCTATCACCAACATAGACAGCATATTAAACAATAGAGACATTACTTTGTCTACAAAGATCTGTATAGTCAAAGCTATGGTTTTTCCAGTAGTCATGTACAAATATAAGAGCTGGACAATAAAAAAGGCTGAGCACCAAAGAACTGATGCCTTCAAACAGGTGCTGGAGAAGACTCTTAAGAGTCCTTGGGACAGCAAGGAAATCAAACCAGTCAATCCTAAAGGAAATCAACTCTAAATATTCATTGGAAGGACTGAGGCTGAAGCTGAAGTTCCAATACTTTGGCCACCTGATGTGAAGAGCTGATTCATTGGAAAGGACCCTGATGCTGGGAAAGATTGAAGGCAGGAGTAGAAGGGGATGACAAAGGATGAGATGGTTGGATGGCATCACCGACTCAATGGAAATGAATCTGAGCAAGCCTCAGGATATGGTGAAGGGCAGGGAAGCCTGGCATGCTGCAATCCATGGGGTCACAAAGAGTCAGACACAACTGAGCAATCCAGAAGTAGAATTGCTGGATCATGTGGTAGTTTTATTTTTAGTTTTTTTGAGGAACCTCTGTACTATTTCCATAGCAGCTGCCCCATTTTACAATCTCACCAAGGGTTCTGTTGATAATATCCTCACATCTTCATAGATACTTGTAATCCTCTGGGTGTTTTATGCTTATTTGTTTTTGATGTCAGCCATCCTAATGGACGTGAAGTGGTTACTACAATTAAAAGTTAACTTTTTCTAAGTAACTGAGAAAATAGTATCCTTAAAAGAAATTGCAATGCTAATGACAAGACAAAGTTCAATAAAACTAAGTAAAAAATTTTCCTTAGAAATGGATGGTAAGTCAGGAAACTCGGAATTTTTTCATAGTAAGTTTTTTTCTAATTGCTTCCTTGAGTCAGTGCATAGGCTGAGTTAAAAGGCTACAGGTTTGTCACTACCAGGGGTACTAAGAGAAGAGTAAATACTATGTATTAACAGTTAAGATTATGGACCTAACTAAACCGAGGTTGTTTCATATCCTGAATTTTTCCATTGATTCTGATCCATGGGACTTCTTGAAGTTTCTACACCAGATTTAGGCTTTTTTCTTTGGTGAAAACATCTCTCAGTTTGGAACGATGTTGGCTTTTGAGTCAGAGTTACCTTTGGGAACTTTTGACCCCTTAAAATTTCCTTCTATGGAAATGTCTAGCCCTCAGCTAGACAGACACGGTTCTCCTCCTAGTTTCCTTTGTGTAGGTAGCTTGGTGATCACCTTTTTAATTAACTCCTGATGAGAGTGCAGTCTGGCCTTCATGATATTATCATCCTGGAGTTGCATTACAAAAGATTGATCTGGGACTAAACGTGATCTGGTTACCTGTGAAGCTGGTAAGATGATTAGCAAACAGAAACCTTAAGAACAATTAATCCATTTCTACATAGCTGCATGGCTGTTGCTCTGCAAAACAATTCTGAAAATGGGTTTCTTGATCCGTTCTAGTTCTGTGCTTGCATTCGTGGTGGATTGAAAAGCTGAAGATGAGGAAGAGCATAGGAAAGCAGGTGGTTGACTGTGTGTTCAGTCTCAGTTATGTCCAACTCTTGAAACCCCATGGACTGTAGCCCACCAGGCTCCTCTGTCCATGGGGTTTTCCAGGCAAGAATCCTGGCGTGTGTTGCCATGTCCTCCTCCAGGGGATGTTCCTGGCCCAGGGATCAAACTTGCATCTCTTACATTGTGGGTAGATTCTTTACCACTGAGTCACCGGAGAAGTCCAAAAACAGGTGGTTACTGGTTCCCAAATACTGTGTGAGACAGTCAACCCTGACACAGCCACAGCCAAGTAATCCCACCATAATTGCTCAGCCCTTGGCTAATCCCATTTGTAGATCCTGTCTACTTGGCAGGATGGTTCAGCCATCTAATTGGCATTTTCCAAGGATACTCCACCTCCTGAAGAGCCTCCTTTGGAATACCATATGCACTGTGATGCTTGATCAAGAAAGGTATAGGTTTAAGGTACACTCTCTTCTTTGATTACTAAATAAATTAACTAATTAATATTAGTCTGACATTAGAGCATTTGCCATGTTGTCCAGCTCTATGGACAGCATTTTAGCAGGCAAGATCTTATTAATGAATCCATTATTTAGTTAATCAACAGATTAACCAGTAAAGGAATTAATTAATAAGAGACATAATTAGTAAATAAGGGGTTAATTAATCCCATGATACAGGCACTCATTATTCTCATGTAGACAAAGTGCAGCTCAGAAGGGTAAAATAACTTACCTAAGAGAACTAGGATTTGAACCAGGTTTGTCTGAGTCTCGAGCAGACCTTTAATTACCACCTGAGTTACCTTTCTCTGTGTTCCTGCGTTCTTAGAACTAGAGCTATCCCACTTCAGGGAGCTAGTTCATTGCCAGTTTTGTGTTAGTCATAGCCCTCAGCCAGATAGTGAAGGGAGGGAGTCCTCCTATGGCCCACTGGGCACTGGCCAGTTCTGGGCACCTAGTAACTGCTAGGTGAATGCTCGGTGATTGATGAATGTGCTTCCATATGATCCCTGCATTTAAACTTCCTATAGCAGCTTCCCTGAACTGTCAGCTCGGCTGCACATATGGGGGGAGACCTGGGGTACAAATGAGAGTGTCTCCTGACAAGAGGTTCATTCTCCCTGGGGTTCTTTTTCCTCTTCTGCAATTTGCATGTGTTAGCCATATGATCCGGGGTTTCCTGTGCTGAAACATTACATTTGTAAATACAAATTATAATAAGATGTAGATGTCAGTTGGGGCCCTAAACTAGTAATAAGGGCCCAGAAATGAAAACAGAGTTACTATGTACCATCCTCTGAAAAGAATCATCAGCTATGGGGCCATCCACCCCCTCCAGCACAAGAAATGGCAAACCTTTCCTCCCTCCTCCTCACTCAGGGCACAAAAGGTCTTTGGTCTTTGGGGAGGCTGAGTGTTTGGGGAAGGTGATTCCTGTCACTCTGACTGGGGAGAAGAGAAGAGTGCTTCTCTCTACTGTGGTCTGATCTAAGCTAGGTGATGGTTGACAATTATTGAGTTATTCTTTCCTTATATTGGTAGTTTTTAATAGTTTTACAATAGGGAGGAGCTAACAGTCTCTTACTCTACAATCCAGAAGTCTCAGCCAAATTCTAGCATACATACCCTAATTTTATAAACAAGCCAGCATAGCAAAACAAAACAAAACACCATCCTCCAACCTGTGTGTGAACTTGATAAAGTCCCTACAGTCTGTCCTTGGATTCTCTAGAGGCAAATGCAAGAATGTTCTACGGGCATGTTTCAACCAACTGTCTAGTCATCATCAAGATTCCTAAGGAGCTAGAAAATGAAGTGATCTTAGGCACAAAATGGCAGCCTGGAAAGAACAGGCGGTTGAACTCTCTAGGTTTTTATACTCTATTTATGGCACCCATGCCTGTACACCATTCCTGTCGATTAATTCACATATCTTGAACATCACTCATTTCACAAGTATAAAAGTCATTTCTAAAAATCCCTCCACTAATTAATAAACCCTCTGGTGTTGACTAGAGATAAAAATATTTTATCTGATAAAGTCCTGGCAGAAAGCAGCACATTCCAATGAGGTAATGGAGGAAAATTTAATGAAGGGACTATTGCAAAGGTGTGGTCAGGGTTAGGAGAAGCTAACAAAGGATGGAGAAGCACCCCAGGGCTTGCAATTGTGAGAGTCTTTGTTCCTCTTCTCCTAGGCCTGAAGGGACACAAGAAGAGGTTCCTGGAACCTGGAAGGAGCTTTATGTGGAGCAGAGGCTTACCAACAGCAACTGCAGAGTTCAGCAGAGGAATGTGACCACTGCCAATCTGTAGCCCAAAAGGACTTGTTTGGACTGTGGGTGAGGAGGAGGGGTAAGCACCCTATCTTTCCTTTCCAGCCTCCAATCTCCTGCTTATGCTTCCCACTAGCTGGACCCAACCAGAAGCCAAAGACCAGGGCACTGGGTTGATGAAGTTATGAAAGGTCAGATCTTAGGACCCACTCATAGCAATGAGGAGGACAGGGAGTGGATCTAGAGGTCATCGGGCATCTAGTGGAAGGCTTGCAGTAAACTTTAGAGTTTTCAAATGCAGACAACATCCCTAGAGTGTGGGATCATCAGTTCAGTTCAGTTCAGTCGCCCAGTCGTGTCTGACTCTTTGCGACCCCATGAATCGCTGCACGCCAGGCCTCCCTGTCCATCACCAACTCTCGTAGATTACTCAAACTCATGTCCATCAAGTCGGTGATGCCATCCAGCCATCTCATCCTCTGTCGTCCCCTTCTCCTCCTGCCTCCAATCCCTCCCAGCATCAGGGTCTTTTCCAATGAGTCAGCTCTTCGCATGAGGTGGCCAAAGTGCTGGAGTTTCAGCTTCAGCATCAGTCCTTCCAATGAACACTCAGGACTGATCTCCTTCAGGATGGACTGGTTGGATCTCCTTGCAGTCCAAGGGACTCTCAAGAGTCTTCTTCAACACCACAGTTCAAAAGCATCAATTCTTTCGTGCTCAGCTTTCTTCACAGTCCAACCCTCACATCCATACATGACCACTGGAAAAACCATAGCCTTGACTAGATGGACCTTTGTTGGCAAAGCAATGTCTCTGCTTTTTAATATGCTTTCTAGGTTGGTCATAACTTTCCTTCCAAGGAGTAAGCGTCTTTTAATTTCATGGCTGCAATCACCATTAGCAGTGATTTTGGAGCCCAGAAAAATAAAGCCAACCATTGTTTCCACTGTTTCCCCATCTATTTCCCATGAAGTGATGGGACCAGATGCCGTGATCTTAGTTTTCCAAATGTTGAGCTTTAAGCCAACTTTTTCACTCTCCTCTTTCACTTTCAAGAGGCTTTTTAGTTCCTCTTCACTTTCTGCCATAAGGGTGGTGTCATCTGCATATCTGAGGTTATTGATATTTCTCCCAGCAATCTTGATTCCAGCTTGTGCTTCTCCCAGCCCAGCATATCTCATGATGTACTCTGCATATAAGTTAAATAAGCAGGGTGACAATATACAGCCTTGACGTGCTCCTTTTCCTATTTGGAACCAGTCTGTTGTTTTCTTAGTGTACTCCAAATATCCACTAAGGTCCCTGAGTTTAACACCAGCACCCATGCGTAGATCATACCGTGAATGGTATTTTAAAGTAAATTTTAGGGCTTCTCTGATGGCTTAAGGGTAAAGAATATGCCTGTCAATGTAGAAGACATGGGTTTGATCCCTGGCCCAGGAAGATCCCACATGTCAAGGGGCAGCTAAGCCTGTGTGCCATAACTATTGAGCCTGGAAACTGCAACTACTAAACCCACGTGCTGTAACTACTGAAGTCTGAGTGCCCTAGAACCTGTGCTCCGCAACAAGAGAAGTCACGGCCGTGAGAAACCCACACACCACAACTAGAGAGTAGCCCCCGCTTGCCGCAACTAGAGAAAAGCCTGCAAAGCAACAAAGACCCAGCACAGCCAAAAATAAAGAAAAATTTTAAACAAAGTAAATTACAGATAATTTAACACCTTCTCTGAACTCAAGGAAATCACTCTAGAGAACTGGAGATAACTGCAAAAGGGAGACCCTGGTGTAACATTCTGTAATTGGATATCGGCGTAGGCTGCTGATTTGGTGACCTGTACAAGAACACCCTACCTCCTAAATGCTGGAACCATCTTCTAAAGGCACAGCTGAAGTGCCAGCTCAAAGGAAACCTTCAGAAAAGGGGAGGGGGCGTGCATCCTGCAGGACACAGTATGTTTATTGAATGACAGATTCCTGTATGACACTGTGTCTCCAGTAGGAAGGATACATTTCAGAAACCATGGGCAAGAAGGAGCAGGGCTCCCTCTACCATCTCTCCCAGTGACTCAGGAAGCTTGTGGTTCTTGTCCCTGCAACTCTGGACCCTGCTTACTTGAATGTTCTAGTCTCCCAAAAGGGCCCACTCTTGGCAGGGCGCACAGCAAGGGTCCCATTGAACTCTAGTTTATGCCACTAGTGTACCTTGAACTTCTTGTGTCCAAGGATCAGCAGGTGAGGAGAGAAATCATTATACTGCAGGGGCTATTGACTTTGATAATCAGAAGGATGGAGGGACACGTTTGTATGTTTGTTGTTGTTCAATCACTAAGTCGCATCCGACTCTGCAACCCCAGAACTGCAGCACACCAGGGTTCCCTGTCCTGCATTGTCTCTCAGAATTTGCTCAAACTCATGTCCACTGAGTTGATGATGCCATCCAAGCATCTCATCCTCTGTCTCCCCTTTCTCCTCCAGCCTTCAATCTTTCCCAGCATCAAGGTCTTTTCCAGTGAGTCGGTTCTTCGCATCAGGTGGCCAAAGGATTGGAACTTCAGCTTCAGCATCAGTCCTTCCAACGAATATTCAGGGTGATTTCCTTTAAGACTGACTAGTTTGATGTCCTTGCAGTCCAAGGGACTCTCAAGAGTCTTCAGCACCACAGTTTGAAAGCATCAATTTTTCCACATTCAGCCTTCTTTATTGGCCAACTCTCGCATCCGTACAGTATGAAAAGGGAAGGTTACCAAAACTTCAGATCCCTCTAGGAGTGCAGATTTGGCTCATACCACCAAATATGCCACCAGTACCTGTCAAGGTGAGAGCTGAAGGTGAGAGGAATTTAGAGTGGATAGTGGAAGAGGAAGAGGATGAATGAAACTGTGACTCCTAGCCCAATTGCACTGAGGTGGCTGTGAGAACACATGAGTAGACCTCCAAATACCAGGAGTGTAATTAACCAAGAGCCGCAGGTGCTGCCCCTGAAACCTGCTGCTGGCCTTGCCCAGAGGTTACACATCCCTCGGCTGCTCCTGGATTCTCCTGGAATGATGTGATCAGGTTTCTGAGGCACTCCCCTTCCTAGGAGACAACAGACTGTTTGCTCAGCTGACTTTGGGAGGGGAGATCCCCACACAGACACACACAGCCTTGCTCACCCTTCCTTGGACTACATGGGCATCTAAGATGTTCCATTCAACCTTCCGCTCAGATCAGACCTGCGTGGTGGTCTTCTTTCATTCCTACCTCATCTTCCCACACTCATGTTTCCACTAATGAGGTCATGACCTCTTTAATCCTGTCTTGGAATCCACTTACTGGATGACTGGAGTAACACAAAGCCTTGGGTAAAACACTTTTCCTTTCCAGGTCTCCCTGTTCCTGTTGTGGAATGAGGATGGTGGCTCAGTGTTCCTGGAGTTCCATCCTGCTTCTGGTTTAGCTGGTCTGGAGGCTGGTCCAGACTGACTTTCCACCTGAGGCTGGGTGCTGCCCTCTGGACTGGCCCACATTCTCAGGCCTCCTTCTGAAGATCCCAGACCCTGATCCAGAGCAAGGCTGTAAAACTTCAGCCCTATGAACTGTTGACCACCAGGCTCCTCTGTCCATGAGATTCTCCAGACAAGAATGCTGGAGTGGGTTGCCATGCCCTTCTCTAGAGGATATTCCCAACCCAGGAATCGAACCCATGTGTGTTATGTCTCCTGCACTGACAGGTGGGTTCTTTACCACTAGTGCCACCTGGGAAATTCTGATCCAGAGTAGAGTAAGTGCCTAAAAGCCCTTTTGTCTTGTTACAGGATCTGTGCAGAGATGGTGATCAGGCTCTTTTCTATCTCGCCTGCTTCAGTATTTGGCATGTGACTGCTCACAATGCCCTTGGACCACAAGCTAACCCACAGGTGTCAAGGATTATCATGCATTGCTAGAAAACTCTAAGTAGAGCCTGTAAGTTTCATCCCTGGAGACACTTTCACCCTTATAAATGGACCTTCCAGTTCAAGGACTAATGTCCCCCCTGCCCCGAGATAAAGAACCAAAATAACTCTTGGGAAAATTGTGGTTTTTGCTCAATTGGAGCCTTATTTTTTTTTCACCCTGGGAAATATAGACTATCCCCTTTTGCTGCCAGAACAAAGGGTAACTGGTTCTTTGGAGGAGAAAAGAGTTATGTTCAGCTCTATATCAAAATGTCTCCTAATCTTGAGATTCTATCTAGGACAGTCTATATTTTCAAGCTTTAGTTCAAGTTCATGTCCTTTGGTTGCCTCAAACTCAGCATTTGCCCTGCTTGCTGACGCAGGGGGAAACATGTGCTTTGCTCTCAAAAATAAAAAGGAAAAACAGAAGAAGAAAAAGAAAGTTCCCATCTCAAGGGTTGGGTTTATTCCGGATTAGTTACTGAATTCGGAAATGTTTTACCTCAATTAACAAAAGGCAATCTGGCTGTTCTTTCTCTGTGTGGCTCTGTCTGTCCATATCTCTCTATGTGTGTCTCACTCTATCTCTCTCTCCTCCTTCTGACTCAGTCCATTGACTATACCTCCATTTGATCTGATTCTGCTTTAGTGGCTTTCTGCCTCAGCAGAGTTTGGTCTCACACCAATGCAATCAGTGGCACTGGTAGAAAGCAGGCATTTCTCTTCTACTAAGGTGTAACTGATCAATGTGGCGACGTGGGGCTTCCCAGGTGATGTTAGTGGTAAACGACTCACCTGCCAATGCAGGAGATGTAAGAAATGTGGGTTTGATCCCTGAATCAGGAAGATCCCCTGTAGTAGGAAATAGCAACCCACTCCAGTATTCTTGCCTGGAAAATCCCATGGACAGAGGAGCTAGGCGGGTTATAGTCCTTGGGTTGCAAAGAGTTGGACACAACCGAGCGACTAAGCACAATGACAAGGTGTAACTTCATCTTGGCTTTAGCACTGCCACCCGCCAAACAGCTGTGAAGGAGCTGGGTAAGCTGTCGGTGATAAGATATCCAACAAAGGCAGAGGGGTGGAAGAGCAGCCCAACCTAAGGAGCGCTGCAAATACAGAAACAACAAAAACTAGTGGCAGGGACCTTGGTAGGGTTTTCCAAATTCTAGCTCCTTCTGTTTTCTACTCAAGCCTTGAGCAAGGTGCTGAATACTGAGACCCTCTAGGTGGGATGGACCCTCTCCATCTGAGGCAAGGAGAGGTCTCTAAAGCAGCTGGCATTCTCTTACTTTATCCCTTGTCTGTGTTTCTGCCTGCCTCCCCACTTCATACATGCCCACTACTGGTGGACTCTCAGTCAATAAGAGGGTGAATTATAAACAAGTGAGCTTTGTGTTTTGCTATATAACAATCACACTGGACCCTGTATCCAAATAAGTGAGGCTTGATTCAAAGCAGTCACCCTGGGGAACCCTCCATCCTGTGTTTAAACAAAGCTAAGGCTGCTCATGGGCTTCCCGGGTGGTACGGTGGTAAAGAATCCACCTGCCAAGCAGGAGACGCAGTTTCGATCCCTGGGTCAGGAAGATCCCCCGGAGAAGGAAATGGCAACCCACTCCAGTATTCTTGCCTGGGAAATCCCATGGACAGTGGAGCCTGTTGTGCTACAGTCTGCAGGGTCACAAAGAGTTGAACACAACTGAGGAACCATAAACAACAACAACAACATATGGCTCCCTACATTGCCTTACAAGACAGTGGGCTGTAATAACTTAGTAGTTAAATCTCTTCATAGTTTGCAAAGCTCAGATGGTCACAAGCTTTGAAGTTGGCACAGTTCTCATTGCTGTTTCATGTAAGGAATCATCCAATCCTGAGGTTACAATTTGAGTTACCATCAGGCAGTTATATACAAGCTGCCCTAATCCATTTCTGGTGAGAGAACAAATGTGTGTGTGGGGGGGGCGCGAGGGGCGGTAAGTCGCTTCAATTGTGTCTGACTCTTTGCAACCCTATGGACTGTAGCCTGCAAGGTTCCTCTGTCCATGGAATTTCCAGGCAAGAATACCAGAGTGGGTTGCCATTTTCTTCTCCAGGGGATCTTCCTGACTCAGGGATCGAAACGGCATCTCTTTAAGTCTCCGACATTGGCAGTTGGGTTCTTTACCACTAGCACCACCTGGGAAGCCAGAAAAAGAACAACTGGAAGAAAATCCAGCCCGCCCCTTCCTGCCTCTTTGCTGGGAGACAATTCTCCATGGATCTCTTCCATTTCTACATACCTTGTGAACAGAAGCACTGCCTACATTCATTTTGGATTGCTGTTTTTTCCAGGACTTAGAAGTGCAGTTTCTCCCTACAGAGCAAACATGTGGACTTACCACCTTGTATAAGGATGATAGCTCCTTGTCATACAAAAGACAAGAATGTTTACTGCCCAGTATAAAACTTTCCTAACTCAAAATTTTCCCTAAACTCAGAGTTTCTTTTCTAACACAACCCACTGTATGTTCACATCATTTATGGGAACTGGGATGCAGGAAACTAACACAAAGCTGATACTCTGGCTACTGCCATCGTGGTGAGTAATATAATGTCCTTTTCCTCTGACCCAGGGATCTTGTATCTTCTGCCAACATTCATGGAATTGTGACAAGCTAATTTATAGGTAAGACACCCTTCACAATTTTGGACATCCTCTACTCCCAGGAGATGGAAGATGCCAAACAGTGTAGGAAGAGGTGGGGAGTCCCAGAAGAGATGAAATAATGGGTCAATCCTTGTGTGGATTTAGAGGTTGGGTTGGTTTCCAGCAGCTACTGTGGCAAATACCACCAACTGATGGCTTTAAGTAACAGAAATTTGTTCTCTCAGTTCTGGAGGCCAGAAGTCTGACATCAAGGTGTCAGCAGGACTGTGCTCCTTCCAGCTGCTGTTGGCATTTCCTAGCTTGTGACTACATCACTCTAATCTGGGACTCTTCTGCTCTGTGTAGCTCTCCTCCTCCTGACCCTTACAAGAACACTTGTCATTGGGTTTAGAACCCACGTAGATAATCCAGGATGATCTCATCTTAAGATCCTGAGCTTAATTACATTTGCAAAATACCCTTTTCCCAAATAAGGTAAACTTCCTAGGTTCTGGAGATTAAAAAGTGGGCATATCTTTTGGGGATCCTCATCCAGCCCACCACAGGAGCCCAAATTCCTATCACTTGGATGGTAAAAAAAAAAAAAAGCCATTAATATAATTGAAAGTCCTGAACTGATATAGTTTTCTAAGTACCTGGCAGAAGCAAACACAAATCTTGGATAAAATGCATCCCTAGTATAGGGGGAGTCTTACAGATAATTTCCCAAGGAAAATGAGTAGATCGTGGTTTTAAAAAAAGGAAATAAATAACCAAGCATCACAAGAAAACAAGATCAAAAATTGCCTGCCAAACTCATACTCCGTTCTTTGATAAATTGCCTTGCCCACAGACCCTGCTTCCTAGCAACCTATGTTTTGAACCTGTTGACACTGACTCCTGACCTTCACCTCCACTGATAACCTAAGTGGGCATCAGTACCAAGGACAGCTAGTCTTCTGGTTGGCTCATGACCTGCCTTAGTGTTAGTCACTCAGTCATGTCCCACTCTTTGTGACCCCATGGACTCTAGCCTGCCAGGCTCCTCGGCCCATGGGATTCTCCAGGTAAGAATACTGGAGTGGGTTGCCATTTCCTTCCCAGGGGATCTTCCCAACCCAGGGACTGAACATGTCTCCTGCATTGGCAGGCAGATTCTTAACCATCTGAGCCACCAGGAAAGCCCCAAATGACCTGGTACAAATAGATGACCTGGCTAATTGGTTTTCTCTTTCTTCCTCCCTTCCTCCTTCTCACAAATTTGAGCCAATAAATTAGGATAGAACTGGTAGGTTAGTGGTGAAAGCTAAAACCAAAAGGTTATGATGTAGAAGTTGAGAAGACCATAATGGGTCAGGTACAAAGTGTTATGGGAGGTACAAAGAGGTATGGGAGAAAACACCGGGTCATCAGAGGAGCCAGAAGAAACAATTGAAACCAGATCTGATACAAACAGATCCATTGAGTTAGCTGGTCATTGAAATAGTGGGACATACAATGAAGGTTCGTTAACTCATTGAACAAAAATGCAAGATACACTTCCTTATATTTTTTTCAACTCTAGGCTGGTTTGAGAGAACGTAGCTCTGAATGAGATGAAAAACTTCCTCATAGCCTAGCAAGAGTTCAGAGCTAAAAATAGAACAAAACAAAACAAAAAACCTCACACATTTCCAGTGAGTGGTATGAAAAGGAAAAAGGCCCCTATTGACATGCCTTGCAAGAATCTAGAATCACCTCCCATTTCCATTCTCTATGATGTCCAGCGCTCAGACATCCCTGTTTTTGGATCTCTGTGAAACTGAATCATAGGAATCCTTATATCTGAGCTCATCTAAGCAGGTCTCTGATGTGTGTGATCAAGAATGAAACCATGCCACAATCTCCTCTTCCATCCCTTAGCTCAGGAAGTAGTCAATAATTATTGGCTTGGAATCATTTTGCAGCAGTGCAAATTAACTACAGTCAAAAGCCCCCTCCTTGGAATCTTGGGAGCGGGTGATTTTACTGAGATGGGAAGGGAAGAACTCTGAGTTCCATCTGCTTGATTCACCAACTTCAACCCTGTTGCAAGATTCTAATGCTGCAGCGTCCCATCCATTCAGGACTCGGGTTACTACAAGTCCAAAGCTATCCTGTGGACTTTGGTATTCCTAGAAGATGCATTAAAAACGAGGATTTTCAGTGGCATGTTTGCCTCATGCTCAAAGAGGAGGGTGATGGGTTGAGGAGAGCTCCCAAGTAGAACATACCCAGTGACCACAGACAAGCAGTAGCATCTGGGAATGCAAGAGTGGGGAGGCTTTGGGTGTCCCCTTTGGGTGCTAAGGCAGAGGCTGTGGTAGGACTGAGGCTGTTATTTCTAATCACATTTCTGCCTTGCTCTTTCTTCTGGAAACAAAAATTAGGGGAAAGGAATTGCCTCTTACCAGATACATGACCTAATTACCTTCAACCCCTACTCCTTCCCATCCTGTTTATGTGATTATGTCATTTAAAAAAATAATAATTGTATTATTTATTTATTTCTGGCTGTGCTGGGCCCTCAAGGGATTTTTTTCTAACTGCAGCCAGCAGGGGCTAACTCTTCATAGTAGGGCACAGGCTTCTCGCTGAGGTGGCGTCTCTTGTTGCGGAGCCTGCTAGGGCCCTCAGGCTTCAGTAGCTGCCGCATGAGGGCTCCGTGGTTGCGGTTCCCCGGCTCTAGAGCACAGGCTCAATAGCTGTGGTGCATGGGCTTAGTTGCTCCGGGGTATGTGGGATCTTCCAGACCAGGAATCAAATCCTTGTTTCCTGTATTGGCAGGCGGACTGTTTACCACTGAGCCACCAGGGAAGCCTCTATGATGTCATTTAAATTTGACTTCAAAGAGTCGGGAAGGTTCTACTTGGTTCTGTCTCTGGCTTCAGGAACACAGCACATGGGAAGCCAAGGAGCCCTCTAAGTGGAGGGGCCCCGGGGCTCCTGGAAACTGACTTCCTCGTGGAGAGGTTCTCCCCCAAAACAGCTGTGTCCTCCGTGTGAGCGAGGAGCCCTGCAGGCACCCCAGGCTGCGTGTTGACATAAGAGATTAGGTTACACTGGAATACCCTACTTAAGAATATTTTGATTGAAAGAACAAACTAAAAATTAATAATGATAATTACACTTCATTTCCTTCACTGAGTTCTATCACTTTTTTTGAAGGCGACTTGAGAACAAGAATCTCCCCTTTGTTTGCAAATGGAAATGAGATCTAAGGAGAGCGCACAAACCATGGGTCACAGCTTCTGGCATTTCCCTGTTTGCTGCCTTTATTGCTCTCAGAACAGAGTGCTCACATTTTTCTTTGTTTATGTCACAACTCCTTTATCAGTGGTTTCCTTTCAAACAAAAAAAAAAATCACGTGATTTTTCTTTATCTATTTTTAAAGAGACCAGTAAATTCCCCGCCCCCCCAACCCCAAAATGTAGATGTCTTTTTAAAAAAAATTATTTTTATTTATTTTGGCCATACTGTGCAGCATAGAGGATCTTAGTTCCCTGACCAGGGAATGAACCTACACCCCCTGCAGTGGAAGCCTGGAGTCTTAACCACTGGACCACCAGGGAAGCCCCGAGACCAGTAAATTTCTAAACCAGCTTGCAACTTGGCTGACTGTGGAGCTTCCATTCTTGCTAGCCTGGCCCAAACTCAGGCTGGCTTCCAGGCCTCGCTCTTCCTCCCCTCACGCTGGGCGTTTCCACGTGGACAGGGGGCGAAGGGCCAGGCCCACAGGAAGCCACACAAACATTCTGACGCACCAACTTGTAAAATCTCCCAGTGACCCAGGTGGAATGAAAAGTCCAACCTTCATTCCAGCCTGTATGAAAGAGCCCAGTAGTCGGGGATGATGACCCGCTGTGTCCTGGGCAGCCCCGCCGGTGACCGGAAAAGCTCCTCTCCCGGAAGAACAGCAGGAGTGGCCAGGGGGAGTGATGGTCTAGCCTCCTGGGTAATCACGGCTGGTGTCCCTCGCCTGCTGCCGGAAGTCCAAGAGGGGACCTTTTCCAACTCTGGCCACCAGGCCACATGGGGCCTGCAAAATCATTCCAACCCTTCCTGAAAGAACATAGAGGAGCCATTGTCATGTACAATTAGCCTGGGCAAAGCCCCAGAGAACGTATCGTTGGATGCCTTCCTGCTGTTCCTGCACAAGAGCATGTGACAGAAATGGTTCCAACTCCTGCCTTGGTCATCAGCATTTTCCCAAGTTTCACTATCCATCTCCTCCTTTTTAAAAGCTATTTGATTTGGGGTGTGCTGGGTCTTTGTTGCTGCGCAGGCTACTCTTCATTGTGGCACACAGGCTTTTCATTGTGGCGGCTCCTCTTGTTGCGGAACACAGGCTCTCGGGAGCACGGGCTTCAGTAGGTTGCAGCACATAGGCTGAGTAGTCGCAGCTCCAAGGCTCTAGAGCGCAGGGTCAGTAGTTGTGGTGCACGGGCTTAGTGACCCCGAAGCATGTGAGGTCTTCCTGAACCAGGGATCGAACCCATGACTCCTGCATTGGCAGGGCAATTCTCTACCACTGAGCCACCAGGAATGCCCCGTCTCCTGCTTTTAATTTCCTTCCTGTCCCAGATTCCTTGGTCACTGAATTTCCTCCCAGAGGCTGCCCAGGAGAGAGTTGTAGTCTCCTGGTGGCCATAGAGGGCAGAGAGAAGCCAAGGAAAGCATCCAATGGTCTTGTATCTGCCAAGGCTCCATGGAAACCACATCTCAGCTCCGGGTGAGCAAACTAATTTGGCTCCCCTTCCAGGCTTGGCCCTCTTCATCAAATGTCTACTTTGCCCAAGATCACCCTTCAGCCTGATAACACAGAATAAGGCCACTGTTTGATTGTCCCTGAGGCCTTTCATTCAAAGCCAAGTCTACTGACATTCTGCCTAACACCTCCCCCAAGGAAGGCCACAGCTTTCTCTTCATGCCTCTGCAAAACACGGAGCTCCCTCATAGTCAATGGTTCTGATCTGTGAGAGCCTGCTAAAGTCGGGACATTTCTGTGGGCTTCTCATCAATTTCTTCTTATTTACCAGGCTGGATACTCCCTGTGGAGCAAAATTGAAAGCTGAACTGTGCTCAGAGACTCTCCTGGCAGTGAAAACACCAAAGTGCGAAGTGAAAAATCTACAATCTCCCCACCACCTTCTCTGATGAGTGGGCCTCACTGGCCACAGCAAGGATTCATTTGAATGCTGTCATCTCTTGGCATCTTGGGTTGAGTTTTCCAGGACACAAAGGCATGAGATGTTCCAGCATCTCGATCATTTTTATGGCCAGTGGGGAGGTAGACGAGAATAAATAATTGGATCCACTGTGCTGTGGAACAAATGAAATAGGAAAATGCTCACGGTCAAGTTCTGGTTCAAAGTGATTGGCTCTTAGATATGCAAGAAATTTGGCCTCCCTTAAAATATGCAATGAGGATGGAGCCTTCAGCAATGAGTCTTAAAAGTGAGTCTTTCACAGGTTTCAGGAAGCATTCAGTGCTTCCCACTACCACCTAGCACTCAAGAGACAGTGTCATCTGAAAATCTAAGTTACAATCTAGGGGCTGAGATTGGAAATAAAATATGTACACAAGTTATGCTATGATGAGGGGATTCCCGGGTATTTTTTTCCTTTTCTCTATTTTCCTAGGTTCCTGTATGCCATAAAAAAAAAGACACAACCCCCTTTCCTTTTTAGAATGTCAGCCATGCAAACACCAAGTTAAAATTTGGGCATTCATTCTTGAGGCCTTTCTTTTCTTCTCCTTAAACGTCTCAATTCGTGCATCCTCTCTTCTCCATCTCCAACTTCTGGCCCTTAGCGCAGGCAGTTGGGGCCATCTCAGTGCTCTTTTGAGCACTGACATCCTCCCCTACTTGGCTTCCCCGTGGCTGGACTCTCTCTTCATGCAGTCTACCCTCCGATGGCAGTCAGAGTGACTTTCTAAAATAGAAACCCTGTCATGTCACATTCCTGCTCAACCTCTTCAATAGCTCTTCGTTGCCTCCAGGAGACAATTTAAATTCCTTTCCATAACACCCGGGGCTCTTCAGAACCAAACCTGCCAAGCTCTTCCTTGCTCCTTCCCCAGCAGCTCTTCCCCCAGCCACTGCTTCTTCAGGCCCCGGGGTCACTCATTCCAGCCAAAAGCCTTTATTCCAGCCATTCCCTCTGCCTGAAATGCCCCCCACCTCCCACCAACACAGCCTCCCAGGCTCCACAAAGCCCCAAGCATCCCACCCTTCCCCACCCAAGGGAACGCTGCTCGCCATGCCTGTGGCCTTGACACTGACCCCATCCATGTCACAGCACTGCACACGGGGCCTTGGAGCTGTGCCCCCTGCATTTGTCTCTCTCATTGGACTGTGGGCTCCAGAAGGGCAGGGACCTGGTTTGATTTATTTCTGGATCCTCAGCACGTGGCTTCTGCAGCGCCCAGAGCAGGGGAGATGTTCAGTAAATATTGTTGATTTCAGAAAAGGAGGATTAAGTCAAGGAATTAAAATGTGGCTTCCTGCCATACTTGTCATATTATTTAGAACTGTATCATCTACTTCAGCGCAATGAAAAATAAAATTTAAAAGAAGGATCATCTAAAACTTCAAGGAGAGCCAAAATCCATCCAATGCCTGTTGGCTCCCAGATTCTAGGCTTTTTCTCTCCCCCCACCCCTACCCCGGTCACCCCCTACAGCTCCCCTCCTGCTTTCCAACAAGTGTTTTTGTAAGGAAAACACAAAGAGGTACCTAGAGGAATTTTGCTGTTTGAGTTTTAGTGTATTTTTGCTCAGGACCTCTGTGGCAAGATATTATGGGTGTCAACGCTGCCGTATAGGAGGGTTCCTGTTTTGAAGAGTCTTCTCATAGAGATTCTATTGCAATTACAGAATCCCTAACCCAATCTCCTCTTCGGGCAATTACAGATCATTAACTACTTAATAGGAGGTAAGGAAAAACCCAAGCCAAAGTGGTAGAAGCCACTGTCCAATGAAGAGTAGCTAGAAATGGAGATAAAATATCCCTGAAATTACAACACGAATCAGAAATAGAGTTTGTGTACATACCACTGTGTGGACCTGGGCCTTGTGTGTGTATTAGTCCCTCAGTCGTGTCTGACTCTTTGCGACCCTATGGACTGTAGCCCACCAGACTACTCTGTCCAAGGGATTCTTCAGGCAGGAATACTGGAGTAGGTAGCTATTCCCTTTGAAGAAGGAATTCATAGGGCCTGGACTCCATCTCAGGCCTCTGCATGCTGATCGTGCTCGACCACCTCTCCAGTGGACTCTGAACTCTCTGCTTAGTGCCTGTGGGAACGACAATGGAAGGATAAGACCCCCTCCCGACAGGGGAACCTTGAAGATCATATCCAGGTTACTCATCACCTAAGAGAAAACAGACACTAATCACCCCTGCCTCCGGACAGTATCTATCAGAATGTAAGCACAGGCTTATTGGTTATTAACTGGTTGGATTAACTGTTTGAACACAAAACACATGAATGATGGGGTTATTGTGATTGTATTTACCCGTCCTTTGTAAGCATCAAGGGATTGGGATGGTGGGTTTGGACACGTACACATGGGGTATAAAAGATTTTCACAAATGCTGGTCGGGGCCCTTGGCTAAGAGGAGACTCTGCCTTGGGCCCGCCGGTGTAATAAACTGCACTCCACTATCTGCATTGTCCTTCTGAGTGAGTTTGTTTCCCGGAAAGCGTGGCTATAACATTTGGTGCATTGGCCGGGAAACTCCTCACTTTGAGGAGACAGGTCTCATTGAGGCCACCCCGAGGCTTTGTAGCTTGAATCTCCTAGAGGGGGGAAGGCGCCTCGCCCTTCTGCAAGGATTCTGCTTCTCAACGCCCAGATCTTTCACGTTAGCAGGTAGTGATGGCAGCAGGGGAACTGAGCGCTCAGGTGAGGAGGAACCCACCCAGCAGGGTGGAAGAGGGGGCCTGATCACCCTCCTGGGAGGGACTAGAAGGAGCGGGGACCCACAGGAGCCTGGAATAGGGAGGCAGCGATTGCTTGGTACACAGGTCTACGAGCGTGCTAGGGTTTAGGAAGGAAATTTGTGAAAGTCACTTAGGAGGTGTGCCCACGCTGTCTCGGGGAAAGTTATTACCAAGCGATCGCCAGGGGATTTTTAGGATAGGAAATTGGTCCTTGTATGCTCATATTCTGCCCTCCCCCAGGAGGTGTCCCGTCTGCTGTGAAATTCTTTACCCTCTCGGAACTGTTAGGCTAGAAGGAGGGGGATACAGAAGTGAGTATGAATTGGCTTTTCCGGAGATGGCCTGGGACATGGGATATTTAACCCATCTGTTTTCATCCACACCTGATCAAGCCCACCAAGGCAGACGGACTTTGAGGGAGAAACAGTCTTGGACCATGTGATGTTCTGGTTCAGCTGTGCTGACCAGCAGGTGAAGACATGCTGATCCCCCTTCTCCCTCTGGGATCTGGCGAGTAAGGCTCTTCTCACCCCAATTAGGAAGGAAGCAGAATGGCAATTTAAGTGTCACTGACTGGAAATATCAGAAGTACATAGGGTACTGAGAACTTCATAGACAGAATGAAAAGGAAAAGTAGAAGAAGGTCGGAGAAGGTAAGCAAGATGGGGGGAAGTGAATCTAAGGCAACTGTATTGGAGTGCATGATAAAAAATTTAAAGAAGGGATTAGGAGGAGACTATGGGGTGAAGATGAAGCTTAACCACCTCCACATACTCTGTGGTCGAACGGCCCCCTATGGGAGTAGGATGGCCACCAGAGAACACCATGAACTCAAAAATAGTGGAAGCAATTTACACAGTAGTCACAGGAGAGCCAGGACACCTGGATCAGTATCCATCTATTGACTCATGGCTAGGGTTAGCTCAAGACCCTCCTACTTGGACAAGGCTCTGTATCCAGAAGGGAAAGGGGAAAATATTAATGGCACAAAAATTGACTTACGATAAAAAAGGAAACTCTACAGGATTTGGATGGGGATGACCTGACCCCTCCCCCATGCTGGATAATGACGTGCCTGCCTCCCAGGGCTCCACCAGGCCCGGAGGCCGCCTAATGCCCGATCCAGGGCCAGGTGAAGTTCAACAGCCGCTGCTCTTCGCCATCTCTCCCGGAGGTCGTAGAGCCGCCGTTTTGGCAAGCTCCCATTCCAGTGACAGAAGCCTCTGGCCAACACTTCCAGGATCCGGCTCCAACCGAACCGCCCAAGCTATACCTGCCTCTCCCGGTGAGTACTGACAAGAAGGGGAGGGAGACGTTGGAATAAGCAGAGACTGCGCTCTGCCAGAGAGCCGGAGGGAACGAAAGAGAACAGACAAGAGACTTACAGTGCTAGCTGCTGCTCTGGGAAAGTCTTATCTCGGGCCCTCCGGAAAACCTCATCTGCCCCAGGGACAGGACAGTTCTTCAACTGGTCCCAAGGGAGGCCCGGTCCCTGTTACAGCCAAACCATTGTGCCCGGTGCAAGCTTTTGGCCACTGGAAGAATGAATGTCCTAAGGCAAGGAAGGAAGAGGAAGTTCCTGAAGTTGTGGGTCTTGCTGACTTGGAAATTAACTAGGGCTGCCATGGCTCAGAGATACCAGGTCCCCGAGAGCCCATGGTAACCTTAAAACTGGGGGACCAAAACATTGACTTCATGGTGGATACAGGAGCAGAAATGTCGGCAGTAACAAAACCTGTAGCACCACTGTCCAAAAAGACTACCGATGTAACTGGGGTATTGGGAGAAGAGATGATTAAATCGTTTTGCCAGCCCAGAAAATGTCAGATGGGGGGGTACCAAGTGATTCATGAATTCCTCTACATTCCTGAGTGCCCAGTACCCCTGTTGGGAAGAGACTTGCTCTCCAAACTAGGAACACAAGTGACTTTCTCCCCTGAGGAGAGGCCTACCTTCTGGATGGACTCGATGACTTATTTGTCCTCTCTCTCAATACCACCCCAAGATGAGTGGAGGTTGCATGACCCTCCGAAGGAAGAACCGGGTGGGCTGGAAGAGCATGAGAGAGAGTTAACTCAATTATTCCCTGAGGTCTGGGTGGAAGACAACCCCCCCTCCCCCCAGGCTGGCTAAACATCATGCCCCAGTGATAATAGAACTCAAACCAGGCACCATCCCGGTTAGAAAGTGCCAGTACCCGCTATGGATAGAGGCCTGAGCCAGCATACTGCCCCACATCAATAGATTGAGACAAGCAGGCATTCTAGTAGAGTACCAGTCGGCTTGGAATACGCCAATCCTGCCAGTCAAAAAGGAAGGAGGACAGGACTATAGGCCTGTACAAGATCTCAGGCTAGTCAACCAGGCTACTGTGACTTTCCACCTCACTGTTCCAAACCCCTATACCTTACTTAGCCTCCTCCCATCGAGGACTAAAGTTTACACTTGCCTAGATCTCAAGGATGCCTTCTTCTGCATACACCTTGCCCCAGCGTCACAGCCCGTCATTGCCTTTGAATGGGAAGATCCAGTCGGGAGCGCCAGATAACAAAGGCTAACTCCACAGCCATCTTTGGGGAAGCCTTGGCTTCTGACCTGGACTCATTCCATCCGGAAGAGTACGGATATCGGCTCCTACAATACGGGGATGACCTGCTGCTGGCTGCCTGAGACCAAGGAAAAATGCTGGAAAGGGACAAATGCACTGCTCCAGCTGTTGATGGAAGCAGGTTACCCGGTGTCGAAGAAGAAGGCACAGATCTACAAAGAGGAGGTAAGGTATCTGGGTTTTGTTTTAAAGAAGGGTTCAAGGTTCCAGACCCTAATTGGGTCCTATATACTGATGGCACTAGCCTGATAAAACAAGGACAGCGGCTGTCAGGTTAGCCAAAGTGGAAGGGGCCATCAAGACTGAAAAGAGATGGTGGGAATTGCCAAGTGGCAAATTATTGGTATTGGAAGAGCTGGCACACACTCTGGTAAGCCAGACACACCAAGCGACCCACCTAGGCCATGCTGCCTGCTCACAGGTTAATGCTGCCTCTCGGGGATTCAGACAAAATCCTCTGGGTATTCAGCTGAAAGGCACACTGCCCCTTGAACACCTGGGAGTGGACTTCACTGAAATGAAACCTCACCGACACTACCATTATCTGCTGGTCATGGTATGTACGTTCCCGAGATGGGTAAAAGCTTTTCCTACCTGGACTGAAAGAACATCAGAAGTAGCCCGGTGCCTGCTTAGGGAAATAGTTCCCAGATTTGGATTTCCTACCAGCATTGGATCAGGCAATGGCCCGGATTTTGTAGCTGATTTAGTACAACAATTAAGAAAAACTTTAAACATCAAATGGAAACTGCACACTGCATATAGGCCCAGAGTTCTGAGATGGTGGAATGAACCAACCGGACACTTAAAGAGACTGTCCAAGTGGATCATAGAAACTGACTGCTCCTGGGTGGACTTGCTTCCGACGGCTCTGCTCAGACTCAGGATGACTCCACAGTCCCAAGGCTATTCTCCATACAAAATTGTGTATGGGAGGCCTCCTCCTATAATAAAACAGGTGTCAACAAATTTGCCTCAGGTAAGGGGGGATAGGATTTCACAGCAGATGGAACTGGGTAAGGTAATAAATCGGGTAACTAAGTTTGTACAAGAAAGGGTGCTGTTCCCCCTTGGGGAACAGATTCATGAGTTTACACTTGGTGACCAAGTATGGGTCAAAGATTGGAAACATGATTTGCTAGCCCTTTGGTGAAGGGGCCCTTATGTTATTCTAACTACCCCTACTGCTGTTAAAGTTGCAGGTATTGTCCCTTGATCCATCATACAAGAGTGGAGAGCATACCACGCAGACTCAGAAAACGCTGAGTGGACTGCACAGAGGGACCACATTGATCCTCAAGAGACTAAGACCATCCTCAAGAAGAAGGAAAAGAAGATCCCGGACGAGCCCCTTCAGGATGAAGCTGCACAATCAACTCCTGCTGCTTGGCCTCATTAACGTGAATTTGAATTTAACTTCTGTCTCAACTCAGGAAAACGTTTTCACCTCATGGGCACATTCCTACACGGACTTCCACAACACCTACAACTTCTGGGTATGTAGGACTATGCCTCTGCCTGTGAAGGATGGACTTCCTTAGTGGGTGTCACCACTCCGCCAAGCAGATTTTAAACCACTCTGCTCTTTTCTGGGATGACAAAGAGACTTTCCTCTCTCTTGTCAATCATAACCTCTCCTTGGTCTCTTGGTGTAAGACCTACAGTCAATAGACTCAGGTCATGGGGTTACATTTGATATAAATGCCAGTGTAACAAAAGCCTAACCTACAACAAGCCCCAGTAAATCTACCTTATTTACATGCTAGGTGGACAAGATCTGTGTTTCAATGGTATGAGTATATTGCTGCCTTTTTCGTACCCTCTGTAGGGACAACAAATATATTATGATTAAAGTAGAGGCCTTGACTAATTTCACAAACAGGCCCTCCTAGATAGAACAGAAGCCATCCAAGCCTTAAATGAAGAGCAAATCTAAATGAGAAAAGCAGTAATTCATAATAAAATGGCTTTGGACATACTCACAGCTGCTCAAGGAGGGACCTGTGCTATAATTAAGGTTGAATGTTGTGTATACATTCCTGACTTATCTGACAATGTATCGACTACTTTAGATGACATGAAAAACCAGGTAAAAGCAATGTCAAATGAGAACATTCCTTTCTGGACTTTGGTCCTATCTTGGGTGAAGAGCGATTGGTGGAAAACTATATTTACCACTGTTATAGTTGCCTTGATAGTTCTGCTTTGTGGACCCTGAATTTTACAATGTATTATGAACTTTGTAACCTGAAGGTTGATGTCATTCTCCCTAATTGGCAGTTGGAGAGCCAGGGTGCAATATATCCCTATGAATGATGCTCATAATATGAGTTAAGAGCATCAAGAGGGGGGAATGAAGAAGGAATTCATAGGGCCTGGACTCCATCTCAGGCCTGTCTGTGCTGATCGTGCTCGGCCACCTCTCCAGTGGACTCTGAACTCTCTGCTTAGTGCCTGTGGGAACGACAATGGAAGGATAAGACCCCCTCCGGACAGGGGAACCTTGAAGATCATATCCAGGTTACTCATCACCTAAGAGAAAACAGACACTAATCACCCCTGCCTCTGGACAGTATCTATCAGAATGTAAGCACAGGCTTATCGGTTATTAACTGGTTGGAATATAACCGCGGGCTTATTGATTATTAACTGTTTGAACACATAACATGTGTATGATGGGGTTATTGTGATTGTATTTACCCGTCCTTTGTAAGCATCAAGGGATTGGGATGGTGGGTTTGGACACGTACACATGGGGTATAAAAGATTTTCACAAATGCTGGTCGGGGCCCTTGGCTAAGAGGAGACTCTGCCTTGGGCCCGCCGGTGTAATAAACTGCACTCCACTATCTGCATTGTCCTTCTGAGTGAGTTTGTTTCCCGGAAAGCGTGGCTATAACACCTTCTCCAGGAGATCTTCCTGACCCGGGGGTTGAACACTGGTTTTCCGAATTGCAGGCAAATTCATCACCATCTGAGCCACCAGTGGACCTGGGGCAAGTCACACAAACATTGAACATCTTAGTTCCCGCAGCGTAAAATGAGGAGGGATCAGAGTAGGTGTCCTATGAGGGTCTGTGCAATCGTTTCGGAGAACAGAAGCCTGGCACAGTATAAAGGTCAGAATCGGGCCACAGAGGGAGAAGACTAGGTTCAGCCTGGCACCACCATGTTCAACTCTATGTCCTTGGTTGTCCTTGAGCAAATTCCTTAAGTTTTTTGAGCTTCAGTTTCCCCACCATAAGAATGGGGCTTATAAAATGACACATTCAGAGCTGTTCTGGAGGAATAGAAAGTAGCCCATGTGTAGGAAAGGATAGCTCAGGTTATTATTGGGGTTTGAGACCGTAGGGTATAGTAATCAGGAACTCAAACCTGTCTGGTTCAAATTCCAGTTCTGCTGGGTCACTGGGCCTTGAGCAAGCTCCTCACTTTCTCTGAGCCTCGTTTCTTCCTTCTACAAATGGAGACAACAGTTGTATGTACCTCAAACCGTTGTTGGGAGGGTTTTGTTTTTTTTTTAAAGCAATGGACATCCATAACTGTAGGGTAATCACTCCGGATCTGGCCGACAATACTTTCTTCACCCATCTCAGGGTCTGAGGTGTGCCTGTCCCCACCCCACCACCTCTTCTCAGCTCATTTGCTCTGAGTTCAGAAGGGTCCTTCCTTCCCATCCCTCCAGGGAGAAGTGGGGAGAGAAAAACAAGATCACAGGTGACAGGGGAAGGGCCCAAGGTGACCTTGGAGGCATGGAGAAAGCTGGCCTGAAACTCATCTGCCCTTTGAGCCTGCTGCTCACCGCACCTAACCTCCCACCTCACCGCCCTTGTTTCCGAAGCTGAAAATAGACCGAACCGGTGTGGCCACATTTCAGTGCCACTCAGAGAGCACCCCTAGGGTGTTTTCAAGCCAGCTCTGAGCTCCTCACTAGCCAGGCACCGGTCAGGAGTTACTCATTCACAACCAGGCTTCAGCAGGTGTGTGGGGAAATGCTTGCCTGCCCAGGCCTGGGAACTCTGCATGCCCCAAGGGGTCAGGCCAGTCAGAGTCTTTAACCAGGGCCTGTGGGACCCTGCCAGCTGGAGAGTGGGGGGGGAGGACTGCGGGGAGGGGCGAGGGATGGCAGGATCACATGATGGGGCAAAATCTGCACTGGGAGGCAGGTGGTGGGTGGTCTAGATCCAATGCCACCCTTCATTCAAGGTGGTGACCTTGAATGAATCGCCTCTCCTCTCTGGGCCTTTAACTGGCATCTGATCTTTCTCCATCTCTGAAACTGGCTGTTCTCTACCTCAACAGCGGCTTCATTCTCAGACCTTCCATGATGTCAAGATGGCTCCCAGGAGCTCCTAACCAGGAAACAGAGAAAGCTTCTCTTCCCCATTGCTGGCCAAACCAAAGTGCTGACTTTTTCCTAAAGATGCTTTGGTGCCCCCCATTTGTGGGGTCATGGCGAACCATGAAGGGTCAGGGTCCCTTCAGGATGCCTCCCTGTGCTGCAAAGCCTGCAAAGTGGAAACCTACATCCCCAGCCCCTCTCAGCTAGAGTTCTGCATGCAAATTAGGTGCCACTCATCAGATGTCCCAGCAAGACATTCAGAAGGCAGCAGTGGGATGGGTACCATTCTCTTGCTGCTTCAACTGTGGCTCCTGGCCAAGTCCTAGGTAGAGTCTCCAGCTTTGTGGATGTCCAGAAGCTTCTGAAGCCTGACTGCCACCTCTGGGTGTATTTTTGAGTGGGATGGCAGGGTGGAGGTGGTGCTCCTCTCTCTCCACCTTGATCCCTGGTGGGCAAAAACCATCTTTCCTGGAGACCCAGCCAGAGCTTTCCCAGTGATTTCATGAGTGTCTATTTCCCAGCATTAAATATCTTTCTGTGTACATATCTGTACACAGCCAATGAGAACCCTGCCCTCTACTCTGGCCCACCTGGAAGGTGACATCGTTAATAGAGGTGAGTCCCACCTCTGAGCTGGGACTCTGGATGCAAACTGGTTTCCTCTTTTTTAAGAAGGAAATCATTACATGGGGAAGTTTTATAATTCCTGCTTTGTCCTTAGATTAAAGCCATGCAAACCTAAGAGAGTATCAGTTAATCTTGGTTTTATTTTCACTGCTCTTTGATAACAAAAATTACTAAAGGTTACCAGAGGTGTTTACTTAAACCCCAAGTTCCTAAATAAATATTTGAGGAAAGAACTATTTTAAAGCTATTTTATTAGCTTTTTTTAAAAAAAAGGAAAAAACCACTCTGGTGGAAAGAGGCAAGCTATGGGGAGTAGCAGATGGCAGGATGACAGGGTGGAGGGGACACAGGGAGATTCCATTTCACTCTGCGGCTGCTGGACAAACTGAGCCATCGTGGGACCAGGGGATCTCTCTGAATCCACTTCCTCATCTATTGAAATGATTGCCTCTTGGGTCCTGTCCAGTTCCAAAGTTCTATCTCTTCTAGGAAGGATGTCCACATTGCTACAGAATTGTTAATACTGAATTTTATTTTTTCCTAGAAACCCAGAGGGCAGTAGAAGCAATTTATTTTATTAAGTGTCCTTTTACTTTTCTGAGAAGTAAGCAAATGCACTGTACTACAAGCAGATCTATAAAGACTAAAGGCTGACCTCACAGCTTCCGAGAACAATTCCTGATCTCGGCCAAGATGAACATTGGGAATTTCCTCCTTGAGCACTAGTTCAAGTATCCAAATCAGTAACATCTTTGTCTTGGGCCCCTGCAACCCACAGTTTTGCTACCTCCCACCGGGAGGGACCATTATTGGGGAGACAGTCATATTGTGAGAAAGCCTCTGTTTGCCAAAAGAGAGAGGTGGGTAATTACAGTTCTAAGTCTTCATGTAGGTGGTCTCTTCAAATGACTTCATTTATTTGCTGCTTGATGTAAAAGAAGCCTCATTTATGTCATTTCTTTTTCTCCCAGGGAGGTTAAGAGCTCAGTGCAATTAATGGACTACATATGTCACTGACTTTGATACAGTTCCAGGCAACTTTATGCTAAAGCAATGTGATGATTTTGTATCATAAAAAGCATTCATTTTTATTGAGAATGGAAGATCAACTAATCAGGTGTCCATTCAGAAAATAATGTAGCTGCTGAAAGGCATTTGTTGAGAAAGGGAGGAAGGAAGGAAGGACAGGAGGCAGGGAAAAAGGATGAGAAAGAGGGAGGAAAGAGTGAGAAGGAAAAATAGAAAGGCAGAAAACCAAATTTATAAATGCTGTTGAATTTTTAACCCCAGCAGACTAGCCAGCTGTGTCCAATAGAAATACGAAGGCAGAGACTATCTTCATGGATCACCAAATATCCCTAAGTTACAGTGTCTGGCATGAGGTGATTGTTCTATGAATATTAATGCAACAACACATGCATGAATAAACTCAAGTCATATTCATTATCTACAACATTATATTAAGCACTACATTAAATATTAAAGAAATGTAAGTACTTTTTGAGTAAATTAATGAGCAAATGAAGGAATGAGATCATATCCAACATGCCCTTCTTAGATAATGGGAGGGGTGGTTCATAATCTAGGAATTAGTATTTTCAGTATGCTGGAACAAAACCACTCTCACTAAAATATTTGTTTAAAATCAACTAAACAGCCTGTTTTTTTGCCTAGAAAATTTTCATATTATTTTTTTTTGTCATGGTTCTTTATAACTAGAGCTTAGGATCATTCTCTTTTACTGAGCATAGAGATGCTTATATAACAGCAGATGGAGTCTTTGTTGACACATTTCATCATCCCTTTAGAATATCTGATAATTTGCAGAAGAAAAAGAGATAGCAACAAACACAGAAAATCATAAGAAATGCTTGTGTTCAAAATAATACTGTTTAGGAAAAAAAAGAGAAATATAATGAGTCACATGTGTAATTTGAAAGTATCTAGTAATCATCTTAAAAAAGTAAAAAATCAAAAGAGCCCTCCAGTAAACTCATTTGTTGTCTTCTCTATTTGAACAGCTTCTGCGCCCAGGCTCCCAGGCAAGACCTGGCTCCTCCATTCAAGACACATATTCCCAGCTGCCAGAAAGACTTCTCCACCTAGCATCCCTCAGCACCTAAGACCAAATGTTCAAGACCAGCCCTAATCTCTCCTCTTACCCAAGCTAGCTTTCTTTCCTGACATCCCAGTTTTTGTCCATGTCAGCATCACTAATGAACAAATATTTAATGAACATTTACTCTGTGCCAGCTGCAGGGATACAGCAGTGGACAAGCCAGATGAAGATAAACAATCGAACATAATCAATAAGTAAAATACATACTGTGTCAGAAAGTAATATTTGGTATGGAGAAGAACATAGTAAAATAAGGGGAATGGGGGGCCCAGCAAGGAGGTGACATTGGGACAAAGCCTCAGAGGAGGAGAGAGCGTGAACCATGCACATATCCAGGGAGGAGTTTCCAAACCAAGAGAGAAGTCCTCATGACTGAGTGTGTCCAGTATTTGATGTTTAGAAAAACCACAAAGGCTAGATCAGAGTGAACAAGGCAGGAGGTAAGAAGGAAATGAAATCAGAAGGAGAGGAGAGTCTAGAGTGACAGGCTGCCCAGGCCATGGTGAGGGCTTTGGTCACCCAGGCTTGGAATGTAGGTCTGGTCTCTCTCCTCTGTCTCTCCATTCACCTAGTCTCCGGGGCTAACCCTCTTTTTTGTTGTTGTTTCATGTTTTATTTTGCATGTGTGTGTGTTTAATTAACTTTTTAAGATTTTTATTGGAGTACAGTTGATTTACAATGTTGAGGAGGTGGACTCTCTTGATCCACCCCACTTTACATTTTATCCAGTCCCCACCACCCTACCCTTGGTAGGTTACTCTCCCTAAAGCACAGCTGTGGTCATGTCCACCTGCGCAGCCTTGCCCAAGCACCTCTGAAATAAGGTGCTTTAAAGCCTCAGGTGAATCATTTAGGGTCCCCTATACAGTCTGCCATTCCCTGCTCACCCACACATGGCTACCCCTTCTTCCAGCTACATTGGATTACTTGCAGTTCCCTTTGTATGCTATGTGAATTCTCTAGCCCCTGTCATTCCCTCCATCTGAAATACACTGAGTTGCTATTCAGTTCAATGAGTAAACACAGTATCTTCCATGAAAGTGAAAGTGAAAGTCACTCAGTCATGTCCAACTCTTTGTGACCCCATGGACTATACAGCCCATGGAATTCTCCAGGCCAGCATACTGGAGTGGGTAGCCTTAGCCTTCTTTTCCCAACCCAGGGATCAAACCCAGGTCTCCCACATTGCAGTTGGATTCTTTACCAGCTGAGCCACAAGGGAAGCCCATCTCCCTTAAACAGACTCACTCCCACCTGGTAACTTCTTTGGATTCTTGTACCATTTTGCATTTGTCCTTGCTAGCACGTCTGCCACCTTTGCACTTGGGTTATACCTATGCTTGGCTTATTTCCTCTCCTAAATTTGTCCAGGGAACTTGCCTTTTATGCTTGTTCAGATTTCCTAATTCCTAGGGCTGTGCCTTCCACAGATGGGATACCATGCATCTGTTGACTATCCTAGTGGATGGATGAACAAATGAATTGCTGTAATATAGCTAGTTGCTATGTTATATTGTTGAGTGAGGTTGGCAGAATTAAACATTGTCTTCCTTTCCTCTAATCTATGGGAATTTGAATAGGATTTGTATCCTGCTGTTGTGTGAAAAATGTATAAATTTTAATTATGCTGAATTGGTTCATAGTGCTTTTCAGGTCTACTACATCCTTTGACTTTTCTGTCTATCCATTCTATTAATTTTTGAGAGTTTGTTATTAAAACTCCAACTAAAAATCTTAAAGTATCTACTTAAAAAGGTAATTGTTCATGATGATGTGTGGCAGAAATAAACACAATATCATAAAGCAATTATTCTTCAACTAGGAATGAATTTTAAAAAATAATTATAATATATAGTAGAACTACAAGTAAATTTGTTTTGTATTTTCCAAGTCACCTGTAAATGTGTTATCATATTTCATTATTTAAAAAATAAAAAGAGAAATCTTTGTAATATCTATTTTATTATTCAAGTAAAATATTTATGTAATTTTAAAAAATCACTATAGTTCATGCTGGGTGGGTCATGAATGATCAGGTAAGCAACTTAACTACTCTGAGCCTGTTTCCTCAGCTATGAGGAGGGGGCAGGATTCTTGCTTTATAAAGTCTCAATGAGAATACATATTCATATGAGATTATGTATGTAACATATCAGGTATCTAGCCTGGCACACAGTAGGTGCTCAGTTAAAGAAAGGATAATGATGATGATGATGATGGTAATAATGGTGATGGTGATGGTGTAGTAGTGTTAACAGTAATGGCAAAAATTATGACTTTCAACCAGCTAAAAATGAAGTGTTAAAAAGAGAAGGTTCTGCCTGGGTGGTTGAGGGACCACAGCTCTCAATGTCAGATAACTGACTTTTCCCTTCATTGGATGCTGTTTACAAAAGCAAAGGTCATCTAATATATTCATAGAAGGCTCTAAGCATATCAGTTATTTATTCCCATATTTGAGACTTTGAAACAGATAAATTTCATATTGGGACTATAAATGATTAAAAAGAGAAAAACCCAGTTAGTGTGGTGGTTAGCCATGATGAACTGTGTAAAAATGGTTTATTGGATACACGTACAGTTGTTTTTTTATAAAGGAGCAAATCTTTCTTATAATAATTTTGTAGCTTTCATCTTTCTATTATAAAATAATTCATGTTTATCATAGGAAATTTGCAAAAAATCCAATAAGACAATAAAATAACTCATAATTCAACTGTTCTGTTTAGAGACAAAAGCTGTGTACACTTTGATGTATATTTCTCTGATCTGCCTTATTTTTTCCTTTGAGAACTGAAGATTTGGGTGGCTTCTTTATCACTAACCAGTGATTTTATTTTCATGCCTTTTAAAAATAGAAATGAAAGCCTAGCAGACAGTTTTAGAAGAAATACAAGTAAGGTATATAGAAGTTTTAAATGTAGAATAAAGACCAGTGGTTTCCCATGCAGCTAATTCCACGGGAGCCAGGCAAGGGCTTGATTCTCACTGAGGCCATCTCAACCTGCTTCTAATTTGGCTAATATCCAAATTTACTGGTCAGACCTTTATAGGAGAGCCCCCACAGTCCACTGTACTGTCCAGATAACTGACTTTTCTCTTCATCGGATGCTGTTTAAAAAAGCAAAGGTCATCTAATATATTCATAGAAGGCTCTAGGCATATCAGTTATTTATTCCCATATTTGAGGCTTTGAAACATACAGATTTCATACTGGACTTCAAATGATTAAAAAGAGAAAAACCCTCATGGTTTTGATAGGCCTTTTGGTCATGGGAGGTGGGCACCCGGCCCCCACCCCAGGCATAGTCTTCCTGGAAAGGGGGAGCTTAGAAAGCACTGAGGCAAAATGAAGTGGGTGCAACAGAAGATTTCAGGGCAGCCTAAGGAGGAAGAAGGCGGGCTGGGAACAAGAGTCGTGGGAGAGAAGCTGGGAGCGATAAGACCAGTTCTGGGGAACAAGCGAGGATCCAGCAGCGGAGCAGGAGACCAAGAGCCTGAAAAGGAAAGTTGGGCATAGGTCAAGACTGTGAAATATTCTATCAGAACTCCACCCTGCCGCTCTTCAGCCTGCAGGAAAGTCGGCCAAGTGCCACAATCTTGTGATAGCGTGTCTCACAGGAAGGGAGCTGCAGTCAGCTTTTTGGGTGGGTGAGGGAGAGAGGCCGAGACGAGAGACGGTCCAGGAGGGCGGCTGCTGAGTTGGGCAGGTCTGCTCCGGGGAGGTCTCTGAGGCAGGAGCTGGTGAGCAGACTGCAAGGCTCCACCAGGGACCTACAGCAACCTTGGCATGGATGCAAAATGGTTCCTGAATGTGTGGTGGGACTGAGAGCATCATACACTGAAAAGTTGGAAGGACGGACCCCAGAGGCTGGAAGATTTCAGAGACAACTTGTTGCCATCCCCTGGCTTACGTAAGACTCATCTCCATTGACAGAGCCACCTCTGGCTTTCAGATAACTGAAATTTTTAGCCTGTGGCAGCTACCAGCACATGACTGAGTTTTAGTCACAATGTTGTCAAACACCCCTGGAGATTCCTGGCCGAAAAGTGAAAACCGTCACTAGAAAATGACAAATGAACTGGAATAACCAGGGTTGGATGACCTCCACCAGCCGCCCAGGCTGCTTCCCATGATAACGAAGCCCTCCCCACGTAAGAGACAGCGGTCCCGGTTACTCCACTAGCCTTCTGTTCCGGAACCCACCCACTCTGGGGAGGAGGGGTTCTTTTCAAAGAAACTTACCTGGGTTGGACTCTGGGTTCTCTGGTTCACTGCAGAGTGGTGCGGTGAGGGAAAATAAATGACCCAAGTATTTGGAGAGAACTATTTCAGAGAAAAATTATACTTAAAAAAACAGATGGTTCCTTTGTTTCCAATAGTTGCGTATAAATTCTCTATTTTTCTGTTCTGCGGAATTGAAATTGATTGAAAAGGACATTCTTTTATCATGAGTCAGTTGACAAGAAAATTGAGAAAACAAAACAATGAGTGCCAGCTTTTTATTTGTTTTCCTCTTTCTTTTCAGACAAGTAAGTCCAGAGGTTCAGATAAGAAAAGAGAAAGAAGGTTGTCAGCAGTGGTTTCTAGCACCTGTCTGTGGTCGCCTTTCTGAAGCTGCTGTGCAGATGCCTGGACACACACTTCCATCCAGCTGCTGCACATCTGGAATTCTGGAGTTGTTCCTCTGGTGCTCCACGAAAAACAGCAAAAAACCAACTTTGGTTTTCAGACCCAGTGTGGTTTCACAGACTTTTCCAGACTTGGGCTGTGGAAAATTGCCGCTCTTGGCTTGAAATTCAGTTTAGCAAGTGGTGTGTTTCAGGGGAACTGGTGGATCTGAAGATTAATTTGTCTCTGCTGCCTCCTGGGGCTCCCCCATCAGCTGCTTGGCTCCCAGAACCACCAGCCTGAGTGTCGCAATGCACTCCAGGGGCGAGAAGGAATGCGGCACAAATGTCGTCAGGGAGAACAGCCCAGTGTCTGGATATCTTCTGGTCTGTGCGTTTTCTCCCGTTTCCACCATCACGTATACAAAGAAGGTGATGGGAGACACTTGTGTCTTCCACTGGTCACAAAATGCCTCCTTGTCCTATAGACGGGGACGGGGTGTCTCTTTGGGGTAGCTGTGTCTTCCTTCTTCTCCCAGCCACGTGACCCCCCTGAGACGCTTCACACCAGGTCTGCAGATGAGCGTGCAACAGGAGGTTGCAGAGAGGTAGGGAACCAGCTGACCGGCTCCCTGAGCTTGAACCATTTCTCCAAATAACAGGCATATGAGAGAAAGGGCGCTGGGCTCTAAATGTGGTGAACTGGCTTAGTAAAGAGCCCTCTTCCTGCTTTTAAGTAGTGCTGAGTCCCAAAGGATGTTCAGCTGTCCACACATGACTTTTAGAAATGGGATGGAATTTTGGGTGGTGGCAAGGAGAGCAGTGCATAGAATTAAATTATTGAATTTGGGGTTTCCCTGATAGCTCAGATGGTAAAGAATCCACCAGAAATGTGGGAGACCTGGGTTCAACCCCCAGGTTGGGAAGAACCCCTGGAGGAGAACATGGCAACCCACTCTAGTATTCTTGCCTGGAGAATCCCCATGGACAGAGAAGCCTGGAGGGCTGCCGTTCATCGGGTCAAAAAGCGTCGGACAGGACTGAAGCAACTAAGCACAGCACATATATAATGGTTGGCACATACACAATGGTTGTCTTTGTTCCAATGGACAGTCCTGAGATCCAGTCTTTGGCTGATCATTAAAGTGCTCTGGGGAAACAATAATAATAATAATAATAATAATAATATAATAATAATAATGTTATTAATATTAAATAATATTATATATTATTACAGAGTTAGCAAATGTTCCATGCAACATGAGGGCTACAGATGGTGGATGTTCATTGTAGGCAAATTCAGGCAAGCTTTCATGGGGGTTATGGGTTTCCCAGTTGGCACAGCAGTAAAGAATCTGGGTGCCAATGCAGGAGATATAAGAGGTGTGAGTTTGATCCCTGGGTGGGGAGGAGTCTCTGGAGAAGGGCATGGCAACCCACTCCAGTACTCTTGTCTGGAAAATCCCATGGGCAGAGGACCCTGGCGGGCTACAGTCCATGCTCTCTCAAAGAGTTAGACACAACTGAAGCGACTTAGCACATGCACAGCACATATAATAATACTAATAACCTTCCTAGGTATTCTTTCCATTTTTCTCAATTCTCCAATAAGACTCTGGACAGGAATATGGTGCATACTGTGTGGACATGGCAGGAGGGAGGATGAGATGAACTGGGAGATTGGGATTGACATATTGCACTGCCGTGTGTAAAGCAGATATCTAGTGGGATGCTGCTGGTAGCACAAGGAGCTCAGCTTGGTGCTCTGTGATGACCTAGAGGGTGGGGTGGGGGGTGGGGTGGGAGGGGGTTCAAGAGCGAGGGGATATATGTATACATATAGCTGATTAATTTCATTATACAGTAGAAACTAACACATTATAAGGCAATTATATTCTGATTTAAAAAAAATAATAAGGGCAGATATGTGCCTATTGTAACCCCAGCATCAAGTTCAGGGTCCTCCCTGTAGAAGATTTCAAAATAACTTAATAATGTAGAAAGTTCCATTTATGTAAGGAACTGAGGACAAGTATCTTGCAGTAGGAAATGACAAGGACAGCGGTTCAGTTCAGAAAACACTTGCTGATGTCTTCCTGGGGTCATGGCTAAAAGCGACTGTCACAGAAAAGTGAAAGTCACTCAGTCGTTTTCGACTCTTTGCAACCCCATGGACTGTAGCCTGCCAGGCTCCTCTGTCCAGGGAATTCTCCAGGCAAGAATACTGGAGTGGGTTGCCATTCCCTTCTCCAGGGGATCTTCCCAACCCAGGGATCAAACCTGGGCCTCTTGTACTGCAGGCAGATTCTTTACCATCTGAGCTACCAGGGAAGCCTCCTAAAAGGAATTCCTAATTTCAGAGGTAAAGACCATTGTACTGGCCACTTGACTGTCTTCAGTGTGACCCATAGGCATGGATACAGGGAGTGGAGAAAATCTGAGAAGCCACAGCAATTGGGGCTGCAGAAGTATAGCCTATCCATGGGTTATGGAAAAGAAAATGTTGGTACACCAGAGCCAGCTGTTATATACTCAGCAAAATTGCAGGAATTTTGAGGGTTAGTTGTTAAAAGACTGGTACCTTGAGACTGGCTGTGGTAAGAGTATTTACATCATGCAAATCAGCAAACACAACAAATCAGGTTCCTCCCATCCCATCCCATCCCATCCCATCCCATCCCATCCCATGCAGAAGAGCTGCTTTACCAGAACATGGCTGCAAACCTGACCATTTGTGCACATGCAAGAGCAAGTTTTTAGAAAAAGCTCCAAACTGACTGTGACCTTGACAGGACTTATTATACAGAACACCAACCTCTGCCAAAAGCAGCCCCTATGGTTCTCAGAGCAAAGGTTGGAAATTACCTGTAGCTGAGAATCCTGGTCACTTCTGGGTTCTTCTTACCTACATCTGCCCACCTGAAACCACTTAGAGTCACAGAATATAGGCACACATGTATAATCTGAATGTTGAATTTATAAACTTCTTTTATTATGAACCCACAGAGCACTGCATATGAATTAGATCAGCCATGGTTGCTACTGGTGATGGTGTTAAGTCACTTCCAGTCATGTCCTGTGACCCCATGGACTGTAGCCCGCCAGGCTCCTCTATCCGTGGGATTCTCCAGGCAAGAATACTGGGGTGGGTTGCCATGCCCTCCTCCAGAGGATCTTCCCTGACCCAGGGATCAAACTGTCATCTCTAACAGTCTCCTGCACTGGCAGGTGGGTTCTTTACAACTAGCACCCCCTGGGAAGCCTTGTGGTTCCTATTAGTGGTTCCCCAGCTTGAAACAAGTAGAACCAGAGTAACTACAGGTGGCCTGAGTCTCCTCACATGACACTCTTCTTGGACATTTGCTGCTGTTATTTGCTCTCCTCTGTAATTAATGTTTCTCTGGCTGGCATCCCTGGCATTCAATACTGTTGTACTCTGATCACACCCAAATCCAGCTACGATCTCTTCCCTGAGCTCCAGACACATCCAACTCTCTCCTTGACATCTCCACTGGGAAGTCCAATGGGCGTCTCAAACCTTAGGTTAGAGGTTAGATTGACTCATGTCACTTCTCTGCTCTGGTGGCTTCTCATCTTATGCCAAGTAGACATCCCCACAATGGTCTGATCTATGTGCCCAGCCAATCACTTTCCTGTTCTCTCTCCCTGCTCTCCCCACTGCCTTGCTGGTCTCTTTGCTGTTTCTGAAACATGGCAGACAGGCTCAACCTTAGGAGAACTTGCTATTCCATCTGCCTGGAAAGTTCTTTCACCGGATGTCCACATGACTCTCTCCCTCACTTCCTCAAGTCTTTACCAAAGGCCCCATGTTAAACAAGCCTCCTTATTTTAAATTACATCCTTCACACTCCCTATCCCCTCACCAATCCCTACTTCCCACCACTTCTCAACACACTATATCTTACTGACTTGTCTGTTTGCTGTTTTTTCTCTCCCACTAGGATGTAAGCTCCCCGAGGGCAAGGAGTTTAGTCCAGTTTGTTCAGTGTTGTATTCCTAAGACTCAACACAGTGCCCAGCACATGGTAGGGGCTCAGTAAACACTTGCTGAATGAATAAATGAAAATCTTGGTCTCTCTCTTCAAACCTGCTCCTCTCCCAGTCTCCACTCTGCCAATGCGCCCCCATCATTTCACTTCATATTTCAGGTTAAAACCCTGAGCCACCCTCGTCTTCCACATCCATCCCACTAAAAAGTGCTGACAGCTTGACCCTCAAAATACATCTTGAGTCTGACAAATTATCCCCCCTTCTTTGCAAACATCATAGTCCTAACTATCCCCAGCTAGACAACAGTGATTACTTTCTACCTGGGCTTCCCACCTCCAGGCTTCCCACCTCCCATAGCCCTCATGCCCACCCCTTCACAAACACATACTTTGCCAGTGTGATCTTTAAAAAATGTCCAATAGAACACCTGATTCCTCCACTGAGAACTCCCAAAGTCTTCTCACCACATTTAAAACACAATCCATTCTACCTGACCTAGCCACCGCTGACTTGTGCAGACTCATCTCTGACACTCTCTCAATTATTCTCTTTCCTTCAACAGCAGGTCCTAAGGGCCTGCTCAGGTGTTTGGGACACATCGTGGTTGGAAAAATGCTCTTGTGGATCTCCTGTTCTACTGATGCGAAATAAACAGCAAGCAATAAGCATGGTAATAATAATAATTGAGTAGGGGTTTCCCTGATAGCCCAGTTGGTAAAGAATCTGCCTGCAATGCAGGAGACCCAGGTTTGACCCCTGGGTCAGGAAGATCCCCTGGAGAAGGGAATGACTACCCACTCCAGTAGTCTTGCCTGAAGAATCCCATGGACGGAGGATCCTGGCAGGCGTGTGGCAGAGTCAGACACAATTGAGCAACTAAACACACACACACATATAAGAAGGTGATGAGTGGTAATTCCCTAGTAGTCCAGTAGTTGGGACTCTGCGCTTCCACTTCAAGGGCATGGGTTCAATCCCTGGTCAGGGAACTAAGATCCTGCATGCTGTAGAGTGAGGCAAAAAATAAAGAAGGTGATGAATGCTATGGAAAGTAAAGAGACATTAGAGAGGATTTAGAATGGTTGTGTTTGGCACAACAGGAACTGGCTGCAGTGTTAGGTAGGTCGTCACTGATGGGACAGGACCTAAACAAAGATGAGGAAGACAAGCCAGCCTGGTCATCTTGTGCTCCCAGCATGAGCAGGAGGTGGGTTGGTATTGTGTCAGCTCAGTTAAGCCGAATGTCTATCTCAGAAGAGCATAGTCGCATGCCTCGTTCCAGGTTAGCACGGCCCACAGTCATATGTGAGGCTTGGAAGGCAGAGATGATGCTGCAGCGCTCTTCCTTTTCGCTAGGAAAGTAGTGCAGCCTACCAGATGCAGGTGCAGCTCGCTCCAGACGATGCTTCTCTGCTGGCTCCGCTCTGTTAGCCAGCGGCTAACAGTTCCTACAGGATCTCTCCCTTCAGCAACTCCTGCTCCTGCGCAGGGGTGCACCTAGCCCTGTGACCAAGGGCACTGAGGATGGAGGCTTAAAGGCATTGAGAAACCAGTCAGATTCCACCCCATCCTTGCACTCCCTGCTGGTCCATCCTTCCCTCACATCACATCACGCCATTCCTAACTGCCTGCCCCACTGACTTTAGGATGGTTCACAGGATACAGGAACAACCACCTCACATCAGCTAGTTACCGGCTGCCAGGGTTTTGTGAGGCTAAATCCCTCAATAAGAAATGAATGAACTAAAGAAGTTTTTGTAGGATTTATTACAATGATAATACACTTTATTATACTTATGATTAATTTATACACAATGGCTGGCTCCTTATCTTTTAATCTATGCTCTTATGTTACCACCTTATAAAAATCTTACCTAAGTATCTAAGATAGAAGTTTTTGTACTCACTCCATATCCTCTCACCCATTCTTTCATGGCATGTATAACTCTGAACTTTTTCTTAGAAATTTATTAGCTTACTTACTTACCATGGCTCACCCTATTCATCACTCTGTCTCTAGTGCCTAGAACCCAGACTGCACATGGTAGGAATTTTTTAAAAAAATGATTGAATAAATGTGTCTAATGTCTTTTATTTTTGGTGTCTATCAACAAATTTCTGAATACCAAATTAAGCTATAATGGTTTCACCTACAGGAGTTTTGGGGCTTTTCAGGAGGTTTTAGCAGTAAAGAACCTGCCTGCCAATGCAGGAGACATAAGAGACCCAGGTTTGATCCCGGGGTTGGAAAGATCCCCTGAAGGAGGGCATAGCAAACAACTGCAGTATTCTTGCCTGGAGAATCCCATGGACAGAGGAGCCTGGAAGATCATAGTCCATGGGGTCGCAAAGTGTCAGACATGACTGAAGCGACTAAGCCCTCACGCACGTAAACCTGAGGATTTGATACCTCTCTAGCAAGAAATTGAACTCAAAAGTTTCTCCCTAGCAAGAAAATACAGAATTAGAAGATTTTTAAAATTACAGTGTACTAAAACAGGAAAATATTTTAAAACAAATATCTGTGTTTAGAATTTTAACCTCTAAAGCCAAAAATACTTCTGAATCAAAACTTCTTTTGCCAGTTCTTCAATGGAATGCTATGCGGTGCTGTGCTTAATTGCTCGGTCATATCCCACTCTTCTCAACCCCATGGACTGTAGCCCCCCAGGTTCCTCTGTCCGTGGGGATTCTCCAGGCAAGAATACTGGAGTGGGTTGCCATGCCCTCCTCCAGGGGATCTTCCCAACCCAGGGATCGAACCCAGATCTCTGGCATTGCAGGCAGATTCTTAACCATCTGAGCCACCAGGGAAACCCTTCAATGGAACAGTGGTCCTAATTTTTGGCAAGTAACTCATTTTAATTGTTATTAATTATTCATCGTAGGCATTAGACTGATGTTTGCTCATCTTACTTTTCTCTCCTTTAGAGTCCCTACTCTTAGCATCCCATCTGGCTGCACCGAAGCTCCATGTAAAAGAATTTGGTGCTTTCTTCCTGGGGTCAGTTGTGGCATAACTTCTCATTCCTTCTAAACATATTTGCATGTTCATTCATGCGTTAAACCAATATGAATTGATCATCTCCCATTTCTCAGAGGTTGTCTTAGTTTCAAGGTGATTGTCTTGGAGGAGTCCCTTCTTTTTCTGACCCAGAAATGTTATGCCATTGACCTGCAGCAACAGTGCTACCCTGCCTTGTTTTCCCAAACATTCTCCCTGAAATCATCTGGGGTGTAACACTTCCTGCTGCTATTCCTACAATTCTCCGCCACTGATTCTTATTTGTCCCTGGCTAAGTGCTCTTCCTTCCCATTTTTGTTCCAACCCTTTAAAGTCTGAGAGCATCAGAGGATGTCCTGTGCAGCCTCTGGTTTTACTAGCTCCCTTCCCTTTCCTTCTGAAAGAGGAGCGCTTGCAATCGCAGATTCAGAGTGACATTTCTGAGTGTCCCAACCCTCTTGAGACAAGATTCATCTAAAAATCTCTGACTGTGATATCTGGGCTATCTCTCTTCTGACCTTTGGGAAGTCTGTTTCCCTGAAGTCTAGATTGTGTGTTTTTACTGCAAAACTTCCCCTGTCCTTGACTATCATGAGCTCAAAAGTGGATATTGAACCAGGCAGTCAAAAATTTGAATCCTGGGTTTACCCCTTATTGTCAATATCACCTAACCAAGTCATGGAATTTGCCTGAACCAAAGTTTCCTAATCTGGACAAGAGATGACTACTCCAAGGACGGGATTTTCCAATTTTATATATATATGTGTGCCCCATCCCGTGTGTTTTTCTTACACGTGCTGTGGACATCCCCTCATCTGGGCAGGCAAAAGAACACTATGCAACTTCTGAGACAAAGTCAAAACAGGCCAAAGAGCTGCTGCCTGGCTCTCCCAATCTCAGACCATGTGCTTTTGGAATAGGGTTGCCAAATTTAGCAAGTCTAAATATACAGGAGATCCACTTAAATTTGAATTTTGGAAAAACAAAAAGTAATTTTTTTAGTGTAAGTATATCCCAAATATTACAAAGGGCATATACTAAAAAGTTATTAATTGTTTCTATAAATTAAAAGTTTAACTGAATGTCCTATATTTTATACGGGAATCCCACTTTGGAGCCCAGAGGGGCCATGTAAGAAGTTTGGCTGCCCAGAAGCTACTAGCTCTCCCAGCTTCTTGGTGTTTGAGTGTTCCCAGTTCAGGCATCAGACATGTGTACAAAGAAGATTTCAGGATCATTTCTGCCACAGTTACAGTTTACCTGCAAACATTCAGATACTCCAAGACAAACCCCTAGATGAACCCAGCCAACCTTCAAAACAATAGGGATGATAATAATAGATGATTGTTATTGTTTAAAGCCACTAAATTTGGAGGTAATTTGCTATACAGAAATAAATAAATGCCAAGACATAAAAGCAACCTAAATGTTCATTCATTGACAGAGGAATGGATAAAGAAGATCTGGTACATCTATACAACAAAATATGACTAAGCCATTAAAAAGGACAAAATAATTCCATCTGCAGCAAAAAAATGGATAGATCTAGAGAGATTGTCATGCTGAATGAAGTCAGATAGAGAAAAACAAATATTATATCACTTATATGTGGAATCTTAAATAAATGTACAAATGAACTTATTTACAAAACAGAAATAGAGTTACAGATATAAAAAACAAGCTATGGTTACCGGGGAGAATGGGGAGGGGAGACAAATTGTAAGATCTGGATTGACATATACACACTACTGCATATAAAATAGATAGTAAGGACCTATTGTACAGCACAGGGAACTCAATACTAAGCAGAGACGTCACTTTGATGTCAAAGGTTTGTAGAGCCAAAGCTATGGTTCCAGTAGTCATGTATGGATGTGAGAGTTAGACCATAAAAAAGGCAGATAGCTGAAGAACTGATGTTTTTGAATTGTTGTGCTGGAGAAGACTCTCGAGAGTCCCTTAGACTGCAAGGAGATCAGATCAGTCAATCCTGAAGGAAGTCAATCCTGACTATTCATTGGAAGGACTGATGCTGAAGTTCTAATACTTCAGCCACCTAATGCAAAGGACTGACTCTTTTGAAAAGACCCTGATGCTGGGAAAGATTGAAGGCAAAAAGAGAAGGGGGCAGCAGAGTTTGAGATGGTTAGAGAGTATCACTGAGTCAATGGATGCGAATTTGTGCAAACTCCAGAAGATAATGAAGGGCAGAGAAGCCTGGCATACTACAGTTCATAGGGGGGGTCACAAAAAGTCAGACACAACTTAGCAACTAAACAAAAAAACTTACCTCTATGGGAAAAGAATCAAAAAAAGAATGGATGTATATATGTGTGTAACTGATTCACATTACTATACACCTGAAACTAATACAACATCATATATGAACTATACACCAATAAAAATTTTTTTAAAACTTTTTTCACTTTATCCCTCCCTTTTTTACAGGAGAGCAGCAAATGTTTCATGTGAGGTCAGATGCTGCTAGAGACCACTTTTTCCACAAGACAGTTCCCTTGTGGGAGTTCCTGGTCACTAGCTAGATAGCATTCCCCAAACCACTCTTGAAGCTGGGTGTGGCCTGTGACTGAGGTTTTGCCAACGGGATGCGAGTGGATGAAACTGTCACATCCAAGCTTGCCCTCCTCTAACAACACCCCGCCATGCATGTTATCGTATGTTCTTCACCCTTCCACTGGCTTGATGCAGATAATCATGACAACCTTGGAAGCCATGTTGTATATACCATACAACAGATGGAGACTGGGTCTCTGAATCACTCCCTGGAGGAGACTAACCAGCCAATCAGGAACATTTGTTTTGGACTTTATGTAAATGAAAATTTGCTTTTATTGCACTGAGTAATTATACACTTGGGGATTGTTTATCATAGCAGCTAGCATAACTGTAAGGAAATACAATGCAAATCTCAAAGATTTTAGGTAAGCACAGTCTATTTTGCAGACAGGCACACCAAGGGATGTGCCTATAAGAAGCTGATTGGGGCTTATGTGTCACTATGAACACAGAAGGTTTTATAAACATGCCTTGAAGAATAGTTCTTTTCAGGTTCTCCTGGCTCAGCCCAATTAAAGCCACTGCTGATGCAACAAACCCTTCTCTTAATGCATTACATAACTAGTATTAACAAAAACAACATGGTTTTAATATTTTCACTGTAGTCTAAACCTGAATAAGGAAATCACTTAATACCCTTTGACTTTGTCAAAACACAACTTTCTGGACACAACCATTCTTGTCATTAAACACTCTTTAATGTCCAAGAGAATCATCACCCTACGAATGTATGCTCATCTCTGGACCTAAGATTAGGGTGACCAACCACCCCAGTTTACCTGAGACAGAGAGAATTCCTGTTATAGGGGACTTTCAGTTTTAAAATCAGGACAGTCTTAGACTAACTAAGAAGAGTTGATAACCCTATAGGATACTATTCTGCTAGAAGCAAGTCTACACATATGACTGGAAATCCAGATAAAAGAAAAAAGAAAAGGGACTTTTTCCCCTCCTTCTACCAGGAAGGGCATACTCTCAACTGAGGAAAAGATGTTTTCCTTTAAGGTACCACTGACTGGGAAAATTCCAGAAACTCTGACTTATCCAATGGTCATGCCCATGCCCTCACAAAGGGCAAGGGCCAATGCTGAAATGAGATCACTTGGGAATAACGTGTCCTCGACTTACCTTGTGTTCTTTCTTATGCAGCAGGGCAGGCAGCTGACACTGAACGCTGGGAGAACAGTCCTGAAGCAGAATGCTAACACAGAGGGGAGGTGGGTGCTGAGGGCCGCAAGGAGGGGCTGGGAGCAGGAGGGGGACAGCACAGCGCTTGGCGGTGCAACGCGGCTCATCGGCTCCTCTGCCCTGGGGTTCCCGCCACTCCGCTGACTCACAAACACTTGAGTCACGGTTCCCGGGATGTTGGGCTACTAACTGATTTGAGTGGTTCCCGTCGCACAGTGCTGCCCACCTCCCCTGCAGGATCTTGAGACACATCTCTTTGACATGACCTTACAGGAGTGGATGAGGCTAACTCTCACCTGATTGCAGGTCAGGCCACATGAGAGGACGTGATATTTCTCGCTTCTGTCTTTCCTATGCCACTGTCGCTATTTTGGTTACACCCCATACTTCCTATGCTATTCTTTACCACAGGTTTTCCTTGATATGGCCTACCTTTTTAAACTCAATTCTATCTTCAAAGGAAAGTGCATAATCACCAACATAAATGGCAATACTTTGGCCACCTGATGCGAAGAACTGACTCATTGGAAAAGACCCTGATGCTGGGAAAGATTGAAGGCAGGAGGAGAAGGGGATGACAGAGGATGAGATGGTTGGATGGCATCATCAGCTTGATGGACGTGAATTTGAGCAAGCTCAGAAGTTGGTGATGGACGGGGAAGTCTGGTGTGCTGCAGTCCATGGGGTCACAAAGAGTCAGACATGACTGAGCGACGGAACTGAACTGAACTGAACATAAACGGAAAACTGATATCAATTGACATAACTATAACATAAAAAACTAAATACAATGAAAGCAAAGCAGTGTGGTTCAATTCCTACTTGATGTAATTTCTGATGGAAAGCTCCAGATCTCAAGCCTGCTCTCTCTGGATTAAAAAGGGACATCAACAGAAGTTAAGAGAAGTGCTTTAGATGGACTGGCACCACACTGAGGCTTTCTTCTTGGTTAACTGGAAGAGAATCCTTTTGAGTGAATAATTACACTCACATCTCTAATCTTAAAGGAAACCTCCCTGCTCATCCACCTCCAGCTGTTTCCCCATTTCACTGTTCTTTCTTGCATCTCAAATTCTCAAAGGAATGGTCCACACACCCACTGGATCCACCTCCTTTTCACTCCTTAACCCACCATAATCCAACTCTAACATTCGTCTCCCTGTCATCCCACTAAAATTGCATGAGTCAAGACCTCCACCTTCTTACTCTGTCCCTCCCTCCCAAGGCATTCTTCTTGGTTTCCATGACACCCACATTCTTGGTTTGCCTTCTACTGTGTCTGCCTCTTCTGAGTCTCCTTTGCAAGATCTTCTTCTATCCAACCTCTCACTGTCTGCCAGGGCCTGGCCTCCAGCCCTCCTCTCCTCCCTCCACACACTCTCCCAAGGGGCCTTAGTAATCCCACAGCTGTATCATTCACAGGCCCTAAACGCCTGAAATTGTCTCTCAGGCCTGAGACACACCTTTATCTTCTCCCTGGCATCCACAGATGCTCATTTGCAACCTCCATTTGGATGTCTTACAAGCATCTTCAACCTTATATATCCAAAATGAACTTGTGATTCCTCCCATTCCCTAGCCTTTCTCTTTTCAAAGGGCCCCACCATCTACCCTATGGTCTGAACTAGAAACCTGGAAGTAATTCTTGATTCTCTCTCTCCCTTTCTCACCCCTCTCAATTCTAGGCCTATGGCTACTCCCCAAATATATCCCGCATCCTCTTCTCCCCATCAGCACTGTCACCTTCCTAACACAAGCCACCATCTCTTTTCCAGATTATTGCAATGGCCCTCCATTTCCAATACTCCAGAGGCATCTTTAAACACATCACATCACTTCCTCCCTTGAAATCCATCTGTGCCTTCCCACTAAACATAGAATGAAACTCATACTCTTACTATCAAACCTACAGAGCTCTGCTAGACCCACCTCCACCCACCTCTCCAATCCTATCATATGTCTTTCTCTGGATTTCTCTCCTGCTGCTGCTGCTGCTAAGTCACTTCAGTTGTGTCTGACTCTGTGCGACCCCACAGACAGCAGCCCACCAGGCTCCTCTGTCCCTGGGATTCTCCAGGCAAGAACACTGGAGTGAGTTGCCATTTCCTTCTCCAGTGCATCAAAGTGAAAAGTGAAAGTAAAGTCGCTCAGTCATGTCCAACTCTTAGCCACCCATGGACTGCAGCCTACCAGGTTCCTCCGTCCATGGGATTTTCCAGGCAAGAGTACTGGAGTGGGTTGCCGTTGTCTTCTCTGGATTTCTCTCCTACTACCTTGAAACTCCCACTGGCTTTCAATAAATGAACAACTTTGAATGAATGGATGGATGGATGGATAGATGAATAAAATGCCCAAGACTTACAGAAAAGTAAAGCTTGATACAAGGTTTACAGATAAAAAATCGTTAGAAGAATTAAGGCCTTTTCAAAGAAATACATATAAAAATAAGAGTGTAATCCCAGAATTCATGAAAAGTATTTGTTTAAAGTTTCCTTAAAGGTGCCTGGGTGACACACATACCCATTTCTGAAAATTGCAGAACTCCTTATTTGAAAAAGTATTCACACTGCCCTACCTAAGGTGAGAATTCACACCTATCTTCAGTTTGTTCACAGACACACACACACAAACACACATACCTGAAAACATTGCCAAACTTCTTAGGAAGGAAAAATGAGAGGGATTTATGCCCATAAAGAGAAAGCTCTTTCTCATAAGTTATAAGGTAATCATGTATTGCATCTTTTAGGCATAGGCATGGTGAACAGGTGGTCCAAGACCTTACTTCAGACCACCACAAACTTACTCTGATTTTTCAAAAGCAGCTCAATATCTCATTGCCTTTAACTTTGTTTCTCCTTCTCTCAGACTGTTATTACGATTAGCAAGATAATTTCCAAGATGTATTATGTTATTGTGAAGAGAGGTATCACATAAGTAAATCCAAATTTATACTGAAGTAGAGAAAACTTCAGTACTGCATTCGTTTGGAGCAATGAGAGATTTGCATGTCCTAGGAATGTCTGGATCAATTGCCTTAATAAGGTGAACCATGGATATAGTGAGATTCTAAAAGTTATCTGCTTGAGTTATAAAAAAATATATGCTGGATCAAATATTTCAGAAAATATAATGTCATAATGGTAAGTTACTATAATTCAAAAGATTAAATATAGAGTTAGCTTATGACCTAGCACTTTTCCCTCCGAGATGTATACCAAGAGAACTGAAAACAAAACTTCAAAGATTTGTATGCCTATGTCCATAGCAGCATTATTCATAATAGTCAAAAAGTGGAAACATGTCAAAAGGCCCACATGTCTACCAACTAACAAATGGATAAATAAAATGGGATATATTCATATAATGGAATGTTTTGGCATAAAAAGAAATGAAATACTGATACATGCTATAAAATGGATGACACTTGAAAACATTATGCCAAGTGCAAGAAGCCCAAAACAAAGGATCACATGATGTATTATTCCTATTTATATAAAATATATAGAATAAGTAAATCTATAAACATGGAAATAGACTGGTACCTGCTTAAGGCTGAAGCTGTTGAGGGTGAGGGAAATTAAGGACTGATGGCTAAGGGATAAAGTGTTTCTTTTGGGAGTGATGAAAATATTCTATAATTGACTATGGTGATGGTTGCATAACTGAATATGCTAAAAGACAAATGTGAATGTGTGAATGTGAAAGTCATTCAGTCATGTCCGACTCTTTGCAATCCTATGGACTGTCCATGGAATTCTCTAGGCCAGAATACTGGAGTGGGTAGCCTTTCCCTTCTACAGGGGATCTTCCCAGCGCAGGAATCGAACCCAGGTCTCCAAACCAGGGATCAAACCCAGGTCTTCCGCACTGCAGGCAGATGCTTTACCAGCTGAGCTATAAGGGAAGCCCATAGAATAAAAACTAATTCAAAAAGACATTGGATAGCACACTTTGGATGAACCAGATGATACATGAATTATATCTCAAGAGTTATTAAAAGCAATAACATATGCCATTTTCCCTAAATCATTTCTTTATCCCATTTTTAGAGGAGTATTGAGCTTGCTAAGTTAGACTCAATAAATCAATATTGTCTCATTAAATGCTGTCATCTATTTAGACATTCTTAATAGCATGAAAATCAGTTAACAAAAGCTGACTAAATAGTTGATGTTTATAACCTGACAGATTACACTCCAGAGACTTTTAATCATGTGTTCATTTGTAAATACCTTCATTGGCCAGCTTCTAGAATGGACTTTGCCATTTCAAAGCTACACATTTTCTGTGCCTTTGGACTTTTCCCTGGTTGTGCCCTTCAGAAGACAGAGCACCACTTGTTACAAGGATTTCACAGCCTTTCCCCACTGCATATCCTTTTAAGTTTTTTAACATTTAGATTCATTCCTCACTTATGGATAAAAATGTCACTTCAATTAAAGATAATGTTCTCATTTTGGTGGTGTCCAATCACCATAGAAAGTGGTCTTGCTCTTGAACCTGCCTCTTGTCAACCTCTCAGCTATGGCTCTAAGATTGCTGGTATGGTCTGAACTTGACCTTGAGACAATGACAGTCGCAGCATGCTGTTAGCTTAATGTCATGCCAGAGTTGTGACCAACAATAGCCATAATTGTGTCCAAACAGTCTTAATATTCAACAATGTCAAACAAGATTTTCAAGGGTGCATTGTGCTGGTGTAACTGAATTTGATGACTTTGGCTGCTCTTTTTAGCAAGTGTTCTAGATTAGCTTTTCTTCTAAGGTTTTGCTCTTTTAAGTGTAGGAGTATCTTCTATAATCTTCTAGAGTCTCTGTTTTCAAAGTAGATAATCATTTTAATGGCCCAGTTGCTTCCATTTTGGCTAAGGAAAGTGATTTGTTTTCAAAGGCTTCAAAGAATATGGTGCTTTTGCCTAGACACGGTGGCTTTTTAAAAGGATGCCAAAGAATATACTGCTGCTGTTATTTTAAAATAAAACAAAAGAAAACCACAATGCTCCTTAAAGGGTGTGTTTCACTTCATGGTTATAGATTTTATTAACTTTGAGTAAACTTATTATCATTACACAATCCCACATTGACCCATGTAGTAAAAAAGGCACACATCTCACTGTTTTAAATATTCCAAAAGAGAAGACACTTAGGCCAGTGACAGGGCTTACAGGACTTATGAAACACAAAAGTATTAATTCCCACAGAACCATAAATACTGGGCTCATCAAAAATGCCAATAATAAGTGGTATAAAATGCCCCTTAGATTAAATTGCTGATTTAATTTTTCCTTTCCTTAATTGTAATAATGCCTATGATGCTAACACCAGGAAGTATGTCATTAGCTTTGTTTTGTTTGTAGTTTACTTATTCCATAAATAGCCAGCTGGGAACATATTTTATTGGGGAAGAAGAGTAATCTATTCTTTTCCGCAAAACTCAAATCAAGATGAATTCAAAATTCCCCCAAATAACTGTTCGGTAGGTTATAAACAAGCACTGGAATTCCAAGCATGAATCGCTCATCTCTCTGGGTAAGCAAGCAGGAATTCAAGAGCCCAGGAGAACGGGGTCCACGTGGAACCCTGGAGCAGAAGGCAGGGCCGTAGCTCTAGGGGCCGTGCAGTGGACAGGTAGTGATAGCTTCAGAAATAGGAAAAGTGTCCACAGGACAGTGAATGGTTAAACTCAGTCACAGATTCTAGCAGAATAAGCCAATGGCCGTGTTTCCACCTCCAATCATTGACAAATACAACAAATGATGCATTGAGCTAAGGTCTCTGGGAGGAATACTGGGTAAGAAACCATTGTTCATCAATGCTCTTAACACACACAACAGCTGCAGACCCAAGCCAGAGTTCAAAGGCCAATGGCCTGAGGGCCTTCAAAACTGTCCTGAGAGTACTATGTTGGACTCCTCCTATGCACTAAAATGAGCCCACCTCATTTTCTTAAAAAAAAGAAAAAACTAACAAAGTTTAATTTTCATAATACCAGGGTCGTTTAGTCACTAAGTCAAGTCCGACTCTTTTGCAACCCCATGGACTGTAGCCTGCCAGGCTCCTCTGTCCATGGTATTTCCCAGGCAAGAATACCGGAGAGGATTGCCATTCCCTTTTCCAGGGGATCTTCCAGACGCAGGGATTGAACATGAGTCTCCTGCTTGCCAGGTAGATTTTTTACCACTGCACCACCTGGGAAGCCCTAAAAAATAATTTAAATTATGCCTTATAGAAAACAAAACTCAGAAAAGTATAAAGAAAAAGAAAACAAATAGTCTATAATCTTTCTGCCCTGATCACTTTTAACATTTTAGTGTTTTTCTTTAAAATGGTTTTCTATACAGATATGGTCATAGGTTATAACAAAATACCATGATGAATATCCAGTTTTATATCCTGCTTTTTCACTTAGCATTATACTGTGAGCATTTTCTCACATCATTCAACAGCCTTAGAAATGTGATTTTTAATGGCTGCATATTATTCTATCATATGGATACACAAGAACTATTTCCCTACCTTAGACATTTAGATAGCTTTCAACTTTTCATTATTATCAATCACTCTGTGATGAACACTTCTCCTAACTTATTTTTAACAACCTAGGGAGAATCTTTGTGTTCTGTGCAGGTAGAATTACTAACACGGTAAGGAAAAAATGACACCACATAGCTTGGAAGAAGTTTCAAAGATGGTCCATTAAAGACACTGACATGTGTGCTCCTGATGGAATAGTTCCACAAAACATGCAAAAAATCAGACTTCAATTGCTCTCCAGTTTAGGACCTGAGCCTCCAACTGTTCTTGAAAAACACTTTGGTTTGCAACACAGGTCAGTCAACAACTATCGCCCTCCTATCAGGTGGCCAAGTCTCACCCACATGCAGCAGCAAGAACTTTCTGATGAGGGAGAACCAGGTAGCATTTGCCGAATGCCCAGTGACCATAACAAAATGACGAAGGAGGGAAAGGAGACTGCTTTCCACTGCCCTTTACCTATTTACTCATTTGTTTGCTTTTATTGTGGCAAAACATATATAACATAAAGGACTTCCCCAATAGCTCAGTTGGTAAAGAATCTGTCTGCAATGCAGGAGACCCCGGTTCAATTCCTAGGTCAGGAAGATCCCCTGGAGAAGGGATAGGCTACCCACTCCAGTATTCTTGGGCTTCCCACTCCAGTATTGTTGGGCTTCCCTTGTGGCTCAGCTGGTAAAGAATCTGCCTGCAATGCAGGAGACCTGGGTTTGATCCCTGGGCTGGGAAGATCCCCTGGAGAAAGGAAAGGCCACCCTCTCCAGTATTCTGGCCTAGAGAATTCCATGGGTTCATGGGGTTGCAAAGAGTCGGACACTACTGAGCAACTTTCACTTTCACACATAACATAAAATTACCATTTAATCATTTTTAATTCCAGGGGCATTAAGTACATTCACATTGTCACACAACCATCATCATGATCCTCTTACAGAACAATTTCATCTTGCAAAACTTAAACTCTGCTCTCATTAAACAGTAGCTTCCTATTCCCTTCTCCTCCAAGCCCTGGGCACCTGCTCTAGGCACCTCATATCAATGGAATCAGACAGTACTTTTCCTTTGGAGTCTGGCTCCTTTCACTTGACATAAGGTTTTCAAGGCTTACCAGCGTTGTCGGAATCTTAGTCCACTGTATGGATAGATTGCATTTTGTTGATTTACCCCAAAATGCTGATGGACATCTAGATTGTTTTTACCTTTTGAGGATTATAAATAATGCTGTGATGATTCACATAATTGAATGTTTGTGTGTGAGTATCTGCTTGAAACTCTGCTTTTGATTCTTTTGGGTACATAATTTGGAATGGAATTTCTGGGTCATATTGGTAATTCTATATTGACTTTTTCAGGAACCACCAAACTGTTTTCCACCACAATGCACCATTTCACATTCCTACCAAGAGCACACAAGTGTTTCCATTTCTTCACATCTTCATCAACACTTGTTATTTTTTTCTTTTTTTTCCCAGTAGCCATTCTAATGGATGTAATGTGGGTTTCATGTGCATTTCCCTAATGAGTAGTGATGTTGAGCATCTTATCATGTGCTCATTGGTCATTGGTGTATCTTCTTTGGAGAAATGCCTGTTCAAGTCTTTTGCCTATTTTTGAAAAGAGTTACTGGAGGAATCTGCAAAAAGCTGGGACAGGCAGACACCCAGCATCAGAGTGCTTTCCACACAGAGCATTTGATGGCAAGGAACAGATACAGATTCCCCAAAAGTCACCATTTAGCAGGGAGTTATTATGAGGCAAAGGGGACCCCCCTTGGGATCCTGGTACAGGAAGTTCAGTGGGCCTCCGGGGCTGGGAAAGGCGTCAACTACCCTGTTCCTGCGTCTCTCTGGGGATGCTGCAGTCCCGTCTCCGCCTCTGCCTGCTCGTCCGCCCGTCCCTGTGTGAGGCACTCACCCTCTGCTTCCCACCCCCAGCCTACGTGGCTGACTTCCCAGGATACACGCCCAAGCTTCATCTTCACATGACCTTAGAGCTCCAGAGGCCCCCAGTCAACTCCAACTTCTCTGTCCCCTCATTCAGCATCTCTCCTCTGGGGTCAGGAGGCCCTGTGGCCCAGTCAGCTTTGGCTTCATGGAGGACTGTGGATGGAAAGCCACTCCAAGGAAGGGCACTTGGGGGCTGTGGCAATGGCCACACTTAGTACCTGGAGGAAAGTTTCAAAGTTTTTCAACAACTCGTATCACATCATTTATTATGCCCATTTCTTAATCACCCAAGAGTATTCTACACTCGATATTAGTTGCCTTCGCCTGATATACAGGTCTTTCAGGGAACGCAGCTGTAATATTCCAAAGGCACACTTCAGGGTTGGTGTGACAGCAGCATGTCCAATGCTGAGAACAATTAATAAGCCCGTGATGGCATTTCGGTTCCAGAGGCTGAATATTGATCTCAGCAAGGCAAACTTGCTCAGTCCAGAGTATTTCTATATGAATGTGCTGTCAGCTGATCTCCCTGGTGTTAAATGCAAGCTATATTCTCTCTCCGTCTTTTCATTTGCTTCAAAAGGGAAAATGGCAATCGTGTATTACTTGAGAGTAGTTAGAACATGCAGAATTCAAATAGGGTAGGCTGTCAGAGCGGCTCCAGAGTCAGCCCAGGTGGGACCCAAATACCCTGGTGAAACAGGAGGTCTTAACATTACTTACAGGTTACCACCGACTAGTAGCAGCTAATTAAGAGATGAGGTCTTGTAATTAGGACAAGGTCCTATTACAGATGACTTCATCTGTTTGAAATGTAAGCCAAAGGTAAGTTTGTGAGTGTTCTCACTGCTCATTCCTGCCCCTCCATCTTTGGATGGAGCCTCTGCTTAAAGGATTTCGCTGGTGGCTCAGATGGTAAAAGCTTCTGCCTACAATGTGGAAGACCCGGGTTCAATCCCTGGGTCAGGAAGATCCTCTGGAGAAGGAAATAGCAGCCCACTCCAGTATTCTTGCCTGGAAAATCCCACGGACAGAGGAGCCTGGTAGGCTACAGTCGATGGGGTCGCAAAGAGTCAGACATGACTGAAGGACTAAACTTTCTTTCTGCTTAAAGGCTGTCCTTATCTGTCCCTGTGAAACCAGATACTTCCCAAAGGAGTGCTATGTGAGCTCAGTCACGTCTGACTCTGTGTAACCCCCTGGACTGGTGCCTACCAGACTCCTTTCTCCGTGGTATTTTCCAGGCAAGAATACTAGAATAGGTTGCCATTTTCTTTTCCAGGGGATCTTCCTGATCCGGGGATTGAACCCATGTATCCTGCATTGGTAGGCAGGTTCTTTACCACTGAGCCACCAGGGAAGCCCCTTCCCAAAGGAAAGGCCAGTCCTATCTTTCTTTGTTAGATGATGTCAGATCCAATTAAAACCCTTTTCCCATTAGATAGCGCCTTAGGAGGGAAAGGTTGTGAAGGATAAAATGGGGGAGGTGGACAATCAGAGGATGAAAGAAATGCTGGACAGTACGTCTTGGCAGGTAACTTTGAAGGATGTTTCCCCTGGCATCAGGGAGGAATAAGGTGGGAGGGCATACTGTATTTTTTATTAGCATGTGTTTAAAAAATGTAATAGACTTTATTTTTTTAGAGCAGTTTCAGGTTGGTGGAAAAATGGAGCAGACAGCTCAACATCATGAATCAGCAAAGAAATGCAAATCAAAACCACAATGAGATATCACCTCACACCCATTAGGATGGCTACTATCAAAAAATAAAAAAAATAACAACTGTTGTCAAGAATGTTGAGAAATAGGAACACCTGTGTACTAATGGTAGGATTTCAAAATGGTGCAGCTGCTGTGGAAAATAGTATGAAATCTCTCAAAAACTTAAAAATAGAACCACTATATTGCTAAGTCACTTCAGTTGTGTCCGACTCTGTGCGACCCCATAGATAGCAGCCCACCAGGCTCCCCGTCTCTGGGATTCTCTAGGCAATAACACTGGAGTGGGCTGCCATTTCTTTCTCCAATGCGTGAAATTGAAGTCGCTCAGTCGTGTCCTACTCTAAGCAACAGCATGGACTGCAGCCCACCAGGCTCCTCCATCCATGGGATTTTCCAGGCAAGAGTACTGGAGTGGGGTGCCATTGCCTTCTCCAGAACCGGGATCATAGTAGAACCACTATATGATCCAGCAATTCTATTTATGAGTATATACCTAAAAGGATTGAAAACAAGGTCTCAAAAAGATATTTTCATACCTATATTCATAGCAGCATTATGCACAATAGCCAAGATGTGGAAGCAACCCAAATATCCATCAACAGATGAGTAGATAAACAAAATGTGGCAAGTACATACAATGGAATATTATACAGCCTTGAAAAGGAAGGAAATCCTATCATAGGCTACAACATGGATGAACCTTGAGGACATTATTATATGTGAAATAAGTTAGTCACAAAAAGACTACTACTGTATGATTCCACTTACATGAGGTAACTAAGGTAGACATTCATAGAAATAGAAAGTAGGGAAGAGGAAAAGGAGAATTATTATTTAGTAGGTATAAAACTACAGATATGCAAGATGAAAAAGTCCTGGAACTGTTTCAGAGCAATTTGAATATACTTACCACTACTGAACTATATACTTAAAAATGGTTAAGACAACACATTTTTATTGCACATACATGTGTTAATATATAGGAGCCTAATGTATAGCACAAAGAGCTTAGCTTGGTGCTCTGTGATAATCTAGATGGATAGGATGGAGTTGAAGATGGATGTTCAACAGGGAGGGAATAAGTGTGCACATATAGTTGATTCATTTTGCTGTACAGCAGAAACTAACACAACATTAAAAAGCAATTATTCTCCAATAAAAGTATAAAAGAGGTGAAAAAAGATAATACATTTTTAATTTTTTTACCATAATTTTTAAGTGAAGTTACCTAAGTAACTCAAACAGCTATGTGTATACTAGTGTTCATAGCAGCATTATTCATAATAGCCAAAAGGTGAAAACAGCCCAAATGATCATCGGCTCATAAAAAGATAGAGAAATGTGGTATAGCCATGCAATGGCATATTTATTAAGTCTTAAAAAGGAATGAAATTATGACACATGCTATAAAATGGATGAACCTTAAAAAATGAAGCCTAGTGAAAGAAACTAGACACAAAAGGACAGGTACTGTCTGCTTTCACTTATATGAGGTGCCTAGAGTAGGGACAGAAAATAGATGGTGACTGCCAGGGGTTGGAGGCCTGGTGGGGGAGCGGTAGTTATGTTTAATGGGGACAGAGTTTCAGTTTAGCAGGATGAAAAAGCTCTGGAGATGGATGGCGGTGATGGTTGCACAAAATTGTGAGTGTACTTAATGTCCTTGAACTGCCCATTTATAATAAATACAGTTAAAATGGCAAAATCTGTTATAAATATGCATGTTTGCATGCTTAGTCACTCAGTCATGTCTGACTCTTTGCAACTGCATGGACTGTAGCCCATGCTCCTCTGTCCATGGGATTTTCCAGGCAAGAACACGAGAGGGTTGCCATTTCCTCCTCCAGGGGATTGTCCCAACTCAGGGATCGAACCTGCATCTCCTGTGTCTGCTGTATTGGCGGACAGATTCTTTTGCCCACTGAGCCACTGGGGAATATATATATTGCCACAATTCTTTTAAATAGGAAAAGAATGAAGTTGCCTAACTTTTCTTCCTTTTTTCAGAAAGCTTAGCTGCCATAGGAAATGTGCCCAGGAGGAAAGCAGCTTAAGCTGGAGACTGTTGCCCTGTGGCTTTCTTAGAAATCATATGTAGAATCCAAGACTGATGGCAGATCTCACTGTCATTAAATTCCAGGTTGTGTGAGACATTTCATCAGAGAGAAGGAATAAGCAACTGGAAGCAAAGGGAAGATAAGCAAAGGCCTGCTTCCTTGACCAACTGGTAGCTCCCAAGATTCTAAGAGTCATAAAGATCACCTCACTTGATGCTCACAACAGCCCCATTTTACCTACTGGCAAATTGAGACACAGGCACTTTGAAGTCAATTGCCCCAAGTCACACATATCTGAGAAGCAGGGTTAGGATCCAAACCCAGCTGGTCTGACGACAGAGGCTACATTCTTGACCACTTACTATTCTGCCCCAGAGGAGGTTAGGGGCCAAGAAAACAAAGACATGAAAGCAAATAAGATACAAAAACATGAGGGTTTGCCCAGCCTTACCAGGGGCGAAGTTTAGCTCATTCAACTATGGTATCCAACTCTAGGACACGGTCACCATTTCTATTCCCAGTCAAGATACCTGGGGTGGGGGTGGGGCAGAGATTTAGACCAGTTTCCCCAAATCCCCCAGCCAGTGAACCCCATTCAGACTCACCAGTCCCAGTTATTGCTGTGGTTGGAAAATAGAGGTTCTCCATATTTTGTCATTTCTCAGAGGCAGAATTGGTCCAGGTTGCTAGAGTTGTTTTCTAATTTTTTTTTTTTTTTAAATTTTAGATCCTGGTGGTTTAGTCGCTAAGTCGTATCCAACTCTTGCTACCCTATGGACTGTGGCCTGCCAGGCTTCTCTGTCCATGGGATTCTCTAGGCAGGAATACTGGAGTAGGTTGTCATTTCCTTATTCAAGGTATCTTCCCAAACCCAGGTACTGAACCCCGGTCTCCTGCATTGCAGGCAGATTCTTTACCAACTGAGCTATAGATTCTGACACTTCCTAATTGTGAGGTGCTTTGACCATTTCACCTCTTTCCCCCAAACCAAGAGACTAGTAAGCAACTAGGGCTGGAAAGGCTCAGCAGCTAGACTCAGGGAGAGAATGAAACGACCAGGGTCAAAGTGACGGGCAGTTCCAGTCTGAGGCCTGAGTTTCTGAAACATGAGATTCTGCCTGGGGTGGAGGAAACTATGAAGCTGGAGGAAAATGTTGAAAATGGGAATCCACCAATGTGGAAGGAAATCTTTACTCAAGATTTTTAAACTTAAACACTGTGGGAAGCAGCGGCAGATGGGGGAACATATTGCAGGAATGGGGCTGCGTTAACTGCTGACACCGGGGAACTTGGACCAAGGCAAGGAAAATCATAGGCTCCAAAATCGCTGGAATGTGACTGGGGAAAATGTGAACTAATTTGTTGTGGTCAAGAGCAGTTAAACTTGTCGCACACGCTAATGAGTTCAGGATACCCGAGGAAATGGACCACTAGCCAAACCCGATAGCAGCCAGAGTGGAAAGGCAACAGGGCTTCTCCCGAAGGCAGAACTCAGGAGCAGCAGCGCTCAGGGCTCTTTCCGGAGGCGTTATCTTGGATGGCTCTGGAAGGAGGTCACTCTGGTCAGCCCCGGTGGCTGGTGATGCTTCGATGCCTGGACAGAATCAGCCGTCAAGTCTGCTCCTGTCCCTTCCACACTCTTGATGCTCTCCTCTGCCTCCCATGGCTGCCTTCCTGAGCCAGATGCCCATCCCCTCTCGCCTGCTGCCCGATGGAGTTCACACCTGGCACCTGGTTTCCCCTGCTTGGAAACCTCCAGGAGCTCCTCACCTGCAAACCTCCAACTCCTCAGCTTACCCGCCCCTGCACTGATCCACCCAACCACCCGCCCACAGCCGCCAGGTCATTCTGTTTCCAGGTCACGACTACACCGTCATGACTTCCTCAGGACAGGGATTATGTCTGTACCAGACAGATTCTCCACTATGTTTGTTGCATCAGCACTGTCAATTTCACATGCTTTCCAGTCAGAAGATGTGAGGTGGAATTTCGGTTCTACCACTCAATGGCTTGGGTAAGAGAACTAACCTCACTGAGCCTCAGTTTCTATGTTGGAAAATGGGGGTCAGGGTGTCTACGTCATTGGCTCATTTTGAGAACCAAATGGGGCAAAATATGTAAAATGCTTAGTCAATAATAAACTACCAATAATTTTTTTTATTTAGTCAACACTAAGCTCTCAACAGATGCTTTAAGTTTTTTTCATTAATAACAAACTCTCTGTAAATGCCTTTTAGATAATGAGGTCTCCCCTGCATCTCTGACAGTCACCTGTGCTCCAGTGCTTGCACCCCCCTCCAGCCTCAGGAAAGGAGAGGACCACTGGATAACGGATTCAGGTGGCATTTATTAAAAGGAGCTGTTTTGTTACAGTGCCCAGTTTTAGTTAGCTCATAAGACAGACAGCTGAGAGAAAACAGGCTGGAGAAGGAATGTTTAAAGAACTGGACCAAGAGGAAAGACAAACAAGCCAAAGATAATTATTGATTCCGCAAAGAGAGAGAAATACAGCCGAAGTGTTCCATCTTCCAGGAAGGTCATCAAGTCTGTTCCATTCTTGTGAGTTTTAGCTTCCCTGAGAGAAGTATTATCAAATCCAAGGGCAGTAAATTTAGAATAAATGAGGGCACATGTGCTTTGTGAAGCTGGGCTGGTTCTACTAGCTGGGAAGGAAGCTGATGTTCTCCCTGCTGACCTCTGCTAAGCCCACAGAGGTTGGGCTTCTCCATTACCCAGGATGCACTGCTGGTATGGTTGTGGTCCGAGCTGTGGTGGGAACTAGAGCGACTAATGCTCTGAGCAGTGTTATGGTGCTGAGAAGGCCCTCGGTCCCTCCCTCTATATTCTGTCCACCCTCCCACAACCACACTATTCTCCCCTTGCCTCTTCTACGTGGCAAGCACTGTCCTCTCCTTCTTCATCCAAAAGTGTTAATATCTCAGTGCAGCTTCTTAAAACTTGCAAGATGCAACCCATTAGTGTTGCTAAGATCAGTTCTGTGCGTTGACATCAACTACTTTTTAAAAATTAGAAAGTGACACAGTGCATCACACATGCTAAAGTATTCTTTTATGACACTTATCTCAGATATGTATACAGGAGTTAGATGTACTTCATACTGTGGGTCCCAATCAAAAATGTTCAAAAATTGGACTTGGGTATCTGTTTTAGAACTGGCTATAATCTTCATGTTTGATTCCCATTTTTATCTAGTTTAGCACTGAGCACCATGCCCTAACACAAAGTGGATGTCTACTAAACATTTGTGGAATAGGTAGGGATGAATGAATCAGTTGTTGCTCAGTCACTAAGTCGTGCCCAACTCTTTGTGACCCCACGGACTGCAGCACACCAGGCTATCCTGTCCTTCACTATCTCCTGGAGTTTGCTCAAATTCATGTCCATCAAGTTGGTGAGACTGTCTAACCATCTCATCCTCTGCCACCCTCTTCTCCTCTTGCCCTCTATCTTTCCCACCATCAGGGTCTTCTCCAATGAGTCGGCACCTTGATTGCATCAGGTGACCATAGCATTGGAGCTTCAGCATCAGTCCTTCCAATATTCAGAGTTGATTTCCTTTAGGATTGACTGGTTTGATCTCCTTGCTGTCCAAAGAATGAATCAGAGCATGCATGAATAATGAAGTGCAAGTAGCTAGGATGAGGAAGTACTTGAAGGGTAAGAAAATAGGTAAGAGAAAAAAATGTAAGAGGGTTTTAGGGAAGTTTTTTCTTCCTTTTGGGAAAGAACTGGCTTATTTCAAGCTGCTAGGAGCTGGTTCATGAGGCATAACTTAAGCCTTTTTTCCTTTAAACTGGAGTCTTAGTTGGACAAAATATTCATCTGATAACTTCCTACTTTCCAGTGTGCTTGATGCTGTGTGGATGTACTACAAGAACACTTCAGAACAGATGCTGTGTTGTGAATAACTCAAAATCAGGACTGGATCAAACTGCCATTTCAACATTAGTGTCATGTCCCACTTAAAGTGATCAGTGACCAAGTGATATCACAGCAAAACTTGAAAAAGATCTTAAAGTCCATCAGTAGATGGAGACTTCCAACAAACTGATCTCTCCATACAGTGGGATACTACTCAGAAATAAAAAAGAATAAATCACGGATACATGAAATAAGTCACAGTGTTGTAAAGAATCTGCCTGCCAATGCAGGAGACATAGGAAACGAGGGTTTGATCCCTGGGGCAGGAAGATCCCTTGGAGTAGGAAATGACAACCTGCTTCAGTATTCTTGCCTGGAAAATTCCATGGACAGAGGAGCCTGGTAAGCTACAGTCCATGGGATTGCAAAGAGTTGGACACGACCGAGTGACTGATCACCTACACGCACGCACACGAAACAATATGAACCAACCTTAAAAGCATATGATAACTGAAAGCAGCCAGACACAAAAGACAGCGTATGGGATGATCCCATTTATCTGAAATTTCTAGACAAAAAGTAGATAAGAGATTGCCTGGGCCTGGAGTGCTGGTAGGGGAGCATGGGTTGACTGCAAATGGGCCCAAGGGGACCTTAGGGGCTGTTGGAAGTCTAAAACTGGATTCTAGTTCTGGTTGCACAACTGTATACATTTATAAAGACTCATTGGATTGTGCACAACAGGCAAATTATGCTATGTAAATTATACCTCCTGAAGCTGTTAGAAAAATCATAGGTGTTTTGAAAAGCCTCCCCAGCTGGGCCGAGTACAGGAGAAATTTTCCCTTATACTTCTCAGTTGTGGCTTTTTTTATTGGAAAAGGGAGTAGATGTCTCTTAAAGTCAGACTGTTACATAACCTGGCCACTTCCGCCTCTTCAGGGACTGTGGACAGAATATCAGTGTCTGTCTATCTGCCTGTTGGTCAGTTCTGTGGGACTTCAAGACAACCCGACACCAACTGACAAATAGGGCCCCCTGGTCCCACGCACTCAACAATGAGGATGTCGGGGAGGAAAGCAGGCCCCCAAAGCCCTCTCTGAATGGTGCAGCTTGACAGCAGACAGGATGTAGGATTCTTTCTATGCTGTCCAAATCAGCAGCAATTGTAAAGAGAGAGGGGAAAAAAAAAAAAAAACACAACAGACCAATATAATGAAAGTACAGGCTTTTTCTTCCCCAGATATAACTCAACTCACATTGAAAGTACAAAGCAATTATAATATTTTCAACCTTATAACCTAAAATCATACAGCTATTCAAAGCTAACGATCAAAGCAGGCAGCATTTTGAGGAATCAATTGCCATCTTCCTCCTACCCTGTTCACAGAATGAAGGAATGTGTTTTTTACTCATCTTTCACGTCTTCCTGCTCTCCTTGCAAATGGTACCCTGGAACTGCGCTACGTGTATAACAAGTCCCAGATAAATACTTGTTGGTTTGATTGATTCTTTGTCTTCTTCGGCGACAATGGCTAGATTAGAATTGATGGGATGATTTTCCCCAGGGTGGAATGGAACACCATGTACACTGGTCTCAGTAATTTGATTGATGATCACATGTTCTACAATGATTACTTTCAAATCTCAAACCCCCAGAATCTTTCAAATCCAAACCAGAAGCTTTTTTTTTTTTTTTTTTTTAAAGCTTAACATTATTTTAGCTCTCACCAGTGCTTGCCAAAACTGCAAACCAAATCCAACTAGGTGAAAGTTATTATAACTCACAATTATATGAAAATCAATTTCAGCTTTGCTAATGTTTAAAACAGACAAGCGTGGCACTCAAGTTTTGTTTGTTTGTTTAAAACCAGAGTTTCCATGTGGTGGGAAATTCTAATTGAGAAAAGCCAAAGTCTACATGGCTAAGTCCTTGGCAAAACACACAAAACACAAACTAAAATGAACACTAAATCACAATTTGATATTGAACTAAGGATGGCATTTTGGGCCATTTTTTAACTTTTCCAAGTATTTCTTATAAAAATACATTCCTAGCTGCCCCATACACACAGATAAAGGGAGATGGCTCCAATCCAGCCCACTCAGCGGCTGAAAGTGACTCTGATTCTGAATCCTCTCCACTGGGATCGTCAGTGATGAAGCATGCAGTAAATAGCCCTGCCTCGCCTGAAGTGCCGACAGCCCGTGGGGGAGAGCTGGCTCTATTAAAGGCTTCAAGCCCACAGCGGGCACTCTCTGGAGGGGAAGAACATAGACTCAAAACAGAAGGAAGAGCCACCTACCTGGTTCAGTCACTCCACCCAAATTGCCAACATTCAGGCTCAGAGTCCCTTGTTCTCAAATTAAACATGGCCAAGAAGAACCTATGGCTCATTTCCATTGTTTTCATTCAGTATTTACTGAAAGTTTACACTGGGCCCAACCCATGGGTAACTCACTGAATTTTGAACATTTCTGCTTTTTGACTGTGCCTGACTCTCAGTACTTTGAAAGATTTTTGAGGAGTAGGACTGAGTCTTTCTGTCTTTGTAGCCTTGGCCTCTAGCCCAGGGCCTGACAAAGAGTGTGCATTCAATTAATGCTAGTTGAATAGATGGATGGGTGATGGGTAGTCAGACATGGATGGATGGGTGGGTAGGTAGGTAGGCGGGTAGGCGGATGGATGCTTTGATGGATGGATGATGGGTTGATGGATGGAAGGATGGATGGATGAACAGACAGACCAATCAGTCAATAAGCTTCCCCACTTTCAAGGTCCTATAGGTCAAGGTGTCCCGTATTTTAGCTGTTAAATAAATGCATGGTATTATCATTAAGTTCCAGACATTCGTCTGTTTTGATGATAAGAATGGTGAGAATAGACAGAAAAAGAGTTCCGTGATTCACTAATGCCACATGTAGAAAGCTCTTTGCCAAATGCACTATTTATCACCTGAAAACTACTCTTCCTCATAGCTTATTCCATTTATAGATTCTGACTCTAAAGCGTAAGATTTTATTTTTTGAATTAAAATGTGATAAGTGACCTTTCAGTTCCCAGAGTCTCTTCTCTGTAGGTCAGAAGTTACTGGCTGGAGTCCCGGCATCTCCCTTGAGCTTCTGCAGCCTCCTGCTGACCAAACCTCCTCATCCATCAAGCCAAATGACATCATATTCTTTATCACGCATTTTTCTAACAGTGGACTTACATCAACATATGCACCCATTACCTTTGATTTTCCACTATTTACAGGAATTTCAAGCAGTTAAGCAAGTTTTAATTCTACATAGTGAGTACTTCACAGGGGGGTTGATGATAAAGCAAATGAAAAATGTGTTGTTATTTGTTCAGTGCACTGTCGATGATGGTATGGTTTTGTGGCATATTATATAATGTGATGTTTAATCATTGATGAAAAGGTATCTCTTAGAGGTAGTGTATTCCAACTCAAAAATTATGAAAATAAAGAATAAATACTATTTATTAAGTACTATGCAGGGCTCTCACACCTATTTGCTTGGTCATTTCACACCACAGTCCTAGGGAATAAGAGATATTATTCTGATTCTGGTGGTGAAATAACTGAACTTCAGAAAAAATGAAAGGTACTGCTCAAAGACATATAGCCCCTGGCAAAGTAAGACTTACTCTTAGATCAGCCTGTGTTCTTTCTACTCCATCACCTGGCTTAGATACTGTAGTTCTGAGAAAAACACATCTCTTTTGCTTGTTACATAGGACACCGTGGTACTGCTCATATACTAAAACCATGGTCAGAGTTATTGCAGTTTTGAGTTATTAAAAAAAAGAAAAAACAAGATCAGATGTGTAGATTTCCTTTGACTTCAGTACAGTGTGACCTCAAAAAAAAAAAAAAAAAAAAACCCAAACCAAAAACCTTAATCTTTCAAGTACCGGTTTCCACAATATGCATATTCACATGTACTCTGAAATGACTGGGTAGAATGAGACTGGCTGATTACCACCAGAGCGATAAGCCTTGGCCCAAATTATAAGGCTGGAGGGCCAGAGTGAGAGGACATTGCAAGCTTTGATAATCTTCCCCTATATGTGACTGCTCACACTGAGACTCTAGGACACAGTGGCAGCACCTCCACTTGGTTTTTGCTCTACAGAATTTTTAACAACAGTGGCAAGTTGGAGGTGACTGCCAGCTGGCTGAAATCTACAGCTAATCCGAAAGGTCAAAAAAGCCTTTGTTTCACATATGCCATCCCTCCCCATTCGCTTGTAGGCTATTCAGCAGTGGGGACCCTGCCAGGGACATGCCTGCTCTTGTCCCCAGTGTGTTGTGATGCAGAGGGTGCTGATACGGCTTTGGGGCTCAGTCTAAGGTCAGCCTTTCCCATGTGTCATTTCATGGCCCAATAGGCACCAAGCTTGTGGTTCAACCTCTGTCTCTGGCAGCACTCAAGGCCAAGGCAAACTGCCCAAGACAGACAACAAAAGGACACCTGGCTGCCCAACAGTTCAAGACACCGGAGCCAGCCACCAACCCCAGGGTTCACGTGCCTCCCACCCACCTCCACACACAAACATAGAAACCCTTCCCAAGCTACCTTCTGCCCCTGCTCCATCACAGTCCCTAACCGCTCAGCCCCACACTTCTTTAGCCATTCAGAAACTTTCATCTTAAAATACAGCAAATAATTTCTTCCCTGATGAACTGCCCCTTCTCTCCCTCACCCTCTAAAGCATGCTCTGAGGCAACTTCCTAATTCTCTTTGACAAGACAGTTTACTCCTGGTGAGGATTAAAGGTTATTTTTAACATGAACCACACACAAGGAAATGATGCAAGAGTTTCTTTGAGCTGGCTGAATGGTTCCTCTTTTTTTGGTCTTTGAATTAATATGATTCTGAGCTTTGTTTCTGGCTTTCGTGAATTTATTTCGTAATCCCAAGATAAAGTCCACGTCTTACAATTTAAAGAGTTGATGAGTAGGGATCCTTTGCCTAAAGGACTGGCATTTTTCTTAGATGTAGACCTCGGTGTTAATACTCAGAATGATTTCAAGTCATCACGCACTCTCAGGAAGATCTCTCGGCTCCCCCAGAGATGTCTAACATCCTCTTTAATCCCTTTCCCAAAACCTCTCCAGTAGAAAGGTACTGTCACTGGGGCTATTTCCACATGTGTGTGTGCGCGCTCAGTTGTGTCCTACTCTTTGCAATCCCATGCACTGTAGCCCACCAGGCTCCTCTGTCCACAGAATTTTCCCAGCAAGAATACAGTAGTGGGTTGCCATTTCCTTCTCCTGGGAAGCCCATAGGCATTTCTTAATCCATTTTTAAATTAATTGTGCCTTTCAGTCCATCCGTTTATATCAAGGCTTCAGAAACTCAGCACTATTGAAATTTGGGGCAAGGTCATTCTTTGTTGTAGGGCTGTTTAAACACAATGGGATGGTTAACAACATCCCTGGCCAACAGACTCCATGCCAGCAGTACTCCCTCCAAAGTGATGGCACCCAAAACTATCTCTAGACATCGCCAAGTGTCCTCCAGGGAGGCAAAAATGTCTCCAGTTGAGAAACACTGGCCTTCATGCTGTTTTATATTACAAGCTCCTTTTGGACCGGAACTAACCTAATTTGTACAGACTTCACAACAGGAAGGTGCTCAGAGAGGCTGTTTAGTGATGATCACTATCACTAAAAATGTAACAAGAATTTTTGGCTCACATCTAAAGAAAACGGAACATTTAAACAGATGATCAAGTAAACACTGGATGATTTGTCTTATTCAGCCTTCCGTTCAAATCAATAAGATTAAAATAATCAGCTCTCATGAATTAACCACACAGAGGAACTGAAAATCTGTAAGAAAAGGGTCCATCACCTCAGAGTGAAATTGCCCCCACAAGATAAGGTAAGAGGCAGGTAAACTGAAATCCCCCGCAACAGTAAATGACTGCAACCCTCAGAGTGAAGCCTGTGAGCCAGGACAAACATTCCTTGGCAATTACTGTTCTGTGAGACAGGCAATGAGGGCGGCCCCCATTCCCTCAGCGGGATTGATCTGGCCCTTGTAAAGTACTTCGAGTATCTTTCATGGGTGAGAAAGCAAAAGATAGATATGAACTGATATGTCATTATAACTGCTGCTGTTAGTCATCCATTCAAGGGGCATGAAACTGCTGGATTTGTAAAAGAAACACTTCTAAATGATCTTTTAAGAGCCCTCTCTCTCGGCAAAAGAACAAAACCTTTATCAGTTAATCTGAAGAATTACATGGGTTATTTTTAACTTCTATTCATAAGAGACAAAGCATGGAGGTCCTGCTTGTTCTCACATGCATTAGTTAACAATTCAATTAAACAAATATTTATTGAAACCACGAACAAGGCAATCTGATAGTCACCAGTCACTGCAGTGGAAATACTCAATGAGTTAAAAAATAAGGTTCTGCCCTAGGAGTGTTTACGATTTTGATGTCTATAACAATTGGTTGTATATTTGTATAATATCTCCATACACACTTGACTTTGTATACTTTAAGTTCCAATACTATGAACTCTAGGAAAGGTTTAAAATATCCAGTGATGATTCAAAGGCCCAAGCAGCCACAGATGATGAGCAATCAGGGCAAAAGTTTACAGAAACAAGGGTTTTGAAATTAAGGGTGAGTGCTCCAAAGAACATTAATGGTGAGATTTTGTTCCTGATTATAAAATTAATGCATTTTTTTTTGTTTTTTTAAATACAGAAAACAAAGAAAAATCCAAGAAGAAAATGGTCTCACATAAGCAGCAGAAGGTGTGGGACCTGGCATGAGGAGGGAGAGTGGGAACTTTTGGGGAGCCTGAGAAATAATGGAGGAAGGTGGGGTGGGGACTTGAGTGCCAGACCTAAGTAGGAGGGTAATGGGGAGCCACTGATGGTTGAATGTTCTGGGCATGGACTCCTTCTATCCTCACCACAGTCCTCACCACAGTGAGATTACAATGGTTCTGCTCAATTTTCAGATGGAGAGCAGGAGGATTTAAGACATGCAGTTAACTTGCCCAAGGTTATGCAGCTATTAAGTGGGAGAGGCGGGCTCTCCAAAACTCCACACCCCTCATACCTAGTGGGAATTAAGTGGGACAAGACAGGTCTGTGCTTTAGAACATCAAGAGTCTACATGGGGAGAGAGAACAGACTGGTGCTGGCCGAGGGGGCGGGATGGAGTGGGAGATTGGAGTTAGCTGATGTAAGCTGTTATATTAGCATGTATAAACAACAAGTTCCTACCGTACAGCACAAGGAATTATATTCAATATTCTGTGATAAACAATAATGGAAAAGAACATTTAAGAAGAATGTATATATATGGATAACTGATTCACTCCGCTGTCCAGCAGAACTTGACACAACATTGTAAATCAACTATCCTTCAATTAAAAGAAAAGAACATCAAGAGTCTAGCCAGAGCAGATACACCTTTGACCCAATGGAATGGATCAAAAAACTGTACAGACTCAGGGAAAAGATCCAGCTCACTTGACAGATGAAAGACCAATTTAGAGCCCAGAAAAACCATACAGAGCAGGTAACAGCTCCTCTTGCCCTCGGGAGCACAGCAAGTCACAACACTGCCAGAGTACCACCTGAATGCAGTCAGGATCCCTTCCGGCGCTGTGAGCATCTCCCTCTGCACTTTGCATTAGGAATCTGTGTCACTGACCCATTCCAACAGATATTCTGGACCATCTGGCTAAGAGCCAGCCTGCTCAGCAGGTGTGAGGGGATGAAGCCTCCAGCACACATTCCTGAGACTATAGGATCCATTCCCAGGCTCCCCAGGCTCCTGGTAGATCCAGGCCTCATGCCAAGAAAGGACAAGATTTCAAAGGACGATTCATGAGTGTGAATAGGATTACGAGTGTCAGAAGCCACAGCAAGGGCACAGTGCACAGAGTTTCCGAGAACCTCTGAAGAAGCACTTTTGAATGGTAGTGGCGGCAAAACTGGACTGCTCAGAACTACAGAGGGAAGGAACAATAGCAAAATAAACACATTAGATATGGTCTACTTCTTTGAGAAGTATATTGACAAGGAGGAGGAGAGAGATGAGAAGTGGTGGTAGGATGGGGAGGATTTAAGTCCAGAGGAGATAGGAACTTGTCTTTCTCAACAGCATTCAAACATGTTTTCTGTGACTTGTATGTGCCAGGCACTGTCCTAGACCCCAGAGATACAGCCATGAATACAAACCAGCAAAATTCCTACCTTCTGCAGTTTATGCTGGGGTGAGGGAATAGGAAAGGGGATGGGTGGAAAGACACACCAAGTATAAAAATAAACACACAAATATAAGTAAGGTACTTTTAGACGATGATGTGAAAATGTCAATAATATAGCAATGACGTAAGAGTTTGGTACAATGAGATGGAGCTTGGGGGAAGGGTGGTCAGACAGGGCTTCCATAAAGGGGTGGGTGACATTTGAGAGGAAGCCTCAGTAGTGAGAAGGAACTGGCTGTGCCGGTCAGCCGACAGGGAGTTCAGAGGCCCTGTGGCAGGTACCAGTTTAAGGGACAGAAGGACCAGTGTGGTAAAATGCAGGAAGCAGACGACGGGCGAGAGGAGAGGCAGCAACAGACCGCCGACCACTTCAGGCCACGGAAGTGAGTTGGGGTTTAATTCTGATTGCAAAGTGAAACCACTGTGAGGGTTGAAGCAGGAAAGCTAAGTAATCATGTATGTATTTTTGAAAGATGACCTTGCCTACAGAGTGGAAGATGAATTCTAGGGGCAGGAGCAGAAATTGCTGGCATCTGTGCATGAGTCTGGATAGGAGATACTGCCACCAAGGGAGCAGCAGTGGGGAAGGTGAGAATCTTGTGGATGCGGGGTTGGTAACACTCACTGATGAACTGCCTGTGGGGAGAGCTGGGCAGAAAAGAATGGAGGATGAGTCCCAAGACCTTGGCCCCAGCATCTTGGCTGAATGTTGGTGCTCTTTCCTGAAATGGGAAGACAGGAGGAGGAGCTTGGGGAGAGCTGAGAATATTGGACAAGTCAACTTTGAGATGCCAGTATGCCAGGGGAGACCTGAAGGAGACAGATAGGAGAAGTTAGGCCAGCAATACAGATTTTGGAGTTATCAGAACACAGATTTTTTTTTTTTTAAAGAAGTTGGATTAGTTAAAAATAGAGTTACTGTGTGACCAGGCAATTCCACTCTGGCTATAGACCCTGAAGAATTGAGAACAGGTGTTCAAAAAAAAACCTTGTAAAAAAATATTCATAGCAGCACTGTTTAAAATAGCCAAATGGTAGAAACACTACACATGTCCATCAACAGATGAACAGATAAACTAAATGTGGAATAACGATTCTATGGAATATTATTCAGCCATGAAAAAGAATGAAGTGCTGATATGTGCTACACAGATGACCTTTGAAAATATTATGCTAAGTGAATGATTCTGTTCATTTGAAACATCCAGAAAAAACAGATCCACAGGCTTCCCAGGTGGCTCAGTGGTAAAGAATCTGCCTTTAATGCAGGAGACACAAGCTCAGTCCCTAGGTTGGGAGGATCCCCCAGAGGAGGAAATGGAAACCCACTCCAGTATTCTTGCCTGGAGAATCCCATGAACAGAGGACCCTGGTAGGGTCGAGAAGAGTCAGACACGACTGAGCACACAAGCATAACAGCAGCCCACAGAGACATAAGGCAGATTCCTGGTTTCCAGGGGCTGGAGGGAGGGGGGAGATGGGGAGTGCCTGCTTAATGGGGATGGCATTATTGGGGGGGTGATGGGAATGTTCTGGAATGAGATAGAAGTGATGGCTGCACAACAACATGAATGTACCAAATGCCACTAAATTGCACGCTTGAAAGGATAAAATGTATGTTAATGGTATTTTGCCACACTCAAAAAAAAAAAAAAATAGGCAATGGGATTGGAGGAGACAATCGAAGGAGAGGGTGTTGATGGAAGAAAGGACCCCAGACTGAGCCCTGGAGCACGCCGATATTTAGAGGCCAAGCAGAAGTTGGTTGGCCAAACACAGAGGTTCAAAAGGAGCCAACTGTGATACTGGAGGAAAACTATGGGAGTTGCTGTTTAGAACCCAAAAGAGAAAGTGCTTCCAGAAAGCACAGTGGCCATCTGTATCAAGAAATGTGGTTTGGGTAGAGGTTGCCAGATCCGCCCACACCCGAGTGCAGCCAGTGTGCACCGCACTCAGCACTGCTGTGCTCTTTTCCATCTTGCCAGCGCGGCGTGTTGTCAGAATGTTTGCCAATCTGGGAGGTGAGAACTGGATCTCGGGGTAGTTTTCACTTGCGATTCCCTCACTGACAGTGAAGTTGAGCATTTTGCCAAATGTTCGAGGGCCATTTGACTTTCTTTCTGGAGAGCTATCTGCTCGTGGTCTTTGCCCATTTTTCTGTGGAGCTGTGAGTCTTTTATTTCTGATTTGTAGGAGCTGTGTAAATATCACAGAGTTTGGTCCTTTATAGCATCCCCTTTTCCTGAAACTCTCTTCTCTTTGTGTCCACAACACGACTGTCTCCTAGGTCTTCTCCCACCATCCAGGATCTCATCTCAGCATGTGGGGTTGTATTCCCCCTCTGTGTGTGGGTTACTCTTCCCCTTGGTACCTTTACATGGTGTTCCTCCTCGTCTTCACAGCCTCACTCCTCTGTGTATCTTCCTAGAGCAGCTCTTCCCTGCCTTCTCTCTCTATCAGCATTCTAACTACAACTACGTGCTAAAAATGCCCAAATGTATTCTTGTTCAGTTGCTCAGTCATGTCCTACTCTTTGCAGCCCCATGGACTGCAGCATTCCAGGCTTCCCTGTCCTTCACTCTCTCCCAGAGTTTGCTCAAACTCATGTCCATGGAGTTGATGATACCATCCAGCCATCTCATCCTGTTTCCCCCTTCTCCTCTTGCCCTCAATCTTTCCCATCATTTGGATCTTTTCCAGTGAATCAGCTGTTTGCAACAGGAGGCCAAAATATTGGAGCTTCAGCTTCAGCATTAGTCCTTCCAAAGAATATTCAGGGTTGATTTTTAGGACTGATTGGTTTGATCTCCTTGCTGTCTAAGGGACTCTCAAGAGTCTTCTCCAGCACCACAGCTCAAAAGCATCAATTCTTCAGCGCTAAGCTTTCCTTATGGTCCAACTCCCACTTCCATACATGACCACTGGAAAAACCATAGCTTTGACCATACAGATCTTTGTCAGCAAAGTGATGTCTTTGCTTTTTTAATACACTGTCAAATGTATAGGGAATCAGCTATCAAAATAGGATTTTTCTGACGCCCCCATCTGGGCTGAGACCCCAAAGCTGAGGGCAAGGATTGTAAGACAGCCATGCCTTCTAAATAGAGGGGTTAGGCAATCCATGCAGACCCTGGGAATGTGACCCAAAACACTGCACTGGGGCCTCTCCTCTTTGTGAGGGTCTTTACTAGAGACTTGAGTGTGGTTCCCGGGTTTTCTGCAGAGTTGAGGGGCTGCTGTGGCTCTTGCCCACCCCCCCTCAAACCAAGCAGGGGGCTTTAAGAGAGTCTTTTGGAGAGTGTGGCCTGTGCTTTATGGAACTGGGGGAGACAGAGAGTTTGCACCTGACTCACGCTTGAAAAACTCTAATGGTGAGAGGCTGGGTTCTGGCCTGGGCCCCGAGAAAGGAAAGAGACGGGACCAAGGTCAGCTGTCACCAATGCTGTTTCAGGTGGCATGACCCCTAGTTAGTGGCCATTTTCTCCCTACTGGTCACAGAAAGTTGGGGAAAAAATCTTGAAGGCTTTAAAAGGGTGTAATTTTTGATTTGTGTGGGAAGTCAGGAGGCAGCCAATGTAACAGCAGAAGAGAAAAAATGCCAAGTAGACAGAATTCAGTAAGTCACAGAGGACCAACCCTCAGGTTCCTGGAAAATATCCTTACAAATGAAGTTTTTACAAAAGACAAGCACAGGGGGGGAAAAACACCTCTTATGACATCGTGTAGCATTCACTTAAGACTTTTTGATATCAATTGAATTTGGACCTTAGTTTCAAAATAATAAGCTGTTTCAAAACAAGAGGAAAATAAAATGAGGTCTTATTTTCGAGCCGTAAAGAGGGCTCCCTTTGGAGTCACACAGACTTGGGTTGGAAGTCTTGCTTTGCTATTTAGTAGCTGTGAAACTTTGGGCAAATCACTCAACTTCTCCAAGCCTCAATTTACTCCATCAGAGGGAAAGTAATACTTGACAAGACCATTATGAAAAGTAAATGGGATATTATTAATGGTGCCCTCTGCAGAGTGTCTGGGGTTCAGTCATTGGTTTTGAGAGAGAATGTGACATCCATCACTAATAATCAGGGAAATGCAAATCAAAACCACAGTAAAATACCACCTCACACCTGTTAGATGGCTGTTACAAAAAAGACAAGAGATAACAAGAGTTGGCAGAGATGTGGAGAAAAGGGAACCCTTGCGCACCATTGGTGGAAATGTAAAATGGTGTGATCACTATGGAAAACAGTATGATGGCACTTCAGAAAGTTTAAAATTGAACTATCATATGGATCCAGCAATCCCACTCCTAGGTATACATCCAAAAGAATTTAAATAAGTATCTTGAAGAGATATCTACCTACCTATATTCTTTGCAGCATTATTCACATTAGCCAGGATATGGAAATAATCTAAATGTCCAAATGAATGAAGAAAATTATAAATGTAGGCATATGTGTTTGTCTATATATATGTCTATATAGAATGTATATATACATACACAGGGGCTTCCCAGGTGGCTCAGTGGTGAAGAATCCACCCACCAACGCAGGAGATTCAGGGGATGAAGGTTCAATCCCTGGGTCTTGAAGATCCTTTGGAGAGGAAATGGCAACCCACTCCAGTATTCTTGCCTGGGAAATCCCATGGACAGAGGAGCCTTGGCCGGCTATAGTCCACGGGGTCACAAAGAGTAGGACACAGCTGAGTAACTGAGCGGGCATGCGTATATATACACACAATAGAATATTACTCAGTCATTAAAAAAAAAAAAGGAATCTCGCCTCTTACAGCAACATGAATAAACCTGGAGGCCATTATGACAAGTGAAATAAGCCAGACAGAGAAAGACAAATACTGTACGGTGTCATTTACACGTTGAATCAAAACAAACAAACAATTAAAACCAACTTCACAGAAACAAAGAATGGAGAAACGGTGGTTGCCAGGGGGCTGGAGGGAGGCAGAAACAGGGTGATACACAGGCTGCTGCTGCCACTGCTGCTAAGTCACTTCAGTCGTGTCCAACTCGGTGCGACCCCATAAATGGCAGCCCACCAGGCTCCTCCATCCCTGGGATTCTCCAGGCAAGAATACTGGAGTGGGTTGCCATTTCCTCCTCTAGTGCATGCATGCATGCTAAGTCGCTTTAGTCGTGTCCAACTCTGTGCTACCCCATGGACAGCAGCTCACCAGGCTCCTCTATCCACAGGATTCTCCAGGCAAGAATACTGGAGTGGGTTGCCATTGCCTTCTCCATGATACACATGAGAAGGTACAAATCTTCGGTTATGAGAACAATTTCCAAGAATCTAATGTGCAACATGGTGGTTATAGTTAATGATATGGTATCACAGACTTGAAAGTTGCTGAGAGCAGATCTAGCATCCTTACTGCTCCCCCAGCACATACATACAGAGTTATCTATGCTAACAATATGAGGTGATGATGTGTTAGTTATCTTGATCTTAGTGATCATTCTACAGCACATATGTATATCAAATCATCACACTGTACACTTTAAATATGCACAATTAGATTTGTCAATTATTCCTAAGTTGAAAAAAGAAAGAAACTCTCCAAAGATAAATTTCTTGAGGAATGGGTCCAAATCTTTCATACAGACTTACTACTCTACATTTCATACCAAGTGAATTTTTACAGCTGGATATTGCTATTAATATTATGACAACAATGATACTTCAATTAAAATTTTCAAGAATCTTTGTCAGTCAGAAGTGTTGGCACAGGTTTTACATGACCACAGAAAATATTTTCAATGAAAATAAAAAGAAACAAGAAAAAGGACAAACTAAAGAGAATGTGACATAAATCTGCTTCTATTGCACCGCACTGGAAAGAATGCATATATTCTACGATTCTATTTCAATTCTTTAATTTTCATCATTCAGTTTGGTCCTTTCTGATGGATGCTACCTACTTTCAGGGAAGCATTATGAAATTTCCAAAGAAAATTCCCTGTTATGTTCTGAAGGAAACTGAGAGGAAAATAAACCAAACTGAAGTATGGAAACACAGCTTGGGAGTTCAGAAAAACTATTTGCTCATCATAAATCAGGTTAAAAATACAGTTGCACAAACAGATGACTAAATAATACTAAGATCCACAGAAATGAGCTTTTCTTTAAGTACCATCTTACATAAGCTTGTTCTACTGAACCAACCTCACCATTAAACAAATATAGATGTGACATTTAAAAAGATACAGTTTCAAAAGAAAAAAAAGATACAGTTTCATATACATCCAAATCCATGCTGTTTACCTTTTACTGTAGCACACACAGAGCAGATGCACTGTAAGGAGGAGTTGGCATCATTGCATGGAGAATGCAGTGCCATATTAGAAAGATTCTCAGAATTTCCTACTTGGGCATCCAGTTCTCATTCAGTTCTGGTGGCAGAGGTATTTAGGACAGCTGTGAGTCATTCTTAATACCAAATGGCAAGCAAGTTATCAGATTGAGTTTTTAGATCTTAATTAAGCAGGGATTTGTTTTTTGGGCATGAAGGTCAGGTTGATTTGGTCTGCGGGCATGTATAGATTAAGATATTATTAGCTTGATCATCAGTGTCAACAAAGGCCAATTAGATATACAACTTAGGGACACATACAATCAGGCTCTTTGTGAACTTCAGATTCCATAATAAATCTAAATCGATATACTGAAGGCAGTTATTTCTTAGGTCAAACCTTTCTAGCCAGTATAGTAAGATCTGAATCACTCTCTCAATCAAAATCTTTACTTCAAGGTCATAAAAATCCTGTTTTTCAATGGATTCCATATGAGTAAGTACCTGGTTTATCTAACCTCAAAGGCTAGCTTTGTTCTGCAGTTATAAAGCTTTGTTATATCTTGCCGACTCAGTTATTTGCTGTCTGTTACTTTAATTCTAGCTCAGGAGAAAATAACAGGCGTGTTGCAGCTATGGACAACTCTGAATGTGTCCACACAGTGTCAAAACAACCTGCTGAAAGTGGTTTATACAACAACCAAGTGGATTGGCTGGTTCTTCTCCTTGAATTTGAATTACTAAAGTGAGTTTGAATTATTCTATTCCATTTGCAAGAGAACAGTAGTTTCTTGGTTTGTGTGTACATGCGTGCTCAGTTGTGTCTGACTCTGCCAACCCATGGACTGTACTCGAGAGGCTCCTCTGTCCATGGAATTTTCCAGGCAAGAACACTGGAGTGGGTTGCCATCTCCTCCTTCAGGGTGTCTTCCTGACCCAGGAATTGAGCCCATGGTCTCTTGTATCTCCTGTATTGGCAGGCTGATTGGCACCATTTATCACTGGTGCCTAATGAAAAGTATAAAGAAGCAGTAAATCAGCTCCTTCCTACCTTAAGCATGTACCTAAAAGGCATATGGCATACACCGCCCCCCCACCCTATCTAAGAACCAGGCTACTCAGCAAACTGAGGACTTGATCTGAGCACCATCAACCTGTGGAATTCACGACTTTGTGACAGCCTGCAACTCCACAACAAACTTGACAGTTCTCATCAGGGTCTGCGTACTATTTATTTGCAGAGCCGTTTTTAGTATGAGCTTAGAGAAGACATTATACTTGCCCTCTGTTCTAGTAGACATAACAAATAAGGCATGTATGAGATGCAGGCAATATAAGCAATCAAGGCAAAATGAGGTCATGAAGGTGGTTCCTAATCTAATATGAAAATGAGAAATTTGGACACAGAGACAGACATAGAGGGGAAAACAGCCATCTCCAAGCCAAGGAGAGGAGCCTGGAGCAGGTCCTTTGCTCACAGCCCTCAGAAGAAGCCAACTTGGCCAACATCTTGATTTTGGACTCTTAGCAAACTAATGTATACCTCACTGATCTAGCACCATGGGAGGATAAAAATAGCCTATATCTATTCGCTTTCTAGATAACCAAAGTGTTCTAGAAAATAAGTTCTCCAATTTTCATACCACTATTGTTCAGTAAAAATATTTCTAAAACACACCTTCCATATTCTTAAACTGAGGATGATTTAATGTAATCTACAACTGTCTTTACCCATTTGAGCCAGCGGTAAAGAATCTGCCTGCTAATGCAGGAGATGCAAGAGACGTGCGTTTGATCCCTGGGTCAGGAAGGAGGGCACAGTGGCCGTCCCCAGTATTCTTACCTGGAGAATTCCTTGGACAGAGGTCTATAAGGTCACAAAGAGTTGGACAGGACTGAAGCAACTTAGCATGCATGCACACAACTTTCTCAGTGACCCAGGTCTATCAGTGACTTCAAGTTGCAGAGCACAGAACACTGCTGGTCTCTGCAGTAAATGGCATCACCTGTTCTCCTGTTTTCTCCTCTAATGCAAAGGTCCCAGAAGCCCCCTCTGCTCCCTTCACCATCCTTGGGCCTTCACTTTAATTTGCTTCTCCTGATCTGTTATGAGAAAACAAGACCAAATCTGTTTTGGAAATAAAATTAATAGTTCCGAGTTAGAGTCTGAAAGACTCTCTGAGGGTTTAAGCCACATGGTCTTGGGAAAACCTTTTGTTGCCTGCTTCTTTCTTTACTCTGTTCTCGGGTGTGGGCTGGTTAGACCCTTTGTCCTCAGGAAAACCGTAATGTCTTCCATTGACACAAAACAAGTCACAAGAGAAGCTTCTGGTCTCCTTGAGATCTTATGAATTTATACCATAAAAAGAAGCATCTTGAATCACTTAGAGCTTAGGAAATAAGCCTCTCTATTAAGAGTCCAAGTGGGGCTTTGTTTGGTCATTGCTGTTGTTTCATATATTTGGAAGATGGTTTATATCGCAGGATGGAAATCTCTACAGTGACCTTTCCATAATGTAAAATTAGTTTGAGAAATTCTAATTCCCCAAGCAGAATGATAATCAAGTTAAACAACCACAGAGGAATAAACTTGCCTTTGAAAGCAAAAGAGTACTTACCAAATTAGATTCTTTACTGCATCCTCTCACTTGAAAGGAAAATGCAGTTATTCAATTTCCATGGACTAGATGCTGCCTCCTTTGTCACCCTTGGTTTTGGGCAGAATGAGGATTTTTCTGCCATGATCTTTCTCATTGGTGGCAGTGGAGGCAGGGGGAGAATGGAAAAAAAGAAAAAGTAACATTTATTAAGTACTTAACAATGAGCCAAGCACTATACCAAAGACTTTGTGTGTCTTATCAAACCCTCCAAACACCTTAGAGGTAGGTACAATTATTATTATTCCCACTTAACAGATGATGAAACAGAGGCCTGAGATGTTCAGATAACTTGTTAACTTATCCAGCTACTAACTGGCAAAAACCTGGATTTTAACTCAGGCAGTGTGATTGCACAGGCTGCATGCTTAATCGTGATGGTATACAGAGAGAGGTAAATGTCACAACTAATTATGAAAATTAGTCTCATCTTACTAAAATGCCACAATTTGGAATTGTATAATAAAAAGCCTACAAAACAAAAATGCATAAGCCAGGGATATTTTCAAAATCTCCCATCAAGACTGGTTATGCTATAACACACTGATTTTTCTGTGAGGTGAAGTGTGGGTTTTTAGCTTGTTTAATAAATTACTTTAGTTCAAGTCTACTCCATGGTAAGAACTTATGAAAACTATACATACAAGTATGTATGTGGGGGAATTTTTTAAGCCAAGATTATTATCCTCAAGAGAGATCTATGAAAATGTACATAATTTCCATTAATTAGAAATGGGGGAGATGTCAAAATGCCTACAGTGTGACTGGCAGCAGAAGGAGGAAAGGTAAGGAGTGGGATGGAAATGGTGACAAGTTGGAGTAAAATCATCACTTTAGATATTTCCAGAATAAGAAAAAAGTAAATTTTCAGGACTAAAATGTCAATAACATTTTAGTGCATTTTCCAGGCTTTTCTGAGAGCCTCAACGTTCAACATGCCCATGACATAGCTACCTGGTTTGGAAAAGGTATTAGGGCAAGGAAATGACCCAACAAAGAGAGCTTGCTTTTTAATTTTCTGTTCCAAGCTCCCAAACAGCTTCATTTTGACTTTTCAATAAAATCCCCAAGGTTGTCACAAGTCTGGGGCCTTTGAATCTCAGTAAAAGTCTTCTGTGAATTTTTTTTTTTTTTACTAGTTACAGACTTAAAACAAAAAACCAAATCACTTAATTGCTTTGCTTTACTTTTTGGATTTTTGGTTTTTTGTTTTTGTCTTCAGAGTTAGTATTCATGTGGCACTTTCGGAAATCCACATTGAAATGTACTAACAAAGCGACTTTAATTTGTGTGGATAAGTATGACTATTCTTTCAGATCTATTATATTTAAACTGAGTGAAAAATACAAATAAACATAGCATGATGGAATCTCTTCACTCATTCAGAGCTATTTATTTAGAAAACGACTCCATAACTTGCTCCAGGCCCCCAAATAGATCATACAATTTAATTACACTGACAAGTAGTAATAGATGGGTCATAATCTGTGAAGGATGAAGGCTCTGGTAATTAAAGATTAGCTTGGGAGACGGGAAAATAAAAAACTCCCTTTCCCTTTCCTTCAAACCTTAAGCACGCCTCTCTCCTTCTGCTTCAGTGTCTTCATATTAAAACAGGAAAGGGAAAAACTCAACCATTTCTCACCAGTGTGAAAAGTAATTTATATTTAGAAGAGGTCTACAAAGAAGGTCATTGCCCCCTTAACATTTAATTAAGGGATAATGCTCTGGAAACAGAAAGCTATCATGGGATAAAGATTTCTAACAGGTATTATTCAAGGAGCTGCAAAGATGAGACATTGTGAAAAATAAATGTCATGTCGAAGGCCTGATATTTATTTTCAAACCCTGACCGCAGCGGTTATCAAAACCAAAGTAGCAGGACTTCCCTGGTGGTCCAGTGGTTAAGAATCCGCCTGCCAGTGCAGGGGACACAAGTTCGATCCCTGGTCCAGAAGGATCGGTCCCACACGCCACGGGACGACAAAACCCGTCTGCCTAGAACCTGTGCTCCTCAACAAGAGAAGCCCCCACAATGAGAAGCCCGTGCACCAAATGAAGAGAAGCCTCTACTCGCTGCAATTGGAGAAAGCCCACATGCAACAACAAAGACCCAGCAAAGCCTTAAATAAATAAAAAAATGTTTAAAGTAGCAGCAATAGTGTCCAGCTAATGTGGAACTCTACCCTTCCAGAGCAAAGGACTTGTCATACCTCTATGTATTGAACGTGTCTGGATAAGCATTTATATAGTATGTAAATAATGTCAGTTACCTACAAAAATATATATCCAATACAAAGAAGAGGAAAAATGTATGGAGAAAGATACCTGTTTGGTCTACTCAAAGTAGTGAGTGAAAAGAAAGCAAGGTAAATGATTTCGTCTGCTACCCAAAGGAACGACAACCTGTTTCTTTCATTGGTTCCCTTTGGCGGTTCCATGAAGTTGGATGGCCCAGATCCATCTTCCTTGGGTGAATGGAAAACACAAGGTCTTCTTTTATTTTAGAGAGTATGCTATATGTTGCACTTAGTTGCTCAGTCATGTCCAACTCTTTGTGACTCCACGGACTGTAGCCCACCAGGCTCCTCTGTCCATGGGGATTCTCAGGCAAGAATACTGGAGTGGGTTGCCATGACCTCCTCCAGGGGATCTTCCCAACCCAGGTCTCTCTCATTGCAGGTGGATTCTTTACTGTCTGAGCCACAGGGAAGCCTGGTGTATGTAGAGAGTGTACATAAGCTTTTGGGCTTCCCTAAAAGTTCAGTGGTAAAGAATCCGCCCACCAATACAGGAGACGCAGGTTCAATCCCCGGGTCGAGAAGGTCCCCTGGAGAAGGAAGTGGCCACCCACTCCAGTATTCTTGCCTGGAACATCCCAGGGACAGGGGATCCTGGTGGGCTACAGTCCATGGGGTCTTCAAGAGTCTAACACAACTGAGCATGACCACCACATAAACTTTTAAGTGTTTCTTTTATTGCACAGGAATTTACAAAATACCAACTATCAACACATGACCCAAATAAATGGGAGCTAACGTGTTTAAAAGGTATCATTTCTACCCTTCAGAAACTTAAAATCAGGGCTTGGGGGATTTTTGTTGCTACAAACTTCTCAGCTTTTACAACATAATCATTTTATCAGGAGCTCAATAAGACTCTGTTAAAATAAAACCTAGAGTTTTCAACAATTAGCATAGCTTGCTATCATTACAAGCTCTAGACTTGGGCAAATTGAAGTACAGCTCTTAGCCAAATGCTTTCATGTATACAGATAACACTCTCATCGCCGCCAGCAGTTCAAGGTAAGATCTTACATCTGAATAAGAAAAGAAGTTATGAAAGTTGGCTAAACTTCATATTGAATTGCCTTCCTTTTTTAAAAAGCTACTATTTATTGGCACTAATTGAGAAAAAAAATTCTTTCTCTGCTGCTAATATTTCACCACTGAAATCCTTTAAAGGAATTTATGTCAGAGAACCACATAAACAATTTTTTTAAGAGTAGTGTACCTACTAAGGAGGGGCTTCCCAGGTGGCGCTAGTGGTGAAGAATTAGCAGGAGACTCTGGTTCAATCCCTAGGTCAGGATGATTCCCTGGAGGACGATATGGCAACCCACTCCAGTATTCTTGCCTAGAAAATCCCACAGACAGAGGAGCCTGGTGGGCTACAGCCCATGGGGTCACACAGAGTCGGACATGACAGAAGTGACTTAGCTCACATGCACACATCTAATAAGGAAGCGGGGAAGACCAACACGGGGGGAAGACTTTTTTATAAAGGTGATTTCCCAAAGGTAAAGGCATTTAAAAATTGCTCGCTGTTACAGAGCCTCTGGGGCTTTCCGGGTGACGCAGTGGTAAAGAATCCATCTGCAATGCAGAAGACGCAAGATACAAGTTCAATCCCCTGGGCTGGAACGATCCCCTGGAGTAGAATATGGCAACCCACTCCAGTATTCCTGCTTGGGAAACCCCGTGGACAGAGGAGCCTGGCGGGCTACAGTCCATGGAGTTGAAAAGAGTTGGGCACAAACAAACCAAGCCTCTGGGTTGTATTAATATCCAGTGGGAGAAAGAAAGGAGTCAGTTGATACAGAGAAGCTTATATAGGTGAATTGAATCTTCTCATACCAGCAAATCCTGACACCTTTCATGATCTGAAATATCATGATGATGGGATGAGACAGCATTTGATGCATTACAAATATACGGTACTATATGAGATTTCAAGAAGCTTTCACATACATCATCTCATTTCATCCATTTGTAACCCTGTGAGTGAGCAAACAGTGAGTCCCTTTTAAAGATGAAGCCAGTACTGAAGGTCAAACTTGAAAGTGACACCAGACACAAAATTAGATCTTCTGCCTAGCAGGTCTGAACACTTTCCAATACACCCAAATTTTGAAAACATTATTATTGGCTCTTGCACTCTTCAGTGTACTCTTTAGACATACCAGGAAGAAGAGGAAGAGGCAAAGAGGCAGGAAGTGGGAGAGAGGAGAACTTCTGAATTCTCCAAGCAGTCCCTGCTTTGCTGTGATTATACCACTGTCTTCTGTGCTTCTTCTTATCACAATGGATGTGATTGCTTGTCCCTGTGTAAACTGTGGCTTCAAAACCAGTGTATGACCTTAAGCCAGCCACAGGCGCAAACTGTTCTTTGCTTAGTGCTAAGAGAATGTTTCAGCAGTAACATTGCTTTATGTGAAAAGTCGTATTATCTTTTCTCAGGAACAGCCACTAGAGCGCTGATCAATGATTTCTACTACCTATTATCATCCTCAAGGCAAATTATGCTAACTTAACTGATTCGCTACACTTCTTGGGTTTTTACTTGGAAATTGCCCCCAGACTTCCTCTGGCCAACCTTCCAGAAAGCTGCCCAGTGAGGCTAGTCACTGTTGTTTTAATCTCATTTTCCAGCAAAGTCAACTGAAGAACAGAGACGTCTTCACCAAGTTTGTGACTTATGACCATGGCTGTGTGGGACACCCGTTAGTCACTGCTGTACATATAAGGTGAACTAGAATTTGAAGCCAGATTCAAGTCACCAGTTTGCAATGCCTGGATACAGAGTATCATAAATGAAGGGAAAAGGTCATTTACCATGAATGTTTGTTTATAAAGATGAGGTAGCGTTTTTATTATACGGACTTACATGATTCCTTTGGAAAAACTCTTAAGCTATTCTGCCCCACTTTATATGTTACTAAGCATGATATAAACTTGGGCTTCCCTGGTGGCTCAGATAGTAAAGAATGTGGGAGACCTGGGTTCGATCCCTGGGTTGGGACGATCCCCTGGAGGAGGGCATGGCAACCCACTCTAGTATTCTTGCCTGGAGAATCCCATGGACAGAGGAGCCTAGCAAGCTGCAGTCCATGGGGTCCCAATGTTAGTCAGATATGACTGAGTGGCTAAGCACAGCACAGCACATAATATAAATCTATTTATCTCATTAGCCTACCTTCTATTTGTAAAGCTTATATTTTGAAACATTTATATGAAAATATCAACTAGGGTATTTGTTGTTGTTGTTGAGTCACTAAGTCATGTCCAACTCTTTGCAACCCCATGGACTGCAGCACTCCAGGCGTCCCTGTCCTTCACTATCTCCTGGAGTTTGCTCAAACTCATACCCATTGAGTCAGTGATGCCATCCAACCATCTATAGGAGCATGAATTATAACCCTAAACTTGAAGCATGAGGAAAGATCATAACTCCAAAAACACTTGGTTATTTCTCATACTAGTAAATATGAGAATATTTTAGTAAATTAAACATTGAATCTCTATGAATCAAAGCTTAATGCTAATTAATGTTAAGTAATATTAGTAAACATGGAAAATATAAAGATGTATAGGATGGTCTTGGCTCTCAGTGGGCTTACAATCCATATGAGAAGAAAAGAGAAAAATTTTTAAGTTATAAAAATTAAATCACAATATAAGAGACATCAAAAGGCAACATACTTTTAATTGACACATGAAATGCAATTAGCAAAGTAACTACTATAAGTAGAGGAAGGAGAGATCATTTCTAGAAACCGTGGGCAGGGATGACTGTCATATAAAAAATATATCAGCCAGATCTTGAAAGCTGAATCCAATAAGACAGAGATGGAGGAGGGGATTCATGGTGGAAAGATTCCAGTGAGAAAGAGTACAGATGACAAAAATGGAAAAGAGTATAAATTAAAAAACTAACTTACAGAACTGCAAGCTAGGGTGACATAGGGAGTTCTAGTACGAAACAGTGCTGGAAAGGCTCTTTGTTTTTTTTTTTTTGGAAAGGCTGTTTGGAACTGGACTGTGGAGGGCTTTGAAGGCCATGTTGAGGAGCTGAGGTTTCTGAACAGAGAAGCATCTTGGTCAAAGTAGCACTTTAGAAAAATTAATTTGGTTGTGGTATGCTAGATTAAGGGCTCTCCTTAATCTAGCTCACTTGGTGAAAAATCTGCCTGCAATTCAGGAGACCCCAGTTCGATTCCTGGGTCAGGAAGATCCGCTGGAGAAGGGATTAGCTGCCCATTCCAGTATTTTTGGACTTCCCTTGTGGCTCAGCTGGTAAAGAATCCACCTGCAATGTGGGAGACCTGGGTTTGATCCCTGGGTTGGGAAGATCCCCTGGAGAAGGGATCTCCAGTATTCTGGCCTGGAGAATCCCATGGACTATACAGTCCATGGGGTTGCAAAGAGTTGGACACGACTGAGCAACTTTTTCACTTTCACTCTAGATTAAATGTACTGGGGAGGACTGGAGGTGGGGAGATCAAGAAGAACCCAAAGCAAGTGCAGGAGTGAGAGGGAGGCAGTGGGATGGGAATGGGAGAGGTGAGAGCAAGAAATACTGAGGAAGAAACCCACTCGTTTTCAATGTGGTGATTAGCATATAGTGTTGCAGCTTTGTTCCTTTCCAAAGTATCATCAAATCTGTGGGTTCCCAAGAACTGAATCATTTTAACAGTTGGGAGTGGGAAATGGGGAAATGGAGGAGTTACTCATTTTAAATCTGCAACATCTAATACCTGGATAAGTGTATAGGTTTTCTTCTTAATCTTGTGTCCTTCTCTCTCTCTCTTTAGTCGCCAAGTCATGTCCAACTCTTGCAACCCCATGGACTGTAGCCTGCCAGGCTCCTCTGTTCATAGGATTCTCCAGGCAAGAATACTGGAGTGGGTTGCCACTTCCTTCTCCAGGGGATCTTCCCGACCCAGGAATCGAATCCAGGTCTCCTGTATTGCAGATTCTTTACTGACTGAGCTATGAGGGAAGCCCTTGTATCCTTATCTAAGGACAAAAAAGATGTCAGCTCAAAACTTTTTTTAAAAAGAGTGTCATGAAGTGTAGGGATTAAAGGAAATCCGAGAACATTTTATTTTAAAAGAAAGTGAACTCTAGTTGAATACGAACTATTTCAAATGTTTCCATCAGTACAACTGAAGGACAACCTCAAGAACCCCAGGAATCCCTTTATGCCTGCAGTCCTATGCTGGAATTCCTATCAAAATAACCTTCTGGTTTTGGATATTTGTGATTTAATGTATTTATTATCCAGAAATTCAAGGAAACTTGATTTATCTCTAAATAAGCAGGGGGAAGAATTCAGGAGAGTTTTTCAGCAATTCATACCTCATGCCCTGATATTTCTGGTGTGTTGGTGAGTTTCCCTAGTGGCTCAGATGGGAAAGAATCTGCCTGCAGTGCGGGAGACCCAGGTTCGATCCCTGGGTCAGGAAGATCCCCTGCAAGGGAATGGCAACCCACTCCAGTATTCTTGTCTGGAGAATCCCATGGACAGAGGAGCCTGGTAGGTTACATAGTCCAAAGGGTCGCAAAAATTCAGACACGACTGAGGAACTAACCCATATGCATAATACACATACCAATCCGTGTGTATTTGCACATAAGGTAATGCCAGTGGCATCCAGGCTTCTGCACTGAATCTCTGCAGCCAAGTCCAGGCCTTATCGCTCACAGAAATGCAGTCCCTCTGCCCTTCAGGGCCTTTAAACTTGGCACACGATATCCCGGGAACACCACTTGCCAGAAAGATGGCGCCCGATAGAAAGTAGCCTTCCCCACATTCCCTACATTTCATTGCATGACCCAGCATTCAGAATCCTGCCGCCTTAAATTCTGCTCTTTCCAACCCCTTGGCTATTTTGAGACTGACCCTTGAGGGTGGGCACAGAATAAAGTCAGAAGGGGACACAGGTTTTCAGAGACTTGGGTAACCAGCGCTCTCCGGGTGCATACACTGAACTCAGGGTGCAGATATCCAACCCCCTCTTTCTAGCCGCTCCTTCCCTTGTTTCCCCTTCTCAAGCTCCCCAGCTGGCAGAACTAGGCTGACAAGTCCTAGGCCAGGGATGAAGAAACAAGTAATTCACCTGCACCTACCCACTGATCGTCAGGTTTGGACCTAAAGCAAATTTATATGTTTGGATAAAGAAAAGTTGGGCTTCCCTAGTAGCTCAGTCAGTAAAGAACTCACCTGCAATGCAGGAGACCCGTCTTCAATCCTTGGATAGGGAAGATCCCCTGGAAAAGGAAATGGCAACCCGCTCCAGTATTCTTGCCTGAAAAATCCCATGGGCAGAGGAGCCTTGGTGGGCTACAGTCCATGGGGTCGCAAGAGTCAGACACAGCTTAGCTACTAAACCACCACCAAGGCTTGAAACTGTTTGGCTTTATAAACTGAATACACATTGCCGTTAGCTCTTGATTTAGGGAGCTCTCTCCAAGGTAAGAATATGAGTTTGTTCCTTTCAGACGCTATTCTTTTTATTCCAATGCTAGAAGGATGTGTGAGCATTATGTAACATTTTCGTGCACCCTTAAGTGGGTAATTAGAAGCTGTTTACTTCTCAGGATTTCAATTAAAAGCTTTTTATTTTCAAGGCTGAGTTGAGGACCTTACTGTGGCGGAATTAGACAGGGGGCTTGCACACCTTTGGCTACATTGTGTGTTGATGGTGACCCTCCTATAGGTGGGTACCCACATATAGTCACATCACTGCATAGCTAACGACTCACTAATTTTAAACGCATTCAGTTGCCAACCCAGAGCCTTTGATATAACTTTACATGCTATTGGATTTTAACCTTCTTGAGTATTTATATATTTTTTCTTCTCTCATTCCTCCAAAATTAATCCTAGAGTTTTGAGAATCTGGGAACTTGGGCAAACGAGAAGGCAACGCAGCAGACCAAGAAATCTGAAATTTCAATCCACTACTGTGTCACCCAAAGTCAATGTACTTTTTTGTTTGCACTGACCCAGCTCAAGTCATACAATCATGTGAGCAACAGGACACAAAATCCAGGTGTTATTACTGAACGTGAAAAGTCTCAGAAGTAGTTCAACGTGTCCTAGCTTCCGTGGCGGTGTCATTTACTCTAACATGCCTATGTCCTTAAGCCTCTCTCTATACATTACCGGCACACACTGTTGCATCTTACGTATTTTTCCAACTGGTCCTCAGCATTAGCTGTCAGCTGCACAAACCTTCCCTTCCTTTCTGCATCTACTGCCCTGGAACGACAGAAGCTTCTTGCAAGAATAGCTCCCCGAGAGCGTTCCTGACAGATGCGCGCTCTGCTCTAGCAAGGCGCTCTCTGGAAAGTTTCTTCTAACCGCTCACACCCGCCTCCGATCCGATCCCCGAGCTGGCAGGACGCGAGCTGGCTGGGACTCCTCTTGACAGAGGTAGGGTTTTACACACACCCTCCTAGGCTGCCCAATACAAGAAACAATCTTGCAGCCCGACTCCTCCACCCCCAGCGAACAGACTGTCCAAGGCGCTCTGGTGTTTCGAGAACACCGAAGTCACCTCTCCGCTAAAGGAAATGCGCGCTCTGCTCTGCAGGAAACCTGGGCACTGGAGGTAGATCGGATGGGTGGCGGCGGGTAGAGCAGGGGCGCCGGAGGAAACCAAACGCCGGAGGCAAACGGGGCGCAGGAGAGGAAAGATTGGGGGCCGCGGGAGGGGGCGGGGTGGAAGCCGGGCGCGATTGGGCGCCGAGGGGAACTGGGCACTGGAGCCAAGCGGGCTCTGGAAGGGACGCGCGGGCAGGAACCGCGAGCGCCGGGGAGGCGCTCGCTTGGCGATCTGCCCTGGACTCCCCAGAGCCGCAGAACCACCGGTGGAGGCGGGGTGCGAGGAGTTGGCGGGGCGGGGTGGGGGTGGGGGGGAACCAGAGAGGGGCGTGCCTTCGCCCGGATTGGCTGCAGGAGCCTGACGCGAGGCCCCGGGGGTTGGCTCGGGGGAGTGGGAGCCGGGTGGGGTGGGTGCTGGGTGCCGGGGCTGCGGGCTCCGCGCGCTCAGAAACATGCTGAGGTCCCGGCAGCTGTTCCAGCAGCGACAGCGGCTCCAGCAGCAGCGGCGGCGGCGGCGGCGGCGACAGCGCACGGCTCCGGCGGGGAAGGCGCCCGGCGCCCATGCCTCCGGCCCCGCGCCGCGGCTGCGCTGACCTGGCCGCTACCTCCCTCCGCGCGCCCCGCCGCTCGGGCCTCTGGGGGGGTTCCCCAACCGCGGCCCAACTCCGCCACACCCCTCTCCCCCGGCCTCCGCAGCTCGGCATGGGCGCGGGGGCGCTCGCCCTGGGCGCCTCCGAGCCCTGCAACCTGTCATCGGCCGCGCCGGTCCCCGACGGCGCGGCCACGGCGGCGCGGCTGCTAGTTCCCGCGTCGCCGCCCGCCTCGCTGCTGACCTCGGCCAGCGAGGGACCCCCGCTGCTGTCGCAGCAGTGGACGGCCGGCATGGGCCTGCTGATGGCGTTCATCGTGCTGCTCATCGTGGCGGGCAACGTGCTGGTGATCGTGGCTATCGCCAAGACACCGCGGCTGCAGACGCTCACCAACCTCTTCATCATGTCGCTGGCCAGCGCCGATCTGGTCATGGGTCTGCTCGTGGTGCCATTTGGAGCCACCATCGTGGTGTGGGGCCGCTGGGAGTATGGCTCCTTCTTCTGCGAGCTGTGGACCTCGGTGGACGTGCTGTGCGTGACGGCCAGCATCGAGACCCTCTGTGTCATCGCCCTGGACCGCTACCTTGCCATCACGTCGCCCTTCCGCTACCAGAGCCTGCTGACCCGCGCGCGGGCGCGGGCCCTCGTGTGCACCGTGTGGGCCATCTCGGCGCTGGTGTCCTTCCTGCCCATCTTCATGCAGTGGTGGCGGGACAAGGACGCCAAGGCAAGCCGATGCTACAACGACCCCGAGTGCTGCGACTTCATCATCAACGAGGGCTACGCGATCACCTCGTCCGTCGTCTCCTTCTACGTGCCCCTGTGCATCATGGCCTTCGTGTACCTGCGGGTGTTCCGCGAGGCCCAGAAGCAGGTAAAGAAGATCGACAGCTGCGAGCGCCGCTTCCTCAGCGGCCCAGCGCGGCTGCCCTCGCCCGCGCCCTCGCCCGGGCCCCAGCTCCCTGCCGCCCCGGTGGCCAACGGGCGCGCCAACAAGCGGCGACCCTCGCGCCTCGTGGCCCTGCGCGAGCAGAAGGCGCTCAAGACGCTGGGCATCATCATGGGCGTGTTCACGCTCTGCTGGCTGCCCTTCTTCCTAGCCAACGTGGTGAAGGCCTTCCACCGCGACCTGGTGCCCGACCGCCTCTTCGTCTTCTTCAACTGGCTGGGCTATGCCAACTCGGCTTTCAACCCCATCATCTACTGCCGCAGCCCCGACTTCCGCAAGGCCTTCCAGCGCCTGCTCTGCTGCGCCCGCCGGGCCTCCTGCGGGAGCCACGCGGCCGCCGGGGACCCGCCGCGCGCCTCGGGCTGCCTGGCGGTGGCCCGGCCGTCGCCGTCTCCCGGGGCCGCCTCGGACGACGACGACGACGACGAAGACGACGTCGGGGCCGCGCCGCCCGTGCGTCTGCTGGAGCCCTGGGCCGGCTACAACGGCGGGGCGGCGGCGGACAGCGACTCCAGCCCAGACGAGCCAAGCCGCCCGGGCTGCGCCTCGGAATCCAAGGTGTAGGGCCGGGCGCCCCTCCCCGCCTTCCCGGCTTCCCCAGTCCGGGCGCGGGCTGTGCGCCCCAGGAGCAAGAGAATCCGGGCGCCTCTGAACCGCTTCCCTGGGAAAGAGATCTGTGTTTACTCAAGACCGAAAGCAGGTGAACTCGAAGCCCGCGAACCTCGACTGCATCATCCAAGGGCAAATAGGAAAGCCACGGACCGTCGCACCGAAAGGAAGGTTTGGGGAGAGGTGGGGGAAGTTTGGGGAGGGATGGGAGAGTGGCTTGCTGATTGTTCTTGGGGTTCTTTTTTCTGTTTGTGGTCCGGCCTTCTTTTGTGTGTGTGTGCGCGTGTGATGCATCTTTAGATTCCGCCCCCCCCCCCGCCCCCTCCGCCCCCGCCACGTGGTTTTAACACTTTCTGCGATGACTGGGAAGGGAAGGGAGAAGCGTTAGGAGACAGAAGTCTCTCGACTTAGCTTCCATCCCATTCCCGGGAACAGGAGCGGTCAGCCAGAGAGAGAGGAGAGAGAATGACACTTTATCAGGACGTTGTTTCCTTTTACTTTTCAGAGAAATTCCATTTTAATTTCTGAGGAATGATTTCTCCTGTTCTGAAAGCCGAGGGCAAGGATGGATGCAAAAATCGCGTTTCAGGAAGTTTTATGCTCTTCTTGGAACAAGCCTCACCTTGCTTCCCTTTCGTAGGGCAAGCGGGTTGTCGCTGACGCCTCCTCGGTGGTCAGGCTGAGGGGTTCCTACCTCACTCACACTGTGCACATTGCACAGCCAGATAGAAAGACTTGTTTATATTAAACAGCTTATTTATGTATAAATGTTAGTTGGAAGGACCAGGCGCTGAGCCTCTGTGACATGTGACTGTCCATTGAAGACAGGACAGAAAAAGGAAAAAGAAAAAAGGAAACAATTCAGATTACTGCATATGTGGTATAAACAAAAAATCAAAACAAAAAAGCCGTGATTCAAAGTGGCATTTTTTTGCACAGTATTAGGAACTGTAAAGTCCACAGAAGATGTTATTTGCACAAAAAGAAATTAAATATTTTTTAATGGGGGTGGGGTGGGGCAGATCTTAAAAACTAAAATAAAATTCAGATTCTATCTCTGTTGTCTGTTATGTTATTGAGCTAGCGATTTATTGGAAAAATACCTTTTTATACTCTTTTATCATGGTACTGTATCCATATTATAAAAATTATCTTAAGGATTTTTTTTATTATTTTTTTATGTCCAAGGGCACATGTGAATCTGCTGGTGAAATTTAGCACTTGTGTGTAAATACTATTTCCTCTGTGTGCTTTACCAAGTATTTATACTCTGGTGCAACTAACTACTATGTGAGGAATTTGTCCATGTGCAATAAATACCAATGAAGCACAAAAAAAGATATGTACTGTGTGTCTGTAAGGGGGTCAGTGATAATGGAAAAGACAGTTTGTTTTGTTCGAAATATAGACTGGATTTCCCATAGAGCTCTTTTAATAGCTTTTCATGACTCAAGAGCATAGCAAAATGCCTCTAAACCAAATAAGGCGTGCACCTACTGAGAGCTGCAGACTTGCCCTAAATTTTCACAGCCGGTTTCAGAATATTCTAGACTACTTGGAGGTGTTTTCAAGATCCCATCTGCCACACTTGACTTAAGAAGTAACATTTGGGCTTGTGCATCTTCTTAAAAAAAAAAATTGAGTCAGGTAGCTCAGCTGCAACGTTGTACAGACAACGCAGGAAAGGAGACTAACCTGTGGAACCATCACTGCCTACTTGGAATTCGGTAAGTGGCATCCACCGCTGGTTTTTGTTTTCCAACAGAAAATTACAGCTTGCAGCACGTGCACATGTATCCAGTGACTGTTTAGAACGCAAAATACTTTAATGGTTAAGTGAAAATTCATAAAAGAGCCTTTAAGTAAAGATTTTTCTCTTGTGTGATTAAATAGACCATTTCAGCGGAAGTTCTAGGTGGGCAGGTAACAGGGAGAAGTAAATCTGAAGTTTTAAATTTTTCTAACAAGATTATGACACCCTCAATGGATAGTTTTCCTAAAATTAGTTCCTAAGGAAAGTATAGTGAAATTCTATCTTGGGATTAATTCTGCATTCTCCAAAATAACTTCAAGTATTTCTCTTTGTATTTTTAAACAAGCTTTTCATTTCATGATCGTATAGTAAGGAAACCAAAGTGACGAGTACGAAGTTCTGGCTTATACCTAGATGAAACATGAACAAACTCTTCTCTACCAAGGAAAGTCAAGACCAATTATCCTTTCTCTGCAATGAGATATTCTAAGGACCAGGAGAGAGAAGAGTCTTCTGAGAAAGGTTAATGTTGCTGATGTTTTAAGAGACCAGCAGAATGTTGCATGAACAGTACCCATTTCAATAAAAGCTGCTATGAAGTTTAACCCCTATCTCCCGGAAGTAAAAGGGGTGGGGGGAGCTGGAGCAGGAGATGGCAAGACTTACTTGAAAAAAGAAAGATAAATATTTGAAGAATCGTACTTTGGAGAACGTAAAAATCAATTTTAGGATGACATCTCATTATCCTTTCCCCAAGGAACAAATATAGTCCATTTCTATCCTCCCTTCCCCCAGAGTATGTAAGGCACATTTTGTTAGGGGTTTTGTTCCTCTTTATTTTAAATCACACAAGATTAATAGACAATGTCTGGTTTCATCTGAAGAAACAGTCAAATACCAGGTAATGCTTCACTTTCCTGTTTTGTCTAGATAAGTCTTTACATTAAATAAATTTTTCCAGTCCCAAACTTACATATAGATCTGTCAAATCTTAGGTATCAAAATCACAAAAGTCCTATAAACTTTAATAACAAATATAAATATAAATATATATATGTGTATATATATATATATATGTAACTGTTTAGTATACAGATCTAAACTCTTTAGTGAGTTAGAGGAAATCTCCGTAATTCTGGGGCCAACTTATATATTGTTTATATATGTTGTTGTTTAGTTGCTAAGCCGTGTCTGACTCTGAAACCACACGAACTGTAGCCCACCAGGCTCCTCTGTCCATGGGATCTCCCAAGGCAAGAATATTGGAGTGAGTTGCCATTTCCTTCTCCAGGGAATCTTCTCAACCCAGGGACTGAACCCATATCTCCTGCATTGGCTGGCAGATTCCTTACCACTGAGCCACCCTACCAACCAATGTTGTTTTGAAGAAAACATTGACTTGTCGTAGAAATGTAGGAACCTGGGCTGCCAATCCCCATAGCTATGGCATTTGGAAGAGAAAATTGTCCATCCTGTTTAATCTGTTGAGATCATGCACAACAAAAGTGACAGGAGGGAATTAGTGAACAGGCAGAAAAATCAACCTTACCCCCTAGGTTTGTGTGTAGCAGTACCGAAGGCATAAATCTTAAAATTAAAACAGTGAGCATGTGACCAAGATTCACTGATTTGCTACATTTGAGATTATGCTTTGGTTGCACACTGTTAAGTTCTCCAGATATAACATGACGATATTCCAGCTTCTATAAATTCTCCCTCCAGTGTAGGAATGTATACTTAGTATAGCAGATAGCTTCATCCTTTGGTGAACTTGCCAATATAAAACTTTGCAAATAGAGCTTATTTTTTCAGTCCAGGCTTTCTTTGGAACTGGAATTATTAATAACTTCTAAGCGGCTATTGTGAAACCTTTCCTTGTTAAGCACATTTTCCTAGCTTATTTTAATTTCGCATTTTGTTGAACGTGCTGACTTCCTCTGGCAATATGTAAAATTGCCAGGCGGAAATTCTGCACTCAAAGCCTCAGGATGATATTAGCAGTCAAATTTTGAGCAAGAGCTTCTAAGCAAGGGTCAAAACAAAAATTATTCTATTAAGTTTTGCTGTCTTTTGTGAAAGACTTGAAAAAAATTTTTTTAACAAAGCTGGATCTATTAGTCTCTGGAAGGAAAAAAATTTTAACCTTAGCTGTAATTCAAATTAAACACATTGGCACAGATAATTTAGTTTTATTTGTACATTTCTGGTATAATGTGCTGAGAAATACTAATTCTTTTGACTCCCTGCCAATTTGCTACTAATCAAAATGGAGAAGATATGCACTGTTTGGATTATACCTAAAAATAGTTGTGCTGCAGTCACATCAGCAAATGGAATTAAATTAATTTTGCTTTCTTCTCCTGCACACACACCCTCCAATTATTTAAATTTCCATCTAGAATACTGCTTTTGAATCTCATAGTCTGTGAATGTGTCCCAAAATGCACTGCTACATTGCAATTATTTTAAAGCAAATTCTATCAAACTACTTTTCGAGAAGTACACTTCTCCTGAAATTCCAACTTCTACCCTGCTCTCATTTAAAGAGTCTTTACTAAATAGTCCATATAATGTAATAAAAGAAGTATTAATACTATGAATAGATACTTTGTGGATTAGTTTACCTTCCAATAGTCTTTTTAACATTTCATGGGAGGAGGGAGAGGGTTTCTGAATCAATAAGACTTAGGCATTTCATGGAGCAGTTAATAAGCTTTCAAATCTAATTGCTCTAATGATAGACTGGAAAACAGCAGCTCCAAGGAGAAGCTGACACTATTCTGGCAATATTAGAGCATGATCTCAGCAGTCATCTTAGCAGTACCCAAGAAAACATGGAAAGTCACTGTCTGCACCCCTTACAACTTTGTCTTCACTTTCATGTTGCCTTCATTCTGAATGCATCTCTATCTTCTGTACCTGAAGAGAGTTCTAGTCTTGGACCAACCATATACTCACCAGCCCGTCTCTTGAGCATGTCTTCATTTCCTCTTGAATGAACTAGAACCATCTAGAACATTTAGTTCTTTCTACAAGCATTGTCTTCCTACAAGCATTAAAATCTCATGAACGCTTTGTTAAAACTCTTGATTTTCAACATCTCTCAATACTTAGAATTGTTGTTTTCCTCTCTCTCAACATTCCCTGGCTGATAACTTTTATTAGTATCAGCAAGAGTACACTGTTTTCTTCCTGTTTATGACATGAAACTTACCTGTGATGCATTTTAAATGTCCGAAGTTTGGATTTCTTCCTGAGAATTTCAGAGTTGCTCATAATTACGAGTAGAAAAAAATGTAAATTCTTGTCTGTACCTTTCCTATAAAAAGTCTTCGTGTTGAGTTTAATATTTGGGATGTGGAGCTTTCTTAACAGTCTTTATTTTCCTGTTTATCTCTATTTTTCAGTTGACTTATGACCTTGTCAGTTTTTCAGCATCCTGATTGCAAAAGATAACATGAGCTGTTCCACCTTCAATTATTTTGTAAATTAGTTTTCCTAATCATTATTAGGCTAGCTGATTTGAGGGAATTGTGGGTAAATTTCTACCATAGGAGCACAGAAAACTTGTTCCAGCAGACAGTCTAAAGACTGGCTGTTCTGGCTCCTCTGTATTTACTGCTGTGCCCAGTGACCTTGGGGAAGTTAGTTGGTTTCCCTGCTGCTCAAGTTCACTTCCCACAAAGCCTGACTCGCCTTTGTTTGTAAATCCCTTTGAGATGCTCTGATAGAAGGAGTTCATAGATTTGCAAAGTCTATCATTTCTAATACTTCCTCCTGACCTTCTTTTTCCTTTCCCTGCAACCCCACCCACAAAATCCCTGTTTTTCTTTAAGTGAAAAGAACAACTAAGAATAGCAAAAATACACATAATACCCCATGCATCCCAACAAACAGTCTTTCACTTACTATTTTACTTAAAAGTCCACAAAAACCACAATTGAATAAAATAATCTTCTCAAACATCGGATTAAAAAACCTGTTTGCTCTGTGCTAAGCAAAAGTGGCTGTTTAATGATTCTGAACCCACAGCCACTTTGAGAAAAGTAAGTCAATTTGGAAAGTTACTCAACTCTACGATTTTGCATTGAGTCGTAAATGGTAAAAGCAACTGTCTAGATGGTTCTCCTTTTCCTGGAAGAATAATTCAGAGATGAACAGTGCTGAGAGCAATGGCAGTTTGTGTTTTTGTTTACCTCTTTTGTGACTTGCAGAGCATTGAATTTCTTTGTTCCCAACTTAATAAACAGTGACAAACCTACAGGAACTTCACTGACTTAAAGTATCTGTTACACTAACTATAGAGGTCCTATAGTTGAAGGACCTAGTTAAGGTCCTAGTTAAAAATGCTTTTAAACAGTAAACATGAATGTCCCAATGACATTTTCTGCACTGCAGAGATTTTTTTTTCTAAAGCCATCCAAGGTAACGGTTTAATAAGATGCTCTTTGTAAGGAATTTCTTATGCTTCAATGATTCTATGGTCAATCTTGAAATAATGTGTGGGGTTTTTTTTTTCTTTAGAAAAGGCATAACTAAGTAAAATAAATTGAAGAAACTTTGGCATGGGAAGGACCTTGATAGGTAAACAACACCATACTATATATAAAACAGACAATCAACAAGGACCTACTGTATAGCACAGAGAACTCTACTCAGTATTCTATAATAACCTATACGGGAAAAGAATCTAAAAAGAATGCTTATATGGATGTGTATGTGTGTGTGTGTGTGTGTGTGTGTGTGTGTTTGTGTAACTGAATCACTTTGCTATACACCTGAAAATAACACATTGTAAGGCAAATATACTACAATATAAAATAAAATTCGCTTTTTCAGAAAATAAAAGATATGGTTAAAAAAAAACCAAACACCCCCATACTCAAGAATACCTAGAGATCAGCTCAGACCAAGACTGATGTGATTTAATTTGAAGTATAAAGACCTGGGGACTCCCCTGGTAACTCAGCTGGTAAAGAATCTGTCTTCAATGCAGGAGACCCTGGTTCCATTCCTGAGTCAGGAAGATCCCCTGTAGAAGAGAATGGCTACCCACTCTAGTATTCTCCCCTGGAGAATCCCATGGACAGGGGAGCCTGGCGGAATACAGTCCATGGGGTTGCACAGAGTCGGACATGACTGAGCAAGCAAGTAGCAGCAACAGCCGCGTAGAGACCTGGTTCATCGTTTTGTTGCCAGTTCTATCAGTAAATGTTTGCAGCTAACCAGAATCCCTCTTACTGTTTTGACTCATGATTAATCTCAATGGAATCTGAAAACTGATAACTGAGCCACTATTTTCTGTATTAAAATCCTTCCAATGATATTAATTGAGGGCTTCCCTGGTAGCCCAAATGGTAAAAAATCTGCCCGCAATGCAGGAGACCTGGGTTTGATCCCTGGGTGGGAAGATCCCCTGGAGAAGGAAATGGCAACCCATTTCAGTATTCTGCCCAGAGACCCTATCAGAGGAGCCTGGTGGGCTACAGTCCATGGGGTCGCAAAGAGTTGGACACAACTGAGCAACTGAGCATGAGCGCCATGATATTAATACATATGAACAACAGGGCCCTCCCCCTCAGCTTTCTGTGTGCTAATTCCACTTCCTCTTATAACCAACTTCAAATCCTTTCATTCCTCCTGTTGTTCGAATGGGAATCCCATTACCTCCCAGTTACAGGAATTTTTCCTAGCTAGAGACTGAAATGAATTATAGCACGGTGCAGTGTTCAGTGCAGCACCAGATTTGGTGGCATCAACATGTCATCCTTCAGTAACTGCTGCTAATTTTTTTCAATATCACCGGGTCACAAAACTCCAAGGATCTGAAAAAATACTGTACCGAGTAACAAAGGGCAATATGAAAATTTTAAGTCCTTACAGTATTGCAAAAGCATTCTTGCAAGAACAGGACAATATAAATTTTACTCAAACCAGGCAACCAGTAGAACTCCCTCCCCAAACAGCAAACATTTACAAGTCTCTTCAAACTTTTGGAGTGTTAATATACCTATATGGAGAAATAATTTTTTTCACAATAGAGGTGCTCAGAAGACCCCTGGGCAACTTAACTATTTGAAGGATTTCTGTGATTAGTTTTTGAGTTGTGATTCATATGTTTACTTGTTCCTAAAAGATTGAGGGTACTATGTCCTCAGTGACTGCTCTATGGAGTACATCCCCTGAAAACATCGGGCCTAATCCCAGGGCAATCACACTCTGGCTAAGGGGATCAGACACTCACAAGTTAAAAGTGACAAAGAATGAGGCAGATGTGGCTACATGCCAGACACGTGGCCCAAAATAAGGGCTCTAGACCAGCTCTATCTAGTAGAAAACAATGCAAGCTGTAGAGTTCTGGTCCAAGATGGAGGAGTAGGACACGCACTCATTTCCTCCTGCAAGAGTACCAAAATCGCAATTAGCTGTTGAACAGCCATTGATAGGAGGATGCTGGAACCCACCAAAAAAAGATTCCCCATGTCCAAAGACAAAGAAGCAGCAACAAGATGGTAGGAGGGGCGCAATTCAGTTCAGTTCAGTCGCTCAGTTGTGTCCGACTCTTTGCAACTCCATGAACCACAGCACACCAGGCCTCCCTATCCATCACCAACTGCTGGAGTCTATCCAAACCCATGTCCATTGAGTTGGTGATGCCATCCAACCAGCTCATCCTCTGTCATCCCCTTCTCCTCCTGCCCTCAATCTTTCCCAGCATCAGGGTCTTCTCAAATGAGTTAGCTCTTCACATCAGGTGGCCAAAGTATTAGAGTTTCAGCTTCAACATCAGTCCCTCCAATGAACACCCAGGACTGATCTCCTTTAGGATGGACTTGTTGGATCTCCTTGCAGTCCAGGGGATTCTCAAGAGTCTTCTCCAACACCACAGTTCAAAAGCATCAATTCTTTGGTGCTCCGCTTTCTTCACAGTCCAACTCTCATATCCATTCATGACCATTGGAAAAACCATAGCCTGACTAGACGGAACTTTGTTGACAAAGTAATGTCTTTGCTTTTTAACATGCTGTCTAGGTTGGAGGGATGCAAACGTAATAAAATCAAATCCTGTATCTGCCGAGTGGGTGACGCACAAACTGGAGAACAGTAATACCAAAGAAGCTCTCCCACAGTTGTGAAGATTCTGAGCTTTGCGTCAGGCTTCCCAGCCTGGGGATCCTGCAAAGGGACTGGGACCCCCAGAGAATCTGACTTTGAAGGCCACTGGGGTTTGATTATAGGAATTCCATAGGACTGGAAGACACAGAGACTCTTGGAGAGTGCAAAAAATGCAAGCTGTGTAATTGATTTTGTATATCTTAGTAGCCACTTTATTTGAAACTTTTTATTTTATACTTGGAGTACACTATACTGGAGTATACGCAATTAACAAAGTTGTGATGGTTCCAGGTATACAGCAAAGTGACCCAGCCATACATTTACATGCATCTATCCTCCCCCAAACTCCCCTCCCATCCAGGCTGCCACATAAAATAGAGCAGAGTTCCCTGCACTCTACTTTTTTAAAGTGAAAAATAAACAGGTGAAGCTAGCACTATCATTTCAACATGGAATTAATATAAAACCATATGAATAGGTGCTTTCTTTTATACTAAATCTTTGAAATCTCACGTTCATCTTACACTTGTAGCCTTCTCGGTTGAGACTGACCACATTTCAGGAGCTGAATAGCCATATACGGCTTGTGGCTACTGCCCTGACATTTCAGCTCTAGAGTTCAGAGCAGGCAGTGGATGGATAGGGTGGCATAAACTAGAATCTTGGTGATGTAGTAGATCTTGGATAAGGTGATTAAATGTTGTGAACAGCCATTCCACAAGAAGCCACAAGGGGAAGAAAACTGCTTAAACAACACCATAGAGGTGTAGATAGTTGAGATGAATTTTTAGCCAATTGCAGACAGTTTATGCATTGGTGAAGCAATTAGAAGATGAAATTGGAAAAGTAATTCCAGAGCAGATCAGAATATTAATGCAAAAGTATTGATCTCTAAACTTCCCTGAAGCCTGCAGATTGATGAGCAAGAGTGTCGTGACACAAGCAGTAGTTGAGAGAGACTGACTTGGCATCAGAGGCAGGACAGCTGGATCTCACATCTTAAACTTCAAAATTCTGAGTTAAGTAAATTCAATAACCATATTTTATAAATCAAAAGACTAATATTTATATAATCTCATGTAGTAAATATGAGCTCATTATTAAATTGACTTTCTGGTTTTCATATATCAACGCCAGGGGCTGACTCAGAGAAATGCATCGTTAACAAGCATATTTCTTCTGTTTTTTTTTCCTTTTGTGTGGCACACAGGCTCTTCCTTATATCTCACGGGTTTAGTTGTCCTGTGGCATGTGGGAATCTTAGTTCCCTGACCAGGGATCAAACTTATGTTCTCTGCATTGGAAGGTGGATCCTTAACCACTGGACCACCAGGGAAGTCCCCCAAGCAAGTTTCTGAGAGGATAAGGCTGAGGGCCTGGTAAATGCCAGAAGGTTCTGCCCTCCTTTGGAGGTAAGGTATATGAGCTCAGGTAATTTTTTTCGAGAAAACAGGTAACCAGTCTTGATCAAGTCTAGGTGTCTGACTCCTAAGTCCATCTGTTCTTCATGTCACCAAACCACATGTGTGTTCCCAATAAGACTGGAAGCTCCCTTAGGATAAAGGCCTCGTCTTTTTATCTTTGACTCTCTAATACCCAACACATTGCCGGGCACAAGGTATGAACTCTGAATTTTCATTGACTGGATTTAGCTGGAGGCAGAGAATCAAGGTCTCTGACTTCTGCGGCAGTCTAAGCACAGAGTGACAACAGGTCTTGCTAGAGCAGTTCACTGTGAGAAGATGTGATGGAACCCTCCATTTCCTTTGAAATTCAGATTTTTTAAAAAAACTTTTATTTTCAGTACACTAAATTTACTCATGAAAACATTCTAAAAATATACAATTTTTCATTTTTAACAAAGTATAATAAAACATAAAGCCCCCCAAAACAGAATACTTGACATTTACAATTCAAAATCAAATTAGCAGAATATTAAATATTTACAAAGCTATATCTTTTAAAAGTATTTATAAAGTTACATGCGATTTTGTAGACTTGACATAAAAGAATGACTCACTCAAAAGTGGGAGAATTTTTCTTCATTCCTAAAAAGAAAACATGTCCAGCAGAAGTTGTGAAGATTCTTGAGTACACAGGGTCTTTGGTACTGAGACTGAAATGCAGATTTTCACCATCAGACAAAAATAATAATTTTTCTAAGAAAGGTGCTAAGCCTCAAATTGCAACATATATGGGGCATTCTTTGCTTATGTCACAGGACACAATGAGATTATTTCCCAAATATTTCCAAGAAATGGATTTATTTCTAGAAATGGCACATAGATTACTGGAATGTATTTCAGAAACATAAATTCAATGAATATGAAGGTGGTATACCCTGTATGAAAATATCCATCATTATTCTTTAAAAATAGGCATTTCACTAACATTGTTAAATAAGAACTATATGTTTTAGGCTCTAGGTTCAGTTGTCAATGTATGAAATACTTGATTTATCTGTTGTATATTGTATTCTATTTTAAATGGGCTTTTTTCCTTTCTAACTGAAAGATTTATAGCCATTTATCTTACTAGGCTTTACAAGGAAAAAGCCTCTTTCCCCACCCCAAGTTTTATTCCCAGACCCTCATCAGTCACCATAGCTAAGAGAATCAAATTCTGTTTCACTGACTTATCGATTTCAGTCTTAAATTTTATTTCTGCATTCCTGTCCTGTAAGAAATAACAATATATCTATTAAAAATGTATTTGGAGTAAACAAACATCAGAGCCCTCTCAAAGTTTGCATTTCCCATGTAAGTCTTTTCCAGTTGAATCAGATTTATAATCATTATCTTCCTATCTTAACACAAGAAAGAGTTCATGTTGAATCTTTAGCTGATTTGAGAGAAATTAAATGGATTCTTGTCTTTGACAATGCATTAGGACTTTGCTGGTATACATTTTTTTAATGTATGTGTGTATTCAACACTGTAGAGTTCATTTTAAACAGCATTTCATTTTCATTACCTGGCCCAGATTATTGTTTGTAACTTACACCTGAAAAATTGGGGGGGGGGAGGGCAGTAATGTGGAGTCAGATATGAGGAACACACCCAGGGGGGCCATGACCTTCCAGCATTTACAGGTCCTCAGCCTTGAACACTCAGAGACATATTTGGTAAGAATGCATTTCTCTGGATCATCTCCTGAGATTATATTTAACATCAGAGAGCCATAAACCTATTACACTCCCTTGAGCATGATCAGATCTGCTGTCTATACCCAGGGAAGAAAATCATAATCACAAGGTTGCTTAGCAAGCATGAGGTCAGAATGAGGAAATCTGGTTGCAAAGCTTAACATTAAGGGCATCCAGCTAAGATTTATCCATACATTCACTTCTACCATGCGCTGGAATACCAGAAGTCTGCTGGCTTTAAGACCAACTCTCTTTTGTCCCCTAGATGGGGCATGGATGGGCACTGACAGCAGCTGTCTCCCTGTCTCTCTTTTTTCTATCACCAGTAGCCATTGCTCTCCTGCTTGCCGCAGTAGATGCCTTCTTCCTTTAGAGAAGTTAGAACAGAGAGAACAACATCGAAACATATATATTATCTACATGAAACAGATCACCAGCCCAGGTTGGATGCATGAGACAAGTGCTTGGGCCTGGTGCACTGGGAAGACCCAGAGGGATCGGGTAGAGAGGGAGGTGGGAGGGGGGATCGGGATGGGGAATACATGTAAATCCATGGCTGATTCATGGCAATGTATGACAAAAACCACTGCAATGTTGTAAAGTAATTAGCCTCCAACTAATAAAAATAAATGAAAAAAAAAAAAGTTAGGACAGGTAAGCAGGTCATGGTCAAGTTTCATTGATTTAGCTGTTTCTTTATGAGGACAGAATATCTCCACCCTCATCCATTTTTGGGGATTAATGGAGGGTGGGAGTGGGGAGAATATTTTGCTGGCTTCCCTACAACACTGAAATTAAAGCATATTCCCCATAGAAAAGCTCCTGGTTCCTTGTTCACATTATGGGAACCCAGGGTTGTTGTTTTATTCAATTTTTAAAATTTCTGTACAATTTTTAAGGGCTGCTTTCCATTCACATTTATTACAAAATATCAGCTATATTCCCTGTATTGTAAAATACATCCTTGAGCTTATCTTACACACAGTACTATGTGCCTCTCTCCCTCCCCGCTGGTAACCACTAGTTTACTTTCTATATGGGTTAGTCGGCTTCTGTTTTGTTGCATTCAGCAGTTGTGTTTTTTTAGATTCGACATAGAAGAGATATACAGAATATGTTTTCCTCTGTTTTATTTCACTTAGTATAATGCCCTCCAAGCCCATTCACATTGCTGTAAATGGCAAGTTTTCATTCTATTCTTTGGCTGAAGAGCATTCTATTATATATATCCTACCTCTTTGTCGATTCATCTGTTGAGGGACACTTAGGTTGCTTCCATATCTTGGCTATTGTAAATCATGCCACTGTGAATGTTGAGGTACAGGTATATTTTCAAATTAGTGTTTTTGTTTACTCAAATATATACTGAGGAGTGGAACTGCTGGGTCATATGGTACTTCTCTTTTTAGATTTCTGTGATACCTCCATACTGTTTTCCATAGTGGTTACACCAAATTGCATTCCCACACACACTGTATGAGGGGAACCCAGGTATTTGATTCTCTTAATCTTGCTAACAAAGATAACATTATTTCTATTTCACTCAATGATATGATCTCTTTCTTTAAAGACATTAGATATGTGTCCATCTAGCCAGTCAAGCTTTCTCTCTCTGATTTGCATATTAGATGAATTTGAACTCTAACTGCATGTTCCTGATCCATATGGTAGAAACCTCTTAGCTACATTTGATTCTGAAAATGCTCCTTTCTTAGGTCATCTTAGCCTGGAACTCTAAACAGATGTGTAAGAGTTGAATCCAGGAGAGAAAAATAGTGATTTTTGCATTGGCACTAAGGGATTAGAGTCATGACCTAACTCATTTTAGATTATAATTTTAGAGCATGGAAGATGCAAACTTTGCAATTTGCCTGGAAGTTGATTATATTGTTAGACTTTTTGTTTTCAACCAATGCAATAATACATTGTCATTTGATTAGACTGTCATTTGATTAGACTACTATGCACCAGGCATAGTAGGTAAATATGGAGCAAGACAGACACACAGGCCTCAAAATGAAGCAGCTAGTCTATATCATGTTTCTCCCATATACACCTTCAAAGCATTAGTAGAGACAGGGTTAACAGGCACTCTTTAAAGTTCTTTCTCAAAGATCAGAAATAACTTACTGTGTGCTAGTCCAATTTGGAGAGATGAGTACTTTGTTCTTTTAAGAGTGACCACACAGATACCGACACACAAACTTACAAAAGATTTTTTAGGCAAAATATATGGTCCAGGTCCACAAATTTTACCTGGGGTCCCATGGGGGCAGATGTGTTTTGGAATTCAGAATTTGTGGGCTTCTAAGAAGACAATACAGTGCATAGACTATATATCACAGAATGTCCTAAGCAGGGTGCAGGTCAGCATTCCATTATCAAACATGAATGTCTCTGCAGTGAAATGTATGATTATTCATACTGAGTAGATAAATAATAACTATAAATAGTCTCATGCCACTTCAGGTCAGATCTTGCTGCCAAATGAGTTCAAGTCAGGTCACGTTTACTCTCAAGTGAGTTACAGAAAAATCTCCATCTTCAGAACTCTCTAGATTTGGAGACTAAGAGTGGACCTGTATTACGAACTGTTCTTTTGTAAAATGTCATCTACTTATTAGGAAGGTAAGGAAACATTTAAACCTACCAAATAGGTTAAATCAATTAATTTACAAGTAGTATTATTCAGCAAATAGTGTCCAATGAGGAATAAAGATAGTTATTTGAATAAAAACAGGTATTTAAAAAATGGCAATTACAGGGAGATTTGATATAATAGGCTACATCCTGTTACCAGACTTTAAGAATGGTGGAAGTCTTAATAGTGACTGGTGGGCAACATTTTTGGAAACAATTAACAAGAGCCAATATGTTACACAGCCAACCCACTGCTTGTCAGAGGCAACATAGCAGCTATGAAAATATTCTTGATTAGTACAAGGCTAATTTCAGAGAATCTCAGGATTGACATCACTTTAAAATAACTGTAGTCCAACTACCTCTTAGAGCAAAGAGTCTTCTTATCCTTAGCTCACCAAGCCCTTAAAGATTACAAAAGAAAAAAAAAGGGGGGTGGGGGAAGGTTACGATCTTCACCCCAGAAAGATGCACACACAGGATGTGTCACAATCTTTTCCAAGGGATCTATCTACCCTGAGATAAGAATCCCTGCCTTAGATGCTTGCCATATTTGAAAAGAAAGCTAATGTTTTATAATTTCACAGCAGTCGTAGTACCCTGGAGAGCCTCTATATTTTAAGTTGCTCATAAATTGACTGTGGTCATATGTGTTAGTGGCTTCCGTGACATTTATCTCAACTTACGATTTTCTATGCAATATTTATAAGATAAATAGTTTTGAACTCCTTGTGACCCTTTATTGTAAAAGTTGAAAAGAGGAAGCATGATGACAATTTTTTGGCTTTTCTTTTTATGTTTTTTATATCCCATAGCATGCATAACTCAGAGGGGGGAGAAGAAAAAGAAATCCCCTAAGGAAAAGATGTAATTTTCCTACTAATAAATTTATCAAGCATCAATTTTCAATTTGACATTAACTGGGATAGGAAATAGCATAAATTTTCTAAGTGTGAAGCTGTCACGGAAGAAAGGAATCGGTCTGTGGCATCTGATCATAATTTAGATTTGTCACTATTAGGCACACCATTTGTTTTCTTTCACGTTTTTAGGCATCCCATAGGAGAGGATTCTGCATATGTTGCAGTAAACACTTCTATCTATGCAGTTATCCAAACAGTTCATTGAGAGCATCCTTCTCAATTTTAGCATCTCAAAGACTCTGACTCACCAACACCAGTACCCAGGCACATCCACAGAAGGAGTGCATGAACTCCACAATCACATAGAAAAGACGGATTTATCTTTATGCAAGAAATTAAGAAAGCAATGGTTCCTGCCAGACATGAACAGAAAATCTGCCCTGCAACCTCTTTCCAGCTAGTCTGGTGAAATTGAACATAAACTGTTCTAAGGGCAAGGTGGATCTTAGCTGAAATCTCGCCCTGTTACTAGGCATCTTCCAATAGCTTGCCACACCATCCTCATGTCCATCCAAGGACTCTGCAAGGGAAAAACCAGGCAGGTCAACAGGATCACAGCCAAGTCAGATGACAGGCTCCTCGCCCTTCCTACACGTAATCACATCATCAGGCTCAGCCCAAGGCCCGGGGAAAGTGATGCAAAGCCATCCTTAAGTCAAGTGGCCAAGGGATGTGGAGGGTTTCACTTCCCATTGTTATCCTTGAGGACCACTGCTTCACCTCTCCCAGTAGGAGAAAAACTCTCAGTCATAATAATTCTCCTGTTTGACTTGTTCCTGTGCTATTTAGTATCAAAGACACACCATGAACATTACAAAAGATAGAATCTGATGTATCTGTAAAACTTCATGCTCACTTAAAGAATCAGACACAAACGCCATATATTCCATGATTCCATTTGTATGAAATGTCCAGAATAAGCCAGTCCATAAAGACAGCTTGTAGATGAATGGTTGCCAGAGGCTGGGAGGAGGGGTCATAGAGAACATTTAATGGATGTGTAGTTTCCTTTGGGATGATGAAAATGTTCTGGAACTTAAGAGTGATGATGATTACCTCTTTTAATATGTGCTAAATATAACTGAATTTTGAGCTTTCAAATGGTTAAAATGGTGATTTTATGGTATGTGTCATTGACCACAATAAAGAGAAATCTGAAAGGGTCCTTTTCTTGCAATTTTATTTCTGTAGACAAAAACATATAAGGTAAAGATTGGGGAAGATACTTCAACAAAAGACAAAAGGGAGAAAATTTATTCTAGCTTCAAAATGAATTTATTTTTATCAAATAGTTAAATTCATTTTTATTTATTTTTATTAAATTTTATTTTTATTCTAGCTTCAAAAATAGTCATTTATTTTTGTCAAATTTTTATCAAATTTATTTTTGGAAGCAAGCAAGGAAGAATCTTAGTCTTCATGAGCCAATGCAATTCCCTCATCTCACAATGCTAAGGGGGCTTCCCAGGTGGTGCTAATGGTAAATAACTCACCTGCCAGTGCAGGAGATGTAAGAGACAAAGGTTCGATCCCTAGAAGAGGCACAGCAACCCACTCTGGTACTCCTGCCTGGAGAATCCCATGGGCAAAGGAGCCTGGTAGGTTACAGTCCATAGGGTTGCAAAGAGGTGGGTATGATTGAAGTGGCTTAGCATGCATCGTGCTAAGAAGTTAAGGCTTTTGTAGTAACCTGGCCTTGGGAGCAGACATCCAGCTTTGAATCTGGTTCTGCCAGATTCTGGCCTACCGGTCTACACGGAGGAATGCCATCGTGACAAATCTTAATTTCTCAGAAGAGAAAGTCAAAATGAATATTTATAGGATTTTAGGATCTGGTCTCAAGTGACTTGGCTTCCCTGGTAGCTCAGCAGGTAAGAATCTGCTTGCCAATGCAGGAGACACAGGAGACGCAGGTTCAATCCCTGGGCTGAGAAGATCCCCTGGAGGAGGAAATGGCAACTCATTCTAGTATCCGTGCCTGAAAAATCCCATGGACAGAGGAGCCTGGTGGGCTACAGTCCATGGGGTAGCAAAGAGTCAGACAAGACTGAACGATTGAGCACACACTCGCTCGAGCAACTTATAGCCAGTCTTCCAATGTGGAGCTGAGCGAGATTGGGTAGAGTTCACAGCATCAGAGGAGCAGTGAAGACAGCAGGGCAAGGAGACTGAAACAAATCTTCCCTAACTATTGTCTGGATAGCCGGCTGTTTACCTGTTGCTTTGGATAAATTGATCTGCAGGAAGCAAAATGTGAAGTTATTATTGGTTTACAGCCTTGTTGTTCTTGAGGGCAGGGTTCCTGGAACAAACAAGCAAGTCATGTCGACTTGCGTCGTCTCAGTTTCAGGCTCTTAGAGTTCTGTCATGTGTGATGTAGGGGGTCTCAGAGGCTCTGTAGTTATATGTCAAGCACATAACCAGCACCTACATTCAATAAATCATTTATTTGCTCCCCAAATCTCACCACCACTCCTACTAAACACTCCTAGATGATGAATCTCAGCCAGAACTAGAACCAAGTCTTCCACCTTGCATTCTAGAACCCTCACCATGATTGAGTTGGGTTCCACTTCTCCTGGCATAAGCAAGTTAATTCAACCACAGTAAAAAAGCTCCAAACCTTTTTGCCATACCAAATAAAGAAGCCACGGAGCAAAATGGTTACGATGCCTGGGTCCTAGGCTGTCTGTCACTGAGTCTGTGACCCTAGGCTAATTATTCACCTCTTCAAGCCTCACTTCCTCAGCTGGAGAATAAGGATGGTTATGCTTAGTCAGCTAATTTTTAAAATTAATAAATCCATACTCCCAAATTCTAGTTCCAGTTCCTTTTCTAAGGTTTGACAGAGAAGACTTTCATTTTGTTTTGCACATATTCCTGATCTTCTGGGAGGACCTGGGTGTGGCTCTCAGGATGCTGAGAAAGCAGTCTTTCCAGTGGCATTCGGAGACTGGCCTACTCAGAGAATGACACAGAATCCCTTGGGACATGAGGGACCCACAGAGTTTAAACCGAGAAAAGTTCGCATTGTTTAAATGGGCAGCCCCAAAGTTTGAAGATCTGGTTTTGTTGTTGTTCAGTCGCTCAGTGTCCAACTCTTTGTGACCCCATGGACTACAGTTCATCAGGTTTCCCTGTCCTTCACCATCTCCAAAAGTTTGCTCAAACTCATGTCCATTAAGTCAGTAATGCCATCCAACCATCTCATCTTCTGTCACCCCTGTCTCCTCCTGCCTTCAGTCTTTCCCAGTATCAGGGTCTTTTCCAACGAGTCGGCTCTTTACACTAGGTGGCCAAAGTATTGGAGCTTCAGCTTCAGTATCAGTCCTTCCAGTGATGACTTTCATTAAGCTTAAATTCTCTTTCTGAATACTTGCCTCTTCTCCTTTCCTGTGACTTTCAACACCCTTCATGAGCAAAACTGTTGATATTTTTATTTTATTTTTTTGGCCACACTCTGTGGCCTGTGGGATTTTAGTTCCCCAACCAGGGATTGAACTGGGTCCTTGGCAGTGAAAGCACAGAGTCCTAACCACTAGACCACCAGAGAATTCCCCACTGCTGACATTTTTAGCTGCTACTTCTCAACATGATTTACTGCCTACGGGTCAAGTACAACGGTTTTTGTACAGTATTTATTTATATAAACTTGCAGTCTGTCTGACCTGTAGAATTAACCACATCCATATGGCAGGTTAAATCTCTGACACAAGAGTATTTAAATAATTCCTATTCTGGACACTTCCAGTGGAGGCATTAGAAAAGAAGGCCACCAAACTAGGTACTGGGACTGTTATGGGTTCTAATGCCCTCTGCCCCTGGTAAGTTTGGGGGAATAATTTTATATCTTTTAATCACAATGTTGAATCTGAAAAAGGCTGCTGGTTGAATAAGGTAACAGCTAAGATCTTTTCCTATCTCTGATGGGCTGTAACTACCTATTTTAACCAGGTATGTTTTCCTGAAAGTTCATGATCTCCTTGAAGGCAAACCCAATAACATTCTCATGGGTTTTATAAGAGATTAAAGTTAACAGGTTAATTTATATCTTTCTGTCCAGAAACATTTATTGCACTCTAACTAGAAGCCAGGTATCACCGCAGGTAATGGAAATAGACAGTTGCTAATCCTGACCCCCAAGGAGAGCTCACAGCCTGGTGGATGAGGAGCCAGTGGAAGCCCCAAATTGAATTATGCAGGGTTTACTCTGAGGCCCCCAAAGAGGGAACAGACTGGAAAATATACTGGGACAATTAGGGAGAGCGTCTCCCACAAGCTATCAAGGGAGCTGGAACTCGGTTGATTCTGTAGTTTTTGCCAAGATGAAAAGGGCATTGCAAGCAGAGGACAGAAGTTTCCAAAGGCACAGACGCGAGAAAGAATAGGCTGGATTCTGAAGACAGCAAGAACATTTGCATGGCTGGAGCATAAGGCTGCCAAGGCTAGTGCAGTGGGAAAGAGGCTCTGGATAAACAGGCAAAGGCTAGACAGGAAAAGAGTTTATAGTTCTTACCAGGAATTTTGGAGTTCATTCTGAAGGGCAGAGAGAGTCACTGAAGGTATTAAGTAAAAGAAGCCCCAAGTTAGATTTGAGTTCCATCACACATACGGAACAAGAACAGGAGGAATGGACCGGTGAATAGAACTGGAAAGGGGGAGGTGGGTGAAATGAGTCAAGATGATGAGAGAAGGCCATAAATTACAGAAAGGGTGGCAAGACCAGTAGCAGATTTTGCTGGGGGGGACACTCAAGGAACAGAGCCAGATGTGTAGTTGGAGGTTCTTGAGTCTGATTTGGACACACAGGGTGAGAGGTTCACTAAGGCTAGATACAGAGATGTGGGAATTGTTGGAGAACCTCTGGGGAGAAGTTAAAAGTGAAAACCTTCTAATACTGTAAACAAAAATACAACAAAATAAGTAAGGAAACAATGGTAGGGAAGGCAGAAACAATTTCTACAGTTTTCCTTAGCTATTTCCTATGTCTTCACAGATAAGCATTTCTTCTTTATAGCCAATTCCGACATTAGATAATAGCAAGTAAGAGAAGTACAGGTTCAAAACAAGATTACGGAACAGACCAGACATCAGCAACACACTTCGGGTGTCACTGTCTCCTGTCACCCCAGATAGGACCATCCAGTTACAGAAAAATCAGGGCACTCACTGACTCTACATTATGGTGAATTGTATAATTACTTCACTATCTATCACAAAGTAATAATTATAGAAATAAACTATACAATAAATGTAAACAAAAGGAAAAGGAAAGTTTCTAAAATTATTAAATATATATACATATGCATGCAAATGTGTGTTTGGCATTTGTGTATGTGTTTCCTTCCTCATTCTAAGGAAAGATGGTACATCAGCTTTAAGCCAGGTGAGTTGCCCAAGAATAGCTAGGAAAAAATTATATTCACTTCTTTCTATTTTAGTTTGTTGTCCAATGTATGTAGGACGTTGCCCTCCATCACTGAAAGAATGTGTTTGGCTGAAAGAATGATACCCAAGGACTTGGTATCAGGCAGACAGCATATTTCTTACTTTAGAAGTGGCACTGCTAGAATAAAGAGCCTGAGAACCGGAACTGTTGCCAGAAATAGCCGGGTCAATTCACCCACTTCCAAGAAGGTCATCCAGCTTCAGAACAGGGTGCAGGCAGATTGAAGCAGAGTCTTGGCACTGCCACGGCTTCATCAGTCGGTTGCAAAACTCATGGCTCTTAGTTCCCTTGATTGAGAGAGCACTGGTGTTGACCGGGCATTTGCTGTTTCTCTGCTATACTGTTTTCCCAGCTGTGTCACTGTTCTCAAATGACCTCCCCTAAGAAGTCAGTCTCCCTTCTGTCTTTAACAGCTACCTGTTGAGAATCCTATTTTTAATGAACAATTAGAACCCCAGAGCTGTCATCTGTCAGGTTTTAAATGTTTGAGAGTCCCAGACACGTAGTCATTAGACGACAGAAATCCATAAACAATAGCAAAAGCCAGTGACAGCAGGAGATGTTAATTACCTGAATTCATTACTACACCTCAGCTGGGAAAGGGAGGGCCAGACTCAGAAGCAAATCATAAGGAAATGGAGGGTTGTGGTCCTTAACGGAAGCAGTTCTACTGGCCCATGAGAAACTATTAATACATCCCTGGGGACATCCTGTTCATATTAGTAACTGTAGCTATGCTTTAGTGGAGGGGACGCTTAGACTAGGAATTGGAAAAATAGGGTAGTATCTCAAGAACAGTATGTAACTCGGGAGAATGCTTTGAAATAATAAGTGATTTTTCTTTAGTGTTTCTTATTTTATGTAACACTACACTAAATGCTCTTATGGATCACATTGCTTGGTCTGAAAGAATACTGTGATACAGGTCCTGTGTCAGCCCAATTTACTGATGAGGAAACTAAGGTTTCGTGAGGTCAAATGACTTTGCCCAAGAATCTAGAGCTGGGGAGTGACTGCCAGAGCTCTGGGACTCCAAGCACTTTTCTCCAGAGCCCTCTCTCTCTTTTTCACATGACTGCCCTACCTAGAACGCCAAAATGCCCTTTCATGGATACTAAAATGGGCACACCACCTCCCACCCCATTGGGCTCTTATTCATGCTGCACTTTATCAAATGGGTGGAGACTTGGCTTTCCATCAAGTGATTGACTCTTCCAATCCTCTTCAGCTGGGGAGCAGAGGTTGGGGTTTATTCCATGGCCCCACTCTCCCTACCTCAACATGGTACCATGATGACCTGGGTCATCACAGATACTTAAGATGTCCAAAGATACAAATCCAAGGACACATTTACACTTCTTTATTAAAGATCACATTTTTAATTTTAGTAGCTTCTTTTGTTTCATCCAATTTCCTTTCTCAGGCCAAGACTTTTTTTTTTTTTTTCTGTTCTCGTGCACAATGGAATATGCGCTTTTCTTTCTGAGCTATACCCTATGTAACTCACATCCATGGTCTTGCCCCCACAGTATTTTTCTACCATTTCCCTGATTTTTAGAAATTGAAACCTCCATATCCATGGAACGATAGGACAGAATAGACGAATTCAGTTGAGCAGAAGACCTTTAAATAGCAGCCCCTGGTACACTGCACTGCATGTCATTAACAACCACTGCAGGGGTGGGGTGGGGAGGGGGTGGAGGCAATAAAGTCCTGACTAACTGACAATCACTCAAAAATTAATACAAAGCACCTCTGAAATTCAAACTGTTAAGTGTTTTTTGAAACCTATCTATATGCCTGTGCTGAATACAACATACAAAAACATTTCTAAAGAACTTATTGTCTGATTACACTCAAATGAATAATTAGAGGAAAATGTGATACATAATCAAGTGTTAAAATGTGCAGAAGGTGATTCAATTGATCAAACTCTATTGTGCAATCACATTTCAGATACACATCTACAATACAAAGTGAGCTATCATTTTCTTGGTTAAAAATTATATAGACATTCATAATTTTCTATGGGAAGATTTGAGGTCAGGCTAAAGACAGCAGGCTAAACATCAGTTTTAGCTTAATGCCTTTCTTCCTGGTATTTAGGCTTTCCTTTTATTTGAAATTCATTTTCATATCCTTGAATTATTTAATAAGAAATGCAGTCACTATAACCACAAACAGGGTTTTTCATTGCATATCAAAATTATTTTCTCATTACTTACTTGCTCCTTAGAAGTTGTTTCAAAAATATACTCTCTAAGATAATACTTTTCTTAAGGTTTTATTTTGGGGAATCTAAGTAACGATAGCCCTTTCCCCCTCCATCTCCTGAAATTCATCTGCTGGGAACCCTAATGCCATAGAAAGGATTCTCAAGCTCTCCAAGAGAAAATACCTGGTAAACTTTCCAGCCAACATCAGACTGGGGAAAAGAAGACAAGCGCGGCTGGGAGAGGACCATACACAGAGGCCTTCTAAATTCCTTTTTCAGTTTCTAGTGCTGCAGATAAGTTTTTCCATGAAGCAGTCCAACCCCTGTTCCTGCAAGACCTGGTGTTTTTTTTTTTTTTTTCAATAAGTCGGTAAACCAACTGGAACTTCTGTCAAGTCTAGTGACTCTGTATAAATGGGTGCAAATATAACTTGACGTGTTAATTTCTTTCTAGAAAACTATTTATATTCATCGAATCATGGAATCCCATAGCTGAAAGGACCTTAACAGTCACCCAGTCCAAACACCCATCTCATGCTGGAATTGCTCATTTCTAAAGAAGTCTGTTTTCCAGAGCAGCTGAACTGAATTCCCAGAATCAGATGTCCTGCTCATCTCTGTCCCATTAAGGCAGTTCAGTGTGAACATCATCTCATTGGTGATTATTTTTGCTGAGTGGTATGGATAGATTGCGAAGGATAGGTTTAGAGTGAATTGCTAACAGGTTGAACTAGAAATTGATTTTTTTTTTTTTTGCTCACCCCAATGGCTAAGGTACTCCACTGTATTTCTATTTTTCTTTTCTTTATAGCAATATCTGTGCTTCTGAAAATTCTGGCATGATTGTCATTTTATTATAAATCTCCTCTAAATAGATGCCATTTTGAAAAATCTATCAGTCACCCATGAAACAGGATGAGTAGTTTGAAATTGAAGGCCTGCAAAACTGACCAGAACAGAATAAATACATGAACTGGCAGAGACACAAGAGATGAAAAACCCAAGGACAGTAGCTGAGAGAGTGTCCTATTGGACACATGCTCACAACATGGGGACAGCTCAATAGATGGATTGTGGGGAGAGGAGACCCGAGTTTCTGAGGACTGTTTAGTAGAGAGTCTTGCCAGACAGGAAGCTCTAACCTGTCCAGTGACCAAGTGAATTAACAGAGTCCTGACTTCATCTCCAGACACAGGAGCCAAAAAAAGAAACCTGATGTTAGACTATAGGCCTGACTAGCAAATTCAGCTGAAAAGAGATAAGTTGACTAAATGGGATAGAATTACTTGTAATAACCTCGGTGTATTTAGTCTGTATTCCCAACATTTATATGATAGTGCAGTAAAAAATTTTACTACAAATGGTTATGTTGATTATGCCAACATGGGCTTCCCAGCTGGCGCTAGTGGTAAAGAACCCACCTGCCAATGTAGGAGATGCAAGAGACTCCGGTTTGATCCCTGGGTTGGGAAGAGCCCTTGGAGAAGAAATGGCAACCCACTGGAATATTCTTGCCTGGGAAATCCCATGGACAGAGGAGCCTGGCGGGTTACCGTCCACGGGGTCACAAACAGTCGGAGACGACTGTGCACACACACCTCACACCTCTTGTCAACATGGAGAAGGGATTCCAGGAAGGGGAAAGGAGTACAAGAGCAAAGAAAGAAAACTGGTCCATGGAGGGGCAACCAGCAGAAAGCACTGTTAGTAACAGCAGCCCTGGAGGTTTCTATCTCATTGTTATCCAAAAATTAAACAGAAGGACCTTATGCAAAGGGTCAGATTTGATTTCTCTATCACTGGAGTTTATATTTGTTTCCATCTCCACAACAGCTGCTTCATTTACGGCTGACAAATCTATAACTGAATTCAATTGAACTCAACTGAGCTTTTTCCATTTCCTTAAACATTTACACTTTATTAAACAGGAGGATAAAGAAAATGGGAAAGTATAGGTATTTGGCAGCAGACATCTATATAGCACCAGCTACTAGAATTTATTAATACTAATCCTGGTCCATTTCCAAGTGCTTTTTAAAATACCAATAAAATAAAATAAATTGAAGCCGTTTGGTTTCCAAATCAACACCATTCTCCCCTCCTTCCCCAGAGGCAAGATCTATCAAGAATTTAATAAGCATTTATTTAAGGATTCGTGCCTGTACCATGCATAGATACATCATAGAATACTGTCTAGTTACATTTTGAATATTACAGGCATTATATTATTGGTATTAACCTACAGTTTGCTATTTTCCAGCCAGCGTTTTTGGGATCCAGCATTTTACATCTTACAAAGTCTCAGTGACCACTAGTTTAGAGAACTATTTAAAAAAGAAAAGAAAAAAGAATGATTCCCATAGGCAAATGTTCCTATTAGATAATAATGAAGGATTAAAGCAATGATTATTTTGAACAAAAGACATTAAAATCACTCAATTGTACCTCCAAGGGTATCATGAGGGTCTTTGATCTATCAAAATTAAAAAGCACAACATTTTAAAAAAACTGCAATGAGTACTAATCAGACCAGATACTTTTCAAATTTCATGAAGCTGTTTTATTCAAATGAAAGTGCTTTGAAGATGAAAAGAGCATGTTTTTCCTCCCAGAATTAAATCACTCTGTCCCTCATCCCACAAAGTTTATTAAAGTGGGAAAAAGTAAATGCTTATGTTCTTCCCTTTTTCAGTTTACTTGTGTTAGAGCTTGCTTCAATTTTCTATCCTGATTTCTTGTCACAGTTTGTAATTTCCCTGCACTGATAGATATTCTTTTCCTACCCCGTAAATTATGCAGAGTAGTGGTCTGGAGGGAGGGTTCTTGAACCTTACTTTCCTTGTGGTTTTCTCTCATTATTTCATTGCAAGGCAATAGTTTGTGAAAGACCTCATGCTAGCGAATGGCAATTGACATAACAGAGCATAACAACTCTTTTGGAGTCTGAAGGTCTGTGATGTAAATACCCAAGTTTGTTTTTAAAAGGTTTTCATAATCCATTGTATAAATATACATACTTACATAATTTCCAAAACATGTTCTTTGAAGCCGCAATCCTTTCAGCACTATTATCTGTTAGTAGCTAGTGAGTGTGGGATCTGCAGGCTTGAATTCCAGCGTATCACTTTATCATTTTCAAATTTCATGAGAGTTGGAACTCATGAGGACAGACTTACCCCATCTGGCTTTAGGAAAACATCCTCAGCGTGTCTTTCATGCTGGAGGGAAGAAGACTCCTGGGTTTTGATAAACTTGACCTCTGTGGAATTACACCAGAGGGAACAGAAATAAGACACTTGTTGGCATTCAAACTCATCGTTCTAGGTAACATTCTGCAATTCCTCCTGGGGTCCACTTTTTGTTTTGCCCCATGCTGCTGACCAAGGCCATAGGGGTTTCAATGGAAGTCAATAAAGACGATACACGTCCTGTTGGAAATCCGAGGGGTATTTCCTATGTGTGAGAGTTTTCGCGTGGACTTGGTCTATCCTGGCTTGGGGGTAGAGCTACTTAGAGAGAGATGGAGAGGCCTGGTAACAGTTTGAATTGAGTTTTTCTGATTTTTGGCTTACTGGGGAAAACGCCTTGTTGGAATGCACCGCACAGGCTGGCAAGCCTTGTAGTTGTCATGAGAGCAAAGAAAGAGCCTGTAGAAAGCAGCAGAGACGTGCTTTATTTTGGGGCAGGGGGGTCTTACATAAAACATCCTGGAGCCACACCCCGCTGTGTGCAGCAGACGGCAGGCAGGATGAGGCAGCAGTCTGCTACACTGGGGGAGAAGGAGGCTCCCGTTTATAGGGGAATGGACTACAGATGAGCTCGTCAGTCACCAGGGACTGATTAAGCCCCATAATTAAGAGGGTTGGATAGTCATGTGAATGAATCGGGACCTGGTTGGTCAGGGGGATGGACAGAGAGCCAGAGTGGCCCAACCATTGTCTGAACACAATCCCATGGGTGTTTCCAGCCTCATCTGCCCACTTATACCTGAAACCAAACAGCAAAGATAGCTGGAGGTCCTTTGGACCAAGCCCTCTGCTAGGCCTTGACCGGACCTTTTACCAGCCCCTCTATATGTTCCTTCCAAGAATCCTTTTGGATTTTTCGGTTTCACCAACCAAGATTGGTCATTGGTATCTTCCAGACATTCCAACACCACAGAATTCTTGACCCTTGGTGGACTTCATTTTTTACTATAATGAAATTACTTTGAGTACGTAGCATTATCTTTTTTAATAGTTTCTCTTATTGCTGTTTGCTTTCCTGATACTTTCTTTGCTTTCTCATCTTTAAGAAGATAAGATGGAGAGCAGTAAGAATAAGGGAAAGAGTCTCAAACACAGAGACCAGATGCTGGTTATCTCCGAGTGAGCTCCGCCTCACTCAGCCCTTCCCTGACCGTCAGTGCAGCTCTCATTTCAGCTCCAGATGGTCCCCTTGACCTTGAAGACAGCTTTCTGGGAGAACTCTTTAGTCTTACACCTAAAATCATTATTCTTGGCAGTTCAGTGGAGGATACAGGCTAAACTATTCCCTCTGGGGAACTGTAATCTCAGCCCTAAAGTTGGCTTAGTGGGGCTGGAAACATACTCTCTTATCTCAAGATGAGTAAGTTTACCGATTAAAATTCTTGATTTCTCATCTGCATAACTTTCTCACACTGAGGTGATTAAGAGGAATGCTGGATAGTCTCCTTCTGTCCCTCTAGATCCACTTTGCACTGCTTCTCCCAGGCAAATCTGGCAAAAAAAAAAAAAAAAACCATGTAGGCAAAAACATATCTTTAAACCAGAAAAGGACCAGACCATCCAGTGCTTTGAAACTATCACCATCATCATCATTGTAAAACATTTATCAGACACCTGCTCCAGACCCCCAAAATACAAGGAAGTGTAAGATGTAGCTTCTGCCTCCAGAGATGTCTCTAACAGCATGTGACTCCAGGACTTGCATATATTTGCATAGGGTGGAAAAATAAATAGGTTTAAGGAAAATGATATGGGCGAAAACCACTCAACCATGCAGGCAATAAATACTGCAGGAGTTTAGGAAAGGGGGAGAAGACTGCGCTGACTATATTTTAAAAATGACCTCAGTGAAAAGGTGGGACTTGGGAAATACGGGTTTGAGATGATGAGAGAGAAGGGCATTCTTTCTTCCGAGGAGAAATGTGTGAACAAAGACATAAAACAGAAAGGAGACAGACCTGCGTGAGGTCCTTTCATGGCCAGAGCTTGGTACTGAAGTTTTGTTTTGCCTACCTTCAGGACAGGGCCGGCCTCTTGTCTAGGTGTGCTGCAGCCTGTCCGGGCCATTCAATGTACCTGGGCCTTTGCTATGGAAGCAACATTTTGCTGTTTGTGACCTGCTTGGTTGCTAAAAATGGTGGGAGTTTTCAGCTGAGAAACGATCGAGAACTGTATTTGTTTCAGCTTGCTTAATTCTGTTAAGCCTGGCACACTTTTTCATGCTTTACAATTAATGCATGTAGTAGAACATAATGAATTACAGGAAGGAAATTGAAACATTTTAGTAGATAGACCTTTGAGTTTTGATAAATGTATGCAGCTGGGTAACCACAACCACAATCAAGACATCAAAGAGTTCCACCACCCAAAAAAATTCCCCTGGGCCCTTTGTAGGCAACTGTCTCTTTCATATCCAACCTCTGAAAACCACGATCTATTTTCTGTTCCTGCAATTTTGTGTTTCCCCAGTGAAAGTCGCTCAGTTGTGTCCGACTCTTTGTGACCCCATGTACTGTACAGTCCATGGAATTCTCCAGGCCAGAATACTGGAGTGGGTAGCCATTCCCTTCTCTAGGGGATCTTCCCAACCTAGGGATCAAATCCTCCTGTATTGTAGGAGGATTCTTTACCAGTTGAGCCACAAGGGGATGTCTATAAATAGAATCACATATTCTGCGGCTTTAGAACCTGGCTTCTCTCAATTAGCATAATGTGTTTGCAATTCGTCCATGTCATTGCATATATCAGTAGTTTATTATTTTTTGTTCCTGAATAGTGTTCCACTGCATAGATGTTCCAGAATGTTTACCATACAAAAGTTGAAGGATATCCGAGTTGCTTTTACTTTTTTTGGCAATTACAAATAAAGCTGCTATCAACATTCACAAACAAGTTATTCTGTGAATGTACGTTTTCACTTTACTTGCATAAATACTTCAGAGTGAAACCCCTGGATCATACAATAAGTACATATTTAGGTTTTTGGCTGCTGTCATTAAGCAAGTCCTCGTAGGAACAATGAGTGTTTGTGTAGGGGAAAAAAGTCTAAAAATTACCTATGTTCCCTTGACTTTTCCACATTTTAAAAATGTAATTTAACATAGTTTGGAGGGGAATAGCTAAAGAGCTCTATCTTGCCAGTAAAATTACATAATAAGGGATAATAGCAGCTGAGCATTTATCAATACTCCTCAGCGTTTCACTTTTTCTCTAGCTTTTTTTTTTAGTTTTATTAGTTAGCATACTTAGTTTCATAAGAAACTGCCAAACTATTTTCCAAAGTGACTGCACTATTTTGCATTCCCACTGGCTCCCAGTTTCCCTGCACCCTTGCTAGTATGTGGTATTGTCATTTTTTTTTTATAAACATAGCCATTCTTATAGGTGTGGGGTGATGGCTTCAGTTAGTACTTACCGAATGACTAATGATGCTGAGCATCATCACGCTGGGGAGGTTTTGGTCCTCCTGCAACTACGAGCAACTGCACCAGCGCTGAGTGGTTCTGGGGGGACCCTTGGCAATGTCTGGAGATGTTTTCAGGTGTCCCAACAGGAGAGTGCAAGTAGCCTCTAGGGTAGAGAGGGGTAGAGGCCAGAGATGCTGTCAAACCTCCTGCAATGCACAAGACAGCCCCCAACAAAAAGTCATACATCTCGAAATGTCAGTAGTGCCCAGGCTGAGAAACTGCACTAGAGGGTTGTCAGGTTCCAACACAGGCCGCTCTGAAGATTGGGGGAGGTCTTCATGCTACACTATTGTTGTTGTTTAGCTGCTTAGTTGTGTTTGACTCTTCATGACCCCATGGACTGTAGCCCACCGGGTTCCTCTGGTCATTGGATTTCCCAGGCAAGAATACTGGAGCGGGTTTGCCATACCCTCCTCCGGGGAATCTTCCCCACCCAGGGGTGGAAACTGAGGCAGGTGGATTCTTTACCACTGAGCCACCAGGGAAACCTTCACGCTATATTACATTTATACCAAATTAAATAGACTGAGAAAACAATTTTCAGTTGATTTTAAATCCTTATTTTTTTTTTCAGTCTGCCCTAGGGTTCACAGCATCATACCCTCAGCTTGATACTTCCCATGATAAGCTCCCTCAGGTTTAGATGCACCCTCTTGCTAACTTGTGTATTTGGCCTTCTCTGACCTGAATAAATGTCAAATCACTGAGTTTTTTTCTTTGTGTCTGAGTTCCTTTTAATAGTGAGACTCTGTATTATCAAACTTTAGCTCAAAGTATGTTATGTTTGCATCATAAATCCTTGAAAGCGGTTACAATTTATTGCCAAAAGGCAACTCACCTACTCTCTGTGCATCTCAGCTCCCCTGATGTGAAATAAGAGAATCAGAGGGGCAGCTGATTGCCAGGGCCCCTTTGATGCTCTCCTGGGGTTTGATTCCTATCAAGACTGTTGGGTGCTACTGCCATCTAGAAGCATGATGAAATCATGCATGTACCATTTCTTGGCACCAAAGGTATACAACTATTTGGGAGCCCATGCCTCCAGTCACCCAATTCCAAATTTTTAAAAATAATTAACAGATAAACAAAGCTATGTGATTTACCCAGCAAGAGTAGATTCCAGCCATTTAAAAAAATTTTTGTATTGGAGGGTAGTTTGTACTGCTATGTCAGTGTCTACTGTCTAGCAAAGTGAATCAGCCACACGTATGCATATATCCCCTAGGCTTTGGATTTCCCTACCACTGAGCACCGCAGAGAACTGAGGAGAGTTTACTGTGCTATCTAGTAGGGCCTCATCAGTTATCTATTCTAAAAATGACTGGAATTGGGATACCAGGATTCCAGTCATTTTTAGATTGGGGTTGTTATTTCAGGTCCGAAGTAAAGCCATTTTCAGTCCACGCTTGTGAGCCCTTAGGTTATCCTTCAGAATGTGTGTGTAAAGAGCAGTGAGGCAGAAGGGCCAGCCATCACCTACGTGCTATAGCCGAAGACGGCTCTGGAATTTTTATCTCACTTTTCTTGCCACTAACGCAAAGCAATAACTTCATTCAACAAGTCCGTATTGCGTGTCAACTGTACCCTTAAACCTGTGCCCGAGACTTAGGTAGGTACCAAAGGAGATCAGCATATGGGACATTTCCTCCCAGAGTGTCCCTCGACACAGGGAAGGGCTAGCCCATCACCCGCCCTAAATCGTTAGCCAGCCATACAAAGCCAGGTCTATCAGCTCCTTGGAGGCTTGTGCCCTACAGAAGACACTTGCTTGTGAACTTTTTTCTAAATTTTTTGATGAAGTAATGGAGCACCAACCAGTGCTTCTTACAGTAAAAGACCTTTCTAAAAATTTTCAACCCACTGGATACCAATCGATTGGAGACCAATGCCTTGGTAAAACACAATAAAAGCACGTGTGGCCATCACAACAATGACCGATTGTTACCCAATTTTCTAAAAGCTTCATCCTAATTTCTGTGGTTATCTCACTGCAGAGTAGCAAAATAAACAGAAACACCCACAGACCAGTGCTGGTCTGCAGACCACACTCTGGTAATAAAAGAAAAAGGAAAAAGAGGATATATTTTGCCTAAAGTGATAGCAAAGCCAGAATCTATGATTCACACTGATTTTACCCACCAGGTCTGGACCTTGATGCAAGTAAAAAATTAAAACAGAAAGACTCCCCATCCTCAAACCCCACCTGGACTTGACTTTACTTCCCAGAACCTCTTTCTCCCAAATCTAATTTTCTTGTCTTTTAAAAAATACTTATTCATGTATTTTGGCTGTACTGGGTCTTAGCTGCAGCACATGGGCTCTTCATTATGGCACGTGGGCTTCTCTCTAGTTTTGGCACGCAGGCTCTAGAGCACGCAGGCTCAGTCGTTGTGGACCACAGGCTTGGTTGTGGAGCACAGACTTGGTTGCCCCAAAGCTTGTGAGATCTTAGTTCCCCAGCCAGGAATCAAGCCAGTGTCCACTGCATTGGAAGGTGGATCCTTAACCACTGGACCACCAGGTAAGTCCCCCAAATCTGTTTTCTGTTCAAGCATTGGATGGTGTGTGTGTTGGGGGCGGGGGGGAGAACCAAGGCAGAAAAGGAAGAAAGGCAGATGTGGACTGGCACCACTACCCAACCTGAGTGATTGACAGAGGGTGTTCCCAGCAGCCCTCTCAGGCTCTCATCTTGAGCTCATTAGGTCACTTTGGGCTTCTCACACTTCCCTGATTAGTCACTGGGCAGTATCCATCACGCTCTGAAGACATTCAAGCCACTGACCTACCACCTAATGGTTCTCTCATTAGTTTTTCTAGCTCTTGGAAGCATCCAGTCACAGCGATCAAAGACTCCTCTCCTCCTTGTCCATCCCACCCATGGCCCTGGCCAGCTGCAGTCACCATAAGGCAGCCTTGACTTTCCTCCCTCTCAGGCCGTCCAACTGCAAGCCAGCAACCCAGAGAGGAAACTCCGCCTCCCACAAGCAGACCTGGGCATTCTGCTCCCTGTGGAAAACATTTTAAGAACCAGAGAAAACTGTCATGGCAATAAGTCTTCTACAACTCAAGATGAAACTTCATCCCCAAAGTGCTTGCTGAAAAAACAACGGGGAGAAGAGCTCCGTATTCTTAGTTTGATGGCCAGCCAGGTTTGGATCAGGCCGTGTCTCCACCAAAATGCTGAGAAAAAATGACGTGTGAAAATTCCCCTGTCTGCCTCAATACTTTTGTGGATGGTGCTGAATATTTTGCAGGACGTGGTAGCAGAGAAACACTCTGTTATGCAAGCCATTGTTGAAACCGTGCTCTTAAAAGAATAGGAAAAGGAGATGCTCGGCAGACTTCTCGGGTCTCTGATGCAATGTTTAAAGCAATCATACCAAAGCTGCATTTTTTTAGTCACTCAAGATGACAGGAAATTAATCTGACCCAGAAACCAAGTTGTGGTATAGAGGAACCAAACTTCATGCGTCTTGACACTTTGACATAAAACTGAGTAAACAATATTAAAGTTGAATGATATTATTTTGAGAAACAGTGACTGGAATTGCCTCTCAGCAGTACTTCCCACCTCAGCCTCTTCCGCCTTCAATCTCCTCTGCATATGAAATTCATCTTCCTAAAATACTCCTCTCACATCCCTCTTTTAGTCATGAATCTACAATGGCAGCCAATAATTTATCTCAGAGTCAGTGCCTTGTAAAGCAGAAGGAATCTCAGCCATTTCATCCAGACTCCTTATTTGCAAAGCGATGAAGTCAGGGTCCAGAAAAGGTGATGGACTATGGTTGCTCAGCTAATAATTGACAGAAATAAGAAGCTAGAGCTCTGAATCCAAGGCATGGTTGTTTTTGTTTGTTCGTTTGTTTGGTTTTTGCCTTAATTCCTCTGATAAACCTTCAAAGCACAACTTGATCCAACATTTAATAGAGCATCGTTTCTCAGCTGGAATCCCCAGTTCTACCTCGTCGGACCTTCAGCAGGAAGGTCCTGTCCCTCCTACCCTATACTCCTCCAGCCTCTACTCCTTTCCTGGTTCCTCTCCTCCTCTTTGGCTGTATGTGTGGTGACTGAGCATTCAGTCACATAGTCTTGTCCATTCAGTGCTTTTTGGGTTTCTTCTTCATTAGCATCATAGAGTCATAGGACATTAGAGGTGGAAGGTATCTAGAAGTCATCCAGTTCAGTCTCAACCTATACCCCATTGCTGACTAGCTCTCCCAGACCACTACCAAGAAGGACAAAATTAATACCTGACCCGCACTTGCCCATTCTAAGTGAGACAGCATGACTTGTCAGAGTTTTTCCTTTTGCTGAGACTAAAATCTCCTTCCAATCTCCACTAAAATTGACTTTATGGCTGTTCGTCAGGATGACACAGAGTGAACTGAATCTCTCTTCCATACATTATCTGTTCAGATATTTAAAGACAATTTTTGTGCATCCTCCCTTTCCTTGATCCCATCCCTTCCCCAGGAATCTCACTTCCAGCCCAAATAGTTCATTCATCACATTCTCCCCATGACATGGTTTTGAATATGCCACTCGCAAGGCTCTTAAATCCTGATTTTAAAAAGTTAAACACAATACCAAAAAAATAAAATCCAACATCAGAAAATAGTCTGCTGATGGCCCAGTCACCTCCTTTGTTCTAAAATCATACCTTGGCCACTGTGTCCTGCAACCTCACTCACTTTCTGAATGCCGTATCACACTGTGGATCCACCATGAGCTTGTTAAAAGCAAAACTTATCATCATCAGGGTATATCTTCTCCTTCTAGACTATGTGCAATTACATTTTCAGATCTTTGCAGAGTGTTACATCTATTCTCCTTAAAATAATTCCTTCCTTCTTTCATTAAACAAGTCATGATTGAATTCCTTGGCACCTGTGAGAAACAAAAAAGAATCAGTCAGTAGTCCTTCATCAAAAAGGGCTCATAGGGACCTTCATGATGGTCCAGTGGTTAAGACTCCATGTTCCCAATGCAGGGGGGCCTAGGTTCAATCCCTGGTCAGGGAACTAGACCCCACACATTGCGACTAAGACCTAGTGTAGCCAAATAAAGAAATAAAAATATTTTTTAAGAGTGCTTATAGTAGTTGAGGTTGTATATGCATATGCTTGGTCGTTTCAGTTGTGTTTGACTCTTTGCAACCCTATAGACTATAGCCCACCAGGTTCCTCTGTCCATGGGATTCTCTAGTCAAGAATACTGTAGTGGGTTGTCATTTCCTCCTCCAGGGGAATCTTCCCAGCCCAGGGATTGAATCCATGTCTCATGAATTGCAGATGGATTCTTTACTCACTGAGCCATTTGGGAAACCCAGGTAAGATTCAGTTCAGTTCAGTTCAGTCGCTCAGTCGAGTTCGACTATTTGCGACCCCATGAACTGAGCACGCCAGGCCTCCCTGTCCATCACCAACTCCCAGAGTTCACCCAAACCCATGTCCATCGAGTCAGTGATGCCATCCAACCATCTTATCCTCTGTAGTCCCCTTCTCCTCCTGCCCTCAATCTTTCCCAACATCAGGGTCTTTTCAGATGAGTCAGCTCTTCGCATCAGGTGGCCAAAGTATTGGAGTTTCAGCTTCAACATCAGTCCTTTCAATGAACACCCAGGACTGATCTCCTTTAGGGTGGACTGGTTGGATCTCCTTGCAGTCCAAGGGACTCTCAAGAGTCTTCTCCAACACCACAGTTCAAAAGCATCAATTCTTCAGTGCTCAGCTTTCTTTATAGTCCAACTCTCACATCCATACATGACCACTGGAAAAACCATAGCCCTGACTAGGCGGACTTTTGTTTAGGTAAAGTTGAATGATGTCGATAAGTTCTATTCTCTCTCTGATTATATCAAAAGGTCAAAAATGTGTTTTCAACAATTGAAGGAGAGAATTTTACCCAGTTCTCTATCTGCATTCTTCTCTCCAGTGAAGTGGTTTGAAGGCTTTCAGAAGAAACCTGGGTAAAGGGCTTATGTCACAGGAGCCCCAGGGCTACTGGGCTGAGTTTCTCCTCATTCCAGGAGCAGGGTAGGTTCTGCTGGAATGAGTCACAGTCCTAGATGCTACCAATGAACTTGCATTGTGTTCCTCCCTTCGCTGGGAGAGGAAAATCACTCTTAATGTGTAGTACTACAGCTGAATTTTTTCATGAGAATTTTCATGAGAAAAAATGGGGTTTTGTAATTTCAAAAGATAGTCTTGGGAACTCCCAAACAAGTAGTTTGTCTTTCTGGCCCCTTGTTTGCACAGTCAATTATTTAAATAATTTGTTAATGATTACATTTATAATGATCAAGAAGTCTAATTGAAAAATGAAACAGATTCTATGTTAACTAGAGCCCTTCTTCTCAGATTTACTTAATGAATCATATCTTTCTTATCTCTTCTTCATGGAGAGGCCAACCTGGCTGTAATTCATGTTTCTCAAATATGAGTGCCCCTATTTATACCCAGAGAAATGCAGTGCACACACTGATCTGTCTAAACCTCTGAGGAAGGTTAACCTTGTTTCCTTTCCTGTACCTTGACCACAGAGGAAGAAGCAGGAGTCATGTGAGGAAGTTTACTGTGCAGGTGCTGCTTCAAAACATCTTTCAACAGCTACTTCGGCATCAAGGGCAAGCCCCAGGACAGGCTTGCCCAGGGCATGACTGAATGGCAGCGCAGATGGAGTCCCTTCCTTTGGGGCATCCCAGGCTGCCGTCTGGGTGTCTGTCCTTCCTTAGCCTGAGGCTTCAGGGGCACATCAGACTTTGCTCTGACTCTATACCAAAGACTTGAGCTTATAGTTGATCTCTGTACTCTGGAGGTTCAACAGAAAACCTCCTCAATAATAGGTATCTCTGATTGATATATGCAATATCTTACTATCTATTTATTCAGTAATGAGTCGATCAAGAAGCAACTGCCTATTTTGAATGATCCAGTTTGCTAGATATAGTAAGCTACCAGAGAAACATAATGTTTCTGGTCAAGCAGATGTGTGTTCTACATATTAGAAAACTAAAGTCAAATCAAGAAAGGTAAGAGGGGACATGGAAGCAGCCTAGATGTCCATCGACCCGTGAATGGATACCGAAATTGTGGTACATATATACAATGGAATATTACTCGGCTATAAAAAAGAATGCATTCAAGTCAGTCCTAATGAGGTGGATGAACCTAGAGCCTATTATATAGAGTGAAGTAAGTCAGAAAAAGACAAATATTGTGTGTTAATGCATGTGTATGGAATCTAGAAAGATGGCACTGAGGAACCTATCTGCAGGGCCGCAAAGGAGGGTGGCGCTAGTGGTAGAGAAACTGCCTGTCACTGCAGGAAACACAGAGACCTGGGTTCGATCCCAGGGTTGGGAAGATTCCCTGGAGGAGGGCATGGCAACCCACTCTAGTATTCTTGCCTGGGAATGCCAAGGAACAGAGGAGCCTGATGGGCTATGGTCCACAGGGTCACAAAGAGTTGGACATGACTGAAGTGACTTAGCACACAGGTGCAATGGAGGTGCAGACATAGAGAACAGACTTGAGGACCCAGCGGGGGAAGGAGAAGGTGGGATGAACTGACAGAATAGTATGGAAGCATGTGCATTACCATATGATAGCAAGTGGGAATTTGCTGTGTGACATAGACTCAGTGCCCTGTGACCACCTAGAGCCGTGGGGCGGGGTGGGAGGTGAGAAGGGGGTTCAGGAGGGAGGAGAGCTGTGTATACCTGTGGCTGATTCATGTTGATGCATGACAGAAAACAGTACAACATTGTAAAGCAATTATTTAAAAAAATTTTAAAAAAAAGAAAGGAAAAAACTCTACACTGAATGCACATAGAAACAAATGAACCCCACTGTATTTCAAAGGAATAACAAAATAGTGCTGAAGAGGCATGGGGGCGGGGAGAACAAATCCAAGAGAAGGGGAAAAAAAAATGCCAATAAAGCTGGAACTTTTTTCAGTAGGGTTTGTTTTGTGAGATGACATGGCTGTGTCAATGAGTGTCATAGAATTGAGCAAGTGAGTAAACGTGCTGACACTGGGGGAGCTGAAGTCATTCCTGTTGGGGGAGGGATGTGCAAATGTGAACTGGAGGAAAACAAGGAAGCACCCGATAAGACTGGTCTGGAATCCGGTGTCAGTGCAACTGACAGGTCTGCTCTTAACCTCTGAACTTGTTTTGAGTCTTTGATCTCTTGCCTCTGTGTCTCTGCCCATCCTTCTCCCATCACAAAGAATTCTTTTTCTATCACTTCAGTGTATTCAAGCCATGCCCTTTCTCCACCATGTCTTCTATCTTCTCTCTCACTGTTTGGGCGTGATTTCCTCTTCTCCGAACTTCCATGTTTCCATAACTGAAATTTGTGAAAAGCACATTAATGTCTACCTTAGAACAAATTATTTATGGGTGTATAATCTTACACCCATAAGGAGAGTGAAAAAGTTGGCTTAAAGCTCAACATTCAGAAAACTAAGATCATGGCATCCGGTCCCATCACTTCATGGCAAATAGATGGGGAGAGAGTGGAAACAGTGTCTGACTTTATTGTTTTGCGCTCCGAAATCACTGCAGATGATGATTGCAGCCATGAAATTAAAAGACACTCCTTGGAAGGAAAGTTAAGACCAACCTAGACAGCATATTAAGAAGCAGAGACATTACTTTGTCATCAAAGGTCCGTCTAGTCAAGGCTATGGTTTTTCCAGTGGTCATGTATGGATGTGAGAGTTGGACTATAAAGAAAGCTGAGCACTGAAGAATTGATGCTTTTGAACTGTGGTGTTGGAGAAGACTCTTGAGAGTCCCTTGGACTGCAAGGAGATCCAACCAGTCCATCCTAAAGGAGATCAGTTCTGGGTGTTCATTGGAAGGACTGATGTTGAAGCTGAAACTCCAATACTTCGGCCACCTGATGCGAAGAGCTGACTCATCTGAAAAGACCCTGATGTTGGGAAAGATTGAGGGCAGGAGGAGAAGGGGACTACAGAGGATAAGATGGTTGGATGGCATCACTGACTCGATGGGCATGGGTTTGGGTGAACTCTGGGAGTTGGTGATGGACAGGGAGGCCTGGCGTACTGTGGTTCATGGGGTTGCAAAGAGTCGGACACGACTGAATGACTGAACTGAACTGAACTGATGGATAGAAGATGAGATCTCCAATCTAGAGGTAAACATGAGTCACCAGGAGATGAGACACCCAACTCTCACTGTCCCAAGCTATTCTTCATTCTCTCCTTCTGTACCTCTTTAAATAAAAGCTGTAGGAGAATTCATTTATTGATCACATTGTGTATGCAGAGCAAGGTACTAGGTGTAAACTGTAAGGAGACATTTGACAGGTATATCAGTTAAATACTAACACATAATAAGGGAATGGCAATTCAGTCCAGTACTCCTGCCTGGAGAACTCCATGGATAGAGGAGCCTGGCATGCTACAGTCCATGAAGTCACAAAGAGTTGGATATGACTAACAGATACACATAGTAAACCACATAAGACTTAGAGATTAAAACAACAACCGTTCTCTTTATTCTATGGGTCAGCACTTTGGGCTGGTTCCCAGGTAGCTCAGTTGGTAAATAATCCACCTGCAAAACAGGAGACCCCAGTTCAGTTCCTGGGTCAAGAAGATCCTCTGGAGAAGGGATAAGCTACCCACTCCAGTATTCTTGGGTTTATCTTATGGCTCTGCCAGTAAAGAATCCGCCTGCAATGCGGGAGACCTGGGTTTGATCCTTGGGTTGGGAAGATCCCCTGGAGAAGGGAAGGGCTACCCACTCCAATATTCTGGCCTGGAGAATTCCATGGACTGTATAGTCCATGGGGTCGCAAAGAGTCAGACACAACTGAGCGACTTACACTTTCACTTTTAGCTAGTGGTTCTTATGCTGGGCTTGCCTAGAGTCCCTTGTTCGGTTGAAACCACACACCTGGCAACTCAGCTGGAGCTGAGTGGTCTAATGTGCCCTCACATGCAATGTTTGGATGTTAGTGTTAGCTGTGTTAACTGGGTCATGTGTCTCTAACAGGCAGGCAACATTCCAATAAGATAAACCTCAGGATAAATTGTTCAGGCTTCTTATATCCTGTTTGTGGATATCCCACTTGACCAAAGCAAGTCATTTAGTCAAAACCAGAGTCACCAGGGGAGAAGCCTCCCAAGGGCATGGAGGTGGGGTTCTCTGAGGACAACTGTCATGCTGATCTACCATATTCGGTCTTGCAAGGCCATGGCTGTATGCTTTACCATCAAACCACAGTCAAGGCTTCTTTGGGCTGCTCAAGGCTCCAAGTTAGGGCTCTTTCCCCAGCCCATACTCTCTCTGTCCTCCCCAGTCTAGCTCCTATATCCTGGTTAATGTACCATTCATGCCAGGCTGTGGTGGACTCGGATCTACACAACTTAAAAGACCTCCTAAGGTCCTAGGCTTTGAGCCCACCACTACTTCAATCCTGACCCACAGTTCCTCTTGGTTTTATTTGTTTTAACTAGATTAACTCTACAGAAAAACAAAATATACACCTGGTAAAATAAACTAAATAGTACATACGAATAAAAATGAAAAGAAGGGATCCTTCAAGCCTATCTACATATCTACATAAACTACACTCCTCGATTGTTCTTCTGAAGTCATTCCAGCACTATCTGAGCTCCCAAGTCCGTTTCATTTCCCACTCAGGACTTCAAAGCCACAAGAATGCTCTGGCTCTGCCAAAGTGGGCAGGGATCAAGGAGGTTTTCCAGCCTATGCAGATGACCTGCAATCTCCTGGCCCATCTCTCCCAGCTGGCTGTTAAGTTCACATTTGTTAACTTCAGAGCTCTGGAGCAGAGTCTCCTCCACTACCCAGAGGCTTATTCCCCAGGGGCTAGTAACAAGACTTGGGTGCTGATACAGCCCTGAGCAGTGTTTCTGTGTCCACGTGAGCACAGGCGTGCATTACTTGGGAAAGCTGAGCAACAGCTGGGGAGGGTGTTTTAAGGTGCTCCATGGAGGGGTATCACAGTGTCCAGGATACCTCTTCATCTCACATTCCACTTAAGAACTGATTTTCCCCTGTCAAATAAAAGTTAAGCCCTCTGCACACTCTGAAGAACTAAACACTGCACCCTGGAGCAGGCAGACGTGGGACAGGGAACCGAGAGCACACACCCGTGAAAGGGAGCAAGGACGAGCCGGTGGACTCAACACCAGCCTGGATGGTAAGACTGCACCAAAAAACAACCAAAACAACCACAGCAAAACCCTGTGAACAAGAGCATCAGCAGAAACTGAAACTAAAATGATGAACTCTGGTTCTCAGCCCAGGGTAGGACCTACAGAAAAGGAGTAGCCGTGCCTGGACATAGGCAGAAGAGGAAGCCAGACCAGAGGGAAAAAAAACACTGTTTTCTCAGTCACTCTAATCTGAGGTTTTTCACCTACCTCCCCATGCCCAGGAAATTAATACACTAATCACCTACTCCAGAAGTTCAGAATATGTATTTCCATGAAATGCTTAGGCACAATATAAATTATTCTTCAATTAGCTGCCCTAAACTGCAATTCTCATTCAATAACAGTGGCTTCTAGTTATTCTTATCAGATCTTTTTAATTGTCTACCTCAAATCCTGGATTAGAGAACTCTTGTAGGTTTTGTTAGAGGAGAATATGTGGTCTGTGCAGACTCTCTCTAAATACTACTGTCAAAATGCTGGTAGCCAGAGTGGCAGGGCCCAGACAAGCCTGGCTCTTTGCTGACTCTTAATTTCATGAAGCTTATTTCCACCTGTTCTTGGGCTACATCGTACTTCCTCATAAGATCTCAATTCACTCTTTCTGTGCAGATCTTCATTCTCCCAGACCAGCTCTTTTCAGAGTAGCCTTTTGTTTCCATTCCACCTTCTTCTATTCCCCAATCACTTTTTGAAATAATATTTATTGTTATTAAACTTGCCCCATCATCTTTTTTATTTTTCCTCTGGGTTCTGGGAGAGTTTCCTAACCTTATCTTCCCCTTCCTTGATTTACATTTCTGTGGCATCCAGTGCCTCCACTGGGGTTTGTAATTTGGCAATCACATTTTTCATCTCTGGCCTGCCTCTCCTGCTCTGAGATATCTCCTCCTCAAATTTGCTTTGACTGTTTTCCCAGCAGCCATGTCCTCTTGAATCTTACTGAGAGCACAAATCAGATTTTTTTTTTTTTTTGCACTGAGTTGATTTCATAGTTTATTTTGCACATTTGCTTGATTCCTCGGACGGGTCCCCTTAAGAAGTGTGGAGTCCCTCCAGGTCTCATGCATTCTGTCTGAGTCAAGCCTTCCAGAGAGAGAAAAGGGTGGGGAGCTGAGATACAATCATTCCAAACGATGCGGTCACCTGTTTGAATTTTTCACACAAGAGATTGACTCTGGCTTCACTTTGCTAGGTCAGACTGGGTCTGGCTGCTCTGGCAGAGAGACAGCGGAAGTTGGGGGAAAGAGCAGGGGAAAAGGCAGCACCCTAGGCTCCTGGGCAGAGGACCTCCCCCACATGCCAGAGACCCCTTCTCACGTTTACGATGACACAGATGTCCTGCCTGAGGCAGCTGTGCTCTGAGCAACAACTCCGTGTTCCCCAACTCTGCCTGAGACCATAGTCCATTCCAAGAGCTGGAGCTGGAAATGACTGCGCCCCAAAGATGCTAAAGAGCTGGTGGACCTGGTGTTTCTCTCCCTCCCTTCTCTGCCCCCACCATCCCACACCCACTCTCCAGTCCTCCCCTTAGATCTGGTGGATCCTGGTTGGGGGTGGGGGGCGGCACGTCTAAGCTTCTTCCACTTCCCAGGTAAGTAGTTCCGTTATACATATATTTAATAAGAGAGTGGAATTGTGTTTACCAAAATTCCTCTTTAGGAGAGCATGGTATTTGGAAGAAATAAGTTGATCAATTGCTTGATAGAGGGGATGAGACTCCAAAGGCATATTTGTATTACTAAGGATGACTTTACTACTAAAGATGATTGTTGAATTGTGGACCCTGAGACAGGGAGAGGAATTTGGCTCCTGAGAAGCCAAAGAGAGGGAAAGAGAGGTGGAAAGAGGAAAAGGAGAAGGGGAAGTCATAGAGATGGCAGAAAGCCACGGACTGTGCATTGCCACCAGGACCATGACCTTTGCATCTTCAGTTAAAGTAGAGTTTCTCAATGTCACCACTGTTGACATTGGGGGCTGGATCATTCTTTGTCATGGGGGGGCAGGGGGGGGTGCAGCCCTCACCTCTACCCAGTAGATGCCACTAGCGTGTCTCCTCCAGCTGTGACAATCAGAGATGTCTCCAGACACTACCAAATGTCTCCTGGGGGGTGGAAAATAGTCCACAGTGGAGGACAACTTGAGTTAAGACAACTAAACTCGTGAAGTGCCTGGGCTGAGTGAATTCTTTGTGGAATGGGTCGAGGGGGTTGAGCTTCTGATCAGGCTGAAACAGGGGCCAAGCCAGGGCAGCAGTGTGAGGGTCAGAGGGGTCAGAGGCAGAGGGGACCGTGAGAACAGAAGCCCCAGGAATTCGTGGATGTGGTGGGTCAGGCTTTGAAGTTTCACAAGCTGTGGTCTCTGAAGGGTAGACTCCTGATGTCTGCAGTAAAGACTTGGTCCCTCATCCTTGAATCTGGCCAGATGTAAGCTGTAGATGACAGAGAATCCTCCTCATTCCTGGCATGTGGCAGTCAGTCACCCTTAGTTTCCAGCTCTAAGACAGGCTGTTTCCGTTTCTTTGGTGGGAATCCAGGAGCCAGCTAGAGGTCACCCCACCCAGAAGCTATCCTATTAACCTAGTCTCTGCACCTGCTTTAAATCTTTTGCATCAAGTAGAAGCATCAGTGGGTACGTTTACGTTGACACAAAGAAAGACAGGCATTTCTGACAGACACATACTAAGACCTCAGGACAGTTTTTTTCAAGCTCAAGGGGAGCAATACTTTCAGAAGCTTCCTGATGTATCCTGGAAACTGGCATGGCCAGTTGCTTTTTTTGTTTTTCATTTTTTTGCCTAGGTTGATCGATGCTTCACCATTCCCCATGAGCACCTGCTTTCTTCTCCCATGTGAGTGCTTGGACTAGGTGGTGCCCACCTGCTTTTCTACAGCAAGCACCAAGATCCTTAGAAGCTTCCAAAATCCTTTCCTTCTCTCCTACCAATTTCCTAAACACGAAACGGTGGTTCACCTGTTAATTCAACTCAATCAGCAAATATATGCTGAGGAGTTGGAACAGAATGATCTCCCGGAAACATGGACACCATTTATTAAGCAATTTTCATGTGCCCTCTGCCCTGGTAGTTCAGGCAATAAAGAACCTGCCTGCAATGCATGAGACCCAACTTCAATCCCTGGGTTAGAAAGAGCCCCTAGAGAAAGGAATGGCTATCCACTCTGGAGGAGGAAATGGCAACCCACTCCAGTATTCTTGCCTCGAGAGTCCCATGGACAGAGGAGCCTTGCGGGCTATATAGTCCATGGTGTCACAAAGAGTTGGACATGACTGAAGCGATTTAGCATGCACCGATGTCCTTGCCTGGAGAATTCTATGGACTGAGGAGTCTGGCGGGCTATAGCCCATGGGGTTGCAAAGAGTCAGACACAACTGAGCGACAAATACACTCTGATTCTTCAGGGAATTAATCTAACAGCAAAATCCCATCTTAAAGATAAGGAAACTGAAGTTCTTCTGTACAGCCCAGGGAACTCTAGTCATTACTCTGTAGTAACCTGAGAGAAGAATTTGAAAAAGATAGATACATGTATATGTTTAACTAATCACTTTGCTGTACACCGGAAATAAGACAACACTGTCAATTAACTATACTCCAATATAAAATAATTTTGTAATTAAAATTACAAACTTTTTAAAAATTTAAAAGAAACAGGTTCACAGAGGTTAAGTAACTTGCCTGTTGTCACAGTACTAGTGACTTAACAATTCAGCTGCACTTAACAAACCTTTCTGTTTTTACAGTATTATAAAATGACGTAAAAGAGGAGACTATCAGATATAATTTTGTGGGTTTGGGGCACAGCATAAATTTATGAAAGGAGAGTTTGCTTTTTTAATAATGAGGTTATTTTCACAATATTTAATGAGTTGAAAAATTTCCAAAGAGATTAACTTGTGGTTCCTTTGGATAGCAAATATAATATTTAATGTGATAATACTGAAAAGCAATTTCATAAATAATATAGCTAATTAGTTAGCAATGTCCAAATACTTAATGTTATAAATCAAAGTGTTAACCTGTTAACTAAAATACACTATAGCTTCCTATTTTGACAAAAAGGACTCAATATAACAAAATAAAATGTACATGTGAATTTACATTATTCTTACGACTAAAGTAATTATTTTCAAAATTCACGCTTTCAGACAGATTCCTAAAGGTGGAATTTGGAGTCAAAGGTAATATACATAATCTCAAGGCTCATAGTACACATTGCCCAACTTCCTTATTTTAAAATCTTTGCTATGTTGGTAGGTGAAAACAAGCTACCTTTTAATCTTATTGTGCATTCTTTCTTTATCTCTAAGACTGAAATTTCTTTCGTGTTTTTTGAGTATCTGCACTTCTGTTCATGTCCTTTGTCTACTTCTTGATGCACTTTTTTCTTAACATTTTGTGAAGTTTGCTTATAAAATAAGGCTATGTACCCTTTATCACAGCATTAAATTATTTTTGTCATTTGCCTTTTTGGTTGCTTATTATTGCTTTAGACACTTAAGAACTTCTTTTATTTTGTTGGAAAAATCTCATTTTTTTCAAAATAGTTAATTGTTTTGATGCAGCATGTAGAAAGTGCTCATTTCTGCTACTTCCTTCTGATTTTAAAAAGCTTCGTGTTTTACTTTCAAGCTAATCCAACTGTGATGTATTCTTATCTATCAGGTGAGGCTATAATTTTAATCTTTTACAAAATTTCCATTTTTTGACTAATCCAAATCTTTCTCCATTGGCCCCTTTATGATCTACTAGGTACTTAAATATTCTGGGGTGTCTTTAGGTTGACTGTTGTGTTCTGTCTAGCCACTTATCAATTCTTTTGCCCACAGCATAGAGTTTTAAACTACTTTTCAGAGTTCCTTAGGTTTCCCAGATGGCACTAGTCATAAAGAATCTACCTGCCAGTGCAGAAGACACAGGAGATGCAGGTTCAATCCCTTGGTCAGAAAGATCCCATGACAGAGAAAGTGGTAACCCACTCCAGTATTCTTGCCTGGAGAATCTCATGGACAGAGGAGCCTGGCAGGCTACTGTCCATGGGGCCACATGGAATCAGACATGACTGAGTGACTCAGCACATACAGATCTCCTTTAATATTTAAGCCTTCTTCTCTGCTCATTATGCTTTCTCCAAACCTTCTTAACTCGATCGTTGTGCTTATTTTTCCAAATGAAGTTTAATTGGTACGTCTCTTTTTTTTTTTTTAAAGAGAAGCAACGCCTTATTGATAGTTACGTGGAGGTTGGCTGGGATAGTTAACCTGCAGATCTCCCAGTCTGCCTCTTGGGTCTTTTGCTCCATCTTTGCCTAGAATCCTTCCCCCGACTCCTACCCCACGTCATCACTTAGGAAACTCCAGGCACTGGTTTAACTGCCCAGTTGTTCATCTGTCTCTTTCACGTCACCCTCCTCCTGCTCACACCCCCACCAAGCTGTGAACCTCTTAGGAGCAGAGGTGAAATCTGATTCTAGTCCTCTGTCCCAGAGTCTGACTTTCAGCAAAAAGTGTTTAAATAAAAGATCAAGGTAGAGCCAAGTGGAGGTGAATGTGTGAGGTGAGTTTCAGCCTTGATATGGAGGAGGCTCAGAGTGCTCAGCTGGGCCTTCCTGATTTCAGAAGCCCCCTGAGGCCCCACCTTAATCTCCAGGGTCTCATCAAGACTCCTCCCACATCTATGCCTCACTCCAACCTTCTGCCGAACTGCTGTCACACAACCCACGTCAGAGAGATATTCTGAGATGATTTCTGCTAAAGGCCCAAGTCAAAGACTTACGGAACTGAATTTCAATGCTGGCAGTACAAAGTGTGAATAAACATTGCCATGCTTTATTGCTCTAAATCTGCTGCTAAATTCCTTGTTTCTCTTTGAGTTAGAAGCCCAATAAACAACTCCTGCAATATTCCAATAACTACTTTGTCATTTCAGATACTCTGAATGATTCATAGTCTTCCTGCCGATTCCAACCACAGAAGTACTTTCTGTCTAAAGCATTAAGCCTGAAAATCCATAACTCACAGGGTCCTCGGAACAATCGGGAAAATAAGAGGCACTGAAAGTGATACCTGGAGCTGGAAGTGGCCACAACAAGGCTTGGAGAGCAGCATCTTTCTACTTGATGAGCAGAAACACAGGTGAGGGTTGCATACCTATTTTCATCCTTATGTTGCTTCCAGTTTCTAAGATGTAGGGAAGGTCTTGCTCTTGCAAGGGAATGACTGTCTCATTGGCAGCTTCACTGTGGGGCTTGAAATAGGAAGGGAGCCATGTTCCTCTCTAATTACATCTTCAACCGAATAGGCTTTGTTTGCCCTGGGTAAACAATCATCACCCCTTCTAAATCTGCACTCACACCCTGTATTAGAAACTAAGTAGAAGGACCTCAGATATAGGTAGGCGTGCTGAGTTTTCAAATCTGTGCTAAGATTTTATGAACAGGATCCTCCATGCTCTGGCTCTATACATACGCGGAGGAGCAGGGCCCTGCCTGAGTGGTAGGATTGAGAACACTGCTTACATTTATCGCCCAAGCCCACACACCCACGCCCAACTGTCACAGAGCCTGAAATTCCTACCATTAGAGTTGCTACTTTTGGTTGAGGCAGAGGGCTTCAAGAAAACCCTTGTTCAAGTATAAATATACCAGGCAGGAATTGTTCCACCACACTCAGCTGCAAGCAGCATCTCATTTCTTTATTTTTCTATTGCAAATAAAACAGGGTTGGATGACTTTGAAAGAATAGAATATGGAAATGGAAATAGTGGCTTGACAGCAGTGAAAGTTTGCAGATACTGCCTTCAACAAGTGATGAGAGCTGACCCGACTGTTGATGGTATGTGGGTGTCAGGGTCCCTCTGATATGATGTAATGGGATAAAAAGGGCAAGTCCCCAAGTCCAAGAGCCCCAGTCTAACATGAGAAAAACATGTGAAACCCAGGGACATTCTATAGGATAGCTGGTCAGCCCTCCTTAGAGCTGTCAAGGTCATGAAAAACTAGGGAAGACTGAGAAACTGCCATAGATCAGAGAGGAGACTGAAGAGAACTTGGTTTAGATCCTGGAACAGAAACAGAACATTAGTGGAAAAAACTAGATATATCCAAATGAAGTTTCGAGTTTATTTAATATGGTGTACCAATGATGGTGTCTGAGTTTTAACAATGTACCACAGAAAAGTCACTGGTTCACAGTGCCTACCCCTCACTCAATTTGCCTCAGTTTGGGGCAAATTGAGTGAAGGGTAGACAGGAACTCTCTGAACTATCTTTGCAACATTTCTGTACATTTAAACTTTTCCAAAATAAGATATTTTAAGGATCAGGGAGAAGTCCAGAATCCATTTTATCCTTTGGACCTCCTACCACCAGTCTTGCATTGTAAGGGACCCAGGGAACTTAGTAGGGCTATAAATGATTCTCGAAGTGTAAACGTAAGGGCAGTAATCAGCTGATCCCCTTATGGGTGCAGTCCACAGCCATCTGTTCACTGCTGTGCATGCATTGGAAGCCAGCCTCACTAGCTCCATGATCCCAGGCCAGCCTGGTCCAGGAAGTGGGCGGCAGTTAATGGTGAGTGCTCCATCCCTCACCTGCCAGGCTGGGCACCAGGGGGCACTTGCCTTGGCTGTTAGAGCATCTGACATCAGTACCTGATGTGCAGGTAGCTAGCCTTTATCCAAGGTGTCCGCTTTCACGAGGTAGTGCCTGCAAGTTATGGTGGGTCTTCACGATTTCAGAACCTCCCTTCTTGCCTCTGGCCTCCACCCCGTGTGCCCTCCCCTTCAACCCACAGAGCCCTCATCATTCCAATGGATCCTATCTCCTGCAGGAATCTAGACTGTTGAAAACAGAGGCATCTAACGTTCCCCTGAGATGAGAGAAGTCCAGGCACCCAGGACAGAGTATCTGGCCCCTCTCTTGGGAGAAGAGCGGAAAAATGATTCTCATTTTTTCCTTATGAGCTTACAGCTGGGCAAAAATAGGCGTAGTTAGTTCTGAGCTAGTTATTCTACCAGGCTAAATGTTCAATATATAGCCTCGTACCACCAACCTGTGAGGGGTGACACATAACCCACTCATGGGGAGAAGTAGCACCAGGCCCTGTTCCACACCCCAACCCCCAGAGGGAGATGGAGGAGAAAAAAAGGATGGAGCAGTCCTTTCCATAAATGACCCAGCAACCTTTGTCAGGAGTGTCAACAGCAGCAGCCAATAGAGAGTAGTAGGGGATCTTTGGGGCTTCCCCAGTGGCTTAGCAGGTAAAGAATCCACCTGCAATGTAGGAGATGCATTCAGTTCCTGGGTCAGGGAGATCCCCTGGAGAAGGGCATGGCAACCCACTCCAGTATTCTCGCCTGGAGAATCTCCTGGACATAGGAGCCTGGTGGGCTCCAGTCCACAGGGTCACAAAGAGTCAGATGCGACTGAAATGACTTAGCACGCAAGCAGGAGTCCTTTACTGTCTGGGGGGCTTCCAAGGTGACCACTCTGCATAAAAATAAGCCTGGCTGTTCCTGCAGGAAAAGAGCCTCGCACCGCAGGTGAGAATTTTCTTTGCTGATATGAGTCTAGATTACACTGCCGCTTGAGGCTTCATACCTGTCCCTCCTTTAGACGTGCACCAACTTGCTCTAACAGGCCAAGCAGTCAGATAAACAGGAGTGCCTGCCAGCCCCACAGCGGAACAAGAAGAGGGCTCAGTTAGCAAGGGGAGTGGACCACCTCTTCAAACATTATTGACCATCAAGCTGAAGCCCCAGGTGTCATTCTCAACAGAAAGACTCCAATCTGAGCAAAAGCAAGAGGGGTACCTACAGCAAGGGATGTGGGCGTAGTTTCAGAGGATGAGTCCCCTCCCACTGGCTCAAGTTGAGTTTCCCAAGAAAGATGGGGGGAGATCCTCATACAGGTCTTTGGAGAGGGAGGAACAGTCTGAGAACCAGAGGATCCTGGTTCAGGCTTGGGGGTGGGCTGTGATGACCACTACAGCCAGTTTAATAACAGAGGACCTAGCAGTTTGTTCAATGTGAGATCTAGTCCAGGACAAACTGTAGCCTCTTTGCCCAAAGTGAAGTCAGTGGAACATCCCTGAGGACAGTCCCAGAATTGATGTCAGGGATTGTGGCTGATTACACGGTCTCCAACCTTTATTCTCCGGCCCCTGGAATTCTAGACATCATCTAATACACTTTAATAAATGCTTTTTCTGCTTCGAGGGGCCGGACTTGTTCTCTTGCTATTTTCCACTAAAACCTTAATTAAAAAAAAGAAAAACCTTAATCAACACATGTTAACTCCTCTTATTCCAAATTTACATAGATAAATGTCCCACAGAGAAGATTCCCCGGAGCCTGGAAACAGTAAAACAGTACATTAAATGGACGTGATGGACTCTTTTAGTTTTTGTTTCCTCCTCCCATAATGCATATAAAATAACCCCTCTCACATTACTTCTGCACCTCAGAGACTCAGAAACCACGAGGAAGCAAAGGAGGGCTTGTGAGTTAATTATAACAGCTTCTGCAGGATTCGGCTTGTGGTTTTCCTCTTACAATGAACTGCGAAGCACGGGGTAGGTGAGCTCTGCTGCGTGTTGCTGCTAATGTTTTTAACCAAGGATCTAAGGCTGTTTGATATTCTTGGCTTCCTCATTCCCATTTCCAGCCCTGTTTTGGACATAAAGCAAGATTGAAGTCTGAAAGAGTTTCAGAACCACAAAATGGTATTTCTGAGGTCCCCTTCTTCCCATTTTTTTTCAAAGTTTCTTTTGTCATATAGCATGGGCTTTCTGATGCACCTTCTTAGTGTAGTGAGCCATGCATCAGTCTCATAATCTGAGGCCCTTTTGTTCTTTCCTCCTTAGTGCTTACTGGGAGTCTCCTTTCTGCCTCAGTTTATTGCAACATCTATTTTGTGGCTGTGGACTTATCTCTTCTTGAAACTCCTCCTGGACAGTGAGAGTTCAGGTTCAGGACTGGGCACCAGAAGACTTTGCTGGTGGTCCATGGCTAAGACTCTGTGCTCCCAGTGCAGGGGGCCCAGCTTTGATCACTGGTCAGGAAACTAGATCCTGCATGCCACAGCTAAGACCCAATGGAGCCAAATAAATAAATAATTAAAAAAAAAAAAAATGAAATCATAGAAAAATGCAAAGGAATAAAAAGAATATGTAGGTATGCATACAGTAAGGATATAAAAAAATCAGAAAAATACTATAAACATGTTTAGGCTTATACATTTCAACACAGATAATATAAACAATTCTTCTAGAAAATTTTGTTTAAAATACCAGTTTGAGGCAGGAAGATATAAAGAACCTAAATAAAAGAAATCAAGGCCGTCCCCACTTTGCTCTTGGATTCCTGCCCATACCCCATCAGGTGACTAGAACCCAACAGAAATGGGGTTCCTATGGCTGAGATCAGAGCTTGATTATATGCTCTTCATTTAACTTCAAAGTTTCAAAATTCGAGAAAGAGATCCAGGGTGCATGATGGTGTTGTTTTACCCTCTATGAATTTGTGCCATGCTTCCGCACAGCTTTGAAGCCCAAACAGTAAAAAATACCTGTGCCATGTACTTTACTTAAGGACAAGTGCAAACTCTTCTGGCTTCTGTGCACTTCTGTACACTCCTCTGTGTGTGTGTGTGTGTGTGTGTGTGTGTGTGTGTAACTGAGCCTTATTTTCCATAGAACCCAGCTTTGCCTCACTGTAGCAGACATCCAGTCTCTAAGAGTGACAGAATCTGAATTTTTCCACCCTGGGTTTAACCTATGTGGTTCCACTCCCCGCCCCAGGGTGACCTCCTCTGAGTCCTGAGCCTCCAGATCCTGAGCAGCCTCCTGCGATTGAGGAAGGAAGAGTCAGGGGGCATTGTTGAAGGCGAGAGATGTTTTTAGCAGAGGTCCCCATGAGCCGCGCAGGAAGACAGACGAGAAGTCTTCTGATTAATGACCTTTCCTACAAAATTCACCTAGCCGACAAGCCATTCCGCATCATCTGTAGATAATGGGTCACAGTGACCCAGTGTCCAGCAGAGGAGGTGTGAAATCAATGGTGAGGAATAAACGAATGGAAACATGATTGGCATTTAAGCTCAAAGAGCCAAGAAAGCATGATATTTAGTAGCACCTTTGCCAATGCATCTATTCCCGGAAAACTTGTCCTCCAAAGCTCAGGTATATATAGAGGACACAACTTTTATATTGGTCCATAAGACCTCCAGTCCTAAGCTGCTTATCTCACCCTTGTAAGATAATAACTTTCCCATCTGATGCCCTTCAAAGTCACTTTTTTACTTACTTCATCTCATTCGAGCTTCAACACAGGAAAGGAGGGGCAGTTTTACTCCAGTTTTCCCAGTGAGGAAACTGGGACTCTATTATGGGCTGAGTTGAAAGTAAAAAGTGAAAATCACTCAATCGTGTCTGACTCTTTGAGACCCCATGGACTGGAACCCACCAGGCTCCTGTGTCCATGGAATTCTCCAGGCCAGAATACTGGAGTGGGTAGTCTTTCCCTTCTCCAGGGAATCTTCCCATCCCAGGAATCGAACAGGGTCTCCTGCATTGCAGGCGGATTCTTTACCATGTGAGCTACCAGGGAATGGGCTGAGCTGTGTCCCCCCAAACTCATGTGTGGAAGCCTTACCCCCCAGGTCCTCAGAATGTGACTCCACTGGGGACAGTGTCAGTAGACAGCAGACTCTACTGGGGACAGTTAAAGAGATAATTAAGGGACTTCCCTGGTGGTCCAGTGGTTAAGAAACTGCCTGGCAGTACCAGGGATACAGGTCTGATCCCTGGTCCAGGAAGTCTCCACATGTTGTGTGGCAAGTAAGCTGGAGTGTTACAACTACTGAGCCCTGGCACCCTGGAACCTGTGTTCTGCAAAGAGAGAAGCCACTGCAATGAGAAGCCTGCGCACTGCAACTAGAGAATAGCCGCCACTTGGCGCAACTAGAGAAATCCTGCGTGGCAGCAAGACCTAGTGCAGACAAAAGTCATCAATTGAGAAAAGAGGTAATTAAACTACAATGGGGTCGTTAGGGTGGCCCTAACCTGATTGGTGTCCTTATAATAAAAGGATGTTAGGACACAGAAAGAAGACATCAGAACATCATGGGAGCACAGAGATGGCTGGGTGAGGACATGACAAGAAGGCAGCCTTCTACAAGCCAAGGAGCAAGACCTGAGGAAGAAGAACACCTATCAACACCCTGATCTTTGACGTCTAGCCTCTGGGACTGTGAGAAAATACACGTCTCTTGTTTAAGTCACCCAGTCTGCGGTCTTTTGTTACGGCAGTTCTAACAGACTAGCGCAGGCTCAAAGACATTAACATCCTGTAAGAGACAGAATGAACTTTAGTCCACATGCCCCAGTTCGAAAATTCCTTATCAAATCAAACAATTGACTTAAGGGGAAAACCCTTGCTTCATGGCTGCTAATGAGTCATGGGTCTCTAATTTACTCACTGCTTTCTCAGTGTTTAATTCCCTGAGGGGTTGTGCACACACAGACACCAATTCCAATGTTCCTTTCATTTCAGGTGACTTTTCGTTCAATTAGTATTTAGAGTTAAAATTCAATTACTATTTAGTAGTGCTGGAAAATAACTCAGGATCCTCCCCCCCAACCCCCTCCACCTCCCACTTCCCCCATGGGAAAGCTAAAACATCCCTCCTATATTCCCTGTTTATCCAATATTTACATTTCCTACTTGAACAACACACAGAGAATCACAAAGATCTTGAGAAAAAATAGACTTCTTCAGGTAGGCATAATTCCAATTAAAGCAGCCCTTGGACATGTGGACACGGTGGGGAAGGGGAGGGTGAAAGGAATTGGGAGACTAGGATTGACACACACACAGTACTATACGTAAAACAGATAGCTAGTGGGAAGCTGCTATATAGCACAGAGGGTTGGCTCTGTGCTCTGTGATGACCTAGAGAGGAGGGATGGGGGTAGGGGGTGAATAGCGAGGAGGTCCAAGAAGGAAGGGAAATATGTATACATATAGCTGATTCACTGCATGCTACAGCAGAAACTAACACAAAATTGTAAAGCAATTATACTCCAATAATAATAGTAATAAACCAGCTCTTGGATCCTGACTTCTCTTCTTTGGGGAAAAGTGGAGTATACAGCTCCTCCCCTCAGGCCAGAAGTGGCTGGTCACTGCGAAGGGGCCAATGTTTTAACTCTATGTCAACACCTTCCCCGTCTCCAGTTTACTTTCTCAGAAGCAGAGCAGAGCAGAACTCTTTGCAGTTGTGTGTGCTAAGTTGCTTCAGTCGGGTCCGACTCTGTGCAATCCCATGCACTGTAGCCTGCCAGGCTCCTCTGTCCGTGGGATTTATAGGACTTCCCAGGCAAGGAAACTGGAGTGGGTTGCCATTTCCTTCTCCAGGGGACCTTGCTGACCCAGGGATTGAACCTGTGTCTCTTACATATCCTGCGTTGGCAGGCATGTTCTCTGCATCTGCCTGCGAAGCCCCCTCTGCATTCTGAAATGGAACTGAAACCTGGGTGTGAGCAGTGATTTCATTAGAAACCCATTTCCCCTTTTCCTCCCAGCCTCTGGAGGAATGCTCACCGTCTCACGTGGGTCTGACCTCTGGGGTTGGCTTTCTGAAGCCAAGAGGTCCCCTCAGTCCCTAAGACAGCTCTTTAGAAGGTGGCCCAGGTAAGTGAGTGAGTGCAAGTCACTCAGTTGTGTCCGACTCTTTGCGACCCCATGGACTATACAGTCCATGGAATTCTCCAAGCCAGAATACTGGAGTGGGTAGCCTTTCCCTTCTCCAGGGGATCTTCCCAACTCAGGGATCGAACCCAGGTCTCCTGCATTGCAGGAGGACTCTTTACCAGCTGAGCCACAAAGGAAGCCCAAGGTGGCCCAGGAGACAAGCTCTATTCTGGGCAGGACACACCCCCAGCCGAAAGGGCTAGAAATGCCCTTGTTACGCTGGGGTGGGAGGGGGGCCTGAGGAAGGACACAGCTGACTTTCCCAGCAGGCAGAGATCAGGTGCGACCTGGTTAAAATAGTAACTGCTGAAAGTGACAGCGACATAATCCATGCGTGCAGCAGTCACCATCTGAGTTCTCCAGCCACGTTCTGGCTGAGGACTGCCCTGGATCATTTTGTATCCTGCCCAGCTCTGGGACTAAAACCTAAGTGCTTTGAGAATTTGCATTCCTGTTCTTTAAGGTAAGTGCTAAACGTTAACTGGTGTGCTGCAGTCCTTGGGGTCGCAAAGAGTCGCACACGACTTAGCGATTGAACAACAAAAACATTAACTGGATTCCTTTAAAATGTGCCTCTGTCTTCAGTATCATCATCTTTGTAGCTTTCGGGGTGATCATTAGATTGTTATCAATATATGCACAACTGTCAAAGATGCCAATCATGCCAATAAAGGCCAATCTCAAAATCTCTGATCTTCATGAGGAGCGGGGAAGTTGGCGTCCCACCCAGACTGTGATGTAAGGATGACAACGGGGGTTGGGAGATGGGTGAATTTCTAGACCTGGTAGGCTCTAAGTGACGCAGCTCCTCCCTCCCTTCCAGTGGCCTTTGAAGTCAAGGCAAAACTAAACCTACTAGTCCCCAAGCATCATGAAATGAGGCATAGGAACCCCCAGGCGGTGGGTGATTGTCCATCTAAACAGCCACCATGGAGGATGTACTGCTGGTTCCCGATGCAGCACGACAGTCCTTTATTCAAGACTTCATTGAGGAAAACCGTATTTTACACTCCCCATTAAAGCCAGTTTGGAAATGTCTAAGAATACTTCAGTATTATGACCAAAGCTCAAGAAACACACCCGCTACTAAAGCAAATATGATCCTACATTAAATGAAAATAGCTCCCTGAAAAAAAAAAATTCCCTGCATGTTAAGCCGGGAACCACCTAGAAGGAGAAAGACCAAATGAGTGTGGTTGTCCTTCCTAGAGTGAAAACCACTGAGAAGGTTACTGGCAGCAGGGATCAGCCTCCCCGTGGGCTGTCGAGGGACCCCAAGCAAAAGGAGGAGAAACCGGCCTTACACCCCAATTGGGGAGTGGGGCTGGGCGCACGGGCACTGCTGGAGGTGGGGCTGGGGCTCTGGAAAGAAAAGAAGCCCTGGGCCATGGTTGGAGCAGTGGGAAATCCTCAAGTGAGGAGGATTTGGGGAGTGAACGGGACTCACAGCAGTGAGCAAAGTGTTCGGACGGCCCTAAGGGGGGCAGTTTCCAGCTCACTCCCCACCCCCAGGGCATCTTTCAAAGCCCTGTCCAGACACCTGCCAACAGAAGAGCCAGCTTAGAAATGAGGCTGCCCGAGGCTTCTCCCCACTACAAAGCTCCACCTCCAGCCGCCCCTGACCATGGGCGGGCGCTCTGCTCCCGCCCTGGGCTTCCTTGGATTCGCAGATGGCTGCGCTCCCAATAACCCTTGATAGACAGCGAGAGGAGGGGAAACTCCAGCCCCCGGCTTGGCCCGAGTGGGCAAGGGCAGTTGAGTTCCTTCAAAGAAGGGAATGATTGTCTTGACTTAACTTGGAAGCCCCTGAACTTCATGTGCCCTTAATTTGAAAGCTGGATTTCTCCCCTACTTTCTTCCCAAAGCTGAGAAACAAATCCTTTTGCTGGAAAGCTCCAGCCCCAGAGGGAGCCTGTGGCCCCTGTGGCCATCACTCGCAGGAGGAAGGGCTCAACGGGTAGAAAAAATGCTCTGGTGACATCTCAGCAGACACAAGAAGCTAGGAGCTCCTCAGCAAGAAAGCACTGCCCAAGCAGGAGGTGGAGGCCCTGAACAGATCCCAGACTCGGGCTTTAATTGATGGTGGCTTGGGGCACAGGTGGGCTTCCCAGGTGGTGCTAGTGCTAAAGAACCCGCCTGCCAATGCAGGGGATGTGAGGGTCGTGGGTTTGATCCCTGGGTGGGGAAGATCCCCTGGAGAAGGGAATGGCTATCCACTGCAGTGTTCTTGCCTGGAGAATCCCATGGACAGAGGAGCCTGGTGGGCTACAGTCCATGGGGTCGCAGGGTCGGACACGACAGAAGCAGTCCACTTCGCACAAGTAGGGCACAGATAGAGGAGAGTGGGCTGCACCAGAGGACACTCTCTCAGGAGCCATCTCCAATCCAGCTCCCGTCACCTGGATAAGGCGTCCTTTCACACGATGAGGTCTCCGTCCTGTCTCTCTATCACATGGCCTGCTGCCATCTCAGCTGGCCCTGTGCCAATCCCCAGTCACATCTGTCATGTAGAAATAGAAGAGGAGGACTTGATTCTTAAACCAAGGTCCTCAGCTAGCTACCTTTGGTTTTTCTCCAGAAATTGGAACAATTAATTGAACGGTTATGATAGGAGAAAGTTTCATTACTCTTAGCAATCTATGTTGAATATAATAAAATTCTGAGTCATAAAGCAGAGCCTGCTGGATTTTTTCTTCATGGGGTGGTGATGTGACATTAAAGCTGCACGTTCTCCAAGAGGGCATTTCCTCCCTGCTTACAATGCTGCTTGATCACCCCCATCCTGAACTCTCTCCAGATAGAATATAATTGAGCCAGCACTCAGAAATAAAAACAGTGCTTTCTAGCTCAGACTGAGAACCTTATTTTTAAAGGAAGAAAATGAAAAGAAAGAAAATTTAAAAAAAGAAAAGACCCATTGATGAACCATTCAAGTTGAAACTGAATTAGCCTCTCAAACGTCGGAGTGTTAGAAACTATGCTCAGTAGCCAAAATGAATGATTTCTGAGATTAGGAAGTTAAAGGTTTTCATAGCAGTAGTGTTGTTGGCTCCTCCTGGGAGTGGGCAGGTTGAGAAGTGGATCTGACCACAGGAAGGGAGCGAGACAGCTGGGCAGCGTATTGGGCTCATTCTCTCTAACAAGTGTCTGCAGAGCGCTGCAGGAATGTTGCTTTTCTTCCAAATGTCCAGCTCTAGGAGACTCGACAATTTTTCAAAGGTTGGAAAACTTTTGCTATTTTCTTTTTAGGGATCTGGGCAACACACACACACTATGTTATGCTAGTACCAGCCATCCAGGACCACAGACTCCTCTGGGAGGTGAATTGGTTGGAACCACAGGGACTAGAAGTCCAAGTTACAGGAAAGGTCTCTCAGGTTCCTCCAGACAGGGCTCCCTCCAGGTGACCAGGAAAGGGAGACATGCTTTTCCTAGTCTGTGATGATCGGCTGGTTTCATAACGTTCCTCTGCCACCTAGTGGCAGAGTCTACAGTAAATTCCACAGAACTTTCTAGGGATTCCCATGTCAGGGAGGATTATCTGCAAGACTTTTATGAATCAACTTTATGTTTTACTCAGTTTTCAAAACATCCTTCCTGGGGCTTATCAGAGAGGCGATCAATGAGAATTGACTTTGGGTCTATGTTGCTGTCTGGGGTGATGACCACTTTACCATGTGGACCCTTTGCCTGAGAACTTGTGGCAAGTGACAGCTTTTTCCATCATAATAATGTGATCCACAGCACAAAAGCTACATACACACGTGCATGCACGCACGCATGCACACACATACATACACACACACACACGATCCTTGCTCTCTTCATCACTAGAGACCAGGAGGTCCACCGTAATTCCTTGACTAGCCTTTTAAAAGAATCCCCAATGCGATACACATAGTAGAGGCTGAGGCTGCTGCTGCTGCTAAGTCGCTTCAGACTCAAGCAACTTGGTGGCAGCAGGAGCCTCTACCACGTGAATTGCTTTGGGGATTCTTTTATAAGGATCAGGCCAATCTTTAATGACATCTTGCCATTTACATGCCTGCAGTCTTTGCCTGGTGCCTATGACCTTGCACTGCTCTAAGCCTGGAAGAGCCATGTTCAGTTCTGGTGTTCTGAAGTCTCAACCAATGCAATGGCTAGCATTTATTCAGTGCTCACATTGTGTGACAGAGTACATAGTGTAGATTCGTCATCTCATTTAATCTCACAGTAATGCTGTAAAGAAGGTACCTACCCTCACCATCATTGTACCTACGAGGAAACTGAAGCATGAAAAGGTATAGAAGTTGTTTGACATAAAACAAAAAAAATTCTGTAAAGCAATTATCCTTCAATTTAAAAATAAATAAATTGTTAAAAAATGATATAGAGGTTTGATCAACTGATTCAACCCATATGGTCAGACTCCAAAATGTACATTATTTTGCTATTTTGGCAAAACTGCCTTCATGTTCCTATCATATCTCCACTGTTGGGTTTTTCGATGATGTGAAACATATAATTTTTCAAATTGATCAAATTGCTTGATTAATAATCCAAGCTCATCACTGTGCACAAATATAAGGTCTCAGCAGGAGACATCAGAGACCTGGGTTCGATCCCTGGGTCAGGACGATCCCCTGGAGGAGGGCATGGCAACCCACTCGAGTATTCTTGCCTGGAGAATCTCATGGACAGAGGAGCCTGGAGGGCTATGATCCATTTGATCACAAAGAGTTGGACACGACTGAAGCTACTTAGTATGTGGCATAAAAAACCACAGCCTGATTCCAGGAGGTGTGTGCCGTATTGGCAATGCATATCACATTGTATCAAGGACTTTTTAGCACTGAAGCACAGGCCTAGAAGTGAATTACACATGTGAAAGATTTGTAGCATATTTCAGACTAGCAAATCTCAGGGAAGATTTCCCGAAGCCATTTCAAAGGAAGACCTTGTAGATGATGTGAAGGAATGAAATGAGCCCAGATCCAAAGTCAGACATCGAGGCCTCTTATGCAGTCAAATGAATTCGGAACCTACTTTCATCAATTGCTAAAAATCATTCTTTTGACAAAGCTAAAAAGGAAAATAAACGTTGAAATTTAAAATCTCAAAGAAAATGTGACAGCAGAAAAAAACATGCTTCTGTCTACACACTTTCAGGCAAGCATAGGATGTCTTTTAGTGCTTTGACATGAATGAAATCATTCAGTCAGTCTTGGGCTTTTCAATTTTTAAAGTCACTTGAGGTTTTAAGGCCAAGCGTCGCTAACTCTGTTAGATGGTCTTGTCACCTCAGGGCACTCCTAAATCTTTCAAAATTAGTTTTCATTTAGAGAAAGGGCACTCTGCTGAGGATAGAGCAATGAGAAGGGTCAGAATTAGTAATATTAAAGGGAACAGACTCCAGAAAAACTGACACTCATGTCATTCAAGGTTGTTTAAAGTTTTTTTTTCAATTTGCCTTTTGAACAATGATGTACAGGGCAGTAATTGATTGCACCCATATGATTAATTCTATCTCTACTTGTGTATTTCTACCTTCTCTGCCTCTTTTACAACAGGCATTTGATTCATGCCAATTATAAGATTAATTAATAATCTTGTTAATATCTTATATTAATTAACAATCAATAATGATATTTAATTATTTTAATTAAATTTAAGAACATTTTTATTAAATTAAATTTAAAGTTTAATTTAATATTTAAATAATAATTAATGAGTAATAATATATTAATTAATATAAGAAATGTCAGGGAATCCAGTGGTTAGGACTCGGTGCTTTCACTGCTGGGAGCTAGACTCGATCCCTGGGTGGGGAACTACATCCCTGGGTGCAAGCTACATGCCCAAAAACCAGAAAAAGAGAGTAAAGAAATGTCAGTAAGTCAGAAATGGGCAACTAGCTGTACTTGGCCTTGAAATCTTGGGTCTATTTAGTCCATATCTTTATTTTACAATATATGTATAATTTTACATATTGAAACCCTTTCCCATCCAATAACGCTGAACTCCAGAAGTTTTTACCTTGGCTGTTGGCAAATGAATCGACCAAAGTAGTTAACACCAAAAAAATTTTTAATACATTGTTGGATTTTTAGCAAATGTCTGCCAAGGAAACTTTTCAGTACAGAAAAGAAATATTTTTAGAATATAAATACATATTTATAAGTAGAAGATATATTTTAAAATATAAGGTGAGGGATTCCCTGGCAATTCAGTGAGTAGGACTCAGGCTTTCACTGCCAGGTTCCATTCCTGGTTGTAAAACTAAGATCCCACAATCCATGCAGCATGGCCAAATATATGTATAATTTGAAGCAGTCCCAAGACAATGTTGTTTTCTACTACATATTAAAATTCAGTGACAAAGCTCTGCTTCCTTTCAACTAAAATGTGGCCAGATACCAAAGGCAGTCCACAGCCGGACACTTCTTTGTCTTTCCTGACGTCAGTGTCTTCTTGCATATCCTGCTAGAAAAAGTTGGCAAAGAGTGTGTACCTTTCCTAGATATACTACCCCATTGGCAAGAAATACATGCCATTTTTGTAAATTATAACAATCCAAGAATGCCATACTCTTTCTAAATGACCTGCAGAGCAAATTGTACCTTGGGCTGCACAAATTAATCTGAATTATCCAAGGAAAATGTGACCAGTACAGAGACCTATTGAGATATTGTTTATATGCCTGTATTAATTTTTCTTTGACATTGTGTAATTTGGTTTTGCAACTGCTTAGATAAATAGTAGTTAAGAGAACACTGAATAATTTATAATTCATTCACTTATTTGTTAAGTGGTGACTGCATTCTTTCAGTGCTGGGCTATGCTAGGGCTGAGGATTCTGGCAACTAGGACTCAGGTGTCCTTGCTGAGAGCCAAAATTCTACAGTCATGTGGTCTGAATACCACCAGTTTCCTGAAAAGTAATTTATAATGATTTCCAGACTTATTTTTCCAAATGAAATGTCTATTATCTAAAGCCTACATTGGGTGTCGGGCTTCCCTGATGTCTCAGTGGTAAAGAATCTGCCTGCAATGCAGGAGATGCGGGTTAGATTCCAGGGTGGGGAAGATCCCCTGGAGGAAGGCATGGTAACCCACTCCAGTATTCTTGCCTGGAGAACCCCATGGACAGAGGAGCCTGGAGGGTTATGGTCCATTGGGTCACAAAGAGTTGGACAGGACTGTAGTGACTGAGTATGCACAATGGGTGTTAGGTTCCTCCTCCAGACTTTTAGGAGCCAGGCATGAGGAAAGAACATCACAGCTTTGAGGAGCCATACAAATGGCCAGTGGGTACATGAAAAGATGCTCAACCTCACTGATCATCAGGGAAATGCAAATCAAAACAACAATGAGCTATCAACTCACACCTGTTAGAAGGGCTTTTATGAAAAGGAGAAGTGTTGGCAAGGAGGTACTGCATGAAAGGAACCCATTTTACACTGTTGGTGAGCATGTAAATTGGTGCAGCTACTATGGAAAACAGCATGGAGGTTCCTTAAAAAATTAAAAGTAGACTTACCATAGGATCCAGCAATCTCATTTCCAGGTACATAGCCAAAGGAAATGAAATCGGCATTCCATGTTCACTGCAGCATTATTTACAAAGCCGAGATATGGAAGTAACCTAAATATCCATCAACAGATGAATGGATTAAAAAATGTAGCATTTATATTCAATGGAATATTATTCAGCATTAAAAAAGAAGGAAATCCTTTTCAGTTCATCTGACGTACTTCAGTCTCACTTTCAGCAGTAGTCTGGGTCTAGTCAGGAGCAAGAAACAATGCAGTAGGTTAAGCAAAATTTAAATACAAAGAATAACTATGAAAAAAGAGTTACTATAAGATATGAGGAAATTTGATATGGTACCTTTGGCTGATGGAGAGGGCCCGAGAAAACACATACTTAGCAGGGTTCAGACCTCATTGCAGAAGGTGTGGTCCAGCCCACTGCGCAGCAGAGGTGTTGGCAGGTTTGGCCAGCAGGGAGATGGTCTGGATTGTTGGGCGAACAATAGGCAGGAGTGCCAGCAGGGGACCAGGGGGTCAGCAGTCAGCGGCCTGGCCCTGCAGCGGCTATCTTGTGCGGCTCTCCGGACCGCATGTAACTGTGTGTAGCCCTATGCTGCACAGGGGCTTTGCCTGCTATGCTGAGAAGGCTATGGAGAGGTTATCAGGTGCTGCAGAGCTGCAGAGGGATGGCTGGGGCAGGCTCACTAGATGTCCTCTCACTCACAAGGCTGATACTCAGCGCCTTCCAGCAATTTCTAGAAACTTCTTCCTCCCGTAATGTGCTTCCATTGCCCTCTGCTAAGGAAGCTTAACACCATGCTCACTTTGAAGGAGGCATGGTTAAAGGAATTCTTTTGTTGGTCACAGGGCAGATATTTCACAGTACATTTGGACCTGAGAGGAAATAATTCAATAACCCACATACTTTCCATCTTCAGAGCTTCCTTAGCTCATTCGGGTCTCGGAACTGAATATTAGAACCATAAGGTGTTGGTACTAACTGTGATTCAGGCACTAACAGGGTCATCGGTGCCTCCAGATCAAGGAAAAGCCTGGCAAGGTGTGACCTCAGGCAGATCACTTCCTCCCGTGGGCCTTTTCCCTCATCTTATACTGAGCGGCTAGAGTGGATCTGTGGTTTTCAAAGACCAGACCGCACTGAGGGGAGAAAAATAAATAAGAGCTTTTCACAAAACTAAACTCATGCAATGTAAAAGTTAAATCTTTCAGCCTCTTTTAAAAAGGGTTAAAGCTTCCTCTTTCATGAAATTATGGTGATAAATGGCAATTCTTTTTGATCCTCGTTTAGCAGAATAAAAGTTCGCAAGCTCAGAATTTTGTTTCTGAAATGTTATTAGCCTGTGGGACCTGAAAGTCTGTTCATCCTAGGCCTAGATGCTCTCTCAAGCCTTCCTCCATCTCTGAGAGCTGTGGTCCACATGGCCCTATGGTCTTTGCTTCCCATCATCCAACTCTAAAATGGGCAGAAGAAAATCTAGAAAAGGTGTTTGCTCCAGCAGCACGTGTAATAAATTTGGGTCCATCACAGAATTCATGTGGCCCCTACACAGTGATGACTCACGAATAAGTAAAGCATTTCATATCTTCAAGATACTTTGTAAACCCCAGGGCAACCACTAAGACATTTTACAAAGAGGATTAACACCCAAGCCAATAATGGAGATATAATTGAATCATACAAAATAACCCAAAGGCAGGCAGAAAATCTAGAAAAGGATGGATAATTTATTTTACATGTGCATCTGGCTTAGCTTAAGGATTGAATCTTAGTGGCTGCAAACACAGCCTGAGTTCTATCAAAACACACATTGAGGGACTTCCCTGGTGGTCCAGTGGTTAAGCATTCACCTTGCAGGAGACGCAGTTTCCATCCCTGGTCGAGGAACTAAGATCCCACTTCCCAGCCAAGCCTGTGAGCAGCAACTACTAAGCCTGACAACTAGAGAAAAGGAAAAGCCCTCACTCTGCAACAAAGACCCAGCACAGCCTAAATAATTAATTTAAAAATAAAATGGAAAATGTTTAAACATATACACCCTGAGTCAGGAGCAGTGCTTGAGTTATCTACATTGCTTTGAAAAGCACTACAGCACCTAAATGAAATATTGATGATGGAGCTTTCTTAAACTTGGAGAATGAATGCCAATCTTGTGTCAGGGGGACACGTGGTTAGTTGCCAGCACCTGTCTACCTTCCTATCCTCAATGGCACACCATTACCCTGGTTAAACCCCCTGACCCAAGGACTAAAGGAGGCAAGTGTTGCCAACACCTTCCTTTGGCTGGTATTAGTAAAATTCCAAGTTCTGCAGTGATTTTTCTCCCTTTTCTTCCTTTTTCCTAGCAAAGGTGAAACACCCACAGGACGTCCACAGTAGAACCTGGCCCTTAGCACAGAGTCTGTGTGACCATGTCAAACACATCTTAATTTTAAAGGTCCAGCCATGTAAACACTCTCCCCGCGGATACCTCAGTGGCTGTGCATGAGAGGATGGGGTTGGCTGGAAAATGAATAAGTGCAAAGGCACCTGCATCCTTCTCATTACTTATTCTCATCCTGCAGCCGCTGCACCTGCTGTCCCATCTTCAGAAATGGCATCAGGCTGCAGGTGTCTCCAGGTAGCACAAGGTCTGAATCCAGACTTGAATTATAGATCTTCTCAGGGAATGCTGTTCAAATGAATACGGGCAATACATCACCTTCTCTTACCTCTTTCCAACTATATAAGAAAGCTGAACAATCTCCTTCAGGAGAATTAGAAAATTGAACAGTAGGATCTTTCTAGATAACAAGTATGCGTGTGTATGTATATAATCTCCACCCCTGTCCCCTTTCTCCTATGGTGCCTGGCATGTGATATGATTCTTAGAATACAATTTTAAAACCACCTATAGCAAAAGATTGGTCAAAAGAAAATTTGGCCTTGGAGTACGGAATGAAGCAGGGCAAAGGCTAATAGAGTTTTGCCAAAAGAAAGCACTGGTCATAGCAAACACCCTCTTCCAACAACACAAGAGAAGACTCTACACATGGACATCACCAGATGGTCAACACCAAAGTCAAATTGATTATATTCTTTGCAGCCAAAGATGGAGAAGCTCTATACAGTCAGCAAAAACAAGACCAGGAGCTGACTATGGCTCAGATCATGAACTCCTTATTGCCAAATTCAGGCTTAAATTGAAGAAAGTAGGGAAAACCACTAGACCATTCAGGTACGACCTAAATCAAATCCCTTATGATTATAAAGTGGAAGTGAGAAATAGATTTAAGGGACTAGATCTGATAGAGTGCCTGATGAACTATGGATGGAGGTTCGTGACACTGTACAGGAGACAGGGATCAAGACCATCCCTATGGAAAAGAAATGCAAAGCAAAATGGCTGTCTGAGGAGGCCTTACAAATAGCTGTGAAGAGAAGTGAAAAGCAAAGGAGAAAAGGAAAGATATTCCCATTTGAATGCAGAGTTCCAAAGAATAGCAAGGAGAGATAAGAAAGCCTTCCTCAGCGATCAATGCAAAAAAATAGAGGAAAACAACAGAATGGGAAAGACTAGAGATTTCTTCAAGAAAATGAGAGATACCAAGGGAATATTTCATGCAAAGATGGGCTCGATAAAGGATAGAAATGGTAGAGACCTAACAGAGGCAAAGATATTAGGAAGAGGTGGCAAGAATACACAGAAGAACTGTACAAAAAAGATCTTCAAGACCCAGATAATCATGATGGTGTGATCACTCACCTAGAGCCAGACATCCTGGAATGTGAAGTCAAGTGGGCCTTAGGAAGCATCACTACAAACAAAGCTAGTGGAGGTGATGGAATTCCAGTTGAGCTATTTCAAATCCTGAGAGATGATGCTATGAAAGTGCTGCACTCAATATGCCAGCAAATTTGGAAAGCTCAGCAATGGCCACAGGACTGGAAAAGGTCACTTTTCATTCCAATCCCAAAGAAAGGCAATGCCAAAGAAGGCTCAAACTACCACACAATTGCACTCATCTCACACGCTAGTAAAGAAATACTCAAGATTCTCCAAGCCAGGCTACAACAGAACGTGAACTATGAACTGCCAGATGTTCAGGCTGGTTTTAGAAAAGGCAGAGGAACCAGAGATCAAATTGCCAACATCCACTGGATCATCGAAAAAGCAAGAGAGTTCCAGAAAGACATCTATTTCTGCTTTATTGACTATGCCAAAGCCTTTGACTGTGTAGATCACAATAAACTGTGGAAAATTCTGAAAGAGATCGGAATACCAGACCACCTGACTTGCCTCTTGAGAAACCTATATGCAGGTCAGGAAGCAACAGTTAGAACTGGACATGGAACAACAGACTGGTTCCAAATAGGAAAAGAGGTACGTCAAGGCTGTATATTGTCACCCTGCTTGTTTAACTTATATGCAGAGTACATCATGAGAAACGCTGGGCTGGAAGAAGCACAAGCTGAAATCAAAATTGCCGGGAGAAATATCAGTAACCTCAGATATGCAGATGACACCACCCTTATGGCAGAAAGTGAAGAGGAACTAAAAAGCCTCTTGATGAAAGTGAAAGAGAGTGAAAAACTTGGTTTAAAACTCAACATTCAGAAAATTAAGATCATGTCATCTGGTCCCATCACTTCATGGCAAATAGATGGGGAAACAGTGGCTGACTTTATGTTTTTGGGCTCCAAAATCACTGCAGATGGTGATTGCAGCCATGAAATTAAAAGACACTTACTCCTTGGAAGGAAAGTTATGACCAACCTAGATAGCATATTAAAAAGCAGAGACATTACTTTGCGAACAAAGGTCCATCTAGTCAAAGCTATGGTTTTTCCAGTAGTCATGTATGGATGTGAGAGTGGGACTGTGAAGAAAGCTGAGCGCCAAAGAATTAATGCTTTTGAACCGTGGTGTTGAGGGATCTTGAGAGTCCCTTGGGCTGCAAGGAGATCCAACCAGTCCATCCTAAAGGAGATCAGTCCTGGGTGTTCACTGGAAGGACTGATGCTGAAGCTGAAACTCCAGTACTTTGGCCACCTCACACGAAGAGTTGACTCATTGGAAAAGACCCTGATGCTGGGAGGGATTGGGGGCAAGAGGAGAAGGGGACAACAGAGGATGAGATGGCTGGATGGCATCACTGACTCGATGGACATGAGTTTGAGTAAACTCCGGAAATTGGTGATGGACAGGGAGGCCTGGCGTGCTGTGATTCATGGGGTTGCAAAGAGTTGGATACGACTGAGCAACTGAATTGAACTGAACTGATAGCAAAAGAGCACACACTCAATGAAAAATATCTTGGAAACAAGAATTTAAAGTGAAATATGAAAGTATACTGGGGACTTCCCTGGTGGTATACATGCAGTCCATGTCCAGTGGATAAGAATCCACCTGTCAATGCAGGAGACGTGGGCGCGATCCCTGGTCCAGGAAGGTTCTACATGCCTTCTGAAGGCTGCATGGCTCTAGAGCTGGGGAGTCACAACTAATGAGCCCTGTGCTGCAATTACTGAAGCCCATGTGCTTAGAGCCATGCTCCCCAACAAGGAAGCCACCTCTATAGGAAACCCGTGCACTCCAGCTAGAGAGTAGCCCCCACTCTCTGCAACTAGAGAAAGCCCACATACAGCATGGAGACCCAGCACAGCCACAAATAAACAATAAATAATACAACAGTTGTGTACATGGCAATCTCCGGGAAGCACTTACATTAAAAAATCTTTTTAAAAGAAAGTGTAGCACGCCTCAGGGGAAGCCACTGTTGAGTCTATGCATCTAATCAGAACTTTGCCTTTACATACACACAGTTGTATATTTAACAATGCTTTTTCACTTTGTGGTAAAGGCTATTCTATTAAAGCAACCATCTTTATAATACACTTATATATGCACCCTTCAACATTTTAATAATAGTATTTGCAAAAACAGGAATTGCCCCTTTCTTTTTAAAGATTTAGCTTATCTGTCCACATCTCAAGAGCTTCACAATTTACACAGTTCTTCCGCATTTAGTGCCAAATTTAATCCTCAGAACAGCTCTACAAAGTGCATTTTATCATCCCCACTTTACAGGTGAGAAAACTGAAGCTCAAAGAGGTTAAGTTATGTGTTTAAGGTTTCACAATCAGTGGCAGGGCAGGGTCATGCAAGTCCATGTCCGCATCATTTTACAGCCCTCAGCGTTCTCCAGCTGCCTTAGATGAACATGGGGCTGGAAAGGGAGGCTCCATTAGAGTCACCAACAGGCAGAAAGAAAAGATATACCCATAGGTAATTCAGAAGCTTAAGGAACCCAAAGTGTTGAAAAAAGTATAGTATCATCCATTAATTGAGTCCTCTGCAAAACCATTACTGAGATTACAGAGAACAAAATGACTGATTTTTTACTTCTCTGATTGCAGTTAGAGGAAGAGCTTAGTCAAAAGACAATCAGAAAGAGGAAGAAAAGAGGGGCGCCAAGTCTCCAGCTAAGAGTCTGCTAAATCACCCGAGCTCGCACATCCATCTTCTGTAACAGTTGATTGGTCTTTTTGTTTAAACCATATTAATACAAAGAAAAAGAATCTAATTATGATTTCAACCCACTCATGGATGTATTTGTGCTTTAACTGTGTTCCTTATCATTTCAAAAGGAAAACATACATTCTTAACATGCAAAAGCAATATAGTACATTATATTTATTTCTGACCAGAGACACTAGGTCCTAAATGCTATTGGGCTAAGTAAGTTCAGCATTGGGTAAACCCCTAGAACACTTAAGAGCACCTCACGGGACAAACCACGCTCATATAGGAAACTACTTTTCTTATGCTGACAAGTGTCCAGAACCAATCAGAGGGGTTTTTAACTTCATTGTGGGAGGGATCATGCAACCAGCTGTAACAGAATGTGAGACTTAGGGCCCTCAAGCCACCTCTTGCAGACCTGACCTTCACTTGAATTTGGTCCTTACCTCTACCCTACCCACCCCCAAACCTGATAAGCTCTCTGCTTCTCATTCCCACCACTCTATGACACCTATTGATCTGTTAATGAGCATTTAAGGCAGAAATTAATCTAGAAAAACATTTCGGTATACTCTGAGTAATTCTTTCTTAGGATTGACTGGCTTTTTTTTTAAGAGGGGAAGTTTTAATAGAATCAACTTTAAATTATATAATGCATGAATTTATCCTTTCAAAAAGGGCTTCCCTGATAGCTCCATTGGTAAAGAATCCACCTGCAGTGCGGGAGATCCCAGTTTGATTCCTGGGTCCGGAAGATTTGCTGGAGAAACGATAGGCTACCCACGCCTGCATTCTTCGGCTTCCCTTGTGGCGCAGCTGGTAAAGACTCCACCTGCATGCGATACGGGAGACCTGAGTTTGATAGCTGGGTTGGAAGATCCCCTGGAGAAGGGAAAGGCTACCCACTCCAGTATTCTGGCTTAGAGAACTCCATGGACATCCAAGGGGTCTCAAAGAGTCAGACACGACAGACTTTCACTTTCATCCATTAAAAAACTGAAACAGTCCTTAAACCTGGCACCCTCTCCTTTATCCCCCCTCAACACACAACCAGACAAAGTAATTTCTTCTAGTGTTTAGTGTTTTCTATTCAGTGTGTTAACTCTCTGGAAATTCTCTCCTTTTAAAAAATAATACATGTATGTTAAGCTGTACATCTCTAGTTGAACTTATAATTACAAAAATGTACAAAATGACATCAGGAATCACTATGGAACATCCTCAATAAACAGCCACGTTATACGGGTCCTGCCTCCTGTGGCATACCATCCATAGCACAGGCAAACCTACGTGTGATACAGAGCACTTCCACCATCAAAACAGTAATTTGACAAGGAATTGAATGTGACAAGGAATCTTGCTGAACTTTCTCGTTTTTCCTTTTTATCTCTTCCTCACTTGACTGACTTGTAAAAAAAGCCTACCCAAGCAGAATTTGAAGGAAGTGATGAAGGTTGGAAACTCAAGAGACAGCCAAACCAGCTCTGGGCAAGTAGTGTTCAGGTTGTTGTTTTGGGTGTGTGTTGTGTGTGTGGGAGATGGGAGTGTGGACAGAAAAAAGGAAAAATTCTCTTCCGCTTTATCCTAAAGTTGTTACTGAAACTACATTATGCCTGTAGAGTGTGATCTTTGAAAATCATCAGCAACATTTGCGCTTTAGAGGACGGACTTTGCAAACAAGTGACTTAGACCTTCGTGAGACTAAAATTGGGTCATCGAACTTCTCGGGAGGTATCTGCGGCTTGAGTGTGTGGAGCACCTTTCTGCCTTGAAGCCTAAAAGCAACTGCTTTAACTTTTTTTTTTTGAAAGTTGGTGCCTTGGAGCTTAGAAAGCATTTAACCACATAAAAGTAAAGAAAAAATGTAATAACAAACACACAAAGCCTTCTTGCCCATAAATTTTGATGAGATTTAGTCACTGTTTCAAAATAACCATTTCTATAAGAAAGTGGATTCTGGATTCCAATTAGGAAGCAAGAGACTCTTCTTGACCTGCAAGTCCCAAGCAGGTTCTCCCTCCAGTCCTTCCAGGCTTGCCCCAAATAACACAAAAACATAAAATTCAGGGAGAAACTGGTTCAGAGCCCAAAGCAACACCCTTCTTTAGCAAGAACTCCTAGGAAGTTGGGTTTTGTGGGGGGGCGGTGGGCGGGAGCTGGGATCTATTGGGAGCTCTGGTGGGAAGAGCTGAAAGTGTTTCTGTCGTGTTGGCGGGCAGACTAGATCAATGGCAGCAGGGGTAGTGGGCCTTTGGTCAGACTTCATAAAATATAACCTGTCTAAGAAATACCATGGCAGGCTTAACTGCTTTGGGACAAGTAACATGTAAGGATGCTGAGAACACATCTTGCCCTTGGGTCTTTAATTATTAAAAATAAAAACAGTGAAATGGATGATATGGAAAGCCATTCCAGTATTTAGTTTCCAAGTAAATGTAACTAAAAGTTGACTATCAACAGGTAACTATTTCAGTGAATGCTAAAATTTCAGTGAACTCTTTTTGCACTGGGTTAAATGGCAGAGATCTTCTTTCAGATACAACATCCTACCTCTCCCCCTTTTTTCCTGAAGTGCAATTATGGGTAGACCATCTGACTGGCTAGCAGCACGGCCTTTGAACAATTTAAAAGGCTGAAAATCCCTCAGAAATAGAGTATGACTTAAGTGGGTGCTTCTTTTAAAAAATTAGAATCAAGTCTCCTAACTGTAATTTAGGGATTAATAGTGCATCTCTGCAAGGGCAGGGACATGAGAGTCTGGTCACACTGTTCTCAGCATTAGCCCTGGTCAGCCAGAGGCAGCCTCCCAAGTTGCTGGTCCCCTGGAAGAAGTGTGCCCTCGTCATACACTCACTGACCGAAGCAGACTTTAGTAAGAAAAAGCAGGACTTCCCTGGTGGCACAGTGGGTAAGGATTCGCCTGCTAGCGCAGAGGACACAGGTTCCATCCCCGGTCTGGGAAGATGCCACAGGCGGAGAAGCAACTAAGCCCGTGCACCAGAGCTAAGCCAGCATACCGCAACTGCCAGAGCGGGCACTCTGCAGCGAGAGGCCACCACCGCGAGGCCGCGCACCGCAGTCAAGAGGAGGCCCTGCTCACTGCAACTATATACATGTATAAATTGTTTTAAAAGAAATCATTAAAAAAAAAAAAAGCAGGCTTGGATTTAAGTTCATTGGAAGGGTCTTTCATAACTGCAGGTCACACTGACCAGTTAAGAACCATAAGCTAGTCTCTTCCAAAAACTCAACTCTTTTTATATACTTTCTCTTGCAAACAAATGTATAAGCCACTAAAAACAGATTACTAAGTCAGTCAGCAGAGCTTCCTCAACCCTATTAATTGTACCTTTATTTTAAGGATCCTGATTTCAGGGGATTCCTTCCAATACTGAACTCTTTAAGAAATGTGGCATAATCTGTGTGTACCTGAACTGTTATATGAGAAATGGAAAACAACACACTGCGATGTGAAATATCCATCATACAGGTTACCTGCATGAAGCTAATGCCAGTTTAGTATCTTTTTATTGAACCTACTAGATCTTTATTATTAAACCTAGGTAATTTGGGCAAGTAAGTTCCATAGTTTTGTGGAAAATCTGAATTTATTACTGGCTTGTCAAGTTCAACGAGAAATTTTCACATAGGCAGCCATTTACAAAAGGCCAGATTTTGCAATCAATAATTTAGGCAAAAATTTAAAATACAACGTGGCATTCAATTTGTTTACTATTGTTCACTGACTTGTAATTAGAATAAAGACAAAAATAGAAAGTAAAAATTCTTATTAATATGGTTTAAAAAAGAACATTCAAGCAATCTGAATCAGTCTTGTGAAGTCTGGAGAATCAGTCTGCTAGTAGTGGTGTGTGTAAATAATAAAAGATGCCAGTAAAATACAACTTGGTAAACAGGCATTTCCTATTTAATAAGTACAATATATACATAAAATTCTCTTGAAAAGCTTCATTTTATACAGAAAGATATTTACAAAATGAACAGTGTAATCAAACTAAAGGTTATCTGTACAATGCACACACATATATATATATGAACTTTGGAAGATAAACAAGTTTCATCATAGTCAAAATGGACAGCCATATGCATTTTAAAAAAGAATTTCATTTCAGAAGAAAAATACATCTTTAATATACAATTATATTTTTCATTTATTTTCCTGAAAAATTCTATTTGGATTCTCTTTTGATTATCTTCTCATGTTCAATCTTGAAAATTTTCAGGTTTCTAGTGCCACCAACCGATATTAAACATAAACAATCTTAGTGTCAAAAAAGAAATCTTTTGTTTTAAAAAGGTTACTGGAAGACAGACCACTGAACCCAGCATTCATAAGGCAAATTAACCATATGGAATAACATGATTGATAAACATAAAAATATTTTCATCGGGGAACATATACAACATTTACAGTATTAATGGTTTCTAGTGCTTTTTTTTCTTCCACTGGAAAATTCTGGTCTGAAATTATATGTAAAAATCTTTAGAAAATAATATACTGCAAAACAATTTAGAAACAAACATGACACCATGATTAAATTCATCTTTATGAGCATCAAGTGGACATTAATAATTTACTAAAATGGCAAAAATTAAGTGCCATTTTATGGTCTTTGGATTTTTTTTTCCCCTTCTTAAAACAATAATTAAACATCAAACTGTGAAAAAAGTTAGGAAATGTGCAGAACCACCACAAAAACAACAATCTGCTCTCAATGTACCTCAGCAAGGATTCGTTTCCTAAAGCTTCATGCGAGTGAGACTTCTGGATCACCCGCTTGCACAAGTGCATTAACCTTCTGCTGACAAGGGCTGGCTGTGGGCTGTAGACTCAAAGAGCAGCTCCTACTGCTTCCCAGCGGTTTTCACTAGACCATAAGCTCCATGCGGACACGAATTGCCCTGTCCAGTCTGTCTACAGTATAATGTTGACACCCTGTACGGTGCCTGGCAATAAAGGGGTTTTCAATAAATGTGTTTATTTAAATAACATTTGTTGGTAGCCTGACAAAATTTAATTTCAAGATAAATTGCTTTAAATGGTTATGGATAGAAAGCTTAAAAAACAAACAAAGTTTAAACTCATTCTACTGTTCAAATCCACCATTTTCAATCCTTAGAGCTTAACAGGCTAAAGTCTGAAGTGGTATGGGAAAAAGGCAGTCACAAGTAAGTATTCACTTTAAAATTAAAACCTAGTAAAGTGCATATGTATGTATACATACACACAAAAATAATTTCCTCCTCAAAGAAATCAAAATAGTGCTAACAAAAACAGCCTTTGATGTGTTTAATTAATAATAAACAGACAAGCCAAAATTTCCCCCAGAAGTCAAGTTTATCATTTATCCACACCATTTTCCTCTTCTGGACACCCCATTCTTCTTTCCATATATTGCCCTCTAAATGCTTAATCAGGATCAGTCTAGAGAGAGATCTGATAAATGCACATTGCTGTACACACTTTTGCTCAGTCATGATCTATATACAAAAGGATATAGTAGAAACTAAAGAACAAAAGGAAAATAAATCATTTTCTTCAAATTTTCCACAGTTCCTTACATTTATGGGGGGAGCAATAATAAGTCAATATATGGTTTATAATTGCATTCTTCTAAAACTGTTTAACCATTAATCATCTTTAAATGAATGCTGGCACAAATGTCAATATTGGAATGCTTCATTTTCATATGCAATATATGTATGCAAAAATGTGTGCATGTATGTACATATATATTTTTAAAGTGTATAGACATAGAATACTGTAGATATGACCACTATTTGGTCTCCATTAACATATTTTGTGTCTTGGAAGGAAAAAACAAATACTGTAGTATATGAACCTATATCACATAAGAAGCTGTAAAAATTTAGTTACATTAACTAAATAGTCTTTGGGAGCATCAATACTATTATCAAAAACAACTAGGAAAATAATTCAGATGTGATTGCACTTACCCTCATTTCTTTATTTTAATAAATTATTACTGGTAAAGGAGAGCAAGACACATTATGGTAAGACCAAAACTTTTACAGTTATTTTAAATATAAAGTGTTTCTGAACTTATATTTCCATTTTGAAGTGAAAAGATTTTGTTTTTGGATGAAACCTATTAACTCAATATATAGAAAAAATAAGATGCTACAATGAATCATCTAACCTTTAGTAAATGATCTTTTTACACAATGGTAAGTTGATTAAAAACAAAAATTAAAATACATTAAAGGGACGCTGCCATCAAAAGCCCAGCCCAACTGGTAAAGCCATACAATTCTTTAAAGGCTTTTAACCCATCACCTCAATACTTACTTCTCTTGCGAGGAAAAGGATGCAAAAATTCAAAATAAAAATGAAGCTTGCTGCAACATCTGTGTATGTGCCAAGGTATCATTACAGAAATGATCAGAATATAACGAAATGTAGAAAATCACAGTGAGAAATTACAAGAGCAAAGAGAAAAATTCAGTGACAGAAACACCGATACTGTGACCAGCAACACTTGAATGCGTATCTTCAATAAATATTTTAAGAATCCAACAGGATACATAAATTTGGCTCTAAAACTCCTTTGGTTACAGAGATATAATTATTTTGTGTTTTAAATAAATATACTGAAACACAGCATATTTAGGGACTGTAAGATCACACCACTATAACATAATTAAACTAACAGTAAAGAATGGTACACAGATAAAATGGTTAACAGTGCCCTATGCTGGATTCTCTTGGTAACTGGTTCTTCATAAGTATTTTATATTTATCTTTATACTAAATGTCAGTAAAACTAAAGTATTTCTGTTTCAAAGAATTCATTATTCATCTTTTGGTTCTAATGACTAATGCACTTCACATTTTAAAATACAACTTAAGTCCACAGGAATTTTCTAAATGAGCAAATTATTTCAAATCATAGTTTATGTAACTAGAGATTTTAAAAAACTTAACAATTAACCCAAATCTGAAAAAATTGTTCCTAGCATAAATAAGGAAGCCTGATAGAAGCATACAGTGCCCAATCACTGCTAGTTACCAAGAGCTAGCTTTCCTATTAGCTTCCATGAAGATCAAAGGGTTTAAGAATTCATTGGTGTCCCTAACACACAAGCAAATGTTATATCAGAATGTCAAAACAAAAGTTTTTCTCATTTCTTTAGTTTTATTCATGTTGGAGAAATAGCATATTACTGAATGATTAACACCTGTTCTTTCATGCATAATTTTGGAAAGTGAAATCATTTGTTTTTGACATTATATATTTTAAAGGGAAGAAATAAGGAGAAGTTTTCAAAAGCCCTTGTTGTAATGTTCAGCACTTCATATGACTATCAGCAAATTAAATTCAGTTGTTTAGATTCAATGACAGGCTGTCACTGTACAAGAACAAGTTTCCTCAGCGCTTACATTCTTACAGTATACACAGCAATGCATTTGTGTTGTAAAAAGGTACTTTTTTATACAGATGAAGCAAAACAAACTTTGTACTAGCTGCCACACAAAGCAGGGAGAAGTTTCTGACAGTCCTGGGCAGCGGCACCTGCTCCTCCTGTGGCTTCTGTCTGTTCACTGAGGAAGAGCTCTGTGTTAGGTTGTCTTCCTCCTCTGTTCCAGTTCATGCTGGTGTTTAATCAGACGTTCTATTTCTGTTCCAAGTGTTTGCAGATTTTCCTTTAGCAGTTGGAAAAAGGGGGGAAAGAAAACAGAACTACTAAGTGTAATAAGTAAAAAGATTCGATTTGAACTATTTTTCCCTAAATTTTGAACTAAAGAGTGATAAACAGTCATATCTGCCATGGGAGATAAACTCTGCACATGGATGTTTTCAGTGTAGCAATCCTGTATACTTCAGTCATACTTAAATCTTTTCACTGAAGCTATAGCAAATTTTAGTGCATAAAAGTATTATCAGATTAAAAAAATTATTTCTTAAACCCATTACTAACCATTAAGGCCCAAACAGCACAAACAGAATAGCTGGGTCAGATAACAGCTGCAAAAAATAAAATATAGCTGGAAAATACATTAGAAAATAAATACCTCAATCTTAATGCCTCAGTAATCAATTATAACTATTGTAATATATGTCAAAGACTTTCCATAGCAAAGTAAACCACTCATTTATGGAGTCTATCCAATAGTTACACTAATTTTTTTTTTCTCTTTCTTTCTTTCCTTGTTGATTTTAAAAATTACATTTTTCAAAAAGAGAAAAACATAAAATTTCATCAATGGAAACAATGGTTACCCTTCATTACAGAAACAGTCCATCCATGTGTTAGACTGAATAAGAGAGGTACCATTTCTGCCATGTTTCTTGGTTGGTAAGTGAATGAGAAATACAAATACCTTCAAAGTAATATTTTTCAGCAATGTATCCTCCAAAACAGCCTGTAGTTTCCGGTTGATCTCCAAAGAGAGTTCCAATGTTAATCCACTATCGGCTGGATGGGACGTGTACAAAGATGCCATGATGCCACCCCGCCTACTTAAATGCACTTTGTTAAAATCAGATGCCTCTGAAGAAAGTGTGCCTGATTCTTCTCGTAAAATGTAACTCTGAATTATTCTGTAAAATAAAGCACTATGACAGTTAACGTTCCTGCAGAATTTACAAATACTGCACTTTTCAAGAGTGAACTAATCCTAAGTGTAAAGATGATGCATAAAATAATTACATATTAGGTTAATAACAGAACTATATTAGAACATAGGGGACAAAAAAAAAAGAACTACATTAGAACATAGGGGCTTCTCAGGTGGCACTAGTGGTAAAGAACCAGCCTGCCAATGAGACATAAAAGACTCAGGTTCAATCCCTGCATTGGGAAGATCCTCTGGAGGAGGGCATGGCAACCCACTCCAGTATTCTTGCCTAGAGAATCCTATGGACAGAGGAGTCTGCCAGGCTACATACAGTCTATAGGTCACAAAGAGTCAGACATGACTGAAGGAACTTAGCAAGTATTAGAAAATAAGGGAATTTTTCTTATTCAGATGGCTTCTCAAATGATCCCATTTTTGTTATAACATGGTATTTAGATTTAAGATATATAAATATGGCTCTATTTTTTTCCTTATGTAAATCAAAATATGTGAACAATTTATTGTTCCAGTTTCAGTTAATATTTTCTATTTTCTTGCCACTAAACTTTAAACTTGTGTTGTCCTCTTTTTCTTTTAAAAGTCATGGGCAAGGATGTCCCTGGTGGTCCAGTGGCTAAGATTCAATGATCCCAATGTAGGGGGCACAGGTTCAATCCTTGGTAGGGAAACTAGATCCAACACACTGCAACAGAAACCCAGCACAGACAAACATAAATAAATAAAAATAAATGTGTGGGGAAAAAAGAAGAATGGCTTTGGTAACTTTAAAAAATTTTTAAAAAATAAAAGTCATGGGCAAATTTTTCCCTAAATCTGCTCAACAGGAACGATAATCCACAACCCCATTCTCTCTTAGAACCACCATCTTGAAAATAAGAAGCTAAGCAGAGCACAATCTATTTTTAAGTTCAAAGTTATTCCAGTATCAAAAAAATTAACACCTACTGAACTCTATATCACCTTAAAAGGAAAAATCTATGCTTTCCTTCATTTCTGTATTCCCAAAACCTAGAACAAAAATAAGTGACCAATAAAAGATTGAGAACTATATGATCATAGTTTTAAAAAAAATTTTGAAAGAAAGGCTCTTGATATAATTATTTGAACTCAGGAACTTTTTGCTGTATGAATAATGGTATTTTGAACACGGATCCCAGTACCATAATAATACACACTTTGGGACTTCCCTGGTGGTTCAGTGGTTAAGAATCCTCCTGCCAACTGTAGAGGACCTAGGTTCAATCCCTGGTCTGGGAGGATTTCACGGGCCAAGGGGCAACTAAGCCCATGCGCCACAACTACTGAAGCCTGCGCGCCCTGGAGCCTATGGTCTGCAATGAGAGAAGCGTCCGCAATCAGAAGCCAAAGTGCCACAACCAGAGTAGCCACGTCTCACCACAACTAGAGGGAGCTGGCATACAACAATGAAAACCTAGCACAGCCATAAACAAACAAAAATGAAAAAAACACATACTTTGTTTTTTTCCTAATTTCTTCCACCAGCTGTTTGATGTGATCCTCCATAAATTCTATCTTCTCATTTTTCCGGGCATGTGCCTTTTGCAGCCTTACTATCCTCTCAATCAGCATGGCCTTGTCTACTTCTGGGAAGTTATCTACAGCTACTGACGACCCAGTATTTTCTGGAGATCGATCTTCTGCACTGCTTCGAGCATTGAGGGACCCTTAAGATTAAACAAAACAAACAAAAAAAATTAACTTATTGTACTTAGTCTGGAGTCAACTCTAATCTCAGGCATTATTTCTTCTACTATCATTTTCAAATATTCAATCTAACAGAGTTGGGCACAGAACTCAAGTCATATCTGACCTGAGTTCTTGTTTTTGAATAGACTGATGATAGAAAAAAGGGTCTAGTATGTTTCTAAAAAACAGAAATAGGAAGTGGCAAAAGAGAAACAAGAAACTCAAGATACCAAAATTAAATGGAGACACACAGAAAGAGAAAAAAGTCACAAGACAGAATATAACCAGTCGGTTAAGCTCTGGAGCTAGTCTTCCTAGTAGCTTTCTGACTTTGGACTCTGTATCACAGTCACATCGTTTAAAACTGGGAACCATAATATGATCTGCCCCGGTGGACTGTTATCCTCATTTAAATGAGTCAATATGTCCGAAGAGCTTAGAGCAGCATACAGTAAGCAATAAGTAAATCGTAGCTATTATTTTTACCAATATCTGTTGAGAAGAATTTCTAATCTTTTTTAATCCTACAAAGACATATTTTTTTCAAATCCCATTTTGTAGATTTAAGTTAAGTAATATTATCTTATCCAAGGTTATACACTAGTAAATGGTATAACTGGGATCTAAATACCTATGTGTAATCTCAAACCCACTTCTTTCTACTATACAATTTTTCCACTATTATAAGAGTTGATGATGTTTTTCCCCTAATGTGCAACTCCTGGGAGGCAGTGAAAATGTCGTGGCATGCAGCTTCTAGAGTCTGAGTTCTGTCACTGTGGATTTGGTGAAAGTCAGGACTGATTTCCTTTAGGATGGACTGGTTGGATCTCTCCTTGCAGTCCAAGGGACTCTCAAGAGTCTTCTCCAACACCACAGTTCAAAAGCATCAATTCTTCAGCGCTCAGCTTTCTTTATAGTCTAAATCTCACATTCATACATGACTACTGGAAAAACCATAGCTTTGACTAGACAGACCTCTGTTGGCAAAGTAATGTCTCTGCTTTTTAATATGCTATCTAAGCTGGTCATTAACTTTTCTTCCAAGGAGCAAATGTCTTTTAATTTCATGGCTGCAGTCAACCAGTCCATCCTAAAGGAAATCAGTCCTGAATATTCACTGGAAGGACTGATGCTGAAGCTGAAACTCCAATACTTTGGCCACCTGATGCAAAGAACTGACTCATTGGAAAAGACCCTGATGTTGGGAAAGAGTGAAGATGGGAGGAGAAGGGGACAACAGAGGATGAGATGATTGCATGGCATCACCAACTCAATGGACATGAGTTTGAGTAAATTCTAGGAGTTGGTGATGGACAGGGAGGCCTGGTGTGCTGCAGTCCATGAGGTTGCAAAGAGTCGGATACGACTGAGTGACTGAACTGAACTGATGGAACAACTCTGAATTTTAAGTTTCCCCATTTATAAAATGGGAATTACAACACTTACCTCACATGACTATTCTGTGAGTAGATAATATGTTTAAAGCATTCAGCATGGTTCCTGGCATTCCAATAAAATAAATATGCTGATATTTTGCTGATTATCATTTTCACAATGCTAGCAATCAATTTTATAAACTATTAATTTTTGCTTTAAACTAGAGGCATATTTTGGAAAAAGAAATGGCAACCCACTCCAGTATTCTTGCCTGGAAAATCCCATAGACAGAGGAGCCTGGAGGGGCTGCAGTCCATGGGGTTGCAAAGAGAGTTGGACACGACTGAGCGACTCAACAACAAGAGGCATATTTACCATGAAAAAGCAAAAAGATTTAGAAATACACACACACACATATATATATATATACATACATATATATATATATATATATATATTCACATAATCTGAAATATAATGATAACCCCATCTCATTAGGTCTCAGGTGTTAAAAGCAATATAAAATTAAAAGAAAATGGAAGAAATGCTATACCATATCTCTCTATATAGAGATGGGTACAAATCTGAACTGAAAAATGGAAGAAGAAATTGCTGCAGAGAATGAAAAAGCAGATAAGGAAAAGGAGGTAAGGAGACAGATGGTATAGAACCCCATGACAAACTTAAAATCCTAATGATTAGAACTTAAACGTTTTAACTGGAAATATTTTTTACAATGTAATTGTGTATAACCTCTGCTTTTTATAATTCAAAATTACAGAAAAACATATCGATACCTTGTAAAACAAAAAATGCTATTTCTTTTTATAATCAATCACTGAAAAACTATAAAAGCATTAGTTTTTTACCTGATGAACTAGAACGACTTCCCATGCTGCTGACTTCTTTATCACAGCTTCCATTCTCAACCTGATCTAACTTTCTTCGTGCTGCAGGAAAAGAAATGGATTACTTGTGACAACGATCATAACCATCTGCCCCCACTATCTCTGACTTTAACTGCTAAAATCACTTAGGCCAAAATGGCATAGGCAACAAAAGAAATTTCTTGAATACATACAACAGGAGGTCTGTAGGTTCACTGACACAAAATGACATCTAGAAACGCACAGGTCAAATACGAAATACATGGAAATAACATTATGATAACTGATACTGACATCATTTAGGCACACAGAACCTAACTTCTGGAGTCCTGAAAGATTTAAAAGAGTTCCACAGTACCAGAAAATCACCCCAAATTTCCCTTCAATTACATCTATGAAAACTAAATTCTTCTGGCAAGTATCTGAATATATTTCTATTAAGTAAATGCTAAGTCTCTTTTATCATATTACTGTATGTCACCCTATTTTAATACAAATAAAACAGTGGGGAGTAGTAGAGAACAGGATGTCAGAATATCTCTTATTCATCTACGTATCCAATCACACAGCAGACTCCAATAACTGTATAAATTTTTAAATGACAGAAATCTGAGTTCTAGTTCTAGCTGTCAATTGTCGTGTTTGGGAAATTTATAGCTCTTCTGAATCTCAGTTTCCCCTAAAATTAAGGGTTAGGATTCAACAATCTCTAAGTTAGAGGTCATCAAGGTGGATTCAGGCACCCTAGATGCTATACATAACAATTCATAGACAAGTGTAGGTAGAAAATACTAGCACTCTACTTATATTTAATCTGATCTTCTTAAATTTATATTTTTCATGTTTTTCTAATGTGCATAAAATAGAATAATACATGCTTACAATTTACAAATTGGAGAACAAATACTTAAACACTTTTCATTGACAGTAATATGTGATTAACAAAGTCTAGACATTGCTGTCCTAGAAAGGCACTTTCCCAATTCTTATGTTCTGTGATTCTGTGAATAAATGCATTTTAGAATAGAACATGCTTTAAACTATTTATGAAATAACAAGGTCAGTCATTTGGTTTATGAACATTAAAAAGAACCTACAGCTCTACCCAGTGTGGGAAAAACTAATGTAAAATATATATTTTCTATAAATCCTTCAACAAAAACAAACAAGAACATTCAAGATCTAAGTGCAGAAGAATTTTATACCTTGCTGAAGTTGTTTGGTAAGATCCTTGACACTAGAGGCATGTTTACGTCTTTGAGTCACTAATTCATCTTTTAATTCTTCAACCTGGGTACTCAATGCTTTAACTTCAGTTTGTCTACAAGTGAGTTCAGCTTGCAAAGCCTGGACTTCCTCTTTTCGCAGTTCTTCTTCTTTTAACAATCTACTTTCCTAAATATTAAAATAAGATAAAAATAGCGATTTTGATATGTTTTAATTATTGCTCAGAGTTTAAAACCTTAAAAATACAAGGTCTTTGGTAGTAAATTCTTCTATCATCACTCCTTACCAGGTTGTTTATTGTGTTCCTCAAATTTCTTATGCAATAAAGTGGGGTTGGGGGAGAAGGGGAGGAGTGATATATTAATGCATCTGCCACCCCACACAAGCAAAACAACATGTGATACAGGTCTCTGTAGTTTCGGACTAAAGTCTTAAGTCCACCTCACAACTTGGAAATATTAAACCATTTTTAAGCTATAAAAATACAGAAATTTAAAGTCCTTTTAAGAAATACATGGTAATTCCAGTTAGGAATGACAAAAATCCTGGCTTCCTTACTTTCAAAAGTGAAATATTTCTTCATAACAATGTTAGGGAGAAATTTTGTTAAAAAATACGTAAGTTGAAAGGAAAAACTGACATTTCTCATAGCATTTGAAATTATCAGAAAGTCCGTGCTCATCCCACCAAAAAGAGCTTAATCATCTACCATTAGGTTTACATCTTTAGGGAAACTTAATTTATGCTTCTTGCTGTGTTGCCTTAAAAGTTAAATGTACACTAATACTTACCAAATTCATATTTGTCTGTTTCATGTGTTCACATTGGCTTTGTAACTGACTTTCACTATAGGAAAGTTTATCAAACTGTGATTGCAAAGAATTGGATTCAGATTGAAGCTGTGCATTCTTACTAGTGAGCTTTTCTGTAAACAGTAGTAGCTCAGATTCTCTTTTCCTACTGCCTTCGATGTCTTTTTGTAGGTCATTAATCAAAGAATTAAGACTTTCCACTTCTTCCTTCAAATTTTCAATTTCTTGTTTACCTCTAAAAAACAAAGTTTATATTTAAGAAAAAAAATTAACTATTAAAGGACATTAAGGGTTTGAGAATTTTCATTGACTGAAATGCTTTATAAAGGTACTTTTATTCTTTCATCCAAATACTTATTTGGATCACTGCGACGCCTAACATACGCTAGGAACTAAGAGCTCACTAAGACCTATAAGCAAGACTGATCTAACTCCTGCTTTTGAAGAGCTTTTAATCAAGCACTGTGAAAAAAACATTTTTGATGATGAAAGCACAGAGTGTAAGTGATTAAAATAATACTCAAAGGGTTAGCAAACTCTTCCTAAAAAGACCCAGACAGTAAACAATATAGGTTTCTGGGGCACATGGCCTTTGTTGCAACTGTTTTAACTAAGCCACTGTAGTGTGAAAGCAGCCACACAATACATAAAGGAATGAGAGTGACTGTGTACCCAAAAAAAAGTTTCTCTACAAAAAAAGGCAGTGAGCTGGAATTGCCTTGTGGGCCACAGAGTGCAAATTCCTGGGTAAGAGCAGAAGTAGGAGTAAGCGGGAGAAGACAACACATTCCAGGCAGAGGAAACAGTATGTGCAAAGCTGGGAAGGGAACGAGAGAATGACATCTTGTTGATACTAACAGACGGATATTCAATACTGATGAGGATAAAGACTGTACTGTATCGTAGCACTTACACAGGGCTCCACACCTAGGAGACAATTAATCAACGTTTGTTGACCAACTACTGCTGAAATACGGAATGAAAAAGGAGAATGCATAGAAGGAGAAGCAATGTTACTAACGATCATCCAAGCCATGTTAAGGCATCTGAACTCACTAGGCAATCCTTGAGGCGATGGGAAATCACTGAAAGGTCTGAGACTTCCTTTTTAAAAAAGATTATGTTAACTACACTGTAGTAAACTGACTAAAAGGGAAGTAGGCAAACAACAACAACAAAAAACAGTTTAGAAGACGTGGCAGCTTTCTAGATGAGAGCGGATAATGGCTTAGATGGTGGTAGTAGCAATGGGGATGTAAAAAGTAAATGGACTTGAAAGATATTGATGAGTTAGCATCAAAACTATTTTGTGACTGGTGACAAGTGAAGCAAAGGATAGAAGAGCCAAGGGTAACCCCCAGGTTCCTGGATTGGAAAATCGCTTGGATGTCACACGCATCACTTGTCTCAGCAACATCAGAGAAACGTATTTGCAGGCAAGACAGATGAACCAGTTTTGGACATGTTAAAAAGTTTGAGGTGTCTTTGATACTTGCATGTCTGGAGCTCAGCAAAAAGGGTTAAAGATAATAACTTGAAGGTTCTGCAACACATTACAGAAAGTTAGGATCATGCAGGCGTATAATAAAATAAGAATAAAAGATAGCTTTATGACAGAAAGAGAAGGCTGCCAAGGACACAAAAAGAGACTGGCCAGAAAGTTGGGGAGGAACGCCAGGACAGCACAATGAAATGAAGTCAAAGGAATGGAGCACTTCAAGAAAGTAAGGGGTTTAGTGTGTCCATACTGAAAACTCAAGCATGGCTTAATCTGGGAAGTATCTACTATATTTAAGGATGCATTAGCAGTTTGCGATGGTATGTTGGGGAAATTTGAATAAAATGGAGAGAAATAGAAGAGCAAAGGAGGCAAAGAAATGGAGGAGGGCTGCAGATGGTTCTATAAAGACGTGGTTGTGAATAAAAGGAAAGGGGCGATCATAGGATTTTTGAAGTTTTAAAGATGTAGTAACATTTAAACGTAGACAGAAGAAAAGAGGGAGTCAGTAAAAAGGAGGAGGTAAGAGATAAAGGAAAAAGAAGGAATAATCAAGAAAGACCCTGAGAAGGCAGAAGAGCATGGGATCCACAGGAGAAGTAGAGACCACAATTTGATTCAGAAATAGGAACATTTCCTTCACAAAAACAGAAGCAAAAGAAAAATGAGTGCAGATGCAGGCAAGTTCACAGAACTGACAGCAAGAGGTGGAGAGAACTGTCACCTGATGGCCCCCTTTTTTCTGCCAAGAGGGAAGCGCGAGGAGAGAGGAAAGATCACTGTGAAAGCTGTATGGTTTGGATACATGCTAAGAAGATGGGGGAGAAGATTCTAAGGACATATGGCAGGACTCAGGGTGCAGTAGCAGTCCCAGCTGAGGTTGCTAACCATGAATTTATAGCAGCATCAATCTGGATGATAGTAAAGATCTCTTTAGCAGCACTCAGCAGCCTGGGTGTTGGTAGGGTATAAAAAAGAAGATATTTGGATCCAGTCTGAATCTAGGCTTTGTCAGGTAAAGTCCTAAGTAGAACTCAGCTAACTGGTGTTATAAGAAGCCAAGGAATAATGTTATATCCTGACTGCAAGCTACACACATGCAAAGATATAGACAGAGATACAAATCTACCTTTTAGAAGAAAAACTACTATGTTTAAGTAACAGAATTTGAAAGCTAAGGAATGGATCAAAAAAACCCACAATCCAGTCTGTCTTATAAATAACTACTGCCAATGTTTACATATGAATATAAACTTTGATTTTTAGAAGCAGTGTTGAGAACCTCAAAAATAACCCAAAACTGTTCAAATGAAGATAGGAATTAAAAATTTTTTTTTTGCCTAGTAAAATATAAGATTATTCTTATTTAATGCAATGACTGCATTTAAAAACAGCAAGTTAGAATCAAAAAGCCTGTTGATTAGCACAAACAGAAGTTGCTCATTTTATACCTTTGATGCTGCTCCTGTATCTGATCTGCAACTTTCACTTTGTCCAACAAATTCTGAATTTCAGCTTTTTGGCGATTAATAATCTCTTTATATTTTGATAATTCATCTTCTGTCCTCAATCGTTCATCTTCTAGACATTTTACCTATCAAATAATCATATGCAAGTTAAACTACAAAACGATATTTTCTTATTCCTTATTAGCCATTTCAGATAGTGGTTATGTGTTAATAATCTAAGCTGAATTGTGAAGCAGTATTAACAAGAAGAAAACACAGCAAGAAGTTAACACTCTTGTGTTTCAGTCTCAGATTTCTCATGATTTAGTCATGGCAGTTTTAGCATGCCACTTCATTTCTGTTGTACCTCCATTTTCTCATCTGAAGAGGATATACCTTCCCTACCTACCTCAAAGTACTGGCATAAAGAAAAAATAGAAGGGCACATGAAAGACACTTTAAAAATTAAGTGATCATAAATTCAAGATGGTTACCTAAAAGCCTATTTCTAAGTAAATGAAAGACATACAATGATAACATATTTGACACTTATATTAAAAGGGATATTATTCTTGTAACATATGGATCCTAAACACTGGAAAAGATAAAGGAGACTGTTAAAAATTAAACCTGTATACAAGACTATTAAATATATTCAAGGGAAATGTACAGTCTTTCTATTATTTTCTGACACAGTTCTAAAGCCCATGTATCTTCCCAATTAATTTGCTAGTAAGACTGCCTTTAGATCAGAGGTTCAAGGATAGGTTACAGATAGAGCAAATGTGCTGTGAAACAGGAATGTTTGGCAAACACTTTAAAGGGACTGAAATGGAAGACATTTTTATTTCTCTTAAGAGTCAATTTTGTTGCTAGGGAATTGACACACTATTTTTTGATTTTAGATTATTTCTATATAAATATCCTTTCCCCAACATTTAAAAATCAGAATGAGAACTAAATTAAAGTTGTTTATCCGTCCTCTAGAGTCACGACTAAAGACTGAATTACCTTAGTTCTCAGTGTCCTTAGCTCATCCATGCCCTCCTTAAATGTCCTCTTCAGATCTTCTAGTTCCTTTATTTTGGCATGATGCATCTTTTTAAAAGTTTAAAAGAAACCACAAATCATTATATGCTAACCCAGATCTAACATTTATTGCCTGCTCCTTCTAAAAGACCTTAAAAGTAGATGGCAATAAGCACTTGTTTCTCTCCTTCAATATTACACCATCTAAGGTACACAAATACAGAGCTACTCACTTCTAGCTGGTCAGATTTTTCTTGCATTTGTTTCTCAAGTTCTCCTTTTGTGACTCTAAGCTTGGCATCAAGCTCATTTGATTTAATTTCTTCTGACTCCTAAGGGAAAAGAAAAGACAAAAGTATGGCAAGTTTTAAAGTTTTATGCTTTGAAACGTGAAGATGGCTTTTGCAATTCAGTTTACTAATCATAAAATACATAGCTCATGCATCTAAAATTGATGACTGCATTCAAAAATTATAAATATATCAATTTTGCACCAACAGAAGAGCGTATTTAATATGCATATTACACTGAGTGGGCTTTTTTTTTTTCTAAGTTATACATTTCCTTGTACTCATCTTTCTTCTAAAGTTTTATAGTGTTTTTATTCATCTAAAGACTTTTCTAATAAGATTTCTATTTAAGCTGCAAGTATTTTAACATAGGAAATAGCTTGCATTTAATTTAGTTGCCCTAGAAAATCTACTCCACACTTCAAATACCAGAGATACAAAAATTTATGAAACAAAAGAGTATTAATATTTGGTAAAACTTGTTATAACTTGTTATAAAGAAATCTATTCAGAACTTTAGCATACCTGATACGTTTTTATCATATCTTGACAATTTTTCCTAATCTGATCTGCTTCTTCCTTTGCTTGAGTTAATTTTGTTGTTGTTTCTTTGAGTTTATCTTTGGTTTCCTGCATTGACAAAAAGACAGTGTGAGATAATAGAAAATATACATTGGTCCCTGCCCCCAATTCCTGACAGAGCTCCTGAAACCCCTCATAGCCTGGGCCCGGGCCTGGCATCTGAAGTGGCAAGTTGGGAGGTTTTGTGGGACTGACACTCTCTCTGGATGGACAGTGTCAAAGTGAGTTCAACTGTAGGCCACTCGGCTGGTGTCACACACAACTGCTTGTAGTGGGGAGAAGCTTCCACACACTGGCAGCCAGATGAGTCAGCAGTGAAGTGTTTTGTGTAAAAGTAAACGGGACGCACAAGAAGAAACCCACAGGAGGGGGGCACTGGACTTTTCCCTATGCTGGAGGAAAACTCTTTTTTTTTAAGTTACAGACAGCAAACAAGGCTGGCACAGTGACGTGACGAATGGTGAGAACACTGACCAGAGTAGAGAAAGTTCTTGTCTTAGCACTGCCACTGGAGTCAGAAACTATTCCAGTAATGACACTTTGTGCATCTGACAAAAAACTAATGTGGCCTGCACACGTGAGTGATCAAGTCATTAAATAAAGTTAAATTTGATAGTTTTCAGCAAATCATTACAAGTTACTAACCTGAAAAAACAAAAATGCAAAACGTTTAAGCAGTTCTTTGAGACCCACATGAAAGATGATTCTTTGTTTTATAGCCAAGGTATCCAAAACTTTTTTTTACAGATTCATGCTGCAATTTGGTTTCTCTTCCTAACCACTCTATTAGAATAGCCATTCTGATGGTTTCCACGGAAGACTTTCTCATCAGACCCAACTGCTTTTTCTAATTTCTTATTCCTGACTTACCTATTCCAGTTCTGATCACTCCTCTTTCTTTTAATAGCCTTCCTCTGTCTATGGGACAGTCTATTTCTCTTTTTTCCCCCATTTCTTGCCTTCTCTGTCTTCTTAACTCACTAGACTTCCTATGGTGATTGTCCAAGTACAGCCCTACCCTTCAGCTTCAACATTCTCCTTCAGAGCACCCGTACAGTGCCATAATTTGTGCTATCACGTGGATTTCAAATGAAAATTTAGGTATCATCTTCTCCTAGTAGGTTCCCTTCAGAAAGAGATAGAAGCTGCTATTCTGTCTTCCTACAGATAGAATCCAGGGAACCCCGACATTGTAACAAATGGTACTTTGTACTGTAGCTTATTACATGCTTCCCTATTGAGAAGACAGCTTCTGGGTAACACCTAGCTCAGTATTCACATATGAACTGTTCATGCAATAAATGTTGAATTAATGAAGGAATACCTAACATGAATCTTCTGTTCTAGTTAGGCTGGTTTTCCCCAAACACCAAATTTCCCTTTTCTCCATATCTTGTTGTTCCTCCACTTGGAATGCCCTTCTCTTCATCTCTTGATATAAATTCCATCTACACTTCAGATACCACTTCTTATATGTCACTTTGTTTTCGGATAAATTTACTACCCAATTAAGTGTCTAGTTACATACTTTCAGTTGCAGGTCTTTTAATAATAATTTGGCTTATATTAAAATGGTGATTTTTAAAATATGAACATTTGAAGGTTTTTTCAAATACTGTTTTTTAAAATATGAGAATATTAGCTCAACAAGAGGATGGAGAGATAAAGGAATTTTATCTGTACCCCCACCACACACACTTCCTATATCATCAGTAACTACCAGAGCTTGACACATTGAGGTACTCACTCCATTTATTCAGAACACAGCAACCGAGACATTCCAATGTGTCAAATACAATTTTAAACAGTTTGTAGCCCGGTGTGAACCCTAAGGATTCCTGCTCCTACTCCTTCTGGCAGTTCTTCCACTGCCCATATATCAACAGTTTCCTAACACTCATCTGCTGATCAGCAATTAGCTTAGAACCCCACCATTCTCTAACCTTTGACCACTGTCAACACAGACACCCAAGATGGACGGGTCATGGTGGAAAGTCCTGACAAAACGTGGTCCACGGAAGAAGGGAATGGCAAACCATTTCAGTATTCTTGCCGTGAGAACCCCATGAACAGTATGAAAAGGCAAAAAGATAGGACACTGAAAGATGAACTCCCCAGGTTGGTAGGTACCCAATATGTTACTGGAGATCAGTAGAGAAATAACTCCAGAAAGAATGAAGGGATGGAGCCAAAACATAAACACCACCCAGTTGTGGATGTGATTGGAGATAGAAGTAAAGTCTGATGCTAAAAAGAGCAATACTGCATAGGAACCTGAAATGTTAGGTCCATGAATCAAGGTAAATTGGAAGTGGTCAAACAGGAGATGGCAAGAGTGAATATCGACATTTTAGGAATCAGAGAACTAAAATGGACTGGAATGGGTGAATTTAACTCAGATGACCATTGTATTTACTACTGTGGGCAAGAATCCCTTAGAAGAAATGGAGTAGCCCTCACAGTCAACAAGAGAGTCCAAAATGCAGTACTTGGATGCAATCTCAAAAACTACACAATGATTTCTTTCCAAGGCAAACGATTCAACATCACAGTAATCCAAGTCTATGCCCCGACCAGTAATGCTGAAAAGTTGAAGTTGAACGGTTCTATGAAGACCTACAAGATCTCCTAGAACCAACACCCAAAAAAGATGTCCTTTTCCTAATAGTGGACTGGAATGCAGAAGTAGGAAGTCAAGACATACCTGGAGTAACAGGTAAATTTGGCCTTGGAGTACAGAATGAAGCAGGGCAAAGGCTAATAAGAGTTTTGCCAAGAGAACGCACTGGTCATAACAAACACCCTCTGCCAATAACACAAAAGAAGACTCTACACGTGGACACCAACCAGATGGTCAATATCGAAAACAAACTGATTATATTCTTTGCAACCAAAGATGGAGAAGCTCTATAAAAAAGATCTTAATGACCCAGATAACCATGATGGTATGATCACTCATCTAGAGCCAGACATCCTAGAGTGTGAAGTCAAGTGGGCCTTAGGAAGCATCACTACAAACAAAGCTAGTGGAGGTGATGGAATTCCAGTTGAGCTATTTCAAATCCTGAGAGATGATGCTATGAAAGTGCTGCACTCAATATGCCAGCGAATTTGGAAAGCTCAGCAATGACCACAGGACTGGAAAAGGTCAGTTTTAATTCCAATCCCTAAGAAAGGCAATGCCAAAGAATGCTCAAACTACTGCACCATTGCACTCATCTCACACGCTAGTAAAGTAATGCTCAAAATTCTTCAAGCCAGGCTTCAGCAATACGTGAACCGTGAACTTCTAGATGTTCAAGCTGGAATTAGAAGAGGCAGAGGAACCAGAGATCAAACTGCCAACATCCACTGGATCATCGAAAAAGCAGGAGAGTTCCAGAAAACCATCTCTTTCTGCTTTATTGACTATGCTAAAGCCTTTGACTGTGTAGATCACAATAAACTGTGGAAAATTCTGAAAGAGATGGGAATACCAGACCACTTGACCTGTCTCTTGAGAAACCTGTATGCAGGTCAGGAATCAACAGTTAGAACTGGACATGGAACAACAGACTGATTCCAAATAGGAAAAGGAGTACGTCAAGGCTGTATATTGTCACCCCGCTTATTTAACTTATATGCAGAGTACATCATGAGAAACGCTGAGCTGGAAGAAGCACAAGCTGGAATCAAGATGGCTGGGAGAAATATCAATAACCTCAGATATGCAGATGACACCACCCTTATGGAAGAAAGTGAAGAGGAACTAAAAAGCCTCTTGATGAAAGTGAAAGAGGAGAGTGAAAAAGTTGGCTTAAAGCTTAACATTCAGAAAACTAAGATCATGGCATCCGGTCCCATCACTTGATGGCAAATAGATGGGGAAACAGCCAGAGACTTTTATTTTGGGGGGCTCCAAAATCACTGCAGATGATGATTGCAGCCATGAAATTAAAAGATGCTTACTCCTTGGAAGGAAAGTTATGACCAACCTAGACAGCATATTAAAAAGCAGAGACAGTACTCTGTCAACAAAGGTCCGTCTAATCAAGGCTATGGTTTTTCCAGTGGTCATGTATGGATGCGAAAGTTGGACTATAAGGAAAGCTGAGTGCTGAAGAATTGATGCTTTAGAACTGCGGTGTTGGAGAAGACTCTTGAGAGTCCCTTGGGCTGCAAGGAGATCCAACCAGTCCATCCTAAAAGAGATCAGTCCTGGGTGTTCACTGGAAGAACTGATGTTGAAGCTGAAACTCCAATACTTTGGCCACCTGATGCGAAGAGCTGACTCATTTGAAAAGACCCTGATGCTAGGAAAGATTGAGGGCAGAAGGAGCAGGGGACGACGGCAGAGGATGAGATGGTTGGATGGCATCACCAACTCAATGGACATGAGTTTAGGTAGGCTCCGGGTAGTTGGTGATGGACAGGGAGGCCTGGCATGCTGCGATTCATGGGGTCACAAAGAGTTGGACACAACTGAGCAACTGAACTGAACTGAATCACCAAATATTTTGGCTCAAGCTATCCTACAGGAGTCCCTAAAATAAACTCTATGCCTGATTAATAACTATTACTCTGTTTGTTCTTTAAACTGATTCTAATAGTTTTCCCACTGTGTGATGGTACTTACCTTATGTGAATCCATTTCTGCTTTTAATTTGTTTTGTGCCCATTTTACTTTAATGATGTGAGAGTTGATATCTTCCTTTAATTTGTCTATTTCTCTGATGAGTCTAGTAGCTTCACCTTCCTAAAATAATATCACTGGGTCATATTTTTCACTTAAACAATCAACAATCATTTGTGTGTCTTTCATATCTCAAGATAATCAATGCAATCCAGGGGTTAGCATGTTATGGCTTACAAGCAATAAAACTGATTTAAAGTTTCAATCACAAGAGGAAAGTAAAATCCTAAAACCAATGAACATTAACATTTATACTTTAATCAACTATTATGTTTTATGAGTATAAGCATACCTTTGGTGCTTCCCAAATGGCTGACATAAGGTGAAATATAAATTAAATTGGTTTTGCCAGAATTCCTGAGAACAATGACAACATTTCTGAACTAAAACTTAGTAGAAAATAACACTGATTATCAAGAAATGATAACCTGCTGGACATAAAACTATGCCATGAGGCTGTTAGTTAAAATCAAGGGCTCTGAATAGCTCAGTAATTAAATCTCTTTAAATAGCATCTAAAAACATGTTTTTCTGCAAGAAAAATATAAATTCTATTCTATGAGCGTTACATTAAAATTCTGGTCAAATTATACCTCTAGCTCAAAAACTAGGCTTCCGTGGTAGCTCAGTTGTTAAAGAAATCTGCCTGCAATGCAGGAGACCCCAGTCTGATTCCTAGGTCGGGAAGACCCCCTGGAGAAGGGACAGGCTCCCCACTCCAGTATTCTTGGCCTTCCCTGGTGGCTCAGCTGGTAAAGAATCCGCCTGCAACGAGGGAGACCTGGGGTCGATCCCTGGGTTGGGAAGATCCCCTGGAGAAGGGAACAGCTACCTACTCTAGTATTCTGGCCTAGAGAATTCCATGGACTGTATAGTCCATGGGGTTGCAAAGAGTCGGACATGACTGAGTGACTTTTACTTTCATGTGTATCTTTTACGAAAGTAAAATCTTCCTTTGAAGCACAAAGTCATTTCTACAACATGTAGATTTTAAAAGAAAGTTTTAAAAAAGATCTAATGAACATGTGTCAGTTTCTCATATTTTCACAGGAAAAATGTTTTGCAGCTAGCTAACAACATATTGGAATTATTAAAGCATTCACCTTCTTTGAAGGTAAACTAACAAAAACAGCTTTATGTTTAACAGTGGTTGAACCATGTTAATTTATGATTATTTAATTAAATAAGGAAAAGCAAAGAGAATAAGCTTCAGGTAAGGTACAATATCAAAAGTGATACCTTTGTTTCATACAGCTGGTGTAATCGTCCTTTCTCCTGAGAAAGTTGCTTAATTTTGTTAGTGTTTTTCTCACATTCTTTATTTGCATCTCTAAGTTTTTTTTCAAGTATCTCTTTTTCCTTTCGAAGGTCTAAAGATTCCTTCTCACCTCTTACATACTTCATTACCATTGCTTCTTTTTCCTGGCGTGCCTCTTCACATTTCTTGTTGGCCTTTGAAAAAACTATCTAGCGTTAATAAAACATGTTTTTTAAAGTAAAAATAAACTAAAATATAAATAATATTTTCCTAAAATATCACCAATTTATTTTTGCACATTTTGGGGACCTGTGTCATGAAATCATAAAAAAGAAGTGATACAATGAACAAATTCATATCACTAACATTTGCTTCTTCCCTTTCCTATTTCTTTTCCTTTAGCTAATACAGATGCTATATTCTGTTTATGCCTTCAGATCACTTTTCCACTCTTTCCTAGCCTGACCTGTGCTCTGGGAAAATGACCATCGGGGACCACATTAACAAGTTTCTTTGTCCTCATATAAAGAAAAGGTTTGGAAGAAGACACGTTTTACAGTTTGAATTGTTATTGTGTACCATTTATTATCATTCTGTTTTTATTTTAAAATATAATCATAATTCTAATTGTTATTTTAATGAAACTATGTTTGGGTTCACTAAAGCTATCTTCTTCTTAATGTCTTATCCTCTATATTTCTCTTTAATTAGTATAAAAGTTTGAGAACTGATAGTATAAGTGTTAAGCATGTAACATTCCTACTGCTCAGGGTCAGAATATTGTAAAGAATCACAGAAATAAAAGTTGAAGTTTTTTGTAGTTAACATACATTTATGTAATGCTTTAGCATTTTAAAAATCCTATTCCTAATACACACTAATGTCTAAAATTATCTAACAGGGTTAAATAAACAAAAAGTCAACAGAAAGTTAATAATAATGATGATCTGAAAAATACCTGTTCCATCCGATGGGCCATCTCTTTGTGTAATTGCTGAATTGCATTTTTGGCTGCAATGTCTTGAGCTAATACTTTATCTTTGGAAGCCTGAACTTCTTTATTAAGTTCCTCAATTCTTGTTTCTAACTGTAAAGAAAATTATTTCCAGATTATTTTTATAGCTATAACAAACAGATCACTAACATTTCAAATAAATATAAACTATACATATATGAGTATAAAGAATTCAAGAATATACTTCAGTCACAGACATAAAAAGTAAACATTAATGATGTTCCAATATATCATTAGAATTAAGTCAGGATAAATCTGAAGCAGACTCTGAGAAGACAGATGGTAAGCTCTAAAGTAATTATCAATGAAATAACTCAAAAAATAGTTAAAATATCATGAAAAAAATTTAAATGTTACATATTTACTTAATGCAATATAAGGCAGTAAGTGAGGAACAGGGAAACAAAACAGGAACACAGCAGAAAAGACATAAAGAAACTGCAGACATAAAATACTCAAAAATGGTGGACATAAATCTATAAACCTAACCCATAACCCTAATCTTAAATACTGTAAAAGCTACACCTTGATAGAAATCTTGAAAAAATTACACTTAGAAGCTAGATATTACATGATTCTACTTATATGAAGGAAGAGGAAACATATATGATTCCACTTATATGAAATACTCAGAACTGGCAAATACATAGAGAGACAGAAAGTAGACTAGCTGTCCCCTAGGGCTGAGGGAAGACAGCTGACAGGGGCTGGAGGGAAATGAGGGGTGACTACTAATGGGCTTGTAGTTTTTTCATGTGATAAAATTTTCTAAAATTGTGACAAAATGTACAACTAAAAATCACCAAACTGTATACTAAAATGAGTGAATTATGTGGTATGTGAATTATATATCAATGAAACTGCTATAAAAACCCTACTAGTTAGCTTACATATAGTACACATGTACTAATTTTCCGTATGACAACACTGTCCAACAGCAATACAAGCCCAATTTTTTGGTAGCAACATTTTAAAAAGTAAAAAGAAACAGGTAAAATAAATGTTTTATTAAACCAAATGTATATAGAATATCATTTCAACATGTAGTCAACATTAAAAAACTGAGCCATTTTACCCCTTTTTGTACTAAGCCTTTAAAAGGGCATATTTCACACTGACATTACCTCTTAATTTGGACTAGCCACCTTTTACTTACCCAATAATCACGATGGCCAGTGAGAGCCATATTAAGTGATACAGATTCAAAGATAAAATCAGGAAAGAAAACTCTGCTATACTGGCTAGCAAAAGAAAGGTGAATCGAATTTTCTCCTTTAATAGGGCACAACCACTAACAATTTCAAGAAAAGAACAGCTCTGGTTAGCTTCCATCTATTTATTCTGAAGTTTCTGGTCATCAGCAGTGATCTGTCTACCAAAATTCATATTCAGCTCCACACTTTAAAATTAAGGCACCTTCACTTTAAAACTCTAAGTTTGATCTGCATGTGGTAGACCACACACACACACACACACACATCAGGATTAAACTTTCCTGATAAAGTATAATTTCATTAAGTATAACAAAGTCTAAGTAAGTGAAACTTGGTTTAATGTTTCATTACAGTATTATCAGCTGTTTACTTTTACTTTCATTATACAGCTTTCTGTGAAAGATGAGGCAAAAACAAAGACTTTTAAGGCTACCATGTTTCTAACCTTTTCCACGGAAGAAAAATGAAAGTGAAAGTCGATCAGTCATGTCTGACTCTTTGCAATCCCCATGGACTATAGTCAATGGAATTCTCCTGGCCAGAGTACTGGAGTTGTAGCCTTTCCCTTCTCCAGAGGATCTTCCCAACTCAGGGATTGAACCCAGGTCTCCCACAATACAGACAGATTCTTTACCAGCTGAGCAACAAGGGAAGCCCAAGAATACTGGAGTAGGTAGCCTATCCCTTCTCCAGCGGATCTTCCTAACCCAGGAATTGAACTGGGGTCTCCTTCACTGCAGGTGATTCTTTACCAGCTGAGCTACTAGGGAAATAAAAAAAAAAAGCAGCTCAAAAAGATAAAAGAGCAGCTGAGTTACCAGTCTAGAATATGCACCTTGCTGATCCAAGCATCATAGTATCTTTTTACAAAAGAAAGGAAAGAAAAGGCTTGGGGAAACTAGGTAACCAGATAAAATCTGAAATAAGAGAGTCAGCCTTCAGTATAGTTTACAAAATACTAAGAACAGAACTGCATTAAACTATAAGCTTAAAAGGGCTTCCCAGGTGGCACTAGTGGTAAAGAATTTGCTTGCCAATGCAGGAGATATAAGAGACGAAGATTCGATCTCTGTGTCGGGAAGATCCCCTGGAGGAGGAAATGGCAACCCACTCCAGTATTCTTGCCTCAAGAATCCCATGGACAGAGGAGCCTGGTGGGCTATACTATATGGAGTCACATAGAGTGGGACACAACTGAAGCAACTTAGCATGCATGTACTAATAAGCTGTAAAACCTTCTAAAGCCAGATACAAACGTTTAGGTATATACTGCTTCTTCTGAAACAATCTATTTGACTGCCAAACAAACTGTCTTTCCTTCTCAGATATCTATTATACATAGACTACTGCCACACATATCATATAAAAATATTAATTTACATAAAACAAAAAGATAAGGCTAGGATTCCCATTTCATAAAAGAGAATGCTTCACATACCAAGCAATTTTCTGCATTTAAAGTATGATGTAATTTATAAAACTTCAACTTATATACAAATTTTCAGGAATGTATTTAAGAACAGACTTCCAAGATTTTTGTCTTTTTACCTGTTTAATTGTGTTCATATGTTGCTTCTCTGTTTCGGTTCTTTTTTTAAGTTCTTCTCTTAAATTGTCTTTTTCTGAACAAATGTCTAAGATGAGGTCCTGATGCTTCTTATTTTCTTTAATTAACCTAAATATAAAAAGGCCAGTATAAGTAAAACATAATTAAAAATGTGGAAAATAACCTGTTTGTAGACTGAGGTGGAGATACTTATGATTACTAAACAAATATTTACAAGTAATTCTTTTGTAATGATATAGTCTACTTTTCTTGGGCTTCAAAATCACTGCAGATGGTGACTATGGCCAAGAAATTTAAAAGACACTTGCTCCTTGGAAGAAAAGCTATGACAAACCTAGACAGCCTATTAAAAAGTAGAGATATCACTTTGCTGACAAAGGTCCATATACTCAAAGCTATGGTTTTTCCAGTAGTCAGTCATGTATGGTTGTGAGAGTCGGGCCATAAAGAAGGCTGAGAACCAAAAAATTGATGCTTTCAAACTGTGCTGCTGGAGAAGACTCTTGACAGTCCCTTGGAGAGCAAGGAGATTAAACCAATCAATCCTAAAGGAAATCAACCCTGAATGTTCATTGGAAGGAATGATGCTGAAGCTCCAATACTTTGGCCACCTGATGTGAAGAGCCGACTCACCGGAAAAGACCCTGATGCTAGGAAAGACTGAGGGCAGGAGGAGAAGGGGGCAAAAGAGGATGAGATGGTTGGATGGCATCATCAAGTTGATGGACATGAGTCTGAGCAAGCTCCAGGAGCTGGTGATGGACAGGGAGGCCCAGCGTGCTGCAGTCCATAGGGTCGCAAAGAGTCAGACACGACTGAGCAACTAACACACATAGTTAGTAAGTGGGTGAAGATTAGACTTGGACCCAGGTCTAATTCCTTGCCATCTTCTACTTTGAAGATCCCTCAGTTACTCAACAAACGCTGACTGAGTACCTACTATGTACCTATACTAGTCTATATGTTGGGGGTACATCAGTGAACTGCGCCTGCACTCATAATGCTCACATTCTAAGAGAGAAATTAAACAATAAATAGATATATAATGAAATGTCAAAAAATAAGTTCCATTAAGAAAACTAAAAAAAGGGCAAGAGGACAGGGAAAATGACTTGAACTATGACTATACTTCAGGTAATCAGGACAGACCTCTCTGATGGTACAGGAATGCAGTGAGGAGGTACACTGTGAAATGCTTGGGAACAGAAAACTGTGTAGCATACAAGCTTCTTCAAGCCTTTTATGGCACAGTGATTTAACTCAGATTATATGATAAAGATGAACACTCAATTTGTTGCAGGAAACAACTAGAAACACGAGAATCCTGACTATAGTTCATAAAGTAAACATTTTAGGGAGAGAGAAGAACAGCAAGCCCTGAAATTATTATTCTTATATGCCAAGTGCACATAACTTGGAGTTAACTTTCTACTGTATTCCCAATGTTTTTAGATAAATTTAATAACATGCAACCTGTTCATTTCTGATAAGCACATTAAAAAAAAATCCACTTAAGCCAGACTAAATGGGTTCAGATTTTAACTTTGTTATTTAGTAACTTGTGATCCTGAGCAAGTTAGTTACTTAACTTCCCTGTGCTTCAGGTACTTTATCTGTAAGATGGGAATAATAACTGTTCATACCGCATAGGGTTGTTTTGTGAGGATTCCATGCATTAATACATGGAAAGTGCCAGGCACACGAAGTCTTCTGGCTATTATTATCAAATCTATAACATCTTTTCATTTACAAGAGAAACATGAAAGTGGTCAAGACTCAAAATCTAAGGAAAGTATAAAGAAGTATCAGGAATAATCTCAAAGGGAAAGTTAAAAAGATTAAAGTATAGATAGCAGGAAATAAGGAAGTTACCCAGAAAAGCAAGAATGGCAGAAAAACTGATGGTTCAAGCATAAAATCATAGTTTTTTTCATAACAGCAGCATTCCAGTAAAGTTGTTAGCAGCAGTAGCTGCCATTAGTTTTCAGGCAGTATTAAGAAAGTATCAAGAGATATCTGGAGTCTCAACAGATATTTGTACACTCATGTTTACAGCAGCATTATTCATGACAGTCAAAAGGTAGAAGCAACCCAAATGCCCACTGATGGATGAACAGATAAACAATAAACAACATGCATACAGTGGAATATTATTCAACCCTAAAAAGGAAAGAAACTCTATCACATACTACAGTTTGGATGAACCTTGAGGACATTCGTTAAGTGAAACAAGCCAGTCACAAAAAGGCAAATACTGTACAATTTCATTTATGTGAAGTATCAAGAGCAGTCAAACTCTTAGAAACAGAAAGCACAACAGAGTGGTGGTTACCAGGGTCTAGGGCAGGGGAAACAGGGAGTTGTTTGATGGATATAGAGCTTCAAATCAGTAAAATGAAAAGCTATGGTGCTGGTTGCATACTCTGTGAATATACTTAATTCTACCAAACTGCACACTGATAAATGGTTAAGGTGGCAAATGTTATGCTATGTGTATTTTATCACAATTTAAAAATAAAAAATAGGAAAAAAAGGCTCTGGATGCTGGTATTAAAATTCACTGGATAAACCAATTGCCTCCTCCCCTTTCTCTACATATGCCCCTCCCATTCCAAAAAACTTTTAAAGTATCACTTTTTAAAACAGAGAATTAGTCGATATTAATGAAGGCTAGCAAGTTTTATTGTCCTTTATAAGGGTTATAAGAGTATGTAAATATATGCACCACTTACACATACAAATATAAAATAAAAACATGGGGTGATATAACACCAGGAAAAAGATAAAATGAAATTTAAACTGTTGTTAAAATAGAAATTAACTCCACAAATTGAAGAGAAGTCAAAAATTAACTATATTCTTATTTACTGAATGATAATACACCAATTCTTCTGTTCTCTAAATTTTAATTTTTTAAACCAATAAATTTACAGCAGGGATTTTAAGAAAAATTTTTTAATTTCATGACTTCTCATTCCTTTTGAATTTATCTTAGTTCTGACAATGTAACGCTTTACATTCTCTTAAAACTGAAAAATTTGAGCTGTCTTTACAAACATTTCTAGATCTTTAATGAACTTACACTTTAATAAAATATTTATTCTATTTAACTTAACATAATAAGACTTCTATGTAAAACAAATTTTGAATCATATTCAAAACAGTGCCTTTATAGATATATGTATTTCTATATATGCTAACATATTTAACATAGGTATATTATATATAACACTCATAAAAACACTATTTACCTATTATTTCTAAAATAATGAAAATATCACATCCTAAAAAAAAAGTTACATATTAACTAGGCAAACTTGACATTTGCTCAATAACTTTACTTATGTGCATGGCTCTACTGTGGAAATAAAAGTAAATAAAATGATACTTGAAAGAATTTAATCTTTAATCCTCATGTAAAAAAATAACCTGGAAGAATAAAAAACTTACTTTTTTATGGTGTGCTCCTGCTGCAAATACTTATCTTGCACACACTTTTCAAACATAATTAATGCATTTTCTCCCTTATTCATTCCATTTGGTACTCGGTGTTCTTTTGCAAACTCAGTAGATAAGAGCTCAGATTCTATTTCTTCCAACAAATCCTCTGATGTTGAAACAGTCTTTATTTTTGAAATAAGTTTCTTGGTGCAGTCTGTATCATAAGGACTTTCTGAGTAAGTCTTTTGATTACCTGCTTCTATAAAAGTAGATGACCTTAATTCCGCCAATATTTGTGTCACTGCTTGTTCTGCTTCACTTGTTTTTAAAACTTGCTTTGTAAAATCTCCACCAGGAAAACTAGTTATTTGTTCAGAATTTTCTGGGCCTGTGTCTGTTTTAGCACAGGAATCCTTACCCCCACCATGATCTGGAATATAATTTTCCTGTGTTTCAATTTGATTATTGTGTTCATTAGGCTGACATAAAGCTTTATCAAAGTTTAATGACAACAGTTTGGACTCATTTTCTAAGCTGCTGCTTTCATCACCAGAAAAAGAGTTGCATGAGTCTTCCTTTGTTTCCGATGTTTTCTCAATATTTCGATCAGAGGAAATGGAGGCTGTGTGCTCTGTCTCTGACATGCTGACTGGCACCAATTCACTGTGTGCTTCAAATCCGTTCCTGATCTTCGTTTTACATCTAAGAAAGTCAAAACACACATTTTAAAAAAGGTTTTTCAAAACCAAGACCCCATATATAGTTGCATACATTTCATGATATGGAAAAAACTAAGGCTACACATTTTACCAGTAATAATTCTTTAAAAATTCTTTCCTTGGAGGGGAAAAAAAAAAAAAAGAATAAAACAGCTGATCCAAATGAGTCACCACAGGTCAAGTAGCACACAGGTTCACTCTCTTCTCCTTCGATCCTATCACTTCACTTCAGCTGCAGTTTGACCTCATAAGATGATGGGTACAGAATGATACTAATAATGAGAAGATTAGTGCCCAAGAAGTATTAATAGAATTCCTTCAGCTCCACAAGGGGGAGAAAAGACTATGTAAAGAACTCATAACAAACTACTGCAGAAATCAGACAGCAATGAAAACACTAGGCAAGAAATTACAAATCAAGGCAATGAAACAATGTACATTAACAATGATATTTACTGCAAAAGGAAAACTAGACAATAAAACACAGCTACCTACAAGCCCAGACACATACAGCTGAGCTGAAAGAAGTCAAGGTGTAAAGGATTCCTGACAGGAATTCATGTTTCACCCTGGGATACAAGAAGTATCATAGTGATTTCCAAACATTCTCATCAAGAACACAATGTTCAGCACAACTCAAATGGACCCCATATGCACTGCCTCGCTCATTAAAGAAACATTTACAAACCTAATTCAACAATGTTAGCTTAAGTTAGTTTTTAAGCTGTTTATGAGGGTTACTAAGCTAGCTATTTTCTGAAAATTAGTCAACTTCAACTTATCCTGAGACAGAAAAATACAGAACATCCCAACAATCTTAATGAAAAATTCTAAGAAAGGAAAAGAAGATGAAATTGCCTGTTAAATATCCTGGCATCAAGAAATTAGACATTGACCTTAATACTATAAATTACCTACTTGTACAACATACTTCCAAACAACCAAATTATCATTATTATCTTGCTGCATGTATGTTACAACTAAGACAAAGTCCACACTAGCAATAAAGGTTTGGTTTAGGCAATATAAATAAATGCAGTAAGTTAATAAAACCCTTATGAATAAGGTATATTCCAAATCATGGACAAAGTAAAATAATTCTCAGTGCCATGTGGCTTCCTCATTTGGAAGGAAGCCACTACCTTCCTCAAAATAATTAACTGTAAGATACAACTTATACATGTGTGGCTGCTGAATTTGAAATCTCAATTTGGAAATCAATCTAAAAAGTGCTTTCAAACATCATAACTAGTCATAACTAGTCAATGTTATGTGATATTTACTGAAGTCAAACTCAGAGCTGACCAAATGTAATGGACAGAAGATAAAGAATCTATTTAAAAGAGACTGAGTCTATGAAGGCATTGTGACTCTCCAGCATAGACTGACCATAGATTGACCAGAAGAAACTTTCATTTGATAACTCTATGGCTCTTGTCTGCGTGCCATGCTTTGTCAACAGAAAAGCATTACGCAAACAATGGTTATCTTCTTATCCAGTTTTCACATTCCCCAGGGTTCAGTCCACAACTTTATTTTCCCTCCTAGAATTCATCCAATATGATTACTGAAACCACAAACTCATAGTTGATGCCCACTTTGTTTTCATTCCTGTGCTCTTGAATTATAGATAACAAATTACCTGTTCGTTTTCACTCTATATCTATAATAATCTCAAATGAATAGTGGCATTTCCAATGGCTCACTTCAAAAAATGGCTAAATCTAGAATCACAACAACCGCTTCTAAGATTAAGAACCCCTAATCTTTTATTTGTCATTGCTACCATTTTTCTTAGTCATAACTCTCTTTCCTTTAGCCTCATATTCTTTTACTGATTTCATGTTTCCTGCAATTACACCCTCATTTCTTCTGTCACTGTCCCCTACCTGCAACTCAACCCAGGCCTGATAACTTCCTATCTGGAACACTTGAGTTGTTGGCTTCTCAGTCTCACTCCATCCTCCGTCCAGTTCTCCTTCCTGAAACTCCAAGTCAAGGAGCAAGGAGGCTGATATAAGGGCGATGACCCGAGACAGCACCAGGTAAGTGTCATCCCACCCAGAGAAGGCGTTAAGTGTACACCACACTGGCTCTGCCACAGAGGAACAGGAGCTGCCCTACGAAGTGAGTCCTCAATGGCACAAGGGTCAAGGGAGTTACAAAACTGCCCCTTCTCCCCAAAAATACCACACACACCACCTCCAGAGAGATCATCATCAAACACAACCAGATGAATCAGAGTAAAGGCAGAGCTACTGCTTCCCTCTTCCAAGTTTCAGATAGCGCGAACTCTGCCTCCACTGGCTGGTATTCCCCCAGCTCCAAAAGGGCTAGTTAAGCGGAAGGAGGGGGGACAAATTTTAGAGCCAAATTACATCTCTTCTTTAATCCAAGCAGCTGGGAACTAACAGTTTCAACATTTCTTCATAGAGAAGAAAGAGTTTATGATTAACGTGTTTTTGTTGCCTGCTTTTGTAAGCAAGTGAAACCTGTCTTAATTCCTGGAATAAGTTTTTTTCTAGGCATCAAAAGTGGCAGAAGAGTTTTGACACCAAACCAAGACATTATTAAAGGACTGTACCTCAGAAGGAAGTGGAGGGAATGTGAGCATTTCATGTTTATGCCTCAGAGTTACAGCTGTACTATTTTTCCAATCTTATCTCTCAACACAATCTTAAAATCCTAGTACTTCACTATAGTACCTTATCAGCCCTTGCCCAGACTACTTTAGATTCCGCCAAACAACGTGCACATTAACATTTTCATGGCTTTGCTCTCTTCTAGACCGGTCTGCCCTTCAGTCTAGTGGCAGCAGTTTAGTCCCTAAGTTGTGTCCAATTCTTGTGACCCCATGGACTGTAGCCCACCAAGCTCCTTTGTCCATGGGATTCCCCAAGCAAGGGTTCTAGAGCTGGTAGCTACTTCCTTCTCCAGGGGATCTTTCCCACCCAGGGATTGAGCCGCTTCTCCTGCATTGCAGGAAGATTTTTTATTGCTGAGCTACCAAGGCAGGCCCTCCCTTCAGCCTATCCAGACCCTAATTATACTTAAAGGACACACTTTAAGGTCATGTCTCCTCTGAATTTACCCTAGTGGCAAGCACAAAAAATAACCTCTCATGTAAATGAAAAGATACTGTATTTATACTCATCAGGTACACAGTCATAGCCTTCCTTGTGATGTTTCTCAACAGCCTTTTAAATGATCTCTGTACTCGCAAGGAAGAGGAATCTCACTCTGAACTGAATCAAACTTCTTAAATCTCAAGCAACATAACAGTAATAGCAAATAGATAAACAAATCCAACAAATACATTCTCTACTACATTTACAGCCATTCTTGCAAACGCTGTTCAATGGTTCTCAGTGAGGGTGGGACTGAGTTTACATAATGAGCTGGGGGTGCTGAAGGCATTTAGAGGGTGGAAACCAGGTTGTAAGAAGACTTGCTATGTGCAAGACAGCACAGAACAACAAAAATGTCTCATTCTGCTGGCTATTCATCTAGGTAATAAATGAACACACACACATCTGTTCCTATAAATACCTCAGCTTAGATTCTGTTTTACATATCATTCTTCTGCAAATTAAAGAAGGCTGTAGCTCAGTCAGTCAAGAATCTGCCTGCAATGCAGGAGACCTGGGTTCAATCCCTAGGTCAGGAAGATCCCCTGGAGAAGGAAGTAGCAACCCACTCCAATATTCTTGCCTGGAGAATTCCATGGACAGAGGAGTCTGGCAGGCTACAAAACATGGGGTCACAAAGAGTCGGACATGACTACGTGACTAACACACAGTTCAATGTCAAAAGACAAGTACTTTCTATATTGTTTCTCAGTAATATGCCCATGATTTTTGGGAAAAGTATCCATATAAACTGGCATCTGATAACCACTTAGTCTGCAAACTCAGTTTTTTAATGTTCAAATGAATACTGATGGGGGCAAAAGGAAAGGCATTAAAGAAGATTTGTGTGTCTATATATAAAAAGCCATCATCAAGAGTAAGGAATTACACAAGAAAGATGCAGGGAGGGGCTGCCATCATGTGCTTGACTGTCCACAATCAAGCAGGGGAGAAAACAGTCAGCTGAGTCCTCCTGTGGGCCTCCAGCTGGCAATGCTGATGTAGGCCAATCTGGCTGCGGTACAAACTTTTTCTTGGGGGTGGGAGTAAAGGAGCAGATATCATTAAAGCTACCAATGATGGAATAGCCTAAGAGTATATTAAAGGGGTAGGATGCAAAACTATACATTTGTATATAAGATTGCTTCAATTAAGAAGTGCTTGTATAAATCAATTTCACACTCATATATAGACATAGTGACTACAATTACTAATTACAATCTCTATTGCTGAGATAAGAAAAACCACACGTTATTTGACTTTTTAGCAATTCTTACTCATTAGGGGAAGACACTATATTTAAATTTAGTGAAGTCACAAAATTCCTCTTAATTCAAGGCCTTTTTTCCCCCACCAAGGGTTGTTTCTGTTTCTGACACAGTACTACAGGACCAATTCGCACTTCAAAACTGTTTCAGCAGAGTGAGAAGTGGTTTCGCTCTTACTGGAGCTCATCAGCTGTAGGCAACTGGTCAAGAAACACTCTTCACTTGCCTTAAAGCCAATCATTATCCACCATAGATTTTATTTCTTATAGAACCAGCAACTGTACAAAATTATTTCTATATAAGAACCTTATAAACAAAAACTCTGTTTTTAACAACTTTTAATACTATTTCTTGTTTGCCAGAAGTTAGCAGTATAGCCCCACCTCCCACTCCCTCTGGGAAGAGGCCTGGGTCCTGCTGTTCCTTAGCTCTGTGAACATCAACTAGAGAAGAGTTTAGGCAAGGCAAGTGTAAGGCCCCGATGGAGCTTAAGGGGTGTAGGATAGGTAAGTGGTGTTGTCAATAGCCGACAGTGATCTAGGTTTTAGTCTTCTCCTGGGTGGGGGGTGACTCAAATGGAAGCTTTTGTCAGAATTATTCCATTTATAGAGAGAAGTTGAGAACAAAGCTCCTTTGGTGTATGTCCCCCGTTTTCTAGCACATTCAACCAAGCAAGAGCCATTGGGACCCCACTGTGGAGAATCCAGGCTAGTTCCCTAACTCCAATGAAGGCAGTGGGAGCTGCAACACTCCAATAGCAATAAGCATACCTAGAACTCACATCTTGACTTCTTAACACTAGCCTCCACTGAAAGAAACAAGGACTCCTTGGTGAAATGTCCGGGGTTTAGAGGGAAAGTACAAATGAGCCTGGAACATCTTGTCATGCTTGAAAGTAAGGAAGTATTCAAAGAATAATGGAGGCACAGGAACCAGCTTAAAGGCACTACCAAACACCAAATCTACTGGCCAGCCTCTAATCTACCTTCTGTCTCTATGAATTTGTTTATTCTAGGAAACGCATGTAAATGGACTCATACAGTATTTGTTCTTCTATGTCTGGCTTCTTCCAATTAACATAATGAATTCAAGCCTCATCCATGTTGTAGCATAAATCAGAACTTCATTCCTTTTTATAGTAGGGATAATATTCTTTTATATTTATACACCACATGTTGTTTATTCGTTCATCTGTTGATGGACACTTGGGTTGTTCCCACCCAGTGTTCACTGTTGTGAACACTGGCACACAAGTCTTAGTACTTGCTTTCAGCTTTTAGATACACACCAAGGATTTGCTGGATTCCACTTGCTTTTTAATTCCTGTTTCACTTTGTTTTGAAAGCTTCTCTTATAGATAGCATAAAATCCATAAAGTTTTGTCTTAAAGAAATGTAATACCTTTACATTAATTGTTGTAACATTTATTTAGTATATTACATTCATCACCTAAAGATGATTAAAAGCTCTTTTTTCTGATAAGGAAAAAAAAAATAAATTAGCAGTATAAACAAACAACAAAAGAACTTAAGCTTATTCAATAAATGCAAATACAAACTAATTCATATCCACAGACATCTGGTAATAGATTATCAAACATACAAACCTCATACAAAAGTGCCAAACCAGAAATACATTTCTAAACTAGATATTAATTCATTTATTCACCACATATGTATTGAATACATATTATGTTTAGCACTGTCTTATGTGTTGGGAACAAAGCAGTGAATAAAATAGACATCTCTTCTGGAGTTTACCTTCTGTGTACTGAACATACAAAATCTGTGTTAAATCTTTTACTCTTTGTTTACAGTATTTTAACTGGAAGGTCAGTGTTCCATAAGAAGCTATATAAGATACATGAGTGTTTAACTCCAACAGAAACATGTGACTCAGTTCGGCATAAATGTTATCTACAACAAACTACAAATTTTAAACTTACAAATTGTACCATTTGAGTCTCAAATAATAGCAGCTGTAGCTTCTCAAGTAATGTCTATTAAGATAAGCAAGTTGTGCTCGCTTCGGCAGCACATATACTAAAATTGGAACGATACAGAGAATATTAGCATGGCCCCTGCGCAAGGATGACACGCAAATTCGTGAAGCGTTCCATATTTTAAAAAAAAAAAGCAAGCTGAGCTTGTGATGGCACTCCTGTTTTTCAATATAATAGTTTACTGTCCTTTGAAAAAAAAGTAAGTACATCCAAAGGTCTCTGTATTCCCCAAATACACTTTGAAAGCAGAATAACACAATGATAACTCCTCTTTCTGATCAGTTCTAATAAAGCAATTAAAATCAGAAGCAATCAAAATCATCACCCACAGTCCAACATAAACTGATCACAACCCCCAAGTGTCTGACTTTTGATAGATATGAACTACAAAATATAAATACTTTCCTGGATAAAGTTTTAAAACACAGAATAATGAACAGAAAAGAACGCATACAAGAGACATAAATACTTCGCTTCACGTAATGAAAATATCTGACACTGACGTTTATACATGGCGAATCAAATTCTACTCTTAAAAGATTAAAACCTGAGCTGGTTATTTCAAAGAACTCTAGACTAGTTCTATCAAAAGGAAGATTTATTCATAAAGTAGTCACATTGTAAATGAGCTTTTAGGTAAAATTCAACTTGAATACACTGCGTTTCCGTTATGTGAAACACATCACTAGCTCTTTGTCCGTTAGTTTAAAGAGTGTATCATATGAGGCCAAGGTCAATTATCCCCATAGGGGTTTGTTTAGCTTTGCACCCACGGGTCAGGGCATTCAGAATTTTACAGTATGTATACTGTAACACACATAGAAAAAGACGGTGGAAAGACTCAGGGCAATAGATGCAGCAGGACACTCACCCCCACAAACAGTACCAAAACCTGTGATATGGTAACAAGAGAAATTACGGTCCATCAAGACTCCAGGAAAAAGAAGGAAAGTAGCCACATCATATATCACATTACAAGTTATATGTCATATTATCAGTTTGGTATTTTAGATCCATGGAATTTTATATGTCTCTTACCGTAACTTTTAAATCAGAAAAGTTATTAGCATAGAAATCTCATTTTGAAGTTCCTTGTATAGAGCTCACTAAACAAACTTTAATGAGTCTACGAAAACATGGAAAGTATTTTCAGCTAATTTCCCCCCAAAAATCTAAAAAAACAAAAAAAACAAAACAAAAACCAGGAGGGCAGGACTGACCTACAGTTTCCTTTTCAAAATGGAACTAGCTAATATCATAAACAAAAAAAAGATAAGTTTTAAGTCTGCCTTATATTAACAAGTTCTGGTTAATGTTTATATTTTGAAGCCACCTTTGGCCTGCACTTGGTTAATTTGGTACAGTGCAGTTTACCAAAAAATTAAATTATTCATTAGCTATGACATGATTATCTCTGAAGTAAGTGAATAGCTCGTTTTTCTTAATGACAGGCAACTATACTCACAATCCAATCGATACTTTGCTGGGTTTGATTTGTACTTTCTATCTATTGCCCCTTCATGCCAGTACTTTTTCTTTTGTTTACTTCTTATCCCAAATAGATTTTCAAAATCTCAGTAGCTGAGAAATAAAGTTCAAAGGTGGCTTCTGAAATAATATGATAAGATTACAGGGTTACTTGCAAATTTAAATTATCTATGCCCCCATCCTAAAGGAAATCAGTCCTGAATTCATTGGAAGAACTGATGCTGAAGCTGAAATTCCAATACTTTGGCCACCTGATGCAAAGAACTTACTCATTTGCAAAGACCCTGATGCTGGGAAAGATTGACGGTGGAAGAAGGGGACGCCAGAGGACAAGATGGTTGGATGGCATCACCGACTCAATGGACATGAGTCTGAGTAAGCTCTGATAGTGATGGACAGGGAAGCCTAGAGTGCTGCAGTTCATGAGGTCGCAAGGAGTCAGACACGACTGAGCAACTGAACTGAACTGATACTCCCAAAGTTGCCCCGAAATGACACTGAACATAATATTCCCAACACAGTAAGCCCAGTGACATGTTTGTAAGAAATTCAAGAATCAGCTTTAATTATTTAAAACTAGAGATAAAAGGTAAAAGAAAAATCTAAACTTTGTGAAAGAAACATAACTTCAGGTTAAGGAGTCTTTAACATGAAACTGTTAGATGAATTTGAAAAACTAGTACAGAATATTAGTCATTCTTCAAAGGAAAAGATGATTTTTCTAAATCTCTAAATAAAGGCTGCATCAACCTATCATCTCTTCTAAAGAGTAGACTTCTAGGAAGTTAGCATGTATTTGTAAATAGATGGTTTTAAGGAGAATATACTAAGCAATCCTCATTAGCTATGCTATCACTGAACAGCATCAAAGAACAACCGTTTAGTTTATGGTTGAAGGGACTAAAAGGTTAAAGGCCAGTTACTGTGTTCCACCACTCCTTTCCTGTTAGCAATAAACAAGACTGTGAAATACCAATGATACTCTATGGAATCTCCACTGTTTAAAAGGAACCTCCGAGTTTACACGCAGGTATTATGAATAAGAAAAGGTCTTAAAAAGATAAAACCAATATAAATGCAAGCCAGGCATTTCCAGGTAGAATCTTTAATGATTTAACATGCCCAGCTATTACAATGTAACAAGGGGTTTTAATTTTTTTACTGCTAAGTTTGTGAATCACTCAGTATCTTCCACTGAATTTAAAATAATAGGAAAGGACCAAAAAGGAAGGAAAAAAGAGAAAAAGGAAAAGCCAATCATCACTGTTTTCTATTTGTGCAATGATGGATAAAGAATTTGAAAGTAGCTGAATAGAGAAGATACAGAAGCAGATGGTCGGTTTTACTATCAACATCTCTCGCACCTTAATCTTTCCCACACTCTGCAAATATGAAGATGTAATTAGCAGTCCGGAAGGCTACACCCGCAACAAGCATACCTAAACACTTAGTTTTTTTGTGTGTTTTTTTGTTTGTTTTTGAGCGACTACCAGCATACCTCTTGAAACGCTTTCACTGATTTGCCACATATTGTCCTCAGAAAAACTCCCAACCTATCATTTTAGAAGAAATTTAAAAAGGTAGGCACGAAAGGTAGATTACACAGGTACACACAGAGAAAACTGCCAAACGCCTGGGGCTGCCCGGCATTACCATACTACATAACTCTCCGAGGTAACAAGATTATCAAATCGAAGATAATCCAGATGTTTCAAATCCAGGCCTCTTTCCTCTAAACAAAATCAAGATGTAAAAATTAGCTAAAGTTCTTCCATTGTTAACAGGCGATCAATAATTATACTTGCACTGTTTCCCAAGATTGCTACGAGGGGACATGTAGAATGGGGTTTACCATTTCACAGGTTTGACAGACACATAAATTTGAAATCTGATCCTTAGCAACCAAGATTTATCAAACGCCTTGATGTCCCGGGGGGGGGGGGGGGGGGGGGGGCAATATAAATACCAAGAACGATTTCGCTCATAACCACGATCCCAGAGAATCGTCTTTAAAATTACTTAAAATCACAGTAATGGAAGTGTTTAGGAGAGGGTTTAAAAAGTAACTACAGTAAACATGAAACACCAACACAGTCAACTTGGAGAGGAAAGGAGAAACAGGCGGCTGAGTCTGTGAGGGGTGGCCGAGCAGGTGGGGCTTAGCTGCTGTTCACACGGCGAGACCCGGTCGGCGGCCTAAGTGCTGCCGCTCTCTAGGGACTTCTCAGGCGGCGCGGCCCCCGGCGACCCCTCCGCCGCCTCCTGCCCGGGTGGCCCGGGACTGACGGCCGGGAGGCAGAGAGGCGGGAACTCCTTCCCCCAGCGCTCACCTAACTCCCTCCAGAAGCCAGGCCGGGGAGCCGCCCCTGGACGTGCAGGACTGCGCAGGAGGTGGGAAGCCCGCCGCGCCGCCACCGCGACTCCCCGGTGCTCCCCGGGCGCCCCTTTAGGGTACTTACCCCACTGATCCGAGCCTCAGGCCACACCCCTAAAGAAACCGCTGGAACTACCGCTCAGGGATCAACTTCTTCATAGAGGGGCCCCGCAGACCTGGAAGTGCGGGGACGGTGGGGACAGCGGTGGGAACAGGGCCAACAGCACGCTACCTCCTCCGCGGCGCTCCAAGCCGCCGCGGAGCTGACACATCAACAAAGATGGCGGCGACGCCAAAGCCGGCCCGGCTACAGCTGAGGGGGCGGGGCTACCCGGAGGAGCCAATCAACGAGACGAAGGCGTCGTGACGCAACGCACCTTGGGCCTAGGGAACCTGTCTGCAGTGGGCGGGGCCGACGCTCCGCGTCTCCAGCTCGGCGAGCGTCCAGCTCCGGCGCTTCGTCTTCGGAGCTCCCCACCCTTTGGCCATCCTGGCGAGCCGGCTGTCCTGCCTCGCTAGTCCGGCTCTACCTCTCACGCCCCTCCCCGACCCAAGTAGGTTATTGCTTCCTGTAGGACGCGCTCCTTGGAGCTGATCCTTCTCTTCACCCTTTGGCCCCTAGTCATCTTACTCAGGGACATAAAGAGAATTTGAAATTATGACCTCCCAGCTCTGATGCGTTAGTCTTGCACCTGACGTGGGCGGAGTCAGCAGGAGCTACCTACCTGCTCCTCAGACAGTTCATCTCTGGGAGAGGCTGTGGGGGTTTCCATAACACCGCATTCATGCCCACCGCTTGGCACCTACTGCCATTGTTTAATAATAAACTGTGGGTGCGTTCCTCTCCAGTACCCGACTGTGAGCCTCGAGCACGGGAAGCGTCATCACCCCAGCACGCAAAGTGGGTTTGGCACGCCAGTGCTGCTCAATAATTAGCTATATATATATATATATATGTATATATATATACATATATATATAGTGTACTGGGCGGGGGGGTACTGAATACAGTTGCCTAATCGCGTCTGGAGAAGGTGAGCAGTTTCAGTCTGGAGGTTTTGCAAACTTACTCTGCCCACTTTAGTGTTGCTCTTTGATTTAAGGCTTCTTACTGCACAACTCAGGACTGAAAGAACAAAACCCCCAAAACAAACAAAAAGTCTCACTTGAAAAACATTCAACACTGTGTAACTCTATTCCTCTTTCCAACAGGAAATGGCACCTCCCTCCTTAAATGAAGATACTGGCTAAAACACATTATGCAGTTAAAGTGTGACAGTAAAGAAATGACTTGACTTTGAAGCAATAAATTTACCAAACATTCCTGTTGTTTAGTCACTCAGTAGCGTCCGACTCTGTGATCCCATGGACTGCCGCCCAAGCCCAGCAGGCTTCTCTGTCCATGGGATTTCCCAGCAAGAGTACTGGAGTGTTTCACCAAGCATTCCTATTGAGATGTTATTCCAAGGGGAAAAATATAAAAGAAACTTTAAGCTTTTTCAGTATGTTTATTGACAGTAATATCGACAGTGTTATTTCTGAACTATATTAGTATAAAGCACATATGTAATCCTTGGAACCAAGATTTTCAGTATTGGGGAAAGGAAATACAAATATAAAAATCAAAGAAATTAAGTATAAAAACACTGCAATCCCATATTTGAATTTAGAAACATCAGTATGAATTACTAAATTTGAAATTAGAAATAACGGCATGAACTCATGGTACATTTCATTTCCGTTAAAAAGAAAAAAAGCCTGTCTACTGAAAAGGCCTAGAATAATGATTAACCCAATGGACACCCCTATTGTCCACTCATCTCTAAATGTAATTTCCCACTAAAAGTAACCTAGGTTCCTCTTGTAACTCAAGGGCTAAATCTACAAGGCAAGAAATGTACAAGAAAATTTAGGGTATTTTGGTTGTACCAGAAAGTAAAGATCAAAGGAGTTGTGTCAAAAAAATGTGAGCCAATTTAAAGGTGTTCCCCATAGAGAGAAGACAATTTTAGCATTTAAAAATAACAGCAAATGAGACAAATCTACCAGTTTAAAAATTAATGAGTGTGTTGATTTTTTTTTTAATGGTATTGGTCACCTTTGGAGGATGCCAATAAATCATCACATTTTGAAAACTAATAAAAGAATCAAACATCCTGCCTTTTCTGTTACAAACTGAATCTCAAATAGTTGATGTGAGAAAGTTCTTCTTTATGGACTTTCAGGTAACAAATGCAGAGAAAAAGATTATTATCATTTTGGAAACACTTCCCTGGTAACTCAAAATGGTAAAGAATCTGCCTGCAATGCAGGAGACCTGGGTTCAATGCCTGGATCAGGAAGATCCCCTGGAGATGGGAATGGCAACCCACTGAATGCAAATATAGGATCTGATTTGACCATACCTATTAAAAGTCATTCGAGACTATCTCAGAAATTTTAAATACTAACTTTATGATATTATGACATTATTTTTAAAGATGGGATTTAGGTGATGTTTTTCAGAAGTTAAAGTCTTTTAAAGATACATACTTAAATATATATGGATGTAAAGATACAATATACCAGAAAGAAAGAACATGCTTCAAAAAAGAAACAGTCCCACATTGATAGGGGTCATGAGAAACACTGGGCTGAATGAAGCACAAGCTGGAATCAAGATTGCCAGGAGAAGTATCAATAACCTTAGATATGCAGATGACACAACCCTTATGGCAGAAAGTGAAGAACTAAAGAGACTCTTGATGAAAGTGAAAGAGGAGAGTGAAAAAGTTGGCTTAAAACTCAACATTCAGAAAACTAAGATCATGGCATCCAGTCCCATCACTTCATGGCAAATAGATGGGGAAACAGTGAGAGACTTTATTTTGGGGGGCTCCCAAATCACTGCAGATGGTGACTGCAGCCATGAAATTAAAAGATGCTTGCTCCTTGGAAGGAAAGCTATGATCAACCTAGACAGCATATTAAAAAGCAGAGACATTACTTGGCCAACAAAGGTCTGTCTAGTAAAAGCTATGGTTTTTCCAGTAGTCATGTATGCAGGTGAGAGTTGGACTATAAAGCAAGCTGAGCACCAAAGAATTGATGCTTTTGAATTGGGGTGTTGGAGAAGACTCTTGAGAGTCCCTTGGACTGCAAGGAGATCCAACCAGTCTATCCTAAAGAAAATCAACCCTGAATATTCATTGGAAGGACTGATGCTGAAGCTGAAACTCCAATACTTTGACCACCTGATGTGAAGAACTGACTCACTAAAAAAAGACCCTGATGCTAGGAAAGATGAAGGCGGGAGGAGAAGGGGACAACAGAGGATGAGATGGTTGAATGGCATCACTGACTCGATGGACATGAGTTTGAGTAGGCTCTGTGAGTTGGTGATGGACAGCGAAGCCTGGCGCGCTGCAGTCCATGGAATCACAAAGAGTGGGACACGACTGAGTGACTGAACTGATTGATGATTGAATATATTAGTAAGTTGAAGAGGAGAGACAAATCTCCCATGCAAAAATATTTCAAATGATTTCTGTAGGTACTCTACTTTTAAGGAAGGGGAGCATAATTCCCTTTGTTTAGGTGTAGACTGCACAAAATGACTTCTGCCCAAGTGTTCAGGACATAAAGGAAGGGACAAAAGAATAACTTTATAGTAGAGAAACCTGACAAATACTAGCTAGGTGATCACAAAAAATAGCAACTGTCATGTTCAAAGAATGCTTGATGTGATGCTATAGAAATAACACTTTACCTCTGTAGTCATTCTAATAACTACCCTCTTATTATGAGAAAACATCAGACAAATTCCATCAATGGGCCATCCTACAAAAATGTCTCACCAATACCCCTGGAGGCCATGAAGACCATCAAAACCAGGGACTGAAAAACTGCTTGAGGAGACAAGACAACTAAATGATATATGTTATCCTGAATGGGGCCCAGGCTGTGAAAAAGGACAATAGGTAAAAACTTAAACATTTTCAATAAACCATAGACTTTAATAATGCATGAATATTGGATCCTTGTGCTTAGTTGCCTTGAACTCTTTGCAACCCCATGGACTGTAGCTGGCCAGGCTACTTACTCTGTCCATGGGGTTCTCCAGCAGAATACTGGGATGGGTTGTCACTTTCCTTCTCCAGGGGATCTTCCCAAACCAGGGATGGAACCCAGGTCTCCCACATTGCAGGCAGTTTCTTTACCCTCTGAGCTGCCAGGGAAGTCCTACAGGATCCTTAATTGTAACAAATGTATTCTACTAGTATGTTAATAATAGGGGAAACAATGTAGCTTATGTGGGAATTTTCCATATTCTTCTGAATCCACTTATGCTTCTAAAACTGTTTTAAAAATAAAGATCTATTAAAAAGATATAGATTTAAGGGACTAGATCTGATAGAGTGCCTGATGAACCATGGATGGAGGTTCGTGACATTGTACAGGAGACAGGAATCAAGACCATCCCCATGAAAAAGAAATGCAAAAAAGCAACATGGCTGTCTGAGGAGGCTTTACAAATAGGTGTGAAAAGAAGGGAAGCAAAAAGCAAACGAGAAAAGGAAAGATACACCCATTTGAATGCAGAATTCCAAAGAATAGCAAGGAGAGATAAGAAAGCCTTCCTCAGCGATCAATGCAAAGAAATAGAGGAAAACAACAGGATGGGAAAGACTAGAGATCTCGTCAAGAAAATTAGAGATACCAAGGGAACATTTCAGAGATGGCTGGATGGCATCACCGACTCGATGGGCATGAGTTTGAGTAAACTCCGGGAGTTGGTGATGGACAGGGAGGTCTGGCATGCTGCGATTCACGGGGTCGCAAAGAGTTGGACACGACTGAGCAACTGAACTGAACTGAAGGGAACATTTCATGCAAAGATGTCCTCAATAAAGGACAGAAATGGTATGGACCTAACAGAAGCAGAAGATATTTAGAAAAGGTGGCAAGAATACACAGAAGAACTGTACAAAAAAGATCTTCACGACCCAGATAATCACGATGGTGTGATCACTCACCTAGAGCTAGACACCCTGGAATGTGAAGTCAAGTGGGCCTTAGGAAGTATCACTAAGAACAAAGCTAGTGGAGGTGATGGAATTCCAGTTGAGCTATTTCAAATCCTGAAAGATGATGCTGTGAAAGTGCTGCATTCAATATGCCAGCAAATTTGGAAAACTCAGCAATGGCCACAGGACTGGAAAAGGTCACTTTTCATTCCAATCCCAAAGAAAGGCAATGCCAAAGAATGCTCCAACTACCACACAATTGCACTCATCTCACACGCTAGTAAAGTAATGCTCAAAATTCTCCAAGCCAGGCTTCAGCAATACATGAACCGTGAACTTCCAGATGTTCAAGCTGGTTTTAGAAAAGGCAGAGGAACCAGAAGTCAAATTGCCAACATTTGCTGGATCATCGAAAAAGCAAGAGAGTTCCAGAAAAACATCTATTTCTGCTTTATTGACTATGCCAAAGCCTCTGACTGTGTGGAACACAATAAACTGTGGAAAATTCTGAAAGAGATGGGAATACCAGACCACCTGACCTATCTCTTGAGAAATCTGTATGCAGGTCAGGAAGCAACAGTTAGAACTGGACATGAAACAATAGACTGGTTCCAAATAGGAAAAGGAGTACGTCAAGGCTATATATTGTCACCCTGCTTATTTAACTTATATGCAGAGTACATCAGGAGAAATGCTGGGCTGGAGGAAGCACAAGCTGGAATCAAGATGGCTGAGAGAAATATCTAAAACCTCAGATATGCAGATAACACCACCCTTATGGCAGAAAGTGAAGAGGAACTAAAGAGCCTCTTGATGAAAGTGAAAGAGGAGAGTGAAAAAGTTGGCTTAAAGCTCAACATTCAGAAAACTAAGATCATGGCATCTGGTCCCATCACTTCATGGCAAATAGATGGGGAAACAGTGACTGACTTTATTTTTCTGGGCTCCAAAATCACTGCAGATGGTGATTGCAGCCATGAAATTAAAAGATGCTTACTCCTTGGAAGGAAAGTTATGACCAACCTAGACAGCATATTAAAAACCAAAGGCATTACTTTGCCAGCAAAGGTCCAAATAGTCAAGGTTATGGTTTTTCCAGTGGTCATGTATGGATGCGAAAGTTGGACTATAAAGAAAGCTGAGTGCCTAAGAATTGATGCTTTTGAATTGGGGTGTTGGAGAAGACTCTTGAGAGTTCCTTGGACTGCAAGGAGATCCAACCAGTCCATCCTAAAGGAGATCAGTCCTGGGTGTTCATTGGAAGGAGTGATGTTGAAGCCAAAACTCCAATACTTTGGCCACCTGATGCCAAGAGCTGACTCATTTGAAAAGACCCTGATGCTGGCAAAGATTGAGGGCAGGAGGATAAGGGGACGACAGAGGATGAGATGGTTGGATGGCATCACCCACTCGATGGACATGGGTTTGGGTGTACTCCAGGAGTTGGTGATGGACAGAGAGGCCTGGCCTGCTGCAGGTCATGGGGTCACAAAGAGTTGGACAGAACTGAGTGACTGAACTGAACTGATTAAAAAGAGAATAGTATACAAGTAGGAATTTGCTTCAGACAATCACCGGAGATTGTTGCATCAGTGGGACACTGACTGATGCAGACAAGACAGACCTTAAATAGATACTATCGGAACTAGGTGATGGGTACATACAAGTAACATTTTTCTGAATTTTTTGTTAAAGTTATCCTTTAAAAAAACAAGTTTGCAAACGTTTTTCTTTGAGCAACATCAACTATAATGAAGTGCTCTCAGGGCAAACTGTGATCACGTGTACCTAGTTTCCGCAAGCTCACAGAAGCAGGGATTGCTTTGAAAAACCTTTTTTAAGACTCTAAGTGGTTAATATGACCCAAGTGACCTTTGAGGAGGCAAGGTCTGCATCTTTGCCTTTGGAGTTTCCAGACTCCTTTCTAGAAGCTGGAACAATGGGAACCTTATGTATCCGCAGAGGATCCCCGTGAACCTTTGTAGCAGCCCTCACAAAGCTGCACCACCAGGGCCGAAGCACGTCTCCGCATGCACGCGGAGGGTGCACGCGGAGGGTGCACGCGGACGCAGCGCGAGCACTTGGGCGTAGACTGCGCAGGCGCCACGCTGGCTCCAGGAGGGCCGGGCGGGCACCCGGAGCTAGGTGAGCTCGGGGTGCGCAACTGGGAGGCAGGGCTCCCAGCACGGGCAGACGCCGCCACCACTACGAGGCTTCAGAGACAGGTCGGACCCACAGCCCTTTTGCTTTTTTCCAGGTCAGGGTTCCCATGCACACGGGAGAGCGAAAGGGGCTGCATGAGGGCTTCGGGGCTTCGGGGCTTCGGTCGTTGGGGGCCGGACGTTGGGCGCTGGACGTTGGGGTCGGGCGTTGAGGTCGGGCGTTGAGCGGGTACCAGGGGCCTGGAGGTGGAAAGAGTATCGAAGTTTTGGAGAGGTCCTGGGAGCTTGGGCGGGGAAGGCACGTCTGGGGTGGGAGGTTTTGGTGGGGGAAGATCCCGTATTGGGGGGAGGGGCGAGAGATGTGAGAGTTGAGCTTTGGACGTAGGGGGGACATGCACCCGGTTTGGAAAATAGTTCATAACTTCCAGGCATGACTCTCCAGACTGAAAACCTCCACTTGCATCCCCTTCAAGTACCCCTTTCCCCTTCTAGGAGAATCTGACTTGTGGATTCAGTGCTTTCACTTAACTCAGAGCTACAGTGCAAAGAGTATTTTTTAGATTTTACCCCCCTTTACCTTCCTACCTCCTGTAAAAGGAAGGTGCATTGCAGCATTCGCTTAGATATAGGTGAGGCAAGCCTGGTTCGTTTAACACGTGTCTGTAGCGTGCGTGCGGTGTGCAGTCGCTTCTCTTGGTACTCAGGCCCTGCTATAAATGTGCTCGCCTTTTTGGCCTCTGGAATTAAGGAACATGCCTCTGGTTGCCTTGTTGAGCCATCCGGGTATTGAATGCACAATTGCAAGGCCTAGGAACATGACCTGAATTTTTTCATCTCAACTGTGTAAGGGCCCTGGTCCTTGTGGGTTTGGAGAGTTACTAAACCTTCCCAGGTCTCCTTTCCTTCTCTGTGGGAATAAAGAAATAGGACTACTTGAATTCTCAAATTATTTTGCTGTTCAGTGTGCAAACTAATTCCACATGAGTGGAAGAAAGTCTTTGAGTGTGGGAGTGGTACAGAAGTAAAGTAAAAATAGCAGCTGCCTTTTAAGGGTTTAGTAAGCACCTGCGATGGTGCTAGGTGGTTGACATACAGCCTCACGTTTAATCCTCATGATTAGATGTTATGAGGAAGTTACTGCTGCTGGCTAGATTTTACAGTCACTGAATCCTAGAAAGATGCAGTGATTTGCCTGAGCTAGCATACTGAATGAGGAAGATGAAACTGCTCAGACTTACATCTGACAGATGTTAAAGCTCATGTTCCTGTGGAACCGTTGAGATTCAGAGCTTGAAAAGTTGAATGTTTCCTTTGGGTAGCCATTCTCTCTGAATGCAAGGGGTTATGGGGAAGACAAAAGCAAACAGAGGAGGGGAAAAATGAGTTATCTACTGCATGCACTTTCGGTATTTAGCTCCCTCGCGGCTCAGACCTTAAAGAATCCGCCCACAGTGCTTCCATCCCTGGGTTGGGAAGATCCCCTGGAGGAGGGCATGGCACCCCACTCCAGTATTCTTGCCTGGAGAATCCCTATGGACAGAGGAGTCTGGTGGGCTACAGTCCCTGGGTTCGCAAAGGGTCGGAAAGGACTGAGCGACTCAGCACAGCACACTGTGAATTTACCCTCACCTTTTGGCTGTGGTCTCCTGAAAAGAGAGGAGAGACCTTATGTCACCGTTTGTAGTGTATCCTGGGATGCTCCTGGCTTCATAGGGGACGGGTTGCTGAATTCTAAGGGAATAAAAGAAAGTTTTTACCCTTGAAGGTGTGTCCAGTCTTACTGAGATCAGTTCGTGAAGCATAGAGCTAAAGGACAACACAAAACCTAAAGGACTGCAGAAGTTAGTTACTTTCATTCCACTGCTGTTTTTTTACATCATCCTTAAAGAAATTTGGGGATCTTTCTAATTAACTTCTTATGTTGGCTAAGGAAACAACAAAACTATTTACTGTGGATTTGAGGATGATTATAAATTCATTTTATTCATCACCAGTAGCATGTAAAAAAATAGTGGATTTTATATGGAGGAACTACTTATTTTAAAACTGGGTGAGCTTAGGCCGTCCTCGAGGTATTATGACCCGCAGAGCAATATCTATACCTATATGTATTGGAAGTTTGCAACCCAAGGTTGGGAAGCACAGCATTATGATGTAGAGCCCATTGACTCCATATTCAGTTATGCCCCAGTGATTGAACGAGGATGAAGCCAAGTGAAGACACATGCACATTCTCAGTGTTTCATAATGAAACTCAGCTTTAAAAGCCTGTCGTGTATCCCAATTGTGGTGGTTACATAAATCTTTATATGTGTTAAAATTCATGAACTTATAAATCAGAAGAAAAAAGGCAGTTGCGTGGTATGATAATTTTACATTAAAAAAAAAATGAGTTCCAAAAGATTTTAGATGGCTCCATATGTGTGCTCACAGTAGTCATGCTTCCTCCAAAAACTAGAGCATGGGTGAAAGTAGTTTTCAGAGTCAAGGATAGCACAATTCTCCTGTTGACCATTTGTCAGCCCACATCTCGAATCCTGTGCTTTTAGGAGAGTCCTGTCTGTGTTTGGGTTATGGATGAACTAGAGAAAGTGCTAAATTGTGGGAGGTCTGGCCGATCCTCAGCTGGTGAAGGACCTGGAGGAAAGTGGACGTGGTGCCCATTTCAGATGTTTGAAAGGTTGGGGTCACAGGGCAGCAACAGGAGTCAGTAGTCAGTTGGAGAAGAGAATCACTTTATAGAGACATGTGCAGTGCAATTGGCTGTCCAAAATTAAACGATGTTAGAAGCCTCTAGTTATAGGACAGGTCCAGATGTCTGTTTACCCTGGGGGTTGTAATGAAAATTCCTAAATTGGGTGAGGCAAGTGAACCTAAATTCTAACCTAAAGATTCCACCATAGGTGGAGCTTCTTTTAAGCTTAAATCCTTTTTGTTTGCTGTTTCAATGTGTAAGATCTGGGTTCGATCCCTGGGTTGGAAAGATCCCCTGGAGAAGAGAAAGGCTACTCACTCCAGTATTCTTGCCTGGAGAATTGCAAAGAGTCGGACACGACTGAGCAACTTCCACTAAACAGACTAAACTTTACATTAGGTCTAAGACTGATTCTGTTATCCTTCCTAAAGTCAGTATTTATTAATTTTTGGACTTTGGAAGAGTTAAGACGTGAATTATTGCTATTAAATTTCAGTAAATGCATACTATGATGTAATTCTCTATTTAGGATGGTCAGATGACATTTTCGGACAGTGAATTTAACTGTCCTGCCCAGGTTGTCAGGAAAACAGTGCAATAGGGCTTGTTAAGATAGTTTTTGTCATACAAGTACCTTTTGAATGCCTCTTTATGCCAAACACCACAGTAGGTGCAATAGGAAATTAGAAGGGTTTTTGTTGTTAATTTTTTAGTAAGATATGGTTCCAGCACCAACTTAAAATAACTGTCTTTAGGTAACTGTACAGGGTAGTAAGGCGTTGTGGACTGACTGTCAGCCTTACCGAATAAAGAGAAAGGTAGGAAGGCTATTTTAAGAGTTAAAGACTGTGTGTGTAGGGTCCTGGTGGTGTCTTGAAAAGCTGTCTGTACCCTAGTTTTGTGGTTTAAGTATTACTGTGATTTTTTACTTGGTTTAAAATTAACCACACTTTAGGAAAAGGGTTTAATTGAACATGCAGTGATATTTTAGCCCTTAAAATACTTTTTTTATATAAAAGTAACTCATCCTTTAATATACTTTGGAAAATGAAAACAATAGTGAAAAAGATTTTCTTGTCAACTTACCCACCCCAGACCACTGTTATTTAAAATCTAATGTATTTCAGTCTTCTTTTTTACATGGAGTTTTGTTCTTTTTTATTTTGCAGTTGTTATACTAAATAACTCAGTGTTTTTCTGATTTTTTGTTTGCTGTTCTAACATATTTTCCAGTGTTTCTGAAAACTAAAATTCTAAATGGTAGTGTAATATCCTATTAGAGTAGGATCCTATTAGAGTAGTAGAGGCATCACAGTTAACTTTCTCTTTTTTCTATTTAATTTATTTTTTTCTTTGTTTTTATATTTTAAATGGATATTTATACATACTTTTTTTTTGTATTTACAATTATTTCAGTGGGATGATTTCTAGAAGTAGATTTGTCTGGTGAGTGGCTATGGACATTTTTAAGAATATATATTATGTATATGTTTATGTATGTATACATGCGTATATATATGTACACATATATGCAAGAGAAAAAATGCATATGTAAATCTCCAAATTATTTCCCAGACAGAACATATTCATTTATATATTCCCATCATCACTGAGTGTTTTAATTACATGTATGCTGCGTAGGAGGTAATACATAGTTATTCCCATTTGGATTTTTTTGTTACATGTGAGATTGAATGCCCTCCCCCCGCCCCGCCCCCGCCCCCATATGTTAATCAAGTAACCTTCATCCTCTATGCATTTCGTTCACACCTCTTGCATGTTTATTTTATTGGTATCTGTATCCTTTGGGCTGCAAATAAGGGAAAACCCAAAGGTTTATTTTTCTGATGCCACAGCAAGTCTGCATAGGCTGATCCGGGCTAGAATCAGAGCCTTTGCCAGGGGCAAAGACTGGTTATTTTCTACTGTAGTGTCCTGAAGTTGTGCTGCTTGATTATGCTTATTGCTTCCTCATTGTGATGTGGGTGGTACATCTTCAGGCCTCAGGTCTGTGTTGCTGGAAGAAAAGAGTGCAAGACCCTGCTAGCTAAATCTGTCCCTATTCATCAGAAAAGGACAGAGCTTCCTGAGAAGCTCAACTCAGAACTCTGATGATGGCCAATGCTGTCTCTAACTCAGGCTGGCAAATCAGAGGTGAAAGGTGGTGTTTGGGCCAGTCACCCACAGTGTCTCCATGTTTCTTTACTGTTTATCCCACTTTTTAAAGGTATCCAATTTGTCATCTTTGAGTTAATACTTATTTCCTGATCTCTTTACTGTTTTTTCTAAGCTTTTAATTGTTGTTATAGTCAGGCTTGCCATCATTTCCTTTGTAATATTTTACTACTTTTAAACTAAAACAGGGATTTCCCTGGTAGTTCAGTGATTAAGACCACATGCTCCCAATGCAAAGGGCACGAGTTTGATCCCTCATTGGGAAACTAAGATCCCACATGCCTCAGGGGGCGGCCGGAAAGAAAAACAACTAAAACCAAACCCAAACCCTTCATCTTCCACTGTGGGTTTTGCATGCTGATTTTCAGGGAAGTAAAATCTGAGGTGGAGATTAGTATAGTGTCGTGAGTGAACGTGGCTTGTATGATACTAGTTTCTTTTGGAGTTAGATGCAGTAGACTTGGTAGTCCGTTATATCTCAGTGTTGGAAAAAATGAATATTCTTGGTTGTATTGGTCCCTACTAGATCAAGTTCACTGTGGTAGTAAAATGCATCTTATCACTGATTGTTTTCTATCCCTTGATTAGTATGTTTCTAAAGCTGCTGTGTCCTTTTGGAGACTGAATTTCTCTTCTAATCAGTTTTTACTTTATATTGATACATCTCAAGGTGATGTCATTGTGAGTTAGAGATTCCTGGCTGCTCTCTCTCCTGGGAGTGTTTCTTATATCAATATAAAATATCTCCCATTATCTGAATATTTTCTACCTTAGGTTCTTTTATCTGCTATTGATCATTAGCAGACCAACTTTATTTGGGTTATCTGCATAGCACATGTTATAGTCCTTTTATTTTCAAGCTTGCCATATATTTTGTTTAATGTATGTCTTTTTTGCATATTATCTATCTGGGTATTTTTCTCCCTGGGTCTATCTCTCTTTTTCTCTTTTAATTGAGACTTAATCACTGATGCTTTGGTTACTTGGGCTTGGTGTGGTCATTTTATTTGGTGTTTCCTCTTTATCATACTCGAATTACCCCCTGGCTTGGATTTTGAAGTTACACATTATTTCTGTCCTTGTGGTAGTTGCCCTAATGATTTAACTGGATGTTCTTTATATTTCTTGCACAGAGTCTAGTTACTCACTGTTCATATCCTCACCCAGTATCCCCTGGAGCTGCTTTTTCCTTTTGTAGTCTCGAAGTATTTCTCTCTCACTGCATCCAGCGTTGTAGTTCTCAATCTGATCCTGCAGTTTAGTGTGCTTTTTGCTATGGGTAGGCTTTCCCTGACACCTGCCTCCCCACACAGCTGCCCATCTGCAGGCCTTCCGTTAGTCGTCGTCCCAGGACCTGGTCCCCTGAGAGTTCCCTCACCTTGACGTCTGCTTGTGTGTATCTTTTCTTTTAAAATTTCATGATCTTTCCTGTGTTGTCACTCAGTGGACATGAATTTGGGCAAACTCTGGGAGATAGTGGAGGAAGGAGGAACCTGGCGGGCTACTGTCCCTGTGGTCGAAAAGAATCAGATCTGACTTAGCAACTGAACAACAAAAACGAGGCCTGAATTAAGGCAGAGATAGCAGTTTTAGGACACCAGGGGGGAGGATTTTTTTATTCTTTCTTTATCTTCTATTTTAAACAATGTTACCCACCCCAGTATTCGGTGGGCTTCCCTTGAGGCTCAGCTGGTAAAGAATCTTGCCTACAATGCGGATTGCAGTGCAGAGACCTGGGTTTGATCCCTGGGTTGGGAAGATCCCCTGGAGAAGGGAAAGGCTACCCACTCCAGTATTCTGGTCTGGAGAATTCCACGGACTGTATAGTTCATGGGGTCGCAAGGAGTCGGACACAACTGAGCGACTTGAATGTAAAATGTAATGTAAATAACATTTAGCTGTTACTCATACCAGTTTCGGCTCTCTATGGCCTTTTTTTTTTCTCTTTCTGAGCTGTTTTGGAAAGACAGGCAGACATTTTGCCTGCAAGCTGAAGACAAAGCTATAGGTCAGTATTTCAAAGCTATAGGTCAGTGTTTCTCCACTTTTTTTTAACTTCCCCTGAGCACTTAGTATTCTCAAGGAGTAATAGAAAAACAAGAAGCCAGCCTAATGTCTGGATAGAGATTTCTCAGAGGCTGTCTGCAACAATATGTGTACCTTACTTGCAGCCAAGAGCTCACACAGATAAATCTTCAAAAGCAACAGATGCAACTTACAGTTTATAAAGCCCAAATGGAGATTATGAAATAGAGGACTTGGGGGGAGGGGGGTGGGGAAACAGGCCAAACAGAAATCAGCTGAGGCAAATTGTGAAGGAGGGCTAGGAAGCAAAGAGTTGACCGGGGGGATGAGAGCGAGGCCGTTCTGGGCACCAGGTTCAAGGTCACAGCAGAGCAACAAGCAGGAGAGGGTAGAGAGGTTCTGAAAGGCTCAACAGGTAGATGGTGACCCACCCGATTTAAACACTGCCCTCTGTTACACTTCACCACCGAGTTGTAGGCTCTAGGTCAGAAATACATTAAAAAAAAAAACAACTAAGTAAGTGTTAGTCACCCAGTCATGCCCGACTCTTTGCGACCCCATGGACTGCAGCCCACCAGGCTCTTCTCTCCATGAGATTTCCCAGGCAGGGATTCTGGAGTGGCTTGCCTTTTCCTTCTCCAGGGGACATCCAGACCCAGGGATCGAACCCAGATCTCCTGCACTGCAGGCAGATTCTTTACCAACTGAGCTCATAGTCCTTTTCTATCCCTGTTGTTTCCAGAGGCTTTTTAAAATAAGGAATGATGTGGAACTGAGGTGTAACGCTTAATGTCTCTTGAACTGTCCATTGTTGAATTTTGTTCAACTTGGAGTTTGTACTTAAATGATAAAGAATCATTCTTTTCTTGTGCCGATAGAACAGGCTTTGGTATTGAAACTGTTTACCTCAGATTGGGACTTGAACCCACATGGCTGGGACTCAAACCCAGTCAAAACCTGGCTTGGGACTTGAACCCACATGGCTGAGACTTGAACCCAGCCAAAACCCACGGTACTTGGTTTCAGGACCTAATGAAGCTCGGGTTCTTGACATCTCATCACAGAAAGAATTCAGTGAGAGACAAAGTGATAGGTAAGAAGTGGATTTATTCAGATACAGAGAGACGCACACTCCATAGAGTATGGTCCATCGCAGAGGACGAGTGCAGCTGAAAAGCGCGTGGTTAGTTTTTATAGGCTGGGTAATTTCATATGCTAATGAGTGGGAGGATTATTGTATCCTTTTTTGGGAAGGGGCGGAGACTTCCAGGATTTGGGCCACCACCCACTCCTCGGTCTTTTAACAGTGCCTTGGGCCTGTCATGGCACTTCTGGGTGTGTCATTTCCCTTGCTGATGGAGAATCAAGGTCTAGTCTTGTCTGCCAGCTTGGTCCCATTTGATTCTAATCCATGTTGTGTCCTTGGGCTATGTTATTCTTTCAGAAGTTGTGCCCTGCCCCTTTCCCTCCTTTTACAGTATCACAGTTAGTTACATCTGCTTTGGAGTCACTTATGAGAAGGAGCTGTTGCATAAAAAAGAAACCACCTGGGCCTGCATGGCTTCTATTTTTGGAATTAAAAGTTGCCTTTTAAATACATTTCTTCCTTTAGACTTCCGTGACTGCTAAACTGCCGCTTAATATGATGTCAAGAAATATTTTGGTGGCATCTACCTGTAAAATGACAGAGCCATTTAATTTTGAGAAAAATGAAAGCAAGCTTCCATCACACGAGTCTTTAAGAAGTCCTGGAGGACATCCTAACCATCCTAATTTCAGGTTGAAAAGCCCAGAAAATGGAAATAAAAAGAACAATTTTTTGCTTTGTGAGCAAACCAAACAGTTTTTGGCTAGTCAGGAAGACAGTTCACTATCTTCACACCCTAAAGGTGTCAGTGGAGAAATGGCTGGATCCAAGGAAGAAACGCAGACAATGCCGACAGGTGAGTACAGACTGCAGGTTTAATGCTCACTTGATTCTGATGGTTTCTTAGACTTACTGAAAGTATCTGTAACTACACACCAGGGGCCGATTAACAACAACCAAATGGCTCACTTACAGTATTTGCATGTAAATGTTAATTTAGAAAGGAAAACCAGATGCCACATAGCTACTTTGGTTACATTAATCACAGAAGGATTCTTGAGAAAATATCTACAAATGAACTTCTCTCCCCAACCCTCCACCCAATTCAGAGATACACTAGAAATGTAGAAAGGAAACACTGGCTTCTTATGAATGTTCTAAAGATTGGCCTTAGTCTAGAAATACTGTGCAAATTTTATGCATATAATAGTTCACAGAGGTGTATCTAAGACAATATTTTGTTTCATTTGATTTTTTAAAAAATCATTCCTTTAGTCTTAGTTCTAAAAATCTACTTTTTAAGGAGGATGGGGCCTGGTGGAATTTAGCCTCTGTGAATGTATGTAAGGTATGACCTTATAATATGGTGATGTAGTTCTCAGAGTTTGGCCCTTGAGCCTCTGAAAAAGTGAAAGTGTTAGTTGCTCAGTTGTGTCCCACTCTTGGCAACCCCATGGGCTGTAGCCCTCCAGGCTCCTCTGTCCATGGAATTCTCCAGGCAAGAATACTGGAGCAGGTAGCCATTGCCTTCTCCTGGGGATCCTCCTGACCCACGATTGAAACCACACCTCCTGCACTGCAGGCAGATTCTTTACCATCAGAGGCACCAGGGAAGCCCATGGGCCTCTGACTGCTGCTGCTAAGTTGCTTCAGTCATGTCTGACTCTGGGTGACCCCATAGACAGCAGCCCACCAGGCTCCCTCATCCCTGGGATTCTCCAGGCAAGAATACTGGAGTGGGCTGCCGTTTCCTTCTCCAATGCATGAAAGTGAAAAGTGAAAGTGAAGTCGCTCAGTCGTGTCTGACTCTTCGAGACCCCATGGACTGCAACCTACCACGCTCTTTCGTCCATGGGATTTTCCAGGCAAGAGTGCTGGAGTGGGTTGCCATTGCAATGTTCATAGCAGCACTATTCACAGAAGCCAAGTCACTTGAGACCAGATCCTAAAATCCTATAAATATTCATTTTTACTTTCTCTTCTGAGAAATTAAGATTTGTCAAGATGGCATTCCTCCATGTAGACCGGTAGGCCAGAATCTGGCAGAACCAGATTCAAAGCTGGATGTCTGCTCCCAAGGCCAGGTTACCACAAAAAGCTTAACTTCTTAGCACTATGCATGCTAAGTCACTTCAGTCATACCCGCCTCTTTGCAACCCCATGGACTGCAGCCTACCAGGCTCCTCCGTCCATGGGATTTTCCAGGCGAGAGTGCTGGAGTGGGTTGCCGTTGCTTTCTCCATGGGCCTCTGGGGTCACAAGTATTTTCCTAATAATATTAAAACATTATTTGCTCTTCTTCACTATCCTGACATTATGCAGGTGGTGCAGAAGCAGAGGTGGGTAGCCTCTAATACCTCATTAGCTCACCTTTAGCAGCGGTACCAGCCTGGGTTAGGGATCATTGTTTTTCATTTGCATTTAAGACAGAGCAAGCCAGAAATATCAGTTTTACATAAGAATGCCCTTGATAAGGCAATACAAATTATTAATATTAATAAGTCTTGACCCTTGTGTACAGGTATTTTTAGTATTCTGTGTAACAAAATGAGAATTACCCCTAACTTTTGCTGCTTACTGAAGTATGAAAAGCATGTGTGCAATTGTTTGAATTGTAGCTGAATGGGAATTTTTTTAGAATTTTTTTTATAATTTTTCATTTTTGCTTGAAAAGAATGACAAACTGTGGTCATTCAGACTTAGATACCTGGCAGTCATTTTCTCAAAAATGGGCAAAGTGAGCCTCTCACTTCAAAGGAAACAGCTGACAGTATTTTGTTGATAATGATAAAATACAATTTGAGGAAACGTGTATCTGCTGCCGTGAACTGGAGAGCTTCCCAGTACTTAGGAGATTTTTCTGCTGAGGTGCACGGTGATATTAACACTTAAGATTTTTAATATTGTCTGATGAAATATGTCAACATTAGTAAGATCTGCATAACTCAAAGAGTTTCTTAGTCTTTTCCAAAAATCCAATGTGTAATGTTTTGTAGTCATGCATGGATAAAAATCCATTTAAAGTGCAAGATAAATCAGTGGATTCTAATGTAACAGATGAGAAGTTTATTGATATAGCTTTAGATTCCATATTGCAACTAACCCTTAAACTACCACTTGAGTTTTGGTGTGAATTAAAGGAAAATATCCACAGTTATCTGAGAAGGTCATGAAATACTATTCCTATTTGTAACCATATATGTGTGTGAGGCCAGATTTTCTTCAGGGACTTCAATTAAAGCAACATATAACAACAGTTTGGATTCAAAAGCAGATACGAGAATCCAGTGATCATTGGTGAAGCCAAACATTAAAGAGATGTGAGAAAATGTAAAATGATGCCACTCTTCAGTTTTTTTTTCCTTTGGAAAATGCAGTTTTTAAAAAAAATCATGGCAACATGTAATACATTTGTTATTTTTAATAAATATTTTTAAATGTTTAGTTTTAATTTCTACTTCTTAATTTGTTTCTTTTTTTTTTTTTTTTTTTTTGGCTGTGCCATGTGGCGTATAGGACTTACCAGGGATTGAACTCAGGCCCTCAGCAATGAGAACATGGAGTCCTAACCACTGGGCTGCCAGGGAATTCCCAGTTTTAATTTCTAATAATGCTAAATATTGATGGGTATAAACCTTGTAGACAAAAGCTCTTTGAGGTCCTCAGTAATTTATAAGAGGGTAAATGAGTCTCCAGTTCAGAAAGCCTGGTAACTGTTTCCTTTGTGAATGGAGAAAAGTTCACAGTGAGCTGGGTCTACTAGTAGAGGAAATTTCAGCAAATCCTTATTTTCCATTAGGAAAAGTAGGATGTTGCTTATTTATAGTGTGGCTTTAAGGCTATGATGGTATAGCTCTATTTGAATATTACCTAATTATGTTATTGTACATTTTCAGGAATAAAGTAATATTTGACTTTTATTTGGCATTATGTTTTCTATCCCCAGGTAACTCTGTGTCACCATTAAATGTTGGAAATTCACCACCCAAAGAAGTAAATAGTGTAAGTTAATGTGGATTTTCTTCTCTTTTGTGTTTCTGGATAAAAGATTCTAAACATGTTTTTGTATTGTGTTAGTAAAGAATTACTCAGTTTGCAGGTAATATTCAAGATCACACTGTTTTATCTTTAGCCTAGTATCTTTTTAAAAAATAACCCTTTTCTATTTAGGTAATTACAAGTTGTAAGAACTAATAGAGATCCTTTGTAGCCTTTACCCAGTTCTCCCGATGGTCACACACTACAGAGCTGCAGTATAATATCACAACCAGGATAAAGAAACAGTACAGTCAAGATACAGAATATTTCTATCACTCCAAAGATCCCTTCCACACCTTTTTGAGGTCACATCCATTTCCCTCCTGCCCCCTGCACCCCCTTCTTAACCTCTGGCAACTATTAATCTAATCCATGTTTCAAAAATGTCATTTCAAGGATAGGATGTTATACAAACAGTATTATACAGTTTGTGCCTTTTGGGATTGAATTTTTTTCGTTCAGTGTGATTCTCTGAAGATTCACTGCGACTTGTTGGTATCAGTAGAGTATTGCTTTTATATTGCTGAGGTCTATTTAATTCTAGGCTGTTTCCAGTTTCTGCCTATTATAAGTACTACTGTTATAAACATTCTTGTGCAGAGTTTTATGTGAACATAAGGTTTTTGTTTTTGCTTTAGAATAAGTGCCCAGGAGTGCAGTGTCTGAGTCATATAGTAGTTGCATATTTAGGTTTTAAGAAGCTGCCAAAGTGTTCTGTGGAGTGGCTCTCCCATTTTACGTTCCCATCGAGAATATATAAGTGACCCAGATTCTCTGCATCCAGCATCCTCTCCAGTGTTTGCTAGTGTTAGGATTTTTAATTTCCCTGTTTCTACATTTGTCTACTGACGGCTCATTGTGATCTTAATTTGTTTCCCTGATGGCTAAGGATAAACATCTTTTCATGTGTTTATTTGCCATCCATGTGTCTTTTTTGGTGAAATGTTCTTCATGTCTTTTGTCCATTTTCTAATTTGAATTGTTTATTTTTTTTTTCCTGCTGAGTTTTGAAAGTTCTTTATGTATTCCAGATTCTAGTCCTTTGTCAAATATATGATTTCTAAATATTTTCTCCCAGTTCTGACTTGTCTTTTCATTCTCTTAACAAGGTATTTAGCAGAGCAAAAGTTTTTAACTAAATCCTGGTCAATTTTTCATTTTATGGAGTATTTTGGTGTCATGTCTAAGAACTCTTTGCTGGTTTAGCTCCAGAAACTTTGGGATTTTTTTTTTCCCCCAGAGAACTGTATAGTTTTATATTTAAATGTGTGGTCCATTTTGAGTTAATTTTAACTGATGAGACTTAGATTGAGGGTAAATTTTTTTGGCTAGGGATGTTCAGTTGCTCCAGCAGCATTTGTTGAAAATGTTCTCTTTCCTCCACTGAATTGCTCTTGCCCTTTTGTCACAAGTTAGCTAGACTAATTTGTGTGGGTCTGTTCTGGATTCGCTGTTCTTTTCTGCAGATCTCTCCCTGCATCAGTATCACACAGTACTGGAGCTGTGATAGATAGTCATGAAGTTGGGTACAGTGATCCTCCCATTTTCTCTTTTTCATCTTTCAAAATAGTTTTATCCATCTTGTTTTTTTTCTTTCCAGTCTACATTTTGGAGTACTCTTGTTTGTAACTAGAAAAAATCTTGCTGGAATTTTGATAGAATTGCATTAAACCTGTATATCAGTTTGAGAATTATTGCCTCCTTTGCTGTGCTGGGGCTTCCCTTGTGGCTCAGCTCGTAAAGAATCTGCCTGCAATCTAGACAGCATGTTTAAAAGCAGAGACGCTACTTTGCCAACAAAGGTCTGTCTAGTCAAAGCTATGGTTTTTCTAGTAGTCATGTATGGATGTGACAGTTGGACTATAAAGAAAGCTGAGTGCAGACGAATTGATGCTTTTGAACTGTGGTGTTGGAGAAGACTCTTGAGAGTCCCTTGGATAGCAAGGAGATCCAGCCAGTCCATCCAGAAGGAAGTCAGTCTTGAATACTCATTGGAAGGTCTGATGGTGAGCTGAAACTCCAATCCTTTGGCCACCTGATGCGAAGAGGTGACTCATTTGAAAAGATCCTGATGCTAGGAAAGATTGAAGGCGGGAGGGAAAGGGGATGGCGGGGGATGAGATGGTTGGATGGCATCACTGACTCAATGGACATGAGTTTGAATAAGCTCCGGGAGTTGGTGATGGACAGGGAAGTCTAGCATGCTGCAGTCCATGGGGTCGCAAAGAGTTGGACATGACTGAGCAGCTGAACTGAACTGAATTTGCTGGGTTGAATCTTCTAATTAACACAGTCTGTCTTCCAGTTCATTTAAATGTTCTTTGATTTCTTTCACTGTGGTTTTCAGTTTATAAGCTGTGCATGTTTTCTTAGATTTACACCTAAGTGGGGTTTTTTTAAGTAAATTCTATTACACACTTTATTTCCATTTGTCTTCATTTTCTTTGCTAATATGTAAAAATATGGTTGATTTTGCATATTTATCTTGTATCCTGTGACCATCCAGGAGTCACTTATTCTAGGAATTTTTTGGTAGATTGCTTGGGATTTTCTACATAGATAATTATATTATCTGCAAATAAAAGACAGTTTTATTTCTTCCTTTTTAAAATACATGCTTTTTATTTCCTTTTCTTGCCTTATTGTGTGAGCTAAAACTCTAGCACTGTGTTAATAGTGATGAGAGTAGATATCTTTGGTTCGAAGCTTACAGGGAAAGCATTGAGTCTTTGCACTGTTGAAAATGTTAGCTATACGATTTTTGTAGATGATCTTTATCAGGTCAATGAAGCTTTCTCTCTTCCTATTTTGCTGAGAGCTTTCTTTTTATCATGAATAGGTATTGAATTTTTTAAATGCTTTTTCTTCATTCATTGGTACTGTTGTGATTCTTTTCCCCTTTAACTTGTTAATTTGGTAGATTACATTGATTTTTTTTTAACTTGTATCTGGAATAAACACCACTTGGTCATGCTGTATAATTATTTTTTATATATTACTGAATTATACCTAGTGTTGCTTTGAATAAGGATTTTTGTATCCATTCTCATGAGTTTTGTCTGTAATTTTCTCTTTTTTATTGTTTTTGTATAGTGAATGTCAAGGTAATGCTAGTTTTTTGGGGTATAGATTGCTTAGTGTAAATTCTTTAAACATTTGGTAGTATTCTCCAATAATAAAAGCCATTTGGGCTTGAAGATTTCTTTTTTGGGAGTTTTAAAATTATTCATTTTCTTTAATATTTATAGTGTTATTCAAATTATCTATTTCATATTATAATTTGTGATTTTTCAGGAATTGGTCCATTTTGTCACATTGTGCAATTTATGTAGAGTTGTTTGAAATGTTCCATCTTTGAATTTTTGTGGTCTAGTAATTTATACCTATTTCATTCCTGATATTGATCATTTCTGCCTTTGTTTTCTCCATTGTTAACCTTGCTGGAAATTTATCAATTTTGTTAATCTTTTCAATGAACCAGGTCTTGTTTGATTGATTTTTTCCTCCCAGTTTTATTTTTAATTTCATTGATTTCTACTTTTATCTTAATTGTTTCCTTCCTTCTGCTTGTTTTGGGCATGTTTTATTCTTATTGTTTAGGTTCTTGAGATGAGAACTTACAGTATTAATTTAAGACTTCCCTCTTTTCTAATGTGTCACTTTAGTGCTATAAATTTCTGTCTTAGCGATACATGCGTTATTTAGAAGTGTATTGTCTAGTTTCCAAATGTGTGGAGCTTATCTCTTCTCATTCTGTTACTGATTTCTAATGTGAGTCCATTGTAGCCAAAGAACACCATTGTCTCTGTAATTTATGGCCCAGAATGTGCTCAGCTGGACAAGGATGGGAGTTAAGCTCCCCAGTTACCCCCCTCCCCCGACCCCACCATCTCTCTACTTCCGTGGGGTGGAGGGGGGACTGGAGATGGGAGGATCTGGAGAGGCTCTACTCATTCCCATTGAATGGTGGTGGAAAATCCTGACTGTCTGCCAGGCTTCCTCTTAACCACCCTGGTGGAGTGGTGATGGGGGTAAGAGGGACGCTCATTACTGCCAGGAGAAAGTCCAGGCCTCCACATGGCCTCTACAGGGAGACCCCACAGGGATGAAGTACTGGATCCCTGCTCTGTTGGCCTTCTCCATATCCCCGGGTGGAGAGAGGGGTGCCCCCCTGTGCCCTGGTGCGGGTGGAGGTCTAGGCTCCCGAGTCTACCTTTGCTGGTGCGAGTGGGACCATAGTTTTTTTCTGCGGTGATTGTCTAGAGCAGTTACTGATGGAGGTTTTCTGTCTTGCTGGGCCACCCCTTTCTTGGTCTTTTGGCCAGAGAGAGAGCGAGCAAGCTTTTTGCCAGGGATTTATTGTCTGTGCCTTTGAGTGTTTCTGGCTTCTCCAGTACCCCATCTGGGTCCTTCTTTGGGCCCCAGGGTACCTCGTCTGTCTTCTGCCTTCCTTCAGAGTTGCTGTGTGTTTGTCCATGTAAGTCCAAGGTGTTTGGTTGTAATTAATGGTAGGAGTAAGGAAAAGTACGTCTACTTAATCTTCTCAGAAGCAAAATCCCAAATCTATATTCAACAAGTAAAAGAAAACGGAATATTCTTACCAAGTTTTAATACTGCTCTTCTCTTTTCTTCATAGAAGCCTAGCAATCATGTGCCTCCTGCAAAGTCAAAGAGAGTACACAAGTTGGTTGAGAATTCCTTGTCCGTAAATAATCCAGCACTCTTCAGCTCCCTAGGACCTCCTCTTCGGTCAACAACTTGCCATCGCTGCGGTCTGTTCGGTAAACATATTGCCCTCAGATGCCTGTTGAATTGGGCTTCCCTGATAGCTCAATTGGTAAAGAATCTGCCTGCAATGCAGGAGACCCCAGTTCGATTCCTGGGTCAGGAAGATCCCCTGGAAAAGGGATAGGCTATCCACTCCAGTATTCTTGCGCTTCCCTTGTGTCTCAGCTGGTAAAGAATCTGCCTGCAATGCGGGAGACCTGGGTTTGATCCCTGGGTTGGGAAGCTCCCTTGGAGAAGGGAAAGGCTACCCACTCCAGTATTGCCTGTTGAATTTTTCCTTTTCACATTTGAAAAATATTTTTATGTAAAACATAAACAGATGAGTGTATATACTTCATATGCCCATTTCTGAGCTTCAGCAGCTGCCAACATTGTACCATTCTCGTACATCCATATCTTCCCACTCTTACTGCTGCTTTGCTTGATTATTTTTATACTTTTTTTTGAGATATTCGATAAAATATAATATGCACTGAAGTGCGCAAACTGATAGCCCTGTCAAAATGAAGATTTCCATTTCTGCAGAAAGTTCTCTCCTGTCCCTTCCCAGTCATATACCTGCCCCACCTGAGGCAACCACTGTGGTGTGTTGACCATAATTTAATTTTTCCAGTTACAGAATTTCTCGTAAATGGAATCATACAGTATGGACTCTGTGTGTGTGAAGCTTTTTCTGTTTAGAAAATATTCCTGAGTTGAATCCATGTTGTTGCATGTACTATTAATTTTTTTGTTTGTTGCTGAGTAGGATTTCACTGTTTGATACCACAGTTTGTGTATCTGTTCTGTTGAACATTTTTCTTGTGTCCAGCTTTGGGCTATTATGAAGATAGCTCTCCCCGTTTTTGCATAAATCTTTGTGTGGACATAGGTTCTCATTTCTTCTGGGTACAGACCTAGGGAGTGGGATTGCTGAGTCAAAGCTAGATATAGGCTTCACTTTATAAGAAAAAGTCAAACCGTTTTCCAAAGAGTTGTCCCATTTTGTATTCCCTCTGTTGTTGAGTTCTGATTGCTCCACCTCTTGTGTCAACATCTAGTGTTTCCAGTCCTTTTAATTTTTGCTCTTCTTGTGGGTGTGTGTGGTGGTATCTCTCTGTGGTTTTTAATTTTCATTTCCCCTCAGGTCAGTGATCTCGAGCAGTTTTCCTGTGCTTACTGTCTGCTTGGATGTTAGCCCCCTTTTTCCTATTTCTTTTAGAGCAGAGGCATTCGCGGTCAGCCTAGGTTTGTGGTTTTGTTTTTGTGGGTTTTGTTTTGTTTTTTAGATAACTTGTTTTCCTCCATCTGGATACCGACAGCATTTTTTCTTTCAAGTTCATTTCAGGAACTTCCTGGGTTTTTCTAGGTGTGGTTGTCCCGTTGGTTTTTGCTCTGTGCCTTCTTAAGAGCACAAGGTGAACCCCGTCAGACTCTGCTTGCGCACTGTCTGATCCCACCGCCCCAGACTTTCTGTCCCCTTTGACCGTTCCTTTTCCAGCACGTGTTCTGGGTTCTACTTTAGGAAAGTCAGTGGTGTTTCCAGTCTGTCCTGGTTTTCATCTCGGCACTCCCCTTTTCCTGCAGTTCAAGAGAGCTTTAAACGTTCAGTCTTAACCTGGAATCATGAACAGCATGATCCTCTTCACATAGTCTCCTCGATAGGCTTAATAGAGTGGCATTTGACATGTCTGGTCTTTGAATCTGTCTTGCTCTTGGTGACAGATATTTGCAATAACACACTGGTGGTGTCACGGGCTGTCTTCTATAGGGTCGCTGAGGTGCTCACAGTGCAAGCAGACGTACTACTGCTCCAACATATGCCAGAGAAGGGACTGGGCAGCCCACAAAATCGTGTGCAGACCAGTCCAGCAAAAGTAAGTGTGAGTCTTAAACATTTCATTAGAAGATATTTTAAAATATGGGGGTTTTTTTTGGTAGTATAGGATCAAATCAGGTAAGCAGGCAGAAGTATGTAAATATTGCTCCTTGTTACTTTTTTTACTGAAGTATAACAAAATGTACAAATCCAAAATGAACAGCTTAGCTATATAATTTTTGATCCTCAGAACTCTGTTTTAGGTAACATAGGGATTATTTCCATTTTGCAGATAGGAACACTGAGGCTTGGAGAATGGGCTTGTCTCCGTTTCATTAGGTGGCTTTTGGCAAAAGCACACCTGTGCATAGAGCAGACCATTGCATAGCCAGCATCGGTTGTATTACCTTGTTACTACTGAGATTGTCTCTGGAAGAGGCTGTTTAGCTCTTTATGGGTTTTGTGGAGAATTTAGCATAGCTGTGGCCCCTACCACAATTATGTTACCATTAATTAGTTCTGTGCCATATGTTTTATAATTGGTTGCTTTATTTCAGTTTCCACAAACTTGAAGATTATAAATCACCTTTTGAAACAAAGAACGTGGAAGTGAAAGATGAGGTATGATATATTTATACTCTTTCTTTGCCCTAAGAGCAAATTTTTTAATGATGCCCATTATTTCAAAATAAGAGGACTGAAGCTAAATAAAATATTTATGACTTATTTCTCCATCTCACCAGTGTTCTTTTTTTTTTCTGTTAAATAAATCTGTACACCCTAGTGATCTTTGGTGACTGTAAGGGGTCTACAAGAATTGTTTAAGCCCAGCTGTTTTTTTTTTTTTTTCTAAAAAGGACTTGAGATGCTGTGTCTGGCTGTAGGCGGATGGCTGAGAGTCCTTTCTTTTTTTAGTCTCTGTGTGCACGGCTCTCTAGCTTTGTGTACTGGATTCTGATAGGCCCCTGTTATCTAAAGGAACATTTTTTTCCTGTTAATATCTTTCTTCCATGTAGGTAACTTATGTGAAGTAAATCATTTGTAATCTGGAAAGTATCACTGAATCCAATTCATACAGATAAATTTTAGTCTTCTCTAGCTGGTCCTGGCTTCTACTTTCAAAAAGAAAACCCATCCCCATAAAAATGTTAACAAGGGAAAACTTAAAACACTGCCTCCCCCCCCCCCCGCTTTTTAAAATAAACTCAACATTGTTATCACCATCATGGCCTGATTCTTGGGTGATCCCAGTTCTGTGTACTCTGCCTGTGGACACTTTTGTTTTAATGACTCTTGAAGATGTGTGTTATTTCTCTATGCTTTTTTTCAAACTTGAGCTGTTTTGACCTTGATTCTAGCAAATACTGGCCATAGTTTTTAAAAGAGTGCTTGTAAAGTAACTCACTAACGTGTTTCGTTTTGTTTTCAAACCAGAGTGACTGTCCTCTCACAGTTACTAAAGAAAGAGCTATTTGTGCTGATAAAATAATGTTTTCTGATTTGAGAAGCCTACAACTCAGGAAGACCATGGAAATAAAGGTATTTGCTGTTTAATTTCCACAGACAGAGATCTAAAGCACTACAGATTTTTTTTCCTTGTTTCCCATGTTTAATTTGAATTTATAAGATAGCTCCAAAATAGTACTGAAATTGATACAAATTGCAGAAACTATCTCTAACACTTTTTGTATCTTGTTACAGAGCTTTATAGAATTAACATTTGCTGTATTTCTCAGCAAATTACTACAACTTTTTTGTCTTTGAAAGGGTACAGTTACTGAATTCAAACACCCAGGTGACTTCTATGTGCAGTTATATTCTTCAGAAGTTTTAGAATACATGAACCAACTCTCTGCGAGCTTAAAGGAAACGTATGCAAATAAGGCACACGAAGAAGATTATGTTCCTGTGAAGGGGGAGATTTGTGTTGCCAAGTATACTGTTGATCAGGTAACCCCTAATGAAATGCATTATTAAATAAGACGTTTTAGTTTACTTTGGTTCTATCAGCTCATCACCAGAGCTCTTAATGATGCGTTAGATGGCTTGAGGTGAGGTTCTGGTCACACTGCTGTTTCTCTTCCTCAGTCAGGAGTCCAGGTCTGTTCGCTCACTTCCTTGATGCCCCAGGCCTCTCCAGCTCTACACGTGGGCTCCTCAGTTGCTGGGTGGGTAGGAGGGACTACGAGTCCTAGAGCTTGTGTTTATTTGTATAGCCAAGTCTGCTGGACTAGGATAGCCTGGGGATTGTGCAGGTTAAAGCATCTAAAATGGACAAGTTTGGGGAATTCTGAGTCAGATTCTTAGAAAGTTAACTTGTTAATGGAGCATCTCAGAACAAAACAGTAACCTTTCCTTAGCAAGTTCTGTAGATTGAGAGTTTTTAAACCTAAGGTTGTGAAATGCTGTTTTGAAGCAGAACACTCATATTTCACTTTCAGACCTGGAACAGAGTAATAATTCAAGATGTTGATCTGCTGCAGAAGGTGGCACAAGTCTTATATATTGATTATGGAAATGAAGAAATAATCCCAGTAAACAGAATTCACCAACTAAACAGGAAAATTGACTTGTTTCCGCCTTGTGTGAGTCTCTTTTACTTTCTAAATTCCTGTTATTGTCCCAGAAAAGATGTTTTTAATGTTTTGATGGACACAGTATTTGCATGTTCTTTTACCATGGTTATTCTGAAAGAGTACCAATTGATACATCTTTTACTATGTAGAGAAATACTAATGGACTTTCTTGGCTCCACTTTATTAGGCCTTGCTTAAAGTATTGCCACAGACTTCCCTGGGGGCTCAGACGGTAAAACGTCTGCCTACAATGTGGGAGACCCGGGTTCGATCCCTGGGTCGGGAAGATCCCCTGGAGAAGGAAATGGCAACCCACTCCAGTACTCTTGCCTGGAAAATCCCATGGACAGCGGAGCTTGGTAGGCTACAGTTCATGGGGTCGCAAAGAGTCGGACACGACTGAGCGACTTCACTTTCACTCACAGGTGAGGAACTTGGCATTTTTAGGGACACTTTATCAGTCTACTCTTTAGAAATAATCATTTCTATATTTATTACATTATTTGAAAGTGACTGGAATTTATGTGTAATTGAGGGATAATTACTGTCTTTTCATGGATTTCTCAAGCTTCAAGACCCAAAATGTAAAATGTCGTGGATAGACTTATCAAGAGGGACAAATAGTTATTCATAGAATTGTTTATCAGGTTAGTACTTGAAGATTTTTGATAAATCTTCAGCATGAAATACATTGTTCTTAAAAAAATCTTTATATAATTAGAAAAAAGTCATTTTCAAACACTAATCTCTAGTACCTTGTATAAAATCTTTCAGGCCATAAGATGCTTTGTGGCCAGTGTTATCCCGGCAGAGGGGAATTGGAGCAATGATTGTATCAAAACTATTAAATCGCTGTTAATGGAGCAGTACTGCTCTTTAAAGATAGTGGACATCTTAAAAGAGGAAGGGGTTACCTTTGCTGTGGATGTTATGATGACAAGTTCAGGTAAGATCTGACTCTTTCTTTTTAAGTGGAGCACTTAATGTTACTCAGAGAAGAAATAGAAACATGAAGTGAGACCAAGTAAGCCCTGGTGTGGAGTCATTTACATTGTGATGGGAAGTATGGCCTTGGTTCTGCTGTTGCAGCGGGCAGTTTGTCAGAGACAAAGCATGAGTTTATAGAATTGAGTATATTAAGAGCTAGATCTAGATGTAGTATGGAGACACCATATTATCTTTTTTATACAGCTATTATAGTATTTATTCCTAATTTCTTCTCATTTACTGGGAAAATTCAGGAATTTCTGTCTGAATTTGACCATCCTCACCATAAGTGCTTTTTATTTGAACAGCCTTCACAGAACTGGATTTGGTTAGCATTATTGTTGTTTAATCACTAAGTCATGTCTGACTCTTCTGCGACCCCATGGACCGTAGCCCACCAGGCTCCTCTGCTGGGTCAGGGAAGATCTCCTAGAGAAGGAAATGGCAACCCACTCCAGTATTCTTGCCTGGAAAATCCCAGGGACAGAGGAGCCCGGTGGGCTATAGTCCATAGGGTCACAAAGAATCTGCCATGACTTAGTAACTAAACAACAACAAGAATTTAAGTTGTAGAAATGGAAGCAGTTTGAGAACCTGTTCTTCCTTTATGGCTTTGTACATATTTTAAAAAGTGACTTTTTATATTCCCTTTATGTGCTTTTAATTGCCTCTTGATAGCCAAGGTATTATTACTCTTCTACTGTTTAAGACCCATGGTTGGTTGGTTTTTGGTAGAAAATTCAGTTCACCTTTTTGTGAAATTAAGTATAAAATCTGTATGTGTTGTTTCTTTGCTGTGTGTGTTTCATGTTACAGCTTGAGCTTTTGGATACTGTTGATATTTCTCAACCATACTTTAAATCTGAGATGAAGTAGTCTTATGTCTTAAATTTATTTTTTTCTTGTAAATGGTGATTATTCTAAGCATGCCAGTGAGGTGGTAGCTAAATCTTTCATGTTAGTCGTAATTTTTAAGTGAAATATTTTTATAAAGTTTTTTGTCAAGTAACAATTGGGTTTTTGCCTCAATTTTTAAAGCTGAGCATTAATAAACTATGTTTTTCAACTAGAAGCTGAACTAATAAAAAAGTTGGCCATGGCTATACTACCCAAAGCAATCTATAGATTCAATGCAATCCCTATCAAACTACCAACGGTATTTTTCACAGAACTAGAACAAATAATTTCACAATTTGTATGGAAATACAAAAAACCTCAAATAGCCAAAGTAATCCTGAGAAAGAAGAATGGAACTGGAGGAATCAACCTGCTTGACTTCAGACTATACTACAAAGCCACAGTCATCAAGACAGTATGGTACTGGCACAAAGACAGAAATATAGATCAACAGAACAGAATAGAAAGCCCAGAGATAAATCCAGGAACCTATGGTCACCTTATCTTCGATGAAGGAGGCAAGGATATACAATGGAAAAAGACAACCTCTTTAACAAGTGGTGCTGGGAAAACTGGTCAACCACCTGTAAAAGAATGAAACTAGAACACTTTCTAACACCATACACAAAAATAAACTCAAAATGGATTAAAGATCTAAATGTAAGACCAGAAACTATAAAACTCCTAGAGGAGAACATAGGCAAAACACTCTCCAACATAAATCACAGCAGGATCCTCTATGACCCACATCCCAGAATTTTAGAAACAAAAGCAAAAATAAAACAAATGGGACCTAATGAAACTTAAAAGCTTTTGCACAACAAAGGAAACTATTAGCAAGGTGCAAAGACAGCCCTCAGATTGGGAGAAAATAATAGCAAACGAAGCAACAGACAAAGGATTAATCTCAAAAATATACAAGCAACTCCTCCAGCTCAACTCCGGAAAAATAAATGACCCAATCAAAAAATGGGCCAAAGAACTCAACAGACATTTCTCCAAGGAAGACATACAGATGGCTAACAAACACATGAAAAGATGCTCAACATCACTCATTATCAGAGAAATGCAAATCAAAACCACAATGAGGTACCATTATACGCCAGTCAGGATGGCTGCTCTCCAAAAGTCTACAAGCAATAAATGCTGGAGAGGGTGTGGAGAAAAGGGAACCCTCTTACACTGTTGGTGGGAATGCAAATTAGTACAGCCACTATGGAAAACAGTGTGGAGATTTCTTAAAAAGCTGGAAATAGAACTGCCATATGACCCAGCAATCCCACTTCTGGGCATACACACTGAGGAAACCAGATCTGAAAGAGACACGTGTACCCCAATGTTCATCGCAGCACTGTTTATAATAGCCAGGACATGGAAGCAACCTAGATGCCCATCAGCAGACGAATGGATGAGGAAGCTGTGGTACATATACACCATGGAATATTACTCAGCCATTAAAAAGAATTCATTTGAATCAGTTCTAATGAGATGGATGAAACTGGAGCCCATTATACAGAGTGAAGTAAGCCAGAAAGATAAAGACCATTACATTATACTAACACATATATATGGAATTTAGAAAGATGGTAACGATAACCCTATATGCAAAACAGAAAAAGAGACTCAGATGTATAGAACAGACTTGTGGACTCTGGGAGAAGGCGAGGGTGGGATGTTTCAAGAGAACAGCATCGAAACATGTATATTATCTAGGGTGAAACAGATCACCAGCCCAGGTTGGGTGCATGAGACAAGTGCTCGGGCCTGGCGCACTGGGAAGACCCAGAGGGACTGGGTGGAGAGGGAGGTGGGAGGGGGGACCGGGTTGGGGAATACATGTAAATCCATGGCTAATTCATTTCAATGTATGACAAAAACCACTGCAATGATGTAAAGTAATTAGCCTCCAACTAATAAAAATAAATGGAAAAAAAAAAAAGTTGGCCAGTGTGCGAATACTTATAATCTCTAAATCATGTGACTATGATGCATTTGTTTTGTGTTTATTCTCTTTCTCTAATACTTAGTGCATCTCAATGAAAATATGTTTTCTGAATCACTTTTAGGAAAATTCTTAGACCGCGTGCTTATAGAAATGGGATATGGTTTGAAACCTAAGGGACAGAATTCTAAGAAGCAAAGTACAGATTCAGGTGAGTATACAGATTAATACTGAGCGGTATAGTGATTTTAGTTATTGAAGAATATATTCTCTACTAAATGAAAAAGGCACAACTATCAAACTGTCAGATTTAATGGAAATGATAACCATTCTGTAAACTTTATAGAAGGAAAATGATAATTTTGAATTTAGTAGTGTATTATTTCCTTATGTCTAATCAGTCTTCCCTCATGTTTTCCTTCCTCTCTTACCAGCTAATTCTCCCTTTGATAATTACTAGAGATTACAAAATACCAAACATCACCACACTTTGAGTTGAGGGATTTTTAGCTAACATTTCCATAATTTGATTTGTTTTTCCTCCTTCCTTCTCATTCTGGCAGTAATAAATAGGGCTATAGCATTCTCTTCTGGTAGGGTGGTATTTCTTCTTAAATTTTCCACTTACTTAATTGTGTAATTTTCACTTAATCTAACAGGAAAACCAGCAAGTTTTGCTGTCAGCATTTTATTTTCTCTTTGCCTAGCCTTAATGTATTGCTTTTTGTAGTCTGCTTTCTCCTTTTTTTTTTTTTTCTCTTTTTCCAATTACTTTACATGTCGATGCACTTATTTTCTATTTCTCATTCTCTCAGAGATGATTGCCAAATTAACGATGCTGTGATGGGACACAGCCTGTCACAGAGAAACTTTAGTCCTTCTTAAATCTACTTTATCTCTCAGCTCCCATCTCTTATCCTGTATAATTGGTTGCTAGATCTTTATTAGTTGTTCTTCCTAAATAGCATTTGTATATTTCTTTATTTTCGCTTTCTTTTTAAAAAATCTTTTTTTTTTTCCTCCTGCCATTTTTCTGGTTCAGGAGTCCTCATCATTCATGGATCGTTGCAACAGCCTCCCAATTTTTCTCTTGTCTCCTGTCTGTATTTTTATAGTACTACTTATATGAATCCCGGAAACATAAATCTTGGTGTGACAGCCCTGCTAAAAAGCTGTCAGTAGTTTTTTGCCATCTGGAGGCAAAAACCCGATACTTCATGGTCTGAAAGTAGTCACAGTTGAAACCATAAATGATGGTGGTGTCTTAGGGAGAGTGTAAAGTGAGTGAAATGAACCTGGGCTTAACAATACCAAGGGAGAAGCTGTGGTGGGAGAGGTGGAAAGAGAACGTGGAGAATGTTGCCAGAATAACAGAAGAGTCAGTCTTCTGAGCAGGAGTCATCAGCAGTAACAGATGCTGCCAAGGGGTCCAGGGGAAGGAACAAAAGCTGCCCAGCAGGATACCTGTGGGCAGTGCAGGCCCAGAGGGAAGGGGTTGTCAGATGACTGCTCGCAGAAGCCCAGGGTTTGTACTGGGGGCCCTGGGGAAGGCACCTTATTTGGAGGGAAGCCTTTCGCAGGGACGTCATACCGAGCAGGAAAGACTCAAGTTGTTGGGAGATCTGGGAGTATGTTCTGGAAAAGGGACCAGCATGTAGTGAGGCCTAGAGGTGTGAAAGAGCACAGGGCGGCCTGAAAAAACCGGGAAATGGGATTAACGAAACCAGAATGGCTTACCTCTCTGTTTTCTGATAAGGTGATCTTGAAGATGTCAGAAAAATGACCGCTGAAAACAAAATTGTCGTGGACAGAAGTGACCTCATCCCCAAAGTGTTGACTCTGAATGTAGGGGATGAGTTTTGTGGTGTGGTCGCCCACATTCAGACTCCAGAAGACTTCTTTTGTCAACAGCTACAAAGTGGGCGTGAGTAAATCAAAATCAGTGCTGTCAATGTAACATACTCCATCTGTCAAGAGACTCCACCTGCAGATGTGCAGGTAACACATAGACTTGCACTTCTGTGGTTTAAGATGTGGTCTTTGTCTCCAGGTAAGCTTGCTGAGCTTCAGAGGTCGCTTGGCGAGTACTGCAGCCAAGTACCTCCACGCTCGAATTTCTATCCCACCATTGGTGACATCTGCTGTGCTCAGTTCTCTGGTAAGGAGGAGGGAGTGGTGTTAATTCTACTTACAGTTAGGTACCAACAAATGAAAGATTGAGGGCAGGAGGAGAAAGGGATGACAGAGGATGAGATGGTTGGATGGCACCACCGACTCGATGAGTTTGAGCAAGCTCCGCAGAGTTGGTAATGGACAGGGAAGCCTGGCTTGCTTCAGTCCATGGGGTCGCAAAGAGTCAGACACAACGGGAGCCACAAAACTGAACTAAACCAACAAATGAAACAGAATCTTGGGTTTGCATTAGATGGCTGCATTTGAAGTTTGTGCTGCACCAGTTATGTTTTTAAATATATCCAATTAAGCAGAATCAAAGTGCATTAGGGAGGAAGCCTGTGAACAGGCTTTGAGGGTGTGGTGGTGCAGGTTTTTATCTTAACAACTCTTTAGGAGACTGATACAGATACTTGTTTATGTCATTTGGGAATGCGGAACCGCCCAGGGTCGTGTCTTGGCCAGTTTTCTTTGGACCAGGAAGAGGGTTTGGAGGCTTAGCCTCTGTAGCTCCTCAGATGATGACCCTGTGATGACCGGGTTCAGTCATCTGCTGAAGGGCAGTCCGGTGGCCGTCCCGAAAGGGGAGATACAAGCAGGCCTGCAGTAAATCTGTGGCTTGGTTGATGGAGTCTGGTTGACTCATACTGTCAGGTATTCTACAGTTGATCACGACTTCATGGATTCACCCACATGACCAGGATATCTTCCCAGTCCTAATGAGTTAACTGTCTACTGGAGAGCCAAAGCATGGAAGTAAATAGCGACAGCAGCATGCAACTAGAGTGGCCTGGTAAGGGCTGAATAAAAGTGACATTTTAGGAGTTGAAAGCTTCTGATAGGCAAAAGTAGCAGTGTTGAATAAGCATACATTGTTCAGTAAAGCTTGATGTTACATTAAAAGAGAGTCTACCTTAAATTTCCATCTAAATTGAGGAGGGAAGGTTTTTGTTTATATCTACATTAGAAAAACATTTCCAGTGAGTCTCTTCTGTTTTCAGAGGATGACCAGTGGTACCGTGCCTCTGTGCTGGCTTATGCTTCTGAGGAGTCTGTACTGGTCGGATATGTGGACTATGGAAACTTTGAGATCCTTAGCTTGACAAGACTTTGCCCCATAACTCCCAAGTTGCTGGAATTGCCAATGCAAGCTATAAAATGTGTGCTGGCAGGTATGTAAGTTTTATGGTTCTCATATTAAAATACTGAAACCTAAAGTAAGAGCATTGTGATCAAGGAATATGTTTAGATACAACTTACCTTAATGCAAAAATGATCTTAATAAACCTGTGGGAAATACAGGTGACTCTTGGGCTGTCTGTGCTGTACTTAGTCGCTCAGTCGTGTCGGACTCTCTGAGACCTGATGGACTGTAGGCCACCAGGCTCCTCTGTCCATGGGATTCTCAGGCAAGAATATTGCAGTGGGTTGCCATGCCCTCCTCCAGGGGATCTTCCCGACCCAGGGACTGAACCCAGGTCTCCCGCATTGCAGGTGGATTCTTTACCATCTGAACCACCAGGGAAGCCCTTGCTATCTATAATAAAATAAAATTGAATATACCTGTGTTTATGAAATTGATTATTCTTTTCCTAATTTATAGATCTTGCATTTTAATATAATCACAGCAGTCTGTTAGTTGCGTGTATTAGGGGAAAACTGCTTTTAAATTCTACTGTTCATGGAAGTTTTCAGGTAAGAATACTGGAGTAGGTTGCCATTTCCTTCTCTGGGGATCTTCTTGACCCAGGGATCTCAGGCGGTAAAGAATCTGCCTGTAATATGGGAAACTTGGGTTCAATCCCTGGGTCAGGAATATTTCTCTGGAGAAGGAAATGGCAACCCACTCCACTATTCTTACCTGAAGAATTCCACGGACAGAGGAGCCTGGTGGGCCACAGTCTGTAGGGTGGTAAAGAGTTGGACATGACTGAGCGACTTTTACTGCTTTTAAAAACAATAAGAACATGAATGATTGTATGCTTAGAAATTACTGTTCATGCAATGTGTCCCTCTGGGAGCAGGAGCTTCTTTCCAACTTAAAAGATTGGCTTCTACAACTTTGATTCAAAGTACCATAATTTAATTAGTATCTGCTTATCAAAAGGGTATTTCCGAGTTTTTGCTTACTAGCAGTGTTCTCTTAACTACATTTCACAACTTATCCAAGATCGTTTTGTTAGGAAGAGGTACAGGCTGCTATGTATAAATTAAATAAGCTGTATGGATATATAGTACAGGACAGAAAATGTAGCCAGTATTTTATAACTTTGAGTGGAGTATAAAAATGCTGAATTACTGTGTTGTACACCTGAAATTAATGCAGTACTCTAAATCAAATATAACCTCAATTTAAAAATTAATTTTTTAGGTTAAAGCGTCTGCCTGCAATGTGGGAGACCTGGGTTCGATCCCTGGTTCAGGAAGATCCCCTGGAGAAGGAAATGGCAACCCACTCCAGTATTCTTGCCTGGAGAATCCCATGGACGGAGGAGCCTGGTGGGCTACAGTCCACGGTATCTCCAAGAGTCGGACACAACTGAGTGACTGCACTTTCTTTCTTTCTTTCCTTGGGATAGGTTGTAAAATATAGTCATATTGCAGAATGCCTCCTTAGGTGGAATGGAGGTGTTGGAGGTCTGCTGCTTTTCGTGTCCGTGCACATGTTTTGATAGCTCTCTGGAAAGGGTGGAACTGCTGTACACACCTGCCAAAAATGTAGGAGGGAGTCAGCTCCTGCACTCAAATAGATACTTCTGTGTTATTTCATCTTGACCAATTTTGATAAACTAAAACACTTTAGTCTGTTTCATTACAAGTGAGATCGGAGGTTTTCTCGTAAGTTACTTGGCTCTTAGTATTATGAAATGACTATGCATAACATTAGGGTTGTTGATTCTGTGGCCCTTTCAGTAAATACTACAGATGTTTCATACATCATCAGTGTTAGTGACCGGGGTTTCTTCCTGGATTGTTCTATACTTTTGTTTTTGATTTTCTTAACCTTATTGACCTATAATTTATATACCATAAAAGTCACAGCTTTAGGTGTATAATTCAATGATTTTTAGTAAATTTATTGAGTTGCACCACCATCTCCATAGCCCAGTTTTGGAACGTTTCCATCACCCCACTGAGATCTCTTATGCCCATTTGTAGTTAATCCTAGCTTCCCAGGCAACCACTAATCTACTTTCTGTCTTCTAGGTTTGCTTCTTTGGACATTTCGTATCGATGGATTTATGATGGTTTGTTTACATAGAAACATAGAAGTTTTTTATAGACTTTGTAATTTTTTTTCATTTTCATGTCTAGAAAATCCTTCTGTAATGAATTTTTTGGTTCCTGTGTTTGTCATAGATTCCTTACGGTTAACTTTGTGGAAATTAGGAGCTAAATTTCTAGATGGTTGCAATAAGAAGTATTTGAACATTCTTTTAAAAATTCTTTGTTAGGAGTAAAGCCATCATTAGGAATTTGGACTCCAGAAGCTGTTTGTCTGATGAAGAAAATTGTACAGAACAAGATGATCACAGTGAATGTGGTGGACAAGTTGGAAAACAGTTCCCTGGTGGAACTTATAGATCAATCTGTGACGCCCCACATCAGTGTCACCAAAGCACTCCTCAAGGCAGGCTTTGCTGTGGAGGACGAGGGGCTAGTGACAGATAAGCCCAGTGATGTGAAAGAAGCCAGTGGTAAGTAAATGGTCCACCAGGTGATGTCCATGTTGGAGTTCAGATGGCTCTGTGAATGTGTGGGTTCTCATACTTTTAAAAAGAATTGACGTTGAGTACGTTTTGTCTTTTTAAATCAACCATTCATCCAGAGAGTGTGTTTGGGTCACTGGCAGCTGAAGATTGATCAGAAATGTGAATTTGAAATTTGAAATTCAGTGAGATAGTAATGGTTAATTCTGAGATTAATTAACTTTCCTGTAAAGTGACTAAGAAAGTCATTGGAAGTTCTGTTCTTCGAAAACAGGTTCTTCTTGCCTTTGACCCACCACTCTGGCCATTTGTTTAGCAAAATGTCCATTTATTTTCACAGTTTCCTTGGGTATAGAAGCAAAAGTCAATCCACCGGAGTGGACATGGGTTGAACTTGCTGTTGATCAAACAGTAGATGTTGTGGTCTGTGTGATTGATAGTCCTGGAGAATTTTACTGCCATGTGCTTAAAGGGGATGATGGTAAGTTGACTCTTACCTATTTACGTTACATTGTCATAGATAATAAATCAAGAAAAGTTTGTGGTTGGGTGATGATACTGTTCCCTCTTCAGTAAGGGCCAAGTGGGTATTTGTATTTCCAAGAAAGATTTACAAGAATCCTGGAGTGAGTTGCCATTCCCTTCTCCAGGGGATCTTCCCGACCCAGGGATTGAACCTGGATCTCCTGCATTGCAGGCAGATTGTTTACCATCTGAACTACCAGGGAAGCCTCCTAGCTATACTTGGTTGCCTTTTATTCTGTTGTAAGCCACGATTTCTGTTTTCAATAGTGTCTCTTTTTAAACCAATTTGGGTTTCACAGAAGGTCTCCTAAATTTATTTTTGAAGAAACTGAATTGTTGACTTCATTTAAGTATAACGTACACATAGAGAAGTGCACAAATAAGAGTGATGTGTGTGCTTGGGCCCTGGAGAGGGTGCCCTTGAGGTCAGACAGACCACTTCCCTCCGCAGCATATGAAAGTGCCCTCTCCCACACCATTTCCAACAGTGTGTCCTTACCTTTTCTTATTTCGACTAATCTGAAGGGTGACAGTTCTAACTTGATGCAGTTTAATTTCCATTTCTGTGAATGGGCCTTTGCCACATGTTTAAAAGATATTTCCCTTTTACTTTGTATAGTGTTCAGATGGCTTTTTAAAGTTCTCCATGGCCCGTGTCTTTCTAAGCACATCTCTGGTGTTTTTCTTCAGTGGCTTACCTTTCCACTCTCCTCTGCCAGACCACTCCCACCAAATGTTTTTGGCTGCTTCATTTGGTCCTGTGCCTCAGAGCCGTTTCTTTTTCTGGAATGCCCTCTCCTTTCAGATTTCTCTATGAGACCTTTAGTGCCCAGAGCCCACCTCTCTGAATTTCCTTCGCAGACACTGTCTGCACCACCCACTTAGTGGTGGTTCATATATACTCCTTCAGGACAGCTTGTATGTGGCTTCCTTTCTGTGCAGGCTAGTCTGCTGTTTCCTGGTATGCACACAAAAGCCCATGCTCTAGCATACTGACAATGATGCCATCACTGTGGCTCCCTGCCTGGTAAATTGTTGGTATGAGGTTTACTGAGAATATTAACTTGTAGCTAAATAATGACTGACTTGCCCAAGATCTTAATAAGGAAAAGGGAAAGGCATTTGGTGTACTTTATAATTGTCTGGAGATGTACCTGGATTTTTATCATCAAAACACTTTCCAGCTTTAAATGAAAGTCTGCTACTCAGCATGTTTTAAAAATGTTAAATGCAAGTATGTATGTTGTGCTTTCAGCCCTAAAGGAACTCAATGATTTGAACAACTTACTAGCAGAATATTGCCAGCAGAAGTTGCCTAATGATTTTAAGGCAGAAATAGGGCAACCTTGTTGTGCTTTCTTTGTAGGTAAGTTGCAGTTGGCACAGTCTTGACTATATTAGAATCTTTTACTTCTTGACATTCAAACCTCATTTTTAGTGTGTATTTTCTTCCTGTTGTTTAGGCAGATATTTTTCATAATCAAAATTATATGAATGCTTAAGATCTTGTGTTTTCTCCCTTCTCTCTTTGTAACAAGGAGCCTCCAAATGATACTTTCTTACTTAACTTTGTCAAGTGCTTTTCTTTCCAGAATTTCTGATAGTAGTGAAAGGGAGACCTGTTCACTGTAGATTCATTGTTTTTTCTGGTTACCCTTTGCATGTTTATCTTGAAAATATATTTGATGAAATCCCTTAATTTCATTGCATGTTTTTCTGTTTATTTTTTATATTATTTACCAAGTAACAGGTAAAACAGTCTCATTAGCAATAAGAGAATTATGTCCTCCAGTTTGACAAATATATTCAAGCTTATTAAGTCTTTTCTTAATATTCTGCTTACTAAAAAAAAAAAATATTCTGCTTACTGGTTAGGTTATGAATGAAATCTTTATAGTAGACATAGAAGTGTGATGCTATAAAAACTTTGGAGATAATTCTAAGAATGAATTTTGAGAATTCTTCTAGAGATTTCTGAATTAAAAGCTAAAGGTAACATCTGGAAAAAGAACAAATTTATTAGCTACTTTAGGCAAAGGATGGTCTTTTTCAAAATAAAAATTTCAAATCTCAATACAAGGGAAATACTTCATGTTGTAAACTTTGTATTAAATCTAGGTGACAGTAATTGGTACCGTGCTTTGGTCAAGGAAATCTTACCAAATGGAAACTTTAAAGTACATTTTGTAGATTATGGAAACACTGAAGAAGTCACTGCAGATGAACTTCAAATGATCCCATCCAAGTTTTTAAAACTTCCATTTCAAGGGATACAGTGCTGGTTAGTAGGTATGATGCAAAATGAGAAATTTTCTTAATTGTCTTCTAATACTTAGATTACAAAAAGTTCTCAGTGTTAATATATCTCTAATTTTAATATTTTGTGTAAGCTATTTTGTTTCAAAGAGCCTCAAGTATTTCAGCCTTTTGTTTTAGCAATTTTGCTTCTAATAATGCATCCTCCCAAAACAGTCTTATGAGTTCACCAAGTTCACCTACATGGAAATTCATTACACTACTGTTAATCGCGGCAAAACAATCTAAATAGCCAGAAATAGAGCCTTGGTTAAATGAGGATCCATATAGTGGGTAGTGAAAGTGTTAGGTACTCAGTCATGTCTGATTCTTTGTGGCCCCATGAACTGTAGCCTGCCAGGTTCCTCTGTCCATGGAATTCTCTAGACAAAAACACAGGAGTAGGTCGCCATTCCCTTCTCCAGGGGATCTTCCCAACCCGGGGATCAAACCTGGGTCTCCTGCATTGCAGGCAGATGCTCTACCATCTGAGTCGCCAGGGAAGCCCATAGTGGGAAGTTGTGATGTCTATTTCATAAGGATGTTGTGAGGATTGTTGAGTGAATGTTTAGACCAGGGCCTGGCACTCAGAGAGTTCCATTAATTGTTTGTTCTTATTACACAGTCATTAAAATGTTAAATATGTGTTGTTGACATGAAGAGCAGTTCATGAATTAAGTGAAGGAAGCCAGTTATAAAAGAGATGCAGGGTAGTATTGTGATTAAGAGAACAGATTAGCACCGCCTCTGCTGCTTGCTAGCCATGAGATCTTAGGTAAACTGGTTAAACTCTGTGCTTCCTTTCTCTCATCTGGAGAATTAGTGTACCTTCCTCAAAAAGACATTAAGAATAAAAGAGATATAAAGTATAAAGCACTGAATACTGCCTAACGTAGTAATTTTTAACTATAAAATTTTTATAATTTTATATTATTTTTACAAGTTTTTAGTATTACAAAATTTCTTTATAAAAGAATCATGAATGTGTATGCATGTGAGTATTTCCATATGCATGTAAAGATGATGGAAGATTGCATGCAAAAATGTTAATAGTAGTCATGTATGGAAGCATTAGATGCTTTTTATTTTTCCTTTCGCCTATCTGGTTTCTTTTTACTTTTTTACACTGAGTATGATTTGAATTTTTATTTTCAATTACCATGTTTTATGTCAGTGCTTCTTAAAGTGTGATCCCCTCCCACCCTACAACCAGTGAGTAGTATCAGTGTGAGAACTTGTTAAAAACACAAATTCTCAGTCCCCACCCAAGACCTGCTACTAAATTGGAAACTCTAGGGTGGGGCCCCTAGGTAATTCAAATATACAACCACATTTGAGAATCACTGTTATGAAAATTAGGGTGTAAGTCAAAGTTATCCTAGAAAAATAATTTTTGGTTTCAAATTTAAGATGACATTTTAAAATTATCATTGGAAAATTATATGAAAGTATGTTTTGTTTAAATCAGAATGATTGATACTGATGATTGTGTATATAACAATGATGGCTTCTAGAAACAGTAATTCTGTTTTTGCCTGTTGGGGAAAATGCCAGGTGAAGATAAGTTAGGGAGGAAAATCATGACAGACCCTGAGTCTCCTAAAACCCCAGTAGTGTTTTTGCAGATGCATTATCTGCCACACAGGCACAGAGGATGTAGATGTATTATTGACTATTGAGAAAAGATACTAAAAACCACTGACCTGAAAGGTGAACTTGGCAAGGGGAGTCCTGGATGTTATTGAGGCAAAAACTGTGGCTTTGGGGCACAGAATTCTTGTTAATGCTGTTCTTATTTGTTAGGTATACAGCCTAGAAACAAACACTGGAGTAAAGAAGCCATAGCAAGATTTCAGACGTGTGTTGCCAGGATAAAACTCCAAGCTCAAGTGGTTGAAATCACTGAAAACGGAGTGGGGATTGAACTCACTGATCTCTCCACTTCTTATCCCAGAATCATTAGCGATATTCTGATTGATGAACAACTGGTCTTAAAAGCTGGTTCACCACATATAGACTTAGTGAAAACCAGACCTGTTGATAAGCATGACCTTCAGATTGATACCCTGGGGCTTCAAGGTAACATTTTTAAACTGTTGCTTAAATTTGTGTTCTCCTTTGCTATTATAGGCTATGAAAATTGTGCTATTTCAAGTGACAGAATTTTCCTGTAGAAGTACCGTTTGTGGAACTAGATTAGTAATAGGTAATTAAAATCAGTTTAATGTTTATTGAATTCAACATCACGGTAATCAGTTTAATGTTTATTCATTCAATATCATGGTAATCCAACTCTATTCCCCAACCAGTAATGATGAAGAAGCTGAAGTTGAACGGTTCTATGAAGACCTACAAGACCTTCTAGAACTAACACCAAAAAAAGATGTCCTTTTCATTATAGGGGACTGGAATGCAAAAGTAGGAAGTCAGGAAACACCTGGAATAACAGGCAAATTTGGCGTTGGAGTACAGAATGAAACAGGACAAAATCTAACAGAGTTTTGCCAAGAGAACGCACTGGCCATAGTAAACACCCTCTTCTGAGAACACAAGAGAGGACTCTACACATGACATCACCAGATGGTCAACACCGAAATCAGATTTATTGTATTCTTTGCAGACAAAGATGGAGAAGCTCTATACAGTCAGCAAAAATGAGACTAGGAGCTGACTGTGGCTCAGATCATGAACAATTTATTGCCAAATTCAGACTTGAAGAAAGTAGGGAAAACCACTAGACCATTCAAGTATGACCTAAATCAAATCCCTTACTATTATACAGTGGATGTGAGAAGTAGATTCAAGGGATTAGATTTGATAGATTGCCTTATGAACTATGGACCGAGATTCGTGACATTGTATAGGAGACAGAGATCAAGACCATCCCCAAGAAAAAGAAATGCAAAAAACCAAAATGGCTATCTGAGGAGGCCTTACAAATAGCTGTGAAAAGAAGAGAAGCAAAAAACAAAGGAGAAAAGGAAACAAATACCCGTTTGAATGCAGAGTTCCAGATAACAGCAAGGAGAGATAAGAAAGCCTTTCTCTGTGATCAATGCAAAGAAATAGAGGAAAATGAAAGAATGGGAAAGACTAAGACATCTAGTCAAGAAAATTAAGAGATACCAAGGGAACATTTCATGCAAAGATGGGCTCAATAAAGGACGGAAATGGTATGGACCTAACAGAAGCAGAAGACATTAAGAAGAGGTGGCCAAAAAACACAGAACTATACAGAAAAGATTTCATGACCCAGATAACCACGATGGTGTGATCACTCACCTAGAGCCAAACAGCCTGGAGTGTGAAGTTAAGTGGGCCTTAGGAAGCATCACTATGAGCAAAGCTAGTGGAGGTGATGGAATTCCAGTTGCTGCTGCTGCTGCTAAGTCACCTCAGTCATGTCCGGCTCTGTGCGACTCCACAGACGGCAGCCCACCAGGCTCCCCTGTCCCTGGGATTCTCCAGGCAAGAACACGGGAGTGGGTTGCCATTTCCTTCTGCAATGCATGAAAGTGAAAAGTGAAAGTGAAGTCACTCAGTCGTGTCCGACTCTTTGCAACCCCATGGACTGCAGCCCACCAGGCTCCTCCATCCATGGGATTTTCCAGGCAAGAGTACCGGAGTGGGGTGCCATTGCCTTCTCTGAATTCCAGTTGAGCTATTTTAAATCCTGAAAGATGATGCTGTGAAAGTGCTGCACTCAATATGCCAACAAATTTGGAAAATGCAGCAGTGACCACAGGACTAGAAAAGGTCAGTTTTCATTCCAGTCCCAAAGAAAGGCAATGCCAAAGAATGTTCAAACTACCTCACAATTGCACTCATCTCACGTGCTAGCGAAGTAATGCTCAAAATTCTCCAAGTGAGGCTTCAACAATACGTTAACTGAACTTCCAGATGTTCAAGCTGGTTTTAGAAAAGGCAGAAGAATGAGAGGTCAAATTGCCAACATCTGTTGGATTATTGAAAAAGCAAGAAAGTTCCAGAAAAACATCTATTTCTGCTTTATTGACTATGCCAAAGCCTTTGACTGTGTGGATCACCACAAACTGTGGAAAATTCTGAAAGAGATGGGAATACCAGACCACCTGACTTGCCTCTTGAGAAATCTGTATGTAGGTCAGGAAGCAACAGTTAGAGCTGGACATGGAGCAACAGACTGGTTCCAAATAGGGAAAGGAGTATGTCAAGGCTGTATATTGTCACTCTGCTTATTTAACTTATATGCAAAATACATCATGAGAAATGCTGGGCTGGATGAAGCACAAGTTGGAATCAAGATTGCCAGTAGAAATATCAATAACCTCAGATATACAGATGATACCACCCTTATGGCGGAAAGCGAAGAAGAACTAAAGAGCCTCTTGATGTGAAAGAGCAGGGTGAAAAAGTTGGCTTAAAACTCAGCATTCAGAAAACTGAGATCATGGCATCTGGTCCTATCACTTCATGGCAAATGGATGGGGAAACAGTGACATACTTTATTTTGGGGGGCTCCAAAGTCACTGCAGATGGTGACTGCAGTCATGAAATTAAAAGATGCTTGCTCCTTGGAAGAATAGTTATGACCAACCTAGACAGCATATTAAAAAGCAGAGACATCACTCTGCCAACAAAGGTCTGTCTAGTCAAAGCTATGGTTTTTCTAGTAGTGACAGTTGGACTATAAAGCAAGCTGAGCACCAAAGAATTGACGCTTTTGAACTGTGGTGTTGTGGACTCTTGAGAGTCCCTTGGACTTCAAGGAGATCCAACAAGTCCATCCTAAAGGAAATCAGTCCTGAATATTCATTGGAAGGACTGATGTTGAAGCCAAAACTCCAATACTTTGGCCACTTGATATGAAGAACTGACTCATTTGAAAAGACCCTGATTCTGGGAAAGATTGAAGGCGGAAGGAGAAGGGGACGACAGAGGATGAGATGGTTAGATGGCATCACCGACTCAATGGACATGAGTTTGAGTAAACTCTGGTAGTTGGTTATGGACAGGGAGGCCTGGCATGCTGCAGTCCATGGGGTCACAAAGAGACAGACTCAACTGAACTGAACTGAACTGAATGTTTATTGAAACAGGGTTTTATTGAACACTATACTCATTTTTAATGTAGTTACTTGTCAGGTAAACAAACATACATCATACAGTTATGTATCCCTTAAAGTTTGAGTAAATGTTAATAATTAAATGTACTACAGAAATAAAAATAGACTATATGAGTGTCGTAGTTTAAGGATTCTTGTTATATAGGTTGAGCTTTTTTGAAATGCACACCAAAGTGTCTCATATTAAACAAACTTTTGTGAAAATACAGATTTTCATTTTGGGACTTTGGGAGTGTTGATATTCAGTAGAATATTAAGTTTTATCTGTTTCATGAGAGGACTGTATTTCATGTATTTTCAGCCATCTCTTCAGCTAATCAGTGGAGTACAATAGAGTTGCCAGTTAATAAAACTGTACAAGCATGCATTTTAGAAATCGCAAATCCAAACTTGTTTTATGCTCTACCAAATGAAATGGCAGGTAAGAAATAAAAGTTTGAGACATATTTATGCTAATCTTTTAACTGTAGAATGAACTTACCTGAACTCCTTAGGAAGCAATGGGGAGAAATGATTGTTTCCTTTCCACTCAGTGTTTTAATTGATCATAGTAATATGTAAGGAAAATCTGATTTTAAAAACAGATGTGAACATGCCCTGCATTCAGTCTCTACTCTGCCTGGTCTTGATCATCTGCAGCTTTTTATAACGAGGCAGTGTCCTTGATTACTGTATAATTTATTGTTTAAAAGTAGGTACTGTCTGTATGGAATTATACTTGCTAACCTAACCTTCTACGAGCATTAAGAGAATTTGAAACGAATTCTGTTTTAGATGTGTTGAAAGAGTACTTTGAAATCACTCTTTGATCACAGTGTTACTGAGTCTTAGGAACTTAAAGAACTGTTTTACAGTGCTTCTAATTGTGAAGAAGAGTAGCATGTAAATGCTGACTTTAATTTTCCTTTTTTGTTTCATGAAAGATTACAATTCAGTCATCTCATCAGTGTATTTGAGTTTATTCTTATAGTTCAGAAGCTGAGTTTAGTACAACTTGGCTATTCGGAATAATTTGCAGATACTTAAAAATGAACCTTTTTTTTAAAGTGATCAACCCAAGAATTGTGGTGATACCAATACTGCTCTTAAATTTATTCTCCATATTAGGAACAATCATCTTTAAACTGTATAGTAGGGAGGCATGGACTCAGGGTTATTCCATCCTGGCAGCTACATACGGTGTGATGAATTGGAAGTACTTTGTTTCATTTTATTACCTATAACACACTGACAAGTATACGGAACAATTGTAAAGCTGTAGCCTAACATCGTAAGTTTTTGTAGAACAAGCACCCTGGACTAGCCACCCTGATCAACACATTAGCCCACTGGTGGCTTCCTTCTTGCCCCTTCCCAATATTGCATCCCTTCCCCACAGTGTACCCCCTAGTGGTTTTATCTATTTTTTAAAACAGAAGTGTATATTTAAAAATATACAGGGTCTTTGGAGTTTAGATTTAATTTTCCTTTTTATATACTTTTATAAATATTGGCACTGAAAGTTTCTTCACAGAACTTTTTTTTCCCTTTATTTTTTATTAGTTGGAGGCTAATTACTTTACAGTATTGTAGTGGTTTTTGCCATACATTGACATGAATTAGCCATGGATTTACATGTGTTCCCCATCCTGAACCCCCCTCCCACCTCCCTCCCCATCCCATCCCTCTGGATCATCCCAGTGCACCAGCCCCGAGCACTTGTCTCATGCATCCAACCTGGACTGGCGATCTGTTTCACACTTGATAATATACATGTTTTAATACTATTCTCTCAGATCATCCCACCCTTGCCTTCTCCCATAGAGTCCAAAAGTCTGTTCTGTACATCTGTGTCTCTTTTTCTGTCTCTCATACAGGGTTATCGTTCCCATCTTTCTAAATTCCATATATATGCATTAGTATACTGTATTGGTGTTTATCTTTCTGGCTTACTTCACTCTGTATAATGGGCTCCAGTTTCATCCACCTCATTAGAACTGCCATATGACCCAGCAATCCCAGTCCTGGGCATACACACCAAGGAAACCAGATCTGAAAGAGACACGTGTACCCCAATGTTCATTGCAGCACTGTTTATAATAGCCAGGACGTGGAAGCAACCTAGGTGCCCATCAGCAGACAAATGGATAAGAAAGCTGTGGTACATATACACAATGGAATATTACTCAGCCATTAAAAAGAATTCATTTGAATCAGTTCTAACAAGGTGGTTTTTTTTTTTAATATATATTTTAGAAGATCAGGAAAAACTGAGTGTATTGACGGCCAAATTGTCAGAATATTGCAGTGTTCAGAAAAGCCGATCGCCCTATACACCGAAAATTGGAGATGCGTGTTGTGCCAGATACACAAGTAAGATTCTTTTTGTTATGCGGAACAGTGTGCATTTAAAACATTAGACTTAAAGTTTTAAAAAGTATTTAATTTTCTATTTATTTTATATGACACCTGGATCTACAGTTTCCCTCTCTTTTTTTCCTGGCAGAAATGTGTCATAATTTTTGGTTAGATAAGTATTCTGTGTTACATTACTAGGGTTGCATAAAAGCAATTCACAGCCTAGCCATGTAGTCACTATAAATATTTCTGCAGCCTTTTTTGGTTACTTGTGTTCTGTATACTTTCAGTAATGATCTCCAGTCCTCTGCACTGGTATAAATTCTCTCTAAGAGTACTTTATCCACTTTTGTCATAATCGTAGGCAGCCCTGGCCTTTTTACCAGCTCCTCTCTAGACTGTCTGTCTTTGGGACCTGAGCTGTCCTCCTGGAAGTTTCGTGTCACCATCACGCCAACCCTCTGTTGCTTGGATTTCTCTCCCACCCCCTCTTTGATGCCAGATTATCTCCCTCCCTCATCTCAACTTGCTTTCTGGATCCCTTACTTTTGACTTAATATTTGGGTATATCTCATCCTCTGGAAGCTGAGAAAAGATACATATAAAATTAAGTTTTCTGTTACCCTTCATGTTTGAAAAAGTATCCTACCCTCAACTTGATAGCTTACCTATAGATAGAATTCCAGGTTGGAAATCATCTTCGCCTTAAACTTTTGAAGGCATTGCTTTTATGTTGCCTTTTAGCTGCAGGCATTGCTGGTGGAGAGGTGGATGGTGTTGAGCTTCTCCAAACTTTGTACATATTTTTTTTCCTTCTTTCTGGAACTTGTGGTAATCTCTTCATCCCGAGTTGTGAATTTTATGATGTGACTTAGCATTGGTTTGCTTTCTTTCTTTTTTTGGCTGCTCCACACAGCTGGTGGAAGCTTAGTTCGCCAACCAGGGATTGAACCCGGGCCCCGTCAGTGGAAGTGTAGAGTCCTAACCAGGGACTTCACCAGCACTGTTTTTCTTTTCACTGTTGTACTGAGTGAGCACTCAGCGGGTGGGCCCTTTAGTCTTGAAATTTATGGGCTTTAGTTTTGAAATTTTTTCCTGAATTTTTTGTATTCCTTTCTTTGATTTTCTGCTCTTTTATGAACTTTCAAGTATTCTAATGTTAGGCTTAAACTCTTCTGCTGAATTTCCTCTGCTGTTTCATCTTTTTTATTCTGTTCAAGAGGTTTCCTCGGTTTTCTCTTCCGGCCTTTCTTATCTCATTTTTAATACCACATTTTTTTGTTTCAGTAGTTTTTATGTTTCTCAGGTGTGTGGTTTTAACACTTCCTTGTGCTTGTTTTAAGGATGGAAGGTCATTTCTCTGAGGATGGTCATAGTCTCTTAATTTTCATGGTTTCCTCTGCCCTTGGCCTCTGTTTCCTTGATATCCCGTTTGTTTGGTCTGGTCTTCTCTTTCTTCTTCTGTTTGGTCATCCTTTGCTGTTTGTCTTTATAAGGCGAGGCACTAAGAAGCTAATTGGAAGTTCCTTTGAGTGGGGGCAGAGCTTGTCTGTGGGGTGACCTGGCTCTGCTGTTTCACTGGGAAGTCCTCATGCTGGTGTCTTCAAGTGCTTTTGCTTGAGATGGTCGTCTCCTGCCTGAAGTGCGGACTGGCCTGACAGGGATCTCTGCTCTGCCTCATGTTCCCCAGTCCATAGTCTCTCTGGTCCGTCCCCTCTGGAGAAGAAACTAGTCTTCTGCCCTTGGGTAGGAGACATTACCTAGAAAGGGTAAAAACATGTAAACACAAAGCTAATCATAAAGCTTCAACACCTTTAAAAAATAGTTATTATGTGTAAATGTGTTTATAAACTAAAGTTTATTCACATGTCTTGGGGAAGGAACTCTGCTTCCACATTCAGTCACCATCTCAGTTTCATCTTTACTCCTACTTTTGAATGAGTAGCACCAATTATTGAGCCTTGATTACTTGGGGATTTGAAATGCAAACTGGGATGCTTCTTGGCTTCCTTACAGCAGCTTCAGTTGAGCTCTGCTAAGTTATTTCCATTCATGTATCTGCTTTCCAGCTTCCCAACATTACATTGTCATCTCTCTTGTTCTCCATCCTTGTGGTTTTAGCCTTTTTTCTGTTCAATCCTGTAACTGTCTTTTCAGTAGAATCTGCAAGAAGTAGAGGTGATGCTTGTGTTTAATCTAGAATCCTTGGCATGAAATCAGAAATCTTGGTGTGAATTTCCAAGTGACATCAGTGTAACTGTGAATAACCGTCTTAGGGGAGGAGGGCCTCATTGAATGTAACTTCTCACCTGAGACTCCATTCCATTTTTAGGTGATGATTGCTGGTACCGTGCCATTGTGCTGGGGACATCAGATGCCAATGTGAAAGTGCTCTATGCGGACTATGGAAACATTGAAACTCTGCCTCTCTGCAGAGTGCAACCCATCTCTGCCAGCCACCTGGAGCTTCCTTTCCAAGTTATCAGATGTTCCCTTGATGGTAGGCCATTAAGTCACTTTCCAGTACTGGTGTCTGTGGGATTTTTTTCTTTCTTCTATAACATTAAGTCTGAAACAAATGGGTATTTTAAGTAACTGCCCAGATTTCTAAATATCAAGCAGAGTTTAGCAAAAAAAAAAAAAAAAAACAAAAAAAAACTCATGTCTTTTACTCTTTCTTTCATTCTCACAAAAATTATATTCAGTCATTCCATCTTTGGTTTTACAGATGAGTGTCAGAGAGTCAAGGCTCAGAGATTCTGGCTGGTCTCAGGTTGCACACCTAGTACGTGGCAGAGCCAGGACCAGCTGGGCTGGCTCCTCTGACCTCTCCTGTGGGGGCCTTATGCCTTGCTGCAGACTAGAGATGTTCTCATGACATCTTACCTTACTATTGGTCTATCTTACTATGTGTACTCTTATCTGTATCTGCATATTTATTCAACCCTTCAGTTGGAATTTGAACAAAAGGAACCAAAATGCTGAAGTAGCTTTTTATTCTTACTCCTAATTTCTTTACCTAGAGGTTCCACCAGATAATAACAGACTGCCTCACCGTCTACTTTGGTTTTGACTCAGAAAGTTAGAAAATTCTCTTTATCATTGTTTGCGTCTCCCATTAGAACAGAAGTCCACGTAGGCAGACATTTGTCAGTGTTCTGACTTGTAGACCTAAATTAAGTGTTTGACAGGGCTTCCTTGTTGGCTCAGCTGGTATAGAATTTGTCTGCAATGCAGGAGACCCTGGTTTGATCCCTGGGCCAGGAAGATCCCCTGGAGAAAGGATAGGCTACCCGTTCTAGTATTCTTGGGCTCTTCTTGTGGCTCGGCTGGTAAAGAATACGCCTGCGATGTGGGAGATCTGGGTTCGACCCCTGAGTTGGGAAGATCCCCTGGAGAAGGGAAAGGCTACCCACTCCAGTACTCTGGCCTGGAGAATTTCCATGGACTATATTGTCCATGGTGGTCGCAGAGTAGGAAACGATTGAGTGATTTTCACTTCACTAGTGCTTGACACATAATAAAGATTGAGGAATATTTGTCAGGTTTGATTTTTTCGAATGCAGCAGCTTTTTACATTACAGCGTATGTAACTAAAGCTAGCTAAAATCAGTGAGCCTTTTATTATCCTTAGACAATTAAGTTAAATATTATCTTTTAGGAACTTGTTGATTAATACTCAGTTTTTTTTCCAGGGCTAATGGAATTGAATGGAAGATGTTCTCACCTAATGATAGAGCTACTGAAGAATTTCATGTTGAATCAGAATGTAATGATTTGTGTAAAAGGAGTTATCAAGAATGTTCACACGGTGTCAGTTGAGAAGTGTTCCGAGAATGGTACTATCAATATAGCTGACAAGCTGGTGATGTATGGTCTGGCAAAAAACATCACATCTAAAAACCCAAGTGCTCTAAATAAAGGTATTGTTTTTTCAAGTTTAATTAATAACAGGTGTAAGTGTAACCAGAAACAGATGTAATCAGTTTAGTAGGTCTGATCTTCCTTTATTCTCATGGCTATGTTTGTTCCCTTTGTCGTCCTCTTCTATGAATCCAGCAGTGGGGTACTGACTCATGTTGCTACGTCAGAGGAGCCTGGAAGGAAGCCGACCTCCCAGTCCAGACTTTCCTTGTATCAGGCTCGGAAACCTTGTCCATAGCATTAATGCTCCAAGGTTTAAAAAAGTCAAGCATTCAGTTACTTCCTACTTCCTTTTGATCCTGATCAAAGTGAGAAGAAGTCATATACTTGCGACTGGGTCTTACTAGTCATTTCATAAGATGATTAGTCAGTCCTGATCTCCACCAAAAAGAGAGACACTGTGCAGGATAGGCAAGGCCCAAAACCCTGGACGGGTGAGGGCGCGCATCTGGTAGAACACAGGACACAGTAGTAGGCAGCATTAAAGCGCTGATGAAAAGTTTAATCCATCTAGTCCTTTGTGGTTGGAAAGGATCTGCCCTGCGGGGCAGGCTTGTGTATGTTCAAACTCCAGGTTTGTTTTTTTTCCTGTTATTTATAGCTAAGAGGTCTAACAACTTTTTACATTTGCTTTTAGAAACGGCAAACAGGATGAACTGCTGCTGCGCGAAGCTACAGAAACAAGTGGGTAAATTTCCCTAAAGTGAAATTATACTCCCAACATTTTAAGGAATGAAATAACACTATTTTCTTTCTCACCCTCAGGTTGAAAAGCATGAGCAAATTCTTCTCTTCCTTTTAAACAATCCAACCAATCAAAATAAATTTATTGAAATGAAAAAATTGTTAAAAAGTAAGTTAAATTTGATGTTTTTTTCTCTTACGCAACCCCCAACAGGACATCTCCAGTCGTTTTGTCAGGGCAGAGCATGTGTTTGGAGGCTGTGCTTTACTCTGTGGTCTGATGATCAGAGGGCTGGCTATAATGATTCTGCCATCTTCCTAGGTTTTGTTTGGTAGCCTCCCTTTGACACTGCTTGTGGAACTGAGTCGAGGGCCATCCTGTCCTTACTGTTGCTTGACATAGAGAAAGCTCGTGATGGTATGTGCAGGGACATGTAAAAATTGTCATGAGGTCAAGCTTAGCCTGAAATTCTTTGTGTCTAGAGTGAAATTAACACTTTCTTGTACACACTTCTATGAAGATGGCTAATACTTTTTGTGAAGAAGTTCTGAGGAGTCAAGAAAATGGGCTGCACTGATAGATTTCATTTCAGAACAAAGCATATTCTTCCTTCTTTAGCTCCGGTGACTCTCGTGGTTAAAGATGCTATCAGTGGGTTTCATTTATTTTTTCTTTTTAATTGAAGGATGATTGCTTTACAACCTTGTGTTGGTTTGTGCCATATATCAACATGAATTGGCCATCAGTCATAGGTAAACCCATAGTGGGTTTTAAATAGTGGTTCCCTTGCTGTGGCTTCTTATTTTTTTTTGCCTGGGATCCTGTGATCTAAGATAACCCTTGGAAAGTGTTTTGTGATCAGTAACCAATTAGGACTTCTGGTCAAAATGAAGTTGTCCTTCTTGCCACTTTGAATTGATAGAATTTCAGCTGAAAGCAAAAGAACTTAGACTTAATTCCTGTACTCTGGCGGGCTCGAGTGACCATTGCAAGTAGCTCCCGAGGTCCTCCTGCTCCCTGGGGCTCTGTGAGTGCAGCAGGTCTTCAGGAGGTACCTGCTGGGATTGCATGTATTCTCCATTTGTTAACGCACAGTTGTTTTGTTTCTGTTTCTGAGAAAGCATGACTAAGTTCTAAGCTAACTATCATTCATGCAGGATCATCAGTTTTGATTCTCATGATTTATTTTGAGATGATTTATTTACTTCAGAAGTTTTGGGTTGCTCTTAAAATAAATGCTAACTTGCAATTCCAACTTTGAATCCTTTCTAATACGTTGTTTTTATACTGACAGCTGTTTTGTGTTCAGTTCAGTTTAGTCGCTCAGTCGTGTCCGACTCTTTTTGACCCCGTGAATCGCAGCACACCAGGCCTCCCTGTCCATCACCAGCTCCCGGAGTTTACTCAAACTCATGTCCATCGAGTCGGTGATGCCATCCAGCCATCTCATCCTCTGTTGTCCCCTTCTCCTCCTGCCCCCAATCCCTCCCAGCACCAGGGTCTTTTCCAATGAGTCAACTCTTCGCATGAGGTGGCCAAAGTACTGGAGTTTCAACTTCAGCATCAGTCCTTCCAATGAACACCCAGGATTGCTGTTTTGTGTACTTGAGTTTAAAATCTGAAATTTGATGATACTTTAAATTTCATAGATTGGGGAACGTGCAATGACATGAACTTCTGGCATTTAGTCCTAGCGCCAAGTCATCATATTTTTAATCAAGTTGATTAACTTGTATGTGCTTTTATCTTTTTATCTGTGAAATAAGTTCTTTTTTTCCCCATAGGAGTATTGAGTGTTGCATATACAATTTCAGATGAAACCAGTGTTTTCTGTTTCTAAATATATTGAAGACATTATGTTAAAAAACAACAACAACACATCACTTCATTTAAAGCATAGTGGTTGAACTGGTTTCTCCTTTCCTGTAGGAGTAAATACACATTTTTGACTACCTTCACATACTGTGCCATGCCCTGAATTTGAGTATTGCATTAGTTAAAAATCACTTTTACATCTGATCACACATTTAATTTTCACAATATCTGGAAGATTAAAAGAAAGTAAGCCTCATTTTATAGATGAGGAAGTGAAAGCTCCAGGAGGTTAAATGGTTGCCCCAAAACCACACACACAGACAGGAAAGGAGGTCCTCGGACTCGCAGCCGAGTTCTCCATGCTGCCCTTTGCTGCTCACCTGTAGCTGTGCTGCCGTGTCATTTAGATTAGATCAGCTCTGAAGGGCACGAAACTACAAGGTTATGGGATGAGGAAAATCACCATACATGGCTCCTTAAGCATCCTTCATTGTCGTGAAAGTGTAGTTGAATGATTCTTTAAATTAATTTTTCCTAGAGATGGAGAAAATGTGCTTAGTTTCATTGTTTCCTCATTTCTGGAGAAATGTTTAATTTGTTAGTAGTTCAGTTCAGTCACTCAGTCGTGTCTGACTCTTTGAGACCCCATGGACTGCAGCACCCCAGGCTCCCCTGTCCATCATCACCTCCCACAGCTTGCTCAAATTCATGTCCATTGAGCTAGTGATGCCATCCAACCATCTCATCCTCTGTCATCCCTTTCTCCTTTAGCCTTTAGTCTTTCTCAGCATCTGGGTCTTTTCCAAGGAGTCCATTCTATTCATCAGGTGGCCAAAGTATTGGAGATTCAGCTTCAGCCTCAGTTCTTCCATGAATATTCAGGACTGATTTCCTTTAGGATGGACTGGTTGGATCTCCTTGCAGTCCAAGGGACTCTTCAAGAGTCTTCTCCAACACCACAGTTCAAAAGCATCAGTTCTTTGGTGCTCAGCTTTCTTTATGGTCCAGCTCTCACATCCATACATGACTACTGGAAAAACCATAGCTTTGACTAGATGGACCTTTGTTGGCAAAGTAATCTCTGCTTTTTAATATGCTGTCTAGGTTGGTCATAGCTTTTCTTCCAAGGAGTAAACATCTTTTAATTTCAGAGCTGCAGTCACCATCTGCAGTGATTTTGGAGCCCCCCCCCCAAAATAAAATCTGTCACTATTTCCATTGTTTCATCATTTATTTGCCAGGAAGTGATGGGACCAGATGCCATGATCTTCATTTCATGAATGCTGAGTTTTAAGCCAGCCTTTTCACTCTGCTCTTTCACTTTCATCAAGAGGCTCTTTAGTTCCTCTTTGCTTTCTGCCACAAGGATCACCACATATTTGAGGTTATTGATATTTCTCCCTGCAGTCTTAATTCCAGCTTGTGTTTCATCCAGCCCAGCATTTTCCATGATGTAATCTGCATATAAGTTAATAGGGTGACATTATACAGCCTTGATGTATTCCTTTCCTGATTTGGAACCAGTCCATTGTTTCATGTCCGGTTCTAACTGTTGCTTCTTGCCCTGCATACAGGTTTCTCAGGAGACAGGTAAAGTTGTCTGGTATTCCCACCTCTTGAAGAATTTTCCATGGTTTGTTGTGATCCACACAGTCAAAGGCTTTAGTGTAGTCAATAAAGCAGAATTAGATGTTTTACTTGAAATCCCTTGTTTTTTTTGATTATCCAGCAGGTGTTGGCAATTTGATCTCTGGTTCCTCTGCTTTTTCTAAATCCAGCTTGAGCATCTGGAACTTCACAGTTCATGTACTGCTGAAGCCTGCCTCGCTTGGAGAATTTTGAGCATTACTTTGCTAGCATGTGAAATGAGTGCAATTGTGTGGTAGTTTGAGCAGTCTTTGGGATTGCCTTTCTTTGGGATTGGAATGAAAACTGACCTTTTCCAGTCCTGTGGCCACTGCTGAGTTTTCCAAATTTGCTGGCATATTGAATGCAGCACTTTCACAGCATCATCTTTTAGGATTTGCAATAGCTCATCTGGAATTCCATCACCTCCACTAGCTTTGTTCTTAGTGATGCTTCCTAAGCATCACTTGACTTCACATTCCAGGATGTCTGGCTCTAGGTGAGTGATCACATCATTGTGGTTATCTTGGTCATGATCTTTTCTGTATATTCTTCTGTGTATTCTTGCCACCTCTTAATATCTTCTGCTTCTGTTAGGTCCATACCATTTCTGTCCTTTATTGTGCCCATCTTTGCATGAAATGTTCCCTTGGTATATTAATTTTCTTGAAGAGATCTCTGGTCTTTCTCATTCTATTGTTTTCCTCTATTTCTTTACATTGATCACTGAAGAAGGCTTTTTTATCTCTCCTTGCTATTCTTTGGAACTCTGCATTCAGATGGGTTTATCTATCCTTTTCTCCTTTGCCTTTAGCTTCTCTTCTTTTCTCAGCTATTTGTAAGGCCTTCTCAGACAACCATTTTGCCTTTTTGCATTTCTTTTTCTTGGGGATGGTCTTGATCACTGCTTTCTATACAGTGTCATGAACCTCCATCCATAGTTCTTCAGGCACTCTGTCTATCAGATCTAATCCCTTGAACTTATTTGTCACTTCCACTGTATAATCGTAAGGGATTTGATTTAGGTCATACCTGAATGGTCTGTCTAGTGGTTTCCCTACTTTCTTCAATTTAACTCTGAATTTTGCAGTAAGGAAAAGGGAGAAGGGAATGGCAAACCACTTCAATATTCTTACCTTGTGAATCCCCTGAACAGTATGAAAAGGCAAAGAGATATGACATTGAAAGATGCACTCCCCAGGTTGGTAGGTGCCCAATATCATACTGGAGAAGAGTGGAGAAATAACTCCAGAAAGAATGAAGAGATGGAGCCAAAATGAAAAGAACACCCAGTTATGGATGTGACTGGTGATGAAAGTAAAGTCTGATGCTGTAAAGAACAATATTGCATAGGAACCTGGAATGTTAGGCCCATGAAATAAGGTAAATTGGAAGTGGTCAAACAGGAGATGGCAAGAGTGAACATCAACATTTTAGGAATCAGTGAACTAAAATGGAGTGGAATGGGTGAATTTAATCCAGATATCTACTACTGTGGGCTTAGAAGAATTGATTATATTCTTTGTAGCCGAAGATGGAGAAGCTGTATACAGTCAGCAAAAACAAGGAGCTGACTGTGGCTCAGATCATGAATTCCTGATTGCAAAAATTTGTTAGTAGCTTAATTGTAAAATTGCTGAACTTAACAGTGATATACTTACAAGAACATAAAACTCTGGTCCTGAGTTGAGAAGACTCTCCTGAAGGAGACTGGCAACTCACCAGTATTCTAGCTTGGAAAATCCCATGGACAGAGGAGCCTGGCGTGCTATAGCCCACGGGGTCACAAAGAGGCAAACACGACTGAGCATGCATTCATATGTCATATATATAATTGTAAAATTGCTGAACTAGGAATGGTGTGGTTATGAGAACATAAAACTGTAATCTCTTCATCAAAGAGGTAAGTATTTCAGCATACAGGTTAGTATAAAATATTTTTTATATTTGGAGGGGAGCATATCTGTGAAGGGGAGTACAAACAGCTATACTTAACATAAAGCCCTGTTATTGCGGTGGTGAATTTTTTTAACTGGCAGATCTGACTTAAAGAAATGTGGAATTTCAGATTAAAAGTGAGTATTTGGTTTTTTTGTACTTGAGATAGAAATTAAGAACCACAGTGACTGGGTTTTTATATGAGGCATACTGAGAATTGATTTTTGTCTTGCAGAAACAGCCTCTCTTGAAGATCAACTCTTATGAGACTGGAAACAGAGAAGGCTAGATTTAGGAGAGAAAGTACCGCATCTTGTGTTTTTGTTTATTGGAAACTTTTTCTTTAATGACCTTTTATGTCTGCATTTTTGTTTGCTTACCATTCTTCTGTCTAGGTTGGGTAGGTGTTTTTTTTCCCCCTCTAAATGCATCCTCTCAGTAAGTATTGCATGAAAGTACATGGGAGCATCAGGAAGGGATGCATAAGGGATACTGTCTAGTCTGCATAGAGCTTTTTAGTACTTAAAGATGCTGAAGAAAATATGGCTCCAGGTTAATACTGTGTCATTTGAGTTGTTGGACACACAAGTTTTATTTTTTGGACTTCTCTCTGTATGTTTGACGTGTTTCATAATAAAATACACCCTGCTCTCCCTGTCACAGCCTGCCTTTTCCACATAATACAAGCTGTCTGGTTTGTTGTTGATGGGTCCCTGCCCTTCTTTTCCTGTCCACTCTGAGGTCATCAGTTTCTCTCTCCCCATCCTCACTCAGATCACTTTTGTTTCAGCCCTTGGGCACAGTCTGCCCTTGGGCTCTCACCCACTCTGACCAGGAAGGCACTTTCTGCTCCTGCCGTCTGTAGGTACCTTTCTAAATCTGTGGCCACTTGGATTTTTAGTGTAGTGGAATTTACATTTTCTGAAGCACAGATTCCTGGAGCACAGTTAACAGCTTAATGTAAAAAGCCAAGTTAGAGTATATATTTTTCTTGAAGCACATAAAGACATCTTAAACTCTGTAAACTCACATGTGTGGAATTATGGGCCAGCCAGTCTTCCTGCCAGCCCAGAAGTTTCTGTTTGGGAATTTTTCCACGATTTAAGTATCAGACTGTGAAAGCCTAAGAAGATGTCACCAACTCAAAGAAAAAACTTGACTTTGTTTTTTTTGTTTGTTTGTTTGTTCTTTTAAAATGTACCTTTGCTGGTAATGTGTGTCAGCTAGATTAAGTGGAGTTTCACCTCATGTAAAAAGTTGTTTAAACATTGATATGCTTCTATTAGATAAAAATTTAAGCTGCTGTGCCCAATAAAATCCTTTTACTTCACAGCCAGATTTCCCTTGTGTTCTTATCACCAGCAGCATTTTGCTAATTTCCTTTTCTTACTGGCACATACTAGGAGCACTGGGCGCTTGGTTTGTTCATACTCTGTTCAATTCCATCCACAGTGCGAATGCAGATGAAATCTATGGAATCACAGAACTGTCCTTTTTATTAAGGGAAGTTAGGGAAATATCACAGAACACACTAAGGAAAGCTTAAGTCAAAGTTCGTCGGATCCCAAGGTTTTATCCTATGGTACAGACTGGAAATTGGGATAGAAACAGTCTAAATTAAATGCAGTTTAATATTACTTGATGATTCAGCTGTCTCATACTAGATGGATTGAATATCTCCTGGATTGATTCAACGTATTTCCATACTGAACCACCAGATCTTGTTTTCGATCTTTCACATTCACATATTTATTGAGCTCCAGCTGTGTGCCTGGCACTGAGGTTAGTGATCATCCAGCAGGGCCATGTATGGTCTGTCACATGCACCAACCCCAGTCTTGGGGTTTCCTCAGAATACCTAGTTCACTCATAGATAAGTACTCCAGAGCTGAGACCAGATAAATAAATAGTTTATTCCTTGGCAGAGGCCTTGTTTATTGAGACAAATCAGATCCGTTTTGCAAGAGATTCTTAACCATGCATGGATTAAGAATAGTGGGGGGAGTAGGGGAAGAAGACATACTTGGTATGCCTTTTATTTTGGTGGAATGTGTTTTTCTAGGGCTGCTGGAAATGTGAAAGTTTCAAGATTGTGAACGAGGGTGAGGGATAGTCTAAATTCGAGCTCTCTTGCTCCAGTGAACCTGAGGATCATTCTCAGCAGAGCCCTAAACTGCCAAATTGTAGAGGAGGAATAAAGTCACTGTGAGGCCTGCCACTGTGAGGCTGCCAGCCCAGGGCAATAAACTGAGTGTGCAACTGGTGGCCTTATCGCCAGCACAGCTGTAGCTGCCCAGGTTTGGCAAATTGAGCTCTTCTAGGATTAGCCCAATAACTCTAATACTTTGGCCACCTGATGCAAAGAACTGACTCCTTGGAAAAGATGCTGATGCTGAGAAAGATTGAAGACAGGAAGAGAAGGGGACGACAGGATGAGATGGTTGGATGGCATCACTAACTCGATGAACTGGAGTTTGAGCAAGCTCTGGGAGTGGGTGATGGACAGGGAAGCCTGGCGTGCTGCAGTCCATGGGGTCCCAAAGAGTCAGACACGACTGAGTGACTGAACTGACCTCAGCACCTCAAGGTGAAAAGAAAGCATATAAAAGTGACTGGGGCTGGGCAGCTAAAGCCTTACATGAAACTAATTCTAGGTTATGTGAAAGCTACTGCCAAGATTTGAGAGGCTTCCTAGGGAAGTTAGACCGTTTGCCTACAGGGTAGCTTTAACAAGGTTCAGGCATAGAAAAAGGGTAAGCACTTCTCTGGGTGGGACTTCTACCACTGTCATCCTGAGCAAATGGGCAGAAGTCTTGCCGAATCTGAGTCTTCCTATAATCCCAGCAAGCAAAAACCATTGTACAACTCCTAACTGCACGATTGGAACCACAGGCTGCCCTCCAGTTCCTCTTATTTGGAAAAACAAAGCCACAGACAGCAGCCTTGAGTTGGGTTTAATGAGTCAGCTCTGCTTGGCTGCGAGTCTTGCCTACAGAACCACCCACACTGGTGAGGGTCCCAGGGCTCACTCATGGGCTGATCCTTCAGTTGCTCAGTCGTGTCTGACTCTTTGTGACCCCATGGACTACAGCATGCCAGGCTTCCCTGTTCTTTACCCTCTTCTGGAGCTTGCTCAGACTGATGTCCAGAGGATGAGATGGTTGGATGGCATCACCAACTTTGATGGACATGAGTTTGAGCAAGCTCCAGGAGATGGTGATGGACAGGGAAGTCTGGCATACTGCAGTCCAAGGGTTGGCAAAGAGTCAGACATGACTGAGCTACTGACTGAACTGAACTGAGGAAATGGGATGGTCTGTGAGGTTGATTATAGGTTAGGCAGGGCCTACTTCACTACCTCCAAGGGTGTACCCAGAGTCCTCTGAAAATGCATTCAATGAATACTTACATTAGGGCATGCACATGTATGTGAAAACTAAAGATACAGAATTTGGAAGCATTCAGTTCAATCATTTGTGTCCGACTCTTTGCAACCCCAAGGACTGCAGCACGCCAGGCTTCCCTGTCCATCACCCACTCCCGGAGCTTGCTCAAACTCCTGTCCATGAAGTCGGTGATGCCATCCAACCATCTCACCCTCTGTCATCCCCTTCTCCTCCTGCCTTCAATCTTTCCTAGCATCAGGGCGTTTTCCAAGGAGTCAGTTGTTCACATCACGTGGCCAAAGTATTGGAGCTTCAGCATCAGTCCTTCCAGTGAATGTTTAGGACTGATTTCCTATAGGATTAACTGGTTTGATCTTGCAGTCCAAGGGACTCTGAAGAGTCCTCTCCAACACCACAGTTCAAAAGCATCTTCAGTGCTCAGCTTTCTTTATAGTCCAACTCTCACATCCATACTTGACTACTGGAAAAGCCATAACTTTGACTAGATGGACCTTTGTTGGCAAAGTAATTTCTCTGCTTTTTAATATGCTGCCTAGGTTGGTCGCTGCTTTTCTTCCAAGTAGCACACATCTTTTAATTTCATGGCATTGACTTAGTGCTTCTGTGGTCCTGGATGTAGACTGAATGACTAAATGTTACCCAAGCTTTTGCCTTTGTAGACATACCGTGCTTACTTGTTGCAGCCAGAAGGTATCACATTTTCTAAAAGCAAATCCAGCTATACCTCCTGCATAATTTTTCTCACTGTCTTAAGGACTTGAGACACTTTCGCCCTAAGAACAACAGCTGGTGCCTGCCCCAAACCTAAGGGTCTTCAGCTGTGAGATGGCAGTATTTCTGTTCCTTATGCCTCCTGGCCACACCTTTGTTTGCTGTTGCTGCCATGAGCTCCACAGTTTTTGCTTCGGCTTAATTTGTTGCCTATGGACTACTTGAGAACCAAGCCTTTCGTCTCCTCTGAGATGGTTTCCTTGCCATTTAATATGCATTGTTTCCTATTCTTTTATTTTTTAACAAGAGAGTTCTGGAAAAGATACAAGTTTTGTGGCTCTGTTATGAATCCTCCTCGGGGTTTTTAAATATGTGCTTCACCCTGCTTCATCATTTGGGGGATGGCATGCAAAGAATTTGAATTGGGCTTCTGTAAGTCTGGGAACTACCATGCCCATCAACTTTTAATTTTGTAGTCCAGGAACCTTAACACTTAAAAATTAAGCGTCTTATCTCTATCAGAAAGCCAGTAGGGAAGAGAGCTGGATGGGGAATCCCATACCTCCTCATCTCTAAAGGGACATCTCCCTCTGCACATTGCTGAGAGCTGAAGTCTGCCTTTATCTCTTCGTGGAAGTCAAAGTTGTCTTCATGCCTTGTGTGTTTACAGCTGAGACATGCCCCACGGGCAGATCACAAATTAATTCACATTTTGCTTTCTTGGGCTTCCCTGGTGGCTCACCTGGTAAAGAATCCGCCTGCAATGTGGGAGACCTGGGTTCGTTCCCTGGGTCGGGAAGATTCCCTATAGAAGGGAAAGGGTACCCACTCCAATATTCCGGCCTGGAGAATTCCATGGACTGTATAGCCCATGAGGTCACAAAGAGTCGGACATGACTGAGCAAATTTCACTATGTATAATTTCCGGGCACTGGTCCCACAAAGATGAATCTGCCAAGCCCTTGGAAACAAGGGGCTCGCAAGCCCTTTGGGATGAAGATCTTTCATGGTGACTATTTTTTAAATTTCCACAAAGCTTCACAAAGCAGGGACTGCTCTGGATGACAAAAGTAGTTACCCAGCTTCTCTCTGTATTAAAAGCTTCTACCCCTGCTAGTCAACCACTCAGCACCCTCCATAGCTTGGGCCGCTGGCTTTTCTGCCTCCTTCCCACACATACCTGGTGGAAAGGTACAGGTGATTAAACTTTGATTGAAGGAGTTTGAAGCAACTAATACTGTTACCCAAAGTGGGGATCCAGCTGCGCGCCACTCTGAAGCCAATAAAGAGGCAAAGTTGCTGGAAAAGAAATTTGCTTTATTTTCAGTGCTGACAACCTGAGAGGAGGGCAGACTCCTGTCCAAAGGCTGATTTCCCCCACAAGGTAAAGGGAAGAGACTACATGCAGAAGCAGCTCTGACAGTCATTTTGAAATTGATCATGTGGTGGTTTGATCAGTGTCATCTTGATTTAAGTATAATTAGTCTTTAGTGCCAGGGTCGGTTTGTTTCCATTGCTTTAAGGCTAGCTCTCAGAATTGTAGCAGCTTAAGTCGTGGCTGCATGTCTTCATGTGGTTAACTTCTTCCACCTGGTGTGGATTTTAGTCTCTATAAGATAGTTCAGAGGATATGGCTCAGAATATTATCTATAACCCTTGAAAAGGAACTAAAAATCCTTGATTATGCTTAATGATCAAATCTTGTTTGACTATTTTCCTTTGTTTCTGCCTTGTCTCACTTCTCTGATTAAATTTATTCTTTGGCTGAAGTTTTCTTACAAAAGACTGGCTGAGGTCATAGTCCCCTAGGACCATAGGGTCCTGCTCTTTTTTGGTGTCTCCACCAGTATTTATAGTTTCAGCTTTTTTACTTCTTAATCATGGAATGAAAATGTGAAATACTTCCAACCACACATATAAAGCTGTCAGGACATCCAAAATTAAAATGTAGCTTCTGTGTGTATGTATATATATATACTATATATATATATATATATATCATACAATAAAAATTGTATATAATTCTCGCAGTTTACTCCAGGGAGTTACTGGGTTAAACACAAATATCTAAAGGTTAAAATTAAAAGTTGATAGGTTACGCCCACTAGAACGTTAAAAGTGGATAAAAGCCACAGAAAGATGTCAAAAAGGGACAAAGAAAATCTGGCTATGATACACTATACATGGAATGCTGCTGCTATTTAGTCATGAAGTCATGTTGGACTCTTGTGACCTCAAGGACAGTAGCCTGCCAGGCTCCTCTGTCCATGGGATTTCCCAGGCAAGAATGGTGATGTGGGTTCCCATTTCCTTTGCCAGGGGATCTTCCTGACCCAGGAATCGAACCCCAGTCTCTTCTCCTGCATTGGCTGGCAGGTTCTTTACCACTGAGCCACCAGAGAAGCCCATGCATGGAACGAGCTAACGATAAAATTTTGAGTAGACTCATGCTGGAAGAAGAAACACCATAATGTTAACAGGATTATCTCTGGGTGGTGGAGTAGGTGTGGTTTGCTTAACCTCATTTTCTTTTTTTTTCTTTTGTGACGAGCACACGTTATGCAATGACACTTTTTTTTGATGAAGTATGGAAACTATATGCAATAAGAGACTTTTGTTTTTAAGTGCTTACTATGCACAAGGTGTTGTGCCAGACTGAGCTACTTTTGCTTTATGGTATTTGATTAAAAAAAAAATCAAGCCACCTTCCAGATTTCAATGAGGATGCTAGCCAAAAGCCCCAATTATTATCGTCCAACGGCAGTAACAGGTAAACAAAGGGCAACTGCCATGACAAACAGAAACGTTGCCAAAGTCAACATTTTCGCAAGGGTCGAAGCAATAAAATCCTGCGGAGTCCAAGGCGGATGGCACAGCGCTCCCTGCAGCACCGCTCGGGGGCTGGGAGACCAGAGCAGAAGTAAGTACCTTTGTTTGTCTCCCGACCTTGGCCAACGCGTTGCTTAAAAACGCGAGGGGCGGCTGCGGGCTGGCTTTCCAGTAACGCGATGCACCGCGCTCGGGAGAGCGGCCCTAGCGGGGTCGGCCGGCGCCGCGCCCCCCGCCTTCCCTCGGTACGGAACACAGGTGTCCCACGTGGCTCCCGCCCGTGCGCCCTCCCCGGGCTTAGCAGCGCCCCCTGGCCCGGGCCGGATCCCGCCGCGCGCTCCGAGCCGTGAGTCCAGCCGGCGTGGTTTCCTCGTAGCTGGAACCCCCTTCCTTCCCGGCGCTCGCACCGGAGGAGACGCCCCGCCCCCGGGCGCCCCTGCCCCGCGTGCAGAGACGGTGCGTCCCGCTTGGATGCGGCGTCGGCGCGGCGGGTTCGGTTCGTCATTGTCTGCACTCCACCGGAGCACGGCGGCGGGGCCTGCACGGCTCTCCGGGAAGTCGGCGTCCCGGGCAGAAAGCACCTGGCGCGCCCCTCCTCGGGGCACCCCTCCTTCTGTCCCGGGGCGAGCCGGCGGGGGTCTTGGGAGCCAGCGCGCTGAGGGCCCGGCAGCAGCCCCTCCGGCGGGTCCCCCGGGAACGCCAAGCGGAGCGGCTCGGACCACAGGTAAAGGGGACGGGCGTTCGGTGACTGTGAGTGGAGGAGGGAACCTCGTATTACACCTGGCCGGCCTAGCAGAGTCGTGGAACCCCTAACCTGGCTCGCCTTTTGAATAAAGGCTTTGGGGACATGCCGATCCCTCCTTCCCCCCGCACCTCCTCTCATTTTACAGAACAGATGCAGATGTTACAGTCACTGTTGCGTGGTTTTTCCAAGCAGCCCAGTGCCCCCAGCGAGGTCTCTGCATGCAGAGCCTGAGGGGGCCCGTGGCCCCGAGAAACTCGCCCTTGGCCTTTGGGAAGTCTAAGGGATTTATTCTCCATGGTGATTCACCTGCTTGGACACCAAGCCCCCCAACCAACCCCTCTGGCCAGCTGGTCCAGCCCGGCTTCCTGCACTTCTCCAGGTCAGACCCCAGGGTCTCAGAATTGCACCTTAAAAGCTTGCCAGGGGGCATGGATTTAAAAATTTGGTGGACACTCAGGCAGAGGAGAGGAGGGCACCTTGCTTCCCTTCCACTGTGGAACCCGTGGCTGTCCTGCCGAGAAGGGCTTTTCCATGGGGACGCTATGAAGTGTGTTTAGTATCTTGGAATTAAATAAAATGTGTACAATTTTCAATTTAGACGGTCCTTTAAAAACAACCCCTCTAGAACCTCTTAAGTGTTTTATAAATTAAAGTCTAAAAATTCAAGGTCTATTTTGTTTTCTCTGTGACATTATATTAAGAAATGTGCAGTTATTGAGAGGAGTCAGAAAAGAGAAGGAAACCGAAAATTCAGCGCTGCAGCTGGCAAAGGCCATGGGAGTTAATTTGCAAATGCTGTTGGCTTTCAGTAGCTTGTAGCCATTCTCTTCCTTAGATTGATGGGATACAAAGCTTTACTAGATTGTTCTTTGTGTGGGATACGGCCCTTACTCTTCTTTGTAGAAATCCAGCTCAGAGCCATCTCTTGATGTATTAGGAATTTCCCAGTCTGGATCCCGAAGCAAATCCCAGAGGTCCACAGGGATTCCATCCTTCCTTCATCATATCTGTCTCTTTGAAAACCATCCATGACATTTTTCTTTAAATCCGGTTTTTTGGTCCACCACCCAGAGCTTAGAGTAGCTGTTTCCCTTCCTCCTCACTAGGCTCAGGCTCTTGAAATGAATTATAGTCAGATGCCTATGTTTTTACAGATGAGGAAACTGAGACCTAGAAAGTTTGGAAGACTGCCCGAGGGAGAACGGGAGAGCCTGCCAGGAACCCTGTCTCCTGGGCCTGTAATGAGCACAGTCACTAATTGGCAAGTGATGACACTGAGGATAAACCATTGGTGCAAATGTAAAAGCCCTTTGTTAAGAATGTGCCCACCAGGTGTGCATCTTACAGAGTTTTTTCCACCACATCCCCAACACCTGGGAGAGTGCTGGGTGCAGGGCACATGCTTAATAGTTGTTATTGAATAAGTTAAATTTCACATCATTGTATCAGTGGAAGGGTCAATACCGTGAGTGTGTTAAAACAGTGATTCCCACACTTTGAGCAATAAGAAAAAAAAAAGAACAGTTTTAATTGAGAGGACTGTAACAGAATTGCTAATTTTTAATTTTATCCCACAAGGGTGTTTTTTAAAATGCGATAAACCCCTCACATCATCTACAAAGCTATTGGAGGCCTCTTGCGGGCCCTGCATAAGAGAGGGTGTAGGCCATGCGAGATACCCCTGCTTCAGTATCCCAAGCCATCAACCCCAAACAGCTGAACACACTCAAAGGCCCTTCTTTTAGTTCACCCTTTCATCTTCTAAACAGCTCCAGCTGCTTACTATTCCACCACAAAACCACCTGCTGGGGTTCCCTGATTGTGATCCTTCAATTCCTCACTTCCCTTCCTGATCCTGGGTCCCTTCTCTTAACTAGATTTCCTGATCTCCACTTGGGCACCTCTCTGCCCAGAGGACTTTGGCACTGTTGGCTCATGGGATCCTGGCAATAACCTTTCCAGTTAAATAGGGTGTGTAATGTAACCCCCATTTTTGAAAGAAGAAAATTGAGTGGCTAAAGTGAAAGAATGTACTTGGGAGGTTGGTGCTCAGGTCTCCTGACGTCAGATTGGTGCCCTTTGGACACCAAATGTGTGCTGCGTGCTTCTTGTCACGTCTGGGCTGCCCACATCTGAAGAACTGGGCCTGATGCCAAACTTGTAATTTACCAGCTCTTTGACCTTGGGCCCCAACTTCTCCAAGACCATTTTCACAAGTGTGAAAGTGGAATTGATCGTGTCTACCCTATAGGGTATATGAACGTAGTTATATGACGTTGCTATGTGAAATGCAGTGATAATCTTTTAACACCATGTTTAAAAAGTCTTTTACCATTATGGGGGACTTTCACACTATTTCACTGGATCTTTACAACACTGTCAGTTATGAAACAGACGATTGAGGTGGGAAGTTGGTGTTTGCAGAGTTACTCACCTGGTTAGAAGCAGAGCTAGTCAGGAATTCCATCTTTGGAGTTCCAGTCCTGTGGATGCACTTTCCAGAATCCTATGACAGTGAATTTGGTGGCTCAGATGGTAAAGAATCTGCCTGCGGTACAGGAGACCCATTCAATCCCTGAGTCAGGAAGATTCCCTGCAGAAAGGAATGGCTACCCACTCCAGTATTCTTGTCTGGAGAATTCCATGAACAGAAGAGCCTGGCGGGCTACAGTCTGTGGGGTCTCAAAGAGTTGGACACAACTGAGTGACTAATACACATACTGACAGTTTCAATAAAGGATTTTCAAATACTATCAAAACAAGCATCAAAACCTCTTGGCAGGTACAGTGTGTGGGAAGCCTGTGGTTTATGCCCAACCTGCCTCTTCTCCCCAGCCATCCAGGGACCCAAAGGGCACAGTTTGTCCCTTGTGGCTGATTTCTGGTTGCCAGACTGTTGGGTTCTGAAAATTTGTGATTTTATTAGAGAAAGCATAGAGTGCCCAGAACAACTTGTAAAATGCTCTTCATGCCTTATCGGACTAGAAATGTGTCAACCACTTCCCCTGACTGTCTGGGTCTAAGCCAGATATTTTGCCAAGTGAACAAGGAAGATGTTTGTTACAGCAAAAGACCACAGGCTTCCTGGCTGACTTACCTCCAATTTGAAAGTCTTTCTTTTCTGGTGTGGACTGTTTTTGTAAAGGGTTCAGATTTCCATTCTGCTGATGGAGAGGAGACTGCCAAGGGCTAATCTAATATTTGAGGTTGGAATTGCATTTTGTAAGGAGGTAGAAGTGCTCTCCTTTTTCACCCTGCCCTTGTTTCACTTCCGATCTTAGAGGAGAAGGTGGGCATTGTCCTGCAAAACTGCCTTTAGCTATTGCTCGGTCTGGCCCTTCTTTTTCAAAAGTAGCCTTGTTTGGCCTTTGCTTTCTTTCTGTCTCTTGGGAAATGCAATCTCCAGGCAGCACAGAGTGTGATGTTTTACGGTGCCTTGCAGCAAACCTCACACATCTGCTGTTCCATGTGCTGCTGTTGCTGCAAGGAATCAGGATTTGAAAATAACAATCAGATAAGAAGACTAGGGAGTCGGGGAGGGATCCAGGTCCATGTGTAAGAACCCCAGAAGCAAGGAATGACATGTGAGATTAGCATGAGTAATGGAATAGAAAGGAGCAAATGTGATGAGCCAGGTGTTTTGTAATGGAAGAGGTTTGACAAGGTGTACCTGGGAGTGGAGGTTCTGTTTCTGCCCCTGGGTTGCAGACCACCCCCGTCTGCTTAGTACAAGACTGCAGAAAGTTCTCAAAATCTACTCAAGTTATGTGCTCGGGAGTGGGAGTTGCTGGCAGCTGATGGAAGGCTGCCAACAGGTGAGATTCAGGGTGGCAGGTTTTTAATTAGGCTCTGTTCCTCTGTCCTGATCTCCCATAATCAGGAAGGTGACAGTGGAACAGCACACAGGGAGGCCAGAAGGAGTAGGATCCACTTATTAACTGTCTCACCTGGGGCAGAATACTTGGCTTCTCCCTGTCTCAGCTTTCCCATCTGTCAAATGGGGGCTTGCTGTGAGCATTAGGAGAGAGAAGATACGTAAGTATGGAGCCTGGTGTGTGTTAATCTCTGTCATGGCCAACTCGTTGTGACCCCATGGATTGTAGCCCACTAAGTTCCTCTGTCCATGGAATTCTCTAGGCAAGAATACTGGAATGGATAGCCATTCCCTTCTCCAGGGGATCTTCCTGAACCAGGGATCAAACCCAGGTCTCCTGCATTGCAGGCAGATGCTTTACCGTCTGAGTCACCAGGGGAGCCCACAGAGCCTGGTACTGGGTGCTTTAGTGAGTAAAGAACGCTCACTAGATGGGAGCAGCTGGTTTTTTTTTTTTTTTTTTTTTTTTACTGTGTAATTCATCCTTTCAAGTCTTAGACGTTGGGTTGTATTTAGAATGTTGAATTGGTATTGAAAAAAAGTGTTGGCTGTGTGAGGAGGGGGGATTGAGCTGAATATTTGAGATGATTGGGTGGGAATAGATAGAGTACTATTCTGTATCATCATTGAAACAACATTACATTCATTTATCTTGGTATAAAAAAGGATACCGTGAGTGCGCTGAGCACAGATTCATCAGGAAGTATCCCTCTAGCCCCCCTGCCTGAAGCATTATGATGCTGATTTCCAGCAAGCACGTGTCTCACCTACTACGAGCCAGGCACATGCAGAGACTGAGACACAGTCCCTAGTCCCTGAGCCATTTGCCACTCAGCAGGCAGGTTCAGCGTGGGCTGTGTGGCCATGGGGATTGCGGTGGGGGTCGGGGCACGGGGGTCAGTGCGGGAGGTGCTGCTGAGGTCTCAGGGTCAGCACCACCTGAACCTGGCACTCACAAGGAGGCAGTTGGTTTCCTATACTGATTTCCAGATTGCGAACCAAATTTTGTTTTAATGAGCAGAACCTTGGGAGGCTCTGGAAAAACATTCGCCTGGGCAAGCAGAGGCGCGTGGTGGAGCCAGATGGATCTGCCGAGGTTTGTCCCCAGTACTGGGAGGGGCCCATGTTCACCAACACCATGCCCTGCAGCAGGAAGCTTCTGTGCGCCCTTTAGCCTTGTCCTCCCGGGAGGCCGCTAGAATCCTAGTTTTGTTTAAAAAAAAAAAAAATCAACAGGCCTGAGCCTCAGAGTCCTGCATGTGCCCATGGTCAGAAGCTGTGATCCCAGAAAATCTTGAGCCTCAGGACTGGATGGCACAGGCATACCCTTTCCTCCTCCTCCGAGCTGGCCCTTGTGCCCAGGCCTCACCCCTGCCTGGCTCCCAGGCGGCAGGTATGGACTTGTCCTGCGGCTGTTGTGTGGAGTAAGAGGAAAGAGAACAAGAGGCATGTCCGCGCCCCCACTGGTCAGCATCCTCTCCGGCCACCTCTCTCCCGACCATGCCTGGGAAGCTCCCGCCCTCCTCCCTCCTGTGGTACCTCATCTCCGGTTCTCACTTAGATGAGGTGAGGCTGGGAAGCCTCTCAGTTACTTGAAGCACAGAGACTCTCAGCTGGTTAGGCAATTCCATTTAGTATACTTCAGAAAAGTTTTGAAATCCAGAGAGCTGAATAAACAGTGGAGTAAGGTCTGACCGTCATAGGTCCATGGGGGAGAGGAGATCAAGAGGGGATTTTCTGTTTTTTTTTTTTTTTTTTAAACCAGAAGACATCTTAGCAGCCTCTGGTCCACCCTCCTCATTTTCAGGTGAGGAACTGTGGCCACTTTCAGGGTCACAGAGCATCAGATGAGACGTGGGACCTGTGGATCCAGGTTGCACACGCTCTGCCACTGGGGGCAGAGATAGCTCCTGAGTCACGGTGTACCAGCTCAGGGTGCATGGAGTTCAGGGACGTGGCCCATGGACCTCGAGCTGACCTCGGCTCTAGGAGTAGCATGGTTAGAGGAAAGCCCGTTCGACGGGGACCTGGAGACTCGGGACTCCTCCCTTCTGAGCCTCAGGGACGCCTTCCCGTTCACTCCTGGGGTGTGTGCACTTATTCACTGAGTCTCCTCCTCAGTTTGATACCACAGCGTGCCCCCTGAGGGTAGGAGTGCAGGCCCCCGGGGTGTGGGAGGCGTGGTCAGCACTGTTCAAGAAAGCACCACCCTCCCCACCCCACCGCCCCACTTATTCATATTTCCTGCAGTTCCAGTGAGGTCTTCACGCACACCAGCTGGGTCATTTTTAACTTTTCTGCAAATCACAAGAATCTGCATTTCCTGGGTGACTTCGATGTTCAAGGCAGCCCTTAAACATCAGCCCCCTTGCTCTCAGCCTGGTTGGCAAATCCTCTGAATTCAGAATCCAGCTGTGTTGTTCTTGCGTCAGCCAGGTGTGTTTTCAGTGCCCGGACAGAGGTGGTTGGGGTGCATCAGACAAGTAACACATTCATTTCAGCGCAGATTAAGTTAGAGGCACGTGGCTGAGTCACCGAAGATGACCAGGAGACCCCTACCTGGTGTTTTGGAGAAGTGGTGTCCCTAATGGAGGTGGGGAAGGGGCGGTCCCAAGGGCCAAGATCCATGAATGGAATCTTGGGCCCTCTGCCTTGCTATGCATGTTTGTGTATGTGTGTGTGTGTGTGTATATATGTGTGTGTATATATATATATTTGGCTTTGATGGATCTTTGTTGCTTTATGTGGGCTTTCTCTAGTTGCAGGGAGCAGGGGCTGTTCTTCACTGCTGTGGCTCCTCTTGTTTTGGAGACAGGCTCGAGGCTGCGTGGGGTTCAGTAGTTGCAGCACATGGGCTCAGTAGTTGTGGCTTAGTTACCCCGAGGCATGTGGAATCTTCATGAACCAGGGATGGAATCCTTGTCCCCTGCATTGGCAGGCGGATTCTTAACCACTGGACCACCAGGGAAGTCCCTATCCATGTTCTTAGGTGCAGGAGCATGGCCCTCATTGAGGATGTCAGGTTGACTTTCGAGAGTGTCAGGTTGAAGTGAGTTTTCTCTGTCCATGGAATTCTCCTGGCAAGAATACTGGAGTGGATTGCCATTCTTTTCTCCAGGAGATCTTCCTGACCCAGGGATTGAGCCTGGGTCTCCTGCACTGCAGGCAGATTCTTTACCGACTGAGCTACCAGGGAAGGGGAAGATGTTAAGGCTGTCCTTTAAAATCAGTCATTGGAGTAAAGTCTTCCATGGCTTTTTGGGATCTGAGTGTTCTCCAAACTACTGTAGTTATCATGAGAGCAGCAGTCTCTAGGGTCGTATCTGTGCCCCGGGAAAGGCTGAGTCCTTGTCATCTTATTTGGGGGTATGACTTGGGAGAGCTGACAGAACTCATTGCTGATCCTTTTTTTTTTTAATTTTCCTTGTCCTGACCCTCTAGTCATATCAACATGCCCTCTTTCCTGTTGCTGGAAGCCATCTGCATTGTCCTGTTTGCTGGAGGTGAGTGTTCTCGGTGTGGGGAGAGGTGGGTGAGGTGTTGAGGGGTTTGATGCACCTCACATCTGGTGGGTTTTGACTTCTAAAGGCCTCTTGAGTGCATACATGTTTCTCCACTCCTGGCCACCTGCCTAGTCTAAGCCCCATCTTCTGGTGCTTGGACCACTGGAGGAGCCTCCTGACTCATCTCCCTGGATTCACCCGGTGCCCCTCCATCCTGTTCTTCACACATTTCAAAATACAAATCTGGTCATATCTGGACCCCTCTCCATTCCCACTGCCTACCTGAAATGTTTAAGTGATATTCCATTGCTCTTAAGAGGGCCTGCCTGATCTGACCTTGTGGTGTCCCCTCTGGAGCCCCCTCCTTCCTTCTCTTTGCTGCAGCCCACTCTCCTTCCAGGCCAGCCCAGCACCCTTGCTCCCTCCCACCCTGGGGTTCTCAGTTACGGTGGCCGGTCTGCCTGTATCACGGACTCACCCAGCACCTCTGCCCTGCTGAACTCCTACTCATCCTCCAGCACCCAGCCCAGCTCCTCCTGGATCCCCAGGTCAGGTCAGATCCCCGTACTAAAACCCCGTGTCCCGTGGGGTCTCTCTGTTGTGTTGCATTAATACAGATATGCGTTTATTTCTGTGTGAATTTTTAAAAATGAGCGTTTGTCTTCTCCGCTGGACACAGGCTGTGTGGTCTTGGCACCTAGCATTGGCCTTGGCACATAATCTGTGCTCAAGAAGTAGATTAGTGAATGGATAATGGAGCAAGTCGGTTTTCTATTTTCTTCCCACGTTGGCCCTCCCACATTCTAGACTCTTTGAAATACGAGGCGGTAGAAAGGAATAGGTGTGTTTTGTGGGTTGGCTGATGAGTAAGAATGAGCGGGCGGGGTGGCTGGCTGCCTGAGGCTCGCCCAGGCAGTCTCGGAGGCTCTCTTGCAGCTCCTCCCTGGTCTGTTTTCTGTGAGTAGGGGTATCCTCACTATTCATTGGCTACTGTCACCATCTGCTTGTTTTCTGGAACCTCAGGGAGATAGAGGCTGGAAGAAGGGCATGGTTGTTCAGTTCGCCCATCCCCTCCCTTGAAGCCATGTGTGTGATCAGTGTCACACAGGAACTTCATGGCCAAGGGACTGGGATGAAATGAGACATGTTTGGCGACATGAGGTCCCTGGGGGCCCAGGCACAGTAAAGCTTCTGTTTTAACTCACTTCGGAAGCTCACCCTCTGTAGCCTGTACAGCTTACAAAGCACTGGATCTGACAGCCCTCGGTTGTACTGAAGAGACAGGGAAGGCTCAGAGAGGCTAAGTGATTTGCCTGAAGCTGCACAGCTTTCAGGAGCAGGACTGGGATGAAAACCCAAACCTGGGTCTCCGCACCCTGTCCAGGAAGGCAGTCCTCAGAGGTGAAGGCTGACTTGGTTGGGAGAGGAAGCCGTAGTCACATGTTCACTGACTCTCTGTTCCAGGGGGGACGTCTGCAAAGTCCTGAGGTAGCTTCACGGGGCACCATGGGATGCCACTGGGTACCTGCCCGCTGGAAGGAGGTCTCACCTGAAGCCTGGCACCTGCCAGGACTGCTGAGCACAGGATACGGCTATGTAAGCTGAGTCACATCCGTAGTGAGTGGTCCCTGGTCACGGAGCTCCTCCTCCCATCTCCCATCCAGGGGTGGTGACTGGTCAGTCTCCAGCTGGAGAATGTGCCAGTAAAACATTTAAAAAGAACTTAGGGATTCCTCAGGGACCTCCGTGGTGGCCCAGACAGTAAAGAATCTGCCTGCAACGCGGGAGACCCTGGTTCAATCCCTGGGTTGGGAAGATCCCCTGGAGAAGACAATGGCAACTCAGTCCAGTATTCTTGCCTGGAGAATTCCATGGACAGAGGAGCCTGGCGGGCTACAGTCCGTGGGGTCATAAAGAGTCGGACATGACTGAGCTACTGACACTTTCACTTTAAGGATTCCTCAACTCCTGGACCTTTTGTCAGTGATTCATGGGCTCATTCAGGAGAGCTTGGTGCTTTCCTGCTTTGACTTCAGGGTCAAAGGAGGTGAGTGTTTTTAATTCATTTGGCCAAACTGTGTGCAGAAGGCTGGGCTGGGCTCTGTGGAGATAGGTGAAGGTGTTTCTGCCCCCGGGGAACTTCGGGGGGCACAGGGCTCATGGGAGCAGCACCTCCGTGTAGGGTGGGCTGTAGCAGGGTCCCCCAAGTTGGCAAGATCTTGAGGATGTCTGAACACAGTGATGTAGAAAGCCTCTGTTTTCTGGGAGACCAGTCTGCTGAATTACTGAGTGATTTTTGAGTTCTTTTATTTTGGGATTTTAGGGGGAAGTATCGCCTCTGTCCCAACATCTGCCAAGTTTTAGGGAAGTGGAGGATTTTTCTCTTTAACTCAGTCTACTGTCTGTGTTGTAGTTTATGTCTTGTTTCTGGCTCTGGGAAAATGGCAGTGGTGGGCTCTCTTAGATCTCATGACAGACATGTATTTGTCTGACAGTTTTTGACTATGGAGCTAATGCTGGTTCAGCATCTTGCCCTAGAACCGTCTCCTCTAGTAGAGATTGAGGGGAGGGCATTTAAGGTGAGCAGAAACTCAAAAGATAGGGTTGGGGTGGAAGTAGACACTGGTTCAGCCTGTTATTTGGGGACCAGTGAGTAGAGAGGAGCCACAGAAGGTGGAACTGGGACCAGCCATGGGGGTGGTTGACTAATGAACTCCAGCGGGTACCGCCAACTAGAGGTACCCCTCCCCCTGGAACCTGACCTCATCTTTTGGTGTCCTCTTCCTCGTCACCGTCCTGGCAGTGGCAAATCCCCCTGAGCCCAACTTCCCTGTGTTATGTGATTCCTACCACACCCCTACCTCCTTCCCAGCCTGATTCCATCACCTTTACCTCTTTCCCCAGCAGCCTCCCCCACCACCTCATATTCCTTCATCTGCCCCTGGCCTGGCCTGGCCTGCTCCTAGGTTCTGCACACCCTCACTTTGTGCCTTATGTGCTTATCTACAGGACGTGGACATATATAAGCATCTGCATGTCTGCTTTGTCTGACAGTGGGCGTGCATGTTTAACTTTTCAAATAACCCCTCCAAGTGGCAGCTCATTGTCTTCAGAACTTTCATTGTGGTTGGCTTGCTGTTCAGCACCTGGCATGTTACCTGCCCTCAGTTTATTTTGTAAATTATTATTGACTGCTCACATGCCACTACTACAATTTTACTAGGTATCACATAGAAGAAAAAGGTGTATCCACAAGCTTCCTACCCAAAACTTTTTAGCCTTTGTTCATGTTCATTGCATTGAATGATTGTATCAGTGTTACTCTGAGTCCTATCTCTATGGGTATTTGTCATCACTTTCATTCCTCTGAAACAAATAACTTTGAAGGAGATGTCTTGGTAGCACATTTTCGCTTCCCTAAAATTGTTTTTCCTTTGGATCAATTCCCAGGTTGATGCTATGTAGCCTAACCCCTTTTATGACTCCTAATTCATTTGGCTAAATTGTTTTCCAAAAAGGTTGTGCCAGTTTACTGTGCCACTATTGGAAAAGATTGTCCTGATTTAATCTTTCCAGTTACATTTAAATTTAAACCTTGATCATCTAAATTTCACATTTAAAAGGGTACCCCATGGTTTGAGTTACAGCATTTTGTCAGCTATTTGAAAATTTTCCCTGTGCTTTTCTAGGAATTCCCTTCTTTCTGTGAATTGCCTGTTCATGTTCAAGGTTAATTTTTATTTCAAGATGCTGCACCCCAGAGGGGCACCCGGTTCTTATGCCTAACCAGGGGCAAAACTCATCAGAATCAAGGCTCTCTATATCCCCTGGGTAGCTATTTTTAATTTTTCTCTTCAAAATACCCAAAGTTAAATGCAAAGGTGCCTGGTAAAGTTGGAGTAATTGGAGAGGGCATTATTTGTGTTATCCACCTGGTAATTTTTAAGATACAGTATCATTAAACTCTTCCACGTCCCTGTGTTCTCTACTGTTACCTGTTCATTCTGGTCACACAACGTGGAGATGAAGACTCCTCCTCTTCCTGCCTTGTAAAGTGTGCTTATGTTTTCTCTTCCAGTGCCCCCATCCCTCCTTCTTCAGGAAGTCCATGTGAGCAAGGAGACTATTGGGAAGATTTCAGTCGCCAGCAAAAGTAAGCCCGTGTGTTTCTCAACCCTCCAAACCCTCCCACTCCGGCCTCTATGTAACGGACCCAAGGGAAATCTTTTGGCTTCCGACGTTTTCTTTCCCAGCCCTGTCTTCTTTCACACTGTGGCCAGAGTGATTTCCCCCAAACAGAGGCCTGACCAAGTTCCTCTCCTGGGTGAAAAACCTAGGAAGATCCCTATTGCTGAATTTCTTGGCCCTTGCTTCAAGGTTCTTCTGTTGTATGACCACTGTCTACCCAGCCAGCCTCATCGGCTGCTAGATTTCTTCCTCTTTCTCTCTGCTTGGCATTCCCTCCACATGCTCAAGCCTGCCCTCCTGCTTGCAGGGACTCTCCAGTCACCTTCCCTCCCTCTCTGGTGAAACCCCCCTAGCTTGTTGCTACTGGGTGGCACCTTCTCACTGGTGCTTGTCTGACTCCCACTCTCTCATCTCCATGCTGAGGTGACAGGGTGTAGACTCTGACACCCTGGGTTGGACTCCTGGCTACACCACCTCCTGGTACTTTGACCTCAGGAAAGTTCCCTGAATTGCCCTGTACCCTGCTTTCTTTATCTTGCCAATGGGAATACAAATTGTAAATCTATTTAGGGGTGGGAGTTGGGGGGGCTAGGAAGCTGCTAGCTAAAGGGTACAGAGTTTCCTTTTGAGGAGATGAAAGATGTTCTAAGATTGACTGTGATAGTAGAATATCTCTTTGAATATACCAAAAGCCATTGATGAGATTGTTGGATGGCATCATTGACTCAGTGGACTTGAGTTTGAGCAAACTCTGGGAGACAGTGAAGGACAGGGAAGCCTGGCGTGCTGCAGTCCATGGGGTCACAAAGAGTCAAGACACAATTGAGCAACTGAGCAACAACAAAAAAAAAGCCACTGAAGTGTATACTTCAAATGTTGACTTGTATGTGAGTGACATCTCAAGATAACTGTGAAAAAATTAAAAAAATTATAATCTATCTCAAGGTGGTTATGAGAATTAAATAAATTAGTGCATTTAAAGCATTTAAAGCAGAGTACCCAGCCTGTAGAAAAGATGTGGTCAGTGCTTGTGATTACTTGGGCTCTTGGGTAATGCATCCTTATGTCCCAGGGTGCCTGACTGTGTCCCAGGCTAGGTTGTGAACCCCGAGGGCAGGATCCAAGGCTCTTGGGTATCCCTCCATGGCTCCAGCGGCCCCTCCTCTCAGATGGCTTAGTTAGTGTTGTTGAATTAGCCTCTTGCATTATCACACAGACTTTCATCAGTGTTGTGCCCATGGTAGGCCCATGCTCCCCACTGCACGGGAGCATTGCCTGTGGCCCAGAATCGTCTCCTGTGTTATCTCCCCCACTGCACTAAGAGGAGCTTGACCCACTGCAAGATTGTTTCCACCTCCACTCTGCTCTGGGAGGAAGATCTTCTCAGGACCAGACCACAGGGAAGCTGGCTGTCACTCATGCTGCCCCCCTCTCCCCTAGTGATGTGGTGCTCGGCTGCAGTGGACGTCCTGTTTCTGATGGATGGTTCTCACAGTGTTGGGAAAGGGAGCTTTGAGAGGTCCAAGCACTTTGCCATCACGGTCTGTGATGCTCTGGACATCAAGCCCAGGAAGGTGAGTGCAAGTCTCATTGTCTTTGTGTTAAGGTGTCTGGCTGCAAGAGACAGAAAGCCCGTTTTAAGCGGAAGAGTGCATTTCCTGGCTTGTAGAACCAGGAAGACCAAGGGGATGAATCCTGGTTGCAGGCACAATGGAATCCCAGGCCTCAATCGCTCTTTTTCTCCTCCTCTCCATTTTGCTTTCCTCATTTGGCTTCCTCCCCAGGCAGGTTCTCCTTACTCAGCAGAGTTGCCCTACACAGTCCTTGGTGCTAGTCATCCCCAGAAAAAGAACGCGGACTTCCTTCCCGGTGGAGCTGGCGGAAGTCCTGAGGCGGGCTCTGATTGGGCAGATGTAGGTCACATGACAATCCCTTTGCCAATCACGGGAGTCAGAGGGAAGAGCTTGTCTGGCCATTGCCGAGTGACATGCTTATCCTCCTCCTTGGGGTGGGGATGGACACTTGGACTTCCTGCTAGAAAGAGAGGTTGTGCCTGCAGAACTGCGTGAAATGGAAAGCATGCTGCAGATAAAAACTACAGCTATTTCTGAAGACTAAGGTCTTAATACAAATCAGCTCCTACCCTTTGTGTTTGCTTGAAGGGAGCAGCTCCTGCCTGGTGAATCCAGCCAGTATCTTCATTTCTTGTTCTTCCTGGTTACAGATAGCAAGTCTTAAATGTCAGCAGACTGTGCTAGCTGTGGCTTTTGTTGCTAAAAACTGTCATTTGGGAACAACTCAACAGAAAAATAGACAATAAACACAGACAGTTCCCAGAAAATGAAACACAGATGGCCCTCTGACATAGGAAAAGATGCCCAACCTCATTCAATGAAATAGCAAATCTCTGACTGATACACTATTTTCTATTTAACTGGATTACCAAAATCTAAAGTTTGGTCCCATGCTTCATTGGCAGGCCTGTAGGAAAGTGGTGTTCTCATGCTCTCATGCTGGTGGGAATGTGCAGCCTCATTATGGAAGAATTTAACAGGGTCCATCCAAATGACAAAGGCTGGGACCCTTTGACTTAGTAATTTATCCTATAGATACTCCCACAGGTACAAAATAACTCACACTCAAGGTTATTCATTGCAGTATTGTTTGTAATTGTAAAAGGTTTCAGGCAATCCAAAGGCCCGCTCACAGGGGTAAATCCTTTGTGGTGTCTTCATAAATGAAACACAGGGCTGCTGTCAAAAGTGAATGAGAAAAAATCTTTGATGTGGAAAAACACCAACACAAATGGAGTATAAAAGTAAGGTGCAGATGGTATGTATGATATGTTACTCTCTATGAAAAATGGAGATGAAAAGAGCCTGTATTTATATTTGTTTATATGTGCATGAAGAAACTCTGGGGGTGTTTGTAAGAGGCAAAGAGCTGTGGTTTCCCATTGAGGGAGGGAGTGGGAACTGAGCAGATGGGGCACAAGTCCAGGGGGAGGCCCATTGGTATAAATGCTTTTATACTTTTGAATCATGTGAACTGACTCAAAAATCAAGTAAAAATTTAAGAAGGGCATTTTGGTTTGGAAAGCTGTAATTACATGAATGAGAGACTAGTCACATACAGGTAGAGGAAGGAAGTGGTTTTCCAAGGTGACATTCCTGGATTAATCCTAGAAAAACCTCCAGGATTTAGGAGCAAAAGGGGCTTTTAATGAGAGCCAGATTTCTTCCAGAAATGACATGTCATTTGTGAGGAGTGAGCGCCTTACCCTGGACTTCCGGCTGTCTTGCATGGTTGTAGCTGACATCATTCTGTCTAGATACTGACAGTTGGAAGTTCCAAGTGTAAGGTCAACCCATCGTGGACTCTCAGAGGGTCAAGGCCAGAGGCTGCTGAGTCTGCCTTCCTCCCCAAGGGGCCCTGCTTTTTAAAGGAAGTGATTCCTTGGGGTGGAGGTGGGGGGTTGCTAGTTTTTTCATGGAGGCAGAGCCATAAAAATCAAACACTGTTGACCTTGAAATGGATGCAGTATGTCCTGAAATGGGTGGTCTGGAGATCCCAGTAGATGACAAGTTGGAAGAAAAGAACTTCACGGATTATTAGAGAATGTTTTATAGATGAAGATACAGACTCAGAGAGGCTCAGTGACTGCCTAGGGTCACACAGCAATCTTGGAAGAGAGCTCTCAGCATGGAAGAACCGGGGGCTCTTGAGCCTCAGCCCAGGACTTCACATTCTGGTCTCACAGTCACAGAGGCCGTGGACAGCTGGTGACATGGTGGAGTGTGTGTGTGTCTGTACATAGAAGTGGTGGGTGCTGATGGAATTCAGCATCCTCAAAGAGAGCATAAGAAAACTGTGACCAAAAAACACAGTATGGGTGGTACTTCTGGGAGCAACTCTCCCAACCCACAGGTGCCCAGAATTCAGGGAATTTAATGTTGCCAAGCCACATCTAGAATATGGCATTTTTAAGGTGGTAATGAAGTCGCTAAGTAGCATCGCTCTTTGCGACCCCATTTATTGTAGCCTGCCAGGCTCCTCTGTCCATGAGATTTCCCAGGCAAGAATACTGGAGTGGGTTGCCGTTCCCTTCTCCAGGGGATCTTCCTGACCCAGGGATCAAACCCACATTTCCTGCACTGCAGGCAGATTTTTTACCACTGAGCCACCAGGGAAGACCTAATTTTTTTTAAGGTTAGATATTGGCGAACTAGACAGTACCCACAACAAGGAGACAGGATAGTGAGAGGCCTGGACATTTTCGTATGAGGGAACCTGACTGTCACTTTCATTGGAAGGAGGGTGACTAGTGGCTCTGTTTTATTAACAGGACAAAGTCTGGGTGTTGAGGGAGCTATATTTGGGTTTGACATGAGAAAACTTTCTCATAGCAAGACTTGTTGAGCTAAGGAGTTGGTGTATTTTTTGCAAGCAAATGAGCGCCTCTACCTCCAAGCTGCTCAGTGGAATTGCTAGTTGAAGAAAGATTTTTGCATTAGGGTGATTTCAGATGCTTCAGTCTGACCTGTGGCTTCAGGTTTGTTTTGTTTGCAGCTGCATTTGAGGTGTCATCGTCTTGTTATTGGGCTTCCCATGTGGCATTAGTGGTAAGGAACCTGCCTGTCAATGCAGGAGACTGGAGAGAGGCAGGTTTGATCCTGGGGTCAGGAAGATCCCCTTGAGGAGAGCATGGCAGCCCACTCCAGTATTCTTGCTTGGAGAATCCCATGGACAGAGGAACCTGGTGGGCTGCAGTCCATGGGGCCACATAGAATCGGATACAACTGAAGCAACTTAGCACAGCATGGCATGTCTTGTTATCTCCGTGTATTGAATGCAAGGAATTTGACTTGCACTTTATTTTACTTTCTGGAAAGAAATTTTCAAGTAGTTATCAATTAAAGCTTTTTATGGAGGCTCTGTATTGAGTTGGATTTAAGGTGTTTGAAGTCCTCCTCTCAACACTTGAGCTGAGAAGTTCACTTCCTGACTCTAATATAATGACTATAGCAGTGATTACAGTGTGGTGAGAAATCAGGGCGGGCTTGCTTCTGAGCATACAGTAAACTGAAGATAAAAGGTAGCTATTTTGCTCCCAAACTGCCAATTAAATTAAATGCCTTGACTACTGACTCAAGCTGTTTCTATCTTGTTTTGAAGTTGGTTCCTTCCTGTTTAAGTAAATACATCCAGCTGTTGGTCTCAAGGGAGTTTTTTTTTTTTAAACCAATTCATTCACATGGTTCAAAACAAAGACATTCAATGGGAAGCATCCCTCCCAGTCACATATTTTCTATTTGCCCTGTCCTCCTTACCCCCACCCCTGCTGTCTTGAGCATCCTTACAGAATTGCTTCATGCAGATAGAAGCACTATGAATATATATTCTAATTTTTGCCATTTTTACACAAAGGGTAGCATGCTATACAGTTTTATCTCTCACCTCTTTCTCCTCACATTATCTTGAAAGTCTTCCCTATCTAGGTAGATAGATAATATAGGTACTAATATAGGCATATATCATTTTTATGTGTTTCCCAGGTGGCTCAGTGGTAAAGAATCTGCCTGCTGATGCAGGAGATGTGGGTTTGATCCCTGGGTAGGAAAGATCCCCTGGAGGAGGAAATAGCAACCCACTCCAGTATTCTTGCCTGGGAAATCCCATGGAGAGAGGAGCCTGGTGGGCTACAGTCCATAAGAGTTGTAAAGAGTCAGACACAACTGAGTGAGCGTGCACGAGCATGTGTTTTTACAGCTGATTAATGTTCCACCATGAGAGTTTACCAAGGTTCAGTTAACCAGTGTGTGTATGTGAGTTGCTCAGTTGTGTCTGTATTTCCTCTTCTGTGATTTCTGTTCATATTCTTGGCCTATTTTTCTGTCGGATTATTGATCTTTCACATATCAGCTCCTAGATACTCTCTATGTATTGGTGAAAGTAACTTTTCATCTCTGACGTGAGTAGCAAATAGCTTTTCATTTGTCTTTATTTTTTGGTTGCATTATGACACTTTTTGCCCTGTAGATGTTGTCTTCATAGAGTCAGATTTATTATTTTTTTTCCTTTACAACTTACGGACTACAAGTCCTAGTGATGTCTTTGTTACTTTGCAATCACAGAGGAATTCTCCCAAGTTTTCTTCTAGAACTTTTATGGTTGCACTTTTCACACGTCACTGGTGAATCCATTTGCAAGCTTGGCTCTGTTCTTTGCAGATGGCTGTCCTGTTGTCCCAATATATCTTACTGATGGCACCATCTTTGCCCAGTGGTTTGAGATGCCCTAATGGTTTATCACATGCTAAATTCGAGAGAAAAAGGGTCACTTCTCAGAAACTCCTTCCTGAGGTTCTCTACTACTCTGCTTTCCCATGTGCATCCTACATGCCCACCCGAGACTTGTCTAACCCTAACCCAAGACTTCCTGCTTAAGATGCCCGGCAACTCCTCCTCAGAACTTCCGGCGGGAGGAAAGTTGATGGGCTGTGCTCCCTGCAAGCAGATGCAGCTGGCCAAGTGCTTTGATCCGCCCCCAAGCACCAGGCCTGCTAAGGGATCAGAAGTGAAGGAATTCACATAGCAAGAAAAAGTCAGCATCGTTGTTTAAATATGAATCACTTGGCCCATCTGTTATCTTGGCCAGACTTCATTGTGAGATGAGTAACTGAGAATGTAATTTCTCCAGGACTTGAGAGAGCCAGTGACTAGGTGCAGGGGTTAGGCTCTCAAGAGGAAACTTAAATGTTTAAACCCTTCTCTAATCTTGACACGCTAATCTTAAGAGTTCAGAGAATGACTTTACTCACAGTTTCCGTCCTCCTGTTTTGCAAGGCGTTGGATTTTTCTCACGTGGCCTTCTGAATGAGGATGCAGAATCAGGAGTCACTGGTGGCTCTCGCTTCCTCTGCTGCAGAGGAACTTCAGCTCCAGTGGTGATTGTCTCACATTAGGGAGTTGCTTGGCCCCCAGTCTTACTCTGGCTTGGAGATCTGGCCTTCCCCTCGTTTAGCAGGAGGAGGCCTGGAAGGGTGTCCCCTCCTCAATCAAGGATGGGTGTGTGGTGGCTGTGGTTAGTGATGGGCCACCAGTTGACGGTGGCTGAGATTAACTTCTGGTTGGGCGTTTTGCTGGAAGCCTGGTGCTGGCTGCTGAGGAGACAGTCGCTATAACAGGCTTAGTGAAGGTCACAGGCCCCAAGTCCAATGGCCGTGTTCCTTTCTTTCTGGCCCTGGAGTAGGTCTGTATCCTCTCTTTTAGTTTCTCCAGCAGTAATTATGGGTGTGAATAGGGCCTCTGTGGATTAAATGAAATGTATTGAGAAGGCTTAAAAGAGTGCCTACACCTGGACTTAGTGTGAGCAGAGACCCTGAAGTGCTCACAACTCCACCCAGAGAGCTGTCGAAATGAGGGTTGAATTGGTGGTGGTCGGTGCAGAGCACAGGCACGTTTGAGCGTCCCCTTCCAAGTTCTCCTCCCCATCTTTGGAACTTTCTTCCAGGGAGATCACAGAAATACCAGCACTGGTATTTGCAAGTGGGCAGGAGGCAGAGTCGTTAGCCTTTCTCGTCCCTTCTCCCAGGGATGTTTGTGACCTGACCCCGCGCTCAGCCCCTGGGGCCCTCTGTCTCCCACTGCAGGTCAGGGTGGGAGCCATCCAGTTCAGTTCGGCCCCTCGTCTGGAATTCCCCTTGGATGCATTTTCAACCCAACAGGAAGTGAAGGCAGAAATCAAGAGGATGGTTTTCAAGTAAGTACAATCAGATACTGCTGCAATTAGAGCAATGCTAACTGCTCTAAGAATTGCTCTTGAAGGGTTGCACCTGCTCTTGACCCCACAGAGAGAGAGAGGGCTGTGGCCCGGCTTCTGGAAGCCCAGGGGTGCACAGCGGGTAATAAGAATTCCCTGCCCAAAGCTGCCCCTTATTATATAATGTCCAAGGTGGGAACTTAAATGCAAGTTAAAAAAAAAAAGAAGTTTTGCTTCTGTTGTGTGTGGTTGTCAGCTGGGGGAAAGGTCCAGTGAGGGTGGAGACAGATTAAGAGCATGAGGTGGTGGGAAGAATCCTGGGTCCTTCTCCCAGTTCTCTCCCTGGTGACCATTTAGCCAGGATGACTCACCACGCTTCTTGGAGCCTCATTTTTGTGACCTGAAAAGAGCTCTCTTCTGTTACTGAAAGCACTTTAAGAATGATGACCTGCTCTTTATGTGCTCATACACATTCTATAAATATATACATGTAGTGGGTCATGGGCTTCCCAGGTGGTGCCAGTGGTAAAGAACCCGCCTATCAATGCAGGAGACATAAGAGACGCAGGTTCGATCCCTGGGTTGGGAAGATCCCCTGGAGGAAAGCATGGAAACCCACTCCAGTGTTCTTGCCTGGAGAATGCCCTGAACAGAGGAGCCTGGGTGGCTGCAGTCCATAGGGTTGCAAAGAGTCGGACACGGCTGAAGTGACTTAGCATGCACACACATGAGGTAGGTCATGATTTTAGTCACATTACAAGTCAGCTGATGTGTGTATATGTACATACATATATGTATACATTTTATGTATACATTTATGTATACCTATATGTATGTATTTTATGTATACATAAAAATGTGTATTTTATGTATACGTAAAAATGTATATTTTATGTATACATAAAATGTATATTTTATGTATGTGTATTATACATATATGGCTATATGAATATAAACGTGTGTTATACACACACATGTATATGCATACACATATTCAATGTTTTTCATAAGCCCTGACAGAAGAATGCCTTTATTGGCCACTTGCTACTTTGATCTCTGAATCTTCTTTGGTCTCTGCTGTCCTTGCTCTCATGTCTACTGAAATCTTGTTCAAGTCCATAGTCCCAGCCAGGTACACCTGTCACCTCCACTTGCAAAGGCCCTGAGCTCTGAGGTCCGTTCATCAGCCTCAGGCCTGTAAGTCCCCAGTGCTCTCAATAAGCCAGAATCCACACACTGGGAACAGACCTCCAGGAAGCCTACAGGTCCCGGAGACCTCCAGTGACTCTTATTTTAAAATTTATTTTATATTGGACTATAGTTGATTTGCAGTGTCATGTTAGTTTCAGGTATACAACAAATTGATTCAGTTATACATACATCTCTTCTTTTTCAGATTCTGTTCTCATTTAGGTTAGTATAGCATATTGAGCAGAGTTCCCTGTGCTATACAGTAGGTCTTTGTTGATTATATATTTTAAATACTTTGTTATTTTATATTTTAAATTTCTTCAGAGAAATGCCCCTAAGGTCTTCTGCCCATTTTTATATTGGATTGTTTGTTTTTTTTACTTTGAGCTGCATGAGCTTTTAAAAGTTTTGGCAATTAATGCCTTGTTTGTTGCATTGTTTGCAAATATTTGCTCCCATTCTATGAGTTATCTTTTCATTTTCTTTATGGTTTCCTTTGCTACGGAAAAGCTTTTGAGTTTAATTAGGTCCCATTTGTTTATATTTGTTTTATGTGGGTCAAAAAAGATATGGCTGAGATTTATACCAAAGAGTGTTCTGTGTTTTCCTCTAAGAGTTTTATAGTATTCAGTGTTACATTTTGGTCTTTCATCCATTTTGAGTTTATTTTTGTGAACAGTGTTAGAGAATGTTCTAATTCCATGTAGCTTTCATGAAATTAGAAAGCTTTCATGAAATTTTCATGTAGCTTCATGTCCATGTAATTTCTTTTGCATGGAGCTGTCCAGTTTTCTCAGCACCATTTATTGAAAAGACTGTCTCGTCTCCATTGTATAGTCTTGCCTCCTTTGACATAGATAAATTGACCATAGATTTATTTCTGGGCTTCCTATTCTGTTCCATTGATCTATATTTCTGTTTTTGTGCCAGTACCATACTCTTTTGATTACTGTAGCTTTGTAGTATAGTCTGAAGTCAGGGAGCCTGACTCCTCTAGTTTCATTTTTCTTTCTCAAGATTGTTTTGGCTATTTGGGGTCTTTTGTGTCTCCAAACATATTTTTTTTGGTTCTAGTTCTGTGAAAAATGCCATCAATAATTTGAATTCAATTGAATTTGAATTGCATTGAATATGTAGATTGCCTTGGGTAATATAGTCATTTTGATTACATTGGTTCTTGATTAATATTGATCCTATTGATTCTTCCAATCCAAGGACATGTTATATCTTTCCATCTATTTGTGTCAATTTTTCTTCTTTCATCAGTGTCTTATAGTTTAGAGTCCAAGTCTTTTGCCTCCTTAGGTAGGTTTGTCCCTAAGTATTTTATTAATTTTGATGTGATGATAAATGGGATTGTTTCTTTAATTTCTGTTTCCTCATCTCTCATTGTTAGTGTATAGAAATGCAACAGGCTTCTGTGTATTAATTCTGCAACTTTGCAAATTCATTGATGAGTTCTAGTAGTTTTCTGGTAGCATCTTTAGAATTTTCTATGTATAGTATCATATCATCTGCAAACAGTGACAGTTTTCTTCTTTTCCAATTTGGATTCCTTTTATTTCTTCTTCTTCTCTGATTGCCATGGCTAGAACTTCCAAAACTATGTTGAATAAAAGTGGTGAAAGTGCACATCCTTGTCTTGTCCCTGACCTTAGAGGAAATGCTTTCAGTTTTTTACCATTGAATAAGATGTTGGCTGTAAGTTTGTCATATACAGCCTTTATTATATTGAGGTAAGTCTCCTCTGTGCCCACTTTCTGGAGAGTTTTCATCATAAATGGGTGTTAAATTTTGTCAAAAACTTTTTCTACATCTATTGAGATAATATGGTTTTTATTTTTCAATTTGTTAATGTGGTGCATCACACTGATTGACTTGAGAATATTGAAAATCCTTACATCCCTGCAATAAATCCCACTTGATCATGGTATATGATCCTTTTAATGTATCGCTGGATTCAGTTTGCTGGTATCTTGTGGAGGATTTTGGTGCCTATGTTCATCAGTAATATTGGCCTATAATTTTCTTTTTTTGTGGTATTTTTGCTTGGTTTTGGTATCAGCAAGATAGTGGCCTCATAGAATGAGTTTGGGAGTGTTTCTTCCTCTGAAATTTTTTTTGGCTGAGTTTCAGAAAGATAGGTGTTAATGCTTCTCTAAATGTTTGATAGAATTCACCTGTGAAGTCGTCTGGTCCTGGACTTTTGTTTGTTGGGAGTTTTTAAACCATGGTTTCAATTTCATTACTTGTTATTTGTCTGTTCATATTTTCTATTTCTTTATGACTCGGTCTTGGGAGATTGATCTTTCTAAGAATGTGTCCATTTCTTCTAAACTGTCCATTTTATTGGCATGTAGCTGCTTGTATATGTCTCTTACAAGCTTTTGTGTTCTGTGGCATCAGTTGTAACTTCTCCCTTTTTCATTTCTAATTTTATCAATTTGAGCCCACTCCTTTTTTTTTTTTTCCTTGATGAGTCTGGCTAAATGTTTATCAGTTTTCTTTTCAAAAAAACAACTTTTAGTTTCTTGGTCTTTTCTATTGGTTTCTTTTTCTCAATTTCGTTTATTTATGCTCTGATCTTTATGATTTCTTTCCCTCTACTAACTTTGGGTTTTGTTAGTTCTTTTCTCTCTAGTTGCTTTAGGTGTAAGGCTAGGTTGTTTATTTGGGATTTTTCTTGTTTCCTGAGGTAAGATTATATTGCTATAAACTTCTTTCTCAGAACTGCTTTTGCTGTGTCCCATAGGTTTCCTTTGTCTCTGGGTATTTTTTTATTTCCTCTTTTATTTCTTTAAGGATCCATTTTTTGTTTGATAGCATATTGTTTAGCCTCCATGTGTTTATGTTTTTGTACAGTTTTTTTTTTCCTTGTAGTTGATTTCTAATCCCATAGCATTGTGGATGGAAAAAATGCTTGATATGATTTAAGAAAATTTACCAAGGCTTACTTTGTGGCCCAGCATGTGATCAATCCTGGAGAATATTCCATATGCAGTTGAAAATAATGTGTATTCTGCTGCTTTTGGATGTAATGCTCTATAAGTATCAATTAAGTCCATTTGGCCTAATGTGTCATTTAAGGCCTGTGTTTCCTTATTGATTTTCTGTCTGGATGATGTGCCCATTGATGAAAATGGGGTATTAAAATCCCCCTTATTTTTGTCACTGTCAATTTCTCCTTTTATGGGTGTTAGTATTATATATTGAGGTGTTCCTATGTTGGGTACATATATATTTACAATTCTTGTATCTTCTTCTTGGGTCTATCCCTTGATTATTATGTAGTGTCCTTCTATGTCTCTTACAGTGGTCTTTATTTTAAAGTCCATTTTGTCTGATATGAGTATTGCTACTGTAGCTTTCTTTTGATGACCATTTGCCTGAAATACTTTTTTCCATCCCTGAGTTTCAGTCTGTATGTATCCCTAGATCTGAAGTGGGTCTCTTATAGAGAGCATACATATAGGCCTTGGTTTTGATCCCTTCAGCCTGTTTGTGTCTAATGTTTGGAGCATTTAATCTATTTTATATTTAAAGCAATTACCCCCGCCTCTGCTGGAAACCCTCCAATACCATCAGGTAGGTCTGGCCCAGGCTCTTAGGAGGTCACAGATTTTGTCCCTGGGATCTGGTATGTAACCTTGTGTGCACCCTCCAAGAGTGGAGTTTCTGTTTCCCCAGTTCTGTGGCAGTCTGCTATTAAATGCTGCTGGCCTTCAAAGCCAGGTACTCTTGAGTCTCCTCCTCCTGATGCCAAACCTGCAGGCTGGGGAGTCTGACATGCAGCTCAGAACTTTCACTCCAGTGGGAGAGCCTCTATAGTATAATTATTTTTCAGTTTGTGGGTCGCTCACCCAGTGGGTATGGGATTTGATTTTATCATGATTGCACTTTTCCTACCATCTTGCTGTGGCTTCTTCTTTGTCTTTGGATGTAGAATATCTTTTTTAGTAGGTTTCAGAGTTTGTTGTTGTTGTTGATGATGGACTTGGACTCAAATGACTCAGCCCTGCTCTTATGTGAAAAGTTATGCCAGTTGCAGTGACTGGTACCAAAAGGCACTTTATAGAGTTCACTCTGTACCTCTCCCAGCCCCTTATTTTATGGAGGAGGATACTGAGGTTGAAAAGGAGCAGGCGACTTGGCCAGGACCACAGGATTACACTGCCCATCCCATAGGCCCCCTGGAACTGTCCTTTCTCACCTCGGCCTGCCCTCTCCTTAGCCTCTGCCTCCTAACACTTAGTTGAGCCTCTTGTTAACTGTGTTCATACCTAAGGGCTGTCATTCATGACCCATGACATGCAGAGACACATTGAGAATGTGCCAGATGAAGACTCTGGCGTGGAGAAAGATGCCTCGTCACATGTCTGAACAAGGTCAGCTCTTTGGGGATGTGCACAGTTAGCACTTGTGTATCCCAGGACGACTGTAAGACAACAGCCAGGACCGGAGGCAGTAACTGGGTTTTTGGCGAAGGTTGCAGGGTCACTGAGGACATTGAATGTTGAGACACTCTTATTAATCAGAACAGAGGAATGTTGGCTGACTGGGAGTGATGACCTCCCCAGGGCACTTTACCCTTTTTCTTCAGTGGAGTTTGAAATTCTGGACTGATGAACACAGCTCTGTCCCAAACCCAGAACACTTGCCTTTCCAGACCAAGGCAGTCCCCTAAGAGTGTGTCTTGAAGTGGCTAAGAAACCACTGTGACAATCACCTTATTGCTATTTTGTGATAACTTTGGGAAATATTACAAGCAAACCTTCCAACGTTGTACCTCGTGATAACCTAAAATCAGAAAAAACACAGCCAGAAATTGGCCCCCGAATGCTTAGAATTCTGGCCAGGGGGACTGTGCAAGTCTGTTCCATCATCTGATTAATTTCATAATTACACAACTCTGAGTTTTCTGTGATTGAATTTTTTTTTACCCCGTCTGTAGCTTTATTAGCATTGTAGTATGTTTAAATAGCTTTACAGAAATAGCACTAACCACATTACTTTCGCACAAAGCCTTTTATAGCAGCTGTGGCTTATTTCAAGCTACATTAACATTTAAACATAGGTTTTAAAATAGTTAAAATTATAAAACTTTTTTTTTTTACTTAATATTTTTGGTGTGTATTTTTTCATAAAATTGCATTACTTCCCATGTTGAGCCCTTTTAATGGTTATATAATAAACCAGTGAATTTGGCTATTATAATGTAGTAAATCAGTCGCTAAAACAGGGCTACCCAACCCCTGGGCCATGAACGATTACTGGTCCATAGCCTGTTAGGAGCTGGACCACACAGCAGGAGGTGAGCGACAGTCACGCTTCATCTGTAGTAACAGCCACTCCCCATCACTCACATTACCACCTCAGCTCCACCTCCTGTCAGATCAGCAGCGGCGTGAGATTCTCACAGGAGAGTGAGCCCTACTGTGAACTGCGCATGTGAGGCATCTAGGTTGCATTCTCCTTATGAGAATCATCGCAGAACTATCCCCCCATGAGCGTCAGTTCATGGAAAAATTGTCTTCCACAAAACGGGTCCCTGGTGCCAAAAAGGTTGGGAACCACTGCCTAAAAGAACACATTTGGCTTGATTCCAGGATTTTTATCCACTGCTGAAACCAACAACAACAAAAACTCCTATGATCAACATCCCTGTGCCTACAGTGAGTGTTCTTATGAATTATTTTTCAAAGTCTGTTCCACGCACTACCTGCATCAGAATCACAGCAGGTGGGGGAAGGCAGGCAGATTTAAAATACAGGTTCTCAGGCCTGGTTGCACATCCACCAGTTTGGACTCTGGGAGGATGGAATCTGAGAATCCACATTATTAAGTTGCCTGAGGGACTTTCATGCTCACTAGAATTTGGGATGAACTCAAAAGATAAACTTCTTGGAATAGACTGCTGGGTGGTCATTATAATGACCGTTGGTGGAGTGCTTACTAGGTACAGGAGGCACTGGAAACAGCATTTAACTCTCAAATAGTACTGTTACTTTCCCTATGTTAGCAAGTTTAACAGGAATCTCAGGCTAAGTAACTTTGCTGAGTTTAGCTGGTCAGTATACCATAGGACTTCGTATCTGTGTCCCTGTTCTTGTTCAGCCTGTGGGTTGCTGTCATAAATAGCAGTCTATCTGTGAACCTTCACTTTCTACCTAGTTTCGTCCCATTGGAGAGAAATTAGAGAAACGTTAGATTCTGGACTCGGACCTCTAGTTCTGGAGCCAGATGCTGAGCTGAGAACAGACTCTGTGAGGAACGCTACAAGAAATAAGGAAAGTGGAGGCAGCAGGGTTTCTTCTCTCTGGGAGGTCAGAAGCCATTAGGAGTCTCACCTGAGCTTGGTCGGCTGGAGTCAGCAGATCAGGTGCAGAGGTGGAGAGGGTGGTTGGCATGGGCATTTGTGTGCTGAGCGATGCGGAGGGTGGACACCCCAGAGGCCAGTGGAGTACTGAGCCGGGCCCTCCTGTCCTAGAAATTTAATTTCTCTCTGGCCACAGGCTGGTGACTCTGAAGAGGGGGCCCAGACCCACTCTGAAAATCTGGTTAAGAGGAAAGACAAAGTGTGACACTGGGGGTGCAGAAGGCAGGCCTGTATGAGAAATGAGAATGGATTTCTGGAGAACGAGTGCTTTTTTCCTGATCCCAAAGCGTTGAACCCATAGGAAAAGAAGTGATGATCGGAGGGGTGACAGAGGAAGGGCATATTTTCAGGAGAGAAAGCTGAGGCTGGCTGAGAAAGTAAGGCTGCAGGGTCACAGCCAGAGGCTCGTGGGAATCACCACCAGGGGAAGCCACAGGGAGCTCGACTTTCAGTGAGGAGTGTTTTGTGACCGTTTGGACAGTAGTACAGAGCCAGGGTCAGCAAACCTTTTCATCAGAGACCATACAGTAAATATTTTAATGCTGTGCTGGCCATGTGGTCTGTGTAGATAGTACATAAATGAATGGGCATCCGTTTTCTGTGCCCATTTGCCCTGAGGCTTTAAATTGCCGACCGCCTCAAAGGAATGACCATTGGCTTTGGAATCAGCCTGACTGTGTTTAAACTGCAGTTCTGACCTCCACTAGCTGGGTCGAGGCAGGTTGTATAACGCGATGGTAAGAACTTGGACTCTGGAAGTTCTGGGTTCAAGTCCTGCCTCCACCACCCATGAACTGTGTCACTTTAGCTAAGGCCCTTCTCAGAACTCTCCTGTCTCAGAGCTATGGTGAGAATTAACATGAGCCAAGCACCTTTATACACATGTTTAGTGGTGCTTGGCACATGGTAGGTGGACAGTAAATATTAGCAGTTAGTATTACTGGTCTCTGAGCAGGGGATTCCTCATCTATTACTATCCACTGAAAGGCTTTGCCCAAAATCTATTGTAGTAAGTCATTATTTTCTGCTTAGGTGACACCCAGAGCTGGCAGTCCACTCTCTGCAGATGTAGGCATGAGTCTCCTATGGTGAGATTTAGTAGGGATTCTGTGCTGGGATTCCAAGCTCAGCCAACAGTCTCCATAACTGCACTGTGAGGAATGCAGAATCTTAGCCTTCTGATGAGATGGGATATATCACCTGCCCTGCTTTGAAAGTAGTCAAATGGTTCAGCCTTCCAACGCCCAACCCTGAAGCTGGAAGTGAGACACAGGCTTGATCTTGAAAATGATCCTTGCATCAAAGCTCAGAAATCCTTACCGAGCTCAGTTACCTGCTTTCCCAAGGACTTGTTGAGCTGTAACAAGAAGGGAATGGTTCAGGGATGAGGAGATAGGAGGTGGGTGTTAGAGAAATGATGAGAATCGCGCCCTGGAGCCACCATAGAGAAAGAACGCAAATGAATACATGAATAACATTATTATATAATACAACACATGTGCAGGCTGAGTGCTAAGTCCAGGGGAAAAATTCATTGTTCTTCATCACTGTGGTTTACATTTTTCTCTCTCTGCTTTTTCTCCTAATATACGCATTTAACACTGTGTATGTGCTTAGTGGTGTCTGACTCTTTGCGACCCCATGGAGTATAGCCCACCAGGCTCCTCTGTCTGTGGAATTCTCCAGGCAAGAATACTGGAGGGGGTTGCCATCTCCTTCTCCAGGGGGATCTTCCCAACCCACGGATCAAACCCGTATCTCTTGCATCTCCTGCATTGGCAGGCGGATTCTTTACCACTGACACCACCTGAGAAGCTCCATCACTGTGGTTTAGATGGTGAGAGAGTAAAGATCATGTGGGAATTGTCCCTTTGAGCCTCTGCTGGGAGAAGGTGGCTGTTGTCTCAGGTTCTCATTCCAACTTCACCCCTGGATCGCTGACTCTTTCTCCTTTTTTTTTTTTCCTTCTGGGTGAGCTCAGAGGAGGGCGCACAGAGACAAGCCTTGCTCTGAAATACCTTCTGCGCAAAGGATTCCCAGGGGGCAGAAATGCCTCTGTGCCCCAGGTCCTCATCATCGTCACCGACGGGAGGTCCCAAGGGCATGTGGCCCTGCCCGCCAAGCAGCTCAAGCAGAGAGGCGTCACTGTGTTCACCGTGGGCATCCGCTTCCCGAGGTAAGAGGTTTTCGTTGTGCTGGGTCAGCCCTCTGGGAGCTGGTGAAACCATCCTGGATCTTCAGGGACCCGTCTTTTCCTCACTTTGGAGTATTGTTGCTGGCACACAGGGAACTCCAACTCTTTGGAAGTGTGAGAGTTTGTGTTGTCTTTAGTCTGAACACTTGGTTTCAAGTGTCAGAAACTTGACTCCAACGTATCTGGGCAGAAATGGAAATTCAGGGACTCATATAACTGCATTAGTGGGTCAGGGGTCTCTCGGGGTCAGCAGGAGTTAAGGATTTCGCTGCCTTTTAGAGTTTTTCTGTCCCCCATCCAATTGTCTCTGCTGTTCTCTCAGCCTGGCTTTCTCAGGAAGCTGGGACTGTGGGTGCAGGCAGTGCCCCAGGTCCCATCTTCCCAGCTCCATCCTAGAGACAAAAGACTCATTTCCCCAGTTTCAAGTTGAATAATCCACGCAAGTGTTCTGATGAGTCTGAGGCTGGTCTGTGTCTGGCTCCCCTCTTCTCCAACCATGTTTTTCCAGGTGCTGAAATCTGCCTTCCTGGTGGGAGGAGGGGGATATGTTCTCAGCCCTAAAAATGGAGGTGACCTCTATGAATATCTAGTTGTTGTGGGTATCAAGTGAAATGACTCTGGTCCTGGCACTGTGCCTGTACACAGACATCTCTGTTAATTTTAGTACTGTCATTCCAGAACCAACTTCCTACCCCCAGGACACCACAGTCCATGGATGTTCACGTCCTTTATTTAGCCCTCCCATATCCATAGATCACAAACATAGCACAGGAGCCACAGTTAGTTGAATTTGTAAGCGTGGAACCTAGGGATCTGGAAAGCCCACTGTACTTTTCTATTCTCTCAATAAATATAAATTTTCTTCCTCGTGCCAGACACTATTCTAGGTTCTCAGGATACAGAGACAATAGTATTATACAAAGTCCTTGCCTTCGTGGAACTTCATTCTAGGAAAGGAACTAGATAACAAGTAAGTGAATAAATAAGTAACAATTTCAGGTGGAAATAAAATTCAGAGAAGAAAAATAAAGTAGGTAAGAGGTTACAGAATGATGGGAGTAGGGAAGACAGCTATTTTTTTTGGCGGGGAGAGCACGCCATGCAGCTATTGGGATTTTAGTTTCCCCACCAGGGATTGAACCAGCAGTGAGAGTGCTGAGACCTAACCATTGGACTGTCAGGGAATTCCCAAGATGGTAGAGCTATTTTCTATAGGAGGAGTCTGGCAAGGCTCCCTCAAGGAGCTGATTTTTGAGCAGAAACTTAAGTGAGGAACAAGCCTTCCAAGTAACAATAAAGAGCAAGTGAGGCAGGCAGATGGCACGTGCAAAGGCCCTGAGGCAGCAGCTAGCTGAGTGTCTTTTAGAAACAGCAAGACAGCCGGAGGGCAGCTGGAGATCAACCAGCAAGGGGTGAACTACAAGAAATCAGGTAGAAGAGGTGGGCAGGAGTCGGGGCTACAGACTTTGTGGGTTATTGTAGAGACTGAAGTATGTAATAAAGTGTGGGAAGTCCGTGGAGGGTTTTGAGCAGGAGAATTACATGAACTGGCTTACATTTTTAGATCACACTGACTGCCAGGAAGATAATAGACTGACGAACCAAGGGAGAGGCAATGATGGGGCAGTGGGGAATCTAGGAGCTGGTGGAGCAGCTTACATGCAGTTTAATGGTGGTTTGTCATAGGGCAGCAGTTGTGATCCCCAGAGGAATGACTGGATCTAGGATGTGTTTGGAAGGCAGAGCACGGGAGTGACTGGTGTGTTGGGTGTGGGTGTATGAGAGAAGAATAGAAGGTTTTGGCTTGAGCCCCAGCGTGAATGGTGATGCTACTTACTGACATGAGAAAGACTGGGAAAGGAAATTGAATTCTGTTTCAGACAGGGCAGGTCTGAGATTCATATTGGTCATCTCGGTAGAGAGGCTGAGTGGAGAGTTGGATGGAAGAGTCTGGCACATAGGAGAAAGGACAGGCATTGAGATGGAGACTGAAGATAGTGTTTAAAGCCTAAATAAGATCGCCGGGAGCTGAGTGTCGAGTGAGAGGACCTCCAAGGACCAGCGGGTGCAGGTCAGAAAGAGGAAGATAGGAGACTGAGGCTGCAGGTACCGTGGGGCTATCCTGATTGGGCTGTGTCCTGGTGCAGTGATGACAGCCACCACCACCACCACTGTTGTTGTCATTGTAACTTGGTAGTAAACACAGGCTGCCTTATGGCTGGCTCTTTTTGTGTTCTCAGATATAAGGAACATAAACCCCTTGAGAGAGGAGAAGGGGTGTTACTTTATGGCTCCCCGCCCACCCTCTGCCGAGTAGAGTGTCTTACACATAATAGTTGCCCAAGATCTGTCACTGAGGATGGAACTCCCCACAAGGTGGAAATACTGGCCCATTCTGGGGCTTTCTTCTCCAGCTGCTAGCTGAAGGAGTGCTTCTCAAACTATATGTGGTGAAGGTCCAGTTTTGGCTTTTTTTTCCTAATTGATCATGCCATGATGCTTTAAAAAAAATTATAATAAAAATGAATTACCAGAAAAATGAAATAAAAACAAAGATAAAATAGAAGCTCAAATTCTTATTAATTGACCCAACAGACTAAAAATGGCTCTTTCAAGTTGCGATATGATTAGCTTATAAATGCCTGGTATCTATGCTTATGAGATTCTGAATCAGGGTGAGAAGTTTGGGGACCTGCACTGGCCCATAGACCATACTTTGAGCATGCCTGGTGTAAAGAAATTAAGAAGCCAGTTACTTAGGAGAGGGGCTATCACTCAGGTTTGAAAGCCCGAGTTTTGCAGACACAGGCAGCCTCTGAGGAAGCCTGCTGGGCTCCCAGGCCCACTTAACCTCTTCCCCCACTCCTAGTAGAAGGCCGGTGCACTGTTGACCGGGGGTTCTCCAGGTGTGTTCCTTGGATCAGCAGCATCTAGAGCTTGTTAGAAACCCACGCACTCGGGCCACACCTCATGAATCCAAAACTCTGGGGCGAGGAGCCTCGGTCTCTGCTTTTTCTGGTCCTCGGTGATTCTGATACCACCAAAGTCTGAAAACCTCTGTAGAGAGATTAAAGACTGATGCTGCTCAAACTCTTCCATCCCCACCCGCCTTTAGTGTATTTAAAACCCATTCTCTGAGGATTCTCAACTCTGGCTGGGTATCTGGATTACCCACGGAGCTTTTAGGAAGGTCTCTTTGGGGGCTGGGAGAGCTAAGGGTGGGGCCTGGCAGAACTGCCCACTCAAAGCTACTGTGAGTCTAGAATTAAGAAGCCCCTCCTTTGTGCCAGGCGCTGTCTTAGGTACTGGATGAAACGGCTGTTTTCCGTGCCTTCAGAGGAAAATCAGAGTTTTACATGAGGCGGTTTAGAGATCCATGAAGGTTTTGCAGTATTGCCAAGCCTTGGTCTATTTTGATGAATTTTTTTGATGGGCAAGATTCTAAATGTGTTACTGACTGCCTTGTCTTCTTAAAAATAGGTTTTTTCCCAACATCCTTTAACCCTTCCTCATGCACTAAGGTCATCATCCCACCCATCATTTCTGTTCCGGGCACTAACAGTGCCCTCTGGTTGTTGAACTATGCCAGTTCCCACCTCTACATGGCCTCACATTGCTGGCCTCTGAGTTCTTATCGCCATGGTTTATAATCGTCAGGATTTTTTTTTTTTCTATTACTAGTTGTTCCTGTGTGTGCTTCTCTTGGCATCACCTAGAACCACGAACCACTTTCCTTCATTTCCTTTCTGGTTAAATTTTTCTCGGCATCACCTAGAACCACGAACCACTTTCCTTCATTTCCTTTCTGGTTAAATTTTTCTCATCAGCTATAAGTTATAAAACCAGATGACTAGATCTGTTTGGACCGAGTCTCAAACAAGAGCTGACAGTTCGAGTGGGAGGCTCTCCTCTGAGGAAGTTGGTGGGTTGCCGGAGCACGCACACATTACTACCCACAGCTCAGCATCCTCAGTCTTTCTGTGGTTCACATCTAGACCTTCCCTGCATCCTAGATGGATGAGGTTGCAGCTAGGTGGCTCCTGCCTCGGTGGGTGGTGGTGCTGTGCATACAGAGCCCAGGGTCTAGGAGATGGGTGGGCAGGAGGTGGCTGAGCGCGGGGCGATGAGCCATTGTGACTTCTCTGCTGGGGCCGGGACTCAGGTGGGAGGAGCTGCACTCGCTGGCCAGCGAGCCAAGGGAGCGACACGTGCTGATGGCCGAGCAGGTGGAGGACGCCGCCAACGGCCTCTTCAGCACCCTCAGCGGCTCCGCCATCTGCACCACCACCTCTCCAGGTGAGTAAGGGCCTCCCAGCCGGGAAGGAGTGGCCTTGCCCATATGGAAGTGGGATGCCAGGGCGGGGAGGGTTCCCCAAGGCCAGAGGTCAGGACACAGGAGGCTCCCCAGGGAAGCGGCAGAAGAGGGACAGGGCCTAGCAGCTTTGGCCCTGGGACACTCGGCTTTGTTCAGCCTCCCCGTGTCAGGCCCTGTGGGGGTTTTGACTAGGAATCCTGAGACTGTCTTTGAGGGATTGAGAGGCTCAGGGCATGGGACCCAGATGTGGGGGGGTCCCCTGTGCCTATCCACTGCTTGGGAGGAGGAAGGAGCCAGTTCCCCACGCTGTCAGCACAGGGAGGCTTCATCTGGGGGTGAGATCCCTGAATGCGTAGTCAGCTTTGTCAGGGTCCATCCGGGAGCTGGAGTGACGTACGTAGAATGAGAGGTACACGTGAGCACAGGATGGAAGAGTGTGAGGGGCGGGGCCTGTGCAGAAGAGATGCTCGGAGACTGGCTGGCCCTCTGCTGCTTGCTCTGTGAGGGCAGGGGTGGGGGGAACCGCGGGGAATGAGGCTTAACTCTGTCTTCCCTGTCTTGGGCATGCATGGTGGACACAGACTGCAAGGTCCAGCCTCACCCCTGTGAGCGCAAGACGCTGGAGACGGTCAGGGAGCTTGCTGGCCTCGCCCCATGCTGGAGAGGATCTCGGAGCACTGATGCTGTGCTGGCTGCCCTCTGTCCCTTCTCCAGGTTTGTCCTCATGGTCTGGAGTCCGAGCCCAAGGGCTCGGCCTGGGCAGGGTTGGCCAGGGCCTCACGGGCTGCGGGGAGAATGGCTTTCTGAGGCCTTGGCCGTGGAGCCTGTGATGGGGATCGGAGGAGACCAGGGAGGGAGCCAAGGACAGAGTTTCAGGGACACAGGCAGGGGCGCATGTACTCAGCGTCAGAGTCTTGTAGACCCACCAGCCAGGCACCCAGGGTGAGTGAGCAGGCCATTCTGGAAGGCTGGCGGGTCAGCCAAAAACTGGTTGGATAGGGCAGTGGTTTGGATGTGGGTTAGTGGTCTGGTAACTTGGTTCCTCTGAGCACCAGTTTCCACCTTTATGGGGGCTGAGCAAAATAAGAGGCTTAAATAAGATCCTAGCATGAACTCCAGTTGTAGATGTATGGGGGAAGCTGGATTCTTCAGCACAGGAGCTCAGGTATTCGAGCACCCACTGCCCAGCTGTCAGCCGCTGCCCTGCAGACTCCCCAGGCCGTCCCTCAGCACTTTGGATCACCTCCAGTATGGCCCCTGGTTAGCAATTCATGATCCGGCCCACCCCTCCTTTCTAAAGAGCCAGGATAGCATTCGAACCAGCTGCATCTTGCCCCTTGGCCTGGCCTCTGCGATGAGATCAGAACATGTACACAGCAATGAGATGGAACAGCCGAGAAGCTGCAAGGGCCATGCTAGGCCGATGCCGAGTCTAAACGCCGCCCTGGCAGGGAAGAGCCGTTCCCCCGACATGGATCAGAGGAAGTGAGGCCTGGGGCCCTGTCATAGGCCATTAGAGGCTCTCTTCTGAACCTGAGCTTTCAAGTGAGTGGAGGTAGCTCTTTGTTCTCTGGTGAACATGTTTAAGTGCCCCTCTGAGCCGGACGGTGTGTGACAAGGAGGCGGACACAGTCACTGCCCTCAGTGCTCTTGGTCCAGAGAAAGCCTCCCAAGTGCTGGAATGGGGCTTGATTCCTTCTCGCACATCATGGAGAAGGGGCCGCTTGAACAGTCTTTATATATATACACATATGTATAAAATTATAAAGTCTTTATATATATATATATAGTTTTATTTATTTATGGCTGCACTGGGTCTTTGTTGCTGTGTGTGAGCTTTCTCTCAGAGGATTTGTCTGGAGCATGCAGGAGTTAATACATCAAGGCTTCTAGAATAATGCATATAGTAGGTTTTTCATCAATCCTTTCATTCAAGAAATCTTCACGGAGGCTCTCCTGAGCTCTCAGCACTGCCCCAGGTCCTGGGGAATCTGCATGAGCAGCTCAGAAATAAATCAGCCCCCATGAGCAAGAGGCAGCGGTGAACAAAGTGAAGAGCTAGAGGAAATCTTAGGTGATGCCAAGTGCCTACTGGGGAAAGAATGTGGGGTGGGGGAGACAGAGTGGGGTAACTAGGTGGTTGGGGTAGGGTAGCACTTTTAATTACAGTAGGCAGGGAAGGCAGAGAATGTGGCATCTGAGTCCAGAGCGGAGGGAGGTGGCAGGTGGTGGGGTGGGGCGGCAAGCTGGGTACAGGTCCAGGCAAAGGCCTGTAGACAGTGTCTGCCCAGTAGCATGGGCTCCCAGCGCTGGGCTGGGTAGGGAGGGCAGGGCCCATGGAACTTTCTGGGCTTGGATGTGTGGTTTTATGAGGTTGTCACTGGGAGTAGACACAGAAGGGAAGAAGAGTTCTCTTTACTGAGCTGGTGGCTTGGCAGAGTTTTGACTTCAGCAACCCCTTGAGTTCAGAATTGACTTGGCTTTTATCCCAAGTGGATGTTTTGCCTTGGGTAAGCTCCTGCCCTAGCGGTGAGCCCTCTTAGCCACCCCTCAGCTGGGCAACACTGGGGTGGGATTTCACTGGGAGAAGCCTTCTTGGGAAAGTTTTAGAGAACTTTATTGCCAAGGCCCTGAGAGAATCTCCTGAGATGAGGCCACTGTGGACCTGCTGCCAGGCTAGGGGAGGGCTTCCTACCCGAGGGACAAGGACCCCATCTTTCCTTGGCTGGCGTGTGACCCCGCAGACTCAGGAGAGCTGGGGCGGGGGAGGCCCAGAGGGCAACATGCATGGGCTTTGGAGTCCAAGACGGAGTCCAGATCCCAGCTCTGCTGTGTTTTGATAACCGTGTGACTTTGGGCCCCTTAATTCAGCCTTCTGAGTCCTCTTCTCCATCTGAAAGAGGTTACTGTCTCTTCAAGTAGCCGAGGACTTGATGTAACGATGGGGACGGATGGAGCATGGAAGCCAGTGCAGGAATGGTGCCCTTGTGTTGTCTGAAGGTTGGCAACCAAACAGGCCTCCGGGGCCATTGAGACCAGCCAGTGGTTTGCACATCCTCCTGAACTACAATAGAGGATTGTATGGACCCTTGTCCTGCAGACCAGAAAAAGCACATTGGGGTTGGGGGCAGGGCTGTGGCACTGGCGGAGCCATGAACAGCCCCGTTCCCTCTCCACTGAGGCTCCAAGGAACACAGTTGAAAACTACCCAATTGATGACTACACAGAAGCGGGGACTGAGGACCAGAGAAGGAAAGAAACTTGCCTGGGGTCACACAGCCAGAGTCCAGTTGCCTAATCCCAGTATTTCCTGCCCCCCAACTCACTGGGCTGGCCCCAGAAAGTAATTTATAATAGCTGTTCACGTAGCTCAGAGCATTGAACACAGACATCTCTAACTTCTGACAGGATAGCCAGCTTACATTATCTTCTTTTTTTTTTAATTGTCTTTGATTAGTTTAAAACATTTCCTACTCCATGTGCAGACATAAGTTGGGGTGGAATCGGGGGAAAAAAAGAGGTTTCTTGAGTCACTTCTGCATTGGCATCTTATGTCAGCTCTTTAGTATTTTAAATAACCTTTCCTGTTAAACCTCTGATCTGTACCGTTTGATGTCTTGCGTCGTAGCTGGAAGAGAGTGTTCTTCACCCACCCCACCACCTGCTACAGGACCAGCTGCCCAGGTACAGTCTGCCTCTTTGATTCTCCTGTTCTTTCTGGCCCCGGGACGAGGCTGGCTCCCCGAGGGGCATTTGTACTCCTGGGGCACTGAGCAGGATTGGACCCAGCTCCAGGGCAGAGGCACGGGCATTTCATAGGCAGAGCAACATGCTCGTGTGATGCTCAAGGCTTCCCTTATTCAGTGGTATCTTTTCACTGAGAATGGAGTGACGCTTTGGAATTGCTTCCTTAACCGGGACTCTGCACTGACAAGAGGCAGAGCGGGGCATGCACTGACCCCTAGCTTTGCAAACAGAAAACCTCATATCTAGCACCAAACCCAGAGCAAGATACCTGAGCCTTACTTTCTTTTCTAAAATGAGGGCAATGTTTGCCCCATGTCTGGACTCCCCATCTCCCTGCTCTGGGTGGCAGAGGGTACCATACATGGACTCCTAGGGAAGATTCAGTAGATGATGTCCACCCAAGTGCTTCATCAGCTACAAAGTCCCCAGCAAACAGGAGGACTTATCAACTCCATTAAGATCATTCAGCCTAGCTCCCCAGTGGGCCCTCCCTACTCATCACTCTGGGGTCTAGAGCATCTCACGGATGCAGGAGCATGGCAGTTGGTTGTCTTGGCTTCAGTGCTTGTGTGGATTTGCTGCTTCTAATAAGGTCAGGTGCCCGGCCCCTGAAGAGCCAGAGGCTTGTGTGCAGGCAGGAGGGTACTTCTTACCTGGGGTTAGGTGACCCGCTGAGCATCTTGTTTTAAAATTTCAAGGTGGCTGGCCTCTGACAGCTGGCAGGAACTGAAAGTCTGGTTGTTTCCACTCAGAAATAAAAGGTCAGGGACTTATGGTTTTGAAACCAGAATAACTTGAGTCCCAGCTCTGCCACTTTGCAAGTAGCTAACCTTCAGTGTGTGACTTCTGTTTGTTGAGTTTCAGCTTCCTGTCTGTGACATGGGGGTTCACAGTACTTGCTTTATTTGGTTGTATCAGTGAAATGAGATCATGCATGTGTAACCTTCAGCTCAGTTCAGTTCAGTCACTCAGTCGTGTCAGACTCTTTGTGACCCTATGGACTGCAGCATGCTAGGTTTCCCTGTCCATCACCAACTCCCGGGGCCTACTCAAACTCATGTCCATTGCGTCGGTGATGGCATCCAACATCTCATCCTCTGTTGTCCCCTTCTCCTTCCACCTTTAATCTTTCCCAGCATCAGGGTCTTTTCCAAGGAGTCAGTTCTTCGCATTAGGTGGCCAAGTATTGGAGTTTCAGCTTTAGCATCAGTCCTTCCAATGAATATTCAGGGTTGACTTCCTTTAGGATGGACTGGTTGGATCTCCTTGCAGTCCAAGGGACTCTCAAGAGTCTTCTCCAACACCACAGTTCAAAAGCATCAATTCTTTGGCACTTGGCTTTCTTTATAGTCCAACTCTCACATCCTTACATGACTGCTAGAAAAATCATAGCTTTGACTAGATGGATCTTTGTTAGTACTGTCTCTGCTTTTTAATATGCTGTCTAGGTTGGTCATAACTTTTCTTCCAAGGAGCAAGCGTCTTTTAATTTCACAGTACGTGACCCCGTAAGAGCTGCTCATTTAAAGGCCACTGTTGGCACTGTTAATGAACCCCCAGTCATTTCCATGAAACTCCTGCTGATAGAACCGCAGGTCTGGGTGCCCAAAGTTACTCTCAATTCCTACCTTTCAAAAGTATACACTTTAATTACAATCATGTGACCACTAAGTAATATATTAACATTTTTAAGGTATTGGGGATTTGGACTCCTACATATGAATATTCACTGGAAGGACTGAATGAATAAATCTTCATAGTTTTAAAGTTTTAAAACTTCATAGTTTTAAAAATTCTTCAACTTCACCATCCTTCACCATCTTCAGCTGGAACTGAAGCTCCAATACTTTGGCCATGTGATGCTAAGAGCAAACTCATTGGAAAAGGCCCTGATGCTGGAAAAGATTGCAGGCAGGAGGAGGAGGAGGTGACAGAGGATGAGATAGATGGATGGCATCATTGACTCAACAGACATGAGTTTGAACAAACTCTGGGAGATAGTGAAGGACAGGGAAGCCTGGTGTGCTGCAGTTCGTGGGGTTGCAAGAGTCAGGCATGACTTAGTGCCTGAATGATAGCATATGAATGGGGAGAGGAGATGTAATTCAGTCTGTAACATGTGCTCCCAGCATCAGAGCCAGATCCCATTGGCCTACCCACGGTGAGCCTATACTTCACACAGAGCCTTAACTGAGCCCACCACTGAGTATCTGTTATTTCCCGCACCTTAAGCCCTCATTTGCTGTTCTTTTTGGTCTTTGCTACAGGTGTTGAGACCAATTTCCTAGTGCATCCCAGGAAAGGAAGGGGCCGGGCCCTGGTGGGGCAGGGTGGCCAAAGCCCTTCCATCTCTGGGCAGACATGCCAGGCTGTTAACAGGCATCTCTCTGGTAGGCCCCTGTGACTCACAGCCCTGCCAGAATGGAGGCACGTGTGTTCCAGAAGGACCAGACAGGTACCGCTGCCTCTGCCCGCCGGCTTTTGGAGGGGAAGCCAACTGTGGTACGTGTGCCCAGGATGTCCCAGACTCCAGTTTTTGGGGAACGGTGGAGTCCAGGCCCCTGCTCTTCATCTGCTATCCCATTAGCCACTAGGTAGGAACTTGCCCAGGAGTTATTGCCACCGGCATTTCAGGTACACCACTGAGCTGATGTCTCAGGTGATACCCTGAGGTCTCCAGGGTATAACTTGGGTGGTGGAGGTCTGGGTAGGACACAGCCCCTAGCTTCTTAGCTTCCGAATGGCCACTGCTTGATCTGTGGGCATCAGGGAGTCCAGCTGTAGGCTGGAGCCAGCCCATCAGGTTCATGGTTCTGGGCAGTATCCTTTCACCCCTCTTCCAGAAGAGGAATGAGAAGCCTCAACCCCTCTTGATTTTAAAACTGTGAAGATTATAATTGACTTTTACTGCCCTGTGGTTATCAGAATTTGTATGTGATTCTGTGATACAGAAATAAGATTCTGTATGTGAAGTGCTCAGCACAATGCTTGACACAGAGGATGGGACTTGTTAAATAATAACTTTTTAAAAACTGTCGTGCTAGGTCAATTGGAGACTTATCTGGGAAAAAGTATATCTTGATTCCCCCACCTCACAAAGTTATACAAAAATCAGTTCCAGATGGATCGTTGATTTAAGTGTAGAGAGAAAAGTTGTGAAGCTTCTGGAAGAAAAACATAGGAGCCTATTGTCATGATTTGGGGGTAGACAAAGATTTCTCCACCAGGACCCAGGAAGCACTAGCCATAGTGGGGGAAGAGTATAGATTCTATTTTTCTTTTGAAAAAGAGGTGAGAGAGCGAGACCCTGGGTGGGAGGCGGGGAGCCCTGTCTAACTCAGTGATGGGCTCTGGTCACTAGCCTTTGGCGCCTCAGTGTCATGGCCCCACCCCTCTCGTAGGAGGGGGGTGGCTCAGCCCCGCGTGGGGTTGGGCATCCCAGGTGGGACGGTGGTCTGCGTGCTCCCTAGGGTGATGGCAGCTGTGTCCCGGCAGCTCCGAATCTGAGCCTGGAGTGCAGAGTGGATGTCCTGTTCCTGCTGGCCAGCTCAGCGGACGCCACCCCAGAGGGCTTCCAGTGGGCCAAGGCCTTCGTCAAGCGGTTTGTGCGGGCGGCGCTGACCGGAGACTCCCGGGCGCGCGTGGGTGTGGCCCGCTACGGCGCGGAGCTGACCGTGGCCGTGCCCGTGGGCGAGTACCAGGACGTGCCAGACCTGGTCCGGAGCCTCGACAGCCTGCCCTTCGATGGCGGCGCCACCCTGACAGGCCGGGCCCTGCGGCAGGCGGCGGAGCGCGGCTTCGGGAGTGCCCCCGGGACAGGCCTGGACCGGCCTCGACGGGCGGTGGTCCTGATGACCGAGGCGCGCTCCCAGGACGAGGTGGCCGGCCCGGCGGGCTTCGCGAGGGCCCGGGAGCTGCTCCTGCTGGGCATGGGCAGCGAGGACGTGCGGGCGGAACTGGAGGTGATCACTGGCGGCCCGGAGCGCGTGCTGACCTACACCGGCCCACGGGACCTATTCGACCAGATCCCAAAGCTGCAGGGCAAGCTGTGCAGCAGGCCGCGCCCAGGTAGGGAACATGCCCACACCCGTGCCAGCTGCGGGCCAGCCTCACCTGACCTTGGGGCCAGCAGTGAAACCTTCCACCTCTTGGTAGGGACTTAACCAGGGTCTCTGACGTGGGCTGGAGCCACAGCCCCGCTTTTTTTATATGCTAGCCTTGTGATGAGTATCTTCTCAGTTTTGATGTTGTTCAGTTGCTAAGTCACGTCTGACTCTTTGCAACCCCGTGGATCCTCTGTCCTCCACCGTCTCCCAGAGTTTGCTCAAATTCATGTCCCCTGAGTTATGATGCTGTCTAACCATCTCATTTTACTAGCCACCACAATCCGGCAAATAGTAGCACTTCCTGAGGGGCTTTTATGAGGATTACGCAGGGCAAGCAAGATGCACACTAGTACAGAGTGAGCTCAGAGTGTGCACTCAGAATTGTAGGTATTGCTGTTTATTAATTTTTATTGTTATAGTTAATAAGGAGCTCTCAATCTACTAAGTGTAACTCTAGAATGGCAGCTTCCCAGTTTCTTTTTGGCAAGAAAGAAATGCATTCCCAGTATACACAAATGCCTGAAGAGGCATAAACATCTAGAACAAGCCAAGCCTTTCATGAAATGCTACTTGTCATTTCTACCTGAGATGTGTTCTGACTTCATTCTGTTCTATGACCCATGTTGATTTCCATGACCCGCCACTAGAGGGTGCCCTGGAGAACGCAACCTGGGAGTAGGTATCCTGGTCAGGGGTGGGGGCCTGGCCCATGGCCAGAGACAGGAGTAGGTGAAACACACCCTTCACAGGGCTCCGGACTTCTCCTCTAAAGCAGCTGCATGTGGATTTCAGCTTCTCAGCCCCGAGTGTCACTCTCACCAGTGGTGAGACATTCCCTCCTGCTGGGGGAAGGACAGGGCTCTGCCTGCCCAACTCCACTGTGCCCCGCCAGTCTTATCTTCCCTTGGCAGCCAGAGGATTTTTTTAAAAATCGTTTTAGAGTTCACCTGTGTTCCATACCTGGTGTCCCTCTTGTAAGATGTTAACCAGGGACAGTTATCACAATTAATGAACCAACATTGATGTTGTTCAGTCGCTCAGTTGTGTCCAACCCTTTGCAACCTCATGGACTGTAGCACGCCAGGCTTCCCTGTCCTTCACCATCTCCTGGAGTTTGCTCAGTCTCATGTCCATTGAGTCGGTGATGCCATCCAACCATCTCATCCTCTCTCACGCCCTTCTCCTCCTGCCTTCAATCTTTCCCAGCATCCATGTCTTTTCTAATGAGTTGGCTCTTGCCATCAGGTGGCCAGAGTATTGGAACTTCAGCTTCAGTATCAGTCCTTCCAGTGACTATTCAGGACTGATTTTCTTTAGGATTGATTTGTTTGATCACTTTGATGTCCAAGGGACTCTCAAGAGCCTTCTCCACCACCACAATTCAAAAGCATCAGTTCTTTGGTGCTCAGACTTCTTTATGGTCCAAATCACACATCTGTACATGACTACTGGAAAAACTGCAGCTTTGATTATCTGGACCTTTGTCAGCAAAGTGATATCTCTGCTTTTTAATATGTCTGGGTTTGTCATAGCTTTCCTTCCAAGGAGCATCTTTTAATTTCATGGCTGCAGTCACTTGTCTGTTGGAGCCCAAGAAAATAAAATCTGTCACTGTTTCCACTTTTCCCCTTCTATTTGCCATGAAGTGCCATGATCTTAGTTTTTTGATTGTTGAGTTTTAAGCCAGCTTTTTCACTCTCCTCTTTCACCCTCATCAAGAGGCTCTTTAGTTTCTCTTTGCTTTCTGCCATTAGAGTGGTATCAGAATATATGAGGTTGTTGCTATTTCTCTCATCAATTCCAGTTTGTGATTCATCCAGCCTGGCCTTTCCCATGATGTACTCTAGTAGCATATAGGTTAAATAAGCAGGGTGACAATATATAGCTTTGATGTACTCCTTTCCCAATTTGGAACCAGACAGTTGTTCCATGTCCGGTTCTAACTGTTGCTTCTTGACCTGAATACAGGTTTCTCAGCAGGCAGGAAGAATGGTCTGGTATTCCCATCTCTTTAAGAATTTTCCACAGTTTGTTGTGATCCACACAGTCAAAGGCTTTAGTGTAGTCAGTAAAGCAGATGTTTTTCTGGAATTCCCCAGCTTTCTCTATGATCCAGCGAATGTTGGCAATTTGATATCTGGTTCCTCTGCCTTTTCTAAACCCAGCTTGTACATCTGGAAGTTCTCAGTTCACGTACTGCTGAAGACTAGCCTGAAGGATGTTGAGTATTACCTTGCTAGCATGCAAAATAAGTGCAACTGTACAGTACAGTGAGTGTAACTGAACATTCTTTGCATTGCCTTTCTTTGGGATTGGAATGAAAACTGACCTTTTCCAGTCCTGTGGCCACTGAGTTTTCCAAATTTGCTGCTATACTGAGTGCAGCACTTTAACAGCAGCATCTTTTAGGATGTGAAATAGCTCAGCTGGAATTCCATCACTTCCACTAGCTTTATTGGTAGTAATGCTTCCTAAGGCCCACTTTACCTCACACCCAGGATATCTGGCCTGGAATTCCATCACTTCCACTAGCTTTATTGGTAGTAATGCTTCCTAAGGCCCACTTTACCTCACACCCAGGATATCTGGCTCTAGGTGAGTGCCCACACCATCGTGGTTATCCAGGTCATTAAGACCTTTTTGTGCAGTTTTTCTGTGTATTCTTGCCACCTCTTCTTAATCTCTTTGCTTCTGTTAGCTCCTTGCTATTTCTGTCCTTTATTGTACCCATTTTTGCATGAAATGTTCCCTTGGTATCTCCAGTAGTTTTGAAAAGGTCTCTAGTCTTTCCCAGTCTACTGTTTATTTCTTTGCATTGTTTACTTAAGGAGGCCTTCTTACCTCTCTTTGCTATTCTCTGGAACTCTGCATTCAGTTGGGTATATCTTTCTTTTTCTCATTTGCTTTTTGCTTCTCTTCTTTTCTCAGTTATTTCTGAAGCCTCCTCAGACAACCATTTTGCCTTCTTGCATTTCTTTTTCTTAGGGATGGTTTTGGTCACTGCCTCGGGTACAATGATACAAACCTCTGTCCATAGTTTGTCATTATTTATTACAGTCTGCACTTTATTCCAACTTCCTTAGTTGTTACCTAATGTCTTTTTTCTGTTCCAAGGATCCCATCCAGGATATGTTTTACATTTCGTTTTCCTGTCTTAGACTCCTCTTGGTTTTTACAGTTTCTCGGACTCTTGTTATGCCAGAGTGGTTTATAAAAACCAATGAATCAGATCCTCTTACTGCATACTTTACTCCTGGTGGGCTACAGTCCATGGGGTCACAAGAATCAGACACAACTTAGCAACTAAACCACCACTACCATACAGTGCATGGCACCTAGAGGCATAGATTGAGCCCCAGAGCCCCATGGCTTACATACAGTAGTTGTTTTTTCCTCTCCCATCACAGTTCAGAGGTGAGCGGCCTGGGCCAGCGGGATGGTTCAGCTGTCTGCTAACTCCAGGGGCTGCTGTCTCAGACAGCAGGAAGAGGGCAGAGGGGAAGTGGAAGACAAGCAGCTTCCTTTCGGGGACATAACTTGGAAATTGCAGTTACTTTCCATTACATCCCATCGGACAGAACTATCACGTGGCCACACCCAGCTGCCAGCGGGGAGGCTAGGAGTATGGTCCAGCTGAGCCTTCGTGTGTCCTGCTTTTCTTCCAGGGGAGGGTGGAGGCCGGATGCTGCGGTGGAGACCGGCTGACCTGGGCTCTGCTCACCCCAGAGCAGTGCCCCACCCCGGCTACCCACTGAGGGCCGCTGTGCTTGTTCTACAGGCTGCCAGGCCCAGTCGCTGGACCTGGTCTTCATGCTGGACGCCTCGGTCTCAGTGGGGCCTGAGAACTTCGCCCAGATGCAGAGCTTCGTGAGAAGCTGCGCCCTCCGGTTTGACGTGAACCCCGACGTGACGCAGATCGGCCTGGTGGTATACGGCGGCCTCGTTCAGACAGCCTTCGGGCTGGACACCCACCTCAGCCGCGCAGCAGTGCTGCGGGCCCTGAGCCAGGCCCCCTACCTGGGGGGGGTGGGCTCGGCAGGCACGGCCCTGCTGCACATCTATGACAAGGTGATGACGGTCCAGGGGGGCGCCCGGCCTGGCGTCCCCAAGGCGGTGGTGGTGGTCACGGGTGGGAGTGGGGTGGAGGACGCGGCTGTCCCAGCCCAGAAGCTGAGGGAAAACGGCGTCTCGGTCTTGGTGGTGGGTGTGGGGCCTGTCCTGAGGGAGGCGTTGCGGAGGCTCGCGGGTCCCCGCGATGCCCTGATCCATGTGGCAACCTACGCAGACCTGAGCCACCACCAGGATGCACTCATCGAGTGGATGTGCAGAGGTGAGTGGGGGAATCTGCAACTTCAGGGTTGCCTCCGAAGGACAGACCTCAGCCAGAGCCTTCATGGACGTCCTTACGGGAACAGCAGCTCCTCCCAACTACTGGGGACTTTCCATGTGCCGGGCTCTGTGCTAAATCCCATAGGCACATGGAACCCTGCAGGAGGCACACACAGCTGTCCCCATTTGAGGTGCAGAGAATTTTAGACAAGCATCTCTCCCCAAACTTAATGTATGCGCCCCACCTAAAAAGAAGAGATTTGTCAGGATATCCACCAAGACCCCAGGATGGCCCTGACCTTGGTAGGAACAGACACAGCCAGACTAGCCTGACTCCAAGCCTCCTCCTACCAGGAACATTCTCTGCGCCTTTTAAAAAGCCTGTGGCCGTAATAATAATAACAGTAAGCACTGCTCTGTGCTCAGCCCATCTTAAAGAAAGCGGCTGTTTGCTTGCAGGCAAGCTGAATGGAGGCTGGATCTTTGATCGGCCAGGTAGTATGGGGCCCACCTGTCTGCTCACCTGAGGCTCAAGGGCCCACAGAGCCACTGTGACGTGTAAGATCCTGCGCTGGTGGCCTCACCTTTGTCCTGGGTGAGGGTAGGGTCCGCAGGGCCGACCCAGGCTGGATCTGCTGATACGTCCTCCCGTCCTCCCTTGCAGAAGCCAAGCAGCCAGTTAACCTCTGCAAACCCAGCCCATGCATGAACGAGGGTGCCTGTGTCTTGCACAGTGGGAGTTACCGCTGCGAGTGCCAGGGTGGCTGGGAGGGCCCTCACTGTGAGAATCGTGAGTGTGGCATCAGCTCCCACATAGGGGCTGGCAGGGTGGTCTCAGTCCTCCTATTCCCTGGGACTGTAGCCAAAGGAGGTTCTAGGGCATTGACGGAAGGAGTCAGTCTTCGTTCATTCATACGTCAAACATTTAGTGGGTGCCCCCTACATCCCAGGTGCCATGCTGGGTGAGAGGAACAGAGCAGGAAATAAGACACTGAGAATCTCTGCCCTCCTGAGAGTTCTGGTCTAGTGAGGGGGAGACAACCAGTAAGTACAGCCTGTGGTGTATTAGATGGTGCTGAGCACCGAAGAATTGATGCTTTTGAATTGTGGCGTTGGAGAAGGCTCTTGAGAGTCCCTTGGACTGCAAGGAGATCCAACCAGTCCATCCTAAAGGAAATCAGTCCTGAATATTCATTGGAAGGACTGATGCTGAAGTGCCAGTACTTTGGCCACCTGATGCGAAGAACTGACTCACTGGAAAAGACCCTGATGCTGGGAAAGATTAAAGACAGGAGAAAGGGACGACAGAGGATGAGATGGTTGAATGGCATTACTGACTCAATAGACATGACTTTGAGTAAGCTCAGTGAGTTGGTGATGGACAGGGAAGCCTGGTGTGCTGCAGTCTGTGGGGTCACAAAGAGTCAGACACGACTGAACTGAACTGAACACACTCTGATGAAAATCCGAGGAGACTTGGGGAAGAAGCACAGCGGACACAGAGTAGCCAGAAGGCAGGCAGAGGACGCGGGCACAGGTTCGAGTGGATGGGCGGATGGGGCAGTGGAAGTTGGTGGGAGTTCTTTTTTTAAGTGTCCCTCTTTGCTCAAGGGAGAGTGAGGATGTGGAGGAGGTGCTGGAGGTTGGAGGAGAGAAGAAAATTAGTAACCATCTAGGAGAGAAGGAGACTAGAGTAAGGACATAGAAAAACGATTGTTGCGCAGCCTCCTAGCCCCCTGTGGTTGCTGTTCACGAATTTAAAGGTAGAAAAGCCAGCAGCAGCCAGTGGACGATTCCCATTGGAGCCCTGCGTTTGCCTCCCCTAATACGGGGAGGGCCATGAGGGGCACTTTTTGCTTGGCTTAGCCTAAGCGCAAGGCACGATGGGCCCCATAAGGTTGCTAGTTGGTTAAGAAGACAACTCAGATGATCGTCACATCCTCAAAGTTCATTTCTTTCCTAGGGGCCTTGAGAGGAGATGCCCTCAAGGCACGTGGCTCCAGCCGAGAGCCTGCAGGAGGGCAGCCGCTGCGGCCCTCCCGGCTGGGCCTGCCGAGAAGGCGTGGGCCCCCTGGGCGCTGAAAGGGAGCCCACCCTCAGCAGAGCACCTGTCCTGAGGGCTCTGCCTCCAGCCCCATCTGGAGCCCTCCTGCCCCAGGGAGAAGAGAGGGCTGAGCTGCAGATGAGCTGCCCAGGGACGTGGTAGCAGCTGGTTACCCACCTCACGACCACAGAGACCGCTTCACATGGTCTGCTGACCTAACTGCACGCTGCCGAGCTGGTGTCGTCTGCCGCCTGTCCCCCGAGGAGCAGCAGAGGAACCTGGAGACTCTGATGGCCTGTTTGAAGCTCACGTTGCCCACGATGATGGCTAAACAGGACATTGCTGGGACAGTTATGCCCAAGAAGGCAGTGATGACAGACCCCTGACTTGCTGATGGCATTTCAAGATGGACGAAGGGTGGACCTTTAAACACATCTTTCCCCGAAGATGCCCCAGATGGATTCGTTCTTTAGTTTGAGGAGGGGCTTGAGTGGCATTTGTGACTTGTTCAGGTAACGGGATCCCTGTGTGGGACTTAGAAAGGCCTCAGTCTGGAAGGAGACTGACCAGCTGTTTGCCTGAGGGGGAGGGGCTGAGTATGCAAACAGCTCGGGACTCGGGACTCGAGGGGCCGCCTGAGCTGATCAGCACTCCCTTCGAGAGACTTAGTGTTTACTTAGGAGGGTTCATTGTGGGGTGTTTCTTGACTGCTTGTCTTGGTCTCCCTTTTGGGGGCAAAAAGCAGAATTCTTAAACTCAATCAATATAGAACAAAGAGATTTGAAGGGGTTGGCTTTTTTAGATACAGATCTTACGCTGCCTTGGTTTTAGTTTTGTTTTTCATACCTGGTTTTAAAAGGAATATTTCAAGAAGTGATGTTGGTTGTGTTTATTTAACAGGAGCATTTGTCCCAAAATGGCAAAAAGGCTTAGATGGAATATTCTCTGGCGAACTGGATATCTGCTTATCCCACAGTCCTTAACAAATCAATTCTCTCCCCAGGCGGTCGAGTTGGGAGTTGGTTTTCAGTAGAAGCCTTTGCAGAACTCTGATTTAAATCCAGACACTTTATCATAGTTTTTATCTTTAATGTAAATACCTTAATGTGATGTTTTATGGGAAAACATTCAAGGCTACTTTGATTTAAATACTGCTTTAGCTTTAAGAACTTCAGGATTTCTGGTGCCAAGAAAAGTACTTGGAAGGTCATCACCATGGTTTTATTAGATGTTAAAAACAAGTCCAGTGTGCCAAGCACTGTGCATGACAGTCATTTCCATTCAAGGGCTATTTCCATTTCCATTCCAGTTGCCACCTTCTGCCAAGGCAAAAGTAATATCAGAGCAGCGTCACGTGCCCTCCTGGCAGGTGCTGATAGCTGATGTCAGAGAATTCCGTTGTCTTTACAGTAACAGCAGCTTAATCATTTCATAATGTAGGTTCTTGTCTGGCTCAGGGTTGATATTTGGATGTCCCATTTGAACTGGACTTAAAAACCCCACAAAACTGGGCCCTGGGCCTACATATTAAAAACCTTACAGTTGCTATTTTTAGGTTTCAGCCTTTGGGCGAAAAAGATGTCTTTTTTAACCTTTTCTAGTGAAGGTACCACTGAAGAGTTTAACCCTTTCTGGGTCCTAGTAGCGCAAAAGGGAATTCCTGACAAAATAACCTTAAGTGATCTTTTCCCAGCCGACCCTTTTTCTTTCTTTCTAAAGAAACTGGCTTTTATTTTAATTACATAATATACAAACATGTTCTCCTTGTAAAAACTTAAACAGTGCCGATAGATCATAAATTTTTATTTTCGCCAAGTGATCCTTATCCCAGGCAGCTGCTCTAGTTTTAATAGTTGATTGATTCTCTTTCTTTTCTAGAAAGATAGCATTTACAAGTAATGACAGTTTTGTCTCTCCTTTTGAAATTTTAAACTACTTTTTCTTGTCATTTTGCATTGTCTAGGACCTCCAGAATGATGTTTTAACAAGTAGCGGAATGTAACTGGTTCTTGACTTGAAAGGACGTTTTTATCATTGTTACTCTCTGCATTACTTGATAAGGAATGCTTGCTTCTATTCCTGGATTACAGAGTGTTTTTTAAGAGTATTGAGATTTATGGTTTGCTTTTCTGCTCCCTTTGAGATGTTTTTTCACATTTGATTGATTAATATGGTAAATTACCTACTTGTGTTTTCAGTTGTTGAACCACCTTTGATCTCTTGGATAAATGCTATCTGGTTGCTATGTCTGGTTCTTTAAACACTGCTGAATTTCATTTGCCAATATTTTAAAGTTTTTTTTTCAATCTATGTTAAAAAATGAGGTTGTCTTTTATAATATATTGGAATGTTTTCCTTTTTATGTGTTAGAATTTTGGTATCAGAGCTGTGCTTTCTAAAATGAAAAATATTAATGTATAGTCCTCAAACTTTCTAAAATGAGAAAATATATAGTCCTCAAACTTTCAAGCTGCTATATTCATAGTATTTTCTTGTAATTCTAAAGGGCTGTCAGTATTGGTACTTAACGCCTCTTTTTTTTCAGTTCTGTCATTTAATATTGCTGTAGGCTGTCTTTTTAATGAGTCAGAAATTTGGTTTTGCCATTTTTAAAACAAGCATATTTATGCTGTGAACTTTCTTAATTATTACTGCTACTAAGGCAACATTTCAAGTATTGGTATGATTTTTACTCCCCTAAGAATTATTTAGGAGTGTGTTTAATTCAGTCACTTTTATATAGGATCAGCTTCCAAAGATGTTTCCCATGTGTTAATTATAATACTAAAATCTTTCCGCCTTACCTCTGCTACTTGATGTAAGGAGGCTTAAAGTCTCCCACTAGGATCCCACCTTGTAGTCCTGTGTTTTTACTCACATAGTCTGAAGTCCAGTGTATAAATAACTGCAACGTTTCCCCCAGAAGTAGAAATCTACCAGGCCTTGCCGCGTTGTCCCGTGAAATACAAGAAAACCCAAAACACGATGAGCATTTTATTAAAAAAAAAAAAAATCTAACTCACCACTTGGGGCACCAAGTGTTCATGACAAAGGAAATAAATGCCCTGGGAATAGAAAGACAATAAGAAGACAGACTCAAAAGACCTTTAGTTCCCAGGAGCCAGTGTTAAAGAACTCTGATTCAGAACCCCGCAGAAATGAGGCAGAGATGATAGATGAAATGTTTTTAACCTGTGTTAACAATGCCATCGGAAGGGAAGAACAGGCAACATAAATGAGAGCACTGTCAATTTTAAGAAAAGAGACCACCTGAAACAAAATTTGCCCCCCCCCCCTTTTTTTTCTTGGAAAGGGCCTGGACATCAAGCACGACTTAAAAAACAGGGACTAAGAGAGCATTGTATTAAATAACTCTTCTCTTAAAAATGGCCTTTCCATGGGACTGAATCTGTAAACACAGGATAATCTTGTTTCTATGGTAATGTAAAAAGTCAGTTAAATCTCAAAAGACACTTTTCACTGTTCTAAATTACAGGATTTTAAACATTTTTTTTCCCTATATAATACAGCATCATTTAAAAATTTTATTTAAAAGCCGTTGGTTCAGGCCCACTTTAGCTTGAAGAGAGTCTTTAATTTACCAGGAACAGTGCCTCGGCTTGGTCCCAAATATTTTCCCAATTACCATTTCTTAAAAAAAACAACCCATAGATGGTTTTTACACAGTTGAAGACAAGGACGGTTTAACCCCTGACACTGCTAAGTATCAGATAGGAGATGATGGTCAGGAGTTGAGATATATTCTCACCAAAGCCCTGTGATCAGTGAGACAAGGCCCTGCTATCTTGATTTCTCCTCCACACTAGAAACTTTTCATTTAAAAAGTCTTGATAAAACAATTGATGAAAATTTCAAGGAAGAGACACAGAATACCCCTAACTACAGCAATGTCCTGTTTACAGCCAATAGACTTGGGTCTCAAAAAAAGTCTGTATTATTTCCTTTGGCCCTGCACAGGGACAGAGCCTCCTCTCAGCCGAAGTATTCCATTCACAGAACCCCAGTGCTTCCTTTTGCTTGTAAACAGACTCACCCTTTCACAGAGTTGCTGCTTGAACGAAGACGGTAACGAAGCAGGATTGTCACCAAGGTCCATGTGGACAGGAGAGTCTTTAGATGAAGTTCGTTTCCTAACTTGCTCCTTTCTTCTCCCATTCCTAGGGTACCATTCAAACACCAGCATCCCGCCCCCCAAGAGAAGAAAGTTAGTTATCCTCCTTAGCCAACCTACTTAGTCATAGAAGAAGCTGGAAAGAGAGACAGCAATTAAGGTTCAACCCCCGTGTGTTCCCCGTTGCTTGGAGCACCTGTCCAGGGATTTTGAGGCCATGGAGCAACAGAGAGCAGCTCAGTGACGTCTGCCTCGTGCTTACATGGATTTAATACTCAGGCATTGGTACAGGTGCCTCACAATACCTCCTGCAGGTAATAAGCAGGACTGCAGTGAGAGCTGCCTGTGGTAGGGAGCAGCATTCGCCAACACAGGCAGCTCTAGGCACGCTCTTTACTGTACAAATGAGTCAAGGGTTCAAAACGCTCTTCGACCAGCCCTCAGGGACAAATCTGCTCTCGTTGGCCCCTCACTGCCAGCTGCCTGGGTGGCTTCCAGCAAGCCTGTCACCCGCCTGAATCTGCTGCTTTCGTTCTCCTGACAGACACCCTTCAGAATTGCTGAGGTTCTCTTTAAATTGGAAAGCTCTCCAGCCCCACTCTATGTCTGCGCTTCTCCTCTCCCCTACCAGAATCTACTGCTAATCACGCTGTGGGCAGCACCCAGCATTGGCACAGCCTCAGGCGGATTTGCAAGGACACCTTTCTGACTGGTCAAGGCCAAAGACCCAGCCCCCCGCCTCTCCCCACAGAGCCCGTGCTCAGAGGAGGGAAGTGCCGCCCGGGTCAGAAGGCCCCCCACCCCAACCCTGGTGACAGTCCTGTCCTCCGGGGGGCCCTGAAAGAGCACAAGAGCAACCGCTTACCTTGGCTTTCTGGAGGACGGTGCCTTTGCCTGTGACCATGACCGACAGAGGCCTGTTCTTGAGCGCAGTTGCGGAGTTGACCGGGGTACAGTCGGGGGCAGGAGTCGGGGTGGCCGTTTTGGGCTGTGGTGTCAGAGGAGAGCGAGGCTGAGTTAAGGGGGGAAGGAGGCATGGTTCATCCCCGCGCTTGGTCCACGAGGACGGGGCACCCGGACTCACCCGGGGGCTCACGTTCTCCAGGTGGGTGGTGTCCACGGTGGTGCCCAGCGTCACGGGCCCGGCCTCGGCCTTCTTGAGGCTGTCCTTCACCTCCACGATGCTGAGCTCCAGGTCCACACGCCTGCGCTCCTCCACCCTGCACTCCTCGTCCATCTCCTTGAGCTTCTGCTCCAGGCTGGCCACCGCCCCCTTGTCTGCGGAGAGAAGTTAGCAGCCTTTGGGGAACAGCCTTTCAGCTGGAAGTCACGCTGGAAGGGGGCAGGATGGATTCATACACACACCATGCCGAAACACAACCCCCAAGGGGCTGTGGACCACTGCTCTGGCTCCGACCCTCAGAGGAGGGACAGGCCTCTTGGTGGGTGGCGGACAGCCTCCAAGCCCAGGAGCCCAGGCCATGTGTCTCCATTCTGCAGAGGCTGGGGAGGCCCTGGGAGCAGAGCTCTGCCTTCACAAGAGGGCCTGAATCTGAGGTGTAACGTCCCTCCTGGTAGGTGCTTAGCGACTCTTGTTGTTTCAAAACCTGCCATGGTGACAGCAGCCTCAAAGGGAGAAAGCTTTATTAGTGACCTCTGGAGGACGGTTCGGCTGTTTCAACTTGCCCCTCATGGTTCCTTCAATCCTGGCACATGCTGCTTCCCTGGGCCTAATGGAGCTATGGTCCTCAACCCTGCCACCTTCTCAGCCCTGTCTTCCTCCCCTCTTCACCCTGGTGTTCTCAGGCTGTTCCTGTAGCACCAAGAAATGACGACTCAACCAAGAGTCCATGCTAGGAGCTCACTGCAGAGGAAAGGACGGTACCACATGTTCAGTACGGAATCCTGAGCACCGAGTGACTGCCCGTGAGTATGGGCGATGGAAATGTTCTCAACTTGACTCTGGTGATGGCTGCACAGCTCTGAATATACTGAAAACCATGTGCAAATAGGTCATCGTATGGTCTATGAATTCTTATCAGTGAAGATGTAATCTTTTGTAAAAAGTGGGTCACATCATGCCCCCCCCCGACTTTCTTCTACCAATCATGTTTATAAGATTCTCAGGGATCAACTGCTTATGTTGGTTAGGGCGAGTCTAATGGGCTTCACTGATAGCTCAATTGGTAAAGAATCTGCCTGCAATGCAGGAGACCCCAGTTCGATTCCTGGGTCAGGAAGATCCGCTGGAGAAGGGATAGGCTATCCACTCCAGTATTCTTGCGCTTCCCTTGTGTCTCAGCTGGTAAAAAATCCGCCTGCAATGTGGGAGACCTGGGTTCGATCCCTAGGTTGGGAAGATCCCCTGGAGAAGGGAAAGGCTACCCACTCCAGTATTCTGGCCTGGAGAATTCCGTGGACTGTATAGTTTATGGGGTCGCAAAGAGTCGGACACGACTGAGCGACTTTCACTTTCACAGCTTAAATATTAAATGTGCACAGAGTTACTCTCTGAAAATGATGTCAAATACAGCTGAAAGGTCTTACGAGGGACAAGCGCTAGGGAACAGCTGAAGGATGATATAAGGCTGACTTGGAAAATAATCTACAAGGATGCTGATTTCTTTAAAATGAACACAGACTTAAGGCACTTGTAAAGAGATGGCCAGATGAAGCGTTAGAGGTGTGGTTAATGCACCATGGTTAAGGTTAAGAAACCACGATGCGGGGCTCCCATTAGCCAGCCCAGAGGGGCAGGGAAAGACCCTGGCATTACTGCAGAAGATGGGCCAAGAAATAGACATTTGTCTTAAATGAGAATGACACATTTCAGGTCTAGACACATAATTTTTAGAGATTCCCTGCTTTTTCAACTTCGTCCTGATCCAGGACAGTGACCTTTCAGATAGGCTGGAAGGGGAGGACTTTGCAGGGAGCATCCACCTGTGCCAAAGGTTGAGGGGCCTGCAGGCCACGTGCACAGATCTGGATTTGCACCTCCCTCCGCCCCGGAAAGCCCCGGCCCCTCCAGGGGCCGCCTCCCTTGAGGGGAGGTGGTGCCTACCTGTACACTTTAACAGGGTCTCCTTCAGCTCCCGTTTCTCCCTCCGGAGCTGAGCCAGGTGCCCTCGGATCTCTTCCTTCTTCTTCTCAAGCCTCTCCTTCTCCTCCGTGTACCGCTTCACCTCGGCCTCTGTCCGGTTCTTGCCAAGTTTGATCTCTGCAGACCCAGAGCGAGGGGAACCCCTGGGTCAGTCAGGCTGGCCCCTGAGGGCAGTCCCACCCCACTCTGCAGGCCCGGGCAGAACCCAGCACTCTGGAAGTAGATTAGAGGTGGATGCCAGGCCAGCCTAGCAGGGGCAGAAAAGGAAACTGAGCCTACCCCTTCTTTGCTATGAGACACTGGGCAAGTCCTCCAACTCTCTGGGCCTTTCTTTCCTCATCTGAAAGGGAGGCAATCGGACTAACCTCTCCAAGTAAAAGTGTTAGTCGCTCAGTCGTGTCTGACTCTTTGAACCCCCGTGGACTATATCCCACCAGGCTCCTCTGTCCATGGAATTCTCCAGGCAAAAATACTGGAGTGGGTTGCCATTTCCTACTCCCGAGGATCTTCCCGACCCAGGGATTGAACCTGAGTCTCCTGCGTTACAGGCAGACTCTTGACCATCTGAGCCGCCAGGGAAGCCCCCAAGCCCCTTCTGAACACTTCGACTCTTATCTAGCACAGGCACCTGCACTGGTTGCCTTCAGCCTGTCCTTCACAGGTGGGCTGGACCCAGCTGGGGTGACAGCCGCCGCCTCAGGGCCGCTCGGTGGGAAGGAGGTCTTCTGCTGTCCAGCCTGGAGTTTGACCTCTGTGCCTCCCAGGGAGGGCTCCTCAGGTTCCTGACTCTCCTGCTGCATCTGGGTTGGGAGAAAGCGAATTGGATTCAGCCAGCCAAGGGGCAGCCCCCACCCTGCCCCGAGAAGGTAAGGCTGGCTCACCCACTGGCGGACCCCCTGTACCTGCAACTCGGGGTTCTCTGGAGACTGTATGAGGGGCTCATCGGGGGCGGGGTCCGAGTCTTCAGGGAGAGGGAGCGTCTCGGCCGGGGGATCCTGGGGGGGCGGCGTGGGTGAGGGGGCCCGGGCCTGTGCACCGCTGTCGCTGTGTAGGAAGGACTTGATGGGCGTGAGGTCCAGGTACACGCGGTCAGGGTCAGGCTCACCCGGAGCATCTGTTGCAGGGGTGGCTTCCTCGGGGGCTTCCCCCTGCGTGGGAAAGAATCGGGGGGCTCTCTCCACTGCCTCGGGTCCCTGAGTCCTGGAGGGGACGCCAGCCCTGCTGCAGAGCTCCCGTCTCTTCCCTGTGCCCAAGTTCACCAGGCCTCCTTCCCGAGGAGCCTCCTGCGGAGCTGGAGTTAGAGGGCCCGGGCTCACCTCCTGGGTCAGCCATTCAGGAGGTGGGAGACCCAGGGCACAGCGCTTCATCTCCCTGACGTGACTCCCTCATCTGGAGAGAAGAGACCAGGAGTCCCTCCCTCTCTGGTGGCTGGGATGAAGTGAGACCGCCCACAGATGCCCTTAGCACAGAGGTCCATGCCCTGTGATCAGAGCCAGGTGTCAGGGTGATGATTCACCTCCGCCACCAATCTGAGCCTCAAAGGATAATGGTGTCCGGACAGCTATGTCTAAGCAACAAGATTTGAACATTTCCTCATACCACAGTTGAGAAATAATCCCAAAAGGAATTAAAGACCTCAATGTAAGACCAGAAACCGCAAAACTCCTAGAAGAGAACATAGGACACTCTTTGACAGAAATCATGCAATATTTTGGGTGGGTCTGTCTAATAAGGCAAAAGAAATAAAAGCAAAAATAAACGGGACCTAGTTAAAAAATTATTGCACAGCAAAGGAAACCATCAACAAGATAAAAAGACGATTTATGGAATGTGAGAAAATATTTTCAAATGATATGACCCACAAGGGGTTAATATTCAAAATATATAAATAGCTCATATATCTCTATATAAAAAAAAAGACTGATTAAAAAATGGGTGGAAGACCAGAGTAGACATTTTTTCCAAAGAAGACAGACAGATGGCCAACAGACAACATGAAAACGTGCTCGACATAACTAATTATTAGAGAAATGCAACAGAAACAAAATGAGAAACTACCTCACACCTATCAGAATAGCTGTCTTCAAAAAGCCTACAAATAACAGGTGTTGACAAGGATGTGGATAAAAAGGAAAGCTTGTTCACTGATGGTGGGAATGTAAACTGTTGCAGTCACTATGGATAACAGTCAAGAGGTGCCTCAAAGCACTAAAAATAGAACTACCATATGACCCAGGAATTCCATACCATGGAGAAAGCAAAAACACAAACTTGGAAAGATACATGAGTGCATAGCAGAGTTCAGAGCAGCGCTATTTACAGTAGCCAAGATGGAAGCAACCCTAGTGTCCATCAACAGATGAACGGATAAAGATGTGTGCATGTATACATACACACAATGCAACATTACTCAACCATTAAAGAGGATGGAATTCTGCCATTTGCAGCAATGTGGATGGACCTAGAGGATATTATGCCCAGTGAAATAAAGTCAGATAGAGAAAGACAAATACTGTATGGTATCACTTATGTGTGGAATCCAAAAACTAGTACAAATGAATTACATATAGCAAAACAGACGCACTGATACAGAAAAGAACTTAGTCGTTACTGGTAGGAAGAGGGGAGGGGGAAGGGGCAAGAGAGGGGTATGTGGCTAAGACATACAAATCACTATGTGTAAAATAGATGAGCAATAAGAATGTTGTATAGTATGGGGAATTATAGCCATTATTTTGTAATAACTTTCACTGGTGTATAATCTATAAAAATACTAACCATGCTGTATATCTGAAACGTATATAATATTGCAAATCAACTATACTTCAGTTTCCTAGAAAAGGCCAATGGTGTCACTGTTCTCCATCCCAACACCACACTGTCCACCCCAGCACGGACCAGAGTGGTTAACTAGCTCTTTTATCTAGACAAGTCCCTAGGCCAGGCAGATGGTACCACCCCAGCAGTTAAAAGAGAACCTCACTGCACCCCGCTTTCTCCACTGATGGCCCCGCAGGTGACTTGGAGACCATTCCTCTCGAGGGCCATCTAACAACCTCTGGCGTTCAGGCTTTGGGTCTTGGCAGGAAGGGGATGGACAGCCCCAGGCCGCCGCCCAGCCAGCATCCTCACCATGGTTGTCAGCTCTGACACCTCCACATCATCATACAGCAGCTCCTGGCGATCCTGGCTGGGCAGGCCGTCGATGTAAGTGTTCGGCTCTGAGAACTTTCTCTGCATCAGTCTGGAAGACACAGGGAGAGAGGATTCAGGATGGGGTAGGGTTAAAAGCCACCAGTCTCAAAGACTTCGAAACAATGAGAGGTGCAGTGAAATCCACAGGCTGTGCAGGAGACCTGGGGACAAGCCCTGATCTCCTTGTAAAATGAATTCATTTATTTAGGGGTAACTCCTTCCTCTCTCCCCAGGGTCTTCTTATTAGAACTCCTTGTTCCAAATGTCTCTTCTTGAAAAATAATCTTCCCTTGCCCCGTACCCCTCCTCTTTGACATGACTGAACGACTAAGCACATGACAGCCATCTTCTCACCCAGATTCCACCCTTTCATGATCTCCTTCCAACAACAAAATCCTCTGTCATTTCATCTTCACAGTACACTTGGGCCAGCACCAACAGACAATTTCCCCATTTTGACTGTTTGCTTCCACTCATGCAGGAAGGAGATCCAACCAGTCCATCCTAAAGGAAATCAATCCTGAATATTCACTGGAAGGACTGCTGCTGAAGCTCCAATACTTTGGCCACCTGATGTGAAGAGCAGACTCATTTGAAAAGACCCTGATGCTGGGAAAGATGGAAGGCAGGAGGAGAAGGGCTAGCAGAGGATGAGATGGTTGGACAGCATCACTGACTCAATGGACATGAGACTGAGCAAACTCCAGGAGACAGTGAAGGACCAGGAAGCCTGGGGTGCTGCAGTCCATGGGGTCACAAAGAGTTGGACACCACTGAGCAACGGGACAACAGCAATGCTGCCTCCGCCCACGCCCCCAGGGCCACTTCTCCCCGAGACCCAGTTTGCTCATCCCGGAGGCAGAAGTACCCGTTGTCGGCTTACACCAGCGTGTGCTGGGACTCAGCAAGGGAGCCATGCAGAGGTGCTGCCGCTACAGCAAGGAAAGCGAAGGCCAGGAGAGGCGCCCACTCCACCTTCAGGAGCTGAACAGTGTCTAATTAGGGCCAGGCATGCGGTGGCTGCCCCTGGGCCAGTGGCCTGGCTTGGCTCCTTGCTGGGCCTCCCTGAGGGCTGCTCCCTGGCCCTGGTCCTACAGGGCCCACCCAGACCTCCCAGCTCCTCGAGGGACCACCAGAGGCCAGTGCAGGCCTTCTGTAGAAGCACGGCTAGGAGTGAGAGGTCCCCGAATACTCACAGCAGAGAGGTCTTGGCAGCGCTCACGATACAGGAAACCCTATCGGCATCCACATAGTCGTAGGTGAATTCTTCCGGGTCTGTCTTGGAGCCCGACTCAGAGAGCAGGAGGCCTAGCCAGTGGCCCATTTCCTCGGAAGACTTGGCCTGGGAGGAAGCCGAGAGGGACATGAGCAGGGCTGGAGTGTGCTGCCTGGCGCCCAGACCTCCTCACCTCTTCCCCGATGCCCGCCCTGCTGGGCAAGGCCTCTGAGAGCCCTGAAGCCATGTTCCTCATTTTCGCTGCTAGAGTCCAGCCCCCAGGAACCCCAAATAATATTTCCTGCTTCTAGTGATACCCTGGTGCCATCTCAGTGATGCTGTGGGCATTTGTCCCCAGTATCACATGTAATGTTTATCAAGATGTATTTCTAGAGGGCTTCCCCAACGGCTCAGCAGGTAAAGAATCTGCCTGCAATGCAGGAGATGCGGGTTGGATCTCTGGGTGGGAAAGATCCCCTGGAGAATGGAATGGCAACTCACTCCAGTATTCTTGCCTGGGAAATCCCATGGAGAGAGGAGCTTGGCAGGCTACAGTCCAAAGGGTTGCAGAGAGTCGGACATGACTAAGCGATGAATCATGCACACACCATCACATGTAATGTTTATAAGCATGTATTTCTAGGAGGCTAATGGACTAGGAGAGGACTGTTAAAATGTATGCATTTTAGGTTGACACCTCTATTTTATGAATTATCACATTTTAGTTTACAACCCTAATGCATATATACAAGACTACCTGGGTCCCTGCTAAGAAATAACAAAATTCAAATTTATTTTTGTTTATGGTTTTAATAATCAAACTGTCTTATACATCTTAATGCCAGGTCAGCCACCTCTGACAAATCATGAACTAAATCCCAGTGAAGTCTGCGCCTGGTTTTCTCCAGGGGACAACACATTCCAATCAAACATGTACACTGAGTATTTTCTATTAAAATGCCAGCATGGTTTCTGGGCTTTATAATGAGAAAGAACTGGGAATCCCATAAATACTGCAGGTTTACTTTCATGAGAAAAAAGAACCACCATGCTGGCTTTACCCAACACAGCTCTGCCACCTTCCTGCTCTGTGTTCATGATGAGAAGGGCAGCTGAAAGTGCAGTTTGACATTGGTTTCCTTTTCCCACTCATTTTCAAGTGGATTTCTCAATACAGCTTTTCATAGGCTGCCTCTGGTTCCTGCTGCCACCATTGCCGCCCTGGGCGATGGGTCTCATTTTATCCCTTCCTGTCCCCCTTCCCTCCGTCCCCCACCCAGCAGATGGAGGACACATCTTGGAATCCAAATCTGAACACAACACCCTCCCTTGAAACACTTCAGGGTTTTTATTGTTCAGTCACCTCGTCATGTCTGACTCATTGCGATCCCATGGACTGCAGCGCGCCAGGCTTCCCTGTCCTTCACCATCTCCTGGAGCTTGCTCAAACTCATGTCCATCAAGTTGGCGATGCCATCCAGACATCTCATCCTCTGTTTCCCCCCTTTTCCTCCTGCCTTCGATGTTTCCCAGCATCAGGGTCTTTTCCAATGAGTTGGCTCCTTGATCAGGTAGCCGAAGTATTGGAGCTGCAGCTTCAGTCCTTCCAATGAATATTCAGGATTTATTCCCTTTATGATGGACTGGTTGGATCTCCTTGCAGTCCAAGGGACTCTCAAGAGTCTTCTCCAGCACCACAATTCAAAAGCATCAGTTCTTCAGTGTTCAACTTTCTTTATGGTCCAACTCTCACATCCATGCATGAGTATAGGGTCTACCACTGCTCTTAAGATCAGCCCCCATCCCCTCCCACAGGCTTTCTCAACACAGCCCCCACCCACCCAGCATTCAAACTTCCATACATATTCACAGCTCTTGCCCCACTGGTCAGTGATTACTAGGTTACCATTACTAGTCATTACTGAGCGATTACTAGGTCAGCAGGAGCTAGAGGCAGCCCGTGAAAAGTGACAAAGTGGACACTGAATAACATCTCTCTCTTGTTCTTGAAGGTAAGTCTCATGCCAGGGAACACATCTGTCTCGTTCACCATATCATGGTACTGAATAGGAATCTGTCAATAGGATGGCTGGATGCAGGAATGAACACAGGCTTGTCCTTGGGACGCAATTGCCCCTTTTAGCCACAAGAGGGCAGTATTGGAGCAAATTCAGGATGAAGACCCCTGGAGCTAGGACTCGGTGAACAGGAATGAACTGGGGTGTGTGCTTAAGTGCGTATAAAGCACCCTGGCTTGGGCCTGCCCAGCTCATGGCAACGCATTATGTCACCTCTTTTTTTGTAAATGCAACATAACATCAAACAGAGGGTGGGGAGTGAGAATAATGCAATTGTATCACAAACCTTATTCTTCCCCCAAGATAAACCCTAACTGTCTGCATTTTTATGTACTGGGTCCCATCTGGTGATACACAAACGAAATCACAAACCCGCTTTGAGTCCCCAGAAAGTTTTTCCAGCAACTTAGGGAGTTATAAATACTCCTTCTACCCTAAGTGCAGGAAATAGCTCATTGTCCCGTTCCTATAACACAACCACCCTGAGGTCAGAAAGGGAATGGAAATTTTTAAAAAACGCAAACAATCTCAGGCAAAGCAAGTAAAAATAAAGTGCAGCCGAGTTGAATCTCCCGTGGTAGGACTGCAGTCCTGACCGTGACCTCCGCCCTGGCCGTGTCTGCCCACCCACCCCCCGACCGCCCCGGCCAGCGGTACCTCGAGCTTGGCCAGCTCCTCGCCGTTGTGGAGAATGCGGAAGGAATAGAGGTGGTCCGGGCTCGGGTCCGGCACCACCTCACAGCCCAGCAGGCTAAGGGGCTGCTGGGCCGCCTTGCTCCGGTTCCGGTCCTGGTAGAAGTACAAGTGACGGTCCCTGACGGAGCACCAGCGCGACTTCCACTGGCTGTTGACCAGCACGTTCAGGTAGCCTGCGGGCAGGGACACGGCTGAGGGGCCGTCGGTGGCCGAGGGCGCCCAGGGCTGCCCTTGCCCGCCTCTGGACCTCCGGAAGCGCTCCTCTTAAGTCTCAGCCCCAAGACCTGCCAAGCTTTGCCGGAGAGAACTTGTTAACCTCGTAGAGGCTGTGAACCTCAGTCTTTCTGCTTCCTTTGTGTGAGGGGCTAGACCCCTTGAAGGAGGAGCACACAGCCCTACTGGTTTTTGGAAAAGGCGTGTCCAGAGGGCAGTGAACTGTGTCTTGGATTAGACCAGGCCAGGGGGTGTGGGTGTGTGGGTGTGTGGGTGTGGGTGTGGGTGTGTGTGTGTGGGGGGGGGTGTGTGTGGGTGTGGGTGTGGGTGTGTGTGGGTGTGTGTGGGTGTGTGTGGGTGTGGGTGTGTGGGTGTGTGTGTGGGTGTGTATGGGGGGGGTGTGGGTGCTGGACCGAGGCTCCCCGGCCCGGCCTCGTCTCCCGGCTCTAAGCCCGTGACCCGCAGCAGCCCTCCCTCAGGTCTGCCGGCCCAGGCCACCTGCAGGAAGCCCCCTTCCAGCCATGATCCATCCCCTCACCTCCACAGCCTTAGCTCCCTAAGCGCCCCTGACACCTTGCCATCCCTGGGTCACTCGGTTTCAGTCTGCAGGGGCCTCCTCCCCTTGTCCAAGTCCTCCTCATCTTCCCGGGGCGGCTGGCCCTGGCCCTGTCGGTTTCTGCACGCCTCCCCACCACCACCAGCTCTGCTAGCCTCAGAACACTTGAGAACTGGAAGAGTGACACTCTGCTTCCATGTCAGCTTCCCAGCTGGACACAGAGCCTGTCAAGGGCATGAACCTGCCATGTCCATCTCGAGCATCCAGGTCTGTGCCCTGTGGCTCCTCCACTAGGGAGCCCTTCTTTCTCCGCCAGCACCCAGGGCCTCCCAGCGCTGGGGCACACCCATCCTTCAGGCCTTTCTTGCTTTTAGATGGTTGCCTGTGTTGGGTTCAGCTTCCTCCCCAACTTAGATGAATGTTTATGGAGCTGACACCATGTGCCAAAGCACAGCCTTGTCCCCGGGGCTGGAAAGACCAGTGAAAGTCCAGCCTTCGGGACCCTCTCCCACCTGTAGGCGGAGAGCTGACGTCTGTCTATGCTGCTCATCTTCCCAGAGGCACTGGTTTGCAGCGTGGATGCCTTCTCCATCTTAAGGGAGCAGCAGCTGCTCTGACCCTTAGCCGGGATGACCCAGGCCCACTCACCAGAGTCAAAGTGCATGGCCACCTCTGCACCCGGCCCAGTGCTGGACTCTCAGTGGGGGTCATGAATTTCCCAGAGCCACGTGACCATCCCATCACAGCAGCAACGTGGAAGAATGTGAGCCCAAGACCTCGGAACACTGGCTCATTCAGGCAGGCGCCTCGCTCGCCCATCACAGTTCTCTGGGCCAGAGAGAGGCAGGGAGCGGAGTTGCCAAGCCCTGGGAAGGAGTCTGTGTTCTCTCTGGCCCTTCCCCAGCCACAGGGGACAGGAGCGTGCTTCCCTGCTGAGTAACGTCCAGCAATAGCCCAGCTGCATCTCCCAAAGTGACTCACTGGGACCAGGCTCCCAGGCCCAACGCCATGCCCTCTCAGGCTGCAAAGGCTGGCCGGGCTGGTACCCAGGACCCTGGCTGGAGGACCAGCCAGCTCCAAAGAGAAGACCCATCTTCTGCTGCCTGCCTGTCTCGCCAGCCCACCCTGCCAGCCACGAAGCACGGAGCTGAACTGGGACTCAGGAAAAGAGCCCAGGGCTGGGACACGGGTTCCGTGAAGAGGAGGGAAAGACCCAAGGATGGACAGTGGTGGCCTTCTGGCCCCGGGGGTAAGCACAGCAACGAGCCTCAGGCTGGAAGCCAGGGTATTTTCTGGGCAAGTCTCTTATCTCTCCTGTCTTTCTCTCTCTCTCTCTCTCTCCCTTGGCCTCAGTTTGCCTAAGGTCGAGTCAGAGCCATAGAGATGACCTCGAGGGTCTCCCAGCACCCACACCCGCACCTTCTACCAGTAGCACGGGCTTCTGTCACCCCCAGTGGGTCTTCCTGTGACCCCCCCAGTCTCCGCTCCTGCCCGCGGGGCCAGCCCAGCCCATTTAGCTCGTGCCCACCCTCCAAGGCTCAGGTTCAGGAAGCCGTCTCTGACCACAGAGTGAGAGAGGTTCTTTCTGTCCCTGAGTTCTTGGAGCTCTTAAGACCTCACAGTGTGTGCTTCTGGGTATAAAACCATCCTCTCTCTTGAGCTGGAAGCTCTCAGGGCCGTGTCTTCTGTCTCCTTGGGCCCCCTTCCCTAACACTGCGCCTACCATGCTCCATCCATATTGATCAAATGAACACAGTCTTAAAGACCATTATGAGAACAGTCGTCAATTACCCTTCACATCCATACAGGAGCCAGCACTGCAGCAAGAGAGCCTGGGGACTCATAAAGAGCTCCCTGCAGCAAAGATCAACAGAAACTGAGCCAGGGGATCACCCGCCCGGGACGGGGTAGAGCAAAACCCTGCCTTCGCGATCTGAGCTGCCTTCCCGGACACCAGCCGCAGCCCTGGGGGGACAGCCGGCCCTCTGGTCCTGGAGGCGGCTGCAAGTCTTACTGGATGTCTCGAGGGACCTGTCCGGAGGCTCCAGCGAGGTAGATTTCTTCCTGCCCAGGTTCATCAGGTTGCTCAGTTTGAGACCAGCAGAACATTTCTTCTTGACTGTCAAGATGAGAGGAAAAGTCATCAGCCTTGCACACAGCCTACCGACGTGGTCTCACGAAAGACAAAAAATAGCAGAACTGTTCCCTTGCTGTCTGTTCCTCACTGTGGACGCATGTGCACGCGCACACACACACACACACACACACACACACACACACACACACATCTGTTCTTCACAGATGCACACCTACACGCACACGTCTGTGCTCAAGGCCAGAGTCCACAGGTCAAAGTCGGGTATCTCTAGAATCACACCCTCAAGAGAAGCCCACCAACCTTTCTTATAGAATATGTCAGTGCTGAAGAATCTTTACATACTGAACTGGCTCAGAGAGATCTGAACCAGGGTTAGCAAACAAGAGATGAAAGAATATTCTGCCCCAGCAATTCATGACACTCGTGTCAGTTTGAGCCACTCTCTTTTTCCAGTATCAGCTGTATATTTAGCAGTTTAGAAATTGGAGGCATGCTGCAATTAGCTGTTAAAACCCCATAGGCTTGAGCCAGATGGCCAAGCCTCACAGACTGGGATACCACCCTTCTCCCCGCCCTAGGCCAAGAGCCAAAGTGTTTGTACCGTCTTTGGTCTCTGGGACTTCAGGGTGACCATCTATGGGGCTTCCACACTCCGAGGCTGATAGGTACTTCTCCATTATATCTGGCTGTGGAAGAGAGAGACACAAGTGGGTGATCTTGTCTGGAAATGGTTACCTTGGAGACCACAATAGAAGGGAAATAATAGATGACTCTTGGGTGCAGGCCAGGGGTGACCTTAAAGTCCCAGTCACTCACTGGTGGCATATAGCCAGGCTTCCCTGGGGCTCCCGGAAGGACCTGCCTTTGCCCTCCCTTCTGAGCTTCCCTGCCGCATCCCAGAGCATCTTCCCCTTCTTCAAGCCTCCCACATATCCTGTTCACGAGTTCTCAGGGTGACTGCTCCACTGATGTGACGGTGGACCTGTCACAGGGGAAGAGCAGGTAGCCAGCCTCAGGAGTGCATGAAAGTCAGCACTGCAACTGAAGCTAACTGTCAGGCCCCTGGGACGTACCCCCAGCAGGAGGGTGTGAGGATGTCTTTTGAGAGCTGACTGTGCTACCCACACGTCAGGCTTTGGAGAAGGGCTGGTTTGTGTGCACAGGGTCAGACCATGATTCAAATCCCACTTAGAACACTCTCTAATCAGGCGGGACCTCTCTGAAGTCCATCCTGCATGATTATAAGATAGGGAGACTGTGCATTCCCAGGGCTGTTGTGAGACTACAGACAGTCCCCTAGAGCAGACACTCAGCATATTCCAATCAGGCTTCTCCTAGAACCACTGACTCCAGACCTCTGGAAGACAAACCCAGGGATTCCCAACCACAGCACCTTCACCAGGGGCCAAGGACTGCGGGCCCTGGCCAGGGCATCTGCACTCCAGGTCTGTAGGGAGAACTCTTAGTTCTAGTCCCAACATGAAGAAATCCCCAGGTAAACTCGGACTTTTCTTATTAGTGACCAAAAAATGAATAAGACAAGGAAAACATCAGGCCCTCCTCTGTCACTCTAGAAGGCTGTGGGTTCTCCTGCCTGGGGGTGGCCCATGCCCCCCTGCCTGCCACAGGTGGAGACCCCAAGATGAGAAACAGGAACCCTCTGTTCTGTGCACTCCAGGCTTCAGGTACCCACCTGCAGATACCTGGGGACATGGAGTGTGAACCCTTAATGACAGCAACCCCCCGCCCCGGGCCAGCACCCAGCCCAACTTTCCTGACTTTGACACCAAAACAGGGGCCCCACAGCTCCGTGCAAATGAGCAGCAGGACTCTCTGGTTGGGGTCCACACCTACACGGTTTCCCAGGCCCTGAAGATCTACGGGGAGGAAGGGGGAAGGAAGAGCCTAGAAAAAGAAATCTCCCCGCCCAAGAAGGGAGGCAAGTGACTTCCATCCCAATAAATTTTCCCCCGAGCAAGATAATGTTATAAAGTCTCTATCATCCTCATCAGTTTCCCTGCCAAGCTGAAGCTACTGCCCTCAGCCAAGCATGGTATGTTTCTTAACAATCCGGCTGAAGTACAAAAGCAAAGCTCCCAATTTTCCATCTGTAATTTTATGCAGGAAAAAAAACCAGAATCAAACTCTCTTCTGGGCTCCGATGGAACTGAACCCTCTCGCCCCATCCTGGGCAGGGGCAGAGGCTTTGGGCTTTCCCAGTAGCCAAGTCAGTAAAGAATCTGCCTGCAACGCAGGAGACGGGTTCGATCCCTGGGTTGGGAAGATGTCCTGGAGAAGGAAATAGCAACCCATTCCAGTATTCTTGACTGGGAAATCCCACAGAGAAGCCTTGTAGGCTACAGTCCATGGGGTCACAAGAGTCGGACATTAACTTAGCAACTGAACCACACTGGGCAGAGGCTTACCTTCGGACAGCTCAGGCGCTGGGCATCTGGGGTGAACTGGTTTCCCTCACAAGCTCCTTCAGAAGGCAGGCCGCTCACCTCCTGAATGACCTGAAGGAAGAGGAAGGGCCTTTAGACCTGCACTCACAGCCAGACCACAGCTGGAGCCCCCGCTAGGTCGGGGGAGGGCGGGTGCGCCCCCTAGGTCAGCCACCCCAGGCGGGTGGGGGTGAGAGAGAGAGGTTGCAGAATTTCCGAGGAGCAGAGCACCCGGCCTCCACCCCTGCACCCAGCCCACCTATGGCCTCAGGCCCCAGCTGGGTGCAGGGGGTTCCCTGGCCCTAGGTCCAGCAGGCCCCATGCGTTCTGGTGGGGCACCAGGGACTGGTGGGTGGGGTTTGCAACAGAACCCAAGCAGGCCGACGGTAGCCGCCCTCAGCTCCGCAAGCCCCCTTTCGTCCCATCCTGGGCAGGGGTGGCTGCTCCTTGTGGGGGTAAAAGCAACTTTTGCCAGACGGTCCTCTGGCTCCTGGGGGCCGTGGCGCTCACTGTGGAGGGCCTGCGTGCTGCCTCGGTCCAACCCCGGTTCCCAGACTTGCCTGTCACTGCCCACCCTGCCTCCTCTGGGAGGAGCCTTTTCACGGGCCAGCAATGCCTCCCTGGAGGCCTGAAGACAAGTGGATTTCAGCTGGAGCCCAAGTCCAGGTGGCTGCCAAGGCCGCAGACCTGGCCACTGAGCCCTGTGATCCATCTCCCCAAGACAGATCACTCCCACGTAGGATGGGGAAGCCCTGCGGACTTGAAGGATGGTGGACTCTCTGCCCTGACCACAGTCATCCCTTTGAAAAATCGGGGGAGCTGGGGCTGCAGGAACCCCTGGGGGCCGCAGAGGGGAGTGGATCCGCTGCCGGGCGGCCCGGCGCCTCCCTCACCCTGAGCCACTGCTCCGCCTGGTCCCTGCTCTGCAGGCCCAGCACGATCACGTCGGCGTTCAGCGGCGTGATCTTCAGCTTGTGCTCCTTCTTCCGCACTTGCTTCTCCTTGTGCACCACGCTGCTGCCCAGCAAGCTCACGTCCAGCTGAGGGCTGTGGTCCTTGGAGGATTTGTAACACTGCAAGAGAGGAGAGGCGCGACGCTGTCGGCTGGGTTCTGCAGAGGAGGGGGCGCTGCTGGGCAGGGCAGGGCCCGCTGAGAGCTGGACCAGAAGGCCGGAGCCCTTTGTGCAAGTGCAGAACCGTGACCTCAAACATCAGCAGAGTGTGTTGTCAGCATCAGAACCACCAGGCAGCTGATCTGTGTCTCCCTCAAACCTCCCCCTCCAACTCTGCAGAGACACTCCAGGGCCCTACTTACCCAAGCAGCTCTAATCCCCCTGCAGATCTGGGCTGGCTCCTATTTTAGGAGTCCTCTGTGGGCAATCCCCACCTCCCCAGGGTGGAAGGCACTTTCCCCAGCTCTCTGCCTCTCTGCTTCTGTTTCTGGCTCAACTTTCCCAGTAAGGGGTCAAAGGGGGATGAAGGCCAAGTTTATCATTCACTTAGATGATGTGTGAGCAAAGAAAGGAAGCGACTCTTCCCTATCAGGGAAAATGCACTACCCTCCGTTTCTCACTTGTAAAATGGGGGTTCTTATGAAGCTGCTTAACAGGACTACCTGAAAACATCTGCACACAGCAGGGCAGGTTTTAACTAACAAAAAGGGGGTGTTTGTAATGACTCCATGGAACCTCAAATTGGGGCATAAAACCAAGGTTTAATTTAAAATAACAAGAAACAGGGCTGTGGTCAGAATACCATCTTCTGATGCCCTAGGGGTCTTACGATCAGTCATTCAGAATATTCCAGCTTCTGAGCAGAGATGCCTATGGCTCTCACGCTGCACACTGGGGGTTGGGTGCTGGGCGGGGGAGCCCTAACTGGGCAGCAGGCTCTGCCCCAAACCTCCAGAGGCTGAGATGTGAGGAAGGAGGAGCCCACAAACCAGGGGAACAAAAGATCCCTGGAAAAATATCCAGGGAATAGTACTGGGGGAGGAGGGGGTTGGTTATCACAGACCCCTTTAAAAGTCTGCTGACAACTACTAGACCTTTCTAGTTAAGAAAAAAGCATGTTCATCCATGCTTATAAGATTCTGCATACAGTTTCAGGTCGGGGAGAAGTAGAAACTTCCTGCTGTAATAGGCTCTTGAGTGCCTGGCATCCGGGACCACCTTCATCCTGCTCCCAGGAGAGGAGAGGGGAGAGGAGAGCAGGGCACTCACCAGGAGCCTGGTGTCCTTGATGACGCACAGCTGCTTGGCCCACTGGCCCAGCCACTTCTTGCGCCAGAGGAAGGCACAGATGCGGGCGTCGCGCATCAGCTCGATGCTGGCCTCGGGCGAGGGCCACTGGTGGGGGGCCGACTTGCCCTTGCTGCTCTCTTCCTCGTCGTAGGACTCGTAGGAGCTGCTCACGGCCTCTCCATCCTCTGCAAAGGAAGACCTCGCTGTCACAGCCCTGCCGGGCAAGCGATGCTCCTAAACAGGCTTTGCTCCTTTGGGAGGGTGGGCAGCGGGCAGGAACAGCCCCGTGGGCCCCAGACCAGCCTCCCCACCCCGCCCCGTGCCCTGGAACCAGCCCGTCACCACCAACTGCAGGCCCAGGCAGACTTTCTGGCCCCGGAAGCGCTGAGCAGAGTGTCTTGGATGCTGCCTCTGGTCACAGACACAGATAGCGTGAAAGCAGGTGTCTCCCCTTTCCTCCACAAATCCTGTCATCTCAGACCCCACGGAAACCTCTGATGTGGGCTCTTGTGAAGACCAGTGCTGGCCTCGGGGCCTCCACTTCCTTCACTGAAGGATAAAATGAGGGGTGAACTCTTTCTTGGTTCTTCTGGTGTGTGTGCATGGATGATGCTCTATCATTCTAAGGCCTCGGGAAGAGGGGGTCGCCGTCTGAGCCCAGAGGTGGACAAGCCTCCAGCGGTCGCCCCCCAACTCTCCCGCCAGGCCTGCTCTGTCCCTCTCCTGTCCTGGGAGCAGCGAGAAGCTATGACGCTTGGAGGCAAAAGTGCAGTAACCCACAGCAGGAGCGGGCCCTCCGGGCCACCCTCCCCCTCCTAAGGTCACTGTCAGCCCTCCTGGAGAATCCACTCTTCCTCCATAGACTGTTCTCTCTTCTCACAGAATGCCTCCCAGCAGGAACCCAGCTACTCCTGCTCATCTCCACCTGATACCCTTCCTTCTTGGCAATAAGCCACCCTTACATTGTATTCTCTTTAAAAGAGTCCCCCAACTCACCACATCTCTCACCACATCTCACCCAATCCTGTACCCGCTCCACGTGCCTCAGTTTCTGCCCCCACCACCTTGCCAGAGGTGTTCTGTTCTCTGACCTCACTGCCCTCTCCAAGGCCAACAGAAACTAGGAGCAGAAAAAAGTATCAAACCTCAAAATGCAAGACATGGAGAAAAGAGAACCTCAGGATTCAGGTCCAGCAACCCCTGGCTCAGCTCAGGAATCCTGCTTATCATAACCCTGCTCCAGCCTCTGCTTGAATTCCCCCATGGACGGGGAGCTCACTACCCTCTGGCTGCTGGACAATTGCTTCCGTTACAGAGCAGCTCTAACAGAAAGTCACATCTGCTTCCCTATGACTTCCATAGACATGTTCTATCCCCTCAAGTCAGAGTGAATGGAACCTCTCTTTCATCTCCACATTACCCACCAGGAAAGAGACAGTCCATGGGTCCCCCATCTTCCCTTCTCCAGAAGCCTCTGGTACACGCTACATAGCTAGGTTCCTGCATACTAAGAAAACAGAACCACCTTTGAACTAGAAATATAGGAAAATGGAATGAGGCCATGGCCACAGTTATTCTAGCTACAATGCCAATAAAAATGTGCTTTATTTTGCTTTAATATTTCTAAAAATAACACTTTGACTACTTTAATATCAGTTTTCTTTAAAAGCATGTGATACTACTCCCCTTCCTGACAATAAAAAACTCACAGAATATAAGCAGACTGAAAATAGTGGTGCTACCCAGTAGGGAACCCTGACCTCATGTATGGCTGGTGGCGACATAAATTAACACCAGCCTCTCAGGAAACAACCCATCAGCCTGTTTTTTCGAGAGCCATAAAAACATCCATCCCCTCTGACCCAATAATCCCAGTCTTGGGAGTTTATCCGAGGAAATTAGTTTTTTAAAAAGGAAGGAAGGCGGGCAGGGGGAGGTTACATGCATTAAGATATTCATGCAAGTACTTCTGAACAGTCAGCAGAAGGAGGCTGGAGAAAGCATGATTTCGTCCAGGGTACCATGCAACCGTAATCAGGGAAAGCTCTTGCAAGCTAAGCTGCAACTTGAGAAAACTCCTTAAGATGGCAAGTGAGAAAGCGCAGTTACAATCATCTATGCAAAGACAACAGTACTGAAAGGCCACACGGAGAATTCAATGATCTAATGGTGGGGTGATTCTATAAAAAAGAAATCCCCCTTGTCAGCACTGCATTAGCTGCACAATAAATGAAAGAAGAAAGATGCAGCCGTTGGGGTATCTCTCTCAGTGGGTTAGTGGGTGAGGCTACAGAGTATATAGTGTGAAGAAGCTGGCCAGACCCCACCCTCCTCCCTGCCCCCGGCTGTCTTGTGCTCCTGGGGTTGCCCAACCTGTTCCATGGAGAATTCTAATGTCTGCCCATTGGCCTCCAGGGGGGAATGGGATGATATCTGGAACAGCTTGGAGGAAATTTTAGGGCAAATGTATTGACCATTTTATTTATCCCTAAGAGCGATCATGGCACAGCCATAAATGAAGGATATTGTTAAACAGACACTTGGCTGCCAGAGGTCGCAGGGTAAGCAGGAGGGAGAGGCAGGACGCTCTGATAATTTCAGCCCCCTTTTGGCTGCCCCTGCTGGGTACCGCAGCCACTGTGTCCTGTGGCATATCCTCGGGAACAGAGGGCGGCACGGCCCTGCCACACTCTGCGTCCTCGAGCCATCCTTCCAGATGCCACAAGCAGGGGTCTGCGGAGGGGTGACACAGGGCATCCTCATGCAGGACCCGCACACGAGGGCGGGAAGAGGGCGGCGGCCACCCTCGGGCATGCACCCCGCCTCTGCAAGCCAGGCAGCAGGCACAGGGATCACTGGCATTCCTGCTTTGGGACGAGCAGTACCCAAGGTGATGGTGGCGTAAACGACTCCTTCAGGCACCTGCACCCATCTGGGGGCTCCACAGGGGGGATATCTGCAGGGATGGCCTGTGGCATTTCCGGAAGCACAGCAAGAGACAAGAGGAAAAGAGAGAAGATGAAGAGAGGGGCAGGTCCAGAGGCAGAGACACAAAGAGATGCAACGTGGCTGCCCGTCCATCAGAAGCGAGCGCGTTCCCATCAGAGATGTGGGCTTGTCGGGCGAGGCCCCAGCCTGGCCAAGGACATCATTTCCTAGCTCCTTCCCATCCAGAGACATGATTGCCTGTCACCAACGGAATGTGGAGAGAAGCCCTGGGTGTCCTCCTGGCTGGTGCCTTAAGAAGCACACAGAGGTCCCCCACCCTCTTTGCAGAGGCTTCTGTGGCCTCAGAGGGTGGCCAAGCCGATGCTGGAAGGAGCCTGCTGACCAGTAATGCCCACGCCGAACTGTCCAAGAATGAGAATCAGATTTGCACTGGGCTACTATAAACTGCCAGCTGGGTGCTGTTTGTTACAGCAGCTGCCATTACCCCAGCAGGAGGCATTGTCCATGCAGTAGCTATACTCATGGCAGGGCACTTACTAAACCTGGGTTGAGAGAGGCACCTGACCCAGGGGAGCCGTGAGGGCACAGTGCTGATAAAGCAGGCCAAGAAGCCACCCCCTGGCCTTCTGCAGGAAGTCAGCAAAATTGCTGATGCCAAAGAACTAGAGCAAGGGGCTTAGTCCAGCGGTCGCTTCTCTTGTTGTGATCAGGTGTCCCACGGGTCAAACCGGTGTGGTGGACAACAGGCTGGAACCGAGGACAGCCCAGCTTTTAATGCAGGGGAAGGTCCCCCAGGTCATCCTCAGTCCTTGTGCTGGCAGGAGAGAAAAGGCAATTGGGCATCTTCCCACCGCCCCTACTTGCTGACCTTGAGATGACCCCCCTCTCCTCCTAGTCCCGGATAAAACCAATACGAATTCCCAGTTGAGAGACAAACACCGAGATCCTTCTGACCACTTGTTTGTGTCGAGATGAAGTGTCTGCTCCACAGACAGGCCCCCGGGAGCGTCTGGGAGGCAGGCCCCGGCTGGCAGGGGCCACACCCCAGAGAGACGGGCTTCAGAGGCATGGAGGTGCTCACCGGGGTGAGTCAGGGCTCCCACCTTCCAGACGCACCCAGACAGCCCTGCCGCGCCCACAGCTGCGGCCTGAAATCACAGTCCAGCGGTGACTTGGCAACACCTCACAAGCTAAGTGACGTCTGCCCACAAAGCCAGCCTCTTAGAATAAAATTCCTTGCGTCCAGAGAGGCCCTCGCCTCCCACACAGTTCCTGGGACTGCAGACAGTAGGTGAGGCATGAAAAAAGAGGACAAGAATCCCACGTGCTCCAGGGGACTGGTACCATCTCATCCCCGACACCAATAAGGCCCCCCTTAGGCCAAGTTCATTCCCCCCACCAGGGACGTTGACTTCCCATATCTGCAAATTGCCTTATGCTTTCAAAGACCTTGCACTTACAAAAAAAGGAAAGAGAAGGAGGTAAGAAAGGGAGAGAGTGAGGGGACCAGGATCTAGCTACCCCAGAGAGCAGGGCCACAACCATCTCTCCCAGGATCTTCAAGGTGTTCCTGTGTTATAGAACCCCCACAACAAGAGCATTTCTGATCCAGCCTCAGCAGGCTGAGGACCAGAGCACTCCAGCGTGAGCCCTGCCCCCAGAGCAAAGTTGGTCTTTTTAATATTTATATTAGGTCTACCACAAAGTAACCCTCTAAAGGCTAGAGAAAAGTCTATTCAGAGAAAAGCTAAGGTCTTTACCAGGGTCTACAGCTGCCTTCTGTGCCTGCATCCCCTATCCATCTCACCCAACCCTAACCTGCTCTTGCCGCGCAGGCCTCCAAACATGCTAAGGGCCCTCCCACCTCAAGGCCTTTGCATGTGCTGTGTGCTCTGTTCTCCCTGCAGGTACCAACCCCACCCACTTGCCACTTCTTTAAGAAATCTGCTCAGAGAGGCCCTCCCTAAGTTAGAATAACATCCCTCTCCTGCTTCAACTCAGCCCTTGCCACTTTCGGTCCTGACAAGTTATCACCACCTGACATATCCCACATCTATATGTTGCCTGTCTTCTCTCCCCGGATCTAAGTGCTGTGACTGCTGAGCTGTGCTGAGTTCCCACTCCTAGAAGCATGCTGGGTTCACAGTGGGAGCCCAGGGACTATCAGTCCAGTGAAAGAACCTTGAAAGTGGGCTCTGCCTCAGCCTGACCACATTTCCATGGCTTCCGGGAACTTGTGCCACTCGGCCAATGCACCTCTCCTCTGTCACATTTCTGTGCTGAATCCGCAACATCCAGGCAGGACAACAGAAAGCATCAGACACAATAAACCAGCTAACTGGGGACCAACCTAAGCCCTGCCCTGCAGGCGGACTGGGTCTGCTGTAGGTCTCAGCTCCCCATCAGACCACTGCTCAAATGCTCTGTGGCCAGCTCTTGACTTGAGCCACGCTCTCTGGTAGGAGCATCCCAGGCCCCACTGTGTTTTCAGCCAGGGTGAGCGTGCCGGTCACCAGGAGGGAAGCTGGCGCCGGCATCTTTGCAGGAAGTGGTCAGCCCCCTCCCAGCCCTGTCCCCAGGATGTACCATTGAGGGATGTGTCATACGGCTCAGCCTCTTCATAGTAACCCTCTGGAGACTCGATCTTCGGGACACAGAGCTGTTTACGTTCTGGAATCTGTGGTATGAACAAATAAAACAAACATTTTCAGATATGATACACTGGGAACAACTTGGAATTAACCCTTTGGGTGGAAGGAGAGGGAACCAGGGGGAAAAAATGCCCAGCTTGAACGTCAAGCAAGTTGGGAGGGAAAAGAGAGATTACAGCGACCTCCATCAGCCACCCTGTCCACAGTGTTTGGTTTGCATCAGCTGAAGGGCTGTGGGTATGTCATGTAACCTCACGAAACCTCAGCGTTCTCCCCCAGAAAATGAGGCTCTGATGCCCACCACACACACAGTATAGTTGTACACACGGTGTAATACACTTACAGGTCCAGATGGCATCAGGCTGTCATGGTAGCTATGATGGCTTCTACATAGAATATACTTTCTACAAAGACAAGAGCTCATCAGGGGCACGCAGAGGAAGAGCATTAGGCTTCTAACCTCCAAACGTCTCCCATAATAAGTTCAATCATTGGCTCAGCAGAAATTGGATGGCTCCCGCAGACTAGCTGAGAGGCGCAAGCAGATGGTTGGGAGTCAGTCTAGATAAACACTTAACTGGACAATGAATGCTCACAGCTCCTGGTAGTGACTGAGAGTCACTCAGTTGTGTCTGACTCTTTGTGACCCTTGGATGATAGAGTCCACAGAATCTCCAAGCCAGAATACTGGAGTGGGTAGCCTTTCCCTCTCCAGGGGATCGTCCCAACTCAGGGATCAATCCCAGGTCTCCTGCATTGCAGGCGGATTCTTTACCAACTGAGCTATCAGGGAAGCCCATGGGTCCTGATAGACAAGGTCAAATCTCCGTGGGAGCCTGGAGGGTGTGAGGAACATTTAGGACCAAGGAAGGATGCTCAGAGGTCAAGACAACCCTGAAATTCTTATATGACATGAGGGTGAATGAGCATAATTTGAGTAGGATTTAAAAAACATATGCAATTATGGAGATGCACAGAGCCTGAATTGTTCTCTACCCCTCCATTATTCCATCTGTAAGATGGGCACCAGACTATGAGGGTAAGATCATAAGCAATAGCCGGGGAGAAAAACACAGGCAAGATTTCTCTGGTGGTCCAGTAGTTAAGAATCCACCTGCCATGCAGGGAACATAGGTTTAATCCCTGGGCCAGGAAGATTCCACATGCCGCAGAGCAACTAAGCCATGCATCACAACATGAGCCCATGCTCTGCAATAAGGGAAGCCACCGCAGCTAGAAAGTAGCCTCCACTCGCCACAGCTAGAGAAAGCCTGCCTGCAGCAATGAAAGCCCAGCACAGCCAAAAATAACAAAAAATTTAAAAAAAAGAAGTAGATTGTGGTGTGAATATTAGTACATACAGCTCATCAGTGGGTAAGCACCCATCCACATGGGTCTCCAATGTCTGTCTGAATCACAAAGTCCCTACAGAAGGCCGAGGGAACTTTCATGAGTTGAGAACAGACATGGCAAAATCTGGAGTGCATTCCCACTCCTGGTTGTCAGAGGTCCTTGCGCTGGGCGTTCCACATGGGGAACCCGTGGGTTGTTGGGGATTTGCTGTCCTACCCAGAAGAGGGCCAGGCAGGTAGGGTATGGGGAAATCTAGAAATCTTCGCCTTGGAAAATGAGCTTCTTTGGGGGACCTATGACAGAGAGCTTCCCCAGTCCTGGCCCTGGCAATGGTGGGAGAACAGCCAGCCTGGCCTCGAGTCCCTGTGAGACAGTACTCAGCAGGGCCCGCAACGGCAGCTGATCCCAGCTTCCCTAGGGGCACAGTAATGCTCCTGCGGTTGCTGCCCCCAAACCAAAGCTCCCAGAGCCAAGTCTCCTGTGGTTTGGCTAACGGATCTATCTGTATGGCCTCTAGAGTGAAACTAAGTGGGTTTGAATCCAGGCTTTAGGAGTCCACAGCCTTAACCATGGATATGTGACAGCCTCTCTGTGCCTCACTTACCCTCTCCATAAAACAAGAGCGTGTCCTGAGGATTCAAGGAGACAAGTGTGAGTGTTTCCATAGGGCTGGTGTGCTAAGGTCACTTCAGTCATATCTGACTCTTTGTGACCCCATGGACTGTAGCCTGCCAGGCTCCTCTGTCCATGGGATTTTCCAGGCAAGAATACTAGAGTGGGTTGCCATCTGCTTCTCCAGGGGATCTTCCCGACCCAGGGATCGAACCTGGGTCTCCCTCGTTGCAGGCAGCTTCTTTACCATTTGAGCCACCAAGGAAGCCACATCAAATACGAGGAGGCTCTTGCCATCATTGTCTGGGGCCTCCCAGCCCCAGACAGGAGTGCTGTCCGACAAGCTGAGACACATGCACATGAAGAGGACCGGCAGAGGCCAGGTCACCACCTGGCTCCCACACCACATCCTTCTGATGACATCTGGCCCGACACCAAGAGAGCCGACATAAATCCCAGGGGCAGGCTCTGAACAGCTTTCAGCCCAGCAGGTGCACCACACAGCACACAGGAAAGAGCAGAAAAATCTGCTCATTTCCTAAGCAGCCCAGCTGCGTTCTGGGCTGGCAGGTGTGGCTGTGGGGCAAGGGGGGCGGGCTCCTCCCTGGGGCAGGGGTTGCACACACAGTGGACACAGGTGGTAGCTGCTCATGGCTGACCCTTCACCTTTGCTGCTCCAGGCATTCCTGGCCCCTTGGTCAGCCAGAGTAAGGGCTGACTGTGAAAGCCAGCTGTGGTTCTCTGAGAGCTGACTTCCTGGGGTCAGGAGGGAAAAGCGTTTCCCTTCCCCTGGGCCCCGGCAAGGTCTCCGCAGATGCGTGCTGGGACTCAGGCTTCCTGAGGAGGCCAGGCCTCCAGCTCCATCCTCCAAGAAGCCCTTCTCCCCTTGAGGGGGTGTGGGGACCCTTCTCGTGGTGAGAAGGTGGGTCCCATCTGGAGAGAAGCTCTGAGCACCCAAGATCTGGCTCTGGTCTGGAGTCCCACGATTAAAACAGAAGTGGGGGGCAAGCCCTCCAGCAGGAGCTACTGATGGCTATTATCCCCACAGCGGCCTGCCCTCTTGTCCAGGAGTGGAGCACCAGGGGGTGTTTCTTGAGGGTCTCCCAAACGTCTCGCTGTACAAAATCATCTGTAAGTGGATCAGTACAGAGAGGCATATAGGGTGGAGGCAGGAGTCTGACCTTCAGACTTCTGGGTTTGAATCCTGACACTGGCTCACCTGAGCTGTGTGACTTTGGGCAACTGACTTGACCTCTCTGGGCCTCAGATCCTCTACTGCAAAATGGGGAAGGTAGAAATAACCATCACATGGTATCTTTGTAAGGATGAAACAGTACTCAGCATTATTAAGTAACAAGTACTAGTTTTCACTAACCTTCAGAATAAAATATAATAACGCCAATCAAAGGGGGAAAAGTTGCATGCGTGCATGTTCGGTGGAGGAAGACCAGGAGCTCTCTGGGAGGATATTGAGGAGGCGTTTGAGCATGACCTAGCTTATACTACGCTCTCCCTCCTTAAACAACAGGGCAGCCTCTGTCCCTAGGGCTGCCAGGGCCAAAGATAAGCATCCAGGTAAAGTTTAAAGGTAAAACAATTCCAGCAATTCAGAAGAGAGTCACATAATTACACAGACCCAACAGTCTATTATCAGAGGTCAAAGGAGCAAGAGATCCTAAATGCCAGGAATTAAGAATAAAGGAAAATTCTTTTAATTATCATCATGACAACGTAGATGGTGCACATTCAATGAGGATGCTGAGGAGATGTGACTTGGGAACCTGAAATAATGTTCTCACAGTTCACAGGAAGGGCCAGGGAAGAAAGCCGCCCCACTCAGGGGGACGTGCCAGAGGTTGGCAAACTTTTCCTATAAAGAGTGAAAAAGGGATTTGCAGGCCACTGGGGCCATGCAACCCTGCTATTGGTGTGCAGTGAAGTGAAGTGAAAGTCGCTCAGTCGTGTCCGACTCTTTGCGACTACATGGACCGTAGCCCGCCAGGCTCCTCTGTCCATGGGATTCTCCAGGCAAGAATACTGGAGTGAGTTGCCACTTCCTTCTCCAGGGGATCTTTCCAACCCAGGGATCGAACATGGGATTTCCCAGGCAAGGATACTGGAGTGGGCTGCCATTTCCTTCTCCATTGTAGTGCAGAGGAAACCATAAATAATACACAGATGAATAAGCTTGGCTGAATTCCGACAAAATGTTATTTACCAAAGCAGGTGGTGCAGGATTTGGTCATTGGCTTGGCTTCCCACATGGCTCAGTGGGTAAACAATCTGCCTGAATGCAGAAGACCTGGGTTCGATCCCTGGGTCAGGAAGATTCCTGGAGAGAGGAAAGGCAACCCACTCCAGTATTCTTGCCTGGAGAATCCCATGGACAGAGGAGCCTGGTGGGCTACCGTCCACGAGGTCGCAAAGAGTCAGACACAACTGAGTGACTAAGCACCCACGTACTTCACCAATTCTGATTTAGATGAGACACAGAGGGGCGGCCGACCTGAGGCGCTCTTGCAGCTCCGAACAACCCGCCCCAGGGTGCACTGTGGCAGGTTCGGGGTGGCGGCAAGGGACGCAGTCCTGGCTCCCCAGACGGACCACGGTGACACCGTCGGTGGCGTCAGATGCTCCTCCCCTCACAGAGTGGCTCACAGAAGCCCAGCACCGACGCGTGTGCAGGCCTCAGAGGGGAGGGGTGGAGACAGCCGCGCTGGCCAGGAGCGGAACGGTGCCAGCAAACATCTGTTTCTTCTACAGCAACCGCAGCACCTGGCCGGGCTGACCGCGGCCTGGATGTGCCAAGGCCGCCTGAGTCACTGGCCACACCCAGACCTCTGGCTGCCCCCTCCGGTACTGGACGGGCTGAGCCTGGGGCAGAGGCCATGCTCCTGGCCAGCCCTGGGCACTGAGGACCCCAGGCAGATATCCAGCTTCTGCCACAGCCACTGGCGAGCCCGGGGACTGGGCGTCCAGGCAGACAAACCCCGGCGGTGCCCTGAAGCTCCAGGGTTGGGGCAGGAAGAGACAGCTCTCTCTGGCTGAGGAAGAGCGATTCCAGGGTCGCCCAGGCTCTGGCGGCCATGCTCCCTCCTTCCTCCCAAACTACTTGCTGCTCTGTTTCTCCTCTTCCTTGTGAGAGCCAGAAGACACAGCTGTTCCCCGCTCCGCCCTGACGGCACTCCCCTGGGGCCCTTGGATGAAGTCTTCAGCCGGACTGGAGGCCGGAGGGGAGCAGGCAGGTGCATGCGGGCAGGGTGGAGACCCCAGGTTCTGCCCCCTCCTCCCTTACTCCACACCTGGAAGGCTCCCGGGGTGGAGGTGGGTGCTGGAGACAGGACTAGGAGGGACCCAGGAAAGGTCCTCCTTGGAAGAGAAATTCCACAAGGTGGGGAGCCTGTCAAGGTTACTGGCTCTGCTGGAAGTCACCCCAGGGCCTGGACTGTGTCCACAGGAACTGTCCCCGTGTGTCTGAAAGGTCACTCCAGGACTGTGGGACTCTCCGGTGGTGGGATCTTCCCCGCTCCAGCACCAGGCTCCTCTTGAGCCTCTCCCGGCCTCGACGGCCGGCGGACACAGCTGACGCCGGCAGACCGCTCTCCAGGGGCGAGCCTCTGCCCTGGCCTTGCTTGATGGTCCTGCGTCTCCCATCCCCGAGCCCTTGGGGCCTCTGTGCCCAGGTTACAGGAGGCTGGCAAGGGTGTAGGAAAAGCCAGCTGGAGCCCCAGGCCGTGGGACTCTGTGACCTGATCAGTGTATAGCCACACCCCAGCCCCAGACCCTGGGCACCAGGTCCAACGCCATGTTCCTCAAACACAGGCTTGCAGAGGGAGTCAGTGCCTGCGGGGCTCCACCCCATACACGCCCCTCCCGCCCGGTGTGAGTCCATAGGCATCTGCCCCATGTGGGGCCAGCAGCGGCGCCTCCACTGTACAGAGGCCAAAGGCACCCTGGTCAGAATCAGCCACCAACTCAGGCTAGGAAAGTTCCAGCGCTGGCTCGGAGCAGACACCTCTCCTCCCCACATCCAGCGAGCAGAGCTCAGTGAGTAAGTGAAAGTTGCTCAGTCGTGTCCGATTTTTTGCGACCCCATGGACTATACAGTCTGTGGAATTCTCCAGACCAGACTACTGGAGAGGGTAGCCTTTCCCTTCTCCAGGGGATCTTTCCAACCCAGGGATTGAACCCAGGTCTCCCACATTGCAGGAGGATTCTTTACCAACTGAGCCACAAGGGAAGTCCAAGAATCCTGGAGTGGGGAGCCTATCCCCTTTCCAGTGGATCTTCCCGGCCCAGGAATTGAACCAGGGTCTCCTGCATTACAGGTGGATTCTTTACCAACTGAGCTATCAGGGAAGCCTGCAGAGCTTAGGGTGCACCTGAAAACCACAGCACCTCCCACCTGCTTAAAACCAGCAGCAACTGGATGGAAGCTGAGAGGCCAGGCCCCATTCCCAAGTCCTGGGAAACGAGGGGGGACTGCAGCTGGAAGGGACATAACTTGTACCTCTACTTGACTGAGAAGATGAGCTAAGGTCCGGGAGGCTGCCGAGTGGCCCAGAAACCAAGAACCTGCTTACAGATCCTGGCCCTGCTACCTCCTTGTTTTCACTCTCAGAGTCTCTGTTTCTTGGCAGGTGATGGGAGGACCATGTTTGGGTGGGCCGGGCGGGCAGGGGCTCACAACACAGCAGTCACTCACATCATCGGCATATGCCCAGGACCGAGGCTCAGTCCATCAGGTCTCCCTCGGCCTGGGATGAAGGGTCCCCACCAGCTGTCACCCAGATGTGGGATGGATGCAGCCCAGGCACTCCTGACCTGCCCCGCCAGCTGGGAGGGCGGCAGGGAGAATCACGCTACCTCCAGGAAGGCATGAATGAAGGGGGCATCCAGTCTGGCGTCAGGACCCCCTCAGTGGTGACCTGAGCCCACAGACCTGGCGATGGATGGCTCAGTGTGAGCTCAGTCACCATGGAGTCCCATGTTCTGAGAAATCCTTCCCAGCTCACACCTTTCCCAGGAAGCTGCCCCAACCAGATCCTGGAGCAGAAAGAACTCGGGTTCATGTCCTGCCTCTTCAAGGCTGTGTGACACTGGGACATTATAAACCTCCTGATTCCTAGTTCCTCTCCCATAAAGTGTAAACACTACCACTCACCTCGCTGAATACCAACGTGGTCTGCCAGGCCAAAGAATAGAGATCTTAGTTGAGAGATGTTCACATGCCTTTCATTTAAACAAGAAACCAAGGGCCTTAAATAACTTGCTTAAGGCCAAGGAGTTTAGTACTGGCAGAGCTAGAGCTGGGATTGGAGCACAGGTCTGGAGGAGTCCGAAATTCCACTCATCCATCCATGAACAAATACACGTGGCCTACTGTGTGCAGACACAGGACATGAAGCAGTAGATGAGACATGGCCCCTGCCTCAGGGAGCTTACATCTGCTCTGGGAGGCAAATAATAAACATGGAGGGGGTAACTAGGTGGTAAGGCAGACAGTAATGGGGGCAGGCACCAAGGTGGGATGTCTCACCTGTGGGCAGGCCAGGGAGAGTCTAAGACTGTCTGAGACTAAGGAGGGGCAACCTTTGAAGAGTCAGGGCCCAAGAAGTACAAAGTCCCTGTGGCAGGACTGACCACAGCACACAACCCAGGAAGAGAGGGGAGGCCGGTGATGAGCAGATGCGGTGAGGCTCGAGACGCAGCTGGGCCAGACAGGGTGAGCCCTGGGGCCATGTGAAGGAGTGTGGACGTTTTGTCCTAAGCTCAGTGGGAGCTCTTGGTGGGTTTCAAGCAGGAAGTGGTGTGATGTGATTTACGTTTCCAAAGGATCACTGTGGCCGGAGCTGGTGACCACAGCTGTGCATGGCCCCACTCAGGGGGTGCTGGAAAAAGAATCTGATGGGTCACCTCGGACACACGGTGACCCTCATCTCCCACTGCCATTCATCTCTGCACTGAGCAAATGAGATCACCTGCAGGCTGACTTGTCTCTGTCTCTCCTGGTGCCTTACCCCAGGCCCCATATACAGTCGTTTTTCAGTCGCTAAGTCATGTCTGACTCTTTGCGACCCCATGGACTGCAGCACGCCTGGCTACCCTGTTCTTCACCATCTCCCGGAGCTTGCTCAGACTCATGTCCATTGAGTTGGTGATGCCATCCAACCATCTTATCCTCTGTCATCCCCTTCTCCTCTTGCCCCCCATATAATGGATGCTCCAAAAATGCCAGACACTTGGTAGACTGCTATCTGGAGGACCCACTGGACATTCAGAGTCACATCAGGGAAATCAGGGGTCCCAGACCCACACTTACCATCTTGGGGGGTGGGAGGTCTGGGAGACTCTTCTGAGGGGCCAAGGAGGGCTGGGGGGGCTCACCGTTGGTCAGCGGGTTCTGCTCCCCGGGCGCTGTGGGCAGCAAGCAGGAGAGGGTTTCTGTGAGGGGCACCCAGCCTCCCAGCAGTCTCATTACCCAGGAATGTCTGGTCACACGAGTTCTATTTGAGCAGGTGTTAATTATGCAGGCAGGCAGTCCCTGGAGCCAATGCTGTTTTTCCTCCAAGAATAGGGTAGACTGGCCCCGGGCAGATTCCTCAGAAGGAACTAGTTTGAGGTTTCTGGCAGGCTCCGCACCCTCTCCTCCACCTGCCCCGTGTCCAAAATGATCTGGCCACAGAGCTCCGGCTCTGGAGGACTACCTGTGGGCACTATATTGAGCGGCTCTCAGCACCGAGCCTGTGATTACGTCTGTCCGCCCCCCAGTTTCCCTGGCAGGCAGGCTGACCACCTTAGGCACATGCGCCGCTTTCATGCAGGGGACCTCTGCTGAGCCCACATTTGGCGGTGGGGCAGGAGGTGGAAGCCACACTGGGTAAGTGGACCACCAACCGTCTGTGCGCTTTTAGGAAAAAAGGCGCCGAAGGCTCTTCTGAGCCCATTTCAGCCGGGACAGACAGGCCCAGGCAGATGTGACCCTGGGGCTTTTCAGGCTGAAGTCTTGAAGCCAAGGCTTTACCAGACTGAATGCTTTGGGGAGCTGTGTTCCCACCTCGTGCTAAGCCTCTGCATTTGAGTTAGGGCTTGAGAGTTGGGAGATGGGGCCTCTCATCCCCTGTGCTCTGCAACTAGGCAGCAGTGCAAACGTCAGACCTCCCTGGGATCCTGCTGGACCCAGTCCTGGGGGTTTTCGTAGAAAAGCAGAGAGCAGAACAGAGCAGGGGAGTAACACACCATGGAAGACAATATGTCCTTCCAATGGAAGATAAAATGTTCTGCCAAGAGATCACCTTTGAACAAAACCTTCAAATATTAAGGCAACTGCTGACAGCACCATTTCCTCCCCATCACTCCTATCTCCCCCCCAACACACACACTCATAAAATCCTGACTTTATCAAAAGTCATAAAGCCGGGGCCGTGGGATCAGCACCATACACAGCTGCTTTCTTAGAACATCTGAATTATAACTTCCTATTTCTGGGGTGATGCTGGGAAATGCTGAGAGATTTTAGGGACAGATGCCTTATCCAAGAAGGGGACATGAGACCTTTAAGAGGCAAGGAGGTGGCCTGGTTGGTGAAACTTCCCCAAAATACATCAACCCAGAATACCATCAACTAAAATAGGACTTCCCAAAATAACACCACCAGGCCTGTCTGTGGTGCTGGCTGGGAGGAAGGAGGGGTGGTGTGGGACCAAGGCTTAAACCTGCCCCCTTCCCGAGAGCCAGCCAGTCCATCGGCAGTAATCCCATACCTTTGTCTTGGGACTCGGCATTCTGTTGCTTGTGGACGGTCACTTTGTTCATATAAATGTATTCCTCATCAGAACCTGCAGGAGGGGGATGGAAGACAGAGGCTCCAGGTGATTTCATGAAGGAAAAGGGCTTCTAGAGAGAATCAACCCACCCCCTCCAACTCCCACCCCCACCCTCGAGACACTGTCATCAGCCTGGATTCCAGTAAAAGCATACAACATTTTCAGTTGATTGGAAGAGTCCATTATAGAAAGAGTTGACAGATTTCCAGAAAAAGAAATGCCTAGTTTGCTGACTCAAGTTTTCTGTCCTGGGAAGAGGGGAGAGGACAGAAAGGGAGGGTGCAGAAGGGCAGCTTTGAGAATAGAAGTCTAACGTGGAAAAGCACCCGGAGCTTAAGGATCTGCCTCATATTCCACCAAGCAGAGATTTCTCTGGTTTTTCCTAGCCTTTCATTTAAACTGTGAAACATTTCCTATCAGTCATTCTCAACCTAGTCTGAATTACACGCAAGGGCTGATCAGAGCAGTGTCTATATAAGATGGGTCACATTGAGGATCTGGAAGTTGAGCTTACAGGCCTCCAGGTGGAGTTCTGCTGTGGGGCCTGAGCTCTCTTTTTGGTGGGGTGAGTGTGCTGGGATGCGGGCCTGCAGCACCAGCAGCTGCCTGCTCTACCTTCAGCAGCACAGCCCTTCCCTTCCTTTAAAAACATTTCTGTACAAGTTGTCACCTTCCCCCTGCACATCTGGGCAGAGAAAGGCTTGTCTTCTAATACAGTTCCCAATGCCCTAAGGACCCTTTCTTCAGAAGCCTGCAGAGGAGGCTCATCCCAGTGTTTTTCCTCTTAGCAATCCTCCTGCATTTCTTTGCAGTTCTTAATTTGCATTTCCTAGAAACTTGTGGCTGATAAATTCCAGTGGCTGGAGATGGTGCTACTGAGCCAAGGAGCCCAATCCACACCCCTGGCAAAGGAGACCGTTCAGCCAGTTCCCCACCACAGACCGCTCAGACTCCAGCCAGCAGGCCTGCCTCCACAGAGTCCTGGAGAACCCAGAGAAACTGGAGGAGGACACGGCTGGATGGAGCTTCCTCCATCGGCCGTGGGACTGTCACTCTGGTGCCCAGCCCTGCCAGGGCCAGTCAGCAATGTCATCCCTATACCAAGGGCTGCAGCAGCTAATGGGATGGACCTACGAGGTCTAAATGCAGTTATCCACAGCTTGCATACTTCCACTAAAGGGCTACATCTGTACCTTCTCCAGAACCTGGCATGGGGAAAAGCACTCTGCAGGGGGAGGCAGGAGATAGGGTGGGGAATGAGGGGGGTCCTCAGCCAAACTCTGCCACCAATATTAATTCTGAGCAAAACACCCAACCTGTGTGCCTTGGTTTTCTTGTCTGCATAGTATGGAAAACAATTGTGAGGAAATATTGCCTATTTCTGGGGCTTCCCAGGTGACTCAGTGATAAAGAATCTGCCTGCCAATGCAGGAGATGCAGGAGACTTGGGTTCGATCCCTGGGTTGGAAAAACACCCTGTAAAAGGAAATGGCAACCCACTCCAGTATTCTTGCCTGGGTAATGCTATGTTCAGAGGAGCCTACAGTCCATGGGGTCGCAGAGAGCCGGACACGACTGAGCACACATACATATATACATACATACATGTTTCCTATTTCTACCTAACTGAAGTTATCAAGAGTACAAAACTCAAATATTAGGCAATCTGAAAGAGTAAGGTAACCTTATAACTAAGATTTTAAATGACAGCTTAGGACGTCCCTGGTGGTCCAGTGGTTAAGAATCCACCTGCCGATGCAGGGCACCCAGTTTGATTCCTGGTCCACCACCAGCCCACATGCCACAGGGCGACTAAGCCCATGGACCCCAACTACTTAAGTCTGTGTGCCTAGAGCCTGTGCTCCATAACAAGAAGCCACTGCAGTGAGAAGCCCACACACCACAACTAGAGAGCAGCCCCTGCTCATCACAACTAGGGAAAGCCCGCAGGTAGCAACAAAGACAGCACAAAGAAAGGAAAAAAAGACCATCTAAATTATAGCAAATAACTCAAAGGCTCAATAGTAGGAAAACGGTGAAAAATTCATAGTACATCAACATAGGTAATAGCTGGTCACCTTTAACAATAAATGGATTACTGGAGACTGTAAATGGGCCGAACATTGTAGAAGTGATTTTAGAGGATTTACTTAAGTGTTCCTGGTCTTTAACCCAGCATTTTCCTTGTCAGAAATCAATATTTTGAACTGAAAAATATTCAAGTATTTTAAAGATAAACTCCAGTATGAAAACAAATTTTATTTGAGGGTGTTCATTGCCATGTTATATAAGAATTTTTTTTTTTTTTAAAGAACAAAACTTACATGCTCACTAACAAGGGGCTAGTTGAACTAACTGAATCCTTCTCATTCATCAGTGGACACTAACCACCTGTGAAAAATAACAAAGCAGCTCTATGTCTGCTGTTTATAAAGATATCCAAAAATTAAAGGATCATGTTTCAGAAAAGAAAAAAAGAAAAGAAAAAGTACACAAACTGTCAACCCAGGGCAATGTGCACAGGCAGCAATACTAAACATAAAAATAACACAGAGCAGAATGTAGAGGCAAACCACAAAATACACGAAAATATTCTGATGACACCAAAAAGGTCACAAAAGGAATCAAAGCAATGTAAATAGGGTTTAATGTTCATTTCACGTTCATTTCTTTTCTCAAATTGTTGACTAAGCCCACACTCCTTTCCAAAAAAAGGCAAGATATTGTTGGTTATTGTTTTAACTGTGAGATTCTGAGCAGGTGATTCCTCCCCAAGATGGCCATTTGTAAACTGCAGATTAAACTGGCTCTGGTCCACGTCTCAAGGCTGCGTGTCCCTCCTTGGACATTCTGCAGGCTCTGCTTGACTCAGTATTGATCTCAGTGTTGCTAATCCCCCAGAATCCAGTAAGTAAGTAGCAGGCTCCCAGGACCGTCTGCAATCCTGTGAACTTGGCCCTGGAAAGGGGAGGCTGATGAGCTGTCCCAGGTCCAGGAGGCAGTCTCGGGGCTAGGGAATTTCTATCATTCTCTCATTTACTTTCAGAAGTGCACTGAGCCCCAGCACTATACGAGGTGCTGGGGACACAGCAGAGAACAAAACAGACATTGTCTCTGGCTTCATGAACCCACCGGGGCAGGGGCAGGCTGGAGGGAGGGAGAGGGAGGCAGACCTGGATGGATAGTTGCACAGGTGTGTGGGGAGGGACGACACTACAGGTAGGGAAGAAAGGAGAGCTCACAGTGCTCTGACCAAGTGTGTGGATCCAGGGAAAACCACCTTTGTCTGAACAGCGTGGTGGTGAGGGGTAGGGAGGAGGGGCCCAGACCCTCTCCGTTACAGTTGGATAGCCTAAATGTTCAAATCACGTCCCATCACAAGGGCAGCCCCTGAAATGTTCCCAGAGTCTCGAGCAGGGTATTGGGGAGCCCTCAGGACAGGAAAGCATATCCTAAGCAGCCCTTAGGACAGGAAAAGATATCAGGATCCCAATAAACAGACCTCAATCCATGCCTTCATCTCACCACTGAGACAAAAGAAGAGAGTAGAAAATTGAATACTATTTATCCATGAAAGACCAGAGAACAGACAATTCAATGCGAAAAGTACAGACACAGACACACACGCACACTCATAGTCTGCCCCGAAAGGTGTGGAAGTAAACAACAGCTCAGCCAGTGGAGATCACAGGTTATCTTGAAATGATCAGCCTGCCTCCACCTACAAGTCCAGGCAGGCTGAGTTCATTTTCCGGAAGATACACACAGTGAGGCAGGTCTGGGAAGCTGAGAGAAAAAAAAAAAAGAATGCTTTCAGTTTAAGGGGCTGTGCATTCTATCCTGTGTAGCACAGTAATTAACCTGGGGCAGACTAACCTGGACCGTGAAGAGGGGAGGGTAGCATCAGGGTTAGGTCGGCTGGCCACACGTGGCCATGGAGACGCAGACATGGAGACCAGACTTGTGGACACAGTGGAGGAAGGAGAGGGTGGGATGAATTGACAGAGCGGCATGGAAACTCATACACTCCCACAGGTAAAACAGATACCAAACGGGGATTTGCTCTATGACTCACGGAGATCACACCAGTGCTCTGTGACAACCTAGAGGGGCGGGACGGCGTGGGAGGTGGGAGGGAGGTTCAAGAGGGCGGAGACTACGTATATCTACGGCTGATTCATGTCGATGGATGGCAGAAACCAACACAATACTCCAAAGCAATTACCCTTCAATTAAAGACAAACAAATATTTTTTAAAAAGGGGGAAAAAAAATGTCAGTGGTTGTAACCACTCTGCCATGTGAGAAGATGCTAAGAGAACCAGAAGGGGAAACTTATCAATAGTGGCAACTCACCCGTGGGCATTGACCTGGGTGTTTGCATGCTAAGTCACTTCAGTTGTGTTCGACTCTGCGACCCTATGGACTGTAGCCCACCAGGCTCCTCTGCCCATGGGATTCTCCAGGCAAGAATACTGGAGTGGGTTGCCATGCCCTCCTCCAGGGGATCTTCTCAACCCAGGGATCGAAGCTGTGTCGCTTATGTCTCCTGCATTGCAAGCAGATTCTCTACCACTAGCACCACCTGAACAGAACTGACAGTCGAAGGTCCCAGTATGGCTTTGCATGTTTATCTGTAGTCTGGGTGCACTCTGGGGGCGACTCATCCTGGGGAGCCCCCTGACCTGCTGTCGGCGGCTCCTGCAGCCCGTCATGCTGCACAGACCAAGGGTGGGGAGGGCCTGATTTTGTAAGAGCCGAACATACAAAGATTAAGGATGAAACAGAGGTCACCTACAGGAAGTCACACTAAACCAAAAAGGAACTCTTGCACCAGGGGCTCTGATGGAGTGGTGAGAACCAGGAACCAGGGGTCAGACGCCACCACGGGGGTGTTTTTCAATTCCCAACAGAGGTGTTCTTTATCATCAAACATTCTCAAGTTGGAGCACATCTAAATAGACTGGGAGTGTGCTCTTTAAAGGGTTCCACCAATGAGTCCCTCTGCGGAGTGACTCATTCCGCTCTTAACTCACCTGCTTTGTAACATGCATTTCCCATCCATTCGTCCCACCTTTGATGTAATGCTGATCAGCACTCAAGGCGGGTCAGCAGACACTCACTACAAAGCCAGGAGGAGCCTGGGAACCAGGGGGTGGCCTGCAGAGCTCAAAGGCAATGAAGGGGCTCCAAGAAAATGCCTTTGATGAAAGGCTAAGGGAGCCAGATTATGCCGACAGAAGAGAAGGCTGCCAGGCATATAACAACATGCTTTTGCTTTTATAACTTCTCTGATATTCAGACAATAGGAACTAATTCCACAGGGAACAAAGAAAAGGAAAAGGGACTTTGAAATGTTGCCCAGGGGATGCAGGCTGGATGTCAGGGAGGAGTTCCTGACTGTGATGGCCAGAGCAGGTGCACCTCTCCCCCTGGCACGGATCGGAGCTGTTCCTACTGCGAGGCAGATGGATTTGATGCCCTCTTACGATCCTAAAATATCACTTTCAGTTCTCAAACATCCGATATAAAAATAAACTTGACTAAACTGTTATGACTTCACAAGAAGGCTCTTTTAAAAAAAAAAAATTGTGCTAGAAATGAAACCATATGTCTACAAGAAGACTTGTACAAGACTGTTCAAAGCAGTCTTATTATTCCTAACAGCCCAAATCTGCGAATAAACCAAATGTCCATCAACAAATGAATTGGATAAACAGGTTGCAGTATATTCACAGAATGGAAAACCAATCAGGAATAAAAGGAACTACTGAGGCAACCCATGGCATGGCAGAATCTCCTGAGTGAAAGGGGCCCAACCCAAAGGACAAACCATTCAATTTCATTTATATGAAAATACAGAAAGGGCATCACTAATCAGTGGTGGAAGAAATCTGAACAATGGTTGCCTTGGGGTGGGTGGGGATGAATTCTTGCCCTTGAAAGATAGAAATGCTCCCGAGACAACAGAAATGTTCCATGTCTTGTTTTGGGTGCTGGGTGTACAGGTGTATGAGCTTCCCAGGTGACGCTAGTGGTAAAGAACCCACCTGCCAATGTAGGAAATATAAGAGACAAGGGTTCAATCCTTGAGTCAGGAATATCCTCTGGAGGAGGGTACGGCAACACAACCCACTACAGTATTCTTGCCTGGAGAATTCCATGGACAGAGGAGCCTGGTGGGCTACAGTCCATAGGGTTGCAAAGAGTCGGACACTACATTCTCAATTAAAACCACTGACGAGAAAATTAAAGTGATAAGAATAAAGTAGTACTGCTTATAATATTCTTTACTACTCTTGTAGTCTGTAGATTGAATTTGCCCTCCTCTATTAAAAATTTTCATAGAGGACTTAGCATGCACGCACACACATGTGTATATAGTTGTCAAAACTCACTGAATTGACTACACAAGATCTGTGTACTTGACTGGATACAGAATCTAGCTTGATTAAAAACATAGAAACGATAATTAACTCAGGGTTCTTTGATTTGTTGTTGTTTAGTCACTAAGTCATATCTGACTCTTTTGTGACCCCATGACTGTAGCCTGCCAGGCTCCTCTGTCCGTGGGATGCTTCAGGCAAGAATATTGGAGTGGGTTGCCATTCCCTTCTCCAGGGGATCTTCCCAACCCAGGGATCAAACTCGCATCTCCTGCACTGGCAGGCGGATTCTTTACCACTGAGACACCAGGAAAGTCCTGTGATATACAGTCTTAAAGCAAGGTTTTCCAGTTTTCCTTTGGGCTGTATGACTCTGGACAAGCTATTAGACTTTCTAGGCCTCAGTCTCCTCATCTGTAATAATAGCACCGACCTCATAGGAGTGTTTTTAAGATGAAGCTTCTTTAACACATGTGCAGGTGGGAAGATCTCAACGAAGCCCTAGCTATTATTATAAAACTAGTTTATTTTCCCTTCTCTACTTTCAACCATAGAAAGAATACTTTGGAAAACACTGCTTAAAACCTCTTTGTGGGCTACCATGTTGAGAGTTCGTGAGGCTACCACACACGTCCCATCACTTCTGTGCTGTTACCACCTGCTGTGTCCTAGTAAAAATGCATAAATTAAGTCCTAACCCTGAACAGCTCAGAATGTGACTGTATTTGGAGAAAGGCTATTCAGAGAGATAATTAGGATTAAATGAGGCTGCTGGGGTGGGCTCTGTTCCCATATGAATGGTGTCGTTACAGGAGAGGAGATTTGCGCACTGACGTGCACGCACCGGAAGACGGTGTAAACACGCGGGGAGAAGAGGACCATCTGTACACCAAGGAGACCAGCCTCAGAAGGAACCGACCCTGCCAACACCTTGATCACAGAGTTTTAGCCTCCAGGACTGTGAGAAAATGAGTTCCTGTTGTTTAACCCAGGTCGGGGGCCGTTCTCACGGCAGCTCTAACACGCAGACGACCATCTCCCTGTTTCCGCGGGGACCCTTCCCCAAGGCCCCGACCACACTCACTGCTGCTCTTGGTGTACAAGCGGAGAAGCTCGGCCAGGCTGCTCTTCTTCACCACGGCCGTGCTGCTCAGGTTCTCCTGGTCAAGAATCCTGAGGAAGTCATCCAGCTCCGTCAGCAGCTGCTCCAGGGCTAGAGACAGAAGACAAGACACTCTTAAAGCAGCTGCCTTCTCCCCAAAGGCCCCACTCAGATACACCTCTGATCCCATAGCATCCCATGATGGACACTCTGGTCTCAAGGAGAGGCGTGTGGGGTGAGGTCAGGCAGCACACAGGGGACCCAGGCAATAGGTATGATTCCCAGCGCCAGGGTGGTGGGGACAGGCCAACAGGCCCTTGGCTTTGGGATGGACAACCTCGGCCAAAGCTACAGGGCCACCATTTGCTGGAGTGACAGTGGTCAAGGTGGCCCGACAAAGCCCCTCAGGCCATGAGAGTCTCTGGAAACAGGATTTTCTTCCTCAATTAAAGAACAGCTCGGGGCCTGGCGAACTTGAACACAGATCAAACCCACAACCATCAAAAGAAATGCTGTGGTTGACCCAGTTGTTAAACCTTTCCCCAAGGATGGGGAAACACAGTCACTCCAGGGAGATGAAACGGTGATTATGCTGTCCCAGCAGGACTATAGACAACCCATCAAAAGCCACGCTTGGACAAACAAAACCTTTCTCCAAGATTCTTCAGTGACTGAGAATCAATGTCACGAGTCCAGCATCACTCCCAAGTTGGTTAAGGGCTGCGGTGCCTCGGGATCCACAGCCCTTATTTGTGGTGTCTAATAGGTGTCTCTCAAGTGTCACTGTTACAGATTCCTTGCCTGGAGAATCCCAGGGAAGGGAGAGCCTGGTGGGCTGCCGTCTAGGGGGCCACACAAGGTCGGACATGACTGAAGCGACTCAGGAGAAGTAGCAATAGGTGTCTCTCAAGTGCCGCTGTTACAGAAGCACTTGTTGACTTCTAGCTGGAAGCACCCTGCAGAAATTATAGTGCAGTGCAACAGGGTAGACGCAGGACCTTCACCACATCATTACTGTTATTGTTGTTATTGTTAATGACCTAAATCTCAACTAAGAACAGAATGTCAGACACTTCCCTGATAGTCCAGTGACTGAGACTCCACGCTCCCGACACAGGGGACCTGGGATCAGCCCCTGGTCAGGGAACCAGATCCTACATGCAGCAACTAGGAGTTCTCATGCTACAGTGAAGATCAAAGATCCTAAGCGCTGCAACTAAGACCCAGTGTAGCCAAGTAAATAAATAAAAACAAATATATATAAAAAGAGAACAGGATGCCGCATTCACGGGTGGGGTCCTCATCTTGGCTCTCTCTCCCTGCCCGGCTGGCTCTCCTGAATGTGCTCATTAATAGCAGTGGTTTTGAGGGTCTAAACAGTGCTTTCCAAACCTGGCTACATTGGAATCACCTGGAGAGATTTTCAAACTCCTGATGCCCAAGCCACACCCAGATGGATGATATCCAAGCCTCTGGGAGTGAGACCCAGGGGTCAGTAGTTCTCAGACCTCCTCAGGTGATTCTGATATGCACATATTTTATTTTTGCAGCAATAAACCTGACATACTTTTAATTAAACTATCCCTTCAATTTTAAAAAATTCAAAGAAAATAAACATGTTTAAAAATGCCCTTATTTACAAGTTAGTACACTTTTTACTTTGACATTCAGGCTTTCGTAGACAGCTTTCAGCATTAATTACTTTTTGAACTATTATTTTCATTCTTCTTTGTCACAGGGAGTTAACAGTGATGGACTTAAGACGCATTTTTTTCCTTTTTTTTTTCCCCTCTTTTTCTCTAACCAGAAGCTTGGAAGACCACAAGGAAGGAAAAAAAAAAAAGCAAAGATCTGTTATACATGATAAAGTTGTCAAGAAATGTCTTATTCCTAGAAAAGAAACTTAGCATCTGTTGAGCTTTTGAAACAAACAGTGTGAGCTTTTGAAGCTGAGAAGCATGGGTCTGAACACAAGGCCAGGGGCCACACCTGTGGGCTCTGCTTCCGAGGCAGCAACCGAGTGGCCTAGGCCTGCCCTCCACCACCTACTCCGGGAACTCCGAGCAGTCGCTCAAACTCCAGGCTTGTTCCCTCTGTACCGTGAAGAGCACGTGGGCCCCACCCATCTCACAAGGTTGGTGTAAAAGACAAAACCTGTGAAGCTCTCCACAGCTTCACTTGTGAAATGCTACGCTAACCACACAAAGAGCTCTGTCATCTCCTCCCATCCTGTGGCATCACTAGTTATTTCTTCTTCTCCACCTTAGAGTGCTCATCTTTAAGCTCCACTTTAGAGAAAAACGCAAAACCTTGCCCCTAACACTCCCTACCACAGAAGGGGGTGGAAGGAAAGGAAGGTCACTTCCTCAGAGCAGCCTTGCTTGACCACCTTCTCCAAACTAGCTATTTATTATCATTTTCTAACTCAACATCTAGGCCTTCATAGCCCTAGTAGTAGGGCTATGTGGTAGGGCTACTTCTTAGTAATAAGAATTTACCTCATTTTAAAGATTTGTAAATGAGTAACATCAATAACAAATGAAATAATAGTTTTTATTTACTTGCTCATTTTTAACATGCATCTTTGTCTTTCTCACCCTGGTCTAGTCTGTTAGCTCAATGAGAATCAGAACCACATCCATCCTAATCCTTGGCACCTCACACTGTTACAGGTGTTGAATGAATGTTTATGGAAAGAATTAATAAATAAATGAGTAAATTCGGCACCTACTAGCTCACAGCAACTCTAGGAGGTAAGCAACATTATGCCCATTTTGCAGATGTAGACCTCAAGGCCCAGAGAAGACCCATAATGTCCCACACGGCCAGTGGCAGAGAGCTGGGTTTGCTACCTGACTCCAAGACTGAGCTCCTGGCAACACCCCAACTGATAGCTCCATGTAGGGCTTTCTTTCAGCATCCTTCAAAGGCCTGGCTCCCCAGAACTGGACCTTAACCCTAGACTACCTACTAACCTCCCCCCTGACCAATAATGAAGCCCTCACGCTCCCCTCGTTCTCAATGGCCTGTTTTTGTTCAAATACCTCTTTGACTCTCAGTGGGACAGTAGCCTCTGACTTCATTCCTGAAAAACCAAACTCCCTGGAATGAATATTGCCGTTGACTGGGAGAGAGCTGGAGGAAGCAAAAGGGAATGAGGATGTTTATTTCAGAGGAGAAGAGAGACAAAAGTCTGGACACATGTGATCATCAGATCAAACAGCCTGCTCACTCAGATGAGTGGGTGGATGGAAGATGCCCTCATCTCTGCCAGAGACAAGATGAGTAGATGGTGAGTGATAGGCAAGGCAAGACGAGAAATAAGCCACATTGGGTAGCTCTGCTTGGCAAAGAACCATGAACCAACAGCAGAACCTCCTGCCCCGTCCTTAGGTATTGGGAAGAGCACCCTGAGAAGTCTCCAAGAGGCCAGTGGCTTTTGCCCAGTTTTACTTAAAATTGATCAAAATCTTTATGGAGTGAATTTTGAAAGAGCACTGGCAAAAGTTCCCTGAGCTCACTGGATTAGTAAGTCCCCTACCTACAAAAGAGTTCCATTCTGAGAGCGTGTTCATAAGTCCAGTTTGTTCATTAAGTCCAACTAACACAATCAGCTCTATAGTACTGTAACAGATGTATCATACTTTTCCCACAAATAATACATAAAAAAACACAAAAATTAACACACTTTGAATCTTACATTTTGCATCTTGAAAAGTCCAGTAGTACAGCACAACCTTATGGAAGAAAGTGAAGAAGAACTAAAGAGCCTCTTGATGAAAATGAAAGAGGAGAATGAAAAGTTGGCTTAAAGCTCAACATTCAGGAAACTAAGATCATGGCATCCGGTCCCATCACTTCATGGCAAATAGATGGAGAAGCAGTGGAAACAGTGGCTGACTTTATTTTTCTGGGCTCCAAAATCACTGCAGTCAGTGATTGCAGCTGTGAAATTAAAAGACACTTACTCCTTGGAAGGAAAGTTATGACCAACCTAGACAGCATATTAAAAAGCAGAGACATTACTTTGTCAACAAAGGTCCATCTAGTCAAAGCTATGGTTTTTCCAGTGGTCATGTATGATGTAAGAGTTGGACTATAAAGAAAGCTGAGTGCTGAAGAATGGATGCCTTTGAACTGTGGTGCTGGAGAAGACTCTTGAGTGTCCCTTGGACTTCAAGGAGATCCAACCAGTCAATCCTAAAGGAGATCAGTCCTGGGTGTTCATTGGAAGGACTGATGTTGAAGCTGAAACTCCAATACTTTGGCCACCTGATGCCAAGAGCTGACTCATTAGGAAAGACCCTGATGCTGGGAAAGATTGAGGGCAGGAGGAGAAGGGGACGACAGAGGATGAGATGGTTGGATGGCATCACCAACTCAATGGACATGGGTTTGGGTGGACTCCAGGAGTTGGTGATGGACAGGGAGGTCTGGCGTGCTGCAGTTCATGGGGTCGCAAAGAGTTGGACATGACTGAGCGACTGAATGGAACTGAATGGCACAACCGCTGGCATACAGGGGCTGGCAGTGAGTGAACAAGCAAGAAGAGTTACTGACTGGAGGAGGGAAAGGATGTGGGAGATGGTAGAACTGAAGGGTTTTCAACAATAGGAGACGGAGGGCAAGCTGCAATTTCACTCATGCCTGATGTTGATGGCACAGGTTCTGGTTTCTCACGGGATTCAATTCTATCTACTCTCTGGGAAAAAAATGATCCAGCAACATCTGGGTAGCAGCTCCTTTTTCCTCGTCATAGAAGAAATGGTAGCACTGGATTGCATTCTGGACAGCTGATGCAACCTTCATGTACTGTCCTATGCCTCGAAAACTAACGGTGCCTCCTCAAGTGCTTCCCCTTGCCGTTTACTGCATCGTGAATCTCTTTGGTTCTTCAGTTACTTCTTCCTCTTGTTTCTCTTAATCCTTTCTCTGGGCCTCTATTTCCATTAGGTGTTCAATGCACATTCACATCTTTGAAAGTTCACAACTTGAAGGTTCAAAGGTAGGGGACTCACTGTACCAGGTGAGACCTGAGAGTGTGCCCAGCACTCAGCAAGGCCCTCAGCCTAAACTTACTGGGAAACTGGAAAGGCAATCAGGACTATGTGGTTCTGGTCTCTTGCAAGCTCGTTGGCAGAGCAAGACCAGCACAGGTGAAGTGATCAACAGACCAAGCTACACCACCAAAAATTCAAGAATCAAGCAGGTGATGTCACTTCACATGTGATAGGAGGTCAGACAAGAGGCTGAAGGCTGGAAGGTTTCTAGGAAGAGGCCATAGTAAAGTAAGGCTTTGTGTTGTTTTTTGTTCGGTTTGGTTTGATTTTGAACAGCTATTCATGAGTTTCCTATTGGCTGCAGAAACTCACAGGCTAAAAAGCACTGAGTTTCAAGAAGGCAAACTCAGGAAAACAAAGGCTAAATGACACTGCTCCTTGAACTCAGCTGCAGTGGATAAGGAAAATTGAAAGAACCTTGAGAAACAATTAGGATCCCAAGCCACATTTTTCCTGACCTTCTGACCTCTGCCGGGCTGTTACTCCTGCTACCCCTGCTAACAAAAAAAGAAAAAAAGCCCAAGAACTGAAAGTGTCTCTTGCTTCCACATCCTCAGCTATTCCCAAAAGCTGCATGATTCCTGGAAAACAGCCTTTGTTTATTTCTTATGTGAGCAAATACATACCAAGCCAAAGGATGAAAAGCATCGTGCCTGGCTCTGGGGAGACAAAGGTGACCCAAATGCTTGGAAATGGGGGTGCCAGTGAATACACCGGGTAAAACAGAAGTGATCCAGGGACACCTCCAAGGATCAGGGATGCACCAAGAAAAGAAACAAACTCAGAGGTTCTCAAGGGGAGGAATTTATAAGCTGGTCATTGAGGATGAATAGGAGCTAGCCAGAAAGAGGCAAAGGCATCCAAGGAAAAGGGAATGAGACGCTCAGACGACTCAGGTACCAAAAGCACACGGGCATCTGAGAAACCATGAGTAGCACTGTGTGTCAGGGCGCCCAGAGCAGGCAGGCACAGTGAGTGGGCTTCGAAGGGGAGTAGGGGGGCTCTGTGGCCAGACCTACAGAATCAGATCAGGTGGGCAGATCATAAGGGCTTTATCTACTTTGCTAAGGAGTTTGTGCCTTTTCCGGCAGGACCTCTGGGCAACGCAGTGGAAGAGGCCATATAATACTATTCTCCAAGCTGGCTAGAAGTAAAGTAACTCTGCCAACTGTGGGGAGGACAATGGAAGGGAACTGGGGACAGGGAGGGGAAGCAGGGAGGCCAGCGAGATGACTGCGTTAGCACAGATGACAATGATGACAGTGTGTCCTAATCTCAGCGGTTGGGACAATGCAGGGTGCTACACCCCCCACCACCTCCAATTCTCCTGAGCACTCTGCAAGTGTGGAGCGGGGTAGGCTGGATTACAACCTGACTTATCACATCCACAGTCAGCAGTGGCACTGGGGCTCCAGTCCAAGTACTGGCTGTCTGCAGACTGTCCCCAGGGGAAGTCAGAGAGGTTCCCTGGATCACAGCTTCTGCTTCCCACTCCTCCGTACTTTACAGGGTAGCAGGGGACAGGATGGAAGGGCTGGACTTGAGACAGGTGACGGGTAGCGGCCGTGGGTCTCAGTGATCATTCCATTAGACGTGGAGACTGTGAGCGAAGGTGCCCGCGGTGGCCGAGGGATGCGGAATGCCACCAGACGCACAGGCCTGAGGTCCCTGCAGTCAAGTGGGCAGCTGTGGTCCCTGCCCCTGGGGAACTGATGGGCCAGGCAGATGGGAAAGTTGGGGAACACTGAGAAAGCAGAAAGCTTCCTTTCTCGTGAAAAGAGCTGAGCTAGGTGAAAGGTAAGCCCTGGGGTTGAAGAAAGACAGGACCAGAAGCAGCAGGAGTCACAAAGCCCAGAGGTCATCTCCCTTCCTCTTCGGATCCATGACATCCTTCAAGATCTGTCTAGGTCCCTTGTCCACAAAGCCGCCCATGACCGAGCTCCCTGGCCAACTCTGCCTCCCCACATCCCTCACTGTCAAAGTCAAGTTGTTCACAGTCGTCTCGGTCTGTGCCAGGTCTACATTCTGGGCTAGGCCTGAGCCCAGTTCTGGTCAAGGGTCAGCCTCTGGAAGTCTGGGCCTCTAACAAGGCGCTAAACACAGAAGAGGCCAGGGATGCTTCTGAGATCATACCCTCCAAGGTCCAGCCACAGGCTCCCCCGATCCCAAAGCAAAGCGTTCTGATGAAAACTTTTACAAGCCAAACAAGCAGAAGGTGAAGCAGCAACTGTCTTTTTCTGGAAAAACGAAAATCCTCTTTGGACGGATTTCAGTAAGCCAAAGCAAAGGTATTCATGTACCTGCTTTCCTCAAAGCCAAGTGGCGTGAAGCAACCTTTGGAAAAGCAGGGGAAACCAAGAGCTCAGGACCTTGAAAACAGCAACTGATAAAAGCAAGGCCCCAATCTTGCGCCAGCCCCAGTGACATTTTAAAGAGCTCAGAGGAATGCGGCCCTTTCGTTGCGACCCTGGAACGTGCTCAGCTCCCTTCCCCCCCCCATCCCCCTCCATCCCCCCCAAAACCCCTCATTTTGGTCTCTCCCTCGTCCTCCAGCAGAGGGAGGGGAAAATAAAGAGTGTTGTTCACTGTGGAAACTGTAGGCCCTTGTGCAGGCTTTGCATCCTGGCTCTGTTCAAGTTCAGAGCTGTCTGCTCACAGGCTGACAGCTCATCAATAAGATTCTTGTTCAGGACTCGCAAGGCCCACGCGGAGCTGGACGGGTCAACTGCGCGATTCACTGCCCTCGGCCCAGCCAGGCTCTGCCTCCAGAAGACCTCCTCCCCCGGTTCCGCTCATTCTGAGGCAGTCCCGCTTTGTGGTCACTAGGTTCCCAAACATACATGTCTTCCCAACATGCCAAAAAAGCTGCTCCTCATGGTTCCCCTGCTGTTTTATGCACGTATTTTTATTTATTCAGCTGCATTTGCTGAAGACCCACAATTCAGGGTGATTTTCCTTCCAAACATAAAACTAAGCAGAACTCTTCCTTAAGTATAAAGACATGCATTCCCCTCCATATCCCATTGGTTCCCAACATGAGCCACTATAGACATATCATCTGCATGAACCCCACTGCTAGAGACCAACTGAAGTCATGAAGCTGGTGACAGTTTCTGTGATAAGCGACAGCCCCAGGTGGCTTGCCATGGAGACCAGAAAATGCCAGCAGATTTCTTCTGATCCTAGAGAATCCTCAAGTTCTCAAGAATGAACTTTTGGGGCTTCCCTTGTGGCTCAGTGATAAAGCATCTGCCTGCCAGTGTGGGAGACAAGGGTTCAATCCCTGGTCCGGGAAGAGCCCGCATGCCATGGAGCATCTACGCCCGTGTGCCACAATTACTAAGCCTGTGCTCTGAAGCCCGGGAGCTGCAAGTCCTGAGCCCATGTACCTCAACCCCTGAAGCCCTCTTGCCCCAGCGCCATGCTCTGCAACAAGAAGCCACTGCAATGAGAAGCCCGCACACTGCAGCAAAGAGTAGCCCCTGCTCCCCACAACGAGAGAAAAAGCCTGTGCAGCAGCAAAGACCAAAAGATACAGACAGCCAAAAATACATAATTTATTTTAAAAAATAATTATAAAAAAGAAAGAGAATGAACTTTTGGAAAACATGCCCCTTTGCTCCACCTAAAAGGAGATTCCTTCCCCCCAGCCCTTTAAGGAGATCAAAGCCTCCTTTTTTTTACAAGAGTCAAATGCCAAGTCAACCTTTACCAAGTACCCGATGTACTGGTGGGTATGTGCCAGGCATTGTTGACAGGAAGTGGGTTTCTTTTTTTTTATGGTGGTAATACAATATAACTTTAGGTTTATTTACTTTAGCCACTTTAAAGCTCACAATTTGGTGTCTCGATGCCATGCAAATATCACCACCATTATCTAGTTCCTGAACTTTTTCATCACAAATTCATTAGTCTGTAGCTCTCCATTCTTTCCTCCCCTAGATTTATGGCAACCACAATTCTGCTTTCTGTCTCTATGGATTTGCCAATTCTGGATAATTCATGTAAATGCAATCATATAGTATGACTTTCTGAGCCTAACTTCTTTCATGATTCATCACGATTTTAAGATCCATCCAAGCTATAGCATGTATAGTATTTCATTACTTCTTATGGCTGAGCAATATTCCCTTGTATGGATATACCACCTTCTGTTTAACCCTTCATTATTAATGAGGAAGTGAGATCTTATTACACAAAAAAACTTTTTAATTGGGCTATCATTTCTGTACACAGTAATGTCCTCTGTTTTTACTGCATACTTCTACTGTTTTGACAAACACACTCAGCTGTGGCAATTATCACCGCAGTCAAGATGCAGAATATTTCCATCACCCAAAAAGTTCCTTTGTGCCCTTTTGCAGGTGACTCCTTCCTCACTCCCAGGCCCTGGCAACCTGCAGGAGGCTCTCAAGACTGCATGGGACTCCCAAGACTGGAGAATGATGATCCTTTTACTGAACAGAAGGCATCTCAGATTTGTCCATCGTTGTACATGTATGCGAACTCTGTTCCTTTGGATTGCTGTGTACTACTCCACCCTACAGTTGCAGGAAGCCCATATGTCTCCATAAATTCAAAGGCATCTTCTCTGCTGGGTGCTTTAACACAGGCACTGCTGGTCTCTGTGTCCTCACACCAGTTTTTCATGCTCTTGAAGGCACCCTCTGCTGACTTTCAAGGGCATGACTTGAACACCAAATGAATGACCACTCAGGGCATACAAGCAAAAGGCATACAAAAGACAAAGCAGTGATTCTTACCAAAGGCTGCACACTGGAATCACCTGGGGAGTTAAAAAAAAAAAAATATTCCTGATGCCTGGTCCATCCCCAGAGCTCCTTCTGTAATTGCTGAGTGTGGTCTGGGCCTCAGGAGTTCTCAAAACTTTCCAGATGATTCTACTATGCAGCCAAGGAGATGAACCACAGAGATAAAGGTGTGATGGTTGCTTCATGAAAAGTCTTTTAAATTTAGAAAATTATGTATAAGAGTCCTTAAAAACAAATTTCCCTAGTGCTGCTATATAACTCCATTCTGATTTCACAGGGAGAACTTTCTAGGTTCATGCTTATTACATAAAGTTGTTGTTCAGTCACTAAGTCATATTTGACTCTTTGCGACCCCATGGACTGCAGCACGTTAGGCTTCCTTGTCCCTCACTATCTCCCAGAGTTTGTTCAAACTCATGTCCATCGAGTCAGTGATGCCATCCAACCATCTCATCCTCTGTTGCCCCCTTCTCTTCTTGCCCTCGATCTTTCCCAGCATCAGGGTCTTTTCCAATGAGTCGGCTCTTCACATCAGGTGGCCAAAGTACTGGAGCTTCAGCTTCAGCATCAGTCCTTCCAATGAGTATTGAGGGTTGATTTCCTTTAGGATTGATTGGTTTGATCTCCTTGCAGTTCATGGGACTCTCAAGAGTCTTCTCCAGCACCACAATTAGAAAGCATCATTTCTTTGGCGTTCACCCTTCTTTATAGTCCAACTCTCACATCCATACATGACTGGAAAAACCATAGCTTTGACTATGCAGACCCCTGTCAGCAAAGTGTATATAAAGTTAGATACACTTGAAAATGCATTTTTTTTTTTCTTCTAACATCTTTTCCCTTCTGGACAGTGAGGAAGGGAAGTGTGGAAGACAAGAACCAAGAAGTCTTTGTGTTTACACATCACAGAACTCAGTTCTTTGTCCTGCTTGAACAAGTGGGAGTTCTTATCACTGACAATCAGCACCCAGAAGATTTGCAGGCTTCCCTCCTCGGTGGGCTATCATTGGTCCTGTCTGCTTGGACCTTAGGAGAGTAGCCAGAAATGTAAATAACTTTCTCCAGGATAAATACTCCAGGAGTCTTTATCTCCATCTCCAAGAAACAGCGAGGGGGAGACGACTGTGCTCCATCTACCAGGGCTGTGACTGCATTGCTCCCTGCTGAGCCTGACCTTCAAGGTCAATCTGTCATCCTTTTTTTTTTTTTTTTTTTTTGCAAGATCTGCCTTTTCTCACCTATCTCAGAGTCTCATCACTTAAACACTTTCTCCAAGAAAAGGCTGCTCTCTGCACTCCCAGATTAGCTGTGTGGGCTTGAAGAGGGTGGACAGATGCTCTGCTGCGGCTTGCACTCCTGGAAAAACAACTCGAGCTGCTCACTGGTGACCTCTCAGATGGAACAAACCTCCCCAAGAGCAGAATTCCAACCCCAGCGACGGAGCCAGCTGGAACTGGAGCCGCTTAGATATGGCCCCTCGGAAATTCACACAGTAACCGCTAAAGACATCAAACTAAGCACAGCAAGGCAGAGAGGCCAAGGACTTGCCAAGGGCCACTTCCCTCTGCTTCAGCCTGCCCAGAAGCACCACCTGGCCACCCAATCCAAAGCAGAGGGGCTATGACTTGGCGATTCTCCCATCTCTAATTTCCTATTTGTCCCATGAATGCAAATCCTTAGTCCCCAGTGAGGCTGAAAGCTCTGAGTAGGTAGGGACCACATCTTCTGGTTTGGTTTCCCCCACTATGAATGACAACCCACTCCAGTATTCTTGCCTGGGAGATCCCATGGACAGAGGAGACTGGTGGGCTACAGTCCATGGAGTCGCGCAGAGTCGGACATGATTGAGCAACTGACATACCATGCTTAAACAATGCTTTGCTCAAAAGTCGATGCTTGGAAAACATCTGCTGAGCATAAGGCTTTCAGAGACACCACAGACATCCACCCCCCAGTGAAGGCTCCTCCTGAATTATCTTGCACTGAAAGTTATCTGGGCTGGTTTGTCCAGTAGGACTGGGCAGAGGGCTCACCAGTTACAGACCACAATTCAGATCCCCGCAGTTAACAGCTCTGGAAGGACACCCAGAGGCAGCCCCAAGCAGTGGACCTATCTCACAACTGGACAGCATCCTGCTGGGAGAACGTTCTCCACGGTACAGGTGTGAAGGGCATGGGGGTGGCTGCTCCCCCAGAGACCAGGAACCTAGGGCTGAAGGAGCTTGACCCCCAGGGCACTCCAGCAGTTCAGGGGGTACAGGAGGGCAGGGGCGGGGCAAGCCAGGCTCTAGCAGCCATCAGGGTCCAGGCCAGACAAAGAGGCTTTGGGGCCCAGGGGGCCTTTGTTCCCCTGGCTCAGTTAGGACATTCCTTAAATGCAATCTGCCAGAAGAGTGGCTTCATTCAGACTCAGTTATGCGGGTGGGAGGCACAGAGGTTCAGCTGGGTGGCTCCCTGCATGGCAAGACCCACAACAACTGGTACAAACCATTTCAGTCTCTGAACGAGGGGTCACTCAAGTTCACTTTGGAAGTTTGGGAACTACAGTGTCTAACAGAGAAAAAAAAAAAAGCCTGGGAAATAACAGTGGTTATCACTTGGTGGAGGGGTTCTGGGAAATTTTTCATTCCTTCTTTATATCCTTCCCTCTTCATCAACACAAAAGAGCAGTGAGTTATTACACAGAGAGAAGATGCTGCCCAGGGGCTGCTCTGCTTTCGGTTTTGGCTGCAAATTAAGGTTTGGACTTATTCACTGTTGGACAAAAAGAACAGAAACTACAAATGTATGGAAAGAAAAAATAATCACCGTCCTGTTCAGATTTCCTGTTTCTTTCCAGGTTTTGGCAACAGGAATGACACACCATTGGGCTGATGTACTAGTGGGGCCTCTTGATCCTGTTCAGGCCTCCACCAGCAAGGTCAAAATCAGCCACAGCAGTCCCAGACCACCACCACCTTGACCTTGGGATCAGCCAGGATTAGGCTGCCCCAGCCTGATCCAGTGCCCCCTGCCCTACATAGTCAAGAGTCCTTCCCTGGGGGTCCAAGGAGCTGAGCTAGAGGACAAAGGTCTCCCAGTCCCCTAGCCTCTTTATCTGGCCTGGACCCTGGTGGCTCCTGGACCTGAAATTCCTTACATTCCCTGTGAACTGCTGGAATGTCCTGGGAAGCTGGGGCGGAGGGGTGGGGGGGCAGTCCTCATGTACCTTTTGGAAATGACCCTGATGCCGGGAGAGATTGAAGGCAAGAGGAGAAGGGGACAACAAAGGATGAGATGGTTAGATAGCACCACCAGCTCAATGGACATGAATTTGAGAAAACTCCAGGAGATGGTTGGAGAAGGAAATGGCAACCCACTTCAGTATTTTTTTAAATTATTTATTTTTTAATTGAAGGATAATTGCTTTACACAGTTTTGTTTTCTGTCAAACCTCAACAATGAATCAGTCATAGGTATACACATATCCCCTCTCTTTTGAACCTCCCTCTCATCTCCCTCCCCAGCCCACCCCTCTCGGTTGATACAGAGCCCCTGTTTGAGTTTGCTGAGCCAAAAAGCAAATTCCTGTTGGCTATCTGTTTTACATATGGTAATGTAAGTTTCCACATTACTCTCTCTCTCACCCTCTCCTCCCCTCTTCCCATGTCCATAAGTCTATTCTGTTTCTCCATTTCTGCCCTGCAAATAAATTCTTCAGTACTATTTTTCTGGATTCCATAGATATGTGTTAGTATGTGATATTTATTTTTCTCTGACTTACTTCACTCTGTATAATAGGCTCTAGGTTCATCCACCTCATTAGAACTGACTCAAGTGTGTTCCTTTTTGTGGCTGAGTAATATTCCATTGTGTATATGTACCACAACTTCATTCATTCATCTGTCAATGGACATCTAGGTTGCTTCCATTGTTCTAGCTATTGTAAATAGCGCTGCAATGAACAGTGGGATACATGTGTCTTTTTCAATTTTGGTTTCCTCAGGGTATATGCCTAGGAGTGGGATTGCTGGGTCATATGGTGGTTTTATTCCTAGTTTTTTAAGGAATCTCCATACCGTCTTCCATAGTGGCTGTATCAATTTACATTCCTACCAACTGTGCAAAAGTGTTCCCTTTTCTCCACACCCTCTCCAGCATTTATTGTTTGTAGACTTTTTTTTGATGGCCATTTTGACCAGTGTGAAGTGATATCTCATTGTAGTTTTGATTGGCATTTCTCTAATACCACTCCAGTATTCTTGCCTGGAGAATTCCATGGACAAAGAAGCCTGGCAGGCTACAGTCCATAGGGTTGCAAAGGGTCAGACACGACTGAACAGCTACCAGTCACTCATTTGCCAGGAGACAGTGGAGGACAGAGGAGCCTCCACTATTTGCTTCATGGGACTGCAGTTCATGGGACTGCAGAAAGTTGGCCATGACTGAATGACTGAACAACATGTACCTTTCGCCCTCAGTTCTTGGTCCAGAGAAAGCAGTGTCCTCCATGCCCTTCCCATCTGTACCAGGTTCCAAATTTACACTGCTTAATCCTAATTCCAAATCATGGCTCAGCCTTGGGTTGGTTTCACCACATACAGGCTGTGTGGCATTTGGAGAGCTTAACTGAGCTCTCTGTACTTCAGTTTCTCATTTGTAAAATGGGTTTAGTAACAGTATCTACATTTCATAGGATTGGTAGAAAGATCACAAAATAACCCCAGTAAGTACACATACTAAGGTAAATGTTAGTTGCTATATGTATATGTATGTAAAGTAGCTCAGTCGTGTCCGACTCTTTGCAACCCCATGGACTGTAGCCCGCCAGGCTCCTCTGTCCAAGGAATTCTTCAGGCAAGAATACTGGAGTGGGTTGCCATGTCCTCCTCCAGGGGATCTTCCCGACCCAGGGATTGAACCCTGGTCTCCTACAATGCTGGCAGATTCTTTACCGTCTGAGCCACTGTTAAATAAAACCTAAATCCCTCCTACAAAATGGATATGGAAGACCCTCCATAAACACACACTCACTCATATACACACATAAACACACTGTAAGTTTAGTAGAACAGTTTCAAAAAAGTGATCGGAAATATCCTTGTTTGTTTTTGCAGGACTACTAAACTATGTCCTGGCAGAAAGGCAGCAGGGGTAACTGAGGTGGAATTTGGGTTGAACCTCTCTGGAGAACCATATTTCTCGAAACACATAATGCTGAAAATAAATAAGTGAGGGTTTTCCAAGCTTTCCATAGCTCCGCAGTCCAGCTTAAACTGACACCAGAAACCTACGTGCAGAACAAGAGTGAGTGGCAGGCTGTGAACGGAGAGGTGGCTACCAGGTCCTGGGCTTGTTTTCCACCCTGTCTAACCCCCGCCTGGGCAACAGCCCATTGAGAGCAACCCAGGTAACATCCCTATGGGCAGAGAGCACAACACCACTGAAGACATCACCTCAGCAGGGACAGCCCAAGAGTGTGTACAGTGGGTCTTACCTACAGTTTTCCTCCCTTCCCAGCATCCACTTGCCCTTCTCATTTGTACCCAAGTTCTCTTTGGGAAACCCTTTTACCCAACTGTATTTGTGTCTTATGTAGCAGTAGAAGCCCCACCCCTGGCCCCATGGCAGCCACATGACCTTGGAGTTAGCCAATCAGAGTGTTTCCTTCCCTTAGCCACAGTGACTGGCTTAGATGGCTTCCTGATGAGAGCCAAACCAACGGACATCAGCCCTGGGACTCTTCCTGGAACTATTTCTTGATCTCTGAGCTGCTAAAATGTCAGTCTGGGGCCATCTTGGCCATCTCCAGGAAGAGCCTCCCAAGGAAGGAAAACAGAGCCTAGATATTCTGACCATTCAGCCCCGACTCTAACTAGCCTTCTCCTCTACCACTCAGTTATCGACAACCAGGACATCCCATTTTTTGATTAAGCCAGATTGAGCTGGAGTAATAAGCAAATCTTTACCAAAGTAAAGTAGACTTGGATAATGGAACAAACTCTAGGTATGAGGTCAGAAGGATTTGTTGATTCTGAGCCCTGATGTTTTCAGTGTGACCCTCCTTTGGCCTCAGGTTTTCCCTCTGTGAAATGGGGATGATAATGCCTACCCAGCAGGATGAACTGAAACTATATATGCAGACTGCTGGTCCAGATTCCAGGCTCAAAAAAAAAATATGCTGTGGTAGTTGACTGTCCCTTTGCAAGAGGGAGAACCCAGCTCAATCTGGCTTAATCAAAAAATGGGAAAAAAAAGACTTTCACTTATTCCAGGCAACACTGATGGATTTCAAGACAGCCAAGCCCTCCAGGACAGTCTGACAGGGGAAACTGGTGGCAGCTGCAACTCTTGGCTCAGGGAGCAAAAGAGCTGGGAAAGAGCGTGCCATCCCCAAACCGACTCCCCAGTGCCAGGGTCAGATCAGAAGGATGGAACAGAAACGGGGAGGGTGTGGTTGTTCAGTTGTGGGAGAGCACAAGAAACAGGTCTGCCCAAAATGGTCCTTACCACTACGAGGGGTGGGGAAGCAAAAGTCTTCACACAGAGGATCGATTTTAATAAAGCTGGCAGTTCTGAATGGCTTTCCAGCTAGACCAGTCCTGCTTCTGCTGGTTAGAACATCTCCAATGGACGAAAACTGATAATCAGGCAGAGACCATATCTAATCCCATATGTGAACCCCATCAACAAGGAATCAGTTCCCAGCCTTGTAAAAGTTAGCAGTCAATAATGAATGGAAGCTAATGGAGAACAGTATGGAGATTCCTTAAAAAACTATAAATAGAGGTAACCATATGACCCGGCAATACCATTCCTGGGCATATATCCAGAGAAAAACATGGTTCAAAAGGATACATGGACTTCAACATTCATTGCAGCACTGTGTGCAACAGCCAAGACAAGGAAGCAACCTAAAGGTCCATCCACAGAGGAATGGATAAAGAAGATATGATACATATATACAAGGAATATTACTCAGCCATAAAAAAGAATGCAGTAATGCCACTGTGGCATCATGGATGGACACAGAAATTACCACACTGAGTCAATCAAGTCAGAGAAGGAGAAGTATCAAATGATACTGCTTACATGGGGAATCTAAAACAGAATGATACAAATGAACTTATTTACAAAATGGAAACAGACTAAACAGACTCACAGACTTAGAGAACAAGCTTATGGTTGCCAGGGGGAGGGATGGGGGTAAGGGATAATTAGAGAGTTTGGGATAAACATGTACACACTGCTAGATTTAAAATGAAAAACCAAGGAAGCCCTACTACATAGAACAGAGAACTCTGCTCAATGTTATGTAGCAGCCTGGATGAGAGGGGAATTTGGGGAAGAATGCGTACATGTGTATGTATAGCTAAGAGCTTTTATCGTCCACCTAAAACTATCATAACATTGTTGAATGGCTATACTCTGATATAATAAGTTTAAAAATAATAATGAATTAAAGTTAATTATTTTGCTCTATTTACTATTCTTTCCCCCTTCTTTCAGTAATGGGAGGACCTATTCCATACGGTTCAGATTTGGCTGACTGCACCAGAGCCATAGGAGGTGGGGATATAGCTGAGGACTGGCCATTCTTTACGCCCCAGTGATAGGTTCAAGAAAGGATAGAATTTTCCCTAGGACTTGCTCAACTGGCTGTAAGAGAAGAGGTCTTTCCTGTCTTCAGAAAATAAACCACGAGAATATGTACTTAAAGTTGCCGTCAACCCCGTCACCTCCCACCCTTTCCAGTCTGAGGATGAAGCCAGTGTTCAAAGGGGAAAAAAGCTGGTACCTGGAGAAAAAGAGCCCTATCCACATTGCTGGAGTCCCTAGGTCCAGCCATGCCTAAAGCTACCTCTGAACTTGCCAACTACACAAACCTTTCTCACATAAACTGGGGATTAGTCACCAATGATCAAAAAATCCTTATTCATGTGTTAAGTAAAGTTTGAACAAATGGTGGCTTCATGTAAACCACCTCTTTTACGAGGCATACCTCGATTTCCCAAAGCCATAAAATGGCCCAATAGTAATCTTAATTTCCTGCTCCCTTTGACAGGCCCAAGCACAAAGCCAGGTCATTTTCTTGGATGACCAATATGGTATCCATATCACCAGTAAAACAGCTGACAATGGCCCGCAGACACTGAAGCTGTGATGGTTCATTTAAACCACAAGCAGCAGCGGCCTAGGGACAGATGGACAGGGTTGAGGGGGGTCGCCTCTCTGCCAGGAGCCCATCTCTTCTCTTTCCTAATGACCATGTCCGTGTGCTGCTCTTCACGGTCCCCAATATAGGGCCTTCAGCAGTACTCTTCAAATTGGACATGGCCCTTTAGTGGGCTATGCTGTTAACTCAGCGAGTAACCAGCAGCTTGAAAAAAAAATGTAGTAGGAGATATCAGAATGCATAGAAACTAGAAAAGGAGTGTAATCTTCCATAAAACCTTTGTTTTTAGGTGGATGTCCTGGCAGACAATGTAAAATACATTTCTTATGATGGTTAAAATAAAAAGATTTGAAAAATTCGACTACTGGCCCACGATCTCTTATCTGAAACCCAAAAAACCAGCAGTGTTTGGAAAGTCAGTACATTTCAAATTCTAGAAAAGGATCATGGTGTACAACCTACCAGCAAGGTCTGGGGAAACAAGAATAAAACCCATTAGTGTTTCTACAGCAATATACACAAACACTCACGCTAAGCTGGCTGAGTGGCAAAGAATCCACCTGCCAAGCAGCAGACACGGGTTTGACCCCTGGGTCGGGAGGATCCCCTGGAGAAAGAAATGACAACCCACTCCAGTATTTTTGCCTGGGAAATCCCATGGACAGAGGAGCCTGGTGGGCTACAGTCCATGGGGTCACAAAGAGTCAGGCACAACTGAAGTGACTAAACAATATCTTAATCCTTACTACTTCCTAACACATGCATCCAGTAGGTTAAGTGGGCTAGATAGACCAGATATCCCCTGACATCACATCACATGCCTCCAAATTAACCAATGCCAACCTTACACACACAGACAAAAACTTCTGGCTTTCTCAGTTTGGGGATTTGGGAATTGAGGAGATAACACTGTGGACCTATCTAGGGATTCGCAGGGCCTTTGCCCTTCTGCCTCAAAACTGACTTCTAATTTTCCAATTTTTTAAAAAGACCTCATGGGTAATGCAAACCCACGCTAGGCTTTTAATGAATTAATGCAAAACTTGCAAGGTCTAAGAAATTCATGGGGCTATGGGCAGGTGGGCCTTTTAATGATCCTCCTCAAGTTCACTTTGCCTCTGAGTGGGGCTCACTCATGAATCATGGTCTCAAATGGTACTGTTCAGTTCTCAGGCGACTAGCCGCATGTGGCTACTGAGCACATGAAATGTGGTTTGTCTGCACTGAGATGTGCTGTAAATGTAAAGATAAAACTTCAAAGGCTTAGCGCCTCTCCCACAAAAGAGAATGAAAACTGCATCAACAGTTGTTTTTTTTTTTTTTTTCACTCTATTGACTTCATATAGAAATGATGGTTGTATTTTGGCTGTATGAGTTAAATAAGACACATTCTTAAAATTAATTTCACCTGTTTTTAAAATTTAAACATTTTAAGCGTGCTTTAAAATTATATATGTGTTTTGCTCTATATTTCTATTGGACAGCACTGGTCTAAAATATCTATTGTAGACTCAAAGCATTTTATTTTTTTAATTTATTTTTTAGAAGATTTTAAAAATATTCATCATTATTTATTTATTTGGTTGGGCTAGGCCTTAGCATGCAAACTCTTAGTTGCAGCATGTGAAATCTGGTTCTCCAGCTAAAGATTGAACCTGGACACTGGACACTAGGAGCATGGAGTCTTAACCACTGGACCACCAGGGAAGCTCCTTAGAGCATTATAAATGCAAGGAAAAAAGTTATCCTTTCTAATGGCAAGGAACAAAGGTTCAGAGAGAAAGGGACTGTGCTGAGGTCATATGGTTAGTTTGTAGCAAGCTGTATTTCCTGTATCTGCCCAAAGCTTTCTAAACCTAAGTTCAAGTAGTTTCATATCCTAGAAAAGCACAAGGGTCATTCTTAAATGAGAGTCCCACGGGAGCAGCAGAGATGCCTCAGATGAGGGACAAGATTCTAAGAGTGTTGCTCATGTTTCCCAGAAGTAAGAAGGGGCAGGGAGGGCAAGTTCTCTCCTCAGGAAAATGGCTGTGACCCGGATGAAAAAGATTTGGTTCCTTGGTCCAGGCTGGTTTTTGTTTACATGAACAAGGGTCAGTCATTCATCACAGAAATGTTCTGAATTAAACCCTCGAAGACCCTCTATATAAACAACATAAAGGTATCACAGAGTTTTGAGTTGGATCATTGTTTTTTGTTTTGACAAAATTTGTCACAGCAAACTGCTGCTGTGCCATTTCTGACTCTTCCAGAGCATTTCAGTTTGGGAGAACGCTTTTTAAAGTTTACATCTGGCTCTTTTCTTCCAATCTCCCTTTGCCTCCATGGCCTATCTCACAGGGACTCCTCGTCCCTTATCTCCCCGTGGCCATGTCTCCCACACTGTGGGCACCAGCCTTGGGCACTCTGGAACCGTCTTTAGCCACATCTTTTCTCTGCCAGGGCCAAGCTCTCATGCACACCACACTCTCTCGGAACTACTATCCCCTTGACCTTCAAAGCAGGCTTTAAGAGCCCTCCCCACAAAGCATGGTCAGCATTTCAGCCCCCAGTGTACCCTGGACCTGTCCTTCATGCCAACTGTCTAGCAAGTGTTTCCTGAATGCCAGCTGTACATCAGAGGTCCCTTTAACAATGTCGGCTCCTGCCCTCTGCCAGGACCATGTAAAACAATATGATGGGGAGAAAAACAGGCAAATGTCTATTTAAGTTGACATATATTCCTTGAAATCATAAAATAAGAATACACATGGCAACTTAGTTTGCAGGTAATGTAGTTGTGCTTCCTTTATTCTCTTCCCTCAACCATGGTGCTACTTAATTGAGGTTGCTTCTTGTAACCAGTGACATCTCAGACACTCATCTCTCAGTCAACACCTCCCCTTCTGACCACAGTGACTTTCCATTCACTCAAAGTAGGGGTTATTTGTACCATGTTAAGTTTCTTTGGACCAGTTCCTTTCTAAGTGTTTTCAAGCCTCCTAAATGCTAAAATTGTGTCTGTTTAAAATCTCAAACCAGATCTCTATAGTGCAAGCTTCAGAGTTTACCAGCAACCCCTGCTGCAGCTGGTAAGTCTCTGGTTAGGGACCTGTTAGGCACCAGTTAGGCTCACACTCCCATGAGCAGGAGTTAACAAATTTGATGACTACAGTAGGTGAAGAATCCCCCTCTTCCAGCCCATGGCTCTGAAAGCCCCTGTCCTTCCCATTCAGAACTGATTGTTGGGACCCATCCAGCATCTCCAGAACAATCCTAGCTCGGAATCCCAAACTTGGTTCAGGAGTTACTTACTCAGAAGTAAGGCTTAATTTTTAAAACCTGGTAATAAAGATGCCTTCTTTTGCCTTACCACTGTTCTGAATGTAATTTGGTGGAAAGTCAAACAAAAATACAATGAACTCTGGATTCAGCAACCAGGATTAAGAGATTCTATGATGGACAGTTTTCTACTGAAACTTCAACAAGGAAGACAGAATTACAGTTAAATAAGTAACACAAAAGGCCAGTCATAATAAGCCAGTAAAAGAGAAAGAATATAAACCAAAAGAGGAAAACTGCTTTTATTATGAACAAAGTCAGCCACATGACTGACAAATTTCATCACACTGAGCTCTTATAATAAACCTATACAGGAGACACAACTATCCCAGAGATGAAGAAACAGACTCAGAGAGATTATGTAACCTGCCCAGAATCACACACACACAGCTAGTAAATTCAGATCTGAATGCAAATCACTCTGACCTCTCCCACCATAACCCTGGCTGGCCTTCCCTGCAATTTCTTCTCTCATATCCAGACAGTCCAACTTACAAAGAAGAAGAAGAAGAAGTTCACAATCATTTGAAACTGGCACTTTGGGACTTTCCCGTGGTCCCGATGGCCAAGACTCTGCACTCCCAGTGCAGGGGCCCTGGGTTTGAAATCCCACATGCCACAACTAAGACCTGGCACAGCCAAAGAAACAAATAAAATATTCACAAAGTAAACAGCACCTAGCAGAGCTGGCATACCTAACAGAACATTACTGCCTAGATTCATATATACATACAGAAGATCTCTGCTAGTCCATTTCAACCCTCCTTATTCATCCAAGCTGCCAATGACCACATCATATCCCATGAGAACAGTAACACAGTAAAAAAGAATAGTAAAACACTCAGGAAATATATTTAACTAGGCTCTGAGACCACTATTACTAAAGTTTCTGATGTATGACATTGACTGATTCAAATACCTGACAAGTTTACCAGTATATCTTGCATGGTGATTATTTTGCTAATGCAATATCTGTTAGTGGCCAGATTACAAATAGTATTGACTTTATTACTGGGTTTTAAATGACTCCTGGTTTTAAGAAGACTAAATACCTTATAACCAAGTTAGCTAACAACTACAACAAGAAATCTACCACTCAAATGTATTTTGTGAGCCATGTGTGTAAATATGCCTTTCACTAGTTAACACAGCAACTGGGAAATGAAAAGTGGTGGGAAGGAGGCCTAATGAACATCCATGGACCAATCCTACCGGAGGTATTCATCCAAGTCCTCTGGAAGCTAATTGACTTTCCTTGCCCCCTGCATAGCAAGTCCACTCAGTCAGAGTGGGTTCATGGGGAGAGTTATATCTGTTAATAAAAAGGGAAAGAGTTTGGCAAGCAAATACAGTTTTAATCAAAGCCTTCCTCTGCCTATTAGAAACAGGTTTCAAGCAAGAGACCTGTAGATGTGGTCAAAGAAACCCAGACACCTCCCCCTGCACTGTAATAACATATCTCACCCATCTTTTCTTTCACTCATTTAAAACAGAGAAACAGACACAGTCAGGACAAGAAGCAAAGGAAGCCAACGGACATTTACAAGACTAAGAAAACATCCTATCTTATGAGCCACTGTTTTGATTTCTGCCTTGGCTCCTACAGTCTTTTGTTTCAATTGAACATACCTTTGCCAAGGACATTACAGGGGTCATATCTATGACACTGCCACCTTACTAGAGCTAAGAATGAACATACGCCACAGAAATTAAGTGTGAGGTTAATTTTAGGGGTCAACTTGACGGAGCCACAAGCCTCTATAATCACAGGAACCAATTCCTTATAATAAATCTCTTCCAATAGGTGAATGGATAGATGGAGGGAGGGAGGGAGGGAGAGAGATCTTCTTGGTTCTGTTTCTCTGCAGAACCCTAATACAAAGAGCCTTTGCAAACTAAGGAGATGTCCCATTCAAGTTGAAAGACATTTTGAAAACAGCAAGGAAAATTTCACACGGTTGAGAATTAAAACACTCACCACTATGGTCCAGAAACCTCAAACCTCCTAGGTACTTTCCCAACCCAAATTTATTCCAACAAGCATGGTTCAAAATGCACAGATCTGGACAGTCTCTTGGGTACTGAGGCTCAGAAGTTCTTAGAACTTTGGAGCATGCATTTTCTTTTCCAAGCAAAATTTCACAGCAATACAGCAATTCTCTCCATTTGCGTATATTCTATTTCTGTGAAATCATGGGACCAAGAGTCAGGAAATGAACCCTGGCAGAAAATGGTGGACAGCTTCTCCCTGGGAAGGTTTGGGGCTCTGAGATGTCTCAACTGATCCCAGTTGAGAAATAACAGTGAGACAATCAAGATTATTCCCAAACTCCTGGCATCCAACTTTTAATACAAACTTAACTTTTTTTTGCCCCTAAGAAAAGCACTCCCATCTGTCAGGTGACATCTGAGAAGAGAGGCTCTGCTGCAAAGACTGTGCAAAGTGAAGGAACACCTCAACTTTACTTTGGCAACTAAGAGGTCATACACCATAGCGGAATGTTGTCTCAAGGTGACCTTGTCCTTAGTCTTCTCATAGCTGCATTTCTTCAGGCATTCATCTATTCACCAAATATTTATGGAGCAGCTAATACATGTTAAGAGCTTTGCTGGGGCTCAGCAGTAAAGAATCCTCCTGCAATGCAGGAGACAATGTTAGAGGCATGGGTTCAATCCCTGGGTCAGGAAGATCCCCTGGAGGAGGGCATGGCAACCCACTCCAGTATTCTTTCCTGGAGAATCCCATGCACAGAGGAGCCTGGTGGGCTACAGTCCATAGGGTCACAAAGAGTCAGACATGACTGAAGCAACTTAGCACACACGCAAATATGTGTTAGACCTTTAGATTCAACCACTAAATAAACTGTGTATGGCCCTCTTGGAGTAGCCATCAATACCCTTTGGTATAAATTCTTTTGCTCTAGTTACGTTAGCTTTCAGCAACTTTTAGATGAACATCATTACAAAATTCCTGCTATTCTTTTTCCCCCTACCCCTGTATTATCCCTCTCTCTCCCAGTCCCCACTGGTAACCACTAGTTTATTCTCTATATCTGCTAAAATTTTTTGTTTTATTCACTATTTGTTGTCTTTTTTAGATTTCACATGAGTGATACCATACAGTATGCCCTTTATCTGACTTATTTCACTTAGCACAATGTCCTCCAAATCCATCCACGTTGCTGCAAGTGGCAAAATTTCATTCTTTTTTTTATGACTAACATTCCAGGGTAAAAAAATTCCTGATATTCTTAAAGCCCCAATATTCTTCTGTGGTTCTCCGTGCATGAATGAGTGGCAGAAAACCCATATGTTTTTTCTAGGGCCATTCTACTACAGTAGTTGTTTATTTCTCTCCCTCTTATGATGAAGGATGACTCCAGTTTAGTGGAAAGAGCTAGGCTAGAATTCAATGGCTGCACGAACAAGTTGTTTGAACTTCAACAAGTTTGACAACTTTTCCAAACTTTAGTTTTCCCACCTACAAAAGTGGGGAGAAAGTGTACCTATTTCAGAGTTAGTGTGGGGATTCAGTGAAGTAACGTGAAAACCACCAGACACAAAACATTACTCAATAAAGGTTATTATTACCCCCTGTAGTGGGTTGAATAGAAGCCCCCAGAAAGATACATCCAAGTCCTAACCCCTGGTATGCATGAATGTGACTTTATTTGGAACTGGGTCTTCACTAATGTAATTAAATTACAGATCTCAAAATGAGATTATCCTGGATTTCAGATGGGCTCTAAATCCAATGACTGATATCACTGAAGAAAAGAGAGGGAGCTCTCAGGCTTCCCTGCTAGTCCAGGGGTTAAGACTTTGCCTTCCAGAGCAGGGGTTGCGGGCTCAATCCCTAGTCAGTGGAGCTAAGAGCCCTCTCAGCCAAAAAACCAAAACATAAAACAGAAACAATATTGTAACAAATTCAATAAAGATTTTTTAAATGGTCCACATCAAAAAAATTTTTTTAAAAGAGAGGGAGCTTTAAGATACAGAAACAGAGGGAAGAAGGCCATGTGAAGGCACAGACAGACACCACAGTGGTACCCACAGCCAAGGAATGCCAGGCCCCACCCAGAATAAGAAGAGGCAAGAAAAAATTCTCCCCTAGGGGAGAAGGGCCATGGCGCTGCTGACACCTTGATTTCCAATTTCTGTCCTCCAAAATAGTGAGAGAATAAGAATCTGGCATTTTAAGCCACCTAGTTCGTGGTCATTTGTTGCTGCAATCCTAGGTGACTCAGAGGGTAAAGAATCCCCCTGCAATGCAGGAGACCTGCGTTCGATCCCTGGATTGGGAAAATCCCCTGGAGAAGGGAATGGCTACCCACTCCAGTATTCCTGCCTGGAGAATTCCATGGACAGAGGAGCCTGGCGGGCTACAGTCCCTGGGGTTGCAAAGAGTTCGACACTACTGAGCTACTCACACATACATGCACAGCTAACTTACACACTAGCCTTCAACTCATGGAACTAGAGCAGAATACTCATCCACAGCTTGTGAAACAAAGAGCCCAGTAAGAAACAGACTTAAGAAAGATTTAGCCTGGTTGGAAAGCTCTGGTCTTCCACTCAATTAGAAGAATCTGATTAGATTTAAAATCAAGCAGGTAAAAACCTCTGAATTTGAAAACATCCACTCTGGCGAAACAGAGCCCTCCACTTTGGCTATAAACAACAGTAAACAACTTTCACAAAAAGCTGAGCAGGTGGTGGGCCCAGGGCTTCTAGAAGGCGGGCTACCGGCAGGTGCGGACAGGACAGCTGCGCGGAGCCCAGGGGAGAACACACCCAGGACACCCTCTGCCAGGCTCTGCCCCCCACTTGGCGGTGCTGGGGTCTGAGCTGCTCATGTCCTCGGAGCTGTCTTGCAGGAGTAAGTGCTGGGCACCGGAGCAGAGAACTGGGAAAATGGGAAGTCGGGGTGAGGCCATCCCTGGAAGAAACGCCAGAATCAGAGATTCCAACTGTGGCTCTTGGAAGGTTCTCTTGAGGCCACTGGCTTCCCATCCGAGAGAAAGCTGCAGCATGTATGCCACGAGGCCAGAGTCAGGCCAGCTACCCCATTCCAGAGTCAGCACCCTGAGCCCCCAGCAGCCCCGTCGCCCAGGAACCAGGCTGGGCCCCTGCTCTGGTTCTGAGTCCGGGTCCTTCCTGTCCCTTCCGATGAGTCCCTGGCTAACACTGACAAATGACACTTGTGTCATTTCATTTCATCTGCCACCATCATGTAGATTTTGTTAACCAGTCTTAACGTGCGGACACTGAGGAAAGTAACTTTCCTAAGGTCCCAGAGGTCACTCATGATAGAACCAAAATCCAAGCTCGGATCTTTGTCCTGCCACCCGGTTTCATCCACACACTGAGGTTGGCGGGGGGTGGTGGGGGCTTCCCTGATCAAGCCAGAGGATGTTTTCCTCCACCATTCAGACTGCTCTGTTCAAATCACTAAAATAACAGCACTGTCACATGACAGCTGTCTTACTACGGCGTTCTGCTCACATTTTATTTAATCCTCACGACAACCCTGCATGGAATCTATTATTAACCCCACTTTACAGAGGGGGAGACAAAGGTCTCCAAGCCACACTTCTCAAAGCCACACAGCTGATGTGACGCAGATGGGGTCAGAGCCAGGGCCCCAGAGTACACGCTCTTTCCCCACCTTGGTCAAGCCACTGACTTGATGAGGAAGCTGTAGTAATGATCAGCAGTTGAAGCTGTGGGACTGATGAAGTGAGAGCCACTCCATCCCTTAACACTTTGAGTCCCCTTCTCCCTTGCTGACCTTCTCCCGTGCAGGCTACAGTCTTGATAAAAAAAGTCAAGAAAGCCACAGCTGTGACACTTGCTGAGGGTTTGCCTCTGGGCTCCTGCTACCCAGGCCAAGGGGGGAACCTGGCATTGCCCTTCCCATGGGCATGGCCCCTGGAGTCTGTATTAGGTCCCAGGGCTGCCATGACATAATACCATGGAATGATGATTTCAATCATCAGGAATGTCTTCTCTCCCAGCCCTGGAGGCTGGAGTCCCACATCAGGTGTTGACAGGATCGCGCTCCCCATGATGTACACGGGGAAAAACACTTCCTTGATGCTTTTTAGCTTCTGGTGGTTGCTGGCAAGCCTCAGCATTCCTTGGCTACAGCTGCATCGGTCTGACCTGTGTCTCTGCCATCCTCCCTGTGTGTCTGGATCCTAAACCACCCTCTTTTTTATAAGGACATTTCATCCTTATTGGAGAAGGGCCCATCCTAATCCAGTAGGACCACTGGATCTTAACTGAATTGCATCCGCAAAGACCATGTTTCTGAATAAGGCCAATTCTGGGGGTTAGGATTCGAACATAACTTTTGGGGGGATCCACAACAGGGCCCATGGAAACCCAAACAAGTTTCTCTGAGCCCTCTCACCTGTGGCCCCAGCACTGAACAAGGCCCTTACTTCTCAGGGGGCTATATGGGGACAGAATGGGGGGGGGGCCCTTTGGGTCTTCCTGCTCCCCCTTGAACCATGAGCTTTGTTTTCTTAACAATATTCACGCCCCAGACCAAATATGTCAGACTCCCTCTCATTGGGCCCAAGCATCTGGAGGCTCCCCGGCTGATTCACATGAGCAGACGGGATTAAGAGCGTGAGTCCGAGGGTGTTGAGTGTACTAAACCATTGGTTCAAGAAGGGTGTTAGGTCATATACAGCCAATACCTGACACTCCTCTGTAGTGTGGTCTGGGGTTTCCAGACTCCTTCTATCATCATACGCCTGAGCTGCCAAGGCTTGTTAAGGCCTGCCTCCCCTCCCCAACTTCCCTGCGCAGTCTCCTAGCCTATAAGATTCATGAGGAAAACTCCTCCACGTCTGTCTTGGTCACTGCTTACTCACAGTGCCAAATTTGGTGGCTGGCACATAGTAGTTACTCAATACAACTCTTTTACATGAATGATGAGCAAATGAATGAATCCATGAGTGAACAAATAAACACAAGTGCTATGAAGGGCACCTTAGAAGGAGACAAAGCCACATTAGGAGCTGAGTTGAACCCTGCCTCCCACCCAAGAGTACATAACCTGGAAACGGGGGGACAAACCCACCCACTCACCAACCCACAACTCAAGAACATGTCAAGTCCACACGATTGCTATTCTAGGAGGGAGGAAAGAAGAGTGACAAGTGATCAGAGTGGGCGTGAACCGAGAGGGTAAAATGGTGTCTGGACTGGGCTGGGTGGTGGGGGCTTGGACAAATGAAGATGGGGCCAAGGCAGCGTTCAAGGAGGTGATGAGAGAGGTAAGATGGGAGTTTGGGGGCTGCGTGAGGAAGAGTGGCTGGAGCACATGCTTCTGGCAGGCCAACAGTGAGATGAGACTCTCATGGGGTGAGACTTACCAGCCAGGTGGAGGTGTGTTTACCTTGCTGCCCAGATAAAGCATCCTATTGGTAATGGGAACTCATAAATGACTTGGAGCAGAGGAATAAGGATGAAAACAGACTCACACAAGAGTTAGCTGGGTGTGGTGCATGGAACCCAGCAATTTGAGGCCCAATTCTGTTCCAGTCACAAGCTCAAGTTCACAACTCAGACAAAGGCTGGGCATCAGGGGTTGTCTGACAAACCCTACGTCCTCTCCAGAAACTCCTAACAATTCTTGTTTTACAAGGCCAATGACTTGAAAGCAGAACTTCAACACCCAGGGCTCTCAATAGGAAAGAATTCCCTCCTCCCTTTCTCTGTATACATACTTATTAAATCATTGGGATCATTTTGGCAAAGAAAGCGACTAACTTGTCTGAGCCCTGTTTGACTCACAGTAACATACAATACAGTGTAATAGACTTAAAATGTGCAGAAGTGTTGAGACATGTTTATTGTTCTCTTCCATTCCTAAGTTAACAATTCAGGAACCCCCTCTAAGCATAACCCTATGGTCCTGCCAGGGAATCCATTTTGTATGAGGTTTTTTTTTTTTTTTTTTTGGCTACACCATACAGGCATGTGGAATCTTAGTTCCTCCACTAAGGATTGAGCCCAATCCCCTTGCTCTGGAAGCATGGAGTCTTAACCACTGGACCACCAAGGAAGCCCCATACGAGTATTTTTGGTCCTTCTTGGGCACCAACCAGACAGTAAATGTAATTGAGACTAGTCACAAGTAGCCCTCTTGAGAGTCCCTTGGACTGCAAGGAGATCCAACCAGTCCATCCTAATGGAAATCAGTCCTGAATATTCATTGGAAGGACTATTCACTGGATGCTGACGCTGAAACTCCAATACTTTGACCACTTGATGCGAAGAACTGACTCACTGGAAAAGACCCTGATGATGGGAAAGATTGAAGGCAGGAGGAAAAGGGGACGACAGAGGATGAGGTGGATGGATGGCATCACTGACTCTATGGACATGAGTTTGAGTAAGCTCCAGGAGTTGGTGATGGACAGGGAAGCCTGGCATGCTGCAGTCCATGGGGTTGCAAAGAATCAGATGACTGATGACTGACTGAACTGACTGACAGGTAGCCACCCAGATGATCCAGAAGAGGCTTAAAACAGTTTGATAAATTATTACCAAAATGAAAATTTAAATTATCATAGACAGCTTTGAAACAAATAATATATAGGGCCCAGTTTGAGAAACATAATCTTAATGCAAGGCAGAAAACCACTTCCAATAGCTTCCGAGGAACTAGTCCCCATCCACCGCTTCAGTCCCTACAGAACTCATGACCCTCACAAGGCCTTTTCAGCCAAGTCTGTCCAAATCCAGTTACTACAGTCAGTTTAAGGGGCACCTTTGCCTTTAGCATCCTTGAGATGCCCATCATGCATTTGTAACTACCTGTATCTTTGGGGCTTAGGCTGACAATAAAGATGTTCCCAGCATGACTGTTCAGTGAGCAGATTCATTAATTACAGAAAAGAGCTGTGAGTCTCAGTTACCAGTAATAAGATTCTGTCTCTGAACAAAAGGGAAAGATGCTGAGATACTTGTGAAAGACACCAACTGAGGCAGGGTTGTGAAAAGGCAGCCCTGGTCGGGATTCTGTCGGGAGAAAGCACACAGCCTTCCAGCAGGGAGGGCTATGTAGGGACCTCAAAACCAAAGGGCAAAGTGATGATGGATGGAAGGCAAGCAAGAATCACGGCCTTTATTTTGTTGTTGTTGCTGGTTTTGAATATTTACTTACTCATTTGGCTGCACCAGGTTCACTGTGGTATATGAACTCTTAATTACAGCATGTGGGATTGAGTTCCCGGACCAGGGATCGAACCCAGGGTTCCTGCACTGGGAACATGGAGTCTTAGCCACTGGACCAGCAGGGAAGTCCCAAGAATCACTGCCTTTGAACAGGTCACTTATTTGTGCCCAGTATGCTTCCTATAGGGTTTCTGAAAATGGAAACAGAAAACCAAAACCCAAGGCAAAAAAGGGGGGAAAAAAATATACCCCAAATGTAGGCTAACGTTGTAAAGAATAGGAAATATAAGCTTTGCCTTTTGAGGTAGTCCAAAGAGGTAAAGGAGGGGAGGCAATTATTCTTATCTGGACACATACCAGTCCTTTGGCTTTTTCCCGGTACTGCATTATAAGGGAGATGCTTCACCTTTGACAGATCAAGGCTCCTCCAGTGTTTTCTCATACTATTAACATTTATCGGCGGGGCCGAGCTGCTGAGCTAAGATGGCCGGGCCACCACATGCCCATGAGCACAGCCCCTGATGTGTGGGAGGGACAGTCCACACGTCACCTTCTGGCTGAGCCAAAGGGAAAACAGAGCTTTGGGTGACTTCCCATCTCTTCTGTGTAACGGGAGTCTTCTTGACAAAAAGCGAGAAGACAAATCGCCTTCTGGAAATGCTCCGTCTGTGCCAGGGCAAAACAGCATCAGCTGTTTGCAGACAGACATTCTGGGACTTAGACTCCTATCAGGCTGACCTTGTGTTCTCTGAGGACGTGTCATGGAGAGCAAACTTCAGGGAGCATCCCATCTCCAAAATACTAAGGGGAAAATGACTCGGTGATTTGGTCCATCTGTCTAGGGCTGCCGCCTCCATCTCACACCCCTGCTCAATTTAACCCCAGGGCAGCCCAGTGCTGTCCGGTACTAAACGGACAGGATGTGGTTGTGGGCAAGAGCTAAATGTGAAAAGGCTTGTTTGCAGAGCAACCAGGAACTGACCAATAATGAGCCCCAGTCCCCAAAGCTGCTGATAACAGAAGGCCAGAGGCCACACGAGAATGTAACCTCCAGTAAATCACTGTTAATTGCCAGGGAGAGGGGAATGGAGACTCTACTTGAACTTGCAAGTTGATTTCAGGTCGTTCTACAGCCTTTCTGCTGGCTCCCTGGCAAGGAGGCAGAGGCAGGCAGAGGGGCTGGGGAGAAAGACTGCTCTTCACCCTTTTCTAACTGTGTTCTTTTTAGCAGCAGTCACTGCAAATGCACACAGCCACAGGAAGGCACGCACACTTGCTACCAACAGAAAGCTTACCTCTTCCCACCCTTGCAGGCCAGGCTGCAGCATGGCTTTTGGAATAATCAACTACATGGACACATTAAGGCACTCTGCTGCACGCAGGGTACAGAGACCAGAAGCCAGAGTCACAGACGTGGGATTCCACAAGTGGATGAGAGCCAAGCCGGTGCTGCATGGCCCTAGTGGTGGAGGAGATAAGAGGCTCCACCTGCCTCATGGGGTCGATGGCTCGGAAAAAGGATGCCACTATTTAATAAGTACGGCTCCAGTACATCAGGGAAAATCCTATCTTTCATGAAAACTGATTATGACCGGCAACTGCACGTCTTCCTTGTGACTATGGTTTCCTTGGCTGGGTGTGGAAACTTATTGTTGATTTTTAACAACTTTTAATGAAAATTTTAAATAAAATTTATTTTTAATGAAAAATTTCAAACATATGAAGTAGGAATAGTAAAATGAACTCCCCATGAACCCACGAATGGGTTTCATCATTTTCCAACAGTTCTAAGCATTTTGGCATTCTTATTTCATCTCCTGTTCCACTTATTTTTGCTGAAGTATCAAAAACAAATCTGTCCAAAATACATTTAAGTTCTGCAATATGCATAAATACCCCAGCATCTCTCTATCAGGTAAAGCTTTTTACATTCAATACCAATGATCATACAGATGAATGAATAAAAAAGATGTGATACATATATACAATGGAATATTACTCAGCTATTAAAAAGAATGAGATAATGTCATATGCAACAACATGGATGGACTTGGAGATTACCCTCCTAAGAGAAAGACATATTGTGTGATCTTTAAAAAGTGATACAAATGAACTCACATACAAAAAAGAAAAAGGCTCACTGACTTATGAACTCACTGAGAATGAACTTATGGTTACCAGTGGGGAAGGGTAATGGGGAAGGACAGACTGGGGCTTGGGGTTGATGTGTACACATTACCATTACTATATTTAAAATAAATAACCAACAAGGACCTACTATATAGCATAGGTAACTCTGCTCAACACTCTATAATAACCTAAATGGGGAAAGAATTTGGAAAAGAATAGATACATGTACAACCAAATTATTATGCTGTACATCTTAAACATGACATTGTTCCACTACACTCCGATATAAAATAAAAATTTAAAAAAAAAACAGTGATCATACCCAACATATGAACATGACTATTTCTTACTCATTTTGGCACCTCTTGCCCAGATGCAGGATGCAGAAGGTCATAATGGGAGGAATTGAAATGCTCTGTCCTCTTTTGGCACCACCAAGCAGGGTGACCTCAGGCAAGCTGATCAACTGTCCTGACCCATAGTTTCCATACCACTAATAGAAAATCAGAGGGGTGGGTCTCTCAGGTTTTATCCAAACTCCAAATATAGCTGTTCTCAGATATCTGAGCATCCTATAACACTGCCTATAATCCACTTTCACACTTTTATTTGAACAGTACAATATATGTGTGTGCAAGTAAGTTAGCCTAAATCCACACCCTGGGGTGGGAGGGGCTCATGATTAAAGTACCCTAAACAGATTACACACACCAGAGGTTTTGGCTAGCTGAAAGACCCCAATCACAAATCTGTACCTCAGAGGCAGCTAGACAAGGCTTTACTTACTTTGAAGGATGCTGAAACTGTTTCACTGCTGACATGAGTGGTGCTCCCACTAACAGAGTAGCTAGAAACTCTGTTTCAGAGCCTCCACCCTCACATGAATTGGGTCTGAGAGGACAGTCAGTGCAGTATTCGCTCACTACTGGATGAACCACTAGGGGACCTAATTCTGCCACAAGCATTTTCTCGAACCTGCCTTCAGCGAAGTGCCTGGTGAGCAGAACCAGTTAACACAAGGAAGCTGGGGCTTCATCAGGCCCATAGAACAGATTAAGGCTCTTATTGTATCTTCTGGCTCATGGATATTTGGGGTGCAGCTGAGTTTAGTCTGATGCTTGGCTCATCTTTACATAAGCAGCAGGGACTGAAACTGTGGGGGAGGAAACCTAAGTCCCCTTCTATATCTTAACTACTGGACGTCACCCAGTTTGTCAAAAGCACCCACAGTGTGGCTCTCTTCCCACCTCTAAACTTTTATTTGCAATATTTCACTTTATTTGAATTCCCCCCACCCCCACCTCCATAAATCCTTTCCATCTGTTAAAGCCCAGTGCAAGTCCTGCTTCCTCCAAAGGGCCTTCTCCAGCCAACAAGACCCAGGCAGCAGTCAGGCAACAATAAACTAACCTCTACATTTCCCATGGCCGTGAGATATATCTGGGGGCTGCAGGAATGCTTCAAGTTAACTCACTCCGGCAGGCTGGTGTCGGCGGGGCCTCCCACAGGGTCGACAGTGAGGAGATTGGTTGGTGAAGGCCAAGTTGGGGACTCAGCCCTGCTCTCTCATCTCTCGCCACCTGCCACTGGGCAAAGCCGTTAAAATAACGTCGGTCCGCCTGTCGACACGCTCAGGCCTCAAAGGAGAAAGCCAGGTGGGTTTGCGCCGAGGAAGGAGAGAGGGGAAGAAGAGACAGAGCCTTGGCCGCCATCTTGGAAAGAAGAAAGTCAGCTCAGCTGGGAATAGGCAATCATAAAATTAAAGGCTTCTGGTGTGGGCAGCTGCAAATGCTGATTCTGAAGAAAGCAGACCGGCAGAGCAAGACCCCTCATCAGTCCAAAAAAAAGATGATTTACCAAGGTCAGAATTTGGGCCATGGAAAATTCCCTGTGTTTATGCCATATTTTTTTAAACATCCCAAGAGCAGAGGGAAGCTTAAAGCTTATCTTTCTGTTGGGGCGGGGGGACAGGCCATTATACAGTTCAAAAACCTAGTGAATTAAATAGGATTCCAGTGTGCGGGTAATATGGATGAGTTCTACTGTATTGAGCAGCCTGTCCCCACGAGAATCACTCCATTAACTTCTCCCCAGCAAGTCACATCCTGTAGAGACAATAGCAACAAAGGTCTCTTTCCCTAAACTTGGATGAAACAACAAAATTCCTGAGTAATTTGTTCCAAATCGAAGCTTCTCCTTGGACTTGGAAAGGGATGCTGATCTTAAGACTGGTTTTGTGGAGAATCTCAGGACAGTTGGAGAGTTTAACCCTGAGAATGATCACTGGTCTTTCTCCTTGGTCCCTGGGCAAGTCACCTGGGCAGGCCTGGAGCCACCTTGGAAGCCCTCCTTTCAGCCCAGAAGCCCCAGGCACCATGATTCATGCCAACAGGTTCCCAGATTTTCCCTCTGTAAACACCAAGTCCAGCGCTGGACTGTCTTGCCATTGTTTGGCCCAGAATTTATGGCTCAGATAAGGGAAGCTGCATGGGGCTGGGTGGGGTGAGAGGGGCAGGGCTTGCCACGAGTGAAATAACCCAGTATTTTCTTTTGCTTTTTTCTCCATATCTCAGTGTCCAGAGCAGGCTGAGGGTGACCAGCTCCGGAAGCTTCCATGATGCCAAATACCTTCTCAATGACTTCTTTTGTGTACTTTCTTCTGTTTTTATTAAACTTTAACTGAAAAAATGGAATGTATGCAGGCACAAGGTAAAAATATACTCATTTATTTATTTATTCATATCAAACAGCAGCACAAACGGAGATGATGAAAAGCTTCCCTCCCAACTCAGAACCCCCAACACTAGCCCCTTCACTGAAAACTACTATCAATGGACTATGTGTCTTACCAGAGACTTCTGATGCATACTAGTCTATATAAAAAACATACATAAAAAAATACAGGGAAAGCTCTCTTATATTAGTAAGCTTAGACTACCAATGGCATTCTGAACCTTGCTAGAGCTAGTTTCACTTGTCAATGCCCCTTGGAGATCCACTTTGGGCGACACATGGATGTGTCTTGTTGTTTTGAACAGCTGCATGTACTCCGCTGAATGGATGCAATGTATGTTTAAAATATAATCTCTTTGCTTATAAAATACTAGTTATTATTTCGCAAACCTAAAGTGCAGGAAATGCACAGTAAGGAGGGAAATGTCATTAATTCTTCCTGCCCCTCTTTTTTTAAACCTTTCATTATAATATTTCAAAGTCCCCCTGGTTGGCCCGCATGACGACATTCTAGGACACCCGCGTGGTGGCCAACAGAGAGGACAGAGACTTGGAGACAAAGGCCAGAGCCCCAGAGCTCTGCCTCCATACCCTGCTTAAGTCTTGGAAGTCCCCAAGTCTCTGTCACCATGGTTACCTGCCAATGCACACCGCTGCCCCCCTCCCCCACCACCACCCTTCTCCCAAGGCCAAACAGCAAGATAACTTTGCCTTTCTCTGCTTGTAAAATCAGCCAGACCTGGGTCCACAGTGGACAGGAGATTGACTGGGACCCCAAGATCACACCTGCCTAGATACAGAGGGTAGGAGGCCTGCCCCCGGGGGGCTTCTGTCTAGCATCAAAGAGAAACACCACAGATCCATCGGTTCAAACCATCTCACAAACTCTACACGTCAAATCCCCTCCCACTCCTCAGGCTGTGGCTTCAGCATTTCGGGCTGGGGAGGACATTTTGTTGGTTATTTCATAGACCTTAACATGCCCACCCCTTACATCTCCTAGGCAACGTGACCCCAAACATCCTAGCTCAAGTCATAAATTTGAAACGCCTGCACATTATCATTGGATTTTTCTGAAACTTGGTCATTCAAGCAGAAAGGGAAAAAGTGTTTCTGGAAACTCTCTCCGTGAAACAAACAGTACAGCTGGCCAACCCTCTGGCACGGAACCATCCTGCCCAGGGCACCAGGCCTGCCCATGAGGACAGGTCTCACGTGGGGAGCTGCAGACATGCAGCTGCCCCGGTAGGGTCTTCACAGACACCCAGCTGAGGGATGGAGAACCCAGTGTGTCCTGGAAGACTCTCTGAGAGGCTCCCCTTCCCCAGCCTTGGCCTCAACATAAAGGCCGGCGCTGCAAGCCTTGGCTCTGTGGGGCCCGTCTCGCTGGTTGGGGAGTAGCAGGGTTTGCTCCAGATTCGTTCCCAGATTTGTCTTTCGCTGCTCAGCACTTACACAGGAGCTGCCAGAGTCCTGAACTCACCCCCTTGCTGGATGATTCTAGAAGGAAAAAAAAAAAAAAAAAATCCTGCAGCTGTTTCAATTTCTCCATCCTTGGAAAGACCTTCCAACTAGGAGCTGGAAGGGGCCCAGGGCTGATGTTGCATTCTGAAGAAACTGTTTCCTAGACAGATTTTAGAGAACTAGGTTTGTGGGATGATGGTGCTGGATATTCCATCCCTCCCAGCCAAGGAGTGGCCCATGGGAGCCGACGTGCCCCACGGCAGTGGTGAGAAGGGAGTTTGTCACCAGGCCAGATGCTACCTGTTCTGATATTATTTCAGCTTTGTTAGTGAGCTGACCTAGACACTGAGGCATTAGGGGGGTTACTGCCTCCTCTCCAGATCCTCTAGGACTGGGGTCAGCAAACCGTGACCCACGGGCTGGACTGAGCCCACCCCCCGTTTCTGTACAGCCCTCATGCTAAGAAAGTATTTCACATTTTTCAATGGTTGAAAGAATATTCAAAGATGATTTTGTGACACCTGAAAATCATACAAAATTTGAACTTCAGTGACCATAAATAAAGTTGTTAGAATGCAGCCACACCCATCTGTTTACAGTCTGTGGCTGCTTTCACACCACAGTGGCAGAGTTGAGTTACCGCAGCACTGACCTTATGGCTACAAATCCTGCAATATTTACAGCCTGCCTTTTGCAGAAAAGTCTTCTGGTCCCTTCATTCTATAGCACACCGCTAGGAAAAAATCAAGGACATTATGCAGGCACTACTCTAACAAGAGAAAGCACAAATTTCCTACTGACAAAATTCAACATACAATAATTGAGTAACTGCTTTATAATACAGGTCTAATGCGAGTGAAAATCTTTTTATGGATGGGGGATATTGTGCTCACTGGGGGCTCAGAGTAAGAGTTTCCTTTCACTAGATTGATTGCAAATGTGCATCTATAAAAACCTTTCTTAGCTTGAAGGCCACTGGCCAGTACAAAAAGGAAGAAGACTTCAATTTTCTGATTTCTTTTTTCAGTTCCATGAGAGTCTAATTGGGAACAAATATTAAACATTTGAAACTGGATTTGGGACAACAAAATATTACACGGTCAATTATATTGGTCCCTTCTATCCTTCCCTTACAAAAGTCAGCCTCTTAAAGGAACCACACACATTAAAACTTGTTTGAGAGACTGTGAGATCTGCCAGAGGAAGGATCGTGTTTATTTATAAGCACTCTGACTTGTGACATAAACCTACATATACGGAGGTAGGGTAGGGGTGGTGAGTGCAATACAGAGAAGTATGGAATGTTAGCTACATGTAAGGACTTCTAAATAAGAGAAGAGAAGGAAAAAAAACAGTTAAATAATAGAACTAAACTCTGACACCAACACCGCTGCTATGGTAGCACGTGACTGGCCTACCGAAGGAGACACAAGAGATGAGGGTTCGATCCCTGGGTGGGGAAGATCCCCTGGAGTAGGAAACAGCAACCCACTCTAGTATTCTTGCCTGGGAAAATCCACGGACAGAGGAGCTTGGCAGGCTATAGTACAGGGGGCTGCAAAGAGTCGGACACGACTGAGCACACAGTATTCAGTATTCATTTACTATAAATGCATGTTCTCCTGCAGGGGGAGGGAGTATTCAGGTTCCTTTACCCAGAACTGAGGAACCTCTACCATCAATGCCCCTTTTGAAAGAGGATCACAGCAATTGCTGATCAAAACCCACAAGGAAGATCACTCTGAAACAGTCACAGGGACTGAAATGATGCTCCCAACTCAAACCCTGATAAAGCAGTCGTTGAATGTGTCGTTGAATATCCAGCACTGTCGACACTCAATTAAAAACACACATAATGACTTCAGCCCTATCCAAGGGATAGAAATACTGAAGATGTAAAAATAGAGAAACATGGGAAGAATAAAAGACCACCCAGGCAGAATCAGCCAGAGCCTGAGAAATCACTGGAGCTTCTGGGCCTCCCTAGAAGTCACCACCCACAGAGCCTTGAGCCAGGAGGAGCAGGAAGGAGATGATGGGGAAAGTCCAGGGGAATGGGCCCAGCACAGCCTTCACCTGCCTTTCTGATGCAGGAGAAAAGGGCACTCTGCTGGGTGCCTTCAAGCATCACCAACGATATCATACAAGCAAGGTCATAATATACAGAGAAAACGTTGCCTTTGGCCCACAGCTTGCTAATTCACACTTACCCCTTACCTCTTGCCCCTGACTTCCCTAGTCAAAGTGCACCTCTGAACAACCAAATGTGGGATGTCATAAACTTCACCTTGACTAGCACACAAAGAGTTATCACTCAAGTTCAGTACATGGAATATTTTACCAGATTATTGAAAAGCCCAGCAGAGATGTTCCTTTTTCATGACTTTTCAGAGAAGCCAGTCTCAAGGTTAGGATCGAAGGTGACACAAACCATGATCTGTAAACTAGATGACAGGAGTCCTATCAAGGACAATTCTGTGCTTCTTGAAAAGAAGCCATCACTGTGCTCAAGTGCAGGACATGAACGCTTGTGGACCATCCGCTGTATCACAGGCATTGTGCCATACACAACGTGCATTCATTAAAGAGTACCCCTTTTCCATCGTGGTCAGTGCTGTCTACAGAACCAAGATCTTGGCAAAATAGCAGTTAAGGAATAGAATGGTTATGAGTTTCCCCCAGTGTGATGATGGAATCATTCAGTCACTATTTATTGAGCTTCTATTCTCCTCTAATCATTGAAAAAGCAAGAGAGTTCCAGAAAAAAATCTACTTCTGCTTTATTGACTATACCAAAGCTTTTGACAGTGTGGATCACCACAAACTGTGGAAAATTTTTAAAGAGATGGGAATACCAGACCACCTGACCTGCCTCCTGAGGAATCTGTATACAGGTCAAGAAGCAACAGTTAGAACTGGACATGGGACAACAGACTGGTTCCAAATTGGGAAAGGAGTACGTCAAGGCTGTATATTGCCACCCGGCTTATTTAACTTATATGCAGAGTACATCAAGCAAAGTACCAGGCTGGATGAAACAAAAGCTGGAATCAATATTGCTGTGAGAAATATCAATAACCTCAGACATGCAGATGACACCACCCTTATGGCAGAAAGCAAAGAACTAAAGAGCCTCTTGATGAAAGTGAAAGAGGAGAGTGAAAAAGTTGGCTTAAAACTCAACATTCAGAAAACTAAGATCATGCATCCAGCCCCATCACTTCATGGCAAATAGATAGGGAAACAATGGAAACAGTGAAAGACTTTATTTTGGGGGGCTCCAAAATCACAGAAGATGGTGACTGCAGCCATGAAATTAACAGACACTTGCTCCTTGGAAGAATAATTAAGACCAACCTAGACAGCATATTAAAAAACAGAGACATTACTTTGCAAACAAAGGTCCATCTAGTCAAAGCTATGGTTTTTCTAGTAGTCATGTATGGATGTGAGAGTTGGACTATAAAGAAAGCTAAGCACCAAAGAATTGATGCTTTTGAACTGTGGTGTTGAAGAAGACTCTTGAGAGTCCCTTGGACAGCAAGGAGATCCAACCAGTCCATCCTAAAGGAAATCAGTCCTGAATATTCATTAGAAGGACTGATGCTGAAGTTGAAACTGCAATACTTTGGGCCACCTGATGTGAAGAACTGACTCACTAAAAAAGACCCTGATGCTGGGAAAGATTGAAGGCAGGAGGAGAAGGGGACGATGGGGGATGAGATGGTTGGATGGCATCACTGACTCGATGGACGTGAGTTTGAGTAAGCTCTGGGAGTTGATGATGAACAGGGAAGCCTGGCGTGCTGTAGTCCATGGGGTCACAAAGAGTCGGACATGACTGAGAGCCTGAACTGAACTGAGATACAAAAAAAAAAACAGTGTAAGATTTTAAGGCATTTCTATTTTTAAGAATAAGGCATTTCTACCCTCAAAAGCCTTCACTTCAACTCAGCAAGATAGTGATTTATTGGCCTGAAAGGCTTAGGGACCAAGCATCACGCAAGTGGGCTCTATTTCAAAGGGACACTGAGAGTCCTCCCCGAGTCTGGGGGTGCCTGGGAGGGCTCATATGTGTTTTCTGCAACATTTCTCAGCAGTTGCTTCCCAAGAAACTAAACCATGGTTCTTCTGGGTCTTTGCTGGTGCCACACTTCCATGTGCTGTGAACCTATTTGCCAGGAACCATCTCGGGCAAGGAGGGCTGTCACAGCGGAAGCAGAGCCTGAGTCAGGGGAAAGGGCCTTTAGAACGAGGATTCAAGTCACCAGGTGTCCCACCGCCTGCCAGGGGATTGCCCTGTTTGCAAAGAACATGAAGGAGAATTCTTCTTTCCATTACTCATGGCATTCACAAGGCAAGTTGCTTATGATTCTTTCTTATCTGAATGCTAAACATGTTTCTAAAATAAGCACAAACTTTGTATTGACACAGAAACACTGGAATTTTCAGTCAATAAGGTGTAAAAGCATTTCATACTACTGAAGCTTGTACCTTTGTTAATCCTTACCAGTCCATAACCTTGTAGACACCTAGATGGAACAAGGAAAAAGTGGGATGTGAAAGTCGCTCAGTCGTGCCTGACTCTCTGTGACCCCATGGACTATACAGTCCATGCAATTCTCCAGGCCAGAATACTTTCCCTTCTCCAGGGGATCTTCCCAACCCAGGGACTGAACCTAGGTCTCCCACATTGCAGGTGGATTCTTTACCAGCTGAGCTATGAGGGAAGCCCAAGAATACTGGAGTGGGTAGCCTATCCCTTCTTCGATCTTCCTGACCCAGGAATCGAACCGGGGTCTCCTGCATTGCATGCAGACTCTTAACCAGCTGAGCTACTAGGGAAGCCCACAGAAAAAGCGGGAACACCGCACACAGAAAAGGTGAGAACACACACTAAAATCATAGCCCTTCCCAGGGCAAACTGAGAAGCTTTCTATGAACAAATATTAAAAGTGCTGCCACTGTCTTCATTATCACCAGAGGCCAGGAGATTTAAAATCTCAATGAATATCTTCTAATACAAGGAACTACAATTTCTGCACGAGAAAGGTAGAGTCTTTCTTGATTTGTTGTTGTTCAGTCACCCAGTTGGGTCCGACTCTTTGCAACCCCATGGACTGCAGCATACCAGGCCTCCCTGTCCCTCACCATTTCCCGAAGTTTGCCCAAGTTCATTGCTTCAGTGATGCCATCCAGCCATCTCATCCTCTGACATCCCCTTCTCCTCCTGCCCTCAATCTTTCCCAGCATCAGGGACTTTTCCAATGAGTTTTCTGTTTGCATCAGATGACCAAAACTACTGGAGCTTCAGCATCAGTCCTTCCAGTGAGTATTCAGGGTTGATCTCCCTTAAGATTGACTGGTTTGATCTCCTTGCTGTCCAAGGGACTTTCAGGAGTCTTCTCCAGCACCACAGTTCGAAGGCATCAATTCTTTGGCATTTTGCCTTCTTTACTATCCAGCTCTTGCAACCATATGTGACCACTGGGAAGACCATAGCCTTGACTACATGGACCTTTGTCAGCAGAGTAATGTGTCTGCTTTTCAACACACTGTCTAGGTTTGTCATCACTTTCCTGCCAAGAAGCAATCATGTTCAGATTTCATGGCTGCAGTCACCATCTGCAGTGATTCTGAAGTCCAAGAAGAGGAAATCTGTTACTGCTTCTACCTTTTCCCCTTCTATTTGCCATGTAGTAATGGGGTCAGATGCCATGATCTTAATCTTTTAAATATTTAGTCTTAAGTTGACTCTTTCACTCTCCTCCTTCACCCTCATCAAGAGGCTCTTTAGTTCCTCTTTGCTTTCTGCTATTAGAGAAGTATCATCTGAATATCTGAGGGTTTTGGTATTTCTCCCACCTATCTTGATTCTGGCCTGTAACTCATCCAGGCCTGCATTTCTCATGATGTGCTCAGTGTAGAGGTTTAAAAAACAGGGTAACAGCAGACAGCCCTGTCATACTCCTTTCTTGCTCCATACTGGGTTCTAACTGTTGCTTCTTGACCTGCATACAGGTTTCTCAGGTGACAGGCAAGATGGTCTGGTATTCCCATCTCTCTAAGAGCTTTCTACAGCTTGTCATGATCTACACAGTCAAACGCATAGTTGATGAAACAGAGAGAGATGTTTTTCTGAAATTCCCTTGTTGTTTCTACAATCTAGTAAATGTTGGCAATTTGAGAGTCTTTCTCCATAAAGCAGTGTTATTTTGCTTTCCCTGCAAATGTACCACCTTCCAGACTGTCGGAGACCTCTGCTTCTAAAATGGTGCCTGAAATTAATAAGCCCCCCAAAACCAAAGCTAAGGGTCTGGAAGAGAAGCAATGACTCCCACTTCCCCGTTTCCCAAGATCCACAGTCTAAGAAGTTCCCTGAGGAAACCCATGGAGGAACATTCCAGGCCTGCAGGGACGTTCTAGCCACCATGGAAGATCAAGAACACATCCCTGGTCATCACTAAGGTGGTCAGGGCCAGTAAGCCCCAGACCCACCAATCCCCCAGATCCCGAGGAAGCACCTGTCCCTGGCATGGCTTGGACCAAGACATGCAGCAGATGGAGAAGCAGCGACATGAACTACGCCAGAAATATGCACATCACCTACACCAGCTCCTCCGCCATGGTGATGTCTGACACAAAGTCAGCACAACCAGCATCCTCAAATCCAGGTCACCCTGACCCAGCCTAAATATCTTCTTTTCCCATGATAAAAAGCAAAGGACAAGTCACCCACCACTCAGCGGAACTGTTAAAACTTTGGAAGAGTTTTCCCATAAAACAAAGGTCTTTAGGGGATGTTAGGAAGATGGAGGAAGAGACAGACAGACATTTTTTCCTTTAGTGGAAGTTCTGAAATACTGAGGCAACTTGGATTGCATTTTTATTGCCACTTCCAGACAAAATCCTCCTGAGATTTGTTCTCCATGGGTTTACCCCACATTCCAACAAGTGAATGCTTCCAGGGTGGTCACATGGTCCTCTCTTAATCCCATAACCCTCCGAACTCCGAGTGTTTGATGAAGTCTGAGGAAGTGAAAGTTAAGTAGGTCTTTTCCTTGAGTAAATCAGTTCCCTTGCCTTACAATTCCCCAGAGAGTGGAAATCAGCCAAGGTCAGGACAGTGAGTCTGCCTGGGAAGAGATGATTTCATTGGTTGGGACTTTATGGGGCTTGTATGTTTTATATGGCAAATACTCTGCTATCTTTTTGCAAGGGGGGAAAAAACAAAACAAAAACTCTATCCCTGGCAGGGATCTTGAGTCACACAATCTGGGGAGAGAATGTAGCTAACATCCAACCTTATTTCCCTACTGTCTGGAGTCTCAGTGGCAATTTAGTATTGAGGAATGATACGGTTTTACATCCAAGAGGCTTGCATTCCAAAGTGTGGGAGCTCTCCTCTGAAGGCTCATTTACCCTGGTCATTCCATGAAGAGGAAGCAGACACTGGCCCCAGGGAAGATTCTGAGTGAGCTCACACCCACTGCCTTCGAATGCCTCTCCACTGACAAGGCACCCAAGAGCACCTGACCCAGAACTTTTTGAAGACAACCCTGTATGTCCCTGGTTCAATCCCCGGGTCAGAAAGATCCCCTGCTGTAGGAAATGGAAACCCACTCTGGTATTTCTGCCTGGAAAATTCCATGAACAGAGGAGCCTGATGAGCTCCCATCCCTGTGGGGTCACGACTTAGCGCGCACACACACACTCACACACACACACAGTCTGTCCCAAAGCCTTGGTTTCCTCATGTCTCTAATGGGAATGCAAAGCTCTATCTACCCTCACAGAATTGTAAAGTCAAATAAGATAATTCACCTAACAACATTTGTTAGAGGCATGGCAATGAGAACTCCTATTTCCTACAAGCTTCTTGGTGGCAGGAGCAATGTTGGATTTGATTTGCACAAACTCTAACTCTGTATTGCATATAGATCAGGGTTTAATAAATGCCGGTGATGAGTGGGTCTTTTAAAAAATTAAGAGTGAAGGAATATGTCACAAAGCTAAAGCAGTGTAGCAATGACATGTGAATGGACAAACAGATCAACCAAAAAGACAAAAGTGCACAGAATGCATGTGCGCTAAGTCACTTCAGTTGTGTCTGACTGTGTGTGACCCCATGGACTGTAGCCCGCCAGGCTCCTCTGTCCGTGGGATTCTCCAGGCAAGAATATTGCTAGTGGTAAAGAATTTGCCTGCCAATGCAGGAGACATAAGAGACACAGGTTTGATCCCTGGGTCGAGAAGATCCCTGGAGAAAGACATGGCAACCCACTGCAGTATTCTTGGCCTGGAGAATCCCCTGGACAGAGGAGGCTGGCGAGCTATGGACATTGAGGGGAAAGAAATAGATAAGTGAAAAACACTGTTCATACATGAGGGTAGCCATCTGGAAAAACAGACATTTAGATCTCTATGTCATAACTGATGAAGAATTTCAAATTGTACAAAAACTTAGTACATGAAAAATATGATCACAAAAGTATTAGGAGAAAATATGACTGATGGAAATGTAAAATGTTTAGTCACTTTGAAAAACAGTCTGGCAGTTCCTCAAATGAGTAAACATGAAGTTACATTATAAGCCAGAAGTTCTACTACTAGGTACATACTCAAGAGAAACAAAAACATACCATAAAAATCAGTATATAAATTCTTACAGCAACATTATTCATAATAGCCAAAAAGTGGAATGTTCATCAACAGATTAATAGATAAACAGGGTGTGTTACAGCTATCCATAGACATACAATGGAATATTTGGTTATAAAAAGGAATGAAGCGTTTATAATAATACAACTCAAACTTTAAAAACATGCCAAGTTAAAGAAGCCAGTCACAAGAGTCTACATATTATGTGATTCTACTCATGTGAGAATCCAGCATAGCAAAGTAGATTAGTAGTTACTTACAGCTGGGGGTAGGAGCAGGGAGAGAATGGAGGAAAGTGGGTGTCAGCCTAAGCATAAGGGAAGTTGTTTTTTTTTAATCAGATGATGAAATGTTCTAAAATTGTGGTGATGGTTGCATATATCTATGAATATGCAAAAAACCCACTGAATTGTATACTTTAAATGGTAAGTTGTATGGTATGCAAATGACATCTTGATAAGGCTGTTTTGAAAAAGAAGGAAAATATATTTTTTAAAGTAGAATTCTACAGGAAGACTTTCTAAGTATAAGCAAAATCCATAAAAGGAGATAAATTTGACCACACACATACAAAAAGTTTTACTTTAGAAAAATAAACATAAAAGCAAGTGAAAAGACAAGAAACTGGGCAGTGGGGAAGAGGGTGCAAATTTGCAGCTTGTATCCAAAGGGTTAATTCTCTTACCATATAAAAAGTGTCTACAAAATGAATTTTAAAAGCCCAACAACCCAAGAGAGAAATGAGCACACGCACACATACGTGAATGGCTTGTAAACATACAAAAGGATGCTCAACTTTCCTTATAAAGAGAGAGATACCATAGAGAGCGAGCTTTGGCCACTCTGATAGGCGAAGGTGAAAAAGTGTAATAATATATCGTGCTGATGAGGGTGTAAGAAAACAGACACTCTTTGACACTTTGCTGATGAGCATAAAAAGGACACAACGTCACAAGAGGGTATTTATCTAGTCAAACTGTAAATGCATATATCCTTCGACCCAGCAATTCTGCTTCTGAGACTTCAACCTGAGATGAGATCCTTGATGTATGTGAAATGACCTGCATGCAAGGAAGTTCATGGTGACACTGTTTGTTAGAGCAAAAGATTGGGAAAGAACTTAAATGCGCAAGAATGATAAATTATGCTGTCTCCATATAAAGGAAACACACGGCAGCATGAGAAAGAAATCAGCAGATCTATCAGGAAAGAACTCCAAGAAACACCCTTAACTGAAATGAGAATGTGAACAGTGGGTACGCCACAGTTGTGGGAAACGGGGACCTTACACTTACATGTGTCTGTTGGTCACTCAGTCGTGTCCGACTCTTCGCAACCCCGTGGACTGTAGCCCACCAGGCTCCTCTGTCCGTGGAATTCTCCAGGCAAGAATACTGGAGTGGGTTGCCATTTCCTTCTCCAGGAGATCTTCCTCACCCAGGAATTGAAACAAGGTCTCCTGCATCGCAGGTAGATTCTTGACTGTCCCAGCCACCAGGGAAGCCCAAGAACATTGGAGCAGGTAACCTATCCCTTTCTCCAGGGGAACTTCCTCAACCAGTCATCAAACTGGGGTCTCCTGCATTGCAGGCAGATTCTTTACCAGCTGAGCAACCAGGGAAGCCTGTATACCTACATAGCTGCTTCTACATGCACTTCTTTTTTTGGAGGATATATAAAACTGAAGCAATGCTTGCTTCCAGGAAGGGAAAGTGAGTAAACAGGAGTAAGAGGGAGGTTTACTTTTCACTCTACTCTTTTGCTTTTTAAGACACCGTGGGAGTGGGGGTGGGGGACTTCCCTGGTGGTTCAGTGGTTTAGACTCCACACTCCCAATGCAGGGGACCTGGGTTTGATCCCTGATCAGGGAACTAGATCCCACATGCTACAACTGAAGATCTCACATGACACAACAAAGATTCTTCTTGCTGCAACTGAAACCCGGTGCAACCAAAAAACAAAACAAAACCACAGGGGAAGAAGGAGAGGAAAAAGGACAGGGCCAAGGGGAAGTGAGAGAGGGTGAGAGTGGAGGGAAGGAAAGGAGGAGGGAGGAAACGGACAGTTAGGATTACTGCAGAGAGAAAGAAAAATATTTGGCTAAATATATCCTTGACAGATAATATCATTGAGGATGGAATTCTAGGGATTTTCAGATTATAAATTTCTGCTACATACGCATATTTGATAGTAACATGTATGACTTTTGCCACAAAAAAACAGACATAAAGTTACTACATGAACTCCTTACAGAGCAAAATAACAGCTTGAAAAATGTAGCTGCTATTTACACTATTTTAAAGTAACTTCATCAGAAAAAAATGAAAATAACGAAAAGGGAAAGAAAGACTGAGTTTGCCCAGTTGGGCCCTTTTATCTCTGGCTTGGAATGCTGATCTTTTATCTTTGTTCTGGAAAGTCAGCAGAGATGCAAGTGCAGAGGGGAGGTTGGAGGCAGAACTTGGTGAAAGGGGGTCCTGTGGACACCCAGACTGAGGCTGGTAGTGCTGAGATACCCACTCCCAGCCCCAAGGCCAGAAGTCCTCACTGGTTCTACCTAAGTCTCTTCCCCACCTTCTCCTTCTCCATCATCCCTTCTGATCTGGCTATAGGAGCAATGAAGCAGACAGATTCTGGCAAGGAACCAGGATCAGGGTCTTTTCGAATGAGTCAGCTGTTCGCATCAGGTGGGCAAAGTATTGGAGCTTCAGCGTCAGTTCTTCCAATGAATATTCAGCGTTGATTTCCTTTAGGACCTTCTAGAAGGCAGTACTGGAGAGGTGGACTCCCTCACAATGATGCGGGGCCTTTCTCAGCAGCCATGAATCCCATCCTCTCTCTCTCTCTTGCTGCCTCCAGCCTCCCAAGCTCCATGGCTGTTAGGAGGCTTCCTTTGCTGAATCAATGGCATCTTGTCTGTGGTCTTGACCCAGCTCCAAGTGATGAACCAACTTCATTGGGAGTGTCTGCTGAGGGCTCTCTGAGAAGGGCCATTGTTCCCCCTACACTTGTCCAAAGCCTCCATTTAGGGACGGCTGTGAGCATGGATGGAGGACATTCATCACCGGGAACATTTGCCAACAAATGAGAGACAGCTGTTGGGCTCCAAGGGCGTGTGGCTGAATGTTGCCTGTGGTGAGATTTATTTTTCCAAATGAGAATAGCCCCACTTATCTTTTCTCCTTTCAAATTCTAAGATATGAGGGAAATGCTCACCTTCTCCCTTACAGGTCGTAATCCATGGCCATCCCACTAATCACAAGGTGTGCAAGGCATCCTGGAAGCACATTAGCAAACAGACAGTGTGCATGCTGCACCCACAGCTGCCTCCAGGCCCACAGGGGGAGGTGGCCAGGGACCATGCCTTGCCTTTCCTGACCCTCATGTGCCCACAGCAGGGCAGGGTCCGCACACTCAGCAAGGACTCCTGAAGGCTGGTTGGAAAGAGGCAGATGAGAAACTGGGCAGAAACTCCTAGGAATTAGCAGGGACAAAGCAAATGCCCATTTATGTGCCAAACACTCTGCTGTGCATCTTAGGGGCTATAAAATTAGCTATGAAGACATGGCAGGGATACGAGGAACAGAAACCACATAAACCAGCCCAGGGGAGTGCTGACTGGGTCCCACTGGGGCCTGAAACAGCTAGAACCAGATGTGATCAGTGCAAGCTGGCTTCCCAAGGCAGGGGTTGGTGGATGAGGTGGGTGGGAGTACGAAAGGGAGAAGGGATGGGAGCACACATTCCCTGTCATAAAGAACAGCAGAAGCACAGGTCTGGCCGGGCCGGCTAAGGATACAAGAGGGAGTCATGACACCCAGAAGTCAGGCACACAGAGGAGTCTGCTTTTAGAAAAGACTATTTCATCAGCCAGGGTTCTCTGCAGAGACAGCCAAGCTTCAGCTGTGAGCAATGTTGGGGAATCCTCCTCCCCATCCCAAAGGGATAGACCAAGATGCAGCCAGGAGACGCAACACCCCATTTAACAACAGATTTCAATATGGATGCAGCTGGTTTGAAGCCATCTGAGGATGGAGACCGTGTCTAGCTTGATCAAGCTACACCAGGAAGCAGAATGCATTCTGGAGTCTGATGGAGCTGGGTTTGGATCCTGCCGGACTGACAATGAGGTTTTGCTTGGGCTGCATCTGGCTTCAATTTCCTCCATCCACAGAATAAGGACAATAATGTTTACTGCTGGATTCCTGCCGCCCCGCCCCCACACCCAGTTCTGATTCTGCGCGCCTGGAATAAGATGAAAGTGTCTGATGGAAAAGCTCTGGGAAGCCTCTTATTAACATTCTCAGCTCAGCCTAACTCAGGGAAGCAAGTCTCTGCATTCCAGGGGACTTCTCCCCCAGCAAAGCAATGCCAAGAATGTCATGGAGGATTCAAAGATGCTTCTCCTATCACAACTCTCCCCAGCATGTGGCTTCCCCAGGGAGGCTACAGGTACCTGTTGGAGGTTGCAGTAGTGGCAGGTGGCAGGTTCTCACTGCCACCTCCCAGGAGGATGTAGGAATTAAATGAGATGGTGAGAATAAAATGCTCAGGGGAGAGAGGCTACCGCTGAACCTGTGAACACAGCCACTACCAGATGCGGGCAGTGGGACTTACTCTGGGCTGAGAGTCTGAAAAGTCACCTTCCAGTAGAAACAGCTTCTTAGTCGGTAGCTGTGTGACACTTAAGGCTCAGGCCCTCAGTTACCCCATGGAGAGAACCACTCTCAAGATTTCCGACACATCTCACTGGGATATCCGTGAAAGGTAAAAATGGAACATCCACTGAAATAAGAAGATACTGGTATTAATCATTGTTTTTCATAATCACTATAACCACTCTTGTTAGTTGCTCAGTTGTGTCCGACTCTTTGAGACCCCATGGACTGTAGCCCGCCAGGCTCCTCTGTCCATGGGATCCCCCAGGCAAGAATAATGGGAGTGGGGATTTTCTTCTCCAGATGATCTTTCCAACCCAGGGATCAAACCTGGGTTTTCTCGCATTACAGGCAGATTCTTTACCATCTGAGCCACCAGGGAAGTTTTCATAATCACTATAATCACTCTTGATGCTCCACTTAAAAATCAAAGGTGGCAGCCGCGGAGGAGCAGGGAGAGTGAAGAAAGTCAGAACTGACGGACAGGGGGGCACCCCTCCCTGAGGGAAGCAGTGCTGGAAGTCAGGAGAGGTCAGGTGTGTGTGTCCTCAGCAGCCCAGCCCTACCCAGGGAGCAGCTGCCAGGAGGCCCGAGGCTCCCTGGGCCCAGCGGGACCCGCTGCCAGGCCAGCGAGCAGTAACCTGGGATGAGTGTCTCTGAGCAAATGTTCTCATGGGGTTGCAACTGGTATTCAGGCTATGTGGACACCGGTTGCCCATGACTGCAGAGAGCTTGTCACCCTCAACTCACAGATGGCTCTCACCCCAGAAGGGTCCACTGCCTACAGGACTGACATGAACTTCACCAGCTCTTACTGACTTCACTGCTGACTGTGATTCCACATCTCACCGTCCTTCTCAGCAGCCAATCTCAAACATGTTCCCACCATGACCAAGAAAGCCCACCTTTTGGCCAGGATTGAGAACTAGTCAGGCACAACTAGCAATGCCTAAGGAAGCACCATGAACTTCCCTTTGCCTGTTATGCAATTCCCAGTCCAGCACTGAAAAAAGTCACCTTTCGTATATGTTCAGTGTTTTCTAGATTTCAGGACACTCTCATGCATGCTTTTCATTCGACTTCCCAGCAAGCCTGGGATGGGAGTAGAGTGGTGATTACCATAGATGGGGTCGCAGAATCAGACATGACTTAGTGATTGAACAACAACAAAAATTGAGGCCGGGGTGACAGAGGAGTAACAAGGCACAATGTTCTCACATCAATGGGTTCAGAACCAGGAAATGGCTCGTCCACAAAAATCAGCTTGCTCCTTCCCAATACTAATGGTTGACATTTCTGGAAGCAAAGGTTTCAGGCGTCAGAAATAAACATGGAAAAAAAAAAAAGAAACAAACATGGAAGACCCATGGCAAATTCAACCCAGTGGCTTGTTCCACCACCACCTACCACCTATAACTAGCATTGTAGGGCTCTGACCATGTGCTATACCTATAAAGAAGTACAAGATTTCACTCAGTTCTCATAAACCTCTAAGGAAGAGGGTAATCAGTTCCTTTCAGATAAAGAAAGGAGGGCTCAGAGAGGGCAAGTAACTGCTCGACACTGCAAGTGTGCAAGCTGGATACGAACCAGGTCAGCATAAACCTGCCATTTTCAACTGTGATTATATTCGCTACAATTGGCACAGGGCAGAAATAAAGCATCCAAGGCCTCTTAGAGGGAGAAGCAATACAGAGATGTTGGGTCAAATGGAGATCAAACAGCTGCTTTCCTTCTGTGGCTTTGCCTGGTGGGAAGGATGCGAGATCACCAACTGTGAACCTCAGGCACCTGTCCTATACCTGCTACCAATGGGCTGTGTACCTGTGGGCTTTCTCTGTGCCCAATCCCTACCTCAGAACCCCCTTCACTGAAGTGTGGAACACTAGAATAGGTCTGTAGCACCTCAATCTCTTCAGAGAAGTATGAAGAATATTCTTTTAGGATGTGCTTGGATTTTTGCTGTGGAATAGAAGACTGGTGGTAACCTACCCATTTGTAAGAGGCAGTGGGTGACTGGGAAGCTATATTTGGACTGCTTGTGAAGCACTCTCAGGATACAACCCAAACTGCCAGCTCTTCAACCTCATCCCTCTCCACCATCCCTGTTGCTGATGGTCCGCTCCCAGGTCCCATCCCCTGAATCCATATCATACAAGGAAGGTCTTGATGATCCCAGGACCTTTGCACCTACTGTTCTCTTTGCCTGGAACTCCCAACCTTCTTTTCCACATAGCAGCTTCCCCCTCATTTAGATCTCAACCCAAGTGTCATCTCAGAAAGATTCTCTGTGATCACTCCTGGCAGATGTTGGGACCACTCCCTCACCTCTGCCAGTTACTTTCACAACATTCTGTTTTTCATGTTAAATACTACTATTTGAAAATATCCTTTTTTATTGCCTTTCGTTGGTGGTTTTTTTTTTTTTTTTTTTTTTTTGGCCCTGCTATGCAGCATGTGGGGTCTCAGTTCCTCAACCAGGGATTAAACCCATTTCCCCCTGCAGTGGAAGCATGGAGTCTTAACCACTGAACCACCAGGAAGTGCTGAAAGTACCCTTTTTTAGAACTGTGCTTGCTTGCTCATGGTCTGCCTTCTTCCTCTAGAATGTAAGCTCCATTAGGACAGCAGCCTCATTAACACTGTGCCCAGCTTTAATCTCAACATCCTGATGACACCTGACACATGACGAAGCTCACAAAGTGCCCACAGTGTGAACACCTGGAAATCCGCCCATTGTGTGTGTGTGCTCAGTCCTGTTCACTCTTCACAACCCCACAGACTGTGGCCCACTAGGCTCTTCTCTCCATGAAATTTTCCAGGCAAGAATACTGGAGTGAGCTCCCATTTCCTTCTCCAGAGGATCTTCCTGATGCAGGGATCAAACCCAGTCTCCTGAGTCTCCCGCATTGGCAGGCGGATTCTTTACCTCTGAGCCACCAGGGAAGCTCAGACCCCGGGGCTGATGCTTGAACTTGAAAGAACAGAAATGATGATCTGCATTGTTCCATCACTGAGGCACACACAGTCCAGTGAACCCAGGAACAAGCAATGCAGGTCTAGAGACTGGGGTGGCTGTAGTGGGTGACAACTGAACTTGGTCAATAAATGGAAGGTCAGATGAAGAACAGGTTGAAAAAAGACATCAGTGCAAGAGAAAGAATGATGGGAAAGCAATCAAACCAGCAGAGGCCAAATTAGGGATCTGTCCCTTTCCTGAAAACCTGAAGCCTTGGTTCTTGGCTTTTACACACAGTTGAATTTGCAGCCCTCTCCTCCCCAACTGAGCCACACCCAAAAGAGTCAGTTTTTCTGCCCACACTCACAAGACCCCGGGCAGCTCCAGGTTCTGCCTCCTGGGCCCAGGCGGCCTTGCAGAGCTCACCTTGGGCAGAGCAGAATTGCGCAGTGGTCTCCCTGGTCCAAGCGCAGTCAGTAAAGAATCTGCCTGCAATATAGGAGACCGGGGTTCAATCCCTGGGTCAGGAAGATCCGCTGGAGAAGGAAATGGCAACCCCCTCCAGTATTCTTGCCTGGGGAATTCCATGGACGGAGGAGCCTGGTGGGCTGCAGTCCACGGGGCCACAAGAGTTGGACCCAACTTAGCAACTAAACCACCACCTCCCTGGTCCAAGTGGCTCTTTACCACACACATCTTTGGATCTCAAAAAGACTTGAAAGACAAATAGATCTATTTCAAGTAGATACAGAGATGAAACAAAAAATTTCAGGGCCAACTTTGTCCAGGTCAAGGAGACCCCAGACCTGTTGTGGAAGAAGCAATTGCTCTCATTTGAATGCACTGGTTTTGAGTGACTATTTCCATCTCCTTGGTGGACAGAAGCAAAAATGAACTGCTGTACAGAGTCTAGCAACTTTGTGTCCAGTAAACCACATACTGGAAAAATCCAATTCTAATGCCTTCAAGAGTCAATCTGATAAACCTGTGGACATCAGCTCTAGGCTGTGACCTGTATGTACTTATTAGCAATCTGAACCCAAAGATGACTCCAGGTGCTCAGAGTGGCTAGAGCTGGGAGTGAAAAATAAGAGCTATTAAAAGCCAGCTCTACCATCACAGGCTTATCTGAAGCAGGGTTATAAGCATCCCCGTACCTCATGACCATATAGGCTGCTAATCACTGCTACAGGTCTTTGGTGTGTACCATAAAGGTGGTCCGTTATCACAACCTCACAAGCAAAGAGTCTTGGACAGCCCAACAATTAATAAGCAAGAAATGGCCTCCCGTTAACTCTTCTGCATGGCAGTGGGATGAGTACCCTCCCCCTCCACTTCTCCATAGCACACTGCTTGCACTCCTGGCTGTTGCCATCACTACGCCAATTCTGGCATCAACAGCAGATGACAAGCAAACTCTTACCAATGTCCCTTCATCCCCATATCCCATTACCCACCACCCAACAGAGACGATGGTCTGTTGGGTCAGCCAAAAAGTTCATTTGGGCTTTTCCAGCCCATCTTACAGAAAAATCTGAACAAACTTTTGGGCCAACCCAATACTGTGTCCTTTTTTGTTTGTGTTTCTGCTCCATATGTACTGCTCTATGAATTTTTATAGCCTGAAATGCTGCAACTGTCAGGTGTGATATTCTGCTTCTTACCTCCCCGTCAGCACTATCTATGCCTCAAAGAGCCCTCTATTTTTCTGGATGGACATCTAATTCATTGCTTCTACTGCTGCAGAATTTTCTAGAATGTACCTCTGCTATCATCATTCACCCAGACACCAAGACCACTTCCCGCCCCTCACCACCGCAAATAACACTGCAAAGGTCATTTTCAACCCTGCCTAGAGTGGGCCCATGCAGAAAGTTCTGAGTGTTCTGAGAACCCTCCGCCTCCTGCAGTCCTTCACTTCCACCAGCCTCCTGGGTGTCTGTTCCGGCTGGTTTGACTCTGCTAAGTAAAGGAGCCCAAGTGAGCATTCCCTCAGGTGCTCATTAACATTTTGGAGGCTCCATCACCTGTAAGCTCCCATTTACACCCTTTATTCACCTTCTTTTCTGCTGAAATTATTGCCTTTTCTGGCTGATGTGCATCAGTTCCTTGTATATTCTAATTGTTAACCCCCTGAAGCTTTTAGACTGTAAATATCTTTCTTTCCTTTCATCTGCCTATTACCTTTATCAGGATGCCCACTAATGACCAGAAGGCCTTCACTCTGATGCAATCAAACTTAGAAAACTTGAGGACGACAACCATTTCTCAATCACACAATCCCATACACGAGCACTGACAATACATCACCCATGCAGTTAGGTGCTGTGACACAAAGAGGAATTATGGCTTTTGACCTTTGATCATTCAGTCTCCTGGGCACACAGACTTTCCATCAACTGTAATATGGACCCAATGACTGTGGCAGGTCATGTAAGGTGCAGTAAGGGGTTAAAGGCTTCAGGCGGTAGGGGTCAAGGTCAAGGCTGAGTGACCCTTGCAGATAAGCCTAGCTGGCAGTCTTGAGGGGAGAACATTCCGGGTCAAAGGAACAGCATTTGCCAAGGTCAAATTTGGGAAAGCACAAGGAATCCAGAATGGCTGAGACTTAGAACATGGTGAGAAACAGCCATAGGAACTGCACAAATAGGCATGGCCGACTGCAGAAGGAGCTCAGATTTTTACCAGCAGCACACATCTTCCCACTCAGAATATTGCTTTAGACACTGCCTGCATTCAAGAAAGAGGGTGTGGGTCAGGGATCCTAAGAAATCTGGGCTCACCTTAGCTACAGAGCAAGGTGTTGAAGTCTAACAGAAACCCAGAGACATAATATTCTAGAAGGAAAAGGTTCATTAGCATTCAAGTTAAGCCACCAAGGTCTCTAAGAGACACCCATTGGACAGGTCTAGATTATCCTGAATGAAATGAAGACTTCCCTTCCTGGCCTCAGCCAGAAGCTGCTCCGGCTGCAGCCCTTGCCTTACAAAAGTTCTCAGCCACAGAATTCCTCAACAAAGTGTACTTGTGCCGGAAATGTACCGAAGAAAGTCATTAGTGACACAGCGGAATCTCACCCAGGACCGCACCAGGACCTCTGCCAGCCAGCTGTTTCCTCCTGAAGCTAAACCATTTTTACACCCAGTAATGGTGATGTTTTAAGGGGGGAAAAAAAGCCATTTGTAGACAATAGTTCGCTCCAAACTGTTTGGCTGGTCTTATTATTTCCAGCCAGAGAAGAAATCCATAAGCATAGATAAAGGCACAGAGGAAAGTCGAGAGAGATTCAGGGAGGGGTTAAGGCCTAGGGGCGGGGGAGGGGTCAAGGTGTCAAGGCCGGTGAGCCATGATGGATAAGCGTGGCATCCGACGTTACTCTACCCAGCAGAGCACGTCCTCTTTGCACTCTCACTTTCTTCCAACCTGTCTCAGCCTCCTGGGGGGCAGAAAAATAAATCTTGTTGTAGGACATCAATCTTATTCTTTAAAGGCATTGCTGCTGCTGCCGCTAAGTCGCTTCAGTCGTGTCCGACTCTGTGTGACCCCATAGATGGCAGCCCACCAGGCTCCTCCATCCCCAGGATTCTCCAGGCAAGAACACTGGAGTGGGTTGCCATCTCCTCCAATGCATGAAAGTGAAAAGTGAAAGTGAAGTCGCTCAGTCATGTCCGACTCTTCAGGACTCCGTGGACTGCAGCCTACCAGGCTCCTCTGTCCATTGGATTTTCCAGGCAAGAGTACTGGAGTGGGTTGCCACTTCCGTCTCCAGTCTAAAGGCACCAGGTAAACAGCTTTAGTAAATTTCAAGAAAATGTGGCTGATCGTCACCTGACATCTCTTCCCCAAGACACACACACACACGACCAAATCATGCCTGATGCCAGTGACTTGAATGAGCTTATCAGCTTCTTTCCCCAGCTGATACGTATGTTAAGAGCTGCAAGGGTGCAAAGAGGGGGGAAGCCAGACCCCCAACATTTGTGCCCCCCTATATTCTCCAACAGACCTAAGGTGTCCTCTAACACAGCCCCTGCTCTGACTTCCAATTGTACTTCTAGGACCAGGGAGGTAACAAGTGCCCAAAGCCGCCTACACACACACTTAGAGGCCTCCTGCTTAGAACAAGAGGCTCCTGCCTGCCAGTTGCCAAGCCCAGTGCAGCTGCACTTGAGAAACGAGGCTGAAACTGACCTGAAACTTGCCCTGGTTAGTGGGGCCCCGGTTTTCACAGAGAGAATGCGGACCTTTCTCTCTGTTCCTCTCATCCACAGTGGTTTTCACACAGAGAATGCGGGCCTTTCTCTCTGCTCCTCTCATCCACAGCATCACCTCAGCGCCTCCCTGCAGACTTGGGGCCCTCATCTCAGGGTCAGACGAGTAGAAACCCTACTCATTTATGAAAGAGCCCCTCCCCCAGCCTCTTTCAATCCTGAATGGAGACCTGGGGGGTGAAGGCATGGGAGGGAGTCTTGCTTCCAGAGGATTTGATCTCAAAAGCAACAGACTCAATTCTGCCTCGGAGAACAAGATGACCTTCCCCACTCTCGAGGGAACCAGTGAGTGGCCAGCCGGGAGCGACACCTGGATCCCATAACTCCTCTCAGAGATTCGCTCCCAGCCTGAACTGTTTACAATTACATACACCAAACCAGTATCAGATGGGCGGGAGATGGACGCTTGCCCAAGGGGAAGCCAGGAGGTCAATGGGAAAAAATTATTTTAGTTCAATGCTGAGCCTTCATGTTTGGAACATTTATCCAAACTGTGGTGATGTTCCCATGCTCCCCCTGTGCGGATGCCAGGCCATGCTCTGATGTTCATTTTCAGGGAGCCTGGGATGGCAGTGGGAGGAGCCCCACCCAGGGCTGAGACTGTTTCTTCCACCCCTTGAAGGTTAGCAGGTCACGGGGCTGTTTAAGGACCCACAGAGAGAGGGTGAGAACTCTCCCGGGAACCCTAGTCATCATGACCAGTCACGTTAACTTGCACCAGGTCAGGTGGGATGGGTTAGCAAGTGGCTGGACCACGAGGGCTGGGAAAGGGGGCCTTCTCTGCAGCAGGCAGGGTGCAGCGACACTCTCTAGGGCCTGATGAAGCAGTTAGGGACTGCACGGAACAGATTTCACTCAGGCCTCCTCTTCTTAGAAGGAATGAGATGTTCCTTGATGGGCTGGGAACGTGCCCCACTTCCCATCCTGCCTCTGAGGTCATCAGCTCCCCCCTCCACCCCCAGCGAAGCCTGGGATTCAAGTCTTGGCTGTTAGAAATGAGAGCAGAGACCTGGGGCCAAGGCAAAGCTCTCTTTCTGGGGGCTTTCTACCCTTAGGCTCACGGGAAAGATCCCTTTTCCAAAGATACAGGAGACCTGAACAGAACTCATAGAGGAAAAAAAAAAAAATGAAAAAGCCGAGAGAAATAGAATAAAAGAGTGAAAGAAGAGAGTGGGGGTGGTGGGGAGAAAAACAGAGGGAGAGAGGCAGAGAAGGTTGAATGTACAGGAGCAGGTGTGAGGGCTATGTGCACCCAGGAGGGGTTCTGCAGGGCCAAAGACACTCACACTTGCCTGTGATGGTGCTGTCCTCAACCCGACCTGCCTGGCCTCAGTCTAACTTTCAGGGCATCTGGGATGTTACTGACTGGGACCAGGGAAACACTTTCACTGTCTCCAGTGAGACATGAGTCTCAGCCCAGCTCTGGTACTGCGGGACCCTCAGGAAACCCTCAAGGGCTCCAGACACCCCACTATCACTGAACCTAGGCAACCACACTGGACTGGCAGACACACCATGACCCTCAGTCACAGCTCCAGCAAAATCCCTCACAGAGACCCCCATCTCCAAACCATGCCAAAAGACATGCCATCCAACTCTGCCCTGACGGTCACGGGCAAGCTATGCTGCATCAGGCATTTAAGTCATAGGCGGTCTGACACTTAGTGCTTCTGCCCAAGCTGTGCCACATCACCACCCTTCATTTCCTTCCACTGGTGCAGGAAACTGTCAAGCAGAAGCCACGGTGGGGGGTGGCTCTGCTGATGGAAGTATCTAGTGGTAGTGACCATCTTCACTGTGTCCAAAAAAAAATTGCTAGAAGGGGATACCACAAAAGGTCCAACAATGCAAAGGGCAGTAGGGTGGTGATCATCTCAGGCTCATAAGAAATCCGGGATTATAAATGGGAATACTTGCCCCCAAGGAGACCCAAGAGCATGAAGATGAAGACAGGATGTTCCCAGCAAACCCTCCACCCAATAGGTCCTAGCCCTGCTATGAGGGACACCCAGCACCCTCCAAGTTCCTTCCTAAAGGCCCGTATTTGAATTTTAGTAAATCAGCTCAATATGTTCTAGGACTTTGGGTATTAAATAAAAGAAGTCAGTGAAGTCTCCAAACAATAAGCTCATTCAACACAATCTTTTTTCTCCCCCATCTGGGGACTTGAATACAGTTAACATGAATAAATCCTGTTGTGTAAAAACTGGGAGAGAGGAAGGGGGGTATGGAGGATGGAAGGAAGTGGCAGGATTCCCATTTGTTGGACTAAGAGAAAGGCTAAGACAGAACCCAAAAAAATGCCAGCATGCCAAGGTAGCCCAGGGAGACGGTGGTAACACTTTGCAGTTCAGGTAGCATCTGGAAATTCCCCACCCATGCATTCCCAGTTCCTCTGCAGAACTCAGACTAATACTCATGTTTGCACTCAACCTAGAAGTGAGCCCTTGGGCAGCCCCAAAGCTCACCACAAGCCAGGCCTGACCACGTATCAGCGAGGATTCACTGCAAATATGCACAAATATTTCCTGCCTCTTTCCCGCCCTCGCTAGTGTCCTCCAACATAGCTGAGACCATTAGGACGAAAGACTACAATTATTCAATTATTATTCTGTTTATTATTCAGGAATTCTTCCTAAATACCCCCAAGAACAGGTGGAACAGCCTCTGTGGGTAATTAGCGTCCTGGACACACTTATGATTAAGAAGAGTTGCGTGTGTGAAATTCTACAGCATAATTCATGGTTGAAAGTCATCTGGGCCCACACGGTCCTCATGGATGAAGTTTCTACAGCCTTCCAACCCGCTGTACTTAACAAAAAGGAGAAGACACAGAGTCAGCTACCAGGGTCATAGAGCCAGACACCGTCCACCTGAAAAGCAAGCCAATTCAACTTGGGGTTTGAGTTTTTAAGAAATGGGAAACCACTAAGCTCTTCAGATTCCATTAGGACCACCAGATTAATACTTCCTTATTTTTGTGGGATTCCACACCCCACCTCCTGGGCTGGTAAGCAAGGACTAGTGCTGGTTATGCATCACAAGGTTTTTCCCTTCTTGGAAACAACAGTTGTTGTTCAGTCGCTAAGTCTTGTTGGAAACAAGACGGCTTGTTTCCAACAAGGGGTTATCTTTCTAACCCCTTACGTGGCACGAGGCTAGGTGCGTTAATTTGCTAAATTGTGCATTCTCCCTCCTCAGAATCAATCCTATCTAGCATAGACACGCAGGACTGCCAAAAACAAAAGGTTGGCCGGGAAATAATTATGGTGCAGACTTGGGTACTCAATTCCAATTCAATAACTTTATTGGTGAAAAAAAACAAACTTGCAGCAGAAAGGCTGCCAAAGTTAATACATTAGAGCCATGTGTGTGTAGCAGCAGTGTTCCCAGGGTGGGAACCCGGAGCGAAGGCTTCAATGTTCCATGACCTTCCTGGGCACATCTGTTGCCTGGGTTTTTCCTTTTCTCTCAATAGAAGAAGAGCTTCCACCATCACCCTGGTTGTGCCTCACAGATAAGTCTCTCGCATTGAAGTTACCATCAAGTAGTCATTTTGTACCAGAATTCTTCACCTTCTGCTGCACCTCCAGATGGCTGCAGGCACGACCACACCAAGACCTCAGATTCTATTTACAACCCATGACAGCTAACCACATGCTCAATGGATTCTTCATCTGATACCACAGTGTCATAGATGGCTAGGGTTTGTTTTAAGTCAGCTTTCTGGAGGTATAATTTACACAAAGGGCGAAAACAAAACTGCCCTGTTGGCTGCAGTTCTAGAACTGTAGAACCAACACTGCCATACAGATTCAAGAAATGAAGATCTCTATCATTTTAGAAATTTCCTTCAAGCTCCTTTGTGGTGAAGCCTTTGTCCCAGCCCTAGCAACTACTGACCTGTTTTCCTTTCGGACAGTTTGGCCTTTTCCAGAAAGTCACACAAATGGAATCACACAGTGTGTAGGCTTTTCAAGTCTGGCTTCTCTTTCTTAGGACACTGGTGGTATCATGCAGCTACAAACTAAGTTACTAAGTGCTGGTTTTTAAGCTCTGGACTTTTGCTTTTTATCAAAGAGATGAAATAACTGGCTCTGTTCATCTTTGCTGTGCAGTAACCACGTTTGGTTTAGCCTTTTAATAAAGCTGAGGCTTGGGAACAAGGTGACCTGACCCACCAATTCGTCTGTCCGAGACTGAGGGATTTCCTGGGACGTGGCACTTTCAGTGGCAAAACCCGTAAAGTCCTGGGTAAACTGTGACAGCTGGTCACCCTCCTTGGGAAAGCCACCTCCAAGGGCAGGGATGCACATGGCCCCGCTCAGATTCCTCCTGGGAGCAGACGGTTGCTCTCTCAGAGCTGACAGCCAACCATCCTTCCCCCATTGAATCAGGAGCAGGCAGTCAATCGGCAATATGCTGGGACCGATTTGACCACACTCAATAGGCCTGCTGCTGTCTTTGAAGTCCATGGGAGGGGCTCAAGGAAGTGACAGAAGAACTCAGGGATGTGTTTAGGAAAAAAACAGCGCAGGGCTTCTGTTGCTGTCAGCATCACGTCCCCCTCACCCTCCCCGGCCGATATTTAAGGCCTACAGAGAGACAGGACATGAGAATATGCTGGGCTCATCTGGTTTATAACCAGTACAGTGCGTCCACGGTAATGCAATGCATGTTCTTGACTTTTTCTATGCATTCTCCTTACTCCCCTCCCTTTGAGTGGAGTTTTTCATTAGTTTGAGACCAAGGGCTTCCCTGGCGGCTCAGATGGTAAAGAATCTACCTGCAATTTGGGAGACGCAGGTTCGATCCTGGGTCAGGATGATTCCCTGGAGGAGGGCATGGCAACTTACTCCAGTACTCTTGCCTGGAGAATTCCATGAACAGAGGAGCCTGGTGGGCTACAGTCCAGGGTGTCACAAAGAGTAAGACACCACTGAGCGACTTTCACTTTCAGGGAGAAGGTGATAGTCAAGCGACAGAAAATTAGTAAAGAGCTTGAAGTTTTTGTTAGAATGCAAGGGCCTCTCCTACATAAACTTAGTGAGACAGCAGAGGAATTCCTTGCCCTTCCAGCTGACCTCGAGGGAATTACATAGCTGCTCTGAGAAGCTAGGCTGCCTGGGAACAGACTAAGCATCTCGAGCTCAGATTTTCCAGAAGCATGAGGGGCACAGCTGGTACCAAATTAACTGTGAGGACCACCCAGCGCCCCCAACGAAGGCAGGAACTGGTGGGGTCAGAACCATGTCAGAGGTTTCCAGGTATCTGCTCCCTTGAATTAATATAAAATTTCCCCTTACAAGTATAGCACAGCAGCTATTACAAGTTATTCCACCAAGCAGCAGTTAGTAATCTTTATCCTCCTTCATATGGATGAGGAAGCAAGGCTAAGAGGGATTAATTGACTTGCCCAAGGTCGCACAGTGAGTTAGTGGCCAAGGCCAGATTAGAACCCTGAGCCCCGGAGTGCCCAGGCCCGTGCCCAGCTCCCCAGCATCCCTCAGAAATCAGTCCAGAGCATGGGCAGAGCCAGGTCTGTGCCCTCGGGAGCCCTGGAGGCCGGGTGAGCTGCTGCAGGGGGCACAGGCAGGCTCATACTCACAAGCAGAAGCCTGCAGCATCCTTCTCTGCACCACCAGACAGCAACACCCCTGTGCTGGAACAGACAGAAAGAGGCTCAAGTCGAGAAAGCCACGGGCGGCCACTGCAGGCCTGCAAGCTCCACGTCTGGAATCTGGCTTTGAGATCATGCCTCATTTCCCTTGGTGCCCAGGGCTCCTGTGGCCTGGAATTCATTCCTTCACTCATTCCCCCATCATGTCCCAGACACTTACTATGTCGCCTGGCAGTGCACTAGGCATGAGAGGGAGCCATCCTTGGAAGAGACAGACAGCCGTGTTTTGAATGGGTTTCAAGCCAAACAGACATAGAGACATATAATGATAAGACAAATAGTTTCTGAGCACTTGTGATGCGCTGTACCTAAAATAGTGAGGGAACACAGAGCAACTCAGGGAAGGCTTCCTGGAAGAGGTGGCATGTGGGCCTGAAGACAGAAGAGTTTCCCTGAGTGGCTTAATCGCTTCCTGGCTAAGAGGACACTGATAAGGAAAGAGCCTGAAATTGTTCTGAGCTCTTCTTTCTCAATAAGCCCTTGCTGTTATTAGAACAGGAATCTACCCTTTAGAAACTCATTTCTTGGGGATCTCTTATCTGGGTTCTGACTTTCTGAGTTAATCTCTTCCATCTCAGTGGACCTGTCTCTCAAATAGGAGTGAATAATCCCACGTCTTAGAGAGGCTCCGGGCTTCGGAGACACGTTCACACAAAAGTCCTTGAGCCACAAATTCCTCGCACAGCTGATAGCATCCTCTTTCCCACCAAGGCTGCCGTGCTCCTCTCTCAACAGGAAATTGGTTTTATTTATAAGAATCACAATCCTAAACTGACGTTTACTGGGCTGCCCACATTCCCTCTCTCACTTCCCTCCCCTCCCCAGGGCACACTCACCCTCCAGAGATTCCTCAGCGACCACAGAGCAAGCAGTGAAGAGTGCTGGGAAAACCGGATGGGCAAATGCTGGAGATTGTTTCCTAGAAGGGGATACTGAGGCCTGGGGAGTGACTCACCCAGCCAAGCAGGACCCGTGGGGCTCCAGGTTCCCAAAGAGCTGCCTCTTCCTTGCATCCTGACTGTTCTCCCTCCTGTTTCTGCCTGGGCTCTAGGAAGAAGTGCCATCTTCCCTCAGCTTGGGGAAAGCCTCCCATCTCTGGATGATAGAAGTCTTTAGAGAAACACTTCCCATCATTAAAGGGATTTGGAAGAAGACTGGCACAGCTTCCTCAGCTTTGAAGCTCCTTGGCCCTTCCTGACCTTTAATGGGGCTTGGAACCAGCCCAGTTCCAAGAGCTCTCACCCCTTCTGTAAAGGGCAGGGGTCCCAGAGCAGAATTCCCCCCACCACTCCTGGCCTTTCAGCACCAAAGGTGACCTCTCAGGATTTGTTTCAGACCACTTCATTGCCAAAGCATCGAGGGCTCCCACACAAAGAGCTTCAAAGTCAGGAGGATTCAAGGTCAAGTACAATCATGAGCAAACCCTGAGCTTAGGATTCGGAAGCATCACATCAGAGATTGTTCTTCAGTAGCTTTCCCACAGCCTTTTAAAGCGTTTAAAAGCTTTGAGCAATTATGTTAGATTTCTGCACCATCACAAGATTTGGTTAAACCACATCACGTAAGTATGGAAGAGGTATCTGTTTCACTCCACACTTGCTCTTAATTTTCCAGGTGAAGAAAGTGTTATATACTTTTTTTCAAAGGCTCTCGTTGTTTTGGCTACACCTTAGAATCACCCAGAGCTTTAAAAAAACACCACCTAAGCTGAACCCTTAAACCAATTAAATCAGAATGTTGTGTGTGTCTGTGTGTATGCATGTGCACAGTCAGTCATGTCTGACTCTGCAATCCTATGGACCATAGCGCACCAGCTACTTCTGTCAATGGAATTTTTCAGGCAAGAATACTGGAGGCAATTGCCATTTCCTTCTCCCAGAATGTCTTGGATGGGGGTCATATTTTTTAAGGCTCCCTGAATATCTCCAACATGTGTCTAAAGTTAAGACCCTCTGCCTTAAGTAGAAATTCAACTGGAAAAACCTGAGCTCCTTGACAAAGAAGAACAACAAATTCAGATGATGCTTCTGAAGGTAAAACAAGCACTATCAATCTGTTCATCCTTTTTAATTAGTTTTCCTTTTTCAGACCTTCCCTGGCCACAGATCACATGACTCCCACATAAGCTTTCAAGTAGTTTTACTGGCTTGACTCTTTACAGCTCATCTCTATCTTCCAGTGCCCAAGAATTAAGTGCCCTCCCCTGGCAATCAGGTGATCTGACTCACAAACCAAAGAACACAGGAAAGGGATGATACACTTTTGACCAATTATTGTGATCCAAATTAAAGTGACTATCTCAACTGTGCATGTATGGCTCCAAGTGTGATGCAATTTCAGGAAGCTTTGGCATGGGCTTCCAAGTGCAATCCACAGATAGTAGGTCAGTCACATTTGGCCCTGGACACGCTCACCAGCTGGAAGAGCAGTAGGAACCGGAATTCTTGACCACATGGTGCGTGTTCAGCCAATGGGCTCATCCACAGGGACACAAGGATGCTCTTATGAGGTTCATAAATATGTAAACACCCAAGGATGGGAACCATCTCAAAGTACCCCGTAGGGCTTAGCACAGCTTAGACAATACCAAAGAAATTCACATGCAAAATACAGCAATTCTACCATCACTTTCTAGGACAACGCTTATAAAAGCTCTACCTCTCTGAGGAAGACACCCCCACATACTCCTTCCTCTACCACCCTGCTTTTGCTTAGGAGCACCACGGCTGTCTAGCGGAATGACTTAGAAAGGATGAGGAAAAAGCCTGGAAGTATTTCTGCATTATACACCAGGTGATATTCCAATGACTCTTTACCTCCAGACATCTCCTTACATCTTAAGAAACAATGGAAAAATCAGCCCAGAGCCTAAAAATGATAGGCTACTTTTGGAGATGCACAATATGTAACATGCAGACTGGGGAATATGGAAAACAGTTTCTCCTGCACTGATTTGTGAGATTTACAAATGAGAGAAAACATTTTGAGATTCTGGAGATGGTGATGAGGCAGTTTACCTATTCTTAAAAGTATCACAAACAATTCTTCACAATTTTTACAAATGTTCTGAGACTCCAAGTACATCTTGCACTTCAATTTAATTTTGCTATTAAAACCACCCTGTGTGTAGTCATTTCATAATTATTCGATCTTACCTTTGAAAGAAAAAGATCCTCAATCTCTGACAGGCAAGAGGGGACTCAGATACTAGAGGCTGCACTGGTTAATGGAAGATTGGGACCAACATACTTAAATTTACTTTGTTTGCAGTAATGCTTCCTAATTTGACTTCACAATCCAGGATGTCTGGCTCTAGATAAGTGACCAAACCATCGTGGTTAGCATGGTCATTAAGACCTTTATGTACAGTTCTTCCATGTATTCTTGCCACCTCTTCTTGATCTCTTCTGATTCTGTTAGGTCCATACCATTTCTGTCCTTTGTTGAGCCCATCTTTGCATGAAATGTTCTCTTGGTATCTCTAGTTTTCTTGAAGAGATCTCTAGTCTTTCCTATTCTATTGTTTTCCTATACTTCCTTGCATTGGTCATTTAAGAAGGCCTTCTTATCTCTCCTTGCTATTCTCTGGAACTCTGCATTCAGTTGGGTATATCTTTCCCTATCTCCCCTGCCCCTTGCTTCTCTTCTTTCCTCAGCTATTTGTAAAGTCTCCTTGGACAATCACTTTGCCTTCCTGCATTTTTTTTCTTTGGGATGGTTTTGGTCACTGCCTCCTGTACAATGTTATAATCCTCTGTCCATAGTTCTTCAGGAACTCTGTCTATCAGATCTAATCCCTTGACTCAATTTGTTACCTCCACTGTATAATAATAAGGGATTTAAGTCATAACCTGAATGGACTAGTGGTTTTCTCTACTTGCTTCAATTGAAGTCTAAATTTTGCAATAAGGAGCTGATGATCTGAGTCACAGTCAGCTCCAGGCCTTGTTTTTGCTGACTATATAGAGCTTCTCCATCTTCTACTGCAAAGAACATAATCAATCTGATTTTGGTACTGACCATTTTGTGATGTCCATGTAGAGAGTCATCTCTTGTGTTGTTGGAAAAGCATGTTTGTTATGACCAGTACATTCTCTTGACAAAATCCTGTTAACCTTTGCCATGCTTTATTTTGTACTCCAAGGCCAAACTTGCCTGTTACTCCAGGTATCTCTTGACTTTCTACATTGGCATTCCAATCCCTTATGAAAAAGACATCTTTTTCCAATGTTAGTTTTAGAAGGTCTTGTAGGTCTTCATAGAACCAGTCAACTTCAGCTTCTTTGGTATCAGTAATTGGAGCACAGACTTGGATTACTGTGATGCTGAATGATTTGCCTTGGAAATGAACCAAGATCATTTTGTCGTTTTTGAGATTTTTTTTGTTTGCATTACTGCAAACAAAGCTAGTGGAGGTAATGGAATTACAGCTGAGCTATTTCAAATCCTAAAAAATGATGTTGTTAAAGTGCCACACTCAATAGGTCAGCAAATTTGGAAAAACTCAGCAGTGGCCACAGGACTGGAAAAGGTCAGTTTTCATTCCAATCCCAAAGAAGGGCAGTGCCAAAAAATGTTCAAACTACTGTACAATGCACTCATTTCACATGCTAGTAAGGTCATGCTCAAAATCCTTTAAGATAGGCTTCAGTAGTACATGAAATGAGAACTTCCAGATGTACAAAGTGGGTTTAGAAAAGGCAGAGGAACCAGAGATCAAATGCCAACATTTGCTGGATCACAGAGAATGCAAAGAAATTCCAGAAAAATACCTACCCCTGCTTCATTGACTACATAAAAGCTTATGACTGTGTGGATCACAACAAAGTCTTAAAGAGGTGGGAATACCAGATCACCTTACCTGTCTCCTGAGAAACCTGTATGTGGGTCAAGAAGCAACTGTTAGAACCTTACATGGAACAACTGACTGGTTCAATATTGGGAAAGAAGTACGACAAGGCTATATATTGTGACCCTATTTGTTAACTTACATGCAGATTACATCATGCAAAATACAGAGCTGAATAAATCACAAGCTGGAATCAATATTGCTCAGAGAAATGACAACCTCAGATATGCAGATGACACCACTGTAAGGGCAGAAAAGTAAAGGGGAACTAAAGAGCCTCTTGATGAGGGTGAAAGAGGAAAGTGAAAAAGCCGGCTGAAAACTCAACATTTAAAAAACTAAGATAATGGTATCCTGTCCCATCACTTCATGGCAAGTAGAAGGGGAAAACTGGAAGCAGTGATAGATTTTATTTCCTTGGGCTCCAAAATCACTGCGGACAGTGACTGCCACCATGAAATTAAGACACTTGCTCCTTGGGAAAAAAGCTATGTCAAATCTAGACAATGTATTAAAAAGCAAAGACATCATTTTGCTGACAAAGGTCCACATTGTCTAAGCTATGGCTTTTCCAGTAGTCATGTACCAATGTGAGAGTCAGACCATGAAGAAGGTTGAGTGCCAAAGAACTGATGCTTTCAAACTGTGGTGCAGGAGAATACTTTTGAGAGTCCCTTGTCCCTTGAACTGCAAGGAGATCAATCCAATCAATCCTATAGGAAATCAACTCTGAATATTCATTGGAAGAACTGATGATGAAGCTCCAATACTTTGGCCACCTGATGCGAGGAGCCAACTCATTGGAAAAGACCCTGATGTCAGGAAAGATTGAAGGCAACAGGAGAATTGGACAACAGAGGATGCGGTGGTTGGATGGCATCACTGATACAATGGACATTAATTTGAGCAAATTCTGGGAGATAGTGAAGGACAGGGAAGCCTGGCATGCTGCAGTCCATGGGGTCACAAAGAGTTGTTCAGTTAACAACTGAACAACAAAAACAAAACTTAATTTTGCACAGGTCAACCTTTCAATTCAGAGACTGTTCAACATACAACTCAGCTTTTTCAGTGAATGGGGATTTCTACAATCTCTGGCAATGCGGGGCAGGGAAATTCCCATATTCCTTAGCTGAAAGGTGCAGTGAACAGATTAGTAGCATTCACTAGAGAACCTTGGAGAATTTTCTCCAGAATCAAACACTAAATGAACCCCCTGCAATCCAGATAATTCTCAAGTGTATTCCCTTATCACTGGCTGTGCTCGATTTACTGCAAAGTGAGGAAACTGATGCATGCGTTACCCAAAACATAAACACTCTGAACTGGCAACTAAAATTTCCTTCAGCTGGCATAAACCATTCAGAGATCTTTGAGGGTGGGAGGATTTTAAACTCCCAAGAGAAAAAGATAACTAAAAAGACTTCCTCAGGTTAAGGGCCAAGTCGAAAGCTATTAAGACAAAAACCTTCTGATAATCACTGGGCGTTTGGAAAGACCCAAAATGTTATAATTTGCCCTAAACTCAGAAGGATTAACATACTGATTTGAGAGAAAGTAGCTTGCAACTTGGACCTTCCATCAGGAGCAGACACAATTCAGGAAGGGCAGACTCTTGAGCTGGAAGGGTTCCTCAGAGAGACAGCTCAAGGATCGAATTCCCTGTGAGGGTCCCTCCCAGAGGGCGGAGGGGGCCCAGTGGGGCAGGGAGCAGCAAACTGCCATTTTAGAAGGAGAGGGGCTGTGGCCTCAAGTGTTCAGAGACTACAGAAGGACGCATTCAGCCATCCAGGCACAAAACTGACGTGATCTCAGCAGAATTTGAGACAAAAAAAAAAAAAAAAAAAACCACCCGGTTAGAAATGTGAGAGAGGCTCCAGGGAGGGTTCACAGGGAAAAAAAAAAAAAAAAAAGGAAGGTTGCCAGCGAAGTTAACCCTGTCTCCCCAGCTGTCTTCTGTGCTCTTGGCAAAGACCCTTCCTCACCTGTAACCAGCTGACCCAGATGAGAAAAAAACCATGAGAAAAATCAAAAGATCCAAGTTAGTTTAGAGAACCAAAGCTGAGCCCTAAAATTTATGTCAGTTCAGAAATGAGAAACCACTGGGAGAGAGATTCCTGGGGAATCTGAGCGTTTTTCTATATTACTCTTTCCCAGGAGAAAATAAATACACAAACAGTACTTCCTTTTGCAGGTTTGGTAGAGAGAGACCAAGAAAATGCAAGAAGTTTCCCCAAAGGAGTTGGGGGAGGGGTCCCCCACAGCGTCACGATTAAAGGGCAGCTTTTTAACCTTTTCCAAAACCAAAAGATGTGCCGTGTGCCATCGGAGGCTTCTAGACTCCAGTCGCACCCCCCCCCCGGGGGGGCGGGCAGGGGCTCTGAGTTCGGGTACCAGCCGGGCACAATCAACACAACCCAGGCCGGCCAGCCGCCCAGGAGGGTTTGGCCGAGATACCCGGGACCAGGCCAACTCCGAAACTTGCTCCGCTGCGCCGGAGCTAAGCCTTCGGGCTGGGACGCGCTCCACCTGCCGGGCACCCTACTCGGCCCCGAATCCCTGCACCCCGCCCCTGCCTGGGGAAAAGGCAGTTACCGGAGCACCCGCAAGATTGGGGTGGCCCGACCAAGCCGGGAGCCGAGCCGCGCGCCACCCCACCCCACCGCCCAAGGGCATCCCCTCGCAAGCTTTCTTTCGGGATCTGCAAGAAGCCCTCCACTCTGACTGGCGCCCGCTTCAGAAACCCCGACTACCAGCCTTTCGCCCCCCAAGCAGCCCCTCACTCTTCCGACCTCACTCGGGAACTCCTCGGTCCCTGGCATCTTTCCGGGGTGCCCTGGGCTTAGAAGGTGGGTCTCCATGTGCACCCCCAGCCCTCCAACAGGTGAGAAGCCTCGTCACGCCGACCCCTCGCCCTCCGCGCCTGGGAGGATCAAAAGATCTTCGGCACAGGTCCGGGCTGGGCGGGGGTAGCCGGCCTGGCTCACCTGAGCCCAGGAGGAACGCGAGGCGCACCCGGTGACGGCCCCCGCTACCCTCGTCCCTGCTTTCTAGCGCCGTGCGGGGCGGGAAGGGGTTGGGGGCGCGCCGCCCCGGGACCCCGCGTCCTCACCTTTGAACCGCTCCATCGGGGCCGCGGCGTGCGCTCCTCGCGGCTCGGCTCGGGCGGCGCTGCGCTCTCGGCGCTCGGCTGCAAGCCCAGGGCCGCGGCGCTGGCCCCTCCCCGTGAGGTCACGCTCACGCCCGGACCTCCTGGCGCGGCTGCAGCGCCCGGCCCCGGACCCGGTCCCCGCCCGGCGCGTCGCCCCCGCGGGGGAACTCCGCTGCCGGCCCCGGCGGACCGTCAGCTATCGAGTCCGCTCGCGCCTGGAGCCCCGCTCCCGCGCCAGCTGCTTCACGTCCTGGCTCAGAGGCTTGACCAAACCCTGCGGGAGGCCCCCGGGAGGGGCGGGCTCGGGCGGCTCATGGGAGCTCTTCTTCCAACCACCAGGATGCGAACCCACTACCAGGAGGTGGAGACTGAGGTCTGAGTTGGGAGGCTGAGCGGTACCTAGAACACCCCCCATCCCCCATTTGACCTCTGAGTCCGCGCACTTTTGTCCTTGGCATTTCTCGAGGTGGGACATGGGGAGGCGGGTAGGGGCATCCGAGTCAGTCCCCAGTTCTTCAGGACTTGCTGCTACTCTCGCAGAATTTCTGGGCAGCCGATCGCAAAGACGTCTACTTGCTGTCTTCTACCCCAGTCCAGGTTCTCTGGGCGCCTTGTGCCAGGTTCTCCCACGATTAGAATTTATAGAGCCGCCTAGATAAATCCAGGAGAGCAGCGTTCCTGGACAGGCTATGCGCCGACCGCCCCAAGGGGCAGCATCTATTCCCTAGGAGCCCAGTCTTGGCTCTAACTCCACCACTGCTGCCAGGAAGCTGCACACTTCCCGTCTTTTACCTTCCTTTTTTTGACCATTGGTCCCTCCATCAACAGGCCCATGTCCTCCCCACCGGCCCCTGAGGAAGATCCATGTATTCCTTTAAACTTCCATTTTCACTTTAAAATTCAATCACAGTTTGTGCCGAACGCCTGGTTTTGCAACACGTCTCCCCCAACTTCCTCGAAGGAACACTTAAGGAAGATTTGTTGCTGCTGCTGCTGCTGTTTTCCAAAAGACTTCCTAATTCTTTCTTGGAACAGCAGAGTTAGCCCTGATGTGTCAAGACCTTCTGCCCCAGCAGTCTTGGAAATGTTTTTCTGGGTTCCATTAACAGCTCGAATTCTCCATGGCATCCATGGATCTATCCTCGCAGGCCAGGCATGGGACGCTAAGGGCTGTACATGCATAGCCTTTCATTTTTCCTATAAGCCTGTGATCTGAGTAGTAGTATTATTTCTACCATGTAGGTGAAGAAAATGAGGCTTACAGAGGTTAAACAGCTTGCCCAAAGTCACACAGCTAAAAGAGAGCCCAGCAGACATTAAGCCCAGGTGGTCTGCTTCTAGATGTTTACCCACAAAACTTTCCTGGTGCTCAAGGAAGTACCAGGCTGTCTGTCACTGTCTTGGGAAGTCTTAGATCAGGGAATAAAAACGGCCCAGCCAGATAAGGGCTCTGGTTAGACCCAAGCACAAGGGACTCTGGGAATCCAATGGAGGGCCCTGATTCTGCCTGGAGAAGCCTCCTAAACCTTCTAGAAGAGGAAATGACTGAGCTGAGTCTTAAAAGATGAGTTAGAGCTAGTTTGGTGACAGGAGAGGCAGAGTGGCTGCAGCCTTCCAGGGAGAAAGCGGGAAGCCATTTTAAGGGTCCAATAGTTGTGTGCTGCTGAAGCCAAAAGGAAGACCCCAGCAGTGGAGAAGGTGAGGCTAGAGGGGTGGGCACAGGCCTGCTCCAGGATCCAGAACACGGAGTGATCTGAAAGTTGAGAGGACTGGGCAGCCCTGAAAAGTGAAGGTGTCCAAGATTTCCTGGGCAGCTGAGTGGAGGGTGGAGTGTAGGAAGCTGTCGTACCAGCCAGGTGAGAAGTCACTGGGGTGGTAAAAACCTGAATGAGAGGACCGGGGCAGAAACAGGCAGAAGTTCAAGGCCAGGGCTCTGTGCCTGGGCGCAGGGCTTGAGGGAGATGGAAGGGCCAAGGCAGACCCTGCAGTTTCAGCAACTTAGGTAGCCAGGGGGCAAGTGTCCCTACTCCGTCAGTCAGTTCAGTCGCTCAGTTATGTCTGACTCTGCAACCCCGTGGACTGCAGCACACCAGGCTGCCCTGTCCATCACCAACTCCCGGAGCTTGCTCAAACTCATGTCCATTGAGTCGGTGAGGCCATCCAACAATCTCATCCTCTGTCATCCCCTTCTCCTCCTGTCTTCAACCTCTCCCAGCATCAGGGTCTTTTCCAGTGAGTCAGTTCTTTGTATCAGGTGCCCAAAGTATTGGAGCTTAAGCATCAGTCCTTCCAAAGAATATTCAGGGTTGATTTCCTTTAGGATGGACTAGTTGGATCTCCTTGCTGTCCAAGGGACTCTCAAGTGTCTTCTCCAACACCACAGTTCAAAACCATCAATTATTCAGCGCTCAGCTTTCTTTATGGTTCAACTCTCACATCCATACATGACTACTGGAAAAAACATAGCTTTGACTATATGGATCTTTGTCAGTAAAGTAATGTCTCTGCTTTTTAATATGCTATCTAGGTTTGTTATAGCTTTTCTTCCAAGGAGCAAGCGTCTTTTAATTTCATGGCTCCATGAAACCACCATCTGCAGTGGTTTTGGAACCCCAGAAAATACAGTCAGTCAGTCCTCAGCTATTTATTAGCTGAGCCCCTGTCCGGTCCCAGCTGCTACCAGGCGCTGCAGAGAGCAGAGGCCAGGTAGCAGAGGGACTGCTGTTGGGAGTGTGGGGTGGGGTTGGGGACGACAAGTGGGAAGAGAGATGAGCATCCTTGAATCAGATGCAGACAAGTGTCAGCAAGTTGGGGTGTTGGGGGCAGAAAGTGAAGGGCCCCCAGCAACTCCGAGTAGGCCTAGAGACCCAGGTCTGAGCCCTCCTAGTCACCCCCATACATTATTTCAGTTCTCTTAGCCACTCTTCCAGGTGGACTGGGCTCATGGGGGTTCAGAAAACAGGGAGCATGTGGGCATCTCGGGGAACAAGGGACAGGAAATAGTGTTCAGGGGGCCTCGGGGAAGCAGGGACTGGGAACTGGGTCAAGATGGGGGGCTCTTGTTTTTTTATGTTCTCCCTCCTCCCTCCCTTTCCTCATCTTGCAGATGGCCAGGCATGGTGCCCACCCTCCCATGTACAGTGTCCAGAGACAATTGGACATTGCTGGGTCCCCAGTTTCCTTTCAAGTTCTCCAGGGTAATCTGGTTGTGCAGCTTGGCAATATGAGACCAGCCTCAAGTCTGCTGACTGCTCACTCCTGACCAGATTTCAACTCCAGCTGTCAGCTGGGGCCAGTAGGTTAGAGGGTCCAGCCCCCCTCCTCCGTCAGGCCTTTGTCACTGCTGACCCTCCCAGAGGGGTGAGGCTGACTCTAGCTGAGGTCACTAAATACAAAAGGTAGGATTCAAGTATCTCCATCCTATGAATGAGAGGATTCTGGGGCCTCACCCAAGTCACCAAGTGAGGTAATCTCTTTTTCAGAACTCAGATCCAGAATTCAGGTTTCCTGGTTCCAAACTCTGTGCTGTGTCACACCCCAGCCTGGCTTTCCCAGGGCTCTAACAGGGCTTCACCCCAGCCAGTCCTCTGGTGGCTGGCTCCGTTAGCACGTCCTGTAATAGCACCGTCCTCTCAGAAAGCTTCGGGGGGCTCCATATCTCTCACTCCTGCTCCCTCTCCCCATTCCCCCCACACCACCACCCTGCTCCAGCCCTTTAATTGCCTCTTCTTAAATCCTCTCTAGTTTATCTACAGAGACTTGGGAAATCCCAGAGCCTCTAGACAAACAGAAATCAATCAGAAATGTAAGCAGAATGAATTTAAAATGGGACTTCACCACTCTTCTCAAGAATGAAACTGAAACACTACTTCAAACCATCAGTAGGAATCAGAGCTTTGGAAGGCTCAGCACTCCGTCCCCCTCTTTCCAAGCTGCATGTGTGTGTGGCTCAATTGTGTCCAGCTGTTTGTAACCCTATGGATTGTAGCCCACCAGGTTCCTCTGTCCATGAGATTCTCTAGGCAATAATACTGGAGTGGGTAGCCATTCCCTTCTCCAGGGGATCTTCCCAACCCAGGGATTGAACCCAGGTCTCCTACATTGCAGGGAGACTCTTTACTGTCTGAGTCACAGAGAACATTCAAGTCCTGGATGCAGTTTAACCCCGTGTCTTTAGTCGCTTTGCAACTTCCACAAAGGAGCCACCCCATTCAGATTCTAATTCATTGAGTTTCTGGCCTCTAGGATCAGAGGATCTGGTTTCCTGCACCTTCTCAACGTTCTGAGGGCTCTGACCAACCCCACCCCAGACAGACCACAGGATGCCTAATGGGCTATTCTGTTGCAGGCAGTCCTGAAACCAAATTGAGTACCTGCAATCTGGAGGGTAGGTAGTGGGTGGGTGTTCCCACCAAGTACAGCAGGGCTGGGGGTGGACTGGGGCCTCTGGGTGCGGGTGGAAGAGTCTGGAATCAGCTAGAAGGGCTGATTCTCCCCTAATTCCTAAACCAGTTCTCAGCACCAGCCAGGTTTCTTCAATCATAAAGTGTTGAGGCAATTGCCGGCTGAGGCAATGAGGAGGGGAGCCCAGCTTTATAAAATTATCCTATTTAATTCTCACAGCCATCCAGGCAGCATATACATTTCCCCATATTTCACACATGGTGACCTTGGAACTTGCCCAAGGTCACCACTGGGCAGGACCCAAGCCAGTCCCATTTGAGCACCATCTCTGACCCAGCTACCTAGGAGTATAACTGCTGGGTGATTTGTTAATTCCGTGCTTAACTCTCTGAGGAGCTACCCAAAATGTTTTTGCAGAGGCTTCACCATTTCACATTCCCACAGCAAGGCATAGGGGTTCCCGTTTCTGCACACCCTCATCAACACTTTTTATTTTCCATTTTAAAAAATTATTCCCATCCTAGTAGGTTTCATTATATTTTTAAGACTCTGGAGTCAACATGCCGTGAAGATAACATTTCTTCTTAAATCTGAGTGGTTGCTACAAGAGTGTATTTTATATTATACAGTGAGGACCACTGGCTGGGGTCAACCCTCTCATAGTTTTGTTGATGCATTTGAAGAAGCCAAGGCCTAGAATTTCGAGGTAGAAAGTGTTTGTTCAATATTCAGGTGACTGACCCTCCTGGTCAGCATATTTGAAATACTCCAGAATTTAAAATAAATAACAATAAATATTTGGGTGGCTCAGAGGGTAAAGAATCTGCCTACAATGCAAGAGACCTGGGTTCAATCCCTAGGTCAGGAAGATCACCTGGAGAAGGGAATGGCAACCCACTCTAGTATTCTTGCCTGAAAATTCCATGGAGAGAGCCTGGCGGACTACAGTCCACAGGGTCACTAAGAGTTGGACGTGACTGAGTGACCAACAACCAACAAAGAAATAAAGACAGCCAAGGCTTCAAGGAAGGGGGCAAGGAGAGGGGGTGGACACATGCATCCTTGCTCTGTCTTTTCCTCTCCATGCTGTCTTTCCTAATGTTTGCCCCAGCCCATCTCCAGGCCCTTCTGTCTCCTAACTTCTGCCCAGATTCCCAGTCCATTGATGCAGAGCATTTCAGGCTGTTCGGAAACGGGGAATCACCGGCAAATCCAGCATTCAGGATGCCAGAATCCAGAGTGGTGCCAGCACCAACCAAAGCAGACCAGCGGCTGGCAGGTGGCACCAGCACCCAAGCTCAGTTCCAGCGAGAGTTCTTCCTCGAGCTGCTTGTGCTCGGGCTCAGATGCCCCTTCTCCCTGGGTAGTCCCAACACCATGTCACCCGAAGTCGTACAGAACCCCCAAAATGTGCCTGAATTATGGTGCCTGGATGTCTTGGTTTCACTTTTTGAGGTTTTTTTTTTTTTTTTTTTTGCTGACTCTTCCTGTGATTACTAAGATAATCATTTCTCAGATGAGGCTTGGGAAGAAATGAAGCTGAACCAGAACTGACAGCCTTGCAGGTTCCTCAGAGTCCCCAGATAAGGACACCTTGCAGAGGAACCATTCATTTGTGCCTGGAAGCTGAGAGTACTTCCTGCTTCCTTCCCCAAGCTCCCGTCCCCCTGCAGAGCCCCAGCTGGTCCTTCCAGACCCAGTCCAGAGGCCTTTCTCCTTCATCAAGGCTTCCCAGAACATTTTGAAAGGACTGAAGGATTGAAAGGATTCTTGAAATCCTGTTAACACTTTCCCACTTCCAAGATCCATTTCTCATTTACCATCAGAAAACAACCATCTTTTTAGATCTTAAGCTCTCCAAATAGCTTACAGGATCTTGTGAGCAGGAACTCAGTAAAAGCCCCTTGATTGCCAGCCCATCAGGACTGGCAAGTCTCAGGTGCCTAGGTTTATAGACGGGCTGTGGGTCCACAGACCCTGCCATAAGCCCGCAGCCACTTGTCTGCAATAGGTGCTTTCCCAGCACTGTGCTGCCAACAGGCTCAGCTCCCCAAGGCCTCTTGGGGCTGCCTGGGCCCACACCGGGCCAGAACAGCTCAGCTTCTTAATCCTTCTCCATCTAGCAAGGCTGAGCTTCAAATTCTCATCACTACATTCCAGAACCCACTCCCTCCGGGCTGACCTGCCTGGTGACTCTCTTCTTCCCACTCCTTGGTGCACTCTTTTTGGATCCCTTTCCAATGGCCGGATGAAAGGAGTGGAATTTTAAGTCTTTTGCCCTAAAGTCACTGACTGGGGTAAGGGATAAAATATAAAACCTGCTATATAAATATAATATATATATATATTTTTTTTATATATAAAATATAAAACCTGTTAACTGTGGGCTTCCCTGGTGGCCCTCAGTGGTAAAGAATCTGCCTGCCAATGCAGGAGATGTGAGTTCCTTCCCTGGGTTGGGATGATATCCTGGAGGCGTGGGCGGATAGCAACCCACTGCAGTATTCTTGTCTGGAGAATTCCATGGGCAGAGAAGCCTAGTGGGCTACAGTCCATGGGTGTCACAAATTGGACATGACTTAGCAACTGAGCACTCATACATAGGGTAAAAAGGATGGAAATGGGAAGTAGTTACTGAGTGATTGCCTCAATCTTGCAGAAACAAGATTTCATTTATATTGAAGATAAAGTGGGCATGTACTGATGGAGCTCCTGCTAGGCAGCCCCGGGAGAGGCAGGAGGGATTGGAAGGCTGTCTGGGGGGCACAGGCGCATCTCTGCGACCCTGATCCAGGAGACTTCCCCAGCAGGTCCTCTGTGCTGCTGCCAGCTCACCAATATGCCTACCTTAGACACACAGCATGGTTTTCCTTTAAAAGTACCCATTGAGTTCAGTCCCCCCAGTATCAAGTTCAGTAAGGGATGTGCCAAGAGAATGACTGACCTGGAGCCACAAGAGCAGGACTGGAGCTGGACTCTGAATCCCCTGATTCCCAGGCCAGGGCTCTTTCTGCAGCAACCACTGTGCTGAGGGTAGAAGCAGGTCTAAACCCAGTTCCTCCAGGATGGAAAATGCTGCCACATCTGACCAAGGCCCCTGGTCCTGTTCTGCTCAGACAGTCTTTCTAGAGCCCCAGACACCAGGCTCTTCACTGTGGGTACAGCCTAGCACATAGACTCATCCACAAGTCATCAGGAAAGAGTGAAGCATTTTCCACAGGCGTGATCGTATCCCTGAGGGGACAAAAATTTGATCTTGGGAGGGGCAAGAAAAATCTCACGGTATATAAACATACACACATAGCATATAAACAGATACACAGTATGTCTATGGCATTAAAATTTCACAGGCAAGTAAAATCTCAGCCGCCAATTAAAACATGTTTGGGGCTTTTCCCCATACCACCAAACAATGCTCTGATATCAGCTGGGTACCCTATGATTCGACTCAATTCTGACACCATCTACCTGGAGATAGCATCAACTCCAAAAGGTTAAGGGTTCAGTCCTACTGAACTCAAGTCCTACTTGGAGACTGAGCTCCAAGCCCTTCCCCGCCCCTAGTCCCCACAGCTTCTGATGCCAGTCCCAAATTCAGGTTATCACTATGCTTCTGATCAATTGCCTATATACTGGTAACGCCCAAGACTTTGTTTTCAGGTTTGATTAATTTGCAAGAGTGGCTTACAGAACTCAGAAATACATTTTACTTCCGAGATTACCAGTTTGTAATAAAAGGATACAACTCAAGAATGGCCAGATGGAAGAGATGCAAAGGGCAAGATCTGGGGGAGGGGCACAGAGCTGCATGCCTCTCCCAGCTCATCGCTATCTCCAAATCTCCAGGTATTCATGAAAGCTGGAAGTTCTCCGAATCCTTTTCTTTGGGGTTGTTATGGTGTCTTCATTACATGGGTATTATTAATTAAATCACTGGCCACCAGTGACTGATTCAACCTTCATCCCTTTCTCCCCTTCCTGGGGGCGGGATGGGGGTCAGGGGGTTGGGATTGAGTTCTAACCCTTAAGTCACATGGTTGGTTCTCCTGGCAACATGTCCCCATCCTTAGGAGCACTCCAAAATCACCTCATTGACATAAACATGGGTATGATGAAAGGGGGTTGTTATGAATATCAAGACACCTTTATCATGCTTATCACTTAGGAAAGTTCAAGGGTTTTAGAAATTTCTAAGCAGCTATAAATTTCTTGTCATAAATCACAATATCACAAATAGAACCTAGGAGAAAATGTCTATAAAGGCTCCTAGACAGGGAGTTCCCTGGTGGCTCAGTGGCTAAGGGGGCCTGGGTGTGATCCCTGGTCAGGGAACTAAGATCCCACATGCCACAACTAAATATCCCTAGTGTAACTTAGACCTGTGCAGCCAAACAACTAAATAATTTTTTTTTTAAAGGCTTACGAACAGAGGCGATGAGGAAAGAAAGGTGAAAAACACCAAAACATAGGCTCTACCGTCAAGGTTAGACTCTCCTCTCTACCTGTTTCTAGCTGATGACCCTGGGCAACAAACTCCACTTTTCTGTACGCCAGTTTATCCTTTAAGTCAAATAAAGATAAAAATTGTATTCACATCACAGGTTGGCTGTGAGGATTCCATGAGACAGACAATACACATAAGGCACTTAATTCCGTGTCTGAGACGTAAGTTCTCAACAGGTGTTAGATGCAACAATGATCAAGATGGCTCGAAGGGAGGGCGTCTTCCCCCCACATGATAAGAGTCACTCGTGCCTCCTGTGGGCTCCCTTGATGGCTCAGTGGGTAAAGAATCTGCCTGCAATGCAGGAGACACAGAAGACTCGGGTTCGACCCCTGAATCGGGAAGATCCCCTGGAGGAGGACATAGCAACCCACTCCAGTATTCTTGCTGGAAAAATCCCATGAACAGAGGAGCCTAGCAGGGTACAGTCCAACCAGTCGGGTGCAATTAAGCACACATGCCTCCTATGGCAAAGAAAACAAAGTTCTGGATGGTTTCAGAAATCCCTCTATAGGAAGAAGGGTCCTGCTTGGTACCAGGGATTAGAACTGGTGCTAAGATTTCAACCATTCATCCACTCACCCACCCACTCAGGTCTCTGCTCTCCATCTCTACTTCCCTGTGTCTGACACTAAGCATGGCACCTGGGGCTTTATTGGATGATAACTGCACAAAGGGACTTATAGCCTCAAAGGGGACCAGAAACTCCATCTTCACTGGCAAAAAAAGTCTCATCTACTAAGTGAGTGCTTCTTAGATGGTAACATGTATAGGAATCACCTGGGGATCTTGGTAACATTCAGCATCTGATGTGGAAGATCTGGAGTGGGACCAGAGAATCTGCCTTTGTGCCAACCTCCCAGGCGATGGGGATGCCCTGGTCCAGCACTACAAACTGAGGAGCCAAACAGTCACGAGGCTTTCCTTTCCCACAGTTAACCAAACCGAGGATATGATGCTTCCCTTTCTCTGTTGATAGTTGCCTACTATTTTATCATGGGCCCATGATAAAAGCATCTAGAAGATTTCATGCTGGTAAATTCTAGAGAAGACTCTTGAGAGTCCCTTGGACAGCAAGGAGATCAAACCAGTCAATCCTAAGGGAAATCAACCCTGAATACTCATTGGAACGACTGATGCTGAAGCTTCAATACTTTGGCCACCTGATGGGAAGAGTCGACTCACTGGATAAGACCCTGATGCTGGGAAAGACTGAAGGCAGGAGGAGTAGAGGATGACAGAGGATAAGATGGTTAGATGGCATCACTGACTCAATGGACATGCATTTGAGCAAACTCCAGGAGATGGTGAAGGACAGGGAAGCCTGGAGTGCTGCAGCCCTCGGGTTGCAAAGAGTTGGATAAAACTCAGTGACTGAATGAACAACAACAACGAATTCTGGAACAAAATCTTCAAGGCGAGTCCATTCTGCACCTGGGGTCACAACTGGTTTCTGAGGATTCTGAACGTTAAGTTACAATGAGCTGGCTTCAGTACTCCTGCTGGATCACACAGTTGTACTTGTTTTTCTTTCAGGATCAAAATACTCTGGGGGAGGGAGAAGAGAAGGGGGTGAGCAGGAGAGAGGGGAGGGAGAAGAAAAGGCTGGCCAGGAGGAGACAGCATGGAGAGAGAGGAGGATCCTAGCCAGGCACTTCCAACTTCCCTTTTGTTTGGAAACAGCCTCAGGTAGCCAGCATTTCTCCTGGCGGAAACAACTGAGAGAATGTAAATGGGTATAGAGGAGGCTCCACCAGGACAGAGCACTTGAAACCAGGCCACTAAAATCAGCCGCTGTCTGGGGACCTCGTTCTGTCACTCGATTAGAATTTTTAGTGTAATTCAAGTAATGTTTACGGAAGGTCCCAGAGCAGAAGGGCCTGGGGTGTGGGGTTTGGAGCCAAGAACAGGCAGGTCCCAGATGGCAAGGAACAACAATCGTTCTTCTTTTTTTTAAAAAAAGCACTTGAGGAGCAGTTTTCTCAGAAAAAGAGTAACCTGTTAACACATGACGGTGAGAGTCCAGTCTCTCAACTTGGACTGTTGAGAGAATGCAGCTGCACGTGTGTGTGACCTGTGGGTGGTCTCTTGGGTCGGCCCCACCCACCTCAGGGCTCTTGGTAGGATTCACATCCTCCCACACACAAATACTCTCACAATTCAAACACGTGGGGGCATCAAAGTGCTCAGGGTCTTAGAATCTATGGTCTCCCCAACAGATGGGCCACCTCCAACAGGGTTTAAGAGTGGGAGAGCTGAAACTCGCCACCCCCCGCCCCACCCGCCAAGTGGCTAAGACTGTGTTCCCAATGCTGGGGGTCTGGGGTCCATCCCTGGTTCAGACACAGATCCTGCATGCCGCAACTAAGATACAGCACAGCTAAATAAATAAGTAAAAATAAATATTAAAAAAAAAAAAGGTAAGTGAGAGAACTTGGGAGGCTGTGATAAAGATTTTCCTTAGCTGGGTCATAGCTTGACTCAGTCCTTCAGACTGAAGGGCTGGCATGACTGAATTATCCCAGGTCCATCGTTGATGATCAGTGTGACATTGGGCATTCATCATCTGTAAAATGGGGATAATAATAATACCTACTTCAGTGTGACATTGGGCATTCATCATCTGTAAAATGGGGATAATAATAATACCTACTTCAGTGTGACATTGGGCATTCATCATCTGTAAAATGGGGATAATAATAATACCTACTTCAGTGTGACATTGGGCATTCATCATCTGTAAAATGGGGATAATAATAATACCTACTTCATAGACATGTTGTAAGGATGCTCCAGGATGAAGCACAGAAAAAACAGCATAATATCTGCTATTGAGTGAATGCTCAAAAACGGGTTGTGGGTGCATTTACCTAGGGCTTAAGTCTTGGAGTGGGGTGGGTGGAGGAGAGAGGTAAAGGAAAGAGCTAAGAGCTTAGAAAGTAGTTTTTCTCCCAGTGCTTTCCTTCATGTGCATAGAGGCAATTCAACACCCTCATCCTAAGCCATAAATGTATATCCTTCCTGCTCAAACTTCTTGCCCACTGTCCACTAGGGAAAAAGCTAACACAGCCACTTTAGAACCTCTAATGAGGGAGCTCTGGAAACACAATGCTCTTTTTTTTTTTTTTTTTTTTCAGTCGTTGCATGCAAACTCTTAGTTGTGACATGTGGGATCTAGTTGCCTGACCAGGGATTGAACCTGGGCCTGCTGCACTGGGAGCGTGGAGTCTTCAGCCACTGGACCACCAGGGAAGATCCTGCCCTCGCTCTTGATTTCCACCTTCTCCAATCTCCCATCCTTCTGCATCTCCAGTCAACACTTGGTTGAATCTCATTCTTCTCCAAAATCGATTGCATCTTTCTCCACTATATAGCTTTTGGTTTTTACAATAAAACTCTGTTTACACTTTTTCAAATTAACTGCCCTTCTTTGTCATTGAATGTATTTTTAATTGCTGTGTTGAATTCCAAGTAATTGAAATGTCATAATTGTTATAATCATCCTCCCACAGAGGGATATTGGAGTGATTACTAGATTTCAATGTTCTAAACAGAACATCAAAAAACATCTTAATACAGATTATCTTTCTTCCTTTTAAAAACATTTTTATTGAGATATAATTGACATACTGTGCAAATCACCCATTTAAAGGATACCATTTAATGCTTTTTACTATATTAATAGAGTGGTGCAACTGTTCATGGGGTCGCAAAGAGTTGGACACAGCTAGGGATTGAACAATAACAACCATCACCACAGTTAATTTTAGAACATCTTTATCACCCTAAGAAGAAATCTTACACCTATTAGTCATCACCCCATTCTCCCCGTTCCCTCAGCATTCGGCAATCACTAATCTATCTTCTGAATCGATAGATCTGCTTGTTCTGGAAATAAATGGAATTATTTAATATCCCCAAAGGCATTCCACTCCACTGCCTTTTCTGCCTGGCTTCTTTCAATTGGCATAATGTTTTCAAGGTTCATCCATGTTACAGTATGTATCAGAACTTGTTCCTTTATATTTTCAAGTAATAGTCCATTGTATGGCTATATCACATTTTATTTATGAACTCATCAGTTGCTGGACAATGATTTGTTTCCACTTTGGGTCTATTATAAATAGTGCTGCTGTAAATATTCATGTCCACTGCTTTGTATGCACGCGGGTTTTCATTTCTATTGGGTGCACTGCATAGCTATGCCCTTACTCAGCTGTTGCTCTTGTGGTTCAGCCCTTGTTCATACATTGAGCTCACGCTCTCCTCTCCACCCCAAACCTGCTCCTCTTCCTAAGCACACTACAGGTTCCACCACCTCTCCTGTTGCACAACCCAGAAACTCAGCCATCGTCCTGTATGCTACTCTTAACTCTTCCACCCTCCTCCCCACTGCAGCCCACATCCAGCCCCGTTGCAGCTCAAATAGAAGCATGGCCCCAAGAATGCTTTGCAAATGCTCTATCATCAGTCAGGCCATTAATTCTTTACACACTCATACCCCTTTGTTTATTTTTGTCGAGTTACTGGCTTAATGTCTATTTGATCACTATCTCAAGTGCTCAGCATAGTGCCTCCTGCCTACTTTATAGCAAAACTGCAAGCCAGTTAGGGTATGTATCACATTCCTTTTAGAACATCTCACAGATCCCAATACACTAGTACTGCAATAAAAATGTGTTGACTTGAACTGGTTTTTTTCCCACAAATTTTTATAGAAAAGTCAACATTTTTGGTGTGCAGTTCCATGAGTTTTGGAAAATGCATAGTCACAAAATCACCACCACAATTAGGACACAGAACATTTCATCATGTCCCCAAATTTCCATGTATGGCTTTATAGTTAATGCTCCCCCTTCCCTATTCCCCGGAAACTTCTGATTTGTGGTTTTCTATTCCTATAGTTTTGCCTTTTCCAGGATATCTTGTAAATCTAATCATATATCTGTGGCTTTTTGATTCTGGCTTCCCTTCCACTCAATGCCTTTGCACTTCACCCATGTTAACGCTAAGAGCTCATTCCTTTTTATTGTCAAGTACTATTCCATGGTATGGAAGAACTATAGCTTATCTGTTCCCCAGTTAAAGAACATTTGGGATGTTTCCAGCTTTAGGCAGCTTGAATCATGGCAGTATAAACATTCATGGACAGGTTTCATGGGAGCCAATGTTCTGGTTTTACTTGGATGAAGACCTAGGAGATGGACTGCACTATCATATGACCAGTGTATGTTTAACTTTCAAGAAACTGTCAAATTGTTTTCCAGAGCAGTTGTATCATTCTGTATCCCCACCAGCAGTGTGTGAGAGTCCAGTTATCCTGCATTCTTGCCAGCACTTGGTGAAAATTTTTATGTTGCCTGGATTCCATTACTTTGGCAGATAGGTGATTCGCAAATAGTTTTTTTTCCCCACCTGAGGCTGGTTATCTCATTCTTTCTCCAGGGGATCTTCCTGACCTAGGGATCAAACCCAAGTCTCTTGGGTCTCCTGCATTTGCAGGTGGATTCTTTACCACTTGTGCCACCCTAGGAAGCCCTTTCGAAGGGCCTAAGTTCTTAATTTTAATGAAGACCAATTTATCACTTTTAATATTGTTATGAATCATGCTTTTGGTATCATATCTAAGAAGTCTTTGCCTAACTCAAAGTCATGAACAATTTCCCCTATGTTTTCTTCTAGGAAATGCATAGGTTTAGGTTTTACATTTAGGTCTTTGGTCTACTTTAGTTTTTTTATCTCACGAACTTTTTCATCCGCTTTAGGTCCTAAATCTAATCTATGATATACTTGTCCATATTGCTTTCCACCCTTCAAGATCCTTGAGGGATTGTGTTTTCTAAAACATCAATATTTGTGTGACCCCGAGAGTAAGGTCTCCTTAAATTGCGAGTCCTCAGCACCTCACCTGGCTCCCTCTAGTACCCACCCCTTATTTTATTCATGTTCATATTTTCCATAACACCAAGCATCATGTCTTTCATGTTAGGTACTGAATAGATGTTATTGAAATTAAAAAGTGAGATAAAAGAATAATTTGAGGCTGCTTATCCCATTGAGAATGAAGAATTAGCACAACTAGGAAAAAGCATTTCCTGACGATGCCCTGTATAGCACCTACTGTGCACTAGATGCTGGAATGCCTCCTGGTGGCCCAGAACTTCCAGAGAGTTACTTCATCCTAAGCGGCCTTCTTACAGCAATGCATATCACATCACCCAGTAAGCAGAAATACAGAGTATATACCTGACCAAAGTGCTCTGGTGGGATGTTTTCAAAATCTGAAACACATCGAAGTAGAAAGTGTGCTCAGTCATGTCCAACCCTTACCCCATGGGCTGTAGCCTACCAGGCTCCTCTGTCCATGGAATTTTCTAGGCAAGAATACTGCAGTGGGTTGCCATTTCCTTCTCCAGGGGATCCTCTGGACCCAGGGATCAAACCTGGGTCTCTTGCGTCTCCTGCATTGGCAGGAAGATTCTTGACCACTGCGCCACCGGGGAAGCCCAAGTAAAAAGTATGCTAGAGAAATAACACGTGAGCCCCCGGAATGGAAGACATTCTAGCTTGGGTTCAGGTATAGGTCAGATGTGAAAAGTTAAGGGTCAAACTTGCAGGATGACTCTCTCTCATTTTCCCTCTATTTCCCCCTCCCCCACACACTAGAGTTTTCATGAAAAACCCACTTTGTGGCTCCCTGGGCAGAGAGAAGTTACGCGGACTTTCTCCATTCAAGGCTTGCAAACTCAGAGACTGGAGGAAAAATTCAGTTTGTCTGGAAGATGACTTCCTTTCTCAGGCCATTACAACAAAAATACTATGAACTGGGTTCTTTACAACAGAATTGTGTTTCTCACAGCCCTGGAGGCTGGCGGTCTGAGGTTGGGGTACCAACAAGGGGTATCTGAGGGCCACATCCAGTTTGCAGACTTCTCCTTCTGTCCTCACAAGGCAGAAGGGGCTGAGGGGTCTTTCTGGAGCCTCTTTTATGAGGACATTAATCTCATAACAGCTCTGCCCTCATCACCTCATCACCCCTCTGCAAGATCTCACCTCCTGATCCCATCACCTCGGGCAATAGGATTTCAACACTGGAATTCTCGGTGGATTCATGCAGACCAAGCACCAACCTGTTTTAGAAAGTGTTACAGGGGGTCCCTCACCCCCCTGTCAGCAGCAACATGAGAGGCACCCTGAGGCCTCAAAGCAGCAGACCTAGAAGTGTGTGCGGACTGTGCTTAGAGAGGGGACACGGCAAGTGTGCTGCGAGCGGCCAGTAGATGCTGGACCAGTCCATTCTCACCTCTCGAAAGATCTGAAAGAGCATTGAAGCTTTGACAGAACATTTTGTCCCAGACTGCAAAAAAAAAAAAAAAAAAAAATTTTTTTTTTGAATACTGTGTTGTTTTATCTTTTTCAATTATATAGGTTGAGAAATGCGGAGCATAAAGCTTAGTGATTTGAACTTAAGCACTTTCTAGGGGCAGGAAAAGACTCATTAAAATAAACTTTATGACCTTGGCATTCTGTACCATTTCAAAGTAACCAATTACAGAAAATGGAAATGAGATGTCAAGATTTTGATTTTAGTTTCAAAGCAAATGCAGTCCCTTCCAAGTGATTAATAATTAAAATAAACTTCATGGTTCTAGAGAACAGCCTAATTTGGGCAATGCTTTTAAAAATTATAATTTGTAAACCACCAGCCCCAGAATCACGAGAGTTTTGTTAATAATCTCCCTCCCTCCCTCCCTCTCTCTCTCTCTCTCTCTCTCACACACACACACACACACACACACACACACACACATTACTAGGTCCTCTATTAAACCTATCTGGTGGTGAGGGACCTGGGAGTTTGCATTTTTAATAAACTCCTGGGATCTAGACATTTTCAATCAGGTTGTAAGTTACTAATGTAGACTCTGTGCAACCCCATAGACGGCAGCCCACCAGGCTCCCCCCGTCCCTGGGATTCTCCAGGCAAGAACACTGGAGTGGGTTGCCATTTCCTTCTCCAATGCTTGAAAGTGAAAAGTGAAAGTGAAAGCTCTCAGTCTCTTTGCGACCCCATGGACTGCAGCCTACCAGGCTCCTCCGTCCATTGGATTTTCCAGGTAAGAGTACTGGAGTGGGTTGCCATTTCCTTCTCCAAATGTAGATAACACCCAATACTAAATACTAATTTAGTAACAATAATAATATTTTCTCTAACCTTCATTACGGTGTTAATAGGGGCCTAAGAGATGGTTAGATAGCATCACCAACTCAATGGACATAAATATGAGCAAACTCCAGGAAACGGTGAAGGACAGGGAAGCCTGGTGTGCTGTGGTCCATGATGTTGCAAAGAGTAGAACAGGACTTCGCAACTGAACAACAAATGGGCCTGTGTTATCTCACGTGTAATTGTTGAGTGTATCTCATGCATAATCCTCTCAGCAACTCCTGGGATAATCAGCATCTTCCTTCTCATTACAGGGATGCAGAAACTGAGGCAGGAGTAGCTTGTCTAGGTCATGCTGCTGGATAGTGGCTCTGGATTGAGGGAGTCAGCACCCCAAGCTCCTGACAGTCACAGGGAGAGGTGAACTCACAGGCCCCTCTGCCCCTGCACACTGGCAGATGGACGTTTACATCAGTATCCTCTCCGCTTCTAGCCGAGCCCAGGGCCAGGCTCTAAAGAGCAAAGTCCCTTGAGGGAGGAGGAGATGCCGCCTGATTGACCAGCTCGGTTCTGCCCATGGACGCCCAAGGTGGGCTGTGCCTGCTTCAGGCCTTACCTCCTGAAAACATTCTAACCAAGTTGGGCCATTGATGCCTGCCTGGTCAGCCAATTGATAGCCAGGCAAATGTTGAACTTTCTTTCTAGAAAGAGAAAAATCTGATCCTTATCTGCCTCTCTGGTGTTAGAGAAGGAGGCCTTGTGTCTCCACACCTGGGCAGGGGCATCACAGTGCCCTGGGGACCTAGGTCAGCACGATGGAGGTATCTGGTTTAGACCCTTGCTTGTTCCACCTTGCTGAGGAGTTAGAGACCTTTTTTCACTGATAAAAATGCAATATTAACTTCCTAGGGCTGCCATAACAAATGAGCAGAAACTGGACGGCTCAAGATGACAGCAATTCATTCTCTCATCATTGCAGAATACAGAAATTCAAAATCAAGGTGAAGGCAGGGCCGTGATCCTGCTCGAGGTGCTAGATGAGGAAACGTCTTTGCCTCTTTCAGATGGGTAACTCCTGAGCGTATGGTGGTTGCTGTTTAGTCACTCAGTCACGTCTGACTCTTTGGTGACCCCATGGACTAAAACCCTCCAGGCTCCTCCGTCCATGGAATTCTCCAGGCCAGAATACTGGAGTGGATTGCCATGACCTTCTTCAGGGGATCTTCCCAACCCAGGGATCAAACCCGTATCTCCGGCACTGCGGGTGGATTCTTTACCACTGAGTCACCAGCAAAGCCCAACACAACTCTAATCTTTGTCTTTGCCTTCATATGGCCTTTGTCTCTGTGTGTATCTCTGTCTTCTCCTTTTGAGTGTCATATACAATAAGATTTAGGGCCCACCTGAATCTAGGATGCTCTTACTCCCAGATTCTTGCCTGAATCACATCTTCAAAGACCGTAATTCCAAATAAGGGAATAATCTAAGGTTCTGGGTGGACCTATCTTTTGAGGGACAGTTTTTCAACTCACTATAGATGCTTTACATATAAGGATTCAAAAATTAAAAACAACCACGCTTATGTTACAGAAAAGTTTGCAGACATAACTTGGTTTCCCTGTTCTTATTCTCCCTCCAGCCAGGCCTAAAGATAGTTCCCAAATTTCCCTGGAGAAACTATCTCCATAGGAAACTCAAGACTAGCATTTTTTACATGCACCCTAACAGCAAACAATGCAGGAGACTGCCTGCAGTGCAGGAGACCTGAGTTCAATTCCTGGGTGGGGAAGATCCCCTGGAGAAGGAAATGGCAACTCACCCCAGTATTCTTGCCTGGAGAAATCCATGGACAGAGGAGCCTGGTGGGCTATAGTCCATGAGGTCTCAAGGGTCAGACACGACTTAGCGACTAAACCACCACCACCAGCAAACAATAGATTGAAAGAACAGTGAGCACACAACGGGGAAAAAATAAGCTGTTTGGTAGAATAATGGGATGTTGAGGGCATGCTTTCAACCTTCAGAGGTTTCTCAAGTGGAGAAATGGAGGAGAGATGCCAGTGGATTGTTTTTCCTTTAAGAGACTGGGCACCTGACCCGTTCTCGCTCATCTCACGCTTCTTCAGAGAGAGATGATCTCCTTCATCTCCTTGCAAAGGAGCTGACATTTGGACAGATTCTGATTCAGACAGCTGGACGCCCTGCTGTGTGAAGGACAGGGTCAGTGATTTCTAAGGAGTGCTCTTCACAAGGACTCTTCACGAGGACAGACTTCTGGTCCCATGCACTATGGTGACAGTGAGTGACAAGGTCTGCTGATGGATGTTTGATGAGTCACGGGCCAGTTCCACTCTAAACCTGAGGCCACGCAGTGTGGGTCAGGGCTTCCCAACCTTGGTGGATCATCAGAATCACCTGGAAGCTTTTTTTTTTTTTTAATTCTTTATTTATTTTGACTGCACTGGGTCTTAGTTGAGGCAGAAGAGATGGTGCTCCCTGACCAGAGATGGAACCCAGGTCCCCCTGCATTGGGAACAAGGAGTCTTAACCACTGGACCACCAGGGAAGTCCCACACCTGGGAGCTTCGACATTTTGCTTTAGGTGACAGCTTCCCCTCAGCTCCTTCCCCAGACCTACAGAGTCAGAGTCTCCCTGTGGACTGACGCATGAGCTTTTCTGTTAGCCCTGGGGCCACAGCATGGCTCTCCCCCAGTTCTCAGGTGCGTTTGGACAAGTCGGCCGTGCTCCAACGTGTGCGTCAAGGGCAGTGGCAGCGCCCCGGGCTGCCTGTGGGTGTCAGAGGCGGTGCCTGCAAAAGTGCCACTTTTACAGTGGAAGCCATTTGACTCAAATAATCATTAATAAGGGACTTCCCTAGTTGTCCAGTGGCTAAGACTCCACACTCCCAATGCAGGGGATCTGCGTCCAATCCCTGGTCAGACTAGATCCCACATGTCGCAAGTAAGAGTTCACATGCTGCAACTAAAGATTCTTCGTGCCACAACTAAGAAAGATCTGGTGCAGCCAAATAAAAATAAAATAAAATTCAAAAAACTGTGAAATGATTAATAAATACTAGCAATTACTCTGAGTTGTCTGAAATGCCTATTTTTATGTGGAGGAAGAAGTATTTGTTCTATTTATTAAAAAAACAAAAAAGAAAAAGAAACACAGGGTAATCCAGCCGGCTTTGACTCCTATCTGATGGGAATATAACTGCTCACAACATTTCCTAACTTTTCATTAGGAAGCATATGTTTGGGGACAATAGCAGGAATTCAAGAACCTACATTTTTTGTGCCAGCATGTGCCCAGTTGAGAGCAAAAGGTTGTTATTCCTGGCCAGGTTCCACCTTGCAGAGAAAGGCTAGGACTGGTCTGTGCAAAGATGGTCCTTTTGGCAAACCTTAGAAGCCAAGTGGGCTTCCCAGAGGCGCTAGTGGTAAAGAACCCGCCTGCCAATGCAGGAGACCTAAGAGACAAGGGTTCGATTCCTGGGTCGGAAAGATCCCCTAGAGTAGGAAACGGCAGTCCACTCCAGTATTCCTGCCTGGAGAATCCTATGGACAGAGGAGCCTGGTAGGCTACAGTCCACAGTCTCGCAAAGAGTCAGACACAACTGAAGTGACATAGCAGGAACACACAGAAGCCGTGTGCTAATGAGGAGACCCCAGAGAGCCTTGACAGCCTTAGGAGGAATATGCCTGTTTGACTTGATGGGAAGGGCTAGAGTCCCTCCCACTTTTTAGTGCCTTTCCCAGTCAGGGTTTTACCTTTCACAGATGAAATCATCTACACAAAGTACTGAGTCCAGAGGCTCTAAAGAACATCAGCTGCCACCATCAGACCATCACCATTCATCTTCTTAGGCCATCTGGACTCACATACCCTCCAGTCTGGTTCTCAAGCTTTGCTTCTGAAAGCCAGGAGGCTCTGCCCTGCCCCGAGGCCTTCTGGAACATCCCAGGATGTTCTGGGAGGGCCCACAAGTAAAGCACACTCAGGACAAAGCAGAAACAGTCTCTGCTTTAGAGGGAGGTTTTCCCAAGCCAACTTTTCTTTTTATCTGATGGGAAAGGTTGAGTTTACAGGCAGTAGTGGTGGGGAGGGGTGGGGGGGTGGGTGGCAGACAGCACAAATAAATACAGAAAAACCTCTCCAGGGGCTGCTATTGTGCTTAGCACAATGACAGGCCCTGAAGAGCGTTTTTTTAACCAGCTGAGATGGGAAACTGAAAGAAATGTGGTCAGATTACACCCTCCTCCGGAGCCCTGACTTGCTACAGGCCTCCCCTGTGTGCTGTAGGATAGAATGGGCAATCCTTTAGTCCAGTCCTGGCTGCTGTGGAGGAGAAGGGAATTTAGGTTGTGGAGGCAGGTCTGCAAATTCGGAGCTGAGGAGCTTTGGGCACTAGTCTTCTGACCACCCTGGGCATTCTCAAAAGCTGTTAGCACAAGTTCCCACCCTTCCCAGGGCTTTCCGGCCAACAATGGGCTGTGTCCAGGAGGGCAGGGCTTGTGACACACCCAGGCAAGGCTGTTTGATCCTGAAGGGAGGTGGAGCGAGCCCCGCTTCCAGCAACGGGGGTTGGGGGTGAGGAGTGGGGGCGGGAGTTAAGTAGGACCGGTGGCTTTCTCAGGCCCCAAGGAAACTGTAAGGACTGGCAGCTCAGCCTCTGTTGCCTTTGGTTGCTTTGAAGTGAGTCATACAATTGGAAAGATCTTTCTGGAACCAAAGTCATCTTTCATGGGAATGAATCTCAACTCATCTGCAGCTGGTGTTTCTATCCCTCGAGTAAGCTGGAAAAATCCACCCAGAAAACACCGCAGTCCAACAGCTTTAAAACCCCTTGGGAAAAGCTGCACACCCCCACCCCTGCCACCCTACCCCCGGCCCTGCAAGCTGGCACCTTTGGATGCTTCCACTGTGGGTGGTCTGGCTCCTGCAGTACCTGTGGGGGCACCTGAGTCCTTCTCTGCATGATACTTGCTTACATTTTGAGCTTGGAACTGGGGAGATGGGGTCTGAATCCCATAGGCTGATAGTGTATAAGGCACTTGGTTTCCTTGTGTCTGTTTCATGGAAAGAAGCAGCAATGCAAGGGGCTCTATGAAATAGAGCATGTAAGATGCTTAGCTCAGAATGGAAACAGTGAGTCCTCACTACATGGCAGCAGCTTCATAAATAAGAGCTAATATTTGTGACTTCCCTGGTGGCCCTGTGGTTAAGACTCCATGCTTCCACTGCAGAAGGCCCAGATCCCTGGTCAGGGAACCAGATCTCACATGCTGTAAATAAGCTTGAATGCGTAAAAAAGATCAAAGATCCCACGTGCTGCAACTGAGACCCAGCACAGCCAAATAAATAATTAATTAAAAAAAAGAAGCTAATGTTTGAGAGCTCATTGCACATCGTGCCTAGTCCTATTCTACTTGATTCCCACAATAGCTCTTTGAGATAGGTATTATTATTGAAGGCAAGAGGGGACGGCAGAAGATGAGATGGCTGGATGGTATCACCGCCTCAATGGACATGGGTTTGAGCAAAGTCTGGGAGATGGTGAAGGACAGAGAAGCCTGGAGTGCTGAAGTCCATGGGGTCATAAAGAATTGAACATGAATTAGTGACTGAATTACAGCAAATTATTATGATTACTCCTATTTTATAGAAGTTAAAAGTGAGGCTTAGAGAAGTTAGACAAATTGTCACTAGTTACACAGCTAATTATTGGTGAGGCTAGAACTCAACCCCAGGAAGTTTTATGCTATAGCCCACACCCAATTACCATGTAATACATTATTATTACTATTAATTAGCACATCTTCAGGGGCTCTCAATCTTAAATGATTACCGGACAAAGAGAGTGCTGTTACTGAAGCATATAAGACATGTGTGGGCTTGTTTTAATGTTGGAGAATTCATATAAAGACCAGAGATGAAAAAAAGCCCAGAACAAAAACTAAAATTCTTGAATGATCAAACTATTTAAAGTAGTAGTAGAACACTGGTGGGAATGTAAATCAGTGCAGCTACCATGGGGAACCCTATGGAGGCTCCTTAAGAAACTAAACATAGGGCTACCATATTATTCTACAGTCCCATTCCTGGGCATATATCTGAAGGAAACTATAATTCAAAAAGATAGGGACTTTTCTGGAGCTCCAGCAGTTAAGACTCTGAGCTCCCAATTCAGGAAGCTCTGGTTAATCCCTGATGGGAAACTGGATCCTGAATGCCAGGACTAAGAACCCACATGCCACAGTGAAGATCCCACACGCCACAACTAAAACCCAGTGCAGCCAAATTAAAAAAGAGATGCACGCACCCCAATGTTCATGCTGCTGCTGCCATAGCAGCACTATTCACAGTAGCCAAGATACGAAAGCATCGTAAATGTCCATGAATGGACGAATGGATAAAGAAGTTGCAGTATAAGACTTCACTGGTGGTGCAGTGATCAGACATTCACCTGTCAATGAAGGCGGCACGAGGTTGGTCCTGATCTGGGGAGATCCCACACACTGCGGGGCAACCAAGCCTGTATGCCACAACCGAGCCCAAGCTCTAAGGCCTGCGTGCCGTAAATGCTGAAGACCACGCACGCTTCTAGAGCCTGTGCTCCACAGTGTGAGAAACCACCTCAATGAGAAGCCTGCACCCTGCAATGAAGGGTAGCACCTGAAAACCTGAGCAGCAACAAAGCCTCAGCACAGCCAGTAAATTAACACAAAAATAATAAAAGAAGAAACTGCGGTGTGTGTATATACACACTGCAACTTTTTAAATATTTATTTATGACACAATGGAATATTACTCAGACACAGAAATGAATGAAATAACGCCATCTGCAGCGACATGGATGGACCTAGAGATTAGCATACTAAGAAAGCCAAAGACAAATATTATATGATACTGTTTATAATGTGGAATCTAGTAAGATGATGCCAATGAACTGATGCACAAAATGGAAACAGACCCCCAGACACAGAAAACAAAACTTATGGTTACCATGGGGGAAAGGGGAGGAGGGACAAATTAGGAGTCTGGGATTAACATATACACACTCCTATATCTAAAATGAATAACCAACAAAGACCTATTGTACAGCACAGGGAACTCCACTCAATATTTTGTAATAACCTAGAAGAGAAAAGAATCTAAAAAAAAAGATATAAATGTACACATAACTGAATCACTTTACTGTAACCTGAAACTAGTAACATTGTCAACTAAGTATACTTCCATATATACAAATGAAACAAAATAATAGCAGACCCTGTCCAAGTACCAGAAACCCTCATTACACAATATTATCTGTAAACATAGTACTTTTCTGTTTTTGAACATTCTACTTCGTCTGGCTTCACAACCCCACAAGACAGCCAGAGAAGGTATCCATTCCTAATTTACTCATGAGGAAACTGAGGTTCAGGGAACTTTTGGGATTCTTCAGGTCTAAGTGGCTAATTATCCTTAATAAAGATCACTCAAGCTTCCTGACCAATGAAGACATGCTAGTGCCTGTACTGTGCTCAGCAGGTGTTAGGATTCAGCAACCATTTTTTGTGTGTGAATTTATAACTTTCTTTAGTAAAAGCCAGAGACACAACTGACAAAACACCGCTCTTCTTCACTGTGAAAGAACACATTTTTGTTATTTAGTATAGCTGCTGCAACAACTATTTTTACAAACACAGAAACCAAAAATAGTTAATTTTTAATTTCTGGTTAAGATTAGAATACAAGGCTCAATATTAGACACTAATTTCATGTACATGATACTTTTTAAAAGTTGAAGTGAATTTTCAGACTGATTTCAATGTCACTTCTGAAAAGTCTTTGACACTACAGAATTAATAAAATGGTCATTTCCTTTTAGAAGTTGTCATGTTTAGTAAAGATCTTCTGATGGGTCTTATTTTCATCAATTTTGCAGACGAGCAAACAAGAGGCCTAAAGAGGTTAAATGACTGGCCCTGAGACACACAGCTAGTGAGTACCCCCAGAAAAAGAAAAAAGAATGCTTCGCTTCATTCGTGTCCAACTGTGACCCTATGCACTGTAGCCCACCAGACTCCTCTGTCTCTGGGACTCTCCAGGCAAGAATACTGGAGTGGGTTGCCATTTTCTTCTCCAGGGGATCTTCCTGACCCAGGGATCAAACCGGCGACTCTTTATGTGTCCTGCATTGGCAGGTGGGTTCTTTACCACTAGTGCCACCTGGGAAGCCCCGAGCGCTATGTCTAATTGTGCCTTGGTGGAGGGTACTGAAGGGGACTGGCCAGTCTCACACTGAGAGGCTCCTCTGTGTCATGCACCCCCCAAAGATGTAGAACGTGGGGGACGTCGTCCTGGCTTTCAGAAGGTCACGGGTGGTGAGACACAGAAGCAGCACAGGACCCGCGGTGGGACAGACCTGGAGAACCCCAGCTCTCCAGCTCCCTGAGGGATTAGGCATGATTAATTAGCCTCGGAGCTCTGGTTCCCTCACCTGTTACAGAGGAGCTACAGTCATCTGCTCCTAGGGCTGTCCTGAGGGATCCAGCTAAGGGGAAGCCTAACACGAAGCACTCAACATGGAGACCATCTATCTCACTGCAGTTCAGCTGAAGAGCAGAAACCCAGGCAAAGCTAGCAGTATTAGGCAACAGTTGAAAAGCACCAAACGTGATGTTCACCCATAGGCATGCAAACAATTTACTGGGGCAGGTTGGGCTGGGCCCATCAAGGCAGGCTCCGAGAGAGGGTGTGAACTCGGGCTGGTCTTTGATTTAGGGCCAATGGAGCCCCTGGGAAACTCACACGGTAACTCCGAAGAGCTGTGGGCAAGTAATTTCAGATAGTCAACACTGCCATTACCTTCTGTCCGCGGGGCCAGGTCCTCACGTCTTTCCACTGCCTAGAAGAGCTGGACCTCATACAGAACACTTGCCCTCAGCAAAGCTGCAGAGGTGGAGAGGGCATGGCGCGTTCAGGAAACTCACAGTGCTTTTGCAAGAGCTGGAGGGCGAGATTCAAGGTGGGAGGGGTGGCCGAGCAGTGGGTGGGGCGTCGTGGGCGGGGTGTCGTGGGCCGGATATTGTGGGCGGGGCGGCTGCACAGCGGGTGGGGAATTGTGGGTGGGGCGACCTGCAGTGGGCGGGGCCAGGGCCCGTCAGGAAAAGCCTAGGATTCCCAGCACCAGCTTGAGCTCCGCTGTGGGCAAGAAACGGTGGCTTATCAGTGAGTCAACTTCCGATGCAGTGGTGATCCATGGCGGCCCATGCCACAGGGCACTCAAGATCATCTCGACTCAAGATTGACACCATCTGTGGGAATCACGACCCAACCTGAGTAGTGATGCTGGTGTGGGCTGCGGCAATAGTGAGCAGAACACAGATGCTGAGCCCAGGCCTCCCGACCCGTTTTCCACAGTAGCCAACTAACCTGCCAACTGCCTTGAGAATAACTCATTTCCGGCTTCCAGGTGAGGATCCACATGAATGCTAGGGCGACGGGCCCCTGGGCCTGTGTTACAGACTGGGGACTGCATGTTTGTGTGCTCCTCAAATCCTTAGATTGACGTTCTAACACTCACAGGAACGGTATCAGGAGGCAGGGCCTCTGGGAGGTGAATCCGTCACAAGGGTGGAGCCCACCTGGTGGAATTAGTTCTAAGAAGAGATGTCAGAGAGATTACTTCCTGTCTGCTCTTAGCATGTGAAGATGCAACCAGAGGATGGCTGTTTACAAAACCAAGAGGGTCCTGGCCCGACCTTGGATCAGCCACCACCTTGGTCTTGGCCTTCCAGACTCCACAACGGTGAGAAATAACTGCTGGTCAAGCCACCCTGTGTCTGGTGGTCTGTTACAGCAGCCCACGTGGAGTAAGACACCAGGCTTGTTAGACACCTAGTCGGATGGCTATAGTCGGAGAGGCCATTGTGAGTATACATATATCCTGATGTCTTCCAGCAAGCCCCGAATCTTGCCAGTGAAGATAACAATCGAAATCCTGAAGATTTTCTTTGATAATGCAGTGGAGGTCAAAGATGTTTTGAAGAATGTTTCCTTCCCACTGCACTCTAACTTCTTAGCAACGTGGTCAACTCACGGCAGATCAGAAGCGCTTGTCCTCCAACCTCAAATCCCCAGCCTTGCTTCAATGATGAGACCACTGCTGCTCCGTGACTCAAGCAAAACTAAACAACAGCCAGACCAGCATAGAGCAGCAGCTCTATTACCTTCTTTTTTTGTCTTTAGTTGACGTCGTCAATATGGTCTGGGTTATTGAGCAAACCTTCCTGCAATATACCACTGCTATTTCAGGCATTTTCCCCTCTAACCTGTCTGCCTAGATGATAAGATTGCACTCCCAGGACTCTGATTCTGATTTTGTTTTGGTCTTGAGAAGTTGGAATGGCACTAAAAAAATTTCTAGGTCAAAGGATATTTATTCATTCAATGGCTGCACTGGGTCTTTGTCGCTGCACTAGCTTTCTCTAGTTGCAGCAAGCAGGGGCTGCTTTCCAGTTGTGGTGTGAGGGATTCCCACTGCGGTGGATTCTCTTGTTGCGGAGCACGGGCTTGGTTGTCTCGGCATGTCGGATCTTCCCGGACCAGGGACTGAACCCATGTCCCCTGCACTGGCAGATGGATTCCTAACCACTGTCCCCTGCACTGGCAGATGGATTCCTAACCACTGGATCACCAGGGAAGTCCTTTGGCACTTTTTCAAATGGGACAGACCTTTAAAGGGAGTGAGGGAACCAGAAAGAAAACACAGTGTGGAGGCAGTTACGAATAAAGCACACACTTTATTCACTGAGTTGTGAGGACAACAGTGAGGCCAGACAGCGGCGGGGGGAGGCAGGTGCTGATTTCAACAGGAGCGTGGAGCAGGTCAGCATCACAAGCACAGCAGCTCGGGCCCAGGGCCACCCCCGCCTCTGTGCACTGGCACGTGGCACTCGGGACACCGACAGACACCCACATACTTTCACGGGGGACACGATACATCTTTTAAACAACAGTTCTTCCAAACGTTTGCTTTCATATTTCTGGAAGGGGAGGGGAGGTAGGAAGAACAGTATGCCTTTCAACACTTGCAAAAAAAAATTCCATTAAACCCAACTTCAAAATGAAAGAACTGCAAAAGCTTCGATGCAGGATTGTCGGCAACTCACAGAAACCACACACGTTTATTACTGGACAGGTCTGTACAGAACACCCCAAAAGAACACCAATCCCTTGGACACTCCTCTTTCGTAAGAGTAAAGAAACATACATGTATACAATCACTAAGTAGCTCCCTACCTTTCTGAATGTTAGTGGATGCAGGCTTCTCCTCTACCTTTGCCAAATGGGCTCAGAAAGCGACTCAGGGCTTGGGAGAGACTCTTTGGGGAAGAACTTTATTTAATGAGAGCAATTGCCACTCCATTACACTAAGCATCAGAAAAGATTGGGTTTAATTTTGCTGTGTACAAGCATATTGTTTAGAAAGCTTTTCAGCTTAAACTGACCACTTCCCCCTTTCGAGTCTGCCATAAATGAAACTTGTCCCAAATGAAAAACACAAAGATTCACATGCAAAGTGTGTCAGTCCATTTGCCCACTGCTTCTTGCAAACAGAAAGTGATTTTTTTTTTAATACCAAAGTTTCTCTTTCATTAAAATATAATTGGGAAGGGTATCCGGGAGGGAGGAGACATGGTTGTACCTATGGCTGGTTCTTGTTGATGTATGACAGAAACCACACAATTCTGTACAGCAATTATCCTTTAAAAAAAAAAAAGCATAATTGGGTAGTTCCCTTAATGCAAGTCAGCACTATAAGGTGTCATTACAAAGCTCAAGCCTGAAATAATCTGTTTTCTTTTAATAGAACGTACTTCAAAAGGGAGTACTAATGAGTGAGTTTTTGGGCATCCTGACAAACACTTGTTTTATCAAAGGGAAATAATCTTAATAAGTCAGATAAAATCAAGTCTGGCCTAGGAAGTACAGATTAAACAGTGACCGGAAATACAAACAAGATGATTTGTAAAAACTGAGCTTCCTGCAGAGGACACAGAAGGGTTGATAGCACAAAGGTCATCTTCCTTCCACCGTCTTTCCCAGCGCTCAGAGGGCTCTGGGAGCCTACAGACAGGAGGGTCCCCTGCCCCTTCAACACGCAGGAGAATGCTAACAGCAAGTTTGCCTTAAAGAGTTTTTAGAAAGACCTACCTAGTCAAAAGTGAATTTGAATTTTTCAACTTGCAAAAGCATATATATTTTATATAATCATCTGAGAAGCAGTTCTTTAGAAAAAGGTGTTTGCTTTAAAGTGTAAAGAAATTAGGTGAAAGTTTAAGAAACATTTCCAGCAAGACTTTTCCCAGTGGAGCTGACTGACATCGCAGATGGAGGGGATGGAAGTTGAAAAAGGCATAGTTCCAGCCTCACCCTGGAAGAGGAAGCTCAGCTTGGACACTACAGAACTAGGAGAAAAGGGGAGACTAAGAGGACATGACAAGGAAAAACTTTTTGTTTTCCTTGCACCTTATTACCCATTGACGCTAGCTTTTCTGTTCAAGGTTTCTGAGAACAGAAGGTTTCTCTTTTGTGATTAAAGAAGTCACATTAAGAACATTCAGTAACGAACCCAAACCAAGAGATAGACACCCAGCAAGATGGACAAGTTTCCAAACGCTCTGTGTTTCAACATAAATCACACCCAAAGACTAAATGGTATCCTGGCTTTTCTGGAAGAAACTCTAAAGGAAGCGCTGACTTTCATGTAACTATAGAGGCCTCTTCATGCAATCAGCCTATGCTTCAAGAATCACTAGTCAGTCCAATGCTCAAAAATGTAGCCCTTTCTGTATGCACCAGGGAAGCTTGCCATGCATATACTTCCTTTTTCTAGAGTAAACAATTCTCATTAATTTGACAGTGCTAAGAACTGGAATTTTTTATGCAGGGCGGGATTCAAGCAGAGAACACTCATTTCCTGTGCAGTGACCTGGACGTTCTGGGGACAAGCATGCTGAGCCCAGTTCAACGCAACAGATAGGGTGTTGTAGCCCACTGATTTGATTTGATTTGGCAGCTGGAAGAACCAGGTTGTGCCGTGACCCACCACTCAGCCTGGAGCTTTCTGCTGGGGAGCGGGGCCGGGGAGCCCCCACTTCAGAGAGCGGCACTGCTCTGCTTACAGACAGGAAGCTATTGGCATTTCTGGCAAGGCAGTTTTGCATGGTATAGTTTAAATTAGCTAATACATTTGATATGGAAAGAAGCTTTCCCCTCACCCAAGGAGGATGCTGAACTGAATTCAAAAGTAACAAGAAAAGTAAAGTTTCATTAGTGGGGGCAAATTTAGGGCTCAGTTCTGTAATGATCATTGTGGTTTTTCTTACACTGACATTTGATCTGCAAGTATATGGGTTGTAACTCACTTGCCAATGAAAAACACTGAGGGTCCTTCTTATCGCCATCATGAAAATCTCTCTCCTCTAGCTGAGCCCTAGGATCCACTCGGCCATCTTTGTCATTGGTCAAGGCAGGGAAACACTGGGACTATACCGTGGTCCCCAACCTCAGACTTTGCCAAAGTGAAGGATCAGGACACACAGGTCTAGTGCTCAGGCTGCCCATGCAGGAGAGGTGAGAAGATGGCACAGGTGGTGTATTGAATGAAGCAAACGCAGCAAACCAGACAGATGAAGGGATAAAACTGAAGGGGCTGCAGTCTGCCTTCAGTCCAAGGAGGAGCTGGTTTCCTCATGCCAACCTCATCAGAGCCATGTGCTAAAAACATTAGTAGGTCCAACACCTGTTCACACACACACACAGTCCTCAAACATTCAGTATCTAGCAAAGGTCAGGCAGGCTGAGATTCCTTCGGGAAGAGCACAGAATACTATAAAGCAACTGTCAAGTTCATTACAACACCCAGTCGTGAGAGGGTGTCACAAGTTAGGTCTCCAGCTCAAGGTCAGAAAGAATATTCTTGCTTTTTTGCCACTGGTATCAGCTACTAACTCATTCTAATATTTGGCGCCAGCAGGAAGAACTTCTGAGCTTTTATAATTAGTGGCATACATAGGTTCTCTCCTTTGGCTTTAAAATAGAGTTTACAAATTCTTAAACAGAGCCCCAAAGCATGAGAATTAATGTGACAACCTCCTATGCTTTCTCCTTTGGCTTTAAGTAAGAGTTTAAATTCTTAAGCAGCCCTCCAAAGCACACAAATAAATGTGACAACCTCCTACGTGTAACTGACATCACCTTCAAGTCTCAGCCAGAGGCTTTCAGGAACCATGGTGGTGTCTTAAATGCAAGTTTGGGTGTAATCCTTGGCTCCAATGTGAATCTTGTGTTGCTGAGTTTGAGGACTCTGGTGGGATATTCTGCTGTTGTCTACTCCCAGCCTGATCCAAAGCCTCAGTCTTCAGTCTGATGCTGACTTGAGCTACATCTGTCATGGAATATGCTGGCTTCTAACCACCAGCATCTTTTCATGAGGGACCTGCTGGCCAGGATGCAGTTAGTCTCACTCTTGACCTTTGAGTCACATGCACCTGTGCAAATGTCCCTTAGAAACTGCAGCTGAGTAGGACAAACCTTCGAGCAGGAATGGAATTTAAAAGCACATGCAGACTCCCCAGACTGTCATGGTTGAGCGAAAACATGAAAACACACACACACAAACACACACACACGTATCAGGAAGTCAACAGAGCTAGGCAAGAAAGCTGAAAAGACCAAATTAAATCAGTTGGAGGCCATCGCCCTTGAGTTGCAGAGCTTTCAAAGAGAAAAACATGCCTTTCCTTAGCCTACTACTGAAAAGACCTTAAAGAACTCAAAATCAGCGAGGGCTTGGTGTGATATATAGGATGCTGGATAGAGAGAAGAGGAAGCTGGGTTGGAAAACTTGCATTGGGAAGACACAGAATTTTTTTTTTTTTTTGGTCAAGAGGGCTATGGCCTTTGGAGCAAACTCATCTAACAGTACCCAACTGGGCCAATCAGGAGACAATCCTTCCCTTTCCTTTCTGTGTAAGAGTGGAGGGCTGGGGGCTCCTTGCTCTTGTCCTTGGCGGGGAGGAACACACTGCCTGAAGTAGAAAAGGGTTAAAGGAGAATTTTCACCCATTCCTTCTTCCTCTCATTTTTTTTTAGCAACAGCTAAGTAACTTGCCAAGTTGGGTCCTAGCAAACAGTAGGGAACAAGGAGCTTGTTAAAAATGCCTTCGGTGGCTGTTGAAACAGAGCTCCAGGGGAGCCCGACCCTGCTGTCCATCCTGCTGAGGCCTGGGCAGCGCTGCAGGAGGCCAGTGAGGAAAGGGGCAAAGACTGCTGCCACGTGGACCTGCCCCCCTGGGCTCCTGCTTCTCAGCCAAGTCGCTACAAGATAAATATATTCATACTTTGGAGTTATTACAACTGCTTGCCCATGCGGCATCTTAAGGGCACTTGCTGGCTCTTATTCATACAGTCGCGCTACTGTTGGATAACAGCTGAAAGAAAATGAAAGCAGTAGCTCCTGTTGTGGGCACAAGGTGATGGAAAAAGGTCGCGGGTGAACGCTAATGTGGAGCGTGGGAACACAGACATCTCTACCCCACTGCTTCTGGGCGAGTGTGGCCGCAGGCTGGCCCCATATTTGGCTCGTGGGCGTTTCAATCAGATTTCCCCTTGTGACTGTTGCTGACAGACTGTAGTTTGCAAATGCTCCGATCAAGTTTGGGCCTTAGTTCAACATCCTGTGTGTCCCCGCCGTGGTCAGTCCTTCTCCTAAGGGCTGTCTACATGTGGGACTCAGAAGAGTTTTGCTTTTTTCTTCATGTCGTTGCGTCTCCAAAGAGGTAACTTGTCAAACTCCTGGATGGACATTCCGAAGATTTCCCGAAACACTTCTGGGGCTAAGTGGCGCTGTGATGGGAGAAAAGAACAGTGGTCAGTCCCGCTGGCCACATGGGTGGCCTCGAGAGTTGTTCCTCAGTTAACAAGCAACTGTTTTGAAGAGCAAGGCAGAGTGACGGAAAAGGAGTTTATCTCTGAGGCTTCCTAGCAGGCACTGGACCCAGCAGTGGTAAGGACCCAGTTCCTTACCTGGATGGGCCAGGTGAGGTACCCCTCCTACCAAACAGCAGAGCTAGTGGAGTACTATTGATGACTATCATAACACTGAAAGGGGATGGGGCACAGAAACCTAATTCATTATGCTGGAGGCAACTCTGCTTCTGGTCATTGGAATGCTGAGTAGATGTGGAGAAAATGGACCAGAGCAATAAGAAAGTCAAAGAGAGACATCCAGGGTGGTCCTTTGGGAGCCCTGGGGCTTTTTCCTGACTCAGCAATAGGAGTTCATGTGGATGCTTGGTCTACTGATGATGATGATGTATGTATTCAGTTGTGTCTGACTCTTTGTGACACCATGGTGCTGTAACCTGCCAGACTCTTCTGTCCATGGGGTTCTCCAGGCAAGAATACTGGAGTGGGTACCCATTTCCTTCTCCAGGGGCATCTTCCTGACCCAGGGATCGAACCCATGGCCCCTGCTGCATCTCCTGCATTGCAGGCGGATTCTTTACCACTGAGCCACCAGCAAAGCCCTGGTCTATGGACTTCAATCTCTTGTGCTGTCTAGAAAAGTTCTCTTAGCATAGTGGATCCAGCCTTTCTCCTCTGTGCTAGCCTGAGCTCACATACAAAGGTACAGCCTTTTGTCAGGGAAAATTAACAATTCTTTATGAGACTGGCAGCCAGAGTTTTTCTTAATTAAAACCATTCAGATGGAAAAGTACAAAGATCAGTCTCCCATGTCTAAGGAGGGCGGCTTAGGTATGTGTACCCTGCTCAGCCTTCATCCAGGAATGTGGAAACAGTCAAGAAAGAAACTTGTCTAGTACACACCTCTGTATCAAATGCTCCCTCCCTAATCTCAGCAGACTCAACTCAGGCTCAGGGAAAGATAAGGATTTGGGTGTGTCTGAAATGTGGTGGAGACCCCATTCTACATCGCCCACTAAATTCTGGCAACTTTACATTTCTAAGGAAAGTGAACACGAAAGTCGAAAGTCGCTCAGTCATGTCCAACTCTTTGCAACCCTATGGACTATACAGTCCATGGAATTCTCCAGGCCAGAATACTGGAGTGGGTAGCCTTTTCCTTCTCCAGGGGATCTTCCTAACCCAAGGAGCAAACCCAGGTCTCCCGCACTGAAGGTGAATTCTTTACAGCTGAGCCACCAGGGAAGCCCATATTTCTAAGAAAAATGACTAAAATCACCCTGCATTTCTTGGGCTGTTCTTTTGTATTTAACCACACATTTTTATGCTGACCTCCTAAATACAAATCTGGGTTTTCATCCAAAGTTAGTTTTACCTAGGTTGATCCTTTCTCATTTTTGCCTTAACTGAAACAATTCTTAGGGGAGAGTCACAGGAAATGCTCAGGAATATACAGTTGGGAAAAGTTCTGTTTTGTTTTTTACCTCCAGCCTGGTTCTGTCCACATCTCTTAGGATTTTGTTGCGCCCCCTGTTGGTTACCATCAGCATTTCATATGGAAATATCTGCGAAGAAAAACACCTCTTATAGAACACAGCTGTCCCCTTTATTAACAAACAGAAGCTACCTAAAACCTAGGATTCCCAAGACAGAGCTTCTGAGACACTATGATTAGAGCATTGGAGCGATGGTGTTCCTCGCTCGAGTTTCCAGTGGACAGGGGCAGGTTCTTACACATTCCCAATCCCCACCGGTGTCTCTTGTGGCATTGGGGCTCTGGTTGGGTGAAAGGACCTCACTTACTATGCACTGGGTATGAAGGTAAAGATTAGAAGAGAACTGAAATGACAGGTACACGTTTGTATATGGCAGGACACCTTTGCTGGGCTCAACAATCTTGTTCCGTGACCAGCTCATGAAATCAGGGAGCCATGCAGCCCCACATACGGAAAAAACTCCCAGTTATGGTCACCAGGGGGCACACCCCTTGGACACCTCTAGAGTCACAGAATGTTCTAGAGCTGGGGCGACCAATGATCCCAGTTTGCTGGGGATTGTGGAGGATCCCAGGATGCAAGACTTTCAGTGCTGTAACCAGGAGAGTCCTGGGCAAGTTGGGGCATGTTGGCCATCTTATCTGGAGTGGGTTGCAGCTGCTCCACGTGGCACTGGGCAGGCTTTGCTGTGCTCATGGCTGGGGCCGAGTGGGTACCAAGGTCGCAGGAGGGAAGTGCTGGCACTTCACTGTGAACACAGCACCAAACCCAGTGAGGGTTCAACCCTGCTGCCTTGGTGTGGCAAACCAAGGGAATAGAAGGATGCTTTATGACATAGCTTGACTAATCGACTAGGCTGGAGCCAAGTGGGTCTCAGCCCTGAAAAAGATAGAAAATCAAGTCTTTTGGGGGTTATGTCCCCGTTTCATCTCCAAGTGAGAGGAAAGAGAAGAAGAGCCACACGTGCCTTTGGTTCCAACATGTTGGGCATGGAGACCCCCCGGTCCATCCTCATTCCAGGCATGTGGCCATCTGGGAGGGTCTGCAACAGAGAAGCAGATTTCAGGAGGAGCCCATGGCAGCAAGGGGAGCTGGGGGAGAGCTCGGCGGGCTCCCAGACCTCCCTGTCTGGGTCTCAAATCCTCACTGCCATTTTACAGCTGTGACATCTTAATTACCATGGAGTTTTCAAAATGAGCTCCTTGCTGAACAAAAACAAGGATACTGGGAATACTGCCCTCTTATAATCCAGTTGATGAAAGATCCTGGCTTAATAACTATTCACTAATCCCTGAATGTAGGCTGCATGCATGAAAGTATATGGTACAGCAAAGAATTGCCAAGTCTATGACTTTTTTAAATTTTAATTTTAGTTTTCTTTGCACTTTCCCCCTTTTCTCACTCTCCATCATCATTTTAGGTTTAGGTTCTAAGGGAAAAAGGAAAACTACACACAGTAGCTTTCTCATATTGGCCAAGACAGGGGTTTCATTTGTGACCACAAAGAGGAGGAGAGGGCCTTAAGGAGTGAGTGGTTATGATTAAAAGAAAAAAACAACTGTACATGTGTGGACCCTTGATACTGGTCCACTTCCACCCTGGAGAAGACTCTCCAAGGCAGAGCAAGAGAGTCCTTGACATCCAGCATGGTGCATGCCATGTCTACAAGGCCTGCAGGACTGGCTTGATCTGGGCACCAAGCATGCCTGCTGCTCAAGGCTCCTCACATCTGTGGACTAATGATGAGATGGATCAACCAAAATCAGGGTCTTCCTCAACAGAAACTCTTCTCTGGAGTAGCAGAAGAGCACGTCTGGATTGGAAAAAGGCTGTTTCGCCCATGTAGTCAACTTGAGAAAGACTGGTCCATACCTGGTAGTCTGGAAAGGAAAGACAAAGAAAATCTCAGAAGGGGCAGGGCCACAGAACAGTACGGAAACATAAACAGAGATTACATCCTATTGCAATTCTCCAAACGTGCCCCCATGAGCCATGCTCTCCCCCAGCTCCGGGTCTCTGCCCCTACTGCCCGGTTGCTCCCTAGAGCTAGGAAAAGCCTGTCCCAGTTTTAGTTATCAGTTTAAATACTCTTTCTCATGGAAGCTGACACCCTGAAGATGTGGTTCCCTTTTCTTTGCATGTCCAATCATAGCATTTATCTCAGAGTTTCTCTTTCCCTGTCTCTACCAGACACATTCTGAAGACAGACCCACGGCTTGCTTATCACTTTACTTCCAGTGCTCAGCACATAGTAGGGCCAATGAATTCCTTCCTACAAACTGGGCCTCACCTCGCACTCCCCCGCTGACGTCCCCGTAGCTGTTGTACTGAGCGAAGTCTGTAGAAACAGGCTGAAATGAGGGAAAACACCATGAGAAAATCCGCTTCACAGTACTCATTTTGGGGTCAGGTGAAAAGGAAAAGGATTTATAAAATCCTAAGAATTCCTCCCAAGTTGTGTTGCTGGACCCCCATTACTTTTCCTACATATTTCTTCTATGAAATCCTTGTGTTTTGTTGTATGTTCATTGCTACTGCTCAGACCCTTGATAAGCAAGTATCTCTTGCTGATAAATAAAAACACATTTCTCTGCATCAGAGCGACACAGTTAGACTTGTTCTATGCTTTGTGGAGAGCAAGGTTGCAACAGACTTTCCTGTATCTTTTTACAGCAGAGATAGTTGGCTCCAATATATAATTACTTTGTACTTGATTGTAGAAATTTGCCACACAAGCCAGTTTTCCCACAAGCTTCTACAGGCTATTTTTTTTAAAATGTTAATAGTATATTTTACTGCAACCAGGGCTTCCAAAATATTATCATTCTAATATGCAATCAATATAAAAACTATTGGTGGAATTTACTTGTAAGAAGGTTTTTGTACGTCTGATATGTTTTGTCCTTACAGCATATCTTAATTCAGATGTTAAATTGTCATGGGATATACTTATCTCATAAAATACAAAGTTAAAAACATATATTCATATGCATAAGTTATTCCAAACATACTTAAAATTGGCCAATAACTTAATAAACCACCAAAAAGAATAATTTGCATAGGCTATTGCTTTATCTAAAGTCAATTTCCCTTTCTCGCAAAAGAAATATTTTATCTTGCCTGTAACTCGAAGTGATTTACCAGGAACCCAGAAAGATTACAATTTTCATTATATTCCAACACTGAGATCATATTCTCAAATATATTCAGATAATACATCAACATTCCAACTAGGACTGAAGAGAGAAGAAATTCAGAAACGGGTCACTGAGAAATCTTACCCGGTGAAGCCCATTTCTTCCATAGCCTGGGAGAGATGAGGTTTTGGACGATAGAGCATGTGAAGCTGAATAAGAGAAATATTTTTAAAAAGCAGTTGTTAGGAACTGAAAGTGTAATTCTCTCATGAAATTGCCGGTGTATCTTCTACTCTGCAGAACAGAAGATTTACACAAGGAAAAAAAAAAAACAAAAAACCCTCTTCTCTTCTGTCTCCTGCATCAGCAGGTGAGTTCTTTAACACCACCTGAGAAGCCCCATATTGGGC